>NC_140591.1:1286048810-1288448810 GCF_964204655.1 Triturus cristatus | reverse complement strand
CAGCACCTCTGTTGCTTTTTTCTGCAGATCTCTTGCCCCTTTCTGCACCTCACTTGTCTCTTTCAGCACCTCTGTTGCCTCTTTCTGCATCTCTGTTGCCTCTTTCTCCACCACTCTTGCCTCTTTCTGTACCTCTGTTGCTTCTTTCTGCACTTCTCTTGCCTCTTTCTGCACCCTTCGTGCCTTTCAGCACCTCTGTTGCTGCTTTCTGCACTTCTCTTCCTTCTCTCTGCACCCCTCATACCTCCTTCTGCACCTCTGTTGCTTCTTTTTGCACTTCTCTTGGTTCTTTCTGCACTGCTCTTGCCTCTTTCTGCATCCCTCTTGCCTATTTGAGCACCTCTTTTGCTTCTTTCTGAACTTCTCTCTCCTCTTTCTGCACCCCTCTTGCCTCTTTATGCACCTCTGTTGCTTCTTTCTGCACCTCAATTGCTTCTTTCAGCACCTCTGTTGCTTTTTTCTGCAGATCTCTTGCCTCTTTCTGCACCCTTCTTTTCTCTTTCAGCACCTCTCTTGCCTCTTTCTGTACCCCTTTCTGTACCCCTGTTCCCCCTTTCTGCACCTTTCCTGACTGTTTCTGCACCTCTCTTGCCTCTTTCTGTACCTCTGTTGCCTCTTTCTGTACTTCTCTTGCTCTTTCTGCAGCCTTAGCGCCCTTCAGCACCTCTGTTGCTGCGTTCTGCACTTCTCTTCCTTCTCTCTGCACCCCTCATACCTCCTTCTGCACCTCTGTTGCTTCTTTTTGCACTTCTCTTGGTTCTTTCTGCACTGCTCTTGCCTCTTTCTGCATCCCTCTTGCCTATTTGAGCACCTCTTTTGCTTCTTTCTGAACTTCTCTCTCCTCTTTCTGCACCCCTCTTGCCTCTTTATGCACCTCTGTTGCTTCTGTCTGCACCTCAATTGCCTCTTTCAGCACCTCTGTTGCTTTTTAGATCTCTTGCCTCTTTCTGCACCCTTCTTTTCTCTTTCAGCACCTCTCTTGCCTCTTTCTGTACCCCTTTCTGTACCCCTGTTGCCCCTTTCTGCACCTTTCCTGGCTGTTTCTGCACCTCTCTTGCCTCTTTCTGTACCTCTGTTGCCTCTTTCTGTACTTCTCTTGCTCTTTCTGCACCCTTAGCGCCTCTTTCAGCACCTCTGTTACTTCTTTCTGCACTTCTCGTCCTTTTTTCTGTACCCCTCGTACCTTTTTCTGCACCCTTCTTACCTTTTTTTGCACCTCTGCTGGTTCTTTCTGCAATTCTCTTGCCTCTTTCTGCACTTCTCTTGCTTTTATCGGCACCTCTCTTGCATATTTATTCACTTCAGTTACCTCTTCCTGCACTTCACTTGCTTGTTTCTGCACCTCTCTTGCCTCTTTTGGCACTTCTGTTGCTTCTTTCTGTACTTCTCTTTCCTCTTGTTGCACCTCTGACTTAGAGGTAGTTTTAATCCTCCTGCCCTCATATGTTCTAGGGCCTTACAGGGAAGGCATGCCAATCACAGGGATACCCCAACCCATAGTGTACCCTAGTGTATGTAGGTGTTTTTACTGTATTCTAAGTGTCTTTCAGCATAGCACTGGCTCCGGGTCTGGTTAGTCAGAGCCAGCTACCACCAGTACCAGTCAGTAAAAATTTGGTGGCACGGGATGACTTTGCAACAAGGCCTCTTTTTGCACCACTTTTGGATCTTTCTGCATATCTCTTGCTTTTTTCTGCACTTTTCTTCGTCTTTCTGGACTTCTGTTGCCTCTTTCTGCATTTCTCTTCCTTCTTTCTGCGCCTTTCTTCCTCTTTCTGCTCATGTCCTACCTCTGTAAGCATAGTTAGAAATTAGCATTTAAAAAACCTTAGAAATTCACTGGAAAAAATCATAGGATTCAGGGATGTTATAGTTAGAAATTAGCACTTAAAAAACCTTTGAAATTTACTGAAAAAACCATAGGTTTCAGAAATGTTATAGATAGAAATTAGCATTTAAAAAACCCTTGAAATTCACTGAAAAAACCATAGGTTTCAGGGACATTATAGTTAGAAATTAGCATTTATAAAACCTTCGAAATTCACTGAAAAAAACCCACAGGTTTCAGGGATGTTATAGTTAGTTGGACATTTCACTCGTACAAAACCAGAGAAATTCGGCCGTTATACTTAGTTGAGCTAACTATAACTCACGCCCCCACAATGCACTGCTGATGACGTCACATATTACATCATTCATGGCATGGTCAGTGACATCACTGATGACATCTCCAATGACATCACTGATGTCATCATCCACATGATAATCTGATGCACCTCCTCATACCCTAATATAACCTTTGATACACCCACTCTAAAATACAGACTACCATTTTCGAAACCATAGACACACCAATACCAGTTACTACATACCCACTCACTGATTCCTAGGTCATTCATACATGCAGTCACTCATCAATACAGCACTATCATATGCACTCATAAACATATAAAGACACTCACACACCGCCACTCATCCATAGCGTTACTCACACACCTAGTCAGTCATGCAAAGAACCAACCACAATCCCATTTACTCACCTATATACCTATGCAGTTATACACACCACCTCACTTATTCATACAGATATTAACACATACTTACTCTCTTATATAATCACTGATACAAGCACACACTCATCCGTACAGCCACTCTCACAATCACTCACTCTCACATATAGTCATTTTTATTCTCCGACACTCACATAAACTGCCTTTCACATATGTAGTTACACATGTACACCCAAGACATCCATTCACTCACCAACACACCCATACACACACTCACCCACCCATACAGCCCTTCATACATGCAGTCTTCAACCCATATACCCAGTGAATCACCCACTCACACATCTATGCACAGAGTAACACACATACCCCACCCACCCACACAGACACTCAGGCACCCATACAGATACTCAGACAACCAATCAATAACCCATATAGATACTCATGTAGCTACTCACCAACCCATGCAGCCGCTTATACACCAACTAACAGACTGATACAGACAGTCACACAGATTAGTCACTAACCCATGCATTCAGTAAGACACATTTAATCACTCACTTATTCAGTCAGTCATGCACCTACTAAATCATCCATTCAGACACTAATACACCCACTCATTCTTCACTACACCTTGGCATTTATATATATAAAACATATTTAAACTTTACAGAAACACACAGTCACAGGATGCTGTCATCAGTGATGTCATTTGAAATATCATCAGTGATGTCATTGACCATGTCATGAATGATGTAATATGTGATGTCATCAGCAGTGCACTGCGGGGGTGCGACTTATAGTTAGCTCAACTAGCAATAACGGCCGAATTTTTCTAGTTTTGTGCGAATTAAATGTCCAACTAACTATAACGTCCCTGAAACCAGTGGGTTTTTTCAGTGAATATATATTATATATATCAGATCGTAATTGCTACAAAGTAAGCACCCGGTAAGTGACTGGGGCACTACCAAATGAGACACATTCAAAACTTTTAGCCTTCTAAAAGTGCAGGGCTCATCAATCAAGAAGAACTGAAATTTTTAAAGAATAACTATCCCACAATGCCTGTTATGTATTTAATACCAAAAGTACATAAAGATACTGTTTGTCCACCAGGACGACCGATTATATCTGCCAAACAGAGCCTTTTAGAGAATGTTTCAGTGTACATAGATTCATTTCTTCAGGAACATTCATCCAAGATACAACGGATTTTTTAAAACAAATCCAGGACTTTGTATGGAATAATGACTATTTATTAATAGCATTAGACATTTCCAATTTGTATACATTCATCCAACATGATGACGGTTTAAGGGCAGAGGAATTTTACCTGGGGACTAGATCTATTGAATTCTATTCACACAACAAAATGCTTGTCAATCTTACAAGATTTTTTGGGAAAATAACTACTTTATGTTTAACCAACAGGTATACCACCAGGTGAGAGGCGTAGCTATGGGGGCTAGTATTTCCACTAGCTACGCCTGCTTACATATGGGGTGGAGGGAGAGAATGATTCTAACTAATATGTATGCAGATACCATGGCACAAAATGTAGTTAAATGGGTTCGTTATATAGGCGATCTTTTTGTGGTGTGGGTGGAGATAGAGGGAGTGTGGAAGAGTTGATAACTAAACTCAACAACAATGATATGAACCTGCACTTCACCTACATTATCAGTAACAATTCCATCACTTTCTTAGATGTAGAAGTATACGTGGTCAAAGGGAAGCTGGAAACCAAATTGCATCACAAACCCACGGCAGGGAACACGGTACTTCATTTGTCAAGCTTCCACCCCAAACATACTATCTGCAGCATTCCCTACTGGGAAATGTTAAAAATTCACAGAATTTGTAGTAAAGAAAAGGACTTAGTGGTAGCACAAGAAGAATGTAAACATAGATTCTTAGAAAGAGGTTACTCCAACCACACCATTGATGACATCATTAAACGAACTAGAGCACTGTCCCATAAAGACCTGCTCTCTAAACATACCCGAGGCAAGAACAAACGTCCTAGTAGTACAGGCCCTGACACTAACAACCCAAGACTAATCTTTACGTATAACAGACAAAAGGACTGTCTATATAAAATCTTTAAGAACAAATGGCACTTTGTGCTAAGCGACCCAATTTTAGGGGAGAATCTACCATGTACCCCCACTATAACCTATTGAAGGGTCCCAAGTACAAGTGACGTGGTGTCAGAAACAGTCCAGAGGTTAAAACAGGGTCAAATTGGCTAACTGAATGCAAGGGTTTTGTAAGAAGCTCATCGTGTAGAGCATGTAAGTATGGGGTTAATAAAACTACTTCCTGCCCTCCATTTAAAAACAAACCCTGCAAGATTGATAAGTTGTTAACCTGTAAATCTGAATTCGCTGTCTATATGCTGGAGTGCTCTTGTGGACTGCAGTATGTAGGTAGCACCAAGCTACCGGTCCACAAGAGAGTGCTCCAGCACCTAAGGGCCATATCTAATTCCGATGTGACTTACCCCGTGGCACGCCACTTTAAAGAGTTCCCCAATAATGATTTGGACAAATTGAGGTACTTTGTGGTGGATGCTGTATTACCACTCAGAAGGGGAGGTAACAGGGAGGCTATCCTCAGACGATTAGAGACCAGGCACATCTTGGAAATGGACTGCGAAAATCCTTAATTCGACCGAGGATCTGCAAACATGGCTATGAACCAAGTTACATTCATGTACTGCACTTAACATCTGATCCCATTTGAACTTACTCTGTATAAGGATAACAGAAGTATTTTTTTTTATCCTTGATGGTAAATCATTACAGCATCATCAACTTTTTTTAAATACATTTAATAGAGTTGTTTTTATTAAAAGATTTTAAAGAAAATTCTATATTAATGTACATCTTTCTACAATTCTCCCCCCTAAACATATGTCTCTTCTCTTACTTAGTTCCCTAGTTTCAATTTGGCTACTGAGGTCGTTCCAATTTTGGCCGGCCACAGTTAGCTAAAGTTGGTACAATTTGCACTCTAGCACTTTATATGCAGGTACTGTGAGGATTAGGAATCATATACTGCATAACTGTATAAACACGTTTACACTTTTTTGCACATTTTGCACAACTTTATGACAGCACAAGGACAGTGGACTACATGGCCTCAGCAGTTAGGTACTAAGTTACATGTGCCTGAAATTAAATGGCATTTAAGACAGGAATTACTGGTAGATTGAGGATCAGAATCTCTCTGTGTAATGATGTTTATTCATGTGAAATGTGATTGGGGTGTATTTATACATACAATGTGCGTACTTTGCTCATGGTTATATGTCTAACAGGGCAACTGAGACGAGTTAGCCGTATATTGATAACCAATTACCAGTTTCTGAATATCGGGTTCTTTATAGTACATAATGAGACTATATTTATAAGTGCAAGATAGATGTTTTTCTATAATCAAATGTAAGGTATGGTATGTTGATCCTAAACTGTATCCATATTCTCTGTATTTGTATTTATACAAGTATAAATTGCGCACTTTTGCACAGGTGATGCTCTAGGGGCACACCACACTGTACTGTATTTAAACAGATAGTATTGCTCATTTTTGAACAAAAAACTATGAATTTGTACATCATTATTGCACTGTATTTAAAACAGATATAATAGGGTATTTTGCACAAATGACTTTTAAATATTTATACTGTCATTGCTAGTCATTGCACTGTATTTAAAACAGATATGATGGCGTATTTTGCACAAATGACTATTAAATATTTATACTGTCATTGCAAGTCAAAATAACTTCTGGAAAGAGAGTATATAGGCAGTCTGTTTGCTGTGTCTGTCAGCACAAGCACTTTAAATGGGACAGGAAAAGGTAGCATGTCATGTGATCAAGGTCTCTTGGGGCTGAAATGCGTCATGGCGGCAGAGCACAAATAAAGAAAATTACTTGCACGAAATCAGTGGAGTTTGTTCCCTTTCTGATATATATCACAAACACTCCACTTACCACTGCCACTGGCACTTCGATCTAGAAGAATGGAGCATGGAACCACGTATAAGCAGCTGAATAGTGTTTTTATTGTCCCATCAGTATGCCGGCCATTACGCGTTTCGGCTCCTTAGAGCCTTGATCACATATATATTTCATTTTTTATACTCAATTTTATTAGTTTTAACAAGATGTAAACCATCAGACACATAAAATAAATACGTCATTTCCATGTGATTCATCATTTACTGTACACATATTCCGCCAGTCTCTATATCAGCTCTAGCCCTTCCCTCATTGTGTCTTAGCTCAGCAGACCCAACCATATGCCCCATATTTTCTTGTGTTCAGTCGAACATCCCCGGGCTTCATATACCAATCGCTCTTGAGCAGCACACCAATCGAATCTCCTACGCTATTGAGAGATTGTAGTCGGGCGGGAGTCTTTCCATTTGGCTGAGATGTCTCTTTTGGCCACCATGGTGGCCGTCCCCAAAAGGTCCTTTTGTGACCTTGTGCCCCCTACAACATCCCACACCCCCAGGATCAGGACTTGAGGTGTAAGGGGAACATCCCAGTCCAATGCCTTCATCACCTCCACAACCACTCGTTTCCAATACTGTGTTATAACCTTTCAGGACCATACCATGTGACAGAAGTCTGCGGGCATGTCCCTGCACTGGGGGCAACAATGAGTTTGTAAATACCATGCTTGGTGAAGCCTATCAGGGGTGAAGTATGCATAGTGAAGGCAGTAAAACTCGATTAATCCTAGCCTCACTGAAATGGTGATTGTTCGAGAAGCCATGAAAGCGTCTCTACGGTCTTCGTCCTCCAGGGGACCCAGCCATCCCTCCTACCAGGACCTCAGTTAACCTAGATTAGTGGGTGAGTTATTTACTAGAGAGCTATCAATTTGGGAGACTTCTCCTTTCCCCATGACTCCCATGAGAAGCTTTCCCTCCAAGGGGCTGAATTCTAGTAGTGTGGTGCCACTGGGCATGAGTATGGCCAGGGTGTGCCACAGCTTGTTCGTGAGTGAGGGAGTAGAGACCATGCAGGAGCTGAAAGGTGCTGATATGGCCTCCTGTCAACACATCACCAATCTGGGAGATGCCAATGAGATCCCATTTTTAAAACCCTTACAGGGTCACCACATCTTAGACCCAAGTGCCCCGTCATAATAGTGTCTGGAGTGTAAGTTTGCTGTCCCATCGAGAGTGCCATAGAACCAACCACCAAGCCAAGAAGTCAGTTCTGGTAAACGACTGAACACTGCGAGGGATAGGCGACCCGTATAATATCGATTGAATCTGGGTGAACCCTAATTTATCCATTTCTAGTTGGTAGGCCAGGTCCGACCACGCCCCAGTGAACCACTTGTTAATGATCAGAAGTTGCATTGCAATATAATAGAGAAAGAGGTTAGTCATGGCCATCCTTCTGTTATGCAGTGCCCTCTGACAGTGAGTTAGTGCTAGCCGTCGCCTAGATTGTCCCCATAGGAACGACGTCTTTAGCTGCTCGAGAGACCAAAACCATTGGCGTAGAAGGTGCAGTGGGAGATTCTGCAGTGCATACAGGAAGCTTGGAAGTGTCATCATATTATATAGGGCCATTTTCCCCATAGGGTTCAGTGGCAGTTTCTGCCACTTGAGCAGATCATCTCTAGTTCTTTTAACCAAAGAGGTCAAATTGAGAGACCAGGTCAATTCCAAATGAAGCGCTTCCCAAATCTCCAAATAAAGGAAGCTAAGACATCTGATGGGTATACTGGATTTCCAGTCAATACATTTTCTGGAGCTATGAAGGGGAACCAAGAGCGAATTGGCTGGATTAAATCTTAGGCCTGGTGCCTCTCCAAACAGTTCGAGGAGCCTGATACACCGGGGGCTAGTACGGGCCGGGTCCACCTTGAACAGGAGGACATTGTCCGCATATAGCGCAATGCAGTCGTCATGAGAAGCGCTCCAGTGCCAGCCCTGGATCACACCCGATAAGGTGGGCCAGGGTTTCAATCGCTAATGCAAAAAGTAAGGGGGATAAGGGGCATCCCTGCCTTGTCCCTCGCAGAATCAGGACATCCTGTCAGAGGGTCCCATTGAACAACACCCGGGCCCAGGGGCTTGAGTATAGCACTCGCACCAAACTTCTGAAGCATGGGCCGATACCTGCTTGCACCAGTCCACCGTATCAAAGGCATTCTCAAAGTCTATCGAAGGAGCGTCAGATATGGCGACAGGAGATGCCGGTGAGCCAGCGCCATATGCAGCCTCCTAAGGCAGTGCCTCGTGCTAAACTGGGGCATGAATTCACACTGGTCGAAGTGTATCAGAGCAGTCAGTACCGGCTTGAGGCATGTGGCGAGCATCTTGGTGTATATTTTAACCTCAGTGTTAATAAGAGAGATCTGCATGTAATCCAAGCAGGATGCAGATGGTGGATTAGCTTTGGGTAAGACCACAATCATGGCCATATCAATGTCCGCAGCGAACCCTCCCGCTCTATTGATCCTCAAATAGAGTTTGCAAATGTGGCTTCAGGGTTTCTCAAAACACTCCATAGTATTACGTAGAGTAACCGTCTGGTCCCGGTGTTTTACCGTGAGCTATTTCTAATATGGCTTGACCTATTTCTTCTCTTTTAATTGGCTGATCAAGGCCCTGGATGTCAGCACCAGAGAGCCGATGAAGGGAGTTGTCTCACGAGAAGGCAGCGGAGTCTTCTGCCTTCGGAGTATGGGCATTGGAGTAGAGGCACCTGTAGTATTCTGCGACGGCTTGGGCTATTGCTTTCGGAGTCTGTTGGATGCATCTGTTAATATCCACGATCTCAGGGATTAGCCAATCGGCTAAAGGGTGGGACGCCAACCAGTACAAATGTTTAACATTTTTGTCCCCCCATCCGTAAACACAGGCTGAGGAGGACCTCCACATGTGTTTGGCTAATTCTAGGGAGACATTGCAAATTTCCTTGCGTATGAACTTGAGTTGGCGAGACCTCATGGTCTTTTTTGTTGCGCTCGTGGCATGCTCCAACCAGAGCGCGTGGGCTTCCAGGCGAGAAAGACGTTCCTCATTAGATCAGTGCATCACCAGGACTCACCTTTTATCGACGCCTCTGATGGTGGCTTTACCAGCCACCCATAATGTGCCCGGTGAGTCCACTGTCCCGTCATTATGTTGGAAGTACTGCTTGAGCTCTTCCCGAGGACCTTTTTGCATTCTTTGTTTTAGAGGAACCAGACTTTAAGTCGCCAAATAGGGCAAGGCGTGCGAGTGGATCTCCCCATAGAAAGGAGTAGAGGTGAGTGATCAGAGATCCCTCAAACCAGTGTTTGGACGGATGTCACCATGCGACAGTCTGGGGCAGGCATAAACATCATATCAATGTGGAAGTCGGAGTGATGGGCTGTGGATGTCTGGGTATATTGGTGGAGTCAAGGGTTCCACACTCTCCAAACATCAGAGTCCTAATCAAGAGGACCAGTCCGAGAGTCGCCCGGCACCTAAACGTCGACCCAGGGAGTGGACTCTGGTAGCATCTTGGGCAGGTTCCATGACTGCTTTGGAGTCCCCTCCAATTATCGTCAACCCCTGAAGAAGGGGCGTTAGCAGGGTTGTGAGCTCCTTGAGGGAGGTTTCCATAAGCCCTGGGGGGATGTAGACTGTTATCAAATTAAGGTTGCATCCTTTCATCTTCCCCGTGAGAGCCAAGAAGCACCCCTGGAGATCCAAGACCTCTCGGGTAATCGTGAAAGGAGGAGTGCGCATTAGAAAATGGCTACCCCCCTAGACCCCGAGGTGAACACGGCATGTTGGACAATGTTGTATCTCTGATGGGCTAAAAACGAGCATTGAGTGCCCAACAAGTGGGTTTCCTGCAGCATAAGGATTCAGGGACGAATTGTTGTGCTAATTTCAGAACTGTGGTGTGCTTCATCTTGTCTAGGAGTTCATTGACATTCCAGGTTAGGATACATAGGGCTTTCTTATCAGTGCAGGATGACATTGGTTGCTGATCGCGAGTGTTTGCTAGTCTGGGTGTATCAGAATTGCGAGTAAAGAACATGGACTCATTAGTGTTTCTTGTTCGCTTGATGGGGAATATCGGTCATGTGTGTCTAGTGTAGAAACAAACTGAACAGCATGTAGAAACTTGAAAACAACCACCTGGGCCCTCCCCCTAACCACCCCCCTCCCCATACTTCTATCCCTGAATCATCTGTTGCCCTACCCTTAACAGCTGTAACAAATATAACCATTACTGTTGAAGGACAAAGTTGTGGACCCCTCCATGCTACAGGGTTTAAAGAGTCTCAGGAGCATGAAACAGTAAGGCCTCTAGAGGCCGTTGCTGCAACCTCCAGGGCTAGAAGGTGTTGTTCTAGATCGCTGGGCTGTGAGAGAGATCTGTGTCATCAGCTTCATGGAGCAACTGAGCCTGAGAGCCCTGCTAAGGCACCCTCTCTCCAGGTTCATATTCATGCGATCTACTGCATTGCCTTGCTTTCAGCAGGGGATACGGATATGCTTCTGCCCATTAGCCTCGGTGACTCTGATGGTTTCCGACAAACGTTGCGGCCCCTCTGGGAGCGAGTACATCGCCACCAGGAGCCTTATGGTCTACTCCGTCCTGTGTTGACGTTGTGTTTCGGTGGGGACATATCGGTTGCGTTTGGCACAGTCACATGACGCTCCTTAGTGGCACATGTCCAAGCCGTTTCTGGAGTGTCAAAGAAGTGAGTCTTATTGTTCAAGACCACCCGGAGGCGGGTAGGCAGCAGAACACAGTAGGACAGGTTAAGTGACCTTAGTTTTTGTTTGACCACAGTGAAGGATCTCCTTTGTTGTTGTATTTCTTTCGTAGAGTCCGGAAAAAATCAATACTTTACTTCCTTGACACGAAAGGTGAAGATGAGAGCGTGCCTCCTGCAGAATGACATCCCTATCCTTGAAGTTAAAGATGCGCTTGAGGATCGGTCTGTGTGGAGCCCCCGGCTGTGGTTTGGGTGTCAAGGCGCTGTGAGCACGTTCCACTAAGAACCATAGGGACAATTGCTCTGGGGGCATCCATGTCTTGATCCAGGTCGCAATGAAATGGGCCACCTGGGCAGGTTCCGCTCCTTCTAGTATACCTGCAAAGTGCAGATTATTTCTGCAAGAGCGATTTTCGGCATCTTCTGCCCACTTGTGGAGCTCATCCGTGTGGGACAATAGACGTACTATCGGGCTCTTCATTGAGGCCATATCATCCTCAACTGTGGAAATTCAGGATGCAGTTTCAGCAATCCTGCCTAATGAGTGGAACATCAACTCGCACCTCCCCATCTTGTGTTCCACAGATTTTGAGAGGAGTGTATGGCCTGAAGGATAGTGGTCAGTTCCCATTCTGGTAGAGGTGTCATGGCTTGGGTGGGGTCGCTGGCACTGGGGTGACTAATTGTGAATTGTTCCATGCGAGCCTTTGCCTCAAACCCCAGCTGTGAGAGGTAGGGGAGGGAGCACCTCTGCCCAAGACAGCCCACACTCACTACTGAAGTTTCTGGGTTCTGTCTATTCAGAAGCTTGTACCGCACAAGAGGTATCAACAAGTTCCGGTCCCAAGCATGTGATCCCTCTGGGTCTTCTCTGGTGGATCAGGAAGGGGTCACTTTCTGATACTGTGGTAGGTGTCCGATTGGAGAACCGGGATGCTATGCCTGTGTTCGCTTCAGGGCAAGGTTCGGGCTGCCGTGTCTCACCAGAGGAAACCCTGCCCATGGGTTACCGATGCCCCCAAGGCCATTGCCCTATTCATGGGTCATTCGCCCACACCGTTCCATTCTAGGACTGCTCCCAGATTGGAACCCATTCAGGTAAGAACCACGAGCCCCCCCAGACATGCCACAAATCTCTTCTCCACGGATGCCTCTACTAGTGGATTATAGCCACCGGTTGTCAGGATGTGAGGTCCGTACAGTTTCTCATATTTCGGGGAGCCCCTTTGCTTGTGTGGCCACTTTTCACAGAGCAGGTTGATGATGGATGATCTCCATCAGGGGGCGGAGATCCCATCCCCCGACGTCCGGGGAGCAGGGACAGGTATATGTGTGCGCAGGAGCAGCATTCAAGGTTGTCTGTGTCCCCATGTAGGGATCCACTGTGGGAACTCTTCTTTACAATCAGTGCTGGGTCCCCTGGGGAGAGTCCGCACCATGTCTCCACAGCCTCGTGCCACCACCCGTCTTCCTGGCTCACCTCCTCATCTAGGCAGGTGGACAGCCACCACAAGGCACTCTGAGCTCCGGCAGCTGGCCTAGTGGTGAATCCAGTGGGGTGTCTCTTTCCTACATGTCCCCCTGTGTACAAGACATACAAATAGAGCTGCAGCAGGAGATCAAAAAGAGGGAAGGAACCACCCACCCATGATTGTCACAGTCTGAAAAAGGGGGCAGTGCATTTTGGCTGGGTGAAGTTGTCTGGTGTATATGCCTCACTGCAGCGGTTGTTGGAAGGCATTGGGGTCACCCCTCCAGTATCAATGGGTGCCTTGGCTTTTGAGGATCTTTGTACATCAGGTCCCATGCCTTCTCTGGGGGGGGTGTGATGGTCCCTGTCAGCTGTTTTACTCTGGGCGCTGGGTCCTGGCCAGAGGTCAGCCATCTAGGGCTGATGCCCTCTACTCCTACCTCCATCTCTGCACCCCCACCGCACCGATCCTGACCTGGTCAGCAGAGTAGTGATAGGGGGGCCTCCTCCAACCAGCACAGTGCAGGGCCCAGAGGATCCCTGCGATTTCGGGATCCCCCAGACCTCCACTCTCCAAGTGGCTCCTGCCCGACATGAGGCTGGGCCATCACCTTGCGACACGGCCCTCCGGAGCAGGGAGGGGGAGGGAGGGGGGAATGCTTCCTCTCCTCAGCTCCGTAGCTCTCTTTCCTCAATCAGACCTCATACCTCAGCCTGGTCCGGCATCACTTTCCCGGTCAGGAGAAGGCAGTTCAGGGCCGGCATTCTTCACACACACACAGCCGGTGCAGGGACGTCTTGATTTTCTCCACTGTGCCAACCTCGATCAGGCCAGTAAAGCAGTGGTAAAGGGGGCTCCTCCTCCAGACAGAATGGTGCTGGGCCCGAAGGACCCCAGCAAAGTCAGAGCCCTTCTAGAATCCAGCCCTCTGGGTGGTACAGCGCATGATGGGGGCATCACCAAGCAGCATTGTTCTCCAGAGCAGGGAGGGAAGGGAGGGAGAACACTTCTCCCCAGCCCCACTGCCTTTCCTCCCCGATCAGGCCACGTATCTCAATCCTGGGGAGCGGCCTGGTGTGTTGTCACTTTGTGGGTTCGCTAGTTCACCCTCTCCAAAGTCTTTGTAGCAGCTACGCAGAGTTCTACAGTCCAAGGGGGGACACACCATCAGCTCCTTGGCGGCAATGGAGTTCAGGACCGGACCCCAGGACTCTTTGGCCGTGACCTGGCCCCAGGGTCACGGCCAGTGGCGAGTCCGGGATGTTCACCCCACATCAGTCAGTCGATCCGTGGTCAAGGCACTACACTCTTGGTCTTCTCACTGAGTCATCCCCACTTCATCCACCACTCCTGCTCGCTGCGGGCTCTTATTCCTTGGGGAGTGTCACACCAGGAGACTTCAGGGTCCGCCCTCTCAGGTGGCCACCATTGTTTGGAGGATTGATACTACAACTCTATTGCTGGTTCTTCCGCTGCCGCCAACCATGAGAATTACTCCTCTGTATTCACTGGCGGGCGTAGCAGCCCGTGATCTCGCTCAGGATTCGTTTGATGGGCATGGAATTGAGCGGATGACGGAGGGGTCCAGAGCACTCTCAGAGTGCGACTGCCATCTTGACGCTCGTAGCCATGCCTCCATATATATATATTTAAAACAATACCCTTTCAGGCTTAGAGTGCTGAATAAATTATGCAAATTAGGAAGCACAGAACTCTGGGTAGTTCCCAAATTTAGTTGGACAGCAGCTCTTATATAGAGCACCATGCAACACCAGCAACACCCTGAATCTGCTCACCTCAAATATCTGTTTTTCCTGCAACGTTTTTAAGCATAGGATTATCACAGCACCACCCACGCCGAGCTAGAAACAGATAAAGCCTTTTGTCATTTATACAACAAACATTTTGTAAGCAGAAGATTAGCAAAGTGCTATCCATGTCAAGCTGTAAAATGATAAACGTCTTTCACCACTTCAGGCACAGATGTGCAGCTTTGGATTGGTAAAATGCCATCCAAGCCAACCTGGAAAGCATAAAAGCAGCCCCTGACATGTGTTTTGCTCTCATTAGGACTCTTCAGAGAGGTAAAGCTTTGTCCAGACACAAGGGAGCACCCAGTATAAGGCCTAATATATTGTTGGTTCACTGGGTATCAGCTATACCTCCTAGGCAGGATATGCTTATACCTTGTCAGTCATACCCCCATATGTGTATGTTTATTTAAATCAATAAAACATTCAACCACAGCCATGTCCCAATATTACTAAAACGTTAAGGATAATACTGGCACACTAGTCATAAGAACTATGAGACAATATGAAAAAATGTGAGGTGGGTCAGAAAGTGCCTCACATAAGGAACCACCATAGAGCTGCTGGTAAGTACTCACCAATGTGCTCACTTTATCATCATCAACACTTTCATGACAAAAAGATATGTGACCTACCTCAACTAAATGTGAATAATGAGAAAAGTGTAAAAGATAATGATGCTGACTACCATTCGTCCCCGTAATGTGTAACAAAGAGTCACCTGAACTCCCCATTAAAATCGGTTGTGAACACCTATCATATGTATTTAATATTTGTCTAGTGTTCACACCTAGTTAAAACAATGGTATGTTTGGCCTTACAATTTTGTGGCAATTTCATCTGGGCACGGATATATATCTTCACCTCAATGATACTGGACCTGCAGTGGTTGAAAAAAGAGAAGGGAAAAAGTGATGCCAAAGAATAAAACGTTTCAAAGAACAGCATGTTAGGATTCCTATTAGGTCCCCCACGTGTTGACCGTCATCTCTTCTTGTGTCATATTAAAAAGAATGTCATAATTACTGGGTGGCTGCCAGGTGTACGCCTACCAGCAGTTCACGAGGGATGGCTTTCCCCACATATTACTTAAGGTGGCAGGGAAACGCCTGCACCTGTGGGGGCTGTGACCACTTGAGACACTTGGCATCTCCCTTGAAGTGCCCTGACTGTTGACAATCATATCACTTGGGGGGGTCCCTTCCCTGATGACTTACTGTCAGGGAACAACGTCTTCTTCCCCACTGGGGGATGGAGTCATGACCCATGGAACTATATTGGGGCCCTTTAGAGAACTCCTTAGTTTTATTTTTGTCTCCCCCCCTCCTTTTTCTGGTGGGAACACTGAACACCCTTGTGGTGATCCCCCCAGATATCTGCTTGTGGACCTTGGTGCTGAACCTGTGGTCTGCTTCCTTAGCAAACATCCTAGGGTCTATGAACTTACTGCCAATCAAGTGTTGGTGCAGATCTGCAAAACCAAGAATGTGCATGTGCTCCTTTGCAATCAAATTGTACAGGCCCTGATACTACTTTGCTTCAGTACCCTTCACCCAACCATCCAGTGCTGTGCAAAAGCAATCTACAAAACCCACCCAGGTCTGCTGGGCCAGTTTCTGACTGTCGCTGAACCTCTGCCTGTACTGAGATGCGGTCATACTTCCTGACAAGGGCTTCCTTAATGGGGGAATACCTCATCCTGTCTTCCCTCTGCAGGGCCAGTAGGGTATCCCTCCTCTCACCAGGGATGTGCTTCCAAAGACTAGACCCCAATCATCCTCAGGGATCCTGAGCATATGTAAAACAATATCATAAGCTTCATCCCACTTATCAATATTGTCTCCTATAACAAAATCAGTCACCAGACATCTGGGAATATGGACCCTCTTGTCTCCAGAGGGCACAGTAGAAACACTGCCACCATCACTGCTTTACTCTGCCTGCCTGGCCATGAGACCTAGCTCCTTCAGACTCAGATCAGGGGCCAGTAACAACTTTTTCCCCTTCAATGCACTCTCAGCCTTCTCCTCCATGGCCAGTTTCCTTTCCTTCATCTTTAACTGTGCCATGTGCATTTTGAATTCCCTCTCCTCCCTACTTTCTGTGAGCTCCTCTGGGGACAGGTTGCAGGAAGGGACACTGCTCTCTGCCCTGGCTGGGAGCTCCACTCCAAGGGTCAAGTCATCACCCTCAACTGCACAGTGGTACCACAGGAAGATCCTCTCCAAGCCCTTCCATCTTACTGTCCTTTCATGTGGCTTCAACCAGTGACTGATGGGCTTCTGCCCAGGCCTTCAGGGCCTTTTGGAGTTCCCCCTTCCTGGTGATGCTCTTAACTGGAAGTCCGCTCTCCTTGCAGAAGTCCTTGAGCTGGGCCGCAGTGTAGAACTCCATGTTAGCCAGCTCAAATAATTAGTAGTACCAGAAATATTTAAGTTGAAAGATTTTAGTAAAAATAGCACCAAAACAGACAAGCGCCAACTGTGGATATTTAGCCGCACAGGACAGAGACAAAGTGACAAGTTCAGTCCGACCATGATGAAGTGCAGTCTAGCTACTGAGACCCAATTAGGCCTAATGAACAGAGTACCTTAAATCCTGGTTGAGGAGAGTTGCAAGGAGCATTGCAAAAATGCATTGCAGAGTCAAAACAATGCATCGGTTCCGAGATGCGGCAAGGCTGTGATGCAAGGGCCTGCATTGTCATCGAGGATCCCATCGACTTGGCTTGCGATGCAAAATTCGGCGTTGAGGATGCGGTGCGCCGTCGGAGCGATGCGTTAGCTCTGAAGATCTATGAGGCAACCTAGAATCTGGAGTCTGCCATTATCATCTAGGCTGCCCTCAATGAGGGATGCAAGGGCCTGCACCAGTTCTGAAGGTGTTGAGGGCTGTGGAGGTGATGCAGGTCTTTGAGATGGGTCCAATCCACGCTGCACCAGAGGTGCGTCAGTTCTGCGTGGGGCTGTAACGCACAGCAGAGGAGATGTATTGGTTCTGCTGGATCCACAGGGGCTGGCAAGCATTTGGGCCCTCTTCCAATCACCACTTGGCAGGGTAGACTCTCATATGGCAGAGTGCAGGTGCAAGGTTGTTGGAAGCCTTTTGTGTCCCTGCGGCTTTCAAATCACAGGCAAGCCAACTAGCCCTTGGAATCACTCTGGGTTCTAAGATCAAGGGATGCAGGTCCAGTCCTTCTCACCTTGACAAGAGGACACCAGGCAGCAGGTCAGCACAGTAGGGTAGCTGGCACTTAGGAGTGGCAGTCCTTTCAGCAGCACAGTAGTTCCTCTTCCTAGCAGAGAATCTACAGGTCCAGAAGTGACTGAAGAGTTGGGGCCCGATTCACAAAAGTAGTCTGAGACAAAATCCTAGCTTTATGACTTTCGATATTCACAAAAGGTATTTAGGAGTAGTAAAGTTAGGATTCCTAACTTTACTACTCCTAAATGCCTTTTGTGAATACCGAAAGTCATAAAGTTAGGATTTTGTTTCAGTTTAGGAGTAGTAGAGTTAGTTATCCTAACTGTACTACTCCTAAATGCCTTCTGTGAATACCGAAAGTCGTAAAGTTAGGATTTTTCTCAGATTACTTTTGTGAATTGGGCCCTTGGTGTCTGAGGTCTAGTATTTATACAAAGGTGTGCCTTTGAAGTGGGAAGAAGCTTCTAGAAGCTTGCCTTTGAAGTGCACAGGTGCCCTGAATTCTGGCCCCAGGTCCAGACTAACTGCAAGGGGTATGTAGCCCTTTGTGTGGAGACAGGACACAGCCAATTCAGGTCTAAGTGGGACTGGGCCAAGGTCCTCCCTTCCATCCTACCAGTGATGGCCCACCCAGTCATACCTAAACCCCCCATTGTGTATGTATCTGTCTAGGAGGAATACTCAAAGCCTAACTGTCACCCACACCAAATCATGTGACAAAGGAGACATGCTGCAGGCCCCAAATGGCTAAGGCAAGAAATTGCTAGCTTTATAAAAGTGGCATTTTCAATACTGTAATTTAAAATCCGACTTTACCATATCCTTTAGGATTTGAAACTCCAATTTCAGAGACAGGGGCTACCTGTTCCTGTTCATAAATTACACTTATAAATTGTAATAAGGTAACTCCCATGTTATTCTATGGGAGAGGTAGGCAATTTAAGAGTTTTTTACTACCAGGAATTGTACAACTTAAAAGTACATGTCCTACTTTTTAAATACACTGCACCCTGCCCTCCATAATGTCCAGGCCCTACTGTAGGGGTAACTCATATGTATTTAAAAAGGAAGATTTGGGCCTGGCAAAAGGTTTATTTTGGCAGGTCACAATGGCTGTTTAAAACTGCAGACACACAGGCAGCAATGGCAGGTTTGAGACAGGTTGAAAGTGCTAAAGTGTGTGGCACAACCAGCCCTGCAGGCCCCCTGGAAGCATTTAATTGGCATGCCCTGGATACATGTAGAACCACTCTAGCAGGGACTTATAAGTAAATTAAATATGCAAATTGGGTATAAGCCTAGGTTACCATGTTTAGAGGAGGTAGCACATGCACTTTAGCACTGGTTAGCAGTGGTAAAGTGTCCAGGGTCCTATGGCAAGCAAAAACAGCAGGTTTGAAGATAACAAGTTATGGGAAAAAACATGCAAAGTATAACAGGTCTAAAAAAGAGTTAAGGAGCCTGTGTAAACCATGTTTTGATTGGATGAATGTTCATGGTCTCTGTGCATATATAATATCCAGTGACGTTACCATCCTGAAATGTTAGGGCCTCAGGTTTTGTTTGGTTCAAAATAGTGCTTGGTTGGGTGCCTATGTAGCCTTGCTCATCTACATACAGCCTTTGTGACATTCCTAACATGGTGCCTGAGCAGTGCAGGCGAGTCTCACCCCACTCAAATGCATGCTGCCATTGATAGCCTAACAATGGGAAGGAATGATGCACACAGCCTCACAGAGTGAGGCTTCCAGATTTATCAGCTGACTCCTCTCTCTTCCCACCAACAGACTGGCTATTCTTCACCAGCGCACAATGAATTGAATCCTTCACTATGGTATCTGCTCCAATCACAGATGTAAAGTATACGGCAATCTGGGACAGAACTGGAATGTGTTGGTGAGTATGAAAATAAGTTTGATTGAGTACAAGATTTTGGGTAAAGGCAACTCCCATCACATTATCCTATTGGTATGCAAAGACCTTGAAAAACAAAGCCAAGTGTACAGACCTTGTGACTTAATGTTGGCAATATGCAGAATCTGGAAGATAAATTCATATTATTACTAGACCTTGCTGTATACTATACTATAAATAGGCACCTTAGGTACAGAAGTGCCACTTCATCAAAGAACAACTGTGCCATTTATGAATGGAGACCTATAAAAATCATTTAAAAAACAGAAAAGAAACAGGCATAAAAGGTCTTGAAATGGAATTTCTACTAAAGACCGTGGGTATTCATTTTAAAAAGATGACCTTGACAAAATATGACCTGAACATACACTGTACGCAAAGTAGTACTGTTAGACTTGGCATCTTTTGGCGTGTTTCTCCTGTCTTCTTGCATTCTGACATTCCGGTTTTTGCTAGTTTAGTGGCTGTGCACTTTCTCACTGCTTTTCAGTGTTAAAGTGCAAGTGCTCCTGTTGTAAATTATATTATGGGTTGGTGTTTCCATGATTGGCATACTTGATTTACTGGTGCAGCCCTAGTAAAGTGCACTCTGATTGCCAGGGCTGGTAAATCAAAAGCTACTACTGGGCTTGCAGCACTGATTATGCAACCCACAGAAGTAGCCCTGAAAAGGTAACTCAGACCTGCCACCGTAGAGTCTGTGCACAGTTTGTAACTGCCATGTCGACCTGGCAAGTGCACCCACTTGCCAGGGCCCAACCGTCCCTTTTTCTACATGTCAGTCACCCCTAAGGGGGGCCCAAGGTACCCCTGTGAGCAGGGTGCTGTGTATGTTAAAGGTAGGACATGTACTGATGTGTGTGACATGTCCTGGTGGTGAATTACAGAGTATTTCATTTTTCACCATTGCAAGGCTGCCTCTTCCCATAGGAGATAATGGGGAGTTTGTTTATACCATCTTATAAACATAACTATCCCTGGGAACAAGGTAGAAAAATTAAGTTTAGTATGTCTGGACTCAGAATGTTAAAATTAATCTTTTAGTGAAGATAATTTTTACATTCTGTGTTGGAAAATACCACTTTAAGAAAGTGAGTATTTTCTTGCTTAGCCATCCTTTGCGCCTCTGCTGGGGTTGTGGATTGACTGTCTGGCTTTGGGATGACAGGGGTTGGAGAGGGTCAGTGGCTCCAGAGAGCCTGATGGGTCAGAGCTGGGATGAATAGACCTGGACTTCATTTAGAGTAGTTCGAGGAGATTTCCTTGCACCTGAATGGGCCTGGTCTGCCTTGCACAATGCCATCTCCAACCCCTGCCTAGAATCTTCACCAGTGAGGACAGAACTGGTTTGGGCTGCGTACAGACAGTCTCTGCCTTCAGAGAACAAAGGATTTGGTGGTATAAATATTGGGGCCCAGACCCCAGAACTCTTTTGGACCAAGAAGACTGCCAAGAAGAAGAGCTGGAGAAGCTGTGAAGAGTAACTACCACTTTGCTGTGTGCTTTGCTGTGTTGGCCTGCAGTGGCTGCTTCTGTCTTGGTCAGTGAAAGGACTGAACTGAATTTTCTGCAATCTCTTTTTGTGAGTTTCTCCAAGAGCTTGAGGTAGAGCTTGCCCCCTGTTCAAGAAGTCTCAGAAACAGCAAAGACTTCATGTTCTTCTGCCCTTCACACTGGGGACTGTGTGTATTTTTGTGCTAAGACAGAAGAAAAAGCAACCCAAGGCCATCTACGACGCCGCTGCAGACTCTGTGTCCTGAAGGCACCGCAGAGGGCACCGCAACAATGCCGCACTGCAACCCTGGTCTCACCGATGATGCCCACTGATGCTGCCACCGAGCCTCTGCTTGCACCACGACCTATGCGCACCGCACTCCTCACCGCCTCGCTTCACAGCGTCGCCCTGGTATCCCTGACAACGCTGCTTCACACCAACATCGACGCAGCTGCTTGCAACGTGGTTCGAGGGCACCACTTGTAAGTTACATGACGCACCGTCCGCATCCCGCACCAAAGCCTTGGCCTACCGATGCCGGCGCCATCGACACCAGTTCGTCAGCAGACAACAGCGCTTCAGCAATGACGATGCTGCTGCATGCACCGTGACCTGCCAGCAGTGTGACGAGCACTGCATCACTTTGCACCGCAGCCCTGGTCTCCCCGATGCTGCTAGACTACCGTCACCGAGCAGCTGCCTGCACCGCGACCTGAGGGCACTGCACGTCTCACCGCTGCACTTTGCACTGCAGCCCCGACGCCTGCTGACGCTAACTCTCCTGACTTCAACAGCGAGGAGTTTGATCTGCAACGCATGTGACTTCAAGGGCCCGACGACTCCTGGACCGACTTCCAGAACTGATGCCTGCGGACGCCATACTTTTGGAGCTCAACGAGAGGTTGCCATCGCCCTGCATTTCTAAAGGTACTGTTTTGCGGGCCTTCCCGATTACGTAGCTGGCCCACAAAGCTGCAGTGAGCCAGAACTGTTTAGGATTTGTTGTTCATGACACCGTGATAGCCCCAGATGGACCTATCGACTTCAAGGAACTTTATTTCAAGTTTGTTTTGACAACTGAAGATTTCTAAGTACTGCATTGTGGATTTTTATTGTTTTTGGTCTTGTCTTAAGTATATGAAAATATTTGATATTTTTCTAAACTGGTGTGATGTTCTTTTCTAGTGCTTACACTGAGTTACTGTTGGTTATGTGCAAATGCTTTACACAAGGACTCTAAGATAAGCCTGACTGCTCACGCCAAGCTACCAAGGGGGTGAGCAGGGGGTATTTTAGGAGATTAACTCCCTTATCCTGACTAGAAGGAAGGGTCCCTACTTGGACAAAGGTGGACACCCTTGCCAAATAGAGACACCCATCTCTAACATTGGTTGCCAGCAGTGAGTATAGAACTTGTGTTTGCACTTGACTTACAGTGATTAGTGTGCACTACTACCATATCGCAGACCATAACGTGTCACGTACAGTTTTTGCTGGTCTACTTTTGTGATCCTATCGTTTTGGAACTTTAACTTCCTACTGCATCATGCCCGACATAGCAGCATCATCACTTGCATCCTTTGAGGTGGTCTTTGAAGAGGAAAGGTTGGAAGCCTACAACGTCAAGGAGTTGAAGGCTTTTTGTAAAAATCTAAAGGTCCAAGTCAGAGACCTTACCAGGAAGCAGGAGCTACAAAAGGCGCTGAGGGCCTGGGTAGCAGCCAGACATGCCAGTGGGCAGCCTGGATATCTGTGTGGGGAGACGGAGGAGCCTACTACTATGGCAGATGTACTGTTGGGAGGGGGGTCCCTCCAGGTTAGGTAGCAGTGGTTTGTCCCCAGAGGAGCTGGAAGACAGAAGGAAAGCTAGGAGACATGAGATAGAGCTTGAAAGGCTCAAGATGGAGTCACAAAGGATGGTATTAGATCATGAGTGGGGGATCAAGGAGCTGGAATTGAAGAGCAAGTCCAGCACAGATGGTGCAGCAATTCTTCAGTGCAGACAGATAGGATTGTGCACATCACCAAGAATGTAGGTAAAGAATTCAAGAAGGGGATGACATGGAAAGGTGGTTTCAAGGGTACGAGTCGTCTATTCACATGAATGGGGTCCCTGAAAGGAATTGGGGGCAGGGTTTTGGCCTCTTTTTTAAGAGGAAGCAAGGGATACTCTGATAGCTTTGGATAAGGGGCAGAACCTCTCCTATGCTGATATGAAGGACGCTCTCCTCACTAGGTATGGACTCACTCCTGACAAGTACAGAGATCAGTTTAGATCAAGTAAGTAAATTGATGCCAACACTTGGTTGGAATGTGTAGATTCTTTCTGCAGGTCACTGGATGGCTGGGTGAAGGGCAGTAATGTCACAGATTTTCAGGGGCTCTACAATTTGATTGCATGGGAGCACCTGTCTAGTCTATGTTTTGCAGAGCTGCGCCAGCACTTGGTTCATAGTAAGCTGACTGACCCCAGGAAGCTTTCTATGGAGGCGGTCCACTGGGTGAGTACCAGGGTCCAAAAGAAAGCGTTTGGGGGAGACTCAGCAAAAGGTGGGCAGGGTCCCCAGCAGAAAAGTGGGGGGACAAGGGTAAAGCACAGGAGTTCTGTACAGGGCCCCACACTAACACCTAGGGTAAAGGTTCCAATCTCCCAGGAAATAAGAAACAAGGGGTCTCTTCAGGAAAGCCTGCTGAGACCGGCCCCCACAAATGTTTTGCATGTGACCAGGTGAGTCACTTGAAGGGGTACCCCAAGTGTCCCAAGAGCACACAGCCACCCACCGGTGGGCAGACCAAGGTGTTGGCTAGAGTAGTGCTTGGGGAGGAGGGATGCCCACAGGAGGATGGGGACCCCACAGAAATTACCCTTGTCTCACTGGGGGACAGTGAGATGGTCCCAGGAAACCAGATGTCCCCTAACACAAAGAAATACAGCACCTGGGTGACCATGAACTGGAAAAGAGTGGAGGCTCTCAGAAATACTTGAGCCAGTGTGACCTCAGTACGGTGTCACCAGGTATCTGAGGAGCAGGTAGTCCCCAGGCATTCCACCAAGTAGTTGCTGTGGAAAACTCAGAGCACCAGTGTATGGTGGCACAGATTCCCTTTGAAGGGGGGTCTCAGGTCTCTTGAGGGTGGTTGTGAGCCCTACCATGCCTGTAGATTGTCTGCTAGGTAATGACCTGGAACAGTCCTTGTGGAAGGATGTTGAGCTCAGGTCCCACTTGGGGATGCTTGGGTTGCCAGAGTGGGCATGCATGTCCACTCGGTCAATGGCGGCCAGAAAGGGTGATCAGAGGGATCTGGAGCCAGAAACAGGGGCCAAGGTCCCTGCCAAGAGAAAGGGGTGCGGGAAACCTGCCCCTGAGGTTCAGACGGACTGGGAGGAGGCTGACCTTGAGGGGGACACCCCGGTACCTACATTGAAGCAGGTTGCTGAACTGGGGGACATCGCTGAGCTGACCCATTGCAGCAAGAAGGTGGTCACACCCGGGAAAAATTCTGCAGGGAGCAGAAAGAGTTCCCTTCTCTGGAGGGTTTGCAGCGGCAGGCTGCAAACTAGGCAGATGGTGATCAGTCTGGATCACATTGGATCTACTGGGAGAATGGTCTCCTGTCAAGCGAGCCTAAGATCGCTGAGCCTGGGTCAGCCCATGTACTGGTGGTACCCCAGCACTTCAGGACCGTCCTACTAGGTCTGGCTTACAACATGCCTTGTGCAGGACATTTGGGGCGGGACAAGACCTTTAACAGGCTTATCATCCACTACTTCTGGCCCCAAATGTGAAGGCCATCAGATGAACATTGCAGGACTTGCCAAACTTGCCAGGCAAGTGGTAAGAGTGTGAGGAAGGTTAAATCTCCTCTCCAACATTTTCCAGTTGTTAGAACCACTTTTGAAAAGGTAGGTGTTGGACCCGTCAGCCCTAGGGTGGTCTCTCCCTCTATTTTTGATCGTGCCTCATTTTTTCCACCCTCATTTTTATGTTGGACCTAGGTCTCTGGGCGCCTTTTCATTGCCAATCAGTGTTAAGGTGCAGGTGCTCCCTTCTCCCAAGATGGCTGCCACAGGCCCCTGCTACTGCAGAGTGGTCTTTACTAGTAGCACCCTAGCTGCCAGGAGCTGGCTGGAACCCCACAACAATGTTGCGACACCAGCCCGCCTTTTTTGTCCCATAGGTAGAATGGGGAAGCTCCTGGAATGTGCTGGAACCTTCTAGAAGGGAGGTGGGGTTTTTACTTTTGCCGCCTTGGATAGAGGTCACCTGACCTAGGGATACTTAACAGAGGGAGGGAACTTTTTCCAGTCAGTTGGCCAGTGGGGTAAAGCAGAGCTGGAGAATCCACGCAGGAGTTTTAGGCGGTAGGGCCTAGCCAGGGACTTATGCCTCTGAGAGTGACAGGATTTAGGTGCTGCCTCTTAAGTGAGTGAGGGATCCTGTAAAGCCCACTGATCTTGCCCAGCAGTAGGAGGACCCAGGGAACCTCTGCCCAGCCTGACTAGGAAGGACCTAGTCGCCAACTCAATCCCTACCCCCCAGGAACAGAACCCCCCAAGGGCGCCAGAGACATCTGCGCCATCAGGACTGAATGCTGAAACCTCATGTCCTGACTGCATGCTGAAACTGAATGCTGAAACCTCATGTCCTGACTGTATGCTGAAACTAAATGCTGAGACTTCATGTCAAACCTGAACACTGAAACTGTATGCCAAAAGCTGATTGCGAAACTGCTGGGGATCAACCAGGTACTAGTGCTGAGACCCCTGCGCTCCCTGACCTGGCCTGAGATCCCCTGCATCAATCCCCGTTGAGCGCGGAACACTCCCGCTTAATTTGACCCCCCCCCTTGGCGCGGGGACCCAAGCGCGCTCACCGCCGCAGCCCGGAAGCCTGAAGTGTGCCCCCTCATCACGTCGAGGCCCGCGGAGAAGCCCGGGGCCCCGTCGCTGCCGTCGCAGCTGCTGGCGGAGGTGTGTGAGGCCATGGCCTGCCCCCGTCGCGGAAGGACTTACTGCGGAGTCCGGAGTTGGGTCGGACGCCTCCAGACGTCGGGATCAAGGTAAGCCCGGGAGGCTTGGGACGGACCTGGTGCTCCTCCTACAGACCGGGAGCAGCACCGCACCCTGAGACCCTGGTTCCCCTCTGTGGGAGTTACCCCCGTGCACCCAAGACTTTGACACCCCTCCGAGGGATTGCCCCCTTCATCCAAGACTATCGAGTAGCGTTGTGCCCCACGAACTGCACAGAAGTACCTGAGGCTTGCTTATTGCGAGTAGCGTCGTGCCCTACGAACTGCACAGAAGTACCTGAGGCTTGCTTATTGCGAGTAGCGTTGTGGCCCACGAACTGCACAGAAGTACTTGAGGCTTGCTTATCGCGAGTAGCGTTGTGCCCCACAAACCGCACAGAAGTGCCGGATGCTTGCCTATTAAGAGTGGCGCTGTGTTTGTAGGCTCCGCTCAGGAGTGCTGCATGCTAGCTGATTACGAGTAGCGCTATGTTTGCAGGTTCTGCTCAGAAGTGCTCCATGCTGGATTGTTACGAGTAGCGCCATGTTTGCAGGCTCTGCTCTAAAGTGTTCACTGATCCATTATTACGAGTAGCGCTATGTTTGCAGGCTTTGCTCTAAAGTGTTTACGGATCCATGATTACGAGTAACGCTGTGTTTGCAGGCTTTGCTCTAAAGTGTTCACTGCTCCATGATTACGAGTAACGCTGTGTTGGTAGGCTTTGCTCTAAGATGTTCAATGCTTAATCATTACGAGTAACGCTGTGTCCGTAGGCTCTGCTCACCAGGACTTACGGCGCAATTAGCACGAGTAGCGCTGGGTTCTAGAGCGCTATTCCAGATTGTATTCGGTACTCCCTACAGCACTGTTATGGTTGATGGGTACCACAAATGCTAATCGCTAATGAACCGAATTGACCTCTAATGACTTGCATTTACATATACTGAACTGCATTTACGTATAACTGCGTAGATAAACTTGAGTTGTTTACATAAACCCTACAGTGTGGCGTCCCTTATTGTGTGCGTTCCCTGCGCCAGAGGAGGTGTGTGTTGTATGGTTGCTTTACACAAAAGCCTTTCGGTGCCCAGACGCTCGAGTCACGTTACCCCCTTAGGGCTTGGTGACCCCAGGTCTTACAGTAGGGATGGACATTGTGGGGCCACTGGATCCCAAGACAGCCATGGGCAATAGGTACATCCTGGTCTCGGTGGACCATGCCATCCACTACCCGGAAGCAATCCTTCTCAGGACAACGAAGGCGCCAGTGGTGGGCCGGGCCCTAATCGGGATCTTTTCCCACCTGGGTTTCCCCAGAAAGGTGGTTTCTGACCATGGAACCAATTTTATATCGAAGTATATGACATCCCTGTGGAAGGAGTGTGGTGTATCCTAAAAGTTCACCACTCCTTACCACCCACAAGGTAACGGTTTGGTGGAGATATTCAACCAAACCTTGAAGGACATGATTAATGGTCTAACAGAACCCGTGAGGCGTAAGTGGGACATCCTCTTGCCATGCCTTCTCTCTGCCTACAGGGAGGCGCCTCAGAAGTCTCTTGGGTTGAGTTCCTTTGAGCTCCTGTACGGTCACCCTATGAGAGGACCTCTGAGATTGGTGAAGGAAGGCTGGGAGGCAGCTCCCAGGAAAACTCCCCAGGATGTGTTTAGTTACATGCTGGCCTTCAGAAACCAAAGCGCCCGCTTCAGGAAACTCACTCAGGTGAACAGGGAAACAAGCCAGGAAGAAATGATAATGTTGTATGACCAGAATACCACTCTGGTCAAATTTCAACCTGGGCAAAAAGTGTGGGTCATGGCCAAAGTGGAACCTTGTGCCTTGCAGGACAAGTGGACTGAGCCTTTTGAGGTGGTGGAGCACAAAAGTCATGTCACCTACCTAGTGAATTTGCAGACTCCCAGGAACCCTTTGAGAGTTTGCCACGTGAACCACCTCAAGCCCCACTTCGAGAGGTCCGAAGTGAGCATGCTCTTGATGACTGATGATGGGGTGGAAGATGAGAGAGAACCTCTTCCTGACCTCCTGTCCACCAAGGAGCACAATGGGTCAGTGGAAGGTGTGATCCTCTCCCCTACACTGACCCCAGACAAGCAGAGTGACTGTCACCAGTTGTTGGGACAGTTTGCCCCACTGTTCCCTCTGACCCCTGGTGTTACTCACTGGGGTACCCATGACGTGGACACTGGTGACAGCCCTCTTGTAAAACACAAGATTTACAGGTTGACTGACCGGGTCAGGGCCAGCATCAAAGAGGAAGTCTCTAAGATGTTGGCATTAGGGTGATAGAGCCTTCCAGCAGTCCTTGGGTCAGCCCAGTGGTCTTGGTCCCAAAGGCTGCTGCACCCGGTGCCACTCCAGAACTGCGGCTTTGTGTGGACTACCGTGGGCTCAATACAGTCACCAGGACTGACGTACACCCTATCCCCAGAGCTGATGAGCTCATTGATCGGTTGGGAGCTGCCAGGTTCCTCAGCATGCTTGATTTAATGTCTGGGTACTGGCAGATTGCGTTAACCGATGGGGCCATGGACAGGTCAGCATTCTCAAGCCCAGAAGAACATTATCAGTTCTGGGTGATGCCCGTTGGGTTGAAGAATGCCCCTGCCACCTTTCAGAGGTTTGTCAACCAGGTGTTGGCTGGACTGGAGGATTTCAGTGCTGCATACCTGGATGACATTACAGTGTTCATATCCAGCTGGGAAGAACACTTGCAGCACCCCGGGGAAGTGTTGAGGGCACTGCAGAGAGCAGGCCTCATGATTAAGGCCAGTAAGTACCAGATCAGGCAGGGTTCTGTGGTGTACTTGAAACACCAAGTAGGAAGCGGCCAGGTGGTGCCCCTACAGCCCAAGATTGACACCATTTTGGCTTGGGAGCCCCCCAAGACCCAGGCAGAGGTGAGAGCCTTTTTAGATTTCACCAGTCACTACAGGAGATTTGTTAAGGGCTAAGGCACCATTGTTGCTCCCTTAACAGTGCTGACTTCGAGGAAGCAGCCCAAGAAGGTGGTCTGGACTGAGTCCTGCCAGAAAGCTTTTGATGCCCTGAAGGCAGCCATGTGCATGGTGCCCATGCTCAAGGCACCTGACTTCTCCAAGGAATTTGTCGTGCAGACTGACGCTTCAGAGCATGGTGTGGGAGTGGTGCTCTCACAACTAAACAAAGAGGGCCTAGACCAGCATGTAGTCTTCCTTAGCAGGAGACTACTCCCCAGGGAACAGAGGTGGAGTGCCATAGAAAGGGAAGCTTTTACAGTGGTCTGGGCACTGAACAAGCTGAGACTCTACCTGTTTGGGACTCACTTCCGAGTTCAGACAGACCTCAGACCCCTCAGATGGTTGACGCAAATGAAGGGTGAGAATCCAAAACATTTGAGGTGGTCCATCTCCCTACAGGGAATGGACGTTACGGTGGAACACCGCCCTGGCACAGAACACGCCAATGCAGATGGTCTATCCAGGTTATTTCGCCTTAGTGAAGAGAACTCCCAGGAAGTTGGTTAGTTCTCGCTACTTTCAGCTTGAGGGGACATGTGTTAGACTTGGCATCTTTTGGTGTGTTTCCCCTGTCTTTTTGCTTTCTGACCTCCCGGTTTAGTGTCTCTGTGCACTTTCTCACTGCTGTTTAGTGTTGAAGTGCAAGTGCCCCTTTTGTAAATTATGTTATGGATTGGTGTTTCCATGATTGGTATACTTGATTTACTGGTGAGGCCCTAGTAAAGTGCACTGAGAGTGCCAGTGCTGGTAAATCAAATGCTACTAGTAGGCTTGCAGCACTAGTTGTGCCACCCACAGAAGTAGCCCTGAAAAGGTAACTCAGACCTGCCACTGCAGAGTCTGTGCTCAGTTTGTAACTGCAATGTCGACCTGGCAAGTGCACCCACTTGCCAGGTCCCAACCTTCCCTTTTTCTACATGTCAGTCACCCCTAAGGGAGGCGCAAGGTACCCCTGTGGGCAGGGTGTTGTGTATGTTAAAGGTAAGGCATGTACTGATGTGTGTGACATGTCCTGGTGGGGAATTACAGTGTATTTAATTTTTTACCATTGTGAGGCTACCTGCTCCCATAGGACAGAATGGGAAGTTTGTTTATACCATCTTATAAAGATTACTACTCCTTGGAACAAGGTAGAAAAATAAAGTTTAGTATGTCTGGACTCAGAATGTTAAAATGCACCTTTTAGTGGAGATGATTTTTACATTCTGTGTTAGAAAATACCACTTTTAGAATATATTTTCTTGCTTAGCCATCCTGTGTGCCTCTGCTGGGTTTGTGGATTGACTCTTTGGCGTTAGGATGACAGGGGATGGTGAGGGGCAGTGGCTCCAGAGAACTTGATAGGTCAGGGCTCGGCTGAATAGACCTGGGCTGCATTTAGAGTAGTGGGAGGAGATTTCCTTGCACCTAAATGGGCATGGTCTGCCTTGCACAATGCCATCTCCAACCCCTGCCAGGACGCTTCACCAGAGAGGACAGAACTGGTTTGGGCTGCGTACAGACACTCTCTGGCTTTAGAGAACAAAGTATTTGGTGGTATAAATATTAGGGCCCAGACCCCAGAACTTTAGAACTCTTTTGGACCAAGAAGACTGCCAAGACGAAGAGCTGGAGAAGCTGTGAGGAGTAACTACCACTTTGCTCTGTGCTTTGCTGTATTGGCCTGCAGTGGCTGCTTCTGTCTTGGGCAGTGAAAGGGCTGGACTGAACTTTCTACAATCTCTTTTTGTGAGTTTCTCCAAGGGCTTGAGGAATAGCTTGCACCCTGTTCAAGAAGTGTCAGGAACAGCAAAACCTTCAAGTTCCTCTGCCCTCAGCACTGGGGACTCTGTGTTTTGTGCTACGACAGAAGAAAAAGCACCCTGACACAGTCTACGACATCGCTGCCGACTTCGTGTCTTGAAGGCACCGCAGAGGGCACCGCCGCTACGCCGCACCGCTTGCACCATGACCTGTGGGCACCGCACTCCACACCACCTCACTTCACACCGTCGCCCTGGTATACCCGACGACGACGCTTCACGCCAACATCAACGCCGCTGCTTGCACCATGTGTCAAGGGCATCACTCGTAAGTTACACGATGCACCGTCGTCATCCCGAACCGCAGCCTTGGCCTACTGACGCCGGCGCCATCGACTCCAGTTCATCAGCCAACAACAGCACTTCAGAAACGACGACGCTGCTGGTTGCACCGTGACCTGCCAGCACAGTGATGAGCACCGCATCACTTCGCAGAGCAGCCCTGGTCTCACCGACACCGCTGGACGACCGTCACCGAGCCCCTGCCTGCACCGTGACCTGAGCGTACTGTACGTTGTACTGCTGCACTTCGCACCACAGCCCCGATGCCTGCCGACGCCAGCACTCCTAACTTTAACTGCGAGTTCGATCTGCAATGCGTGTGACTTCAATGGCCCGCAACTCCTGCACCGACCACCAGAACCGACGCCTGTGGATGCCGTGCTTTTGGAGCTCAACGAGAGGTCGCCGATGCCCTGCATTTCTAAAGTTACTGTTTTGCAGATCTTCCCGACACCGTAGCTGGCCCGTGACGCCTCAGTCAGCAGAACTCTTTAGGATTTGTTGTTCACGACACGGTGATAGACCCAGACGGAGCTATCGACTTCAAAGAACCTTATTTCAAGTTTTTTTTGACAACTGAAGATTTCTAAGTACTGTATTGTGGATTTGTATCTTTTTTGATGTTGTCTTAAGTATATAAAAATATTGGATATTTTTTTTAACTGGTGTGGTGTCCTTATGTGGTGCTAACGTTGTGTTACTGTTGGTTATGTGCAAATGCTTAACACACTGCATCTAAGATAAGCAGGACTGCTCGTGCCAAGCTACCAAGGGGGTGAGCAGGGGTTATTTTAGGAGTGTAACTCCCTCATCCTGACTAGAAGGAAGGGTCCCTACTTGGACAAAGGTGCAAACCCTTGCCAACTGGAGACATCCATCTCTAACAAGTACAACATTTTTCGGTTGCAGGGACCAAGGTAGGATCATCTGAAAAAAGATAACAGGTGTGTGGCAGCCCATCGCTGCAGACAGAACCCCACATGGTAACCATAGAAATCAAGGCAAAAGATGGTTGTCTTATAACCAGGCTGTCTAATATTCTTGAAAACATTACCCTAGAATATGTTAAACTCAAATTTGGTATGTGATGTTATATTTTCGCATGACATGTGAATTCGCATGAATTTTGGATACAAGCTTTTCACGCTAAAAAAAAAAGCAGAAAAAACAACAGTGCGGAGATCAACAGCTTCTTGTGTTCTGTTTGTTGACTTTGTTCCCATGCTCTCACCATAGGATTTTCACATGATAGGCAGGCGTAATGCGACATGCTGGAATTTACCTGATACAACCCATTTTATCGTCCTGAAGATGGTCTAACGGATGCATACACCAACAAGACCCAAACATCGACAACCTCATCTTTTTCCTTATTGTTTAATTTTCCCTTTTGAAAGTGTTCTCTGTTTGATTCAGATTCACTGTTCTGTTCATGTATTTTTGGTTTGGAATAGATGAATGCAAGAATGACTCGGAGGCACTAATTGTAGTGAATTGCAGTGAATCTCTTTGTAAACCTCGTTATTTTTGTGTTTTGTTTCAATCTTTTTGTACCCTTTATATTCAGATTATATAAATCTGTTTAATGAAGAATCTACACCCGTTGCATTAGTATCTTTTTGTAGACCTTTTGGAAAGAAATTGAAAACTGGAGTAGAGATTGTTTAACTGGAGGTTATCGGTTGGAACCTTGATATGTCATTGTATGAATTGTCAGACTGAGTGTGCTTAAGTGAATTCCTTGAAGGTACTTCTACCTGTTAATATTTAGCTTGCTCAAGCCTCCAAGGGTAGTTTGGGTTGTCCACTTTCTTTTTCTGTATTTACAATACGGCGCACCATGGCGCAAGGACTGACAGATGCGTCAGAAATGTTGACGCATCTGTTGGCACAAAAGTCACACATTGCTGGAGACGTGTTGCAAGCATGACGCAACTCCAGCAATGCATGGGGGGGCCTATTCCTAATACACTGCGCCACTTCTTACGCCTGCTCCAAACAGACGTAGGGTTTTGGAGCAGGTGTAAGGAGTGACGGAGTGTATTAGGAATAGTGGTTCAGTAAAATCTTGTAGATTTCACTGCGTCACTTCTACAAGGCTTTCACACGTGGGAACGCCCACCCTGCATACATTATACCTGACACAGGTATAATGTGACGCAGGGTTTAGAGCGTGACGCATCTTCCTAGATGTGTCAAGTTGTAAATGGGCCGTAATGTGGCACATTGTTTATGCCGCCGCTGCATCACAAAAAAGGTGCAACAGCAGCGTAAAAGTGTCGCAAGGGACTTGTAAATCTGCCCCTACACGTTTTGTTCACATGCTTTGAAGTTCATTCTTTGCTATCGGTGCATTATCCTGTAATCGACTGCCAGACGCCACTGAAAAGTCAACACAGAATAAATGTGCAGACAGCGCATCAAGAGGAATATAGAATAGAGCAGCATCTGCCCACATTCCCATGCTGATTTGACTATACGAATGTTGTTATAATGACAAAGCGTTCAAAGCAATGTACTGCTACAACGTAAAAAATATTGAACTAGGGGTGGGGGAGAGGCTGATTCCATGCACGCGTGATAATTAACCGCCTCTTTTTCTTTTTCATGCTTTCTCCGTTCAGAAATCGAACAGAAATTAGCATTAAAAGGGAATTCTGCTGGGTGGTGAGCAATGACAACAAATGATCGTCTATTAATTCACAGATCGCAGTTGCTTAGAGTCCGGGTTTCCCACACGGCCCCGTCGACGTCCTTTAGCTCGCTTCTGTGCCGCTCTCCATTTGGCAAGGAGATTCAGGCTGCAACTAATCTGAAGCAACCTTGGAAATCAATGTATAGAGTGGTTGCGCTGCCGCACTGGGAAGCCCAGTGGATAATGTTCAGCACCACGGACAGCAGTGGCGGAAGATCACATTATGTGCGCGACTGCGAGCAAGGGTTTACGTTTAGCCCCAGTGATGCACCGGCTGCCACGCTGTACCCACCCCTGCATACTTGAACACTGAATGCAAAGAGTCACAGATCAAGCGGTAAGCACCTTACCGCTCGATCTGCAGAAAAGCCCCCAGGCTCTCTGGTGGCTAACAATAAGCGACGCGGGCCAGCCTCGGACTGCTAGCAAAACGCGCAACCACAGCTCATGCATGTACATTGACCTTCTAAGCTAAAGAGCCATAACACAGAATGCACGTATTATAATAGGTGCTTGCGCAGGAACGCTGCCAGTGTGCATGGATACAGCATGAGTGTGATCTTCTCATGTGTGCATATTTTTGTACTTGTTTATGTGAAAGCATGTTGGAAAGGGCATATGGTTCTATATGTTCATGTGTTGCTTGTATGTACTTGTGTCAATTAACATTCAAGTATGTGCATGTACGTGAGTGTGGTCGAGGGCATGTGTGTGCTTAGGTGAGTAAATATGTTAATGTACACGGTGTTGGGGCGTGTGCTCAGAGTTCTGTACCTATAACTGAGTTTGTAGGTGAGCATTTGACTACAAGGAGCGGCGCGCGGGTGTAGTGGGCTAGTATACAACGTATGCAGACAGCTAGGATACAGGCACTTACTAACACCTACCAGCCCAGGTTTACAGTGCGCCTGCGTGAACACCGCACAATGCCGCGGAATGTCCGTAAGCCTTTTTAATGGTAAGTAAATCAAGCCATGCTTTGCGCGATGTGTCTGTCACGCATTAGTAAATAAACCCCACTGATTAGTACTGAGCATCCAATCAACGGGCAGCAGTTCAGGCCGGTTGCGTGGAAGAATCCAAAGAAAATTCTCCATGCTGACATATGTGTAAAAACCGCGACGCTTCTCTGAGGGGAAGGGCGGATGCCGGTAGGGTCGCAGCCGATGCACTCAGAGAGGGCGGTGATACACTCCCAGGGATACTGCACACACGACGGGGAACAGCAGCCTCTCTTTGGATTTCTTCTTTTCAACTTGGTACTGCTACTTTTACCTCCACCTATCTAGCAACATGTTTAACGTGCATGCACCAGGTCTAAAAAGGCTGTGTCTGTGCCACATTGTGAGGATTTCATAGAAAGGTCAACGGACTCAATAGCTCACCTCATGAACATCGAGCTGGACAGGCGTTCAAAGGTTATCCAGAGCTCTCCACTGGATGCCAGTGCATACAAGAACACGCACTAGTAAAGCCAATGCGTCTGGCTTTTAGTTAGGGGAAGGGTTTATTAATAATTCGGAGCGTGTGTGTTGTGCTATACAGAGCCGACATCTTGGGTCAGAACAAAACTGGAACTGTGAAGCCAGCCCCCCTCGCAGGGGCGGCTCCTCCGTTAGAGCACAGGAGGATTGCCCCACTTAAACATTCCCCTAAAGATGGAAAATAAAATGGTAATTAATTACCTTTTAATTTTTCATCAACTTTCCGAGCAGAGCGTCAGGATGGGGGCGGCCAGAAGCATATCACTCAGCAGGGAGGAGGGTGGGTTGGTATGGCACTATTTAAAGTGTGCATGTCTTTTGACCAGCAGTCTTGTGATGGCCAGCCACACATGCGCACTGTAAACTTCTTAACCCACTGGGTTGAGAGACAGTACAGGTCTTCTAGGCGCTGCAGAGCACCCAGTGAGACCGCTCCCACCAATCCTGTGAGCAGCGCCAGGATTGGGCAATGGAGGTTCCTGGTTGCTGGCTGCAGTCACGACGAGGACTGCCAGAGCATGAAGGTCCTGCCGAGTTTGTATTCTTTAATGTTTTTTATTCTATTTACTTGCTCCCCCCCCCATACCAGCCGGCACTGCGAATATAATGTGCTCCTCCAGTCTTGAGTCACTCACTTTCCCGTTACTATCTGCAAACAGTGCAAGCCAGACTCCTTTGAGGAAGCTGCCTTTGTTCTGTGCTTAGACGCTGGAGCCCAAGTCCGGACAGCAAGATGGCCCACAGGCAGTGGCGGCTGGTGACATTTGAAAGTGGTATGGCGTAAAATGATTGCAGCTAGATTGAGCCTGAACGACCTACGGGGAGTCAGGGGGGTTCTCCCCCGAGAAAACTTTGAAAAAAGAGTGGACAAATGGTGCATTTTTAAGCAAATTTTAGGGAGCAGGAAGGTTGATAAAGCAATACGATTTAATTATTTATCATTTAAGAGGAGATGTGCGATGAATGGTCCGGGGAATCAACCTCTCAGATAGGAATAGAGGGATGATCAGTATGCCCAGACCTTGCACAACATGGTGGAATTCTGTGGAGTGTGATTGAGTATTTCTGGGTTTATCGCATGGCTGCTACCTGTGCAAAGAAGTTGCTCGCTTTGCCAGGAGGCTGCTCGCATGACTGCACATGATCCGCATGATACGGCCGAGTCCAGTGTGCCTGGAAGCTGCTGTGTTTTAGAGCGCTGCATGTGCACAATATCCAGAGGCTATGAGATATGGCTAGAGTGTGCCCATGCCATGCTCAATACACCAGCCAACATATCCATACCGCGCGTCTTTACAAGTTCTAATCTGACGTGATTTGTAAATGTGGGCCCTTTCTTTGCTATCTGGTGCGCTAATGGGGGCCACTTTTATTTTGATGCCCTGGCCTATTTTTTTGTTCCAGCCTTAAGTGTAGTATATACTGCCGAGCGTCAGCGTACCCTCCTTCAGGCTGGTACCACGTTCAGGGGTCGCATGGTTGATGCACTAACACAGGGCGAAATAGTTTGATTTTAATCCCGATCTCTGCATTTCATTTAATCAAATAGAAGTACAACCCCCAGCGATTGAATCGGGCTTTCATTCTGGTACTTGGTGCAAACCCCGGATGGCACACGAGTCTAAATTATGAGCTATCCCTTCCCCCCACATACACCCACCCACCCACTACAATTCAGCAGGTCAAACGTATCGACATTTCCCAGACAAAAAAGCCATGTCAATCAGGAACATGCAGATTTTAATGACATAAACACCCAAATCGGCATGGTGTTTACCATGTTCACAGGGAAGTTTACAGTCGTGTAATTCATCGCATCGGATAAACAGCGGTCGCCGCAGTGGCATCTTCTATGGGGTTCCATGACTCTAATCTTCTCCATAATTGCCAGAAGAATGATTCTGGCACTCCCTCCCTCTGACTGACCACATCACAACCCCTTCAAAAAAGACTACAGCGCTCCCCTATACACTTGGCTAACTACGCATGCTTTGCAGTCGCGGCTCGCGGGGGGGGGTCGCGCATGGGGGGGGAATGAATTTTTTTTTTTTTAAACTTACCTTACAGCCGGTCCACGGGTCCACGCCACCTCTCAGACCTCTGATCCCCTGGGCGCCTTCACTAACGGTACTGGAGGGGCCTGCCAACCCCTCTCAGCCAACCCTGGCGCTGCCAGCAGCGCCAGGATTGGCTGAGGGCACAGCTTACGCTACGCCCGCCGCCTGCCCATTAGGAGACCGAGGGGCTCCTAATGGGCATGCGCAAGGCAGTAAAAACACAAGTACGCATGACTGGGCACGGACTAAAAGTTAATCTCCATGCCCACTCATGTGCACTTGTGCTGCCTTTCCCCGGCTTGTGACAATGCATGTCAGTCAACATGACGCCGGACCGCCCACTGTCCGACGTCATGCTGACTGACATGCATTGTCAGTTAGTTCTCCCCACCCTCGGCGTCTCTGAACTTAAGTAAACTAAGTTCAGAGACACCGAGGGAGCTGCGGGCGCGGGCGGGTGCATGGGGGCGGGGGGGTACGCCCCAACGCCCCAATGGACGATCCACGCCTGCCCAGAGGTCATAGACAGCAAAATCAAGGCGGGGAAAGTTACAGTGTTCTTAAAGCCATCCTGGCCGTACTGCTTCCGAGTCGAGGCTCTCCCGAAAAACATATAGGTTCCAGCCGGGCCAATACAAAGGGCCAATCCTACAGATTTCACACAGATTTGTACCATTATGCCTTTTTTAACATTACAACAGAATAGACCCTAGGATGTAGATGCTATTGAAGTTCACGAATATAAAGCACATGTCTTTACAGTACATAAAATCTGGCAGAGCAGGCAATAACAGTTACTGCCTCCCGTTTTTCGATATGATAATGTCAGGACCATTAAGCACACTGGGGCATATGTATCAAGCTATTTTGCGATCACAAACACTGTGAATCGCAAAAAAAAGTGTTTGCGATCGCACAATAGCTTCCTCCTCTGTATGACTGAGCATCGCAGTGCAAAATAGGTATTCGCAAAATTGCAAATACCTATCTAGTGAGGTCCCCAATCTGCGAATAATTTTTGCAACTTCGCAAATACCGACACGCTATTTGGAAAAATCGCAAAAAACGTACTCGCAAATTGCAAATTCGCCAACATATGTATAATAAAAATTGCTAATTGTGAATCTTGAAAATGTACAATTTTGCACCTGATTATTACCACCAACTCAAAGCAGGTGATAACCAGGTGCAACCTATTTATACAGGCCCACAGTGCCACAGGGCTTTCCACAATGGCAGCGCTGTATGTGATAGCCAGGAGGATGTGCATTCAAGCAGCAGCACAGACAATGAGGCAAAAGGAACGGGCCTTCAGAGTGCACATCACACTGTTCCAGCAGACAGAGGAAGAGATGCATGAAAAGTATAGGCTGGACTCAGCTACCATGCTGGACTTGATTGCTGAGTGGAAACCTATGCACTTACTGGCATCCAGAAGATTCAAGGGGGTGATAGTGACAGCAGGAGGGGTCTTCCAGAGCTGCCTGTCACACTTCTTCCATGCATTTTTGGATGCAATGGTATAGAGGCTACATCATCACACCACATTCCCCTCCACACAACAGGCATTACAGCAAACCAAACTGGACTTCTACCAGATTGCCCAATTTCCCCTTGTCATTGGTTGCATAAATGGCACCCATGTAGCCCTCTCATCACCCTCAAACAATGAGTACGTTTTCAGAAACTGCAAATCATGCCATTCACTCAACATACAGGTCATCTGCAATGCTAAATATAACATAATTGATATAGTGGCAAAATACCCTGGCAGTACACACGATTCCTTCATTTTCAGACACAGTGGGATATACACACGTCTCACTGGGAACAAATTTGGCGAGGGCTACCTGCTAGGTAAATGCATGTCAAGCACTCTTACATACAGTTAAGGGTTGAAGTGAGAGGACAGTGACTAACCGTATGTCTTTCATCCTGTTGGTGTTGGTGTCTTTCATCCTCACACCATACCTCAACCCAGCTAATCCGAGAGAGTGAAGATACAATTGCTCACACAAGTCAACACGCTGTGTAATTGAGTGGACATTTGGTATACTGAAGAGCAGGTTCCGCTGCCTGCTAAAAGTTGAGGAGCACTACAATACAGCCCAGAGACCTGCTGCAAGACTGTGGCTACTTGTGCCATGCTGCACAACATTGCGACTGGAAAAGGCATACCAGTGGAAGTCACAGATACAGAATCATATAAGGAGAGGTTCCAGGTCCACCTTGCAGACCAGCAGGTGATGTAGGGGCAGCTGCGGGCCGACAGAGACGTGATGAGATAACACACAACTATTTCTAAGTGAGTAATGATGATACAATGCAAATAATGATTTGTGCATGACTGTGTTTTATTGTACCTTAGCTTCAGGTAAATAGCAGTCACACAGCCTACAAACACACTTTATGTGTGGCACATTCAGGTGCACATATCATGTATTGACCACAGGAAGCTGCTTCTAGAGTGATGTGACCTTACTACAGTTGTGAATAGATTGTGAGTGTGGACATCTCACAAAAAGTGACGGACTGGCCTCACACACCACCTGGTGTCATGCTTCATCATCGGCCAGTCCTCGCCCTCCAAAACCTTCGTTTGATGGAGGGCGGGCATACACCTGGAGACAGGGATGCACTTCTAAACTAAAGAGTGGGGGCCCATGGGGTAGAACGTGAAGTTAAAAATCATTATAGTTACCACAAATATTTTTAATGTGATCAGTAACTATATGATGCTAAAAACAAAATAGCGGCAGGTGGGGTATTAGGTGTCCCCTAGCCGTCTAGTGAAAGGTCGACATGTTTCTGCCTTCTTGGCCCGAGCGGGTCCAGGGCATTCATCAGGACCTAGAGTTATAGAGAGAGGGCTCCGTTCTTACCAACTGGTAGCAAGAGAATACCACTGCGCGGGTGTGGCGTAGGCCACACTCCACTACCTAGATGGCTTCCAACTGTCAAGCCTATAGGAAAGATCAAACAAACAAATGTATATATATACAACTGTAGAAGAAAAGGTCAAAAGTAAGAACAAAAATAACATTTATATCAGGATATACACATGCGTAATTACCTTAAGGTGAGTGACTAATCACGTGACATGTGCCACTCTACATGAGTACACAAACATGTTGAGAGTCAAAAGTGCTCTCGTGAGGCTTACCCTAGTTAGACAAACTACTTGCCACATGGGGGGAAGGGAGGAGACACTTCTGTCCAGTCTGAGGGAAGAGAAAAAGAATAATGTGATAGTCAACGGACTGAAAGTACCAAGAACGTGGACCCTTGTAAGCCTGTAATCAGCCTGTAATCAGGATGGAACCACAATCATTCCACGCTTAAAACGCCATAGGGGTTTAACCAACGCGAAACCACCATTCATACTCTTACTGTCTGAGGCAGAGTGTCCCGTGTTCAGCCTACGGTGTTGCTCCTCGTCCGACCGAAAGTGCGAGTGAGATCGCAAAGGCGGGTTTAAATAGCGTGCTTAATGATAAAATTGGAATCAGCCTGGGGTGATTACGGCTGTGCGGCAGTTCCTGGTGCGATGCATCCGGGGTCCGGAGTGAACATGGCGGCGACGCATGCAGTGCAGTGCCTGGTTGTGCAATGGCCGATGGAACGGGCCAATCAGAGCGTCCAGGCTGAGTCCTGTGCCCAAATAAGGAAAACAAGTCAGGGGACCCGCCCAAGGGTTGCGGTCCCGTGTGGGCGTGCGCATCCGTGGTTGTTAGGGGAACGCGAGGGCACGCATTCGGTGTACGAACTACGTACTGGGCCCAGCAAGGGGAGGAGTGGCCCAAGGTGAAGGTCACGTGTGGCATGCGCGTCTAAGGTTGTTAGGGGAACGTGACAGTGGATAATAACAACACGTGCTATGGTGCCCCGGGGGGGTTGTTGTGAAAGTTCAAAGTCACGTGTGCGCGTCCCAAGTTGTAAGGGGTACGAAAAGGAGGATATTACAGCCGCGTGCTGCTGAGACCCTGGAAGAGGGTGCGAGGGCTTGCATGCAACGTCCGTGGGGTGCGTTGGTTCAGACAGTTCGTGAGGGGGTGTGACGGTTGCTGACGGCAACAGAGAAGGTCAACAACATGCCCTCTATATCACTCTGGGGTGGAATGGCTTGTATCCCAGGGTACAAGGACAATAAGGTGGCTCAAGGATGGGTCAAGGGGTCTCAAAAACCTGCGTGGAGTTCAATGTGCTGCCGGGACACCCCTGTAACTAGGATCATGTGCTGGAGATCCCTAAGATGATAATTTCAAGACCCAGAGAGTAGGTAGGTTACACGACAGGGGGTGTTCGGTGTATTGGGGCAAATGGTACAGGGTAGAAGGGCTATCCAGGTGTTTATTATCGGTTGAGGAGTCATCTATGTAGATGGAGCCATGGGATATCGTCATTAAGTCCCTTTTCATGGGACCGCAGGCGGAACACCCAACGTTGTTCCCTGATATGAAGAGCTCTGGAGAGATCAGCTCTGCTTTTGTTCATTACCTCAAGGACTGTCCATCGAAGATCAGTGTCTTTGTGGTGTTGCTCCAAGAAATGGCGTGTGAGCTTGGTGTTTGTTTTTTTGCATCTTATGGTGCTGCAATGTTCGTTGATGCGTACCCTGACCTTTCTGGTTGTCATGCCAACGTACTGGAGTTGGCAGGGGCATGTTAATAGGTAAACCACATTCTCAGTGTTACAATTGCTAAACTTGCGGAGTTGCCATGGTCTATCTGCGCCAATGTCTACTTCTTTGGTGTTGAAGGTGAGTTTGCAGGAGACGCACCCACCGCACGTGAAGTGTCCCACCACTCGTGGTTGATCCCACAGCCTCTGTTGTTCCGTGCCCTCTGTGTTTGGCATAGTGGCGTGAACAAGTTGATCTCGCAGATTTTTGTTCCGTTTGAAAGCAAAAAGTGGGGGGTCCCACTGCTTCCCTGCGCTGTTTAGAATATTCCATCTTTTCTTGATTATTTTTTGTACGGCATTAGAGGCAGGGGTGAATGTTGTAACACATACTGTTCTTTTGGTGTTCTCTTTTGTTATGTCCTCTAGTAGTGCTTCCCTTGGGTTGTTCCTTGCTCGTTTCCTAGCCTTGCGTATCATTTTTTTGGGGTAGTGGCGAGCAGCAAGTTTTTCTTCAAGGTGGGATGCTTGTTCCTCAAAGGTGGAGGTATCAGAACAGTTCCTCCTTACTCGAAGGAACTGTCCAACTGGGAGGTTCTGTCGGAGGGCCTTGGGGTGGTAGCTCTCGTACAATAGAAGGCTATTCCTATCCGTGGGCTTGTTGTGCACTTTTGTTGAAAAACCACCGCTGTCCATAGTGATGTCTAGATCGAGGAAGATAGCGTGGTTCTTGCTGATAGTGTGGGTGAATCTTAGGTGTACATCTTTGGTGTTCACCCACTGGACGAAACTCATCGCTTCTTCCTCTGACCCATTCCATATTATCAGCACATCATCTATGTAGCGCTTCCAAAGTCTGAGATTCTGTAGGAATGGATTTTGTGGGTTGTATATGAAGTCGTCCTCAAACTGTTGTACGTACAGACAAGCCATACTAGGGGAAAAAGTGCTCCCCATTGAAGTGCCAGAGATCTGGTGGTAGATGACTTTCTCGAATTCAAAAAAATTCTCCATTAATGCGAGTTCCGCACATTCCATCACGAACTGCTGTGGGGTTAAGAAGTCCCACTCTCTATTCAGGATGATGTTTTCCACCACTTCCAATGTACGCCTCTGTGGTATGCTCGTGTATAGAGCTTCTATATCCATGGTTATTAGCCAATCATTGGTCGTGTCCACCGTGAGGTCTCTAAGGAGACACAGGACGTCCTTCGTATCCCTGAGGTAGGACGTAGATTTTTGGACGATAGGGCGAAGGAACCAGTCACAGAATTGGGACAATGGTTTCAATGCAGACCCTATCCCGGACACTATTGGTCTCCCAGGAGGAGGCGTCCGGTTTTTGTGGATTTTCGGGAGTGAGTAAAATTTAGGCATTCTTGGTTCTTCATTCACGAGGAAGTCTGCCTCTTGTTTGGTTATCCAGTCGTTGCTGAGTGCTTCTGTGACCATGATCTTGATCTTGGCCATCAAAGGACCAGTAGGGTCAGTCCTGTGTATGGTGTAGCTGTTTGAGTCGGAGAGCAGTCTCAAACATTCCTCTCTGTACATATCACTGTCCATGATCACAATGGCGCCCCCTTTGTCAGCTGGTTTTATAGTTAAGTTTGTATTACTGCTCAGTTTCGCAAGGGCCGTGCGCTCTTTTCCCGTAAGGTTGTCAAACCCACGAGTATTCTGGAAGTCAATCTTCTCAATATCTTTTAGTACGGCCTGTTCGAAAGCAAGTATGTTGCACGAAATGTTCTGATTCGGGGGTTGGAAGGTGGATTTTTTCTTTAACCCTGTAGACTTTCTCCCACTCTCTTCTGTGTTATCTTCTGTGTCTCCGAAATAGTCGCGGAGTTTGATTTTTCTGAAGAATTGGGCCAATTCCGTGTGAAGAGCAAAGGGGTCATTTCGGGGTGTGGGAACGAATCCCAGCCCTTTTGAAAGGACGGTTGTTTCGTCTTGTGAGAGTGTGTATTTGCTGATGTTCACTATGTTGGTTACTCCCTGCTCGTCGAGGGCATCTCCCCTCTCCCTCTGCTCCTGGTTACTACTCCGTGTTGTGGCTGTGGTTGATCTTCCCACTGGACCCTCATATTCCTTCGTTTTTGGCGTCCTCTCCCTCTGCCACGGCCCTGGAATAAAAAAGGCGGTTGGCCATGTGGGAAACCGAATCCTGGTTGGTAGAATGGTTGTGGCCAGAACCCGAAGGGTGGGGGTTGTGGTTGTGGACCCTGCATCATCGGATGGTGATAGCCCATATGTTTCCGGATTTGTGGTCCTTGGCCCTCATCGCCGCTACTGTCACTTCTTTCTTCTCCAGAACTGAACGTCCAGTTCTGGGGTGTTGGTCTGAACCGTTGTTTCCTCCCTGTTGGTTGAGGGGCTGGTTTGTCATAGTGTTCGTCTGTGACATATGGGTAGACAGTTTCCTTACAAAATTTCTGTACATCTTTACGGAGTTTAGTAAGTTTCGACTGTGTGAGGTACTCTTTGTAATCAGAGTGATCTTTGTTGATCTCCTCAAGTTTCTTTTTGAAGGCTGAAAGCTGTACCGTTGCCTTGAGTTTACCCTCACTTTGTTGGATCTCAATAAGGAGTGCATCTGCCAGCTGTCTGGCGGTGTTTATAATGAGGATGAGCCAGTCCTTTGTGCACTTCCAGGCAATGCTCGACCAGTTGATTCTGAACTCCCTATTGTTTAGGAACAGTCGTGGTTCATTGGTGACGATGAGACCTCTCGGGGCCGTGTTTTTCCGGAGGTACTCCGTCATAAACGCCCCATGCAGTGCAGTGCGTATTTGTTCTTTTTTCTTAGAAGAAAGGGCTTCCCATTCATCTGAGTTTTTTATCGTGTTGGTGACTATAGTTTCTGCTAGGAGAGATGGGGTGTTAAGAATCTCCGCTAGAACCTCATCCCCGAAGGAGAGTTCGGTATCCATGGTGCAAGGTGGGTAAGAGGAGTGTGAAAGATTTTTTCACACTTCAGAATGAACTGTTTTGGTTCAAAAGGCAGACGCAGAAGTGTCTGTCCACTTGTTCTGGTCGTAAGAGTACGCGGCTCAGAACATCACCCTATTTCAAGGAAGTAATACCCCTATATTGTTCCCACAGCCGACAGCTGTACATAAGTAGCAATCACAAGAAGAACTCCACAAAGTGTGGAGGGGGGAACGGGAGGCACGGGGTGCTAGGAGCTAGCGGCCTCCAATACTACTATTGACCACAGGAAGCTGCTCCTAGAGTGATGTGACCTTACTACAGTTGTGAATAGATTGTGAGTGTGGACATCTCACAAAAAGTGACGGACTGGCCTCACACACCACCTGGTGTCATGCTTCATCATCGGCCAGTCCTCGCCCTCCAAAACCTTCGTTTGATGGAGGGCGGGCATACACCTGGAGACAGGGATGCACTTCTAAACTAAAGAGTGGGGGCCCATGGGGTAGAACGTGAAGTTAAAAATCATTATAGTTACCACAAATATTTTTAATGTGATCAGTAACTATATGATGCTAAAAACAAAATAGCGGCAGGTGGGGTATTAGGTGTCCCCTAGCCGTCTAGTGAAAGGTCGACATGTTTCTGCCTTCTTGGCCCGAGCGGGTCCAGGGCATTCATCAGGACCTAGAGTTATAGAGAGAGGGCTCCGTTCTTACCAACTGGTAGCAAGAGAATACCACTGCGCGGGTGTGGCGTAGGCCACACTCCACTACCTAGATGGCTTCCAACTGTCAAGCCTATAGGAAAGATCAAACAAACAAATGTATATATATACAACTGTAGAAGAAAAGGTCAAAACTAAGAACAAAAATAACATTTATATCAGGATATACACATGCGTAATTACCTTAAGGTGAGTGACTAATCACGTGACATGTGCCACTCTACGTGAGTACACAAACATGTTGAGAGTCAAAAGTGCTCTCGTGAGGCTTACCCTAGTTAGACAAACTACTTGCCACATGGGGGGAAGGGAGGAGACACTTCTGTCCAGTCTGAGGGAAGAGAAAAAGAATAATGTGATAGTCAACGGACTGAAAGTACCAAGAACGTGGACCCTTGTAAGCCTGTAATCAGCCTGTAATCAGGATGGAACCACAATCATTCCACGCTTAAAACGCCATAGGGGTTTAACCAACGCGAAACCACCATTCATACTCTTACTGTCTGAGGCAGAGTGTCCCGTGTTCAGCCTACGGTGTTGCTCCTCGTCCGCCCGAAAGTGCGAGTGAGATCGCAAAGGCGGGTTTAAATAGCGTGCTTAATGATAAAATTGGAATCAGCCTGGGTTGATTACGGCTGTGCGGCAGTTCCTGGTGCGATGCATCCGGGGTCCGGAGTGAACGTGGCGGCGACGCATGCAGTGCAGTGCCTGGTTGAGCAATGGCCGATGGAACGGGCCAATCAGAGCGTCCAGGCTGAGTCCTGTGCCCAAATAAGGAAAACAAGTCAGGGGACCCGCCCAAGGGTTGCGGTCCCGTGTGGGCGTGCGCATCCGTGGTTGTTAGGGGAACGCGAGGGCACGTATTCGGTGTACGAACTACGTACTGGGCCCAGCAAGGGGAGGAGTGGCCCAAGGTGAAGGTCACGTGTGGCATGCGCGTCTAAGGTTGTTAGGGGAACGTGACAGTGGATAATAACAACACGTGCTATGGTGCCCCGGGGGGGTTGTTGTGAAAGTTCAAAGTCACGTGTGCGCGTCCCAAGTTGTAAGGGGTACGAAAAGGAGGATATTACAGCCGCGTGCTGCTGAGACCCTGGAAGAGGGTGCGAGGGCTTGCATGCAACGTCCGTGGGGTGCGTTGGTTCAGACAGTTCGTGAGGGGGTGTGACGGTTGCTGACAGCAACAGAGAAGGTCAACAACATGCCCTCTATATCACTCTGGGGTGGAATGGCTTGTATCCCAGGGTACAAAGACAATAAGGTGGCTCAAGGATGGGTCAAGGGGTCTCAAAAACCTGCGTGGAGTTCAATGTGCTGCCGGGACACCCCTGTAACTAGGATCATGTGCTGGAGATCCCTAAGATGATAATTTCAAGACCCAGAGAGTAGGTAGGTTACACGACAGGGGGTGTTCGGTGTATTGGGGCAAATGGTACAGGGTAGAAGGGCTATCCAGGTGTTTATTATCGGTTGAGGAGTCATCTATGTAGATGGAGCCATGGGATATCGTCATTAAGTCCCTTTTCATGGGACCGCAGGCGGAACACCCAACGTTGTTCCCTGATATGAAGAGCTCTGGAGAGATCAGCTCTGCTTTTGTTCATTACCTCAAGGACTGTCCATCGAAGATCAGTGTCTTTGTGGTGTTGCTCCAAGAAATGGCGTGTGAGCTTGGTGTTTGTTTTTTTGCATCTTATGGTGCTGCAATGTTCGTTGATGCGTACCCTGACCTTTCTGGTTGTCATGCCAACGTACTGGAGTTGGCAGGGGCATGTTAATAGGTAAACCACATTCTCAGTGTTACAATTGCTAAACTTGCGGAGTTGCCATGGTCTATCTGTGCCAATGTCTACTTCTTTGGTGTTGAAGGTGAGTTTGCAGGAGACGCACCCACCGCACGCCAAACACCAAGCTCACACGCCATTTCTTGGAGCAACACCACAAAGACACTGATCTTCGATGGACAGTCCTTGAGGTAATGAACAAAAGCAGAGCTGATCTCTCCAGAGCTCTTCATATCAGGGAACAACGTTGGGTGTTCCGCCTGCGGTCCCATGAAAAGGGACTTAATGACGATATCCCATGGCTCCATCTACATAGATGACTCCTCAACCGATAATAAACACCTGGATAGCCCTTCTACCCTGTACCATTTGCCCCAATACACCGAACACCCCCTGTCGTGTAACCTACCTACTCTCTGGGTCTTGAAATTATCATCTTAGGGATCTCCAGCACATGATCCTAGTTACAGGGGTGTCCCGGCAGCACATTGAACTCCACGCAGGTTTTTGAGACCCCTTGACCCATCCTTGAGCCACCTTATTGTCCTTGTACCCTGGGATACAAGCCATTCCACCCCAGAGTGATATAGAGGGCATGTTGTTGACCTTCTCTGTTGCCGTCAGCAACCGTCACACCCCCTCACGAACTGTCTGAACCAACGCACCCCACGGACGTTGCATGCAAGCCCTCGCACCCTCTTCCAGGGTCTCAGCAGCACGCGGCTGCAATATCCTCCTTTTCGTACCTCTTACAACTTGGGACGCGCACACGTGACTTTGAACTTTCACAACAACCCCCCCGGGGCACCATAGCACGTGTTGTTATTATCCACTGTCACGTTCCCCTAACAACCTTAGACGCGCATGCCACACGTGACCTTCACCTTGGGCCACTCCTCCCCTTGCTGGGCCCAGTACGTAGTTCGTACACCGAATGCGTGCCCTCGCGTTCCCCTAACAACCACGGATGCGCACGCCCACACGGGACCGCAACCCTTGGGCGGGTCCCCTGACTTGTTTTCCTTATTTGGGCACAGGACTCAGCCTGGACGCTCTGATTGGCCCGTTCCATCGGCCATTGCACAACCAGGCACTGCACTGCATGCGTCGCCGCCACGTTCACTCCGGACCCCAGATGCATCGCACCAGGAACTGCCGCACAGCCGTAATCACCCCAGGCTGATTCCAATTTTATCATTAAGCACGCTATTTAAACCCGCCTTTGCGATCTCACTCGCACTTTCGGGCGGACGAGGAGCAACACCGTAGGCTGAACACGGGACACTCTGCCTCAGACAGTAAGAGTATGAATGGTGGTTTCGCGTTGGTTAAACCCCTATGGCGTTTTAAGCGTGGAATGATTGTGGTTCCATCCTGATTACAGGCTGATTACAGGCTTACAAGGGTCCACGTTCTTGGTACTTTCAGTCCGTTGACTATCACATTATTCTTTTTCTCTTCCCTCAGACTGGACAGAAGTGTCTCCTCCCTTCCCCCCATGTGGCAAGTAGTTTGTCTAACTAGGGTAAGCCTCACGAGAGCACTTTTGACTCTCAACATGTTTGTGTACTCACGTAGAGTGGCACATGTCACGTGATTAGTCACTCACCTTAAGGTAATTACGCATGTGTATATCCTGATATAAATGTTATTTTTGTTCTTACTTTTGACCTTCTCTTCTACAGTTGTATATATATACATTTGTTTGTTTGATCTTTCCTATAGGCTTGACAGTTGGAAGCCATCTAGGTAGTGGAGTGTGACCTACGCCACACCCGCTCAGTGGTATTCTCTTGCTACCAGTTGGTAAGAACGGAGCCCTCTCTCTATAACTCTAGGTCCTGATGAATGCCCTGGACCCGCTCGGGCCAAGAAGGCAGAAACATGTCGACCTTTCACTAGACGGCTAGGGGACACCTAATACCCCACCTGCCGCTATTTTGTTTTTAGCATCATATAGTTACTGATCACATTAAAAATATTTGTGGTAACTATAATGATTTTTAACTTCACGTTCTACCCCATGGGCCCTCACTCTTTAGTTTAGAAGTGCATCCCTGTCTCCAGGTGTATGCCCGCCCTCCATCAAACGAAGGTTTTGGAGGGCGAGGACTGGCCGATGATGAAGCATGACACCAGGTGGTGTGTGAGGCCAGTCCGTCACTTTTTGTGAGATGTCCACACTCACAATCTATTCACAACTGTAGTAAGGTCACATCACTCTAGGAGCAGCTTCCTGTCGTCAATAGTAGTATTGGAGGCCGCTAGCTCCTAGCACCCCGTGCCTCCCGTTCCCCCCTCCACACTTTGTGGAGTTCTTCTTGTGATTGCTACTTATGTACAGCTGTCGGCTGTGGGAACAATATAGGGGTATTACTCCCTTGAAATAGGGTGATGTTCTGAGCCGCGTACTCTTACGACCAGAACAAGTGGACAGACACTTCTGCGTCTGCCTTTTGAACCAAAACAGTTCATTCTGAAGTGAGAAAAAATCTTTCACACTCCTCTTACCCACCTTGCACCATGGTTACCGAACTCTCCTTCGGGGATGAGGTTCTAGCGGAGATTCTTAACACCCCATCTCTCCTAGCAGAAACTATAGTTACCAACACGATAAAAAACTCAGATGAATGGGAAGCCCTTTCTTCTAAGAAAAAAGAACAAATACGCACTGCACTGCATGGGGCGTTTATGACGGAGTACCTCCGGAAAAACACGGCCCCGAGAGGTCTCATCGTCACCAATGAACCACGACTGTTCCTAAACAATAGGGAGTTCAGAATCAACTGGTCGAGCATTGCCTGGAAGTGCACAAAGGACTGGCTCATCCTCATTATAAACACCGCCAGACAGCTGGCAGATGCACTCCTTATTGAGATCCAACAAAGTGAGGGTAAACTCAAGGCAACGGTACAGCTTTCAGCCTTCAAAAAGAAACTTGAGGAGATCAACACAGATCACTCTGATTACAAAGAGTACCTCACACAGTCGAAACTTACTAAACTCCGTAAAGATGTACAGAAATTTAGTAAGGAAACTGTCTACCCATATGTCACAGACGAACACTATGACAAACCAGCCCCTCAACCAACAGGGAGGAAACAACGGTTCAGACCAACACCCCAGAACTGGACGTTCAGTTCTGGAGAAGAAAGAAGTGACAGTAGCGGCGATGAGGGCCAAGGACCACAAATCCGGAAACATATGGGCTATCACCATCCGATGATGCAGGGTCCACAACCACAACCCCCACCCTTCGGGTTCTGGCCACAACCATTCTACCAACCAGGATTCGGTTTCCCACATGGCCAACCGCCTTTTTTATTCCAGGGCCGTGGCAGAGGGAGAGGACGCCAAAAACGAAGGAATATGAGGGTCCAGTGGGAAGATCAACCACAGCCACAACACGGAGTAGTAACCAGGAGCAGAGGGAGAGGGGAGATGCCCTCGACGAGCAGGGAGTAACCAACATAGTGAACATCAGCAAATACACACTCTCACAAGACGAAACAACCGTCCTTTCAAAAGGGCTGGGATTCGTTCCCACACCCCGAAATGACCCCTTTGCTCTTCACACGGAATTGGCCCAATTCTTCAGAAAAATCAAACTCCGCGACTATTTCGGAGACACAGAAGATAACACAGAAGAGAGTGGGAGAAAGTCTACAGGGTTAAAGAAAAAATCCACCTTCCAACCCCCGAATCAGAACATTTCGTGCAACATACTTGCTTTCGAACAGGCCGTACTAAAAGATATTGAGAAGATTGACTTCCAGAATACTCGTGGGTTTGACAACCTTACGGGAAAAGAGCGCACGGCCCTTGCGAAACTGAGCAGTAATACAAACTTAACTATAAAACCAGCTGACAAAGGGGGCGCCATTGTGATCATGGACAGTGATATGTACAGAGAGGAATGTTTGAGACTGCTCTCCGACTCAAACAGCTACACCATACACAGGACTGACCCTACTGGTCCTTTGATGGCCAAGATCAAGATCATGGTCACAGAAGCACTCAGCAACGACTGGATAACCAAACAAGAGGCAGACTTCCTCGTGAATGAAGAACCAAGAATGCCTAAATTTTACTCACTCCCGAAAATCCACAAAAACCGGACGCCTCCTCCTGGGAGACCAATAGTGTCCGGGATAGGGTCTGCATTGGAACCATTGTCACAATTCTGTGACTGGTTCCTTCGCCCTATCGTCCAAAAATCTACGTCCTACCTCAGGGATACGAAGGACGTCCTGTGTCTCCTTAGAGACCTCACGGTGGACACGACCAATGATTGGCTAATAACCATGGATATAGAAGCTCTATACACGAGCATACCACAGAGGCGTACATTGGAAGTGGTGGAAAACATCATCCTGAATAGAGAGTGGGACTTCTTAACCCCACAGCAGTTCGTGATGGAATGTGCGGAACTCGCATTAATGGAGAATTTTTTTGAATTCGAGAAAGTCATCTACCACCAGATCTCTGGCACTTCAATGGGGAGCACTTTTGCCCCTAGTATGGCTTGTCTGTACGTACAACAGTTTGAGGACGACTTCATATACAACCCACAAAATCCATTCCTACAGAATCTCAGACTTTGGAAGCGCTACATAGATGATGTGCTGATAATATGGAATGGGTCAGAGGAAGAAGCGATGAGTTTCGTCCAGTGGGTGAACACCAAAGATGTACACCTAAGATTCACCCACACTATCAGCAAGAACCACGCTATCTTCCTCGATCTAGACATCACTATGGACAGCGGTGGTTTTTCAACAAAAGTGCACAACAAGCCCACGGATAGGAATAGCCTTCTATTGTACGAGAGCTACCACCCCAAGGCCCTCCGACAGAACCTCCCAGTTGGACAGTTCCTTCGAGTAAGGAGGAACTGTTCTGATACCTCCACCTTTGAGGAACAAGCATCCCACCTTGAAGAAAAACTTGCTGCTCGCCACTACCCCAAAAAAATGATACGCAAGGCTAGGAAACGAGCAAGGAACAACCCAAGGGAAGCACTACTAGAGGACATAACAAAAGAGAACACCAAAAGAACAGTATGTGTTACAACATTCACCCCTGCCTCTAATGCCGTACAAAAAATAATCAAGAAAAGATGGAATATTCTAAACAGCGCAGGGAAGCAGTGGGACCCCCCACTTTTTGCTTTCAAACGGAACAAAAATCTGCGAGATCAACTTGTTCACGCCACTATGCCAAACACAGAGGGCACGGAACAACAGAGGCTGTGGGATCAACCACGAGTGGTGGGACACTTCACGTGCGGTGGGTGCGTCTCCTGCAAACTCACCTTCAACACCAAAGAAGTAGACATTGGCACAGATAGACCATGGCAACTCCGCAAGTTTAGCAATTGTAACACTGAGAATGTGGTTTACCTATTAACATGCCCCTGCCAACTCCAGTACGTTGGCATGACAACCAGAAAGGTCAGGGTACGCATCAACGAACATTGCAGCACCATAAGATGCAAAAAAACAAACACCAAGCTCACACGCCATTTCTTGGAGCAACACCACAAAGACACTGATCTTCGATGGACAGTCCTTGAGGTAATGAACAAAAGCAGAGCTGATCTCTCCAGAGCTCTTCATATCAGGGAACAACGTTGGGTGTTCCGCCTGCGGTCCCATGAAAAGGGACTTAATGACGATATCCCATGGCTCCATCTACATAGATGACTCCTCAACCGATAATAAACACCTGGATAGCCCTTCTACCCTGTACCATTTGCCCCAATACACCGAACACCCCCTGTCGTGTAACCTACCTACTCTCTGGGTCTTGAAATTATCATCTTAGGGATCTCCAGCACATGATCCTAGTTACAGGGGTGTCCCGGCAGCACATTGAACTCCACGCAGGTTTTTGAGACCCCTTGACCCATCCTTGAGCCACCTTATTGTCCTTGTACCCTGGGATACAAGCCATTCCACCCCAGAGTGATATAGAGGGCATGTTGTTGACCTTCTCTGTTGCCGTCAGCAACCGTCACACCCCCTCACGAACTGTCTGAACCAACGCACCCCACGGACGTTGCATGCAAGCCCTCGCACCCTCTTCCAGGGTCTCAGCAGCACGCGGCTGTAATATCCTCCTTTTCGTACCCCTTACAACTTGGGACGCGCACACGTGACTTTGAACTTTCACAACAACCCCCCCGGGGCACCATAGCACGTGTTGTTATTATCCACTGTCACGTTCCCCTAACAACCTTAGACGCGCATGCCACACGTGACCTTCACCTTGGGCCACTCCTCCCCTTGCTGGGCCCAGTACGTAGTTCGTACACCGAATGCGTGCCCTCGCGTTCCCCTAACAACCACGGATGCGCACGCCCACACGGGACCGCAACCCTTGGGCGGGTCCCCTGACTTGTTTTCCTTATTTGGGCACAGGACTCAGCCTGGACGCTCTGATTGGCCCGTTCCATCGGCCATTGCACAACCAGGCACTGCACTGCATGCGTCCCCGCCACGTTCACTCCGGACCCCGGATGCATCGCACCAGGAACTGCCGCACAGCCGTAATCACCCCAGGCTGATTCCAATTTTATCATTAAGCACGCTATTTAAACCCGCCTTTGCGATCTCACTCGCACTTTCGGGCGGACGAGGAGCAACACCGTAGGCTGAACACGGGACACTCTGCCTCAGACAGTAAGAGTATGAATGGTGGTTTCGCGTTGGTTAAACCCCTATGGCGTTTTAAGCGTGGAATGATTGTGGTTCCATCCTGATTACAGGCTGATTACAGGCTTACAAGGGTCCACGTTCTTGGTACTTTCAGTCCGTTGACTATCACATTATTCTTTTTCTCTTCCCTCAGACTGGACAGAAGTGTCTCCTCCCTTCCCCCCATGTGGCAAGTAGTTTGTCTAACTAGGGTAAGCCTCACGAGAGCACTTTTGACTCTCAACATGTTTGTGTACTCACGTAGAGTGGCACATGTCACGTGATTAGTCACTCACCTTAAGGTAATTACGCATGTGTATATCCTGATATAAATGTTATTTTTGTTCTTACTTTTGACCTTTTCTTCTACAGTTGTATATATATACATTTGTTTGTTCGATCTTTCCTATAGGCTTGACAGTTGGAAGCCATCTAGGTAGTGGAGTGTGGCCTACGCCACACCCGCGCAGTGGTATTCTCTTGCTACCAGTTGGTAAGAACGGAGCCCTCTCTCTATAACTCTAGGTCCTGATGAATGCCCTGGACCCGCTCGGGCCAAGAAGGCAGAAACATGTCGACCTTTCACTAGACGGCTAGGGGACACCTAATACCCCACCTGCCGCTATTTTGTTTTTAGCATCATATAGTTACTGATCACATTAAAAATATTTGTGGTAACTATAATGATTTTTAACTTCACGTTCTACCCCATGGGCCCCCACTCTTTAGTTTAGAAGTGCATCCCTGTCTCCAGGTGTATGCCCGCCCTCCATCAAACGAAGGTTTTGGAGGGCGAGGACTGGCCGATGATGAAGCATGACACCAGGTGGTGTGTGAGGCCAGTCCGTCACTTTTTGTGAGATGTCCACACTCACAATCTATTCACAACTGTAGTAAGGTCACATCACTCTAGGAGCAGCTTCCTGTGGTCAATAGTAGTATTGGAGGCCGCTAGCTCCTAGCACCCCGTGCCTCCCGTTCCCCCCTCCACACTTTGTGGAGTTCTTCTTGTGATTGGCACATATCATGTACACAGTGCATGTGTAATGGGTAAACAAAAGTCCACATGCCATGGGTTACTTCACCCATCAGCATTCTGCTTTGGTGACAGTTTATTTTTTGCATGCTTGTCTTGCAGTTGCACGCTCAGGGTGCTGACTACTCTCCCTTGAGGCATCTGATGGTGTGCTTTGCCTCCCACTATGCCATCCGGGTTCTGCAATTGGTGGGGTGATGCTGCTTCAGCTGGGGAGCTCCTCACTGTCCCCTGAGCCCAGGAGACCTGTGCCACCTATGGTAGCTGTCTGCAGCTGGTCTACTGCATTTGTGATCTGCACCAACCCTTTGGCCACATCCTGGCTGCAGTGTGCCATTTAGACCCGCATGGTCACTATGCGGCGTGACAGCACGGAAGTGCCATTTGACAAGAGGTTGACCGCCTTGCTATATGTGTCCAGACCGGTGAACAGATGTTGTTTCCTCCTGCGTCTGGATGCCTGGTCTCTTTTCATGGTGGCACAGATTTCTTTTTATTGTTCCCGTCATTTCCCTGATGCTTTCAGGTTCAACTGTACATGAAAAAACACTTTTTATTGTGTGTTCTGCTTCACATTGTTCACTGAATAAAGTGTTCTGCATTTAGGTTAGCTAATTGCTGTCTTGCATTTTTGCCTTTACTAATTTGCTTCAACTGCTTATACATTGCTGTGTGTCATTGCTCCACTGTATTATGTGTGTGACTACATCTCCCATGATGCATTGCTGGGTGGGATGGAAAATGTGGAATGAAGTTGCATTGTTACTTTACAGTGTGGGATTAACTTGGTAATGTGTCAGGGCTGATTTACCATGCATCTTACCTTGTCTGGTAGTCGGCGTGTTGGAGCTGTCAATGTCAGCTACCCCGCTGATGCTTTCAATCTGTAGGGTGGACTCCACCAACTCCTCAAGGGGCATGGATTCTGTCTCTGTGGATGTACCCCCACCAGTCTTCTTCACCTCCGCAAGCCTGGTTGCAATTTTGTCCTTGGACCTGGAGCGCACATCATACCAGCGCTTGCGTAGGTCAGCAATGGAGCCCTGGGTTACACCGATGGCATTCACCTTTGCTTGTATGTCCAGCCATAATTTCCTTTTCTGTGATACAGGGACATGAAGGGATTTTTTTCCAAACAGCAGCTCATGGCTATGGACCATCTCTTGAATGAGTATCCTGCTCCTTCTCACTGAATTCGTGCTTCCTTTTCCTCCCAGCTTCCTCCTTATCCTTCTGTGGATCCATTTGGTTTTGGTGTTGTTGCAGTCAACAGTGGTTTACTTCTCCTCCAAGCCTCTGAAACAGCCTCAGTCAATCAGGAACAGCATGGGCAGTCACACTTCCTGGGTGTGATGTCATCAAGCCGCACCTGAGTAGTAAATTCGCTAAATTTGCGATTTCTTATTAGCGAATTCACAAATAAGGAATCGCTAATACGGAGTTCGCAAATTAATTCTGTGAATTTAAAGGAATCGCACATTTATTGCAAACATTTATTGGAATCCCGTTTTGTGATTCTCAAATTGCGATTCGCTGCAAATCACAATTTCAGAAACTCAAACCTCTTTTTTGATACATAAGCCCAACTGTCTTTAGTTATTGAGGATACCACTTCGTTTTTAAAAAGAGCACTATTTGTGTTTTTTTAAGAGGACAATGTATTTTATTCCATTCAGTGTATCCCTATTAGTTATTTCACACAGCTGCACATTTACCTTTCATTTCCCCTATAAAAATAACACATTGTTTTTTCTGAGAAGACTACATTTCTTCGTATCGTACATTTCTTCTACACATCATATGCCTATTTTAAATTTTCATGTACACTAACTTTAGAAAACATGCTATTTTTCATCGATCTAACACAGCTTGCATCTAATGAGCATTGTAAGACCTGAAGGAAGTGACCAACTTAGGGCCACCTGGGTCACCTCAAACCAACTCACAGCCTTCCATGCTAAATGAAGAGTCAGAGAAACAATGGAGAATATACACCAATAATCTTTTATGTATACGCACAGAGGGAACTGAGGAACTGTAAGCATAAGGATCTATTATATGTATTGCATAGTCAACTAATAACACGTCCACAGTGGAATTTTCCCAACAGATGTGGGCAAACAGCGTAAAGACAAAAAAAAGGTTTCTACTCTCGTATCTTGCACACCTCAGAACACTTTAAAGGCCTTTCCACCCTGGGCTGCAATCAAACTGCCAGACAGGTGGGAGAGGTTCTTTATCGAGGAAAAGCTATGCACTGGAACAAACAGTTCCTTATTACAGAAACGAAATTAAGAGGAGACATTTTGTTTTTTAAATCAAACAGGATTAGTTTAGAACCGTATATAAAATGGCGCCTCATAAAAGAAAATTGTGTAGCGAATGATAACTTATACACAACATTAAAGAGCATCAACCAGCATAATCTAACAAACCCTCCTTTTAGCATGAACTAAAGTTATTTTCTATTTAGAAAGTAGGTAAGACTGACACATATTCAGAGGCAACAGTGACATCATCATTATTTGGTATAGCATCATTAGTAGACATGTGATCAAGGTGGAGCTGTGGGCACTGTTTACAGTTGACGTCCGATAGTGGAACAGCATGGAGGGATGTGTCTTCAAATATTCCTTCATTTATATTCATAAGATCATCGATATCATTCTGTAACATCATAGCAGCATTCATAATGGAGGCAGATATTTCCTGTTTGGATGTTAACCCCTTCTGTGCCCATGACGAGCTGGACTCGTCATGGAGCACAGTCGCGCTGTGCCCATGACGAGTCCAGCTCGTCATGGCACCCACCCAAGGGGAAAGTGCTGGCGCTCCCCCCGTGAGTGGTCGATCTTTTTTTTTTTACTGGGAAGGCAGGGGAAGACCTTCCCCTGCCTCCCCCCGCCCCCCCGCGTCATCAATGACGTCAGCGCGCGAGCCACGCTGACGTCATTGGAGGTTTCCAGTTTGCTCTCCGTGGCGCAGGAAGCAAATGGCTTCCTGCACGTCGGAGAGTAAAGGTGAGTTTTGGGGCTGGGGAGGTTTTTTTTTGCATCGGTGGGTTTGGGTTAGGGTGGGGGCACTTTGGTATGCCCAGGCATGCCACGAGGCTCGGCTTCGTTCCTGTGTGCCTGTTGTTGCTTCCCTGTGAAATGGATTCAAATTTAAAAAACGCTTGTCTTTCTAGTTGCTTCCCTGTGAAATGGATCCAAAAATGCAGAGAAATGCCCTTCTTTGTAATTTTTCAAATCCAAAGTGCAGCAGCATGATTTTTGCATCGGTGGGTTTGGGTTAGGGTGGGGGCACTTTGGTATGCCCAGGCATGCCATGAGGCTCGGCTTCGTTCCTGTGTGCCTGTTGTTGCTTCCCTGTGAAATGGATCCAAATTTGAAAAACGCTCGTCTTTCTAGTTGCTTCCCTGTGAAATGGATCCAAAAATGCCGAGAAATGCCCTTCTTTGTAATTTTTCAAATCCAAAGTGCAGCAGCATGATTTTTGCATCGGTGGCTTTGGGTTAGGGTGGGGGCACTTTGGTATGCCCAGGCATGCCACGAGGCTCGGCTTCGTTCCTGTGTGCCTGTTGTTGCTTCCCTGTAAAATGGATCCAAATTTGAAAAACGCTCGTCTTTCTAGTTGCTTCCCTGTGAAATGGATCCAAAAATGCCGAGAAATGCCCTTCTTTTTTTCAAATCCAAAGTGCAGCAGCATGTAGAGAAATATAATTTCTTATATGAGAATAATAGCGAGACAGAGGGGTTGCAAAGTGGCCAGATTGGTTTTTTTACATCCAAATACACCAGCATCACTTTACAGAGTTTGCCAGTGAAGTGCTACTTTCATTTTCTCGTCTTTCTTTGAAGAGCATTGTTGTTTCCAGGTTGGGAGAGTGTACCATTCCTGGAGGTACTGCAATACCTGGTTGATGGGTGGATTGTGAAACACAATGTGTACCATGGCTCTGTGTTTATGGATGTGGTCTTTTTATACCATACTGCTTACGTGTTGTAAGGATGTAAGCAATGGACAGTGAAACGGTTCCCTTCAGGGCCCTCTAGTCATGTCCATAACTTTTCAGGTGAAACCACTCGCTGATTTCTGAATAGTTAGTGAGAGATTTTTTTTTTTAGGCAGCATATTACTCTTATCAAGTGCATAATTTGAATTGAGCCACATCCAAGTGTTTATAGCTGGCACAATTAGGTAACAGCTGAAGGCAGTGCGAGTTTCAGTGGGCAAGTATGGTCTTCAGTGGGGATGTGGCACTATGGCCAGAGCTGTGGAATTTGGAACTGGGGAACCAGGTTCCGCATTCATGATCTGTCCACCACACCACTGTACGGAGGGAGCACATTCCCATGCTAGACCGTAGAAGGCCCCACTAGACCTTAGAAGGCTTGATGTCTTAGCACAAGCAGGTGTTCCCACAGTGGTGTCAATTGTGGGTTAACCTTGAAGGCCTGTCCACCACAATCCATACTGAAGTCCATCTCAAATTTCCCACCTCCCAGCGTTCCCCTGGGTCTCCCGGTAAAAATGGTGCCTCACTTGTGTGGGAGGCCCAAGTACCCGCGACAGGCAAGGGCCCAAAACGTAGTGAGGTGACATCAAAATTAGCCATCTCAAAACCACCTGGTTTTGCAAGGGGGTCACCTGGGTTTTTGGCCCGGTGCTCGGCGGCCATCTAGGGAAACCTACCAAACCCATACATTTCTGAAAACTGGACACCCGGGGGCTTCCAGGGAGGTATGGCTTGCGTGGATCCCCCAACGTTTCCTTACCCAGAATCCCCTGCAAACCTCAATTTTAGCTGAAAAAAATCACTTTTTTCACACATTTTTGTGTGGGAAAGTTGTGGCATCACCGGGCTCACTCAAATTTCCCACCTCCCAGCGTTCCCCTGGGTCTCCCGGTAAAAATGGTGCCTCACTTGTGTGGGAGGCCCAAGTACCCGCGACAGGCAAGGGACCAAAATGTAGTGATGCAACATCAAAATTGCCTATCTCAAAACCACCTGGTTTTGCAAGGGGGGTCACCTGGGTTTTTGGCCCGGTGCTCGGCGGCCATCTAGGGAAACCTACCAAACCCATACATTTCTGAAAACTAGACACCCGGGGGCTTCCAGGGAGGTATGGCTTGCGTGGATCCCCCAACGTTTCCATACCCACATTCCCCTGCAAACCTCACTTTTAGCTGAAAAAATCACTTTTTTCACACATTTTTGTGTGGGAAAATTGTGGCATCACCGGGCTCACTCAAATTTCCCACCTCCCAGCGTTCCCCTGGGTCTCCCGGTAATAATGGTGCCTCACTTGTGTGGGAGGCCCAAGTACCCACAACAGGCAAGGGCCCAAAACGTAGTGAGGTGACATCAAAATTGCCTATCTCAAAACCACCTGGTTTTGCAAGGGGATCACCTGGGTTTTTGGCCTGGTGCTCGGCGGCCATCTAGGGAAACCTACCAAACCCATACATTTCTGAAAACTAGACACCCGGGTGCTTCCAGGGAGGTATGGCTTGCGTGGATCCCCCAAGGTTTCCTTGCCCAGAACCCCCTGCAAACCTCAATTTTAGCTGAAAAAATCACTTTTTTCACACATTTTTGTGTGGGAAAGTTGTGGCATCACCGGGCTCACTCAAATTTCCCACCTCCCAGCATTCCCCTGGGTCTCCTGGTAAAAATGGGGCCTCACTTGTGTGGGAGGCCCAAGTACCCGCGACAGGCAAGGGCCCAAAACGTAGTGATGCGACATCAAAATTGCCTATCTCAAAACCACCTGGTTTTGCAAGGGGGGTCACCTGGGTTTTTGGCCCGGTGCTCGGCGGCCATCTAGGGAAACCTACCAAACCCACACATTTCTGAAAACTAGACACCCGGAGGCTTCCAGGGAATCACTACGTTTTGGGCCCTTGCCTGTCGCGGGTACTTGGGCCTCCCACACAAGTGAGGCACCATTTTTACCGGGAGACCCAGAGGAACGCTGGGAGGTGGGAAATTTGAGTGAGCCCGGTGATGCCACAACTTTCCCACACAAAAATGTGTGAAAAAAGTGATTTTTTTCAGCTAAACTTGAGGTTTGTAGGGGATTCTGGGTAAGGAAACGTTGGGGGATCCATGCAAGCCATACCTCCCTGGAAGCCCCCGGGTGTCTAGTTTTCAGAAATGTATGGGTTTGGTAGGTTTCCCTAGATGCCCGCCGAGCACCGGGCCAAAAACCCAGGTGACCCCCCTTGCAAAACCAGGTGGTTTTGAGATAGGCAATTTTGATGTCGCATCACTACATTTTGGGCCCTTGCCTGTCGCGGGTACTTGGGCCTCCCACACAAGTGAGGCACCATTTTTACCGGGAGACCCAGGGGAACGCTGGGAGGTGGGAAATTTGAGTGAGCCCGGTGATGCCACAACTTTCCCACACAAAAATGTGTGAAAAAAGTGATTTTTTCAGCTAAAATTGAGGTTTGCAGGGGATTCTGAGTAAGGAAACGTTGGGGGATCCACGCAAGCCATATCTCCCTGGAAGCCCCCGGGTGTCTAGTTTTCAGAAATGTATGGGTTTGGTAGGTTTCCCTAGATGGCCGCCGAGCACCGGGCCAAAAACCCAGGTGACCCCCCTTGCAAAACCAGGTGGTTTTGAGATAGGCAATTTTGATGTCACCTCACTACGTTTTGGGCCCTTGCCTGTCGTGGGTACTTGGGCCTCCCACACAAGTGAGGCACCATTTTTACCGGGAGACCCAGGGGAACGCTGGGAGGTGGGAAATTTGAGTGAGCCCGGTGATGCCACAACTTTCCCACACAAAAATGTGTGAAAAAAGTGATTTTTTCAGCTAAAATTGAGGTTTACAGGGGATTCTGGGTAAGGAAACGTTGGGGGATCCACGCAAGCCATACCTCACTGGAAGCCCCTGGGTGTCTAGTTTTCAGAAATGTATGGGTTTGGTAAGTTTCCCTAGATGGCCGCCAAGCACCGGGCCAAAAACTCAGGTGACCCCCCTTGCAAAACCAGGTGGTTTTGAGATAGGCAATTTTGATGTCACCTCACTACGTTTTGGGCCCTTGCCTGTCGTGGGTACTTGGGCCTCCCACACAAGTGAGGCACCATTTTTACCGGGAGACCCAGGGGAACGCTGGGAGGTGGGAAATTTGAGTGAGCCCGGTGATGCCACAACTTTCCCACACAAAAATGTGTGAAAAAAGTGATTTTTTCAGCTAAAATTGAGGTTTGCAGGGGATTGTGGGTAAGTAAACCTTGGGGGATCTACGCAAGCCATACCTCCCTGGAAGCCCCCGGGTGTCTAGTTTTCAGAAATGTATGGGTTTGGTAGGTTTCTCTTGATGGCCGCCGAGCACCGGGCCAAAAACCCAGGTGACCCCCTTTGCAAAACCAGGTGGTTTTGAGATGGGCAATTTTGATGTCGCATCACTACGTTTTGAGCCCTTGCCTGTCGCGGGTACTTGGGCCTCCCACAAAAGTGAGGCACCATTTTTACCGGGAGCCCCAGGGGAACACTGGGAGGTGGGAAATTTGAGTGAGCCCGGTGATGCCACAACTTTCCCACACAAAAATGTGTGAAAAAAGTGATTTTTTCAGCTAAAATTGAGGTTTGCAGGGGATTCTGGGTAAGGAAACGTTGGGGGATCCACGCAAGCCACACCTCCCTGGAAGCCCCGGGTGTCTAGTTTTCAGAAATGTATGGGTTTAGTAGGTTTCCCTAGATGGCCGCCGAGCACCGGGCCAAAAACCCAGGTGACCCCCCTTGCAAAACCAGGTGGTTTTGAGATAGGCAATTTTGATGTCACCTCACTACGTTTTGGGCCCTTGCCTCTCGCGGGTACTTGGGCCTCCCACACAAGTGAGGCACCATTTTTACCGGGAGACCCAGGGAAACGCTGGGAGGTGGGAAATTTGAGTGAGCCCAGTGATGCCACAACTTTCCCACACAAAAATGTATGTAAAAAGTGATTTTTTGCAGCTAAAATTGAGGTTTGCAGGGGATTCTGGGAAAGGAAACGTTGGGGGATCCACGCAAGCCATACCTCCCTGGAAGCCCTCGGGTGTCTAGTTTTCAGAAATGTATGGGTTTGGTAGGTTTCCCTAGATGGCCGCCAAGCACCGGGACAAAAACCCAGGTGACCCCCCTTGCAAAACCAGGTGGTTTTGAGATAGGCAATTTTGATGTCACCTCACTACCTTTTGGGCCCTTGCCTGCCGCGGGTACTTGGGCCTCCCACACAAGTGAGGCACCATTTTTACCGGGAGACCCAGGGGAACGCTGGGAGGTGGGAAATTTGAGTGAGCCCGGTGATGCCACAACTTTCCCACACAAAAATGAGTGAAAAAAGTGATTTTTTCAGCTAAAATTGAGGTTTGCAGGGGATTCTGGATAAGGAAACCTTAGGGGATCCACGCAAGCCATACCTCCCTGGAAGCCCCCGGGTGTCTAGTTTTCAGAAATGTATGGGTTTGGTAGGTTTCCCTAGATGGCCGCCGAGCACCGGGCCAAAAACCCAGGTGACCCCCTTTGCAAAACCAGGTGGTTTTGAGATAGGCAATTTTGATGTCGCATCACTACGTTTTGGGCCCTTGCCTGTCGCGGGTACTTGGGCCTCCCACACAAGTGAGGCACCATTTTTACCGGGAGCCCCAGGGGAACACTGGGAGGTGGGAAATTTGAGTGAGCCCGGTGATGCCACAACTTTCCCCACACAAAAATGTGTGTAAAAAGTGATTTTTTCAGCTAAAATTGAGGTTTGCAGGGGATTCTGGGTAAGGAAACGTTGGGGGATCCACGCAAGCCATACCTCCCTGGAAGCCCCCGGGTGTCTAGTTTTCAGAAATGTATGGGTTTGGTAGGTTTCCCTTGATGGCTGCCAAGCACCGGGACAAAAACCCAGGTGACCCCCCTTGCAAAACCAGGTGGTTTTGAGATAGGCAATTTTGATGTCACCTCACTACGTTTTGGGCCCTTGCCTGTCGTGGGTACTTGGGCCTCCCACACAAGTGAGGCACCATTTTTACCGGGAGACCCAGGGGAATGCTGGAAGGTGGGAAATTTGAGTGAGCCCGGTGATGCCACAACTTTCCCACACAAAAATGTGTGAAAAAAGTGATTTTTTCAGCTAAAATTTAAGTTTGCAGGGGATTCCGGGTAAGGAAACGTTGGGGGATCCACGCAAGCCATACCTCCCTGGAAGCATCCGGGTGTCTAGTTTTCAGAAATGTATGGGTTTGGTAGGTTTCCCTAGATGGCCACCGAGCACCGGGCCAAAAACCCAAGTAACCCCCCTTGCAAAACCAGGTGGTTTTGAGATAGGCAATTTTGATGTTACCTCACTACGTTTTGCGCCGTTTCCTGTCGCGGGCACTAGGCCAACCCACACAAGTGAGGAACCGTTTTTCTCGTAAGACTTTGGGGAATGCGGGGTGGATGGAAATTTGTGGATCCACGCAGATTCCGGAACATTCCACCACAGAAATATGGGGAAAATTTGTTTTTTTTGACAATTTTTTAGGTTTGCAAGGGATTCTGGGTAACAGACCCTGGTGGGAGGCAGTCAAGTCACCCCATCCTGGATTCCCCTGGGTGTCTACTTTTCAAAAATGTATAGGTGTGCTAGGTTTCCTTAGGTGCCCGCAGAGCTAGGGATCAAAAACTACAGCTAGTCATTTTGCCAAAAAAGGGTAATTTTTCACTGCGAAATTGAGATGTGACCACGTTGCGTTTTGCACCGTTTCCTGTCGCGGGCACTAGGCCGACCCACACAAGTGAGGTACAGTTTTTCTCGTAAGACTTTGGGGAACGCGGGGTGTGTGGAAATTTGTGGATCCACGCAGATTCCGAAACTTTCCACCACAGAAATGTGGGGAAAATGTGTTTTTTTTAGACAATTTTTTAGGTTTGCAAGGGATTCTGGGTAACAGACCCTGGTGGGAGGCAGTCAAGTCACCCCATCTTGGATTCCCCTGGGTGTCTAGTTTTCAAAAATGTATAGGTTTGCTAGGTTTCCCAAGGTGCCCGCAGAGCTAGGGTTCAAAAACTACAGCTAGACATTTTGCCAAAAAAGGGTCATTTTTCACTGCGAAATTGAGGTGTGACCACGTTGCGTTTTGCGCCGTTTCCTGTCGCGGGCACTAGGCCGACCCACACAAGTGAGGTACCGTTTTTCTTGTAAGACTTTGGGGAACGCGAGGTGGGTGGAAATTGGTGGATCCACGCAGATTCCGGAACTTTCCACGACAGAAATGTGGGGAAAATGTGTTTTTTTTGGTCAATTTTTTAGGTTTGTAAGGGATTCTGGGTAACAGACCCTGGTGGGAAGCAGTCAAGTCACCCCATCCTGGATTCCCCTGGGTGTCTAGTTTTCAAAAATGTATAGGTTTGCTAGGTTTCCCAAGGTGCCCGCAGAGCTAGGGTTAAAAAACTAGAGCTAGGCACTTTGCCAAAAAAGGGTAAATTTTCACTGCGATATTGAGTTGTGACCCGCCGTTTCCTGTCGCGGGCACTTTGCCTACACACACAAGTGAGGTACCATTTTTATCGGGAGACTTAGGGTAATTCAGATTTGTAAAGGAACTGTTATTATCTATTGACTTTTGATGCATTTCTGCCTTCCAAATGAAAGACATTGTGCAAAAAATAAGTCATTCTAAAAAATGACTGATCATTCTCATGCTAGTATGAGTATTCCCAATTTCAGAAATGTGCAAATATCTACTGTTTCTAAACTCTATATTTTTTTCCCATTTCAGAAATACATAGGTGTCTTTCATGCCGATTTTACCATGTACACATTTTTACATAATAATTACTATATACCCGGTACATAATAAAAAACCATTGCAAGTTGCTGCTCAGTTTTTGGCTCTGGGCTCGTCGGGTTCTTGGTGAACCTACAAGTCCTATATATCCCCACAACCAGTAATGTCCAGCGGATGCAACGGTATATTGCTTTCAAAGAGCTGTCATAATTAGAAGAAGTTACAGGTGAAAACGTTCACACAAAAGGCTGTTTTTTTCAACTAATTTTCAATTTATCCTATATTTAACTGTTTGTTTCTATAAAAAAAACCTTGATGGATCTACACAAATGACCCCTTGCTGAATTCAGAATTGTGTCTTCTTCTCGAAAATGTATAGCTTTCCAGGATCCATTATTGCTTTTTTACCCATTTCTGCCATTAACTGGAAGGAGGTCAAAAGCACAAAAAATAGCAAAAATAGGCTATGTCCCAGAAAAATGCCAAAACTGTGTAAACAGTGTTGGGTTTCTGACAAAAGTCTGGTATCCCCGAAAAGCTGGGCAAATGGTGATTTCAACCCCACAAACCCTTTTTTGATAACATTTGCAGGGAAAAACCCAGATGCTTTAATTTGCAGCCTGTTTTTCCAATTTTTCCGAAAAAAAAACAATATTTTGCTGTATTTTGGCTCATTTCTGTTACCCCTCCAGGGGAATCCACAAACCCTGAGTACCTTTAGAATCCCCATGATGTTGGAAGAAAAGGACGCAAATTTGGCATGGATACCTAATGTGGTCCAAAAGTTACAGGGGCCTAAGCGCGCACTACGCCAAATAGCCAAAAAAAGGCTTGGCACAGGAGGGGGAAAAGGCCTGGCAGTGAAGGGGTTAAAGCAGTGGCACAATAGGAACAACAAAGTGGGAGACATTGGATGAGAATAAGACTGAATATTAACACTGCTATGAAATAAACTATTTTCTTTACGAACCAACCTCAATCACCTAAGAAAGACCAACTCCAATTTCCGCTTTCCATGCCTTTGATATTATCAATGATATCCATAATGTGTTGTGTTATGTTCTTTTCCAAATTCTCAAAACCCATAACATACTGGTTGCTAATTATTGGGCAGACACCACCACTCTTGGCCATCATAAAATCCACTGCATATCTAGTCTGTTCCGAATACACCTGCATGCTTTCTAACTGAGTAGTGGCTGCCACTGTAGTGTTGGATAGAATCTGCTATTTACATCCGAAATACTCTTTAGCTTTCTCACCCCTGGCCATAGCAGTGCCACCCAAGGTAAATATGGAGGACAGGATGTATCCAAATGTTATACTGTTGCTATAGCAATTCACTTCCAACTCTGTTACCGCTTCACAAAATTCTTTTGTTAGTGTCCTTTTTACCCATCTTGTTTTAGGTCGGACGTGTTTACATGGAACACCTAAAGGCAGTACCATTCCGAGAGACACATCATAAGTACCATAGTAGACATGTGAATAAGTCCCATTGGACACAAAGAAAAAACCTGGTTGGGCATATATACGGCCCCCCACAATCCACTGCAGCATTTCTGGAATTAATTCCAGAAGTGCTTGGATCTGATTTATTTACCAGGGAAAGGGTGCTTTTATACATTATTGTCCCTGAACAATTAATGTACAAAGAAGTATCTGTAACGTTCACTATGGGGCAACAGGCAGCATAATAACCACCCTCTCACTGTACTTTCAATTCTTTATAATGCCAACCCACGAGGGTTATATTCTGTTCTTCCATATACAAATTATCACAATATGTGTTGTTATCACAGCCAGGGTAACCCTCACCCTGTGATTTTTAGTGGTATAGACATGGTCCAGGGTAACCAAATCCGAACATTCCCTTTACCTCTACAATCTGTAGTGGATGAGTGTATGTGTAGTTAACACGTGACAATGGGTATGCAGTCCAAAGGCTAGTGACAGATTGGATAGGATAGCAGGTGGTCCACTTCCCAATGAACCTCCTATGAGTTTTCACAAAAACGTTGTTCGTGGCAACCCTCCTATTGTGTCTCAGGGGAAGGTGTTCTCCCATGTTGAGTGTGGGTACACTATGTGTATTTTTCAAGGACCATGATACCCCACATACTATTATTACCACTGTTACCAAACAATGACACACGCAATCTTACTTTGTATAGACCAAATCGCACTGTGTTGTCTAGGGGCGATTGGCTGATCCTCCTCATTAATTTGCCTGCCAAAATGATGCATAATGGAACAAAAGAAGAAGCGCAAAAATGGTAAGAAATGTGAGTGTTCCCAGTGTCCATCAGAACCTCACTGGTACAGGCTCCTATCATGGCGCTCTTGAGTACCAGCAGCGGAGAGTGTTCCGTCCTAAGTTCTTTCCTAATCTAACCCACGTCGATAAAGGTGACATACTTTTCAAAGTAAACTTTCCTGACTAATGTTCAAACAACAAGAGCAAAACAGATGAAACTCTTTCCTTTATTCACTCCTTCATTGGTACTGCTACTCAGCACTTCCCTACCTTGTGCAGTCCATCCCTAGTCTTTCTTTTTCTTGGACTCGGTGGTCCTCAGCCGAGGACGTAAGTTGTACCAGGCAGCTCAAAGCACTGCATGATCACTGAACATAGGCTCCTGGATAGCTCATATTTCAGGTGGGACAGCCTCATTCAAAACATCTTCTTTCTCTTTGTCTGTTAGTGTCCAAACCAACTTTGCATCACTGAAAGAAACGAATCTGGGCACCTGTTCACATTCAATGTCTCCTATTTCCTCTTTAACCCACTGGTTGTAAGGCAACGACAAAGGTATTCTTTTGCAGTGGGTCGCGTGGACCCAATTCTTTCGGCCAGCAACCTTTACAGCTGTCTGTGTAGCCAGAAGGACTTGCTCAGGACTGTTCCATCTGGGCTCCAGATTGTAATTCCTCTGGAAATTTCAGATTAGAATGAAGTCCCCAGGCTGGATACTGTGGCCAGAACCCCTGGTTTAGGAGGTAAGAAGCCTTGCACCTGTTGGTGAATAGATGGCAAACTTTCTGTCAGATGCCCAAGGTAAGCAAGCAATACAGGATATTCAATGTCGGAAAACTTACTCGGCCTAGGGACCCCCAAGCTAGGCGGCCAAAGACAATTTCATAAGGGGACAAGCCTGTTCAAGACTGTGCTGTAGTCCTAGTGTACAAAAGGGCCAAAGGAAGAGCATCTGTCTATTGCAACCCTGTCGTCTTCTGAATTTTTGCCAGGTTCAATTTCAGTGTGCCATTATACTTCTCGACCAACCCGGCTGACTGCGGGGGATTGGCGGCATGGAATTGTTGTTTAATATGCAATCCTTCACATATTAGCTTAATCACTTTCCCATTGAAATGAGAGCCATTGCCACTCCAAATAACTCGGGGCATTCCGAAACGCGGAAAAAACTCTTTAATAAGTACCTTTGCTGTTGTGGTAGCCGTATTGTCTTCAGTATGGTAAGCCTTCACCCATTTACTGAATGCACATATGACTACTAGAACATACTTGAGATTGTTCCAATGTTCCAGCTCAATGAAATTCATTTGAAGGACTTCAAAGGGAGATGTAGGTGGTGCTAGTTAACGGATGGTATGGGGGTACCTTTCCCAGGATTGTGCATCAAGCAAATCATACAATTTTTCACTAAGCGTGCAGGTGTTTCGGAAATATTATCATTACACCAAACTGGGGCCAATAGTTTACAAATACCTTGTGCACTGATAAGAGCTGGGTCATGAGCCATAGTAACCACAGGTAGTATGTATACATCAGGTAACATCCATTTCTGCTTTCCAGACAATTCAATCCAACATCCTTCTTCATCTAAACGTGCTGTACTCTCTTGCCACACAGCTAATTCTGCTATCGTGGCCTTGCTTTGTATCTCTTTCACACTCTAAACTGTGTTTTCAAACATAGTGTTCTCGGGAACCCATCTAGCTGGGCCTGCAACAAACATTCTCTTCATCTTCCTCTGAGCCGTCTCTTTGGCTGTCTGATCAGCAAACCCATTACCTCTACCAGCATCATCCATCACTTTCTTGTGGGCACTACACTTTATAATAGCCATTTTCTTTGGAAGTGTTAGTGCAAAAAGTAATCATGATATCAAGTGTCCATGTTGTATCTTAGTACCATGTGAGGTAAGAAACCCTCTCTCTGCCCACAGGCGCTTGAAGTTGTGCGCATCCCCAATTGCATACTGGCTGTCTGTGTAAATATTGACAACTAACCCTTCGCTCAATACACAAGCTCGTATAAGGGCAACAAGTTCTGCTGCCTGGGCAGATTGATAGGGGACTCTTGATGTCTCTACCACTGTGCTCAATGTAGTGATAGCATAAGCTGCGGTGGTGGTGCCATCTGATAATTTAAAACAAAAGCCATTGACATATAGTTCTCCTTGGGGATCAGATAAGGGAACATCAGTCAGGTCTACCCATCCTTTTATCTATTGCTCTGTTCGGAAAATACAATCATGTTTGTCAACTGCATCATTCTCGGAAGGGAGGGGTAGTACTGTGGCTCAATTCAGTGTGGCACATCTTTTGATCGGAATATGTTTGCCAAACAATGTCAATTTGTAGCCAGTAACACGTGCACTGGTGAGGTGCTGTGTCCTTGTTTTATTCAAAAGTGTGTCCACAGCATGGGTCACCATAACTGTGAGGTCAGTTATGAGTACGAGTCCAGCTAATTGTCTGATGAAAGTGGCCACGGCCGCTCGCAGACAACTTGGGAGGGCCCTTGCGACAGGATCGAGCAAAGAAGAGAAATAAGCACAGGGTCTCTTTCTATTGCCAAATTTTTGGGTCATGACAGAGAGAGCACAACCAGCCATCTCGTGGACGTATAACACAAAATGCTTGTTATAGTCAGGCGTGCCTAATACTGGAGCAGAGAAAAGCGTAGTTTTTAATTCTTCAAAAGATTGCTGACAATCTGGCGTCCAAGGTAAAGGCTCATGGACGTCTTTTGTTGTTAATGCAAGCAGGGGTTTGATCAGTAAGGAATAGTTAGGGATCCACTTTCAGCACTATGAAGTGATGCCTATAAAAGCACAAACATGCTTTTGAGTTTGTGGACAGGGCATTTTATTAATGGTACTGATGCGTTCTGGCATTAACCTGCTATCGTCCTTCGACAGAGGTGACCAACATAGGTGACCTCCTGTCAACAGTACTGGAACTTCGAAAGTGAACTTTATGACCATGGTGTGCCAGGTGTAACAATCATTTCACCAAACTATCTTTGCAACCTTGCTCAGTAGCAGAAGCAATTAACAAATCGTTGACATACTGTACCAATGCATTGCCTGCAAAAGGTGAGAGTGAATCCAACTGACCTTTCAATGCTTGACTATAAATGCTAGGATTTTCAGTATAGCCTTGAGGAGCTCTACAGAATCAGAACCTTTTGACAGCCAGCGAAAATCCTAACAAATACCTTCTGTCAGGGTGTCTGGGAATACTAAAGAATGCATTTTTTAAATCAATGAGAAAAACTTAGCAGTAGATGGAATTATTGTTAAAAGTGTGGTGATATCAGGAACCACAGGGAATTGCGGGACCACTATTTTATTGATCTCGCGCAAATCAATCACAAAACAATATACATCACCAACACTGTTGGGAGAGTCTGGAGGTGCCCTTTTTAGGACTGGAAGAATAGGACTATTGCATATTTTACCGGTGGTCTCTTCGACAACCCCCCTATGTATAAGGTCCTGAACAATAAGGAGAGCTTGTTCTCCTGCCTTTGGTATTTTATACTGGGGAATGCGTAGTAGTATGGCATTGTCCTTCACTCATATAGAAAGTGGCGGTATGTGCAATAAGCCTACATCAGTGTCATCAGTGGCCCATAATGTGGGTGCTGGATTAAATTCTGGTAGAAGGGGAACATCTTTAGATGGGCATTGTCTAGTACCTACATCAGGACCCATGGTAATGTAAACACCATCTGGTGAACAATATATGGTAGCGTACAACTTCTTTAGTAAGTCCAAGCCCATTAGATTTTCACCATAATTAGATGTTAAAGGGAATGGGGCATTCACAGTGTTAGACCCTCACTGGTTGGCTGAGGTAGGTACCTTAGTCCAAATAGGACCCTCGTTCCCACATCAGGGAAAGGAAAGACACCTTCTCATATAGCCCCCGCTCACCCCCTCGGTAGCTTGCCACAAGCTGCCAGGCTTATCTTCAAGGCAAATGTGAAAAGTATTTGCAACCATGCTCACAGCAACCCAATGATGACACCACAAATGGACTCCACCCACGCGAGTTTCATAAAAACGAGTATAAATTTATATTAAAAGATATACGATAAGACCACTCGATGTAATCCAACATATGTGTATTTGTAATATTCTTCCCGGCCGGTTGTTAGGCCAGCCAGCCATTGTAAGTTCTGGCGATATCAATGAGCAGTTCTAAACATTACACGGCAGTCCTAATGCAATGCTATGCAGTTAGTAATACTAGAATCAGGCATTTTGCAATGTAAAAATAATGCAGTTCATAATGCTAGAATCAGGCACTTTGTAATGTAAAAATAATGCAATGCATAACGCAACAATCAGGAACTTCTTTATGCAGAAATAATGCAATGCGTAATACACTAATCAGGTAGTTCGTTATGCAGAAACAATGCAATGCGTAATAAGACACTCAGGTAGTTTGTTACGCAGAATCAATGCAATGCGTAATATGACAATCAGGTAGTTCATTATGCAGAAACAATGCAATGCCTAATATGACAATCAGGTAGTTTGAGATGCAGAAACAATGCAATGCGTAATAGAACAATCAGGTAGTTCGTTATGCAGAAATAATGCAATGTGTAATACGACAATCAGGTCGTTCGTTATGCAGAAATAATGCAATGTGTAATAGGACATCAGGTAGTTTGTTATGCAGAAATAAATCAATGCGTAATACATTCCAGCACTGATCACGGTGCCCTAGGCAGTCTCTCCACCACTCGTGCTGACTCTCAGTCAGCCTCTGTCAACAGTTGCCCCCACACGGGTATGGTGTAAACAAAAAGTGCAGCTTCGCACTCAGGCCCGGTACTGCCACTCCTTTGACAAGTATGGGCCACGATACGAGCCGAAGCAGAGGCTCTCGCTGCAGGAATTGGAGAGGCCGAGAGCATCTCCCTCCGATCCCGCACCCCACCCCAGGCGTCGACACACGTTATCTGGGGTGTGCGACCTCGCTCTCCTCTTCCTCAGATGCAATCTTTGCGAATAATCACAATCACAGGGCACTTCTTACAAGGGTCTCAGGCTGCAAAAAGCACATGCACACAGCGTCGCTGAGATTCTCCTGGAAACTTTTGTGTTCCTGAGTTTCCACAACAGGGAGCCAACTCACCTCGGACCCTTGGGGATAAGTTACTTCCGGACACAGCACACAGCAAAGTCCTTTCAAGCAGGGGGACACAGCACACAGCAAAGTCCCTTTAGCCTTTCCTTGGTTAAAACAGCAAACTGCAGGCCAGCCCCAGAACACACAGCAAGGGTTAGTCCTTTCCTTCAGTCTCTTCAGTTGTGTCTTCCTTGGCAAATGTTCCTCTTGACCACGAAGCTGCTTCAGTCTTCTTCAAACTTGATCAATCAATGTCTCCAAAGTTTAGGGGCTTCAGCTCTCATAGTTATACCCCTAAATGTATTTGAAGCCTTGTGTTCAGGGGGCACTGACCCCTGTTCAAAACGTTCTGGGTGCCTCCCTGCCAGTGACACCTTCTTCCTTTGATTAGTGGGGGTCTGGATTCTCAATCACTCAGCAGGAGATGGGACCATTGTTTTATGGCAGCAACCCAGGCCTCTTCACCTATAAGGGCCACTCCTCCCCCTACACTCGAGATGCAGGTCAGCCTCTTGCTGTCTCACCTCCCATCTCCTCCCCTGGGTCAAGACATTCCCCAGATCCTATCACTTTCAAATCCAGACAGTCAATCCACACCAGCCAGAGACACACAGAGATGTTAGAGCACAAAAACCCAGCCTCTTCTAAAAGAGTGACTTCTAAACACACAATGCAAAAACCACCTTCATGAAAAGATGTGTTATTACATTGTCAGTTCAGGCACACTAAACTTCACCACTCCATCTTAAGCCTTTGGGAAGATAGGCTGGAAAACATATTACACATCCTCCCCATTCTATCCTATGGGCAAGATGGCCTTTCCACAGAAAAAAACGAAATGGAGATCATTTCACTGTCAGGACATGGTACACACCTTAGTACATGTCCTACCTTTCACATGCACTGCACCCTGCTCAGATAGTACCTTGGACCTACCATAGGGGTGTCTGATGTGCATAGAAAGGGAAAGGTAAGGTCTGGCAAGTGGGTGCACTTGTCAGAACAACATGGCAGTTTAACAAACTGCGCGCCGGCACTGCAGTGGCAGGCCTGAGTTCCCTCTTTAAGGCTACTTGTGTGGGTGGCACAATTAGTGCTGCAGGCCCACTAGTAGCAGTTGCATTACCAGTCCTGGCACACATAGTGCACTTTACTAGGGAAGTTACTAGTAAGGCAAACATACCAATCATGGACAACCAATTACCTTTACACGTTATACAGGAAGCACTTGTACTTTGACACTGATCAGCAGTGGCAAAGTGCCCAAAGCATCTATGTTGGCAAGACCATGTCAGAAAAAAGGTCTAGGGGGAAAGCAAAAAGTTTAGGGAACTTTAGCCAAAAAAAAGGGCAAGTCCTACACACAGTGAAAGGCACAACAGTAAGAGCAAGAGGGTGCAAGATGGGGCTTATAACCGGTACTCCTGAAAAACCAGCTGAAACATTATTATGGCCAGACAGGGTCACCCCAGGGACCAGGTGTCGGGAAATAGAGCTCTTTGTAGCACCTGTATTAACCAAGAATTCCTTAGTAGATCATTGCAGATCTACTTTGACACGAGGGCCACGCTGATCTACAGGTATGTGAACTGGTCTCTTACCCTGTCCCTGGCTATCCTCGCTGAAAGACATCCCTGTCACATCATCAACATCATAATTGTTGTTGTAGTACTGTCCTTCCCTATTGTTGTCAAAATAATTGTCGGGACGGCCTACAGAGGCAGTAGTGTGGTGTTGTCTATTAATCCCACGGGCCCTGTTTCCAGGACCCCTTCCTCTAGTGGACGAAACATTAGCAAAAGTACAGGGCACTGGCTCTGCCAGTGACCTTCTTCCTTGCAGTAAGCACACTGATTCTGTCCCAAAGGTGTCTAGTGCGTAAAAGTTGTTGTTGGGGTCCCCGTCCTCATGTGTTACCTCGATATGCCAGTTGCAATAATACCTTTGTCTTCAGATCCTTATTTCTTTTATCAGTTTTGTCTTTCTCTTCATTATCCCTATGCTCACAATAGTGAGCCATATTTAGAATCACAGAGGTGGAAGACGTGAACCAGGATGCTTTCAGATGCTTGAAGTTTAGACATTATTTTGGGAAGGAGATTAGTGACAAACCTATCAACAATTAAACATACTCGCCCCTCTGTAGACATATCCTGCCCACTATAATCCAAAAACGTCTCTTCAAACCTGGTGAAGAAATCAGAAACACTTTAGTTTTTCTTCTGCCGGCAGGCAGTCAGTCTGTCCCAACTAACTTACTTGGGAGGAATGAGTGTTTGCATGTATGTTATTATGCGATCGGGAAAGGCAAGCAACTCAGCACCTGGTTTGTCTCCTGGCTTTCTATCTCTGTCCCAACCCCTAATCGAGTCCTACGTTCCACCCAACTCAGCAATATGGTCTTGGGTGTGTACCTGTCACAAAATATCAACTGGGACTAGTAGGACAAAAAACATTTGAATATCCGCAAGAGTCATCATACTAGAAGAGGCAGCTTCTGTCAATTATTTATAGTAAGCAGTAGGATGTTTTCAAGGATCGGGCAATGTAGCCTTCAGGGCCAGAACTTCGCTTCTTTTCCATGGTGTATAAACCCATTGTTCCTGTAAGCGGGCAGCTACAGCCAGTCTGGTAATCACTCCATGTTGATCCACCACTGCAGGGATTTCTGGGTGGTAAATGGGGTGAACTTCTCGCATTGGGAACTGAGTTATTTGAGTGGGTCTCTTATCATGTAGTCTGCCTCTATAAATAATTAGAGTGGAAATATTCCTGAACACTTGGGCCGACTACATGTTAATTACATAAGCGCCTTCATTAATATCAAATAGTATTTGGGGTACCAGAGGTCAATTAGTGTGGCAGCCATATGTTTAAGGGCATGTTGCTGTATAAAAGGGTCGAAGTCTCGCAATATTTGCCATATGTCCTCAAGATTGTAAATTGGGTTGCAAACCCACCGTATTACCTGTATGTCTATTACTTTTCTCTCTTCCCCCCCACACAGATTGCATTAAAGGAACTAACCGTCCCTGATTCCAGTTAAATCTCTATCATCCGAACCGCGTGTTGGTGTGTCAGTAACTAGGGTTAATGAAGGATGAGTGACTGTAACGGGAGTAACAGGAAATGCTGCAGTCATAGGTTGTGATGGAAGGGAAGGAGTAGGGGGTACATTAACTGTGGTGGTAGGTGTAGCAGCTTCAGAGACTGATACACCTGGTGTGGGTTGTTGTTGCTGATGGGGAACAACGGGATATATCCGTTCTGGGGCATATGGTGGCAGGGGTCGGGTATCTAATAAGGTCTCCATAAAAGGATCACCATCTTCCTGAGCCATATAGGACTTATCAATTTGTAACCGAAATCTTCTGTCTTCACGTTCGATCCCTTTCTCCTGCCTGTCCTTGTCGTAAGCTACAGCTTTTTGTGTAAGGGTCTGCATATTTCGTTTTCTGGTATTTTTCTCCATTTTTAATTGCCTCTGCTTGGCCTCCTTCTGCCAAGTATGAAGGGAGTCAAACATAGACTGTCTACTGCATCTTTTAAACAACTATTCCTGAAGAAATCCTATCTTTTGTTCATCAAAGGAAACTGTCAAAGTCCACTGTAACTCTGCATTGTCCCTCGTATATTTGTGCCATAACATACTAAATATAATAGGGCCAAGGCCATGTTTTATATACCTATCAAAATTAGGACTACCTTCAGGAGGTGCAGGCTGGGATTATTCCAAACGTGCATCTTTAGAACAACAATAACAGCACAAACTCTGAATCTTACTGAAACCAGGCAGTGCATAGAAAAGAGAAACAAAGTCCTTATTTTACCTGGCAAAGTATTTGCAAACACTTTTCACTGAAACAGTCCTAGTACTGAAACAAAACCCATTTACAGTGGTAGCACATAAACTGAAACATACTCACCTGGTGTCAGGCGCACCGATAGACCAAATCTCCACTGCTGACTCTTTGAACCAAACAGCCAGATCACGGGTTCGCCGTTCAGGACTCCAATCGGGATGACTGCTGGGTGAGGCACCCTCTGGTGGGACAGAGGCAGCAGCTGCAAGAAACATATCTCTTCGTACAGGGATCTCTGAGCTATCAGTCCAACCTGATGATGTCCTTGTCCTTCCCTCCATCTGTGGAAAATGGATGGGTCGTGCTCCGATGGGGTCCCTGTTCAGGTGCCAACTGAAGTGACCCACTTAGGACCACTTGGGTCACCTCAGACCACCTCTCAGCCTTCCATGCTAAATGGAGACTACAGCTCATTCAAAATGCAGCAGCCAGGCTAATCAGGAATGTGCCACTGCGACATCATATCACCCCCCATCTACGCAGCCTACATTGGTTACCAGTGAAGAGAAGGGTAACGTTTAAAGCTCTAGTATTGGCACACAGAGCAATAAGAGGGGCAGGTCCTCATTATCTGAAGCAGAGGCTCCAGAAATACCATCAAGCGAGGGCACTCAGATCTAACAGTTATAATCTTTTGGTCACTCCTCGCTTTAGGAAGGCAATGACCGGCGGCCGTGCGTTCTCTGTCAACATTATGGAATACTATGCCCAATGATCTCAGAAATGTAGAGGCGGAAATCCCATTTAGGAAGGCTCTTAAGATGTGGCTTTTTGGTTTGCCCTAGATACAGTGATCCTCCCTGGTCTCTCCTCCTCTCAGTTAGGATGCTAGCGCCGGGACACTTCCGTTGGAAGTAGCCGAGCTCTCTATAAGTGCTATTAATAATAAATGATGAGTCAGAGCACTGAGAGCAGGGCTCCGTCTGCACAGTCTCAAGAGAGTACTACAGAGAGAACTAAGGAACTGTAAGCATAAGGCTATATTATATGCATTGCTTTTTCAACTAATAACACGCCCGCATTAGGGGTGGGTGGAATTTGCGAAATTGCCTTTTGCTAAATTTCACGAAACGGCAAAAAATCTCTGTGAACACGCGAAATTTTGCGTGCTCGCGGAGATTTTGGGCTGATTAATGCGTTACTGTATTTGAGCTTCAACTCGGGCACCTGCTTTATTTATATCTGTAAGTGCTTCCTGGTGAGGTTTAATTTTTGTGACAGGAGCATCGTGCCAGAATGAATACTGCCCTGCATATTTACCCAAGAAGATGCCACCGTTTTGTGCAATACCTCTACTCAACTGGAGTACTTTCTACTGGCTAATCAGTAAGTGCTACCTTGTTGGGTAAATGTATAGTGCTTTTCCTACATTACAGCTGCGTAAAGGGCCAGAAGAGTTGTCTAGCGACCATGTGTGTCTGTAATGTTGCCACCGCACCGACGGGCGCCGGTGTCCCTCGAGTGAGCTGTCCATCATAGTGGGGGAAAGGGCGGGAAGACGTTGCACACCGCTGGTGTGTGGGCCAGGGACAAATGGGCGGGGCTTCCATGCAGTTCACACATGCCTCTTGTTTATAAAGGGCCAGAGACCGATCAGAGCAGCAGATGAGGAGACAGAACCTCCTGGTGTCAGGAACTACACGGGGATTGCGCTTGAGAAACTCATGGATGCACAGAGCTCCATCAAGGATTACAGCAAATTGTTGATGGTAGATATGGGAAGAAAGCACACCTGCCTAGCCTTGACCGTGCTTTGTGCTGATTAATGCCTTACTGAATTTGAGCTTCAACTTGGGCACCTGCTTTATTAATATCTGTAAGTGCTTCCTGTTGAGGTTTAGTGACAGGAGCATCGTGCCAGAATGATTCCTGCCCTGCATATTTCCGTTCCGCCGCGGACCGCGCAAGTTTCAACATTTTTGTGTTTCGCGCGGAACGCGAAAATGCCGAAATTTCACAAGTTTCGCGAGCGTAACGGAATTTGTCGCCCACCCTTAGCCTTAGCCCACAGTGAAGTGTTTCCCAACAGATGAGGGCGAATAGCATAAAGACAAAAAAAAGGTTTCTCCTCTCGTATCTTGCACAGCTCAGAACACTTTCAAGGCCATTTCACCCTAAGCTGTGTTCAAACTGCCAGACAGGTGGGAGAGGTTCTTTATCGAGGAAATGCTATGCACTGGCACAAACAGTTCCTTATTACAGAAACAAAAATTAGCATGGAGCATTTCTGTAAATCAAACAGGATTAGTTTCGAACAGTACATAAAATGGCACCTGATAAAAGATAATGGCGTAGCGAATTCTAACTTATACATGACATTAAAGAGCATCAACGAGCATAATCTAACAGACCCACCAGTGTTGATATTTCACGGAGAAGAAAACATGCCTCAAACAGCAGTACATGGTTACAGATTTCCCCATATGATAACAGACAGATTTTTTGGATTTAGTACATTCCATACACTTAAGGGACAGTTTTTATGAGTATTTGGCAACAACAGAAGCACATGTTTGTTTTTCCAGGGCAGACAGTCTGCCTCCTATGTTAATCTTACTCATCTACTGGTCTTTGTGTATACTGTATTAATCTTTTAAACACGCCATTTTCCTTTCTTGTCTTCTAGTGACAGCGTTTTTGTTTAGTTTGCTTTATGATGAGACACAGTCCTCTTAACTTTATATGTCCTCTGCTTGTACATATTCCTTTTGTGAGGTCTTCTGCACCTTAACTAGACATGGCTATCTCTGCAGGGCAATTAGGCTAGTATAGAGGCTGAAACAATAGCTCAGAAGACAGAGTTATTTGTTTAAGGATGCGTTTTGTAAAAATACCAAGCGATTACACAGTTTGAAAGATTTCCATTGCTTCCTCACAGTGTGTATTTTGTATGCAGCAGCATGTCTCTATTCAAATATAAGAAATGAACACGTGTATAGATTTTGCACACCCTTTTGGGAAGGGAGACCAAGGCCAGCATCACACGTGCCTGATTGTACAAATTAATTTCCATTGAAAAATTAGCCCCTTACAATTGGTTGTGCCTTTTAACCAAATCCCTTATCAAAATCTGTTGGAAAATGCATCATTTTGCCCTCATTGATCCCCCAATTGGCAACAAGACCTGCTTGTTTTGTTCGCTCGATCACACTTTTAGCAGATTTTATACCCCCCACCACTTTCAAAAATCATCATCCACCACTGCCCCTCTGCTGACAAGACTTTGCTAGCAGAGTCAAGTTGTATCCAGGAAGAATATTTGTAAGCAAGAAACTTAGAAGGCGTTTGCACCAAAATACACTCTGTGAGTCTCAAAAACACAGCAGGTGACTTTTGACAAACAGTATTTTCGTTACATCCACGTAAAGCCTATGTGTGTGAAGGCCTTTACTTTGCTAATAAAAAAGCAGTAAACCCAACAACATATCTCATGACAGCAAAGTAAAACAAACGAACATGTATGGACAATTAGTGAGTAGAACTGCCTCATTATGAAAGGATAAACCATGCAAAAAGCATTCCCTTCCTGAAGAAGAACAACATAAATCAGCAATTAAAATGTCAGTATGTCTATAAAGTTGAGCATTAAAAAACACCCTGGGTCTCAAATGCATGGTACCCTTCATGTTAGACCTGTAGTTTAACAAAATAACTACTTGATAGCCAACCTAATAAGAACACAAGTGGGCCATGTAACTATATTCAAAATGCTGTGACCTTGGTGAATAGCCCATCGAAAGAATGACTAAGCATAAAAACACACATGAAAGACAGTGGCCCAATGGGGCTGATACGAAGCCCACTCTCATTCTCTAGGCCACTTTTTATTGCACCTATTTAAAGAACTGATCACATCAGTAGGTTCAAAATCTCTAAACTCATCTGTAAGCAGACCTAAACATGCTGCTTTAATGTGGTTTAGAATCAGTCATCAATGTAGCGTAATACCACTTGTTCTAAGCTTTGGTGCCATCAACAAACCTTACAAACAGCTAGACCAACCCAGGACAGTGAACATGTACATAGATGTAGGGAAAATGTTCGAATCCACAAATAGTCAGATGATCCACCATGCAGATATGTAATTGACACCTGTGATTCCTTGGTGCTGTGCATTATTCAGTCTTCCTCGACAACAACATATTCCTATTCATTAACTGATCACTCCATGGCTAGAAGAGGTGGCTTTTCTATATGTATGTCAATTGAAACACAGGTATATATTACTATTAGTCTAAAAATCACAGCAGGCAAGATGTTAAATATTCACATTATTAACCTGAATATACTTCTGAGGCAGCAACAGAAGCCAGTGACATACACAACTATCACTTCCTTTCACAAAATATATTATCTGTGCACACATTGCAGTGCTACTTGTACATGGAAATTCTCTCACAGTTCTCACCGTTAACTCGGCATACTTTTTATATTCATAGCATAAAACGTCTATCCAAAAACCATTAACACCACAGAAGAAAATAAATAACAATGTTGTTAGGCCAGCTATTATTGGTGTGGGTTTCTCCTGTATTTTTGCCTTTGCCTCCTGTTATTTTGCTGTGCGTTGGACTTCGTTTTTGCTGGTCTAGATGCTTTGGGCACTGAGCCACTGCTGTTCAGTGCCAAAGTAAAAGGGCTCCCTGTAAATTGTGTTTATGGATTGGCGATTCCATGATTGGTTATTTGATTTAAAATAAGTCCCCAGTACAGTGCATTGTGTGTGCCCAGGGCCTGTAAATCAAATGCTGCTAAATGGCCACCAGCACTGCTTGTGCCACCCACACAAGCGGCCTTTCAAATATAACTCAGACTTGTCACTGCAGTGTCTGTGCACAGTTTTGACTGCCAGTTGGGACTGCCATGTCGACTTGGCAAGTGCACCCACTTGCCAGTCCCAAAACCTCCCTTTTCTTACATGTGATTCACCCCTAGGGTAGGCCCATTGTTCCCCTGTGGGCAGGGGGCAGTGTATGTGAATGGTAGGGCATCTCCTGATGTGTGTGGCATTTCCTGATAGTGAAATACTGCCAATTACGTTTTTCACTATTGAAAGGCTATCTGTCCCATACGATAGAATGGCAGTTCATTTATGGAATTGAACTGTAATTGCATTTATATAGCGCTTACTACCCCTGACGAGGCATCAAAGTGCTTTTTCAGTGAGTAGCACGCTACTCCGGAACCCATAAAGGATTAGTGTTGAGTTAGTATAGTGAAGTATGAAAGTAATTTGAGTGGTGGATAGGTTAGTCAGTTATTTTGATTCAGAAGGATAGTGGAGGGATAGAAGAGGGAAAAAGGTTTGCATTTATATAGCGCTTGTTACCCCTGATGGGGTGTTAAAGCGCTTTTTTTGGTGAGTAGCACGCTACTCCGGAACCCATAAAGGATTAGTGGTGAATTAGTATAGTAAAATATGAAAGTAGTTTGAGTGGTGGATAATAGTCAGTTATTTGGATTGAGAAGGATAGCAAAGGGATAGAAGAGGGAAAAAAGGTTAGCATTTATATAGTGCTTGTTACCCCTACTGGGGTGTTGAAGCACTTTCTTGGTGAGTAGCACGCTACTCCGGAACCCATAAGGATTAGTGGTGAATTAGTATAGTGAAATATGAAAGTAATTTGAGTGCTGGATATTAGTCAGTTATTTGGATTGATTAGGATAGCGGAGGGAAAAAAGGTTTGGATATATGTGCCGCTAGTTACCCCTAATGGGGTGTTGAAGCACTTTCTTGGTGAGTAGCATGTTACTCCAGAACCCATAAGGATTAGTGGTGAATTAGTATAGTGAAATATGAAAGTAATTTGAGTGCTGGATATTAATACGTTATTTGGATTGAGAAGGATAGGGGAGGGATGGAAGAGGGAAAAGGTTTGCATTTCTATAACGCTTGTTACCCCTGATGGGGTGTTGAAGCACTTCTTGTTTTTGTGAGTAGCACGCTACTCCGCAGCCCATTAAAGGATTAGTGTTGAATTTGTATAGTGAAATATGAAAGTAATTTGGGTGCTGGATATTAATCAGTCATTTGGATTGGAAAGGGTAGCAGAGGGATGGAAGAGGGACAAAGGTTTGCATATGTTTATAGTTCTTGTCACCCCTAATGAGGTGTTGAAGCGCTTTTTCGGTGAGTAGCACGCTACTCCGGAACCCAGAAGGATTAGTGGTGTATTAGTATAGTGAAATATGAAATTTGAGAAGTGGACATGTTAGTCTGTTATTTTGATTGAAAAGGATAGTGGAAGGTTAGCAGAATGAAGGTTTTATTTGGGAGGTCCTAGCAGTAGTGGGATGGTTGGGATGAGTAAGAAGGGATGTGGAAGGGAAGAGTCAGAGGGAAGATTTTAGAAAGGCTTGTTTTGGGGGATCAATATAGTAAAAGAGGTGCCAAGGGGTGCAAGGAGGGGTAGAGTAGAGGAGAGTCTAGAAAGGGCTATTTTGGGGGATCATAGTAGTGGTCTGGGGTTTAAGATGAATGAGAGAGTAGAGGTAGTGGATATATTGATAGAGGTATAGGTTGAGGAATAGGGTAAGAAATAGGCAAGTGCATTGGAAAGAGTAATAGAAAGAGGTTTGAGATGAGTCAAAGAGTAGAGGTAGAAGATAAATTGAGAGAGGTATAAGGTGAAAATAGGGAAGTGAACTGGATATGCTGAATTAGAAGAAAGTAATAAATATATAGATCAGTAAGTACATGGAAAGTTTATAGATGCATAAAGGAAGGAAGTATATGTAGATTAAAGATATTGATAGAGGTATAGGGTGAGAAAATAGGGTACTGCATATAATATACATTTGTTTGTTGTAGTAAAGTAAGAAATATATAGCTAAAAGTACATGGAAGGTATGTAGATGCATAAAGGAAGTAAGTATAAGTAGAATAAAGATGCATTCAATAAATTCTGGTTCTGAAGTGTTGTACTTAAAAATGTAATTATTTATTTATTTATTTTAAACGTAATTATTCTACTTGTTAATACAAAGCAATACACATATATAGGTAAATAGCTATAGTAAAAATAAATGCTTATCTGCAGAGGGATATGCTGTATGTTTCTGTTTGCATATGGTGCTTATGAGGGGAAGAGCTAATTCTTGAGTAGTTTTCTGAAGATAAGGTGGTTGTCGTGCATCTTATGTTGAGGGGTAAAGAGTTCCATATTTTGGCTGCTGCAACAGAGAAGAATGTGCCACCCATGTTTTTCTTCTTGTATCTTGGGATTTTGAGGCAAGGTGCTGCTCTAGAGCAGAGGTTCCTATGATGAATGTGTTTGGTTATTTTATTCCTGATGAAGAGAGGTCCCATTCCATGTATGGCTTTGTGGGTGATACAAAGCAGCTTGAACATGGATCTTCTGGCACCGGTAACCAATGCAGGACTTTCAAGGCAGGAGAGATGTGGTCTTGCGGTTTGATATGCAAGAGTAGTCTGGCAGCCGAGTTCTGAATCTGTTGTAGTCTTTTCATAGTCATTAGAGGTGATCCGTGGTAGATGCTATAGGCGTTTGGACAGAACAAGGGAGATGGTAGCTTGGACCTTGATTGAGAGTTCCAAGTGGGGAAGATTTGTAGCAGAATTTTTATAGTAACAAAGCTTGATCTAGCTAATTTGTCCACTTGGGCATTCATCAACAGCTTGGAGTCCACGGTTATTCTGAGGTTTCTTACTTCCTTCGATACTTTAGGTTGTAGTAAAGTCTCCTTTAATACGTACATACATTGTTAAGTTAGCATAACCACGTTAGATGTTAGAAAGCCATCTTGCTGCTTTTGCGCACGACACTGCGTTCACATGTTATTGCTTAAACAAACTGCTGACTCGAGCTTTGCCTCACACAAGAGCAATCTGTTGTTACCATCCAGAGCTCTGCGCAGCGACCTTGGTCTGTACATGATGTGACAAACAGTCTGGGTTGTTAGACAATGCATGTTTTCCACTCTAGGTTGATCGACCCACTATTTAGCCATAACACACAGGCAGCTGCAAAATACCTGAAAGTTGGTGCTTTTAATATGGCAGCCCTCATGTTTAGTATTTAGACCGAAGACGAGCCTTCCTGCGAGAAGACTCCTGATGCTCCTGTGATGTGATTTCACTAAGCTGATCTTTGAGGTATGGGGTCCCCTATTCAAGCCTAAGAGACCTTCTATTAGCATAATAATAATATTAGCTTCGTAGTAAAGGGAAGGTGGTAGTATCCACTGTCATTATAACATGATCACCCCTTTTATATTCTATGGTATTGTAACGATGCTGATGGTTTTGATTTTAATCATTTGTCTGCTTGTATTAGCCAAAGTACTGCATCTTAGGACACGTGGTCTATAATGGTCTATAAAAATAAACTCTTTTTATTTTCACCGTGTCTCTGTTGATTCTTGTTGTGGACTGATGTGAGAATAATATACGAACAGGTATTTCTGATTCCCACCATTCCTGAGAGTATACTGAGTCGCTTGTTCTGGGTTGTCTTTTCATTGGGATCGCCGAGTTAAATCTCGGATAACGAATGGGACACTTATGCTAGCCGGATACTGGGTTCTGGGTTCTGAGGTGAGTTTCTGGTACACCACAATTCACTGAGGTCCTGGGGTTCTACGCATAGTTCTGTATATAAGCAGAATCCCTGCAACATGGCGCACCTAACGTTTGGTCTATGAGTTGAAACGCCTTAGTAGTGCTTATATTAGTCCACGACACCCTCATTCTTGTTTCCGGATAACAAGTCTGACCGATTTAAACCTACCTATTTCTGTTGATATAGGTTTCTTCAAGCTTGATCATTAAAAAGGTTATTGAACCCTTGTGCTACTGAATACTTCAAGTGTAGCTTGTCCTTATGGCGGTAGATATTGCGGCGCATAGCCGTGCAGCTCTGAAACGTCATTTGACGCAGTATGGGGTGCCGGACACTGGTATGAACGTCATCTTTGTGGTGGGAGCCGATGCGGCTCATCCCAATGAGTTGTTCTACTCTTGGGTGACGATTCCGGCGGTGAGTGAGGATGATAATACCTTTCATTCTTACACTGCCACTGCCGTACCAGCGAACTATACACCGTATAGGACACAAGAAATACCAATATCTGCTTGGCAGCATCTTATTTGGTTTAATGGCGCCCTTCCCCATGTGGTTATACCGCCAAGAATGGGCCCTTTATCAATTGCAGGGGCCACTTGGCCGGTACTAGCCGGATTTACGCCTCATCCCCGTTACCTCACGGTAACGGTGGCTGAGTTGCGTGTACTACACACTGCCCTTATTACGGTATATAGGGCGTTAGTGCAGTACGTGTCGCGCAATATGCAGGCGGGGGCACCTGCTGTTGCGGGGCAGCCTACTGACCACCATGCGGTAGTCATTAGTCCTGTTATGGTTAATTCTGTTATGGGCAAGCGCCCCCAAACTAGGGATGATTTCCCCTTTTGGCTTGCTGAAAAATTTGACCAAATAGAAGCTGTATACCCGAATACATCTCCTGTGGAGAAACACAGGATCCTCACCATTAGTTTGCCTAAAGACTTGGGGCCCGATTCACAGAACAAACTTAAGACTAAATCCTAAACTTAGTACCATTCTGGTATTCACAGAATGCACCTAGTACTTCTGGTATTCACAGAATGAACTTACTACTTTTGCTATTCACAGAATGAACTTAGTACTTTTGCTATTCACAGAATGGATTTACGACTCCTAAACTTACGTCCGCACTCGGGCCGGAAATTCCGGCCCGGAGGCGGAGCTTCCGGCCCAGAGGCGGAGCTTCCGGCCCGGAGGCGGGGCTTCCGGGCCGGAGGCGGAGCTTCCGGCCCAGAGGTGGAGATTTCAGCCATAGCTAAATCGGCCGGAATCCCCACCTCCGGCCCGGAAGCTCCGCCTCCAGCCCGGAAGCCCCGCCTCCGGCCTGGAAGCTCCGCCTCCGGGCCGGAAGCTCCGCCTCCGGGCCGGAATTTCCGGCCCGAGTGCGGACGTAAGTTTAGGAGTCGTAAATCCATTCTGTGAATAGCAAAAGTACTAAGTTCATTCTGTGAATAGCAAAAGTAGTAAGTTCATTCTGTGAATACCAGAAGTACTAGGTGCATTCTGTGAATACCAGAATGGTACTAAGTTTAGGATTTAGTCTTAAGTTTGTTCTGTGAATCGGGCCCTTGGTCCCCCACATAGATGATTGTGTTACCTGGGGTAAGGTCTTTGCAGCGACGTACGCGCAGTGCTTTGGCACTCCGTCTATGTTGCAGCTGCCCTCCGTTATTAAACGTGTTCAAGAGAACCACGGTGCGGAGTCTGCGATAGAATTAGGGATGCGGCTCCTCGGAGAGTTTGACCTGGTGGCTACCATGATAATGGGTAACCTTAAGGGTGATGCTTTGCAATTCCAGGTTCGTAATGAACTGAAGAAAGTTGCTGAGGAGGATAAGCCGCGGGAATTTGCGAAAATAATCTCAGGTGCATACAGAGATTTAGGTCGTAGCTCTTTAGGAGTTAAGCCTGTGATCAAAACTCCCGATTTTAAGCAGCAGGGTAAGGCAGAAGCCTCTGGTAAGGATGACCGGCCAAGCTTTCCAAAATAAAATTGGCGGTCTAAACAACAGGGAAAGCAGCAGCAGAAACAGGGCTCTCGGCCTGCCTCTCCCATTCAGTCAAGTAGTGAACGCACTTATGATCTGCGAGATCGTGCTACTATTAAGTCTCCTGATAGGTTTCAGGTTTCTGAACAACGTTCTCCTCGTTCTTCACAGGAAACATCGGCTTCACAGTCCGGTGGTGGAGGCGGTGGCAAAGGTCGGGGTGCACCACAAACACGTGACCAGCCCCGACAGACTGAGGGTAAAGGCAAGCAGGACGAATTTGCACGACAAAGACCCCCGTTTCAGAAGAAGAAAGTGGCGGCTCTGACGGCAAGGTATGCCTCAGATAGTGCGGACACAGCTTCGGAACCGGACATGGGCGCTGACGCTACTGGACAGCGCAGCGGAAATTACCATAGTCCGTCAAGCTCTGCGTCCATTTCTGGCGGCGACAGCAACTGATATAATGGTTACTGTTGAAACAGCTGACACCAGAGTGGCTCCCCCTGACAGACTTTATGAAATAGTCTTACTAATTGAGGGTGACATACAACGTACAATTAAGGGGATTTTTTGGGATAATCTGACTACCACCTATGATATCCTCCTAGCGGAGGCAGATTGGCCCCCAGCTTTCATTTTAGAAGCTCCTAGAGGGGAGGAGGTAATCCTCCCGTCCTTTGCGCACACAGTGCCTAAGGACCAGGCTGAAGTGTACGCTGAGGAGTGGGCGCTGGTGCTTGCGCCGGCGGTATATCGTACTCAGGTGGGAAGGGACCGGTTGTCCCCCTGCCATGAGATTCCATTGCGGTCTATGCCCCAGCCTCAACCCCAATATCCCATGCGTCGTGAAGCTAGGCCACACGTCGCGGCGATCCTTGAACAATTGGAATATCAGGGTGTTATTGAAACTTGTGTGTCCCCTATGAATAACCCTTTATTCACTGTAACGAAGCCTGACGGCTCGTACCGTTTAGTTTTGGATTACCGGCACCTAAATTCCCATTGCCGGACCTGCGCGGTACAAAATACACATAGCTCGGCTCTTGTCGACAGTCTCGTGCGTAAACGATTTAAAACGACACTTGACATTTCCAATCGCTTTTTTAGCCACAACCTGTCCACACTGAGTAGCCAGTGGACGGCGTTTACTTCGGGCGGCAAACAAAAACAGTTTACGAGATTAGCCATGGGCTGCAAAAACAGTCCTGGCGTCTTTTCCGCTCGCGTGGTCTCTCTCTTAGAGAGAATAGACCCCGATGCATACTCCTATCTATCTCACGGATGATGAGCTGATGCCACATCTGTCTCGAGTCGACAATATTATTGTGAGTTTTGCAGACTATGGCTACAAATTTAATTTTGCGAAGTCTCACATCGCGGAATATACAGTGTTGTTTTTGGGCTACGAGCTCAACAATGAGGGTAAGGGATTAGCTCCTCACTTTCTGGAGAAGTGCGCATGCTTGCGCGCTCCTACAACGCTGAAGAAATTACAATCTCTCCTGGGCTTTCTGAATTTCGGACGTACGTATATTCCTGATTATGCCCAGCGTATCAAACCGCTTTATGCCTTGGTACAACCTTCCTTTTCGAAGTCTAGCTGGCAGCTAGAACACTCTGCTATTCTACAGTCTTTACAGGCTGATCTTCTTGCTTCACAATACTTGCTGACGCGTGATAACCGCACTAACCTGGTAATAAGAATAGTACCAGGCGCCGTGGGTTTCACATATTTAACGTTTAATGAGGGCGATACAGTCCCCATTGCGTATAAATCACACTTGTACACCTCTGCTGAATTACGTTTTTCCACGGTCGAGAAAGTTCTGACTGCTGTACAGATGGCGATCCTTAAAGAACGCGCGCTGTCGCATGGGAAACAGATTCTGGTTGTAACACCGTATCCTGCCCTAGAGGCAGTGACTAAAGCAAGTGTACCAAACTCTAAAGCTTTGCATCCACGGTGGATACAATGGGCCAAAACTCTGACATCACCAGATGTCACTTATATCTTTGACGCCTCATTACAGACTCAGGAGTACTTGCAGTATGAATTCGTTCATCCGGCTCCTCTGTCTTTGCGCCCGCTCGAAGAATACCATTGTGTCATATACACTGACGGCTCGGCGCAGCCCGCGATTGGATCAAAGCACGCTTATTCTGCGGCTTGCGCAATTGTCGTAGGTACATTCGTAAATGGTGAATTCCAATCTGATGCAGTGCATACGCAGTCATTGGGTGATTGTACCGCGCAATTGGCGGAGCTTCGGGCTCTGGTGCTTGCACTGGAGTTTGCTGATCCCCGTGTCACGACTTTAATAGTTAGTGACTCTTTTTATTGTGTCCAGTCATACAATGACAACTTACACTTCTGGTCTCAAAATGATTATCGAGACCAAAGGTAGCACAATTAAGCATAAAATGCTTTGGGTTCGAGTGGCAGACTTTAAAGACCGTCTCCCACTCGTGAATGTTATTCACACTCTTGGTCACCAACGACTTGGTGTCCATGCCGTCGGTAGCGGCTTGGCTGACGAGGCGGCAAAAACCGCAGTGGCTACATACTTAGTGGCAGCAGTTACAAGATCCAAAAGTAAGATTGATGATGACATCTTGGCAGCTATTGCTGCTACAGAGAAGGGAAGTGATTACCCGAAGGGTTTTCCTTCTCGTTATTTTTATCACTTAAGTCCTGATAACGTCCCGTTAGTGAGGATTAACGACGTTGGTGACAGAATTATTCCCAACACGGACTGCAGACCAGCACTGATTCTCGCTGCACACGAGGGGTTGGCGTCAGCCCACGCCGGTGTGTCCGCTACTATATCTCTGTTACAACAACGTTACTGGTGGTTTGGTTTATATAAACAAGCGCGCGCTTATGTTCTTGATTGTGACATTTGCCAACAGATTAAACCTTCTACTGTTGCGCGTCCACCACAAACACAGTTGTATATATCTAATAAGCCATTTGGTTGTGTTTATTTAGATCACTGCGGTCCTTTTTCTTCTGATACTGCGTACAAGTATATCTTGGTTGCAGTGGATTCGTGCACACGTTTTCTCTGGGTATGGCCACAAAGGAGTGCTGACTCACGGACTGTCATCAGGGATTTGCGTGTCTTTGTGGGAACTTTTGCGTGTGGTACCTTCCATTCTGATCAGGGCCCTGCGTTCGCCTCTAAGGCTTACAAGGAGGCTATGAGAAATTTGGGGGTCCTAGTCAAATTTTCGTCCCCCTACCGACCTGAGGGTAATAGTGTGGTGGAGCGAATGAACCGTGACTTAAAGCAATCATTGACAGCATGTGTTTTAGGCACGGGCCGGAACTGGCTAGCCCATTTGTATAACGTCCAACGTGCACTTAATAATCTCCCTAGAAGGTCTCTGGGTGGGCGGACCCCATACATGATGCTCTTCGGTATCAGAATGTTTGTTCCAGACCTTGATGGTCTAGACATGGCGGCGTCGACCGCACCCTTTGACGTAGATGATCACTGTGCTGTTTTGCAGACTCTACAAGAAGCCAGAGACTCTCTTTCGAAGGAACACTTGCCCTCCACGTCTGAAGCTGAGGTTCAGATTCCGGTAGTCGGCTGGCTACCCCGAATTGGAGACCTGGTCCGTGAGAAGGTGGAGAACAAGAAGGAGTTCGGCCCCTCTTATCGTGCACCAGTTCCAGTGCTTGGAGTGCAGGGTACAAGAACAGTCATTTTACCTCCACTTCCTGGTCGAAAGGACAACAGGTACATCTCTATTGACAATGTCAAGCTTCAGCGAGTGGCCGATACTTCTTAGCCTGACTCCAGCAGTTTCATGCCAGACGATGCAAAGAAATTCAATGTTGGTTCCTGCTAATACCACCTTGTCTGAGGTTGCCATCGAGATGCAGTCAGTTACTGATCCCCTGTTAATACCACCGGCTGGTGGTCTGCCCGACGAGACTGAGTATGCTTATCCTACAAATGGTCACTCGCCTGTTTTACAATCTACGGCGCTTGACCGGTCCCGTTTCTCCTTTGACACTAATTCATTGCCCTCCACTCCCCCTTCGAACATTGCTGTTTTTGCTAGTTGGTTTAAAAGACATTTTTTGGTTACCCCTTGGACATACATCTGGCTATTGCTTTTCAGTATTTTTTTGTTTATGTCCATTGGATTTGTAATAGTGTTTTTCCGTCTGGTGGATGGCCACTATCTCAAAGAGAGATCGACAATTAGACTTATCAATGGAACTTTGGCCCCCCACTCCTCGTCCCACATCATGAAAAGGGACCAGACTTTTGTGAATATTACTGCCTGGCCCGTCGTGGATGGAATCGCGTGGGATGCTGTTAAATTTCAAATTCATGGGCCTACAGAGGTCATTAATGTACCTAATGTATTTCGTGTTTCTATGGGTGATGTAGTTAAACAGAACATACGTTCTGATGATTGGGATGTACACGCCATTGAAGCACTGTTTTCGGATTTAAAATATTATGCCGCTTTTGATGCTGAGGATTTGTATGAAAATACGGCTAATTATGCAGAACAATATTGTTTTCAGCATTATGGCAATCACTTCCTGCATAAAGCGAATACATTTAGAAATTTTGTAAATTTTACCCAATGGGAACACTGTCCCACCCCCTCTTTTGGCAGTTCACCTACATTAGTTGATAAGTTTACTTATTTTACTGATTTCAGTGTTTCCGACCCGGCATCCTTTTATTTTAAGGTTATGCCTAAGTCTGCCTCGAAGGTTAGACTGACACACACCAAATTACTTTATTCTAAATCCTTTATGGATGAGTTGTCAATCAAAGGTTATGATCTATGGAAGGCTACTATTGATCTTAAGTCGGTTTGGGGTTCCAAACCGTGGCAGGCTCAGGGAACTGAAGCTTTGCACCGTGCCTGTCTCGTACCAAATCATATGTTGTTTTTAAATTCAACCATCTTCCAAACCACCTGTTTCGGATTGGCCACTTCTAAAAAACTAAATTCGCCTTCTGTGCCGGATCTGGGCGCTTACCCCAATTGGGATAACCACACAGATCTGTCCCTTCCTGCTTTGCAGTCATTAGTGTCTAATACATCTTTCAATATTTCGAAATTTAGTAGTGAAGGATGGTTAATTTGGCAAAGCAGTTCTGATACCTGTCAACGTCGTTTCCTAGGGCTGAAACCAGGGTATACTCAGGAACGCGTAGACCCTCGATTTGAGTCGTCACATACAGTAACTACATACTCTGTAGGGAAATTATGTCAGTCCTGGCTGCGACATTCCACCTTGGCATCTGTCAAAGTTCATTTATCAAGATTACATGACAAAATAGATTTGAATGATTTTGTTAAAGGTCCTGTGGGTGGCAGATCCAAAAGGTGGGCGTATGCTATTTACAACGAAGTATGGAAATTGTCGCAAATTGAGGCAGCTTCACGATTGAGAGCTATTGATCAGGCTAATATGGAAAAAGTATTAGCAGTTATTGATAACAGCATTAGCACTCTTTCTTCTCGAATTTTTACATTAGATAATATTGTTTCTTCAATTGTTGATATTGTGCATGATGATATGTCGGTATTGTATCATGGTCAAAACCAGTTGCGTTCTGTTATGCAGTTTGCATGGACATTACAAACGTTAAAGGCAGGGAAGGTCCCCTGGGACTATCTGAATACAACATCATTGTTTCTTCCCTTTAACCTTACTGATAAACAGCAGTTCATGTCCATGAAAGATGCTTCATATTCCTTGTTACATATTGAAAAATTGGAGCCATTACCTTTCTCTGTGGCGGAATTGGATTCTGCGGTGTGGTTATTACATGGGTTGATAACTCTACCGTTCGCCCTTTTTAAGGTTACATCTTGTATGAAACACTATGCTCTGGGTAGATATGAACAGCTGGGTACCGCTTTCATACATGAGGTCTGGTCCCTCCCTTTTACGTATAGATGTACAAGAGACGGTACTGAGGTTTATCTGAAAGGTGAGGAGTGTACGACGACACCTGATCATTCTGTAGTATGTAGGCACATTCAGTTGCACGGTGCTTGTAATGTGAACGCCCCGAATTTGGCCTGCGTCCTCAAAGGTATCCCAGTACCAGTGATTACACCATCTTTCACGCTGCTTGCAAACGGTAGTTATTTAGTTTTAAATAATGAAGCTTGCTGCGGGATGTTAGTGGGAATCCCATATATAGTAACTGTATCGCAGAGAGTTGTCTGCTGCAATAATGTTCTGTTTCCTCCCCCGCATGGGTGGCTGGATGTTTCCATCTGGCCTTCGATTCCAACCTTGAAAGCAGAGTTCAACAAGATGAGCAGAATAAGAGCTTGTTAGAAAAACACTCCCACACTGGAAAGGTGGTGGTGTTCTCCCAGACATACACTGTGGTAGCTTGGCTCGAGTGGTCAGGGATCAGGCACCGTGCTAAGCATACGTCATACCCACACAATAACCATGCGTGCATCCGTTCCAAAAACGACACTACACCTTAAAAATTATACTGAAAATATATCTCTTTATCTTCTTTTCTCTTAGTTGCTGATTAAATAAATATTAATACAATCACAGTACACAAGGCTTTTCCTGTGGAAGGGTACGTCAAATAAATAATACTTCAACGATTCAATAAATAAGGTAGACCATAAATAATCAAGGCATAAATATAAGTGCATTACATAACAGGCAATTAAATATTATGAGGCAATAAATACTGCGAGACAATAAATATTGTGCGACAATAAATACTGTGAAACAATAAATACTGTGAGGCAATAAATAGGATGAATACAATAAATACAATGCTCTCAATAAATAATAGAAGCCAACAGTGACACTTGAAAATCAGTTCACATTCCTGAGGTACTATGGGATGATTTGACCCAATCCCAGCTTGTAGAGATTTGGATGGCCTGAGGGGTATACTCCCTGGCTTGGACAAGGCTGAGGCCTAAACTGAGGTAGATCAAGGGGGAATTTAGAGATCTGGCTCTCCCACACTACACAACCCCTCTGTATTAGTCTCAGCTCACCCCTGGCACAATCAAGCTGGTTCCAGCACCTCTCTAGCCCCTAGGATGGTCTCTTAGGGCTCCACAGGGCCTTAGGCGCCCTCTATTCCACTTACTGCCCTTTTTATGAAGCTCCGACGCCGCTGGAGTCGTGTCGACGCCGTGAGGCGGTTCCGGTTCGATGTCGGCGGCCTCGGCGCAATGTCAGTTCTTGACGACGTCGGTAGGCGGTTCCGGTTCGATGTCGGCGACCTCGGCTCGATGTCGACCTCCGGTTCGATGACGTCGGGCAGTCTTGGCTCGATGTCGACTTCGGGCGGCTCCGGTTCGCTGTCGGCGGCCTCGGCTCGATGTCGACCTCCGGTTCGATGACGTCGGGCAGTCTTGGCTCGATGTCGACTTCCGACGGCTCCGGAGTGCGATCTCCACTCCCGACCTCCGGTGCTCCTTTCCTCAGGTTCCGGCGACTCCGGAGTACGACCTCCACTCCCGACCTCCGGCACGCTTCACCTCGGTCTCCGGCGACTCCGGAGGGCGGACTTCACTCCTCCGTCGACGCCGCACACTCGACCCCAGGTGTCTTCCCTCCTCGACCTCTGGTACTCTCCACGACCTCCGTCGGCGCCCTCTCTCAACCTCTGGTGGCTCCGGGTACGACGTCTGCTTTCCAGTCAGCGCCGCTTCTTCACCTCCGGCTTTAGGTCTCCAGGCCTCTCGACGTCGGACTCCAGGGAAACCAATAAACAGGTCAGGGACTTGCTGTTCTTTACTTTTAAGGCCTGTTCCTGCTGTCCAGGTCCTTAAGATGGTTTTTCTTGCTTTCTCCCACACAGGGCTCCAGGCTGGGCTCAGTCAGTAGGGACTAGAATCAAGGGTGGGTTTATGGACCCCACTCCAGGCACAAGTTTCCACCCCTGCTGCCTCACTCCTTCCTCCTTCAGGTTTCTGCTGCTCTCTCTTCACCAGTCAGGTGCCAACTGCCAGCTCCAACTGTCAACTCTGGCTTAGCTTCCCAACATTCTAAACCGCCTCCAACTGTCCCAGGGTTCCAGAATGTTGCAGAAGGTTCTAGTAGGTTCCAGTGATGTCACAGGTGACAATGGGTGGCCACCATTTTGTGCTCCAGGCCCTCAGACAGAAGTTCCAGGGGTAGATAAAATGGCTCCCTGAATCTGCATCAATACTAAAAAGTCTGGTGGTTCCCAAAAAGGAAAAATTCTAACAGGGTTTGAGGCAAAAGGGGGACAAAATAAATAATGATGAGGAGGGACCACCCAAAGGGCTGACAGGTCTAACACGCGTCCCCCCCAGCTGAAAGTGGGGAGAGCTACCCAACCCCTTGGGAGTTCTCATCACTAAGGAGGAAATACCTTGAGAGACCGTCTGCATTGGCGTGGTCCACTCCAGGCCGATGTTCCACCTGAAAGTCCATTCCCTGTAGGGAGATAGACCACCTCAACAACTTGGGATTCTCCCCCTTCATCTGCATCAGCCAACGAAGGGGTCTGTGGTCGGTCTGAACTAGGAAGTGCGAACCAAACAGGTATGGCCGCAACTTCTTCAGAGCCCATACCACTGCAAAGGCTTCACGCTCTATTGCACTCCACTTCTGTTCCCTGGGAAGTAGTCTCCGGGATAGGAAGACCACGGGTTGATCCAGACCCTCTTCATTGAGTTGCGATAACACTGCCCCAATGCCATGTTCTGATGCATCCGTCTGGACAATGAACTCCTTGGAAAAGTCTGGGGCCCTTAAGACCGGGGCCTCGCACATGGCTTGCTTCAGTTTTACAAAGGCCTGCTGACAAGCCTCCGTCCAGACTACCCGTCGAGGTTGTTTCTTGGACGTAAGCTCCGTGAGGGGGGCCACAATGGTACCGTATCCCTTCACGAAGCGGCGGTAATATCCGGTGAGGCCCAGAAAAGCTCGGACCTCAGTCTGAGTCTTGGGGAGTTCCCAGGCCATGATGGCCTCGATCTTCGCCTGGAGGGGTTGCACCGCTCCCCTACCCACCAAGTGTCCAAGGTACACTACCGACCCCTGCCCGATCTGGCACTTGCTGGCCTTGATCGTTAAACCAGCTTGTCTCAGGGCCTGGAGAACAGCTTGTAGGTGACGCAAGTGATCCTCCCAGCTGTTACTGAAGACGGCTATGTCATCCAGATAAGCAGCAGAGAAACTCTCCATTCCAGTGAGGATCTGGTTCACCAGACGCTGAAACGTGGCAGGTGCGTTCTTGAGCCCAAAGGGCCTCACACAGAACTGGTAGTGACCCTTGGGTGTGGAGAAGGCTGACCTTTCCTTGGCTCCATCAGTCAGAGAGATCTGCCAGTACCCAGAAGTAAGGTCAAAGGTACTTAGATATTGGGCAGCTCCCAGCCGGTCAATCAATTCATCCGCCCTAGGGATCGGATGAGCATCAGTTTTGGTTACTGAATTCAGTCCCCGGTAGTCCACACAGAACCTCAGTTCCGGTTGGCCACCCGGTGGTGCGGCTTTTGGTACTAACACCACCGGACTGGACCAGGGGCTGCTGGAAGGTTCGATCACTCCTAGCTCCAGCATCTTAGTGACTTCACTGTTAATGCTGGCCTTCACCTTGTCTGACATCCGGTACATCTTGGACTTCACAGGTGGGCTGTCCCCTGTGTCCACATCATGGACGCACAGGTGAGTCCTACCCGGAACAAGGGAGAACAACGAAGAGTACTGTCCCAGGACCTGGCGGCAGTCCTCCTGCTGTTTAGGAGTTAGAGATGGGGAGAGAATCACTCCCTCCACCGACCCATCCTTCTCTTGAGACGCAAACAAATCGGGGAGAGGCTCGCTTTCCACGTCCTCTGCTCCGTCAGTCACCATCATCAAAATGACTTCGGGCCTCTCGTGGTGGGGTTTGAGGCGGTTGGCATGCAGCACCCGTAGGGGCTGACGAGGGGTCTTAAGATCCACCAAGTAGGTAGCCTTACCCTTCTTCTCCAATACCTCAAAGGGTCCTGACCAGCGATCCTGGAGGGCGCTAAGCTCTCCTGGTTCGATCACCCACACCTTCTGGCCAGGCTCCAACTCCACCGGGTGAGCGCTGTGGTCATACCACGCCTTCATTACTGCTTGGCTGGCCTCCAAGTTGTCAGAAGCTTGCTTCCACAACTTAGCCATTTGGCTTCGGAAGGCCAGCATGTAGCTCACCACATCCTGGGGAAGCTTTCTGGGGGTTCTTTCCCATCCGTCTCTCACCAGGCTGAGAGGTCCACGCACAGGGTGCCCATACAAAAGCTCGAAGGGGCTGAAGCCCACTCCCTTCTGTGGCACTTCCCTGTAGGAAAACAATAGACAGGGTAGGAGGACGTCCCATTTCCTCCGCATGCTTTCAGGCAGACTTCTAATCATGCCTTTCAAGGTTTTGTTAAACCTCTCCACCAGACCATTGGTCTGGGGATGGTAAGGAGTTGTGAACTGGTAGGTCACTCCACACTCCTTCCACATGGCCCGCATGTATGCTGACATGAAGTTGGTCTCCCTGTCGGACACAACTTCCTTGGGAAAACCCACTTGGGTAAAGATTCCCATCAGGGCCCTAGCCACAACAGGTGCTGTAATGGTCCTTAGAGGTATAGCCTCTGGGTACCGTGTGGCATGATCCACCAAAACCAGGATAAACCTGTGACCAGCTGTAGTAGGCGGATCTAATGGACCCACAATGTCGATGCCCACCCTTTCAAAGGGGGTGCTAACGACATGAAGTGGTTCCAGGGCAGCTTTCAGCTTCACCCCTGTTTTCCCACTGGCTTGGCAAGACACACATGTCCGGCAGTAGGTGTCGGACGACACTTTCATCTGAGGCCAATAAAAGTGTGGGACAAGACGGGCGAAGGTCTTGTCTTGCCCTAGGTGTCCTGCCAATGGGATCTCGTGAGCCAACTCCAGAAGGAAGGCTCGATAACGTTGAGGGACTACCAAGGCTCGTGACGATCCATGTAGGGGTGCCTTGGGTTCACTGTAGAGGAGGCCATCCTCCCAGTAAACACTGTAGTTCCCTTCAACGTTCCCTGCTGCCTGGGCTTCGGCCTGTCGCTTCAGTCCCTCAAGGGTAGGGCACTCCTCCTGGCCCTGGCAGAATTCCTCCCTGGTCGGGCCTCCCTCCACGTGCCACTCGGCCGGGATGGGGAGGTCCTCCAGTTTGGTGACATCCCCCACCGCAGACTCCTGGTCCACCACCTCCGGTGGCCTATCCGTCCTACGGGGTGCGGACGCCGAGGCAGGCTCCTCCTGTCCTCGGTTCTTCCCTTGATCGGCAGCTGGCTGGGCCTTTGTTCCAGGCTCCAGCCTAAACGAACTCCCTCTCCGGGTAGTCGCGGACCCTGTGCTCACACAGGCCCAGACAGGTGTACCCAGCATCTCAGTGTGAGTCCGGTATTCCACCTCTTTCCAAGCATTGTGCTCCATGTCATTCCCTAGCAGACAATCGACTGGCACGGCAGGGCTTACGGCAACTCGAAGTCAACCTGCAACCCCTTCCCATTCAAAGGGAACCTCGGCCACCGGATAGTGGCCCATTCTGCCGTCAGCCATCGCGGCAGGGTGGAGTACATCGGGAATCACCTGCTCTGGAGACACCAGTTGGCTACGCACCATAGTCATACTGGCTCCTGTGTCTCTCAGAGCCTCCCCCCTTTGGGCGTTGATGGTGACCCACTGCCCATACTTTATAGTATTTGCGGGCACCTGGATCTTAGGAACCATCTCCCGTTCTCCCAGGGACACTAAAGTGACACCCGCCCACTCCCTTCCCTTAATTAAAGGCATCTCCTCCCCGAGCACTACACTAGGTACTCCGGGGGCCTTTCCTCCAATGGGAGGGGGTGGTCGTTTTGGGCACTTCGCATCTCCCTTATAGTGTCCAACGCCACCGCACTCGAAGCAATGGACAACCCTTGGCTGCTGACTCTGGCCAGGATTAGGGTTTCTGGGTGGGTTAGCCCTAGGGGTGAATCCTGTTCCCTTACCTTGGAAATTATTTTGGGGGCCTTTGGAGAACTCCTTTTTCTTTTCCCCTCCCTCTTTCTTCTGGGGGGCGCCCTGTCCGGCCTTTTGAGTATCCCCTCCAGTCCCCCTTGTGGACACCCGGGTACTAGCCCAAATGTCCGCCTCCTCAGCAAGCTTCCGGGGATTGGTCAGCTTGCTATCCACCAGGTGTTGACGCAGTTCAGGGAAACATTTTTCGAGCAGGTGTTCCTTCAATACTAAATCAAACAACCCCTCGTAGTTCCTCACTTCACTGCCCTGAATCCAACCCTCTAATGCCTTCTTTGCATAATCCAGGAAGTCCACCCAATTCTGTGTGCCCAGTTTGTGGCTACCCCGGAACTTCTGTCTGTATTTCTCGGGTGTTAGTCCAAACTTTCGTATGAGCGCCACTTTCATGGTGGGGTAGTGGGTCTGCTCATCCTGCTCTAGGGCCAATAATGCATCCCTACCAGCTGGAGGCATGTACCTGTACAATCCCCCTCCCCAGTACTTCTCTGGAACCCCATGGGCCCTTAATGAGACCTCATAGGCCGCTAGCCACTTGGCAATATCGTCGCCCACACCATAGCTAGCCACTATGTCTTTCGGCAAATAGGGTTTGGGTTCCCTGGTGTACTCTCTTTCTTCGCTGCCACCATTAGGAATAGGGTGTGCCCCGACTCGTAGGATCTGGAGATCTATCTCCCTTAACCTCAACTCATGAGCCATCCTCTGTTCCTCCTTCTCTTTCTCCAGCCTTGCTAAGTCCCATGTGAGCTGTCTTTTCTCCCTCCGGTCTGTTAACTCCACTTCAGACAAGCCACCGCTAGAGGCACTGCTGCCCTTCCTGGAAAGTGTCCTGGGCCCCCCTAACAGGTTCCCCACTTCAGGTTGGTACAAACCAGCTCCCTCACTGTCGGGCTCTCTATCCCTGTCCTCCTCCTCAGCCTTGCTTTCTCGTCGTGCCTCCCCCCAAGCCCTCAAGCTGGTTTGGAGTGCACCCTTCTTTGCTCCTGGGGGACAATACACCCCCTCCCGCTGACAAAACTCCCTGAGTTGGGCCACAGTGTACGTTTCTAAATTCTCCAATACAAACTCCATCTTGCCCACTCAGGTCAGAGGACAGTTATTTGCAGAAGCTATGCAGGGGGGTACCTTTTATAATACCTCCTCCCACCACCAGAGTAAATTTGGAAAAACAAAAACTCACAATTAGGAAGGCCGCTTTGAGAAAACTCCCGGTGTAGGCCTATGGACTACCCACAGTTATTGTCGAGTATACGTAGGCACAGCTCAATCCCACCGCTGAACACCAATTATGTTAGAAAAACACTCCCACACTGGAAGGGTGGTGGTGTTCTCCCAGACATACACTGTGGTAGCTTGGCTCGAGTGGTCAGGGATCAGGCACCGTGCTAAGCATACGTCATACCCACACAATAACCATGCGTGCATCCGTTCCAAAAACGACACTACACCTTAAAAATTATACTGAAAATATATCTCTTTATCTTCTTTTCTCTTAGTTGCTGATTAAATAAATAATAATACAATCACAGTACACAAGGCTTTTCCTGTGGAAGGGTACGTCAAATAAATAATACTTCAACGATTCAATAAATAAGGTAGATCATAAATAATCAAGGCATAAATATAAGTGCATTACATAACAGGCAATTAAATATTATGAGGCAATAAATACTGCGAGACAATAAATATTGTGCGACAATAAATACTGTGAAACAATAAATACTGTGAGGCAATAAATAGGATGAATACAATAAATACAATGCTCTCAATAAATAATAGAAGCCAACAGTGACACTTGAAAATCAGTTCACATTCCTGAGGTACTATGGGATGATTTGACCCAATCCCAGCTTGTAGAGATTTGGATGGCCTGAGGGGTATACTCCCTGGCTTGGACAAGGCTGAGGCCTAAACTGAGGTAGATCAAGGGGGAATTTAGAGATCTGGCTCTCCCACACTACACAACCCCTCTGTATTAGTCTCAGCTCACCCCTGGCACAATCAAGCTGGTTCCAGCACCTCTCTAGCCCCTAGGATGGTCTCTTAGGGCTCCACAGGGCCTTAGGCGCCCTCTATTCCACTTACTGCCCTTTTTATGAAGCTCCGACGCCGCTGGAGTCGTGTCGACGCCGTGAGGCGGTTCCGGTTCGATGTCGGCGGCCTCGGCGCAATGTCAGTTCTTGACGACGTCGGTAGGCGGTTCCGGTTTGATGTCGGCGACCTCGGCTCGATGTCGACCTCCGGTTCGATGACGTCGGGCAGTCTTGGCTCGATGTCAACTTCGGGCGGCTCCGGTTCGCTGTCGGCGGCCTCGGCTCGATGTCGACCTCCGGTTCGATGACGTCGGGCAGTCTTGGCTCGATGTCGACTTCGGGCGGCTCCGGTTCGCTGTCGGCGGCCTCGGCTCGATGTCGACCTCCGGTTCGATGACGTCGGGCAGTCTTGGCTCGATGTCGACTTCCGACGGCTCCGGAGTGCGATCTCCACTCCCGACCTCCGGTGCTCCTTTCCTCAGGTTCCGGCGACTCCGGAGTGCGACCTCCACTCCCGACCTCCGGCACGCTTCACCTCGGTCTCCGGCGACTCCGGCGACTCCGGAGGGCGGACTTCACTCCTCCGTCGACGCCGCACACTCGACCTCAGGTGTCTTCCCTCCTCGACCTCTGGTACTCTCCACGACCTCCGTCGGCGCCCTCTCTCAACCTCTGGTGGCTCCGGGTACGATGTCTGCTTTCCAGTCAGCGCCGCTTCTTCACCTCCGGCTCCAGGTCTCCAGGCCTCTCGACGTCGGACTCCAGGGAAACCAATAAACAGGTCAGGGACTTGCTGTTCTTTACTTTTAAGGCCTGTTCCTGCTGTCCAGGTCCTTAAGATGGTTTTTCTTGCTTTCTCCCACACAGGGCTCCAGGCTGGGCTCAGTCAGTAGGGACTAGTATCAAGGGTGGGTTTATGGACCCCACTCCAGGCACAAGTTTCCACCCCTGCTGCCTCACTCCTTCCTCCTTCAGGTTTCTGCTGCTCTCTCTTCACCAGTCAGGTGCCAACTGCCAGCTCCAACTGTCAACTCTGGCTTAGCTTCCCAACATTCTAAACCGCCTCCAACTGTCCCAGGGTTCCAGAATGTTGCAGAAGGTTCTAGTAGGTTCCAGTGATGTCACAGGTGACAATGGGTGGCCACCATTTTGTGCTCCAGGCCCTCAGACAGAAGTTCCAGGGGTAGATAAAATGGCTCCCTGAATCTGCATCAATACTAAAAAGTCTGGTGGTTCCCAAAAAGGAAAAATTCTAACAGGGTTTGAGGCAAAAGGGGGACAAAATAAATAATGATGAGGAGGGACCACCCAAAGGGCTGACAGGTCTAACAGAGCTCTATTGTCCCAAAAGGAGGTGCCATTGACTTCCTCCCGGGAAACATTTGTCCTTCACGTAGCAAATACGCGCACTGAGGTACAGGCGCTTTTAAATACTGACCTCCCCCTGCATTTTGGAGCTTTGATCCAAACAATTTTCAATGCCTCGTCCACGACCGGCCTGGCTCATTTTTTTAAACTTGTGGGCTCGGGCCTCGTGACCTCTTTCCAAACTATTTTTGGTGTGATTCCGGCATTTTTTCATTCTCTTTTCTCGAGCGTCTTTGGAGGTGTCCCGTTGAGTCTGGCGCTAGTGGCAGGTGTGCTACTTTTACTTTTCATACTACGGAATGGCTGCTCTTTATGTGCCACACGACAGCCTGTCCCGTCTGCAGCTTCTTCGTGACAGGATGCTTGAATACTATGGCGTCCTGCCATTGGCGACTCTGAGCCTGGCATATGGATTATCCTTCCGGTATTCCTACTTCACCTGCGTGCAACCTGTCTTTCACTGCCTAGATTGTCCCTTTGAATGGCCTCTGGATTTGTGCTTAACCAACATGGTGTCTCCGGACCCGGATTATGATCGACTGATGAGGCCCTTAGTGTCTCACGAGTTCGCCTGTTCTGGTGTTCGGATTATGGCCTGCGGTGCGGCGCATGGTATTCTGGGTAATTGGGACATCGCGAGGGCGGCATATGACTTCTTGGATATGAGTTATTTGGAAGTACACGCTGGTTGCCCTCTGATGGTGCTAGAGGCTCCGCTAATGGAAGAACATGTATGTTCCTTTTCTTTGATTAACTGGATGGCTGAAACCTTCAGTGGCCGTGCCAACGATTTTCTGCTGGAAGCAGTGGCCACGTATGCTGCATATACGTTCATGGATTGAGTGAACTGTCGTCCACTGTGTTTTCCTCACGTGTCTTGAGCTGTCCCTGTGCCTCTGCACTTCTGCCCGGTGAGGCGTTTTTTCATTTTTTCACCCCCCCACTGCACGTTTGAGGTTTTTTGTTTTTTTTTTCCACCTTTGGTTTTTTCATTCTCGGACTTTGCCTGAACTGAACCTTGTTTTTTTAATTGAATACGCCTTGTTCTGCTCTGTCGCACTTGAACTCTGTGTTCTCTCTTTTCTTGCATACTAAGTAGTGCTTTGATCAAGGGGGCATGTAGTAAGGACTCCCTTAATACGTACATACATTGTTAAGTTAGCATAACCACGTTAGATGTTAGAAAGCCATCTTGCTGCTTTTGCGCACGACACTGCGTTCACATGTTATTGCTTAAACAAACTGCTGACTCGAGCTTTGCCTCACACGAGAGCAATCTGTTGTTACCATCCAGAGCTCTGCGCAGCGACCTTGGTCTGTACATGATGTGACAAACAGTCTGGGTTGTTAGACAATGCATGTTTTCCACTCTAGGTTGATCGACCCACTATTTAGCCATAACACACAGGCAGCTGCAAAATACCTGAAAGTTGGTGCTTTTAATATGGCAGCCCTCATGTTTAGTATTCAGACCGAAGACGAGCCTTCCTGCGAGAAGACTCCTGATGCTCCTGTGATGTGAGTTCACTAAGCTGATCTTTGAGGTATGGGGTCCCCTATTCAAGCCTAAGAGACCTTCTATTAGCATAATAATAATATTAGCTTCGTAGTAAAGGGAAGGTGGTAGTATCCACTGTCATTATAACATGATCACCCCTTTTATATTCTATGGTATTGTAACGATGCTGATGGTTTTGATTTTAATCATTTGTCTGCTTGTATTAGCCAAAGTACTGCATCTTAGGACACGTGGTCTATAAAAATAAACTCTTTTTATTTTCACCGTGTCTCTGTTGATTCTTGTTGTGGATTGATGTGAGAATAATATACGAACAGGTATTTCTGATTCCCACCATTCCTGAGAGTATACTGAGTCGCTTGTTCTGGGTTGTCTTTTCATTGGGATCGCCGAGTTAAATCTCGGATAACGAATGGGACACTTATGCTAGCCGGATACTGGGTTCTGGGTTCTGAGGTGAGTTTCTGGTACACCACAATTCACTGAGGTCCTGGGGTTCTACGCATAGTTCTGTATATAAGCAGAATCCCTGCAACAAGGTGGTGATCCCAGTTCATCCGGCCAGGTGGCAAGCGGGTCATAATTTTTCCAATCGCCACACATGTGTATTTCCGTTTTGGAAGCATTCAATTTGAGATGGCTCCAAGGCATCCATTGATCCACGACTCTGAGACAACTGAAAATTGACGAGTTTGCAATGTCTTTGGGGCATTTCAGTTGAATGAGTATTTGCATGTCATCTGCATAGTTATAGCACTTGAGTTGAAATTGATTGATCAGTACTGGTAATGACTTCATGTAAATGTTGAAAAGCATGAGCAAGATGATAGAGCCTTGAGGGACCCCAGCTTTTGTGGAGTACAGTTTGGACAAGAAAGGTGGGGTATGGATGACATTAGTTCTGTTGCAAAGGTAGGACGTGATCCAGTCTAAAGCTTTCCCCTCTATGCCGGCTTCGTAGAGTCTTTGGATTAGAGTGTCATGGTCAACCGTGTCAAAGGCATCTGAGAGGTCCAAGTGGAATAGCGCAGCAACTCCGTTGCAGTCAACTGTGTTCTTCGGGTCATCCCAGATTGCAAGGAGGTCAGATTCTATGCCTCTTCCCGGACGAAATCCTGTTTGGAAGTCTAAAAGTATGGCATTTTCTTCAATAAATTGTGACATACGGGTGAATGCTGCTCTTTCTATCCGTTTGCCCAGGAATGGTTCATTAGCAATGGGCCTGTAGTTGTCAGGGTTCAGCAGGTCCAAGTTCGTTTTCTTCAGTAAAGGGCGGATGTATGACTTTTTGAGTTCCTCTGGAAATATTCTGGTAGTTAGGGAATCGTTGACGATTCTTCTTACTGGAGTGGCAGCAGAGGTTGTTAGAAGAATAATCTTGAAGGTTTGTAATGGACATGGGTCAGAAGGGCTGCCGGCAAGCCTGCCTGCTTTGACCAGGTCCATATATTCATTGTGTGAAATGTGTTGGAAGGACTGGAGAGGCTGAGTTAGAATATTCTTGGATTGTTGTTTTGTAAAAAGCTTAGTGCTTTTGTTTTGTCTCTGTTTGAGTCCAACGTGCCTGCTTTGTCTGTGTAATGATTTTCAAGTTTGTCAGTGAAATCTTGAGTAACGGGTTGAGTTCCTTCTAGGCAATTTGGTTTACGAAATTCATTGAGTATTTCATAGAATTCTTTATTTGCACATTTAGCATTTTGAATTCTGTCTGAACAGTACTTTTGCTTTGCTTTTTTGATAGCTGACTTGTATAATCTGTTAGTTCTCTGAAGGTGAAGTTTGTCTTGTTTGTTTTTTGTTTTGATCCAGGCACATTGCAGCTTTCTAATTTTTAGTTTTCTGTCTTTTATCTCTGTATTTCTCCAAGGTACTTGTTTTCTTTGGTTCTGTTGTGTGGTTTTGAGTGGTATCAGGATATCAAAAGCTTCCTGTAGCCACTCCTATCGTTTTTTAACAGAATGTATTGTTTCCATATCTGTACTGGATGTTAGTTGTGTTTCTAAGTGTTCCAAACAGAGTTTGTTCCACACACAATAGGTGGATGCACGTTAGGTGGTTTTAGGTGTGTTGCGTAGTGTTGTTTTATGTTTGAAAGCAAGCAAATGGTGGTCTGACCGTGTGACAGGAGTGAGAGTTTGAAAGGTAGCTAGTTCGGTAATAGCAAAAATGACATCTAGGATATGTCCAGCGACGTGTGTAGGTTTGTGGACAATCTGATGCAGGTTCAGTGCTACTAAGCCAGTGATTATTGTTTTTGGATGGATCATATTGGGTTTGTCAAACCAAATGTTGAGGTCACCCAGAACTCATAGGTTGGAGTGTATTGTTATCAGGTTTGAAACAGTGTCTAGAAGTGCATCTGGGGATGTCACCTTGATAGGTAGAGGTCTGTAAAGGACAAGAAGATAAAGTTTAGTATGCCTGAACTCAGAATATAACGATACATCTTTTAGTGAGTGTTAGACCTGGCATCATTGGCGTGAGTCTCCCTTCCATTTTGTCGGATTGCCTTCTCTGTTTTTGATATGATTTTGCTGGTTATATGCTTTGGGCACTGTGCCACTGCTATTCAGTGCCACAGTGCAAGTGCTCCCTATGTTAAATTGATGTATTGATTAGTGACTCCATGATTGGGTTATTTGATTTACTTGTCAGATCCTAGTACAGTGCACCATGTGTGCCCAGGGCTTGTAAATCAAATGCTGCTGGTGGGCTTGCAGCACTGGTTGTGCCACCCACAGAAGCAGCTTGTAAAGTGTGTCTCAGGTCTGCCATTGCAGAACCTATGTGCAGTCTGGTACTGCCATGCTGACTGACCAAGTGCACCCACTTGCCAGTCCCTAAACCTTTCCTTTTCTTCATATCAGACACCCCTATGGTAGGCCCAAGGGCAGGGTGTATTGTAAGTATAAGGTAGGCCATGCCCTGGTGTGTGTAGCATGTCCTAATACTGAATTACAGCCATTTTTGTTTTTAACTATTGAAAGGCTACCTGTTCTCCAGCGGCCAGAATGGGCAGTTAGATTATGACATCTTACAATCCTAACTGACTCAGGGAACATGGTAGAAATTTGAATTCAGTATGCCTGAACTTAGAATGATAAAATACATTTTTTAGTAAAGTTGGTTTTAACATTCTGTGTTTGAAAATACCACTTTTAGAAAGTAAATATTTTCTTGTCAAACTATCCAAAGCCTGCCTCTGCTAGGTTGTGTATTCCTTGTCTGGAGTTTGAGTGACAGGGCTGGGGAATTCCAGGAGACAGAATGAGTCAGCCCAGTGGTGAATAGGGAGATCTGCATCTAGATGGGAGGGAGGAGTTGCACCTGGGACCTGAATAGGGCTGGGCTTTCCCTCCACAATGCTGGCTCCACCTCCTGGGGTGCAGCTGATGTCTCTGCCCTGCACTGTGAAAGAAGAGAAGGAATCATGTCAACAAAGTGCTCCAGGGCTGTGCTTTCCCTCCACAATGCTGGCTCCACCTCCTGTGGGGCGTCTGATGTTTCTGCCCTGCACTGTGAAAGGAAAGAAGGAGTCCTGTAAACAAAGTGCTCAAGAACTGGTTTGGACTAGGCAGAGGCCTCTCTGCCTTCAGAGAACAAAGGATTTTGGGGTATAAATATTGGGACCCAGACCCCAGAACTTTAGATCACTTCTGGGAACAAGACAAACCTTTTGCCAAGGAGAAGAACCAAGGAAGCTGCAGGAGTTTGGACTGCCCCTCTGTCAGTGTGCTGTTTGCTGGATTGGCCTGCAGTGGTGTCTTCATTGCCAAGGAAAGGAGAAGGAACTTTTCAAAGGACTTTCATCATCTTACAGAATATTTCTCCAAGGGCTTGCACTTGTGTTTTCCTCCTCCTGAAGTCTCAGGGACAAAAGACTTCATCACCAGCTCCCCTCTGAATTTCCTTGCTGGGAATTCTATCTGCAGAAGCCTGCATGTCGCTGGGAGCTAGAAGCGCAACGCAACGAGAAGAAGCGTGTCGCCGCCGCAGCTGTAGTCGTCGCATCGCCGGAGAAGCATGCCGCCGCATCTCCCAGGAAGCGTGTTTTCATCAAAGCTATCTGCTCTCACATCACCGGAGAAGCGTGACGCCATCGAGAGGGTTGCCATCGCATCACCAGAGAAGCGTGTCGCAGGGCCTGTCGCGGCTGCAAAGTACAGAGTCATTGCAAGGCTGCCAGGGCGTGAAAGCATCGCCGTCGCATCAAGGGCGCCATCTTCTCACATCGCACCAGGATTGTTGCATCGCATCGAGGCGCCATCTTGTGCTCCGCAACTGGGCTGCAGGCCGAGAACCTACGCATCACCCCCGCACCGGTAAGGATCATGACGCATCCCCTACTCTGCGCAAGCATTGAGGCGCGACGCATCATCTCCCCCTGAAGCACGGAACCGACGCATCTCCCTCTGCGAGCCTTTTGTTTATTTTACGTTACGCATCCAGGTACTTTTGTGAGAACTGTGTTGCATTTATCATCAACTTGAACTAAGTAAATTTTACCATCTTTAAGTCAATCTTAAGTAGAGTATTGTGGATTTTTGTTGTTTGTGGTCTTGTGTTAAGCCTATATAAAGCATACTTATTTTTATAAAACCTGTGTGGTGTCAATGTGTAGTGTTTTCACTGTATTACTGTATGTGTTCACAAATGCTTAACACACTGCCTCTGAGATAAGCCTGTCTGCTTGTGCCAAGCTACCAAGGGGGTGAGCAGGGGTTATCTAGGAGTGTAATCCCCTTATCCTGACTTAGAAGCAAGGGTCCCTATTTGGACAAAGGTGTTTACCATTGCCAACTAGAGACCCCCAGTTCTAACAGTGAGGATGATTTTTACATTCTATGTTTGAAAATACCACTTTTAGGAAGTAGGTATGGTCTTGCTTAGCCATCCTGTGTGCCTCTGCTAGGTTTGTGGATTTACTGTCTGGCTTTGGAGTGACAGGGGCTGGGGGTGTGCATTCTGTTCAGACAGCACCTTGGGCGGGTGAGGTGTGTCATGGCTTTCCAGGGTGAGTCAGGGCTGGGCTAAATAGACCTGGACTGCATTTAGAGTAGAGTGAAGAGATTTATTTAACACATGAATGGGCCTGATCTGCCTTGGGCAATGCTGTGTCTACCTCCTGCCAGGAAGCTGCACCAGAGAGGACAAAACTGGTTTTGGCTGGGCAAAGAGATTCTCTGCCACCAGAGCATTTTGTGCTATAAAACATGGGGCCCAGACTTTTAGATTACCTCTACAATTCAAGAGGAATCTTTGCCAAGAAGAAGAGCTGGAGAAACTGAGAAGTACTGACCCTTTGCTGTGTGCTGTCTGGGGTTGACCTGCAATGGCTGTTTCTGCAACAGAAAGAACAAGGATTTTGCTGTGTGCTGTGTCCCCTACTTGAGGAAGATCTACAAGGGCTTGAAGTAGAGCTTGCCTCCTGTTTTTGAAATCTCAGGGATACAAAGACTTAACTCCCAGCTCCCCTGAACTCCTTTACTGAGAGTTCTGACCTGCCAAGAGGTGCCTGTGGCTGTTCTGGGCCTCTGGAGGTTGTTCCTGCTGTTGGGAGCTGGAAAAGTAATGCAACGAGGAGAAGTGCGATGCATCCACACATGTTTTGGATGCATCACCGAAGAAACTGACGTAGTGCCTGCCTGCAGCTGGAGAAATTGCTGTATGACACATCGAGTGCACCAATCTATGAAGGCCGAGATCACCTCACCTATTCCAACGCAGGCCCTGCTGTGTGGCTGCAAGAACCAACACATCATGGGACCGCGGCTGGAGAAATCAACATAGCGCTGTTGAAGTTGCTGCTGCCGCATGAAAAAGCAATGCATTCCCTATCCTCACCTGGATGCCAAGTCTACATCAACGTTGGGGCTGCATTAAAAAACTGATGCATCACCTCCCCGCACAGTAAGAAACTGATGCATCACCCTCCCTTCAGTAAGGAACCGATGCATGCGTGGCAGTAAGAAACCAATGCATCACCTCCCCTGGAGTAAGGCACCGATGTATCACCTTCCCTGTACGTAAGTAACTGATTCATCACCTTCCTTGCGGCTGTTTTTGTTTATGATTTTGATGCACCCAAGTGTCATAGCTATAGTTTGCTATAGGCAGAACTGTTTCTCCTTTTTATAAGTCATATTTGTATTAGTGTATTGTGGATTTTTGTCGTTTTGGTCTTGGTTGTTTTAGATAAAGATTATGTATTTTTCTAAACCGGTGTGGTGTCCATTTATAGTGTTTTCACTGTATTACTATATGTGTGCACAAATGCTTTACACGCTGCCTGTGAGATAAGCCTATCTGCTTGTGCCAAGCTACCAATGGGGTGAGTAAGGGTTATTTTTATTTTAGAAGTGTATACCCCTTACCCTGACTAGGAAGAAGGGTCCCTACTTGGACAATGGTGCAAACCATTGCCAACACTAGAGACCCCCAATTCTACCAAATGTGTATACAAATCAGAAACACTGAGTGTGCAGTTGGCTTGTTCAAATCAACTTTTTGATGTTTGCATGTCAGTGGTGGAACACTGATCTATTCTGCAGAGAAGGACTGCCAAAATATGATCCTTTATTCTATCCTACACATCACAATCAGATGTAATGTGCACATACAGTGGACCTATGGGATAATAGTGCCAATGATGTAGGCATGTTCACCAACACCCATTCTTGTGGAAAAAATACATAGAGACAAGGACCTTTCAATAAAAAGAGAATGGTGTTGCAACTTATTTTTAATTTGATAGATAGCACACATACATGCTGGTTAATTAGTCTCACATACGCATTATTTCCAATAAACCTATGAGAATGCACTTTCTATCTCCCTAACCTTAAGTGTCACTATAATTATACAAGTTATACCTTCAATCTTAAACGCAAGTGACCACGTGTATAAGCCCCTTCTTTTGCCTACCCCACCTTCCCTAACCTCAAGTCCCACACACATCATAGTTGAGATATTTTACCTTATGCCTCAAAATGGCTCTGGTGGTGCCACAGTTAGACCCAAAACGTGCATGCTTAACACTGAACATCCCATGGGGAAGAATTATGTTAATCTGGAATTGTCGAGGCAGATGAAGGTTCTGCTGTTGTTGTCCTGCTATCCCTCCCTCGGAATGAGACCAACTATGGATAGGTTTCCACTTGTCAAATCAATGGTGTTGTGACTTTTATGAAGGCATTCTTTATTTCCATATTGCCAGCAGCCAATTCATGTGTGAGTCAAGTTGATGCCAGCAGTATATATTGTGGCATGCCTCAAAAGGACGTGTTGGTGTTTGTTTCTGTCCAAGTGAATTCTATCCTATGATGGTGCCTGTCAGCATTTGCAGGTCTGCCTTTACCATCTGCATCACACATCCATTTGCCAGGATTTCTCGTGAATTTCGGTCCACTTTCTACAATTGGCAATGAACAGGGCATACACTTAGCCAGATACTGATATTTTTGGCTCAGTGTGGCAGTCAAAATGGCGTTAGGGAGTGTGTCTGGAATTACCAGAGATCGCCCAACATTTTGGTCACCCTGCTCTATGTCCAAACGCCTAATTATATTTTCTGGATGCAGATGGGGTAGTACTTCAGATCCAACTGTGACTGGTCTGACAACGAGGGACAGCAGTCAGTTCATTTGTTGCTATTGTGGCTAATCGTTGGCAGCCCTTCTTCTTAAATGGAGTGAGATGGCTCGCAGATGCCTGTAGTGGGTGTGAATTGTCAATGTTCCATGGATGGCTGTGGTGCTTATGTGCCTTTCACATACCAACAAAAGAGTACCTGAATATGAAACTTTCTACACATTTTCCCGGTTACATCAGTATTTGAAAACTGCACCTTGGGCGATAGATGACTGCTTACCAACCCATTTCCATAATCCAATCAGCACACTAGATGTTAACCTTGAAGTAGATACTGATTTTCTTGCTGCTTGTCTTGAGTTTTTTTCTTGATATTTTTCAGTGGTCTGTTTCCTTGCATTGAAGTTTGGTGTGTGTGTGTGCATGTGACCCTCCCGCAGTTGTCATTCATTATCTCTCATTTGGCACTGTGCTCTTCTATGGATGTTTATCTTCTTCCTTTTCAGCTATTCATCTCCATTCATGTTACTGCTCATTATAGGTTACATGTTCATATTAGCGTATGGTTAGTAATGTGTGTTATGTACGTTACATTGATCAATTGGGATGCTGTGCTGTACATGCATTACTTTTTTTCCTTCTCCTATCTTCAAAACTTTGTTTTTTTTTAATAATTGCTATTTCCATTTCCAGTTGTGTACAGATTATGCATGCATTCTGTTTTGTTGCACACATGATCGTACCATGCTTGCCCCTCCGAATATTGTTAGCACACTTCAGTGCAACACGACCACGCACAAGGTGGAATATTTTCAAGGGCATAGCACAACTGGAATGTCACTTTTTCCAGCGTTCCGGTGTTGCTATGCCCTGCTGCATATTTACAAAGCGGTGCTAATTTACGTTGAGAGGCTTAATGACACCTTGTAAATACAGCCCCTTTTCACACATCACTGTGCGTGAAAGGGGAGTGAAATGGGTGTCGGTGTGGGTGCTTCAATGAAACACCCATTATTTTTAGTGTTCAATTATTTTTATTCTTATACATAAAAAGAAATACATTGGAATACAGTAGCAATACATAAGAGTCAGAAATAAATATATAATATTAAGGAATAAAAAGGACTATCTGACAAAGAACTACTGGAATGGCATAAAAAGATGTCAAAGTTATAGTATAAAAATGATCCGATAAATGCATGACAAATAACAGATATTGCAAATTGATCAAATATTTAAAAAAGAACCAGGGAGTATGGGACAAATGGAACATCATCATATATCCCAACAAAATCATGTATGAGTTTGTATTGCTCAGTAAAAAGGATACATCAGCAGGGAGGAAATAGGTGAAAGAAGGGAAAAGAGAAAGAAAAAAGGAAATGATACAGGGGGAATAAAAAGGGGGATGAGATGTTGAAATGTTGAAAGGGGACATCTGCTACACTTCTGAAAAATAAGTTAAGAAAGAAACTCAAAAATGATATTGTGCTTCCAACCCCTGAGAGGATAAATCCATGTAGTCATCCAAAGGACGCCATTCCTTGCTAGCAATTGAAGGTGAATAATGTTTATTTTCAACAAAAAAATGAGCACCATGAAGACATAAAGCCCATGCCCACCAAGTATGGTAAGAAAGGAGGTGAAAAGATTTCTATTCTGTAAGTATGATTTTGACTGCTATGGATAAGAGCAAATCTAAAAGCTCCAAATCCATACTATCAAGAGGTAAAGGGGGATCTATGGCCCATGGACCCAGCAGAATCATAGGTAAAGAGAGAACGATGACAGTATTAAAGATCAATGATAAGTGTTTTTAAATCAGACCCCAAAAGGATTCTAATAGTGTACAATTAAAGAACATATGTTGATGGGTGGCAGGAACTGAGTTACAATTCCAACAAAGATCATTCTCTCTTTATTTCACATTGTGTAAATTAGCGGGAGTCTAATGTAACAAATTCATAGAAAAGAATTTGGATTGAATCAGTGAAGGAGCAATTTTGGAATGTTTGGACAATTTTCATATGAATTGCCAGGTATCCTGTAGAATATAATCAAAGAGGTCGTTCCCAAAATGACGAGACCATTTAGCAGAAGTAACTGTAACTTTGAAGGTCGAGGTGCAGATAAGAATTTATCAATTTTAGAAGCGGTATGACCTGAATGTACCCACGTGGAAAGAATTGAGACATTAACCGAATCTGTGGAAAAGGGTATCTTGGAGAGTGTGACTTTCAACTTCAAATTTGTTTAAAAATCCATGTTATTGAGATTATATTTTTTTGCTAAGAAGGAAAAAGGAAGAGGGTCATGATTAATATCATAAAGGTCTTTCAGCGGTCTGATGCCCTTGCTGGCCCATGAAAGAGCAATGATGAAATCAGTATCAGTAGCAAACTTAGAATTAGACCATTATTTTTTATGCTGCCCCTGATTTACAAAAATCTGTAAATCTGAGGCAGTGCCAAAAGAAAGTGTTAGGGTCACGCAACGAGGAGAAATACTTTTATTTCTCCTTATTGTTTGCTCTTTCTGCAGCACACATAGAAGGAGCAAAATGCCATTATTGATTGTTTTTATGCAGAAAGATGTCAGCTCCTGCACAAAATCAATCATTATTTAATGGCGATTTTCAGAATGTAGCACACATAGAAGTAGCAAATTGATATTATTGATTGTTTATGTTGAAGAAGGCCCACCGTCCTCCACATAAACAATCATCCCTGCAAAATGGTGCAAGAGTGTTAGCCCTGGTGCTAGGCGGCTATCTTGAGCGCTGGCACAAGGGAAAACACAGGGGTGCACTGTATTTGTGTAAATACGGTGCATCCCTGCATTTTTCAAATGAACCAGTGAGTTGCTGCAAAATCACTCACGGTGCTGCGCTGCGCCATTTCCTAATAAACATAGTGGTTTTCTTAGGAATTGGCAGCGGCCACCAGACTGTTACATTTGAAAAAGCAAATGGCTGATTAATACATTCTGGGGCATATTTACATGAGTATTGCGCCACTAGAGCATCCCTTTTCAGGACTCTCCGGTGGCGCAATGCCCTGTTTAATTTTTACAAAGCAGCTTAAAGCCACTTTGCTTAATGCCACTTTGTAAATATGATATCCCTTCACACAGGTCTGCATGAAAGGGGCATGCAATGGGCGTTTTACTGTGGGCATTCCACCAAAACATCCATTGCTTTTTGATGTTCCCCCAAATTTACAAGGATGTGTAAATCTGACGTGTGCCAAAAACTAACGCCACTGAATAGCAGGCATTAGATTGGTGAAACAAGGCAAAAAACTTTAGTTTCTACTAGTTTTTGCCCTTTCTATGTGTGCTGTATTCAGTGGCACACACAGAAGGAGCAAATCACCTTTAAAGATTGTTTTTGTGCAGGAAGGTATCCTTTCTGGCAAATAAACAATCATCCCTGCAACACTGACACCCTTGCAACATAGACACCCTTGTACCAAAGTGCAAGGGTGTCTGCGCTGCAGGGAATTATCCTTGCAATGCAGGCGCCTTTGCACCATGGCGCAAGCAACAAAGGCACCCTTGCACCATGGTGCAATAGTGTAGTGTTGGCGCTAGGCAGCTTTTTTAGTACCAGTGCAAGGGAACATGGGTGCTCAATAGCTTGCAGCGCTGTGTTATTTCCTTGTAAATATACTCCTTTCCCCTTTAACTTCATTTGTACCATGCATTGTTTGTACCAAGCTGCACGCAATTGCATTCCCATTTCTCTTTGTGGTTCCTGCGTGCCCTCCAATGATTCATTCTGGTGGGCAACATATTGTTTCTGTTAGACCTGGCTTTTTCAGAGGGTTTATCCCCAGACATTTCGCTTCTTGGCCTCCTATGTTAGACCTTGTTTTTGTTGGTTTAAGGACTCTGGGCACTTTACCACTGCTAATCAGTGCTAAAGTGCATATGCTCTCTGTGTAAACTTTGTTTATAGATAAGTGTTTCCATGATTGGCTTATTTGACTTACTACTAAGTCTCTGGTGCAGTGCACTATGTGTGCCCGAGACAGGTCAATCAAATGCTGGTAGTGGGTCGGCAGCCCTGATTTTAACACCCACACAAGCAGCCTTTCAAACATTTCTCAGGCCTGCCACTGCAGTGTCTGCATGCAGTTTTTACGGGTATGTCGACCTGGCAAGAGCACCCACTTGCCAGGAGCTAACCTTCTCTTTTCTTACACATAAGACACCACTCAGGTAGGCCCAAGGTACTCCCATGGACAGGGTGCAGTGTAAGTGAACGGTAGGACATCTACTGGTGTGTGTGACATGTCCTGATAGTGAAATACAGTGCATTTCTTTTTTCACTATTGAAAGGCTATCTGTCCCTTAGAATAGAATGGGAGTTTAAATATAACATCTTATAAGCATAACTTCCGAAGAGAACAAGATGGGAAGATGGAGTTTCAGTTCTCTGAACTCAGAATTTAATAACACATCTTTTAGAAAAGATGGTTTTTAAATTGTGGGTTTGAAAATGACACTTTTAGAAAGTATTACAGCAAACAAATAATGGACGGAATGCTGACAATGCAAACATTCTCCCCCAGTCAAAAGATCTGGGTCAAATCCATTGTTCTTTTGCCCACTACGCCACCCCAGTTTGGACCCAGCTATATGCAAATCGGTCTTGACCTGTGCCCTATGGGAACAGTCCAGACAGAACTGCCAGGCCAGGCCCTCCCTGGACCGGAAACAAGCATCCTGGGACCGGTTTCAGGGTATGTCACCCTTCTTCAGCCAGGCTAGCTTGAATCCAGTGTCACAGTGAGCAAGGGACCCACGTCTGGGCTTACCCATCTCACTTAGGGCAAAAAGTGTTACAGCAAACAAATGATGGATGGAATGCTGACAATGCAAACATTCTCCCCCAGTCAAAAGATCTGGGTCAAATCCATTGTTCTTTTGCCCACTATGCCACCCCAGTTTGGACCCAGCCACATGCAAATCAGTCTTGACCCTGTGTCCTATGGGGACAGTCCAGACCGAAATGCCAGGCCAGGTCCTCCCTGGACCGGAAACAAGCATCCTGGGACCGGTTTCAGGGTATGTCGCCCTTCTTCAGCCAGGCTAGCTTGAATCCAGTGGCACAGTGAGCAAGGAACCCACGTCAGGGCATACCCATCTCACTTAGGGCAAAAAGTGTTACAGCAAACAAATGATGGATGCAATGCTGACAATGCAAACATTCTCCCCCAGTCAAAAGATCTGGGTCAAATCCATCGTTCTTTTGCCCACTACGCCACCCCAGTTTGGACCCAGCCATATGCAATTCAGTCTAGACCATGTGCCCTATGGGAACAGTTGAGACCGAACTGCCAGGCCAGGTCCTCCCTGGACTGGAAACAAGCATAATAGCCACAGGTGGAGCTATTTGTTGCTACAAGCTTTATTTTTGTGAATAACCTATTTTTGATGATATCTTGATATATGTATGAGGTCTTTTTGTTGTTTCGGCCTTCTTTATTTAGATAAAGATTGCCTATTTTTCTAAACTCGCGTGATGTCCATTTGTAGTGTTTTCTTTGTATTACTGTATGTGTGCACAAATGCTATACACTCTGCCTCTGAGATAAGCCTGTCTGCTTGTGCCAAGCTACTAAAGGGGTGGCTATTAATTGACGCGTTTGGGAGCCATGTAGTCACATTGCCCTCGTGATGGGATTTAAGCATTCATGGTTGTAAGCATTGCGCGACGCTTCGCTAGCTCTACGCAGGCTGTGACAGACGAGATCAATTTGAACCTCTAGTTCCACATGTGCTAGTTTAATTGCACACATATCATGAAAAAATTATGTTATAAACATGGGTACAACAACATTTAAAGACTTGCCATTTTAATGTTCGCTCAAAGAAACAACATTGCATCTTCACACGTGATCATCTAACTGTAATAGTCGGTATTTGTAAAACATGTTGCTATAACCATGAAAAACAGCATTTAAAGAATTGCCATTTTTAACGTTTGCTCAATGAGATAAAGGATTGCTATTTTTCTCTCTGTTTACTTTATTTTACATGTTCAATGTTGAACTCTGACAAACATTGCCATTTTTAATGTTCCAACGATGAGATAAAGGACCCCCCTCTTTTTTCTCTCTGTTTATTTTATATCTTCAAATTGAACAATGACAAGCATCACCAGCATTCTTTTCACATAGATTTATCACTCTTGCGAATATCCACTTTTTGTCTCTTTTTCAGGTACTACCGACCTCTACTTCAGGATATTAACTCTGATTATCCACACAGTTCTTAGGTCCTGAAGAAAGCACTACGACCCCCTGTGGGCGAACAACGGGCTGAAACATGTCGACCATAGAGCGGAGGACTCATAACTAGTCCATCGCTGCACGATTATCAAAATATTTGTATTCAGTCCTCCCATACACCAGACAGAATTTTTTTTTTTTTCGGGTAGTATGAGGATCACTTTTTAAAGAGCACCACACTTCACTTTTCACTCACCATCGATTTCAGATCACTACTGTAAAACCAGTGGTGTCCTCCAGGTGGAGGAAGCATAAAAAGAGACCCTCTGATGATGATGTCACGCACCTAACAGAGGCGGAGAATCAAGATACACCGCCATACGGTCTACCTGCGTGAATGAGGGTTTTAAGTACTTTTCAGAAGTACTGACGGATAGAACATAATGGACCCTGGTGGCAGGTACAAGTGATCCATTCCCTTTTAATCTGTAACATGTCCAACCATAATCTGTGTGCAAGGTCACTATTGCTACAATCTGCTAAAAATCACAGATATGATTTATGCACCAACTGAAAAGTATAACCCAAATAAATAGACCAAGCTGACTTACTGAGTGCTTTTGTGACTTCTCCTGCAAAATATTTGGAAAAGGTATTTTTCCTAACTAAATCACATTGTAGCAATTAAATATCTCTAATTGGGTGTTGTAAAAGAGGAATTGTTTGCACTTTATAGGCAGGAGTGGCCACTCATTGCTAAGTGGTGAGTCGGGGAAGGGGAGCGCAAACAAAACAACTATAAATAAAGGGGCAGATTTACAAGCCCCCTGCGCCACCACTACGTCACTTTTCGTGACGTACTGGTGGCGCAGGGGGCTCCTCCATATTTACAAGGAGAGGAAACGCCACACTGCGTGACTTTTCCTTGACTCGTAAATATGGCCCCTTCACACGCAGCACTGTGCATTGAAGGGGTGTTCCATGGGTGTTGCTGTGGGTGTTCCCACACAACACCCATGGAACTAGACACATCTCCAGATTTATGAGAAATTGTAAATCTGGAGATGTGTGTGAATGCTATGCCACCCTAGAGGTGGCGTAGTGAGGCGCAACGAGGAGAAATGATTTAATTTCTCGTTTTTTCCTCTTTCAATGCGTGCTGCATTCTACAGCACGCATTGAAAGAGGAAAAAGCCTCTTGTGATTGTTTTTGTGCAGGAAGGTGTCCCTTCCTGCACAAAAATATTCTCCCCACGACGCAGGCATTCTTGCACCATGGTGCAAGGGTGCCTGCACCGGCGCATGGCTGCAGTTTGTGCGCCAGTGCAGGGGAAGCACAGAGATGCGACATATCCTTGTAGATATGTCGCATCTCTGTGCTTTCCAAACTAACGCAGCACGGCGCAGCAAAATTACTTGCTGCACCGTGCTGCGTTAGTTTGTTGTAAATCTGCCCTAGTGAAAATAAGACTTTCCTGCTCTGACGGCATCCGCATTTCTCCTGATCCTCGTGTACCGACCAGAACCTGCTAGACACTGCATAGGCTCCCAGCTCCCAATTATATTCTCTGCATGTGAGCAGCACGGTGATTGTGCCTCAATTCGATGGTTAGACATTGACTGGGTGCCTGTGTTGGTTTCTCCACCCAGCTGTACAAAGCTGCTCAGGTGGAGAAAGGCTAAGTGTGCATGACAGGCCCCAGAGGGCAAGCCAAACTCTCTTGCGCACTTGGCAGTGCCCACCACTCCCCCCTCCTCCCTGGTGCTGCAGTATCAGTATGGGAGGCCACTCCCTCTGCCTCGGCTCACAGCCTGCAGGGCTAAAAATAAAATTATAATAAAAATGTTTTATCATAATTTAATTTGTGTCCTTTGCCTCTGCTGGTTGTCAGCAGGGTGGGGCGATGCTCCACCACGATAACAGAGGAGCATTCCCTGTTTATGGGTCAAGAAGCCAATGCAGCAGATCAGAAGTGCTTTTATATCCAGCGCATTCTTCTGCAGTTTATTATGAGTAAACATCATCATGGAGAGCCACTGCTTTGTACAAATGATCTAAAGTGACAGAACACTTATGCAGGGGTAGCTCCTCCATAGGTGATCGAAGGCAACAACCTTAGGACAGAACAGGTAGGGGGGCTAAATTACTTAAACACTGAGTTTTAGTAGCATAAAGTTCAGCTTGTCTGGAGCACCAAACTCCTTGCACTAATCCTGCAAGTAGATACAAGCAGGTGTGTCATTGTAGCGTGACAAAGGCACTTTAATATAATGTCTTTGCAACAAAGATATTTTCCCTGCAGGGTAAATGAAAATATTTCTGATCATCTCACACCAATTACTTGCAAGGATCAGAATATTCCACCTCCCACTTCACTGAATTCTGGGCTGTGCCAGCAGTGACGGCTGCTGGAAAATTCAAGTGAGGGGGCGGGGAGGGGGTGACGGACAAGGGAAATAATTATAATAAAGCAATTTAAAATGTACCTGTTCCAATGCTGCCGGCCACCTTGGTCTCCTCTTCCTGATGGTGTCCCAGAACGCCCTGAGACACCAGCACAGGCTCCTCAATAGCATGAAAGCAGTGCCAGGATTGGTCTGAGTGGCTTTCTTTGTCGCTCAGACAGTGCCTGGAAGGTGGTGCTGTATCTTGAACCCAGCTATGCAACACAGCTGGGGTGGAGAAACCTAAGTGCACATGGTGGTTTGGACAGCCTAAAATGACCGGCCAAACCGTCATGTGCACTTATGGTGTGCACTACTCCTCCCCTGCTGACTGTGCCTGTGAGAGCAGCCAAGCCTGCCCACCCCTTAGACTTGGCTCTAGACAGAGTCCAAGTCTGATAGGTATGTGGACTACATAAGCCATACACCAGAAAAGAGGGGGAAAAATATCCCTTTTTAAGGATGGTTCCCCTCACACACCAGAGGTGCCATGCTTCATCATAGGGGTGCCTCCTCTCTTCAAGAACCTAGTCTTGGCGCGGCCTACGACCTCCTCTCTATGAAGGAGGAGCTCAGGGATGTTTTCTCAATTTGACCACATGGGTTGTCCTAAAACCCCACCCACACTTTTTGCAGTAGCTGTTTTTTCCGATCCTGATGAAGGCCATAAATACTTTGAGAGGTCCCTGAAGGCTGAAACATGTTGATCTGATCTTGTTAATGTAGCTGTCTCTAATGTCGACAGTCTCATTATCCAGCTTATTGTTTCTAATCCTGTCACAGGGTAGCTGAATAAAGGCCGTTGATAGCTAGCTCTGGAGGCAGTTTTAATTCACATTCACATACACATGAGCACTGCACACCAATTTTTTCATACACCACGCTCACATACAGTTTTTAGGACAACCCATGTGCTCAAATTGAGAAAACATCCCTGAGCTCCTCCCTCATAGAGTGAGGGTGGTAGACCGTGCCAAGACTAGGTTCTTGACACGAGGATGCACCCCTATGATTAAGCATGACACCTCTGGCATGTGAGGGGATCCGGGTTTAAAAAGGGATATTTTCCCCCCCTCTTCTCTGCTGTATGGCTTATGTAGTCCACATACCTATCAGACTTGCACCCTGGACCCGTGGGCTCGTTGTGTGTTAGGTATAACAAGTGGGGAGTGCGCCCACGCAGGTCCTTAAACCTCCTTTAGGCCCCCTTTTTGTGTGTGACATGGCTCTAGACAGAAACAAAAAAATTATAATAAAACCAAGGTATTTTTTCCGTTTTGCTCAGCTGGCTCTCAGCGGGGGTGAGCCATAGCGGAGGAGTCACCAATGCGTGACAGTATTTCTTCCAATAATATGAGAAATGCTACAACACTCACAACACTTATTTTCTGAACAAACTCCGGCAGGTGCAGAAAACAATGCTGCTGATGAACAGAGTAAATTGCTGCCAACACTATAGAGGAAGTTATGTAAGAGAATGGAGTCATGTGCATGCCAGTACCATGTGATTTAACAGCACCTATTTAAAACAAGACGTTGCTCTATGCAGCCTAAAGGGCAGTTGTTCTGTCACAAAGGTGACCACAAAGTGTGTTCCGCAGCTACGTGCACTCAGCAGCCCAAGCACTGTATGTACACCTCTGCAGAATAAAAGCCACCTTCCTTTGAAATACTCTGAAACATACCCACAATTGTAAACAAACTTTAAGATTACTGTTACTGTCCTAGGATATTTCAGTGCCACGTGAATCCTCCCTGCTGCAACATTGAGTAGTGATGAATGGCACCAACATCTCATCCATTTGTATCGCAGCGCTCTCCATACATTCATTGTTTTAATCAAGGTTAGCCTTTAGTGGAGGTTGTGATGTGCTGCATGCTCCTATTATACTCTCAAATCCATGTCCTGTACCTCATTTTAAGAGTTTCAAGGTGGTGGTGTGGTTGAAAGTTGCAACACAAAGTTTAGAAGAAAGACAATATCATGGTTAAAATAATATGGTAGAAACCTACACAAAGGGAGCGAGTAGATGTTGTACAGCTTCATGTACAACTGTTGACCTATGGTCAGATTATGGACAAAGCACTGCCCTTTTCTCTGCCTACTAGAAAGCATTGCGGCATGCAGCTAGAGAGAGAATCTCTGACCAAATGATAATAATTTGTTTTCACATCACGCAGTTGAAACTTGTTAACGGCATCTAAATGACTAGTACTCAATGTGTCAGTATCAAAAGCTGAAAAGACTCAAAACTGTGGGGCTACACGCAAATGTCAACAGAGAGCTCTGGCCCCAATTAACCATTTGACAGACCTAACTCAATCTGGCAGTTCACAGTGATGCCATACAATGGTAACCGATTATGTAAACCACACACACCAAACACACACACACACACACACACACAGCAGGCAGAGTCCAGGGCCTGGGTTCAAGCTGGTTGTAAACTTTTCAGTCACTGAGGCTCTGATCAGGAGGCCAGCCTAATAGCCATTGGAGTCACTCTGGTGGTACTGGGCTCAAGATACAGGTCCAGTTCTTCTCACTCACTCAGGCAGCAGGGCAACAAAGTAGCAGAACATCTTGCAGAGCAGCACAACCATCTCTCGGAATCTTCCACAGGTTCAGAGGTGTACTGAACAAGAGATGGTTCTGAGGGTACAATATTTATACCTGGTACCCATTTTAAAGTAGTGGAAGTTTGTAGAGGCTCCCACCCCCAGAGGTGCTTGGAGGTCCACCCTCTCTGCCCCAGCCCCCACTGGCCTGGGGCACAAAATCTTGGTGTCAAACCCTTTGTGAGTGTGCTCAGGCAGAGACTTAATGGTGTGCAAGTGTGGTATGTAGCATCTCTTCCACCGCATCAACTCAGAGATGGCCCATGCTGTCCACACCTATCCCCCTATGACTCACTGCCTGGGAGTAATATACAAAAATAAACTGCCAGCTACACCTAGTCATGTGACCCGCGTGGCAGGCACCAAATGGTTAGGACAAGAAAATGCCAACTTTCTAAAAGTGTAATTTTCGGAACTGTAACTTAAAATCCGACTATACCATTAAATAGGATTTTAAATTAAAAACCTTTAGACACCATACTCAACAATCCCATTTCCTCCCAATTGAAAGTTATCACGTATTAAATGTAATAAGATAACCAAATGTTATCCTGTGGGAGAGGGAGACCTTGCAGTAGTGAAAAATGAATTGAAGAGTTTTTCACTGTCAGGACATATTAAAGGTAAAAGTACATGCGCAACCTTTTAATACACTGCAACCTGCCCCATGGTTTGTTAAGGGCCTACTTTATGGGTGACTTTTATGTATTAAAAAGAAGGTTTCAGTTCGAAACGGCAGTTTAAAACACACACAGGCTGCAATCAGGGCCGGGGATAACCTTCCTGTTAAGTACAAAACTTACAGGTTGTCTGGCAGAGTGAAGGCCAGCATTAAGGAGGAAGTCTCTAAGATAGGGGTTATTGAGTCCTCAAACACTCCTTGGTCCATCCCAGTGGTTTTGGTCCCCAAGGCTGCTCCACCCGGTGTCACTCCCGAATTTGGCTTCTCTGTAGACAACTGTGGGCTCAATGCTATCACTAAGACTGATGCACACCCCATTCCCAGAGCTGATTATCTAATTTATTGGCTTGGATCTTTCAAGTTCCCCTGTACATTTTATATAATGTCTGAGTTCTGGCAGATTGCCTTGACCAGGGGGTAACAAGATAGGCCAACTTTCTCAATGCCAGTAGTGCACAACTAGTTCTGTGTCATGCCTTTTGGGTTGAAAAACACCTCTGCCACCTTTTAGAGGCTTGTCAACCAGTTCCTGGCTAGACTGGAGAATATCAGTGCCTCCTACCTTGATGGCATTGCAGTCTTCAGCTCTAGTTGGAAGGACCATTTACACCACCTCGAAGAAGTGCTGAGGGTTCCGCGGAGTGCAGGCCTCACTATCAAGTCCAATAAGTGCCAATTAGGGCACTTACTGGCCTTGATATGGCTGTGGTTCACTTGCGACTCCAAGTAAGGGGCAGCAAGATGCAGTCCCTTCAACCAAAAATGTATACCATTCTGGCTTGAACGCCCACCAAGACCGAGACAGAAGTGGGAACCTTCTTAGGCCTCATTGGATATTACAGGAGATTTGTGAAAGGATACAGCGCCATTGTCGCCCCCTTGAAAGAGCTGACTTCCAAGAAGCAGCCACATCAGGTGATCTGAAAAGAGACATGGCAGACCACTTTTGACACCCTGAAGGAGACCATGTACATGGTACCAGTGCTCAAGGCTTCTGACTTCCCCCAAGAATTCATGATGCAGACTGATGTCTCAGAGCATGGCGTGGAGGCTGTGCTTTCACAGCTAAATGAAGAGGGCCTAGATCAACCTGTAGCCTTCATTATTAGGAGGTTACTTTCCAGTTAACAGAGGTGGAGAACAATAGAAAGAGAAACTTTTTCTGTGGTCCGGGCACTGAAGAAGGCCTACTTGTTTGGGACTCCAGACCCCAGGCCCCTCAAATTGTTAATGCGGATGAGGGTTGAAATTCCTAAACTGTTGAGGTGGTCCATCCCACTACAAGGAATGGACTTTACGGTGGAGCACAATCCTGGAACAGAACATGCAAATGCTGATGGTGTTTCCAGGTTCTTCCACATTAGTGAAGAGAACTCCCAAGAGGTTGGGTAGTTTTCCCACTTTCCACTGTGGGGGGACATGTGTCAAACATAGCATCTTTTGGTGCGGTTTCACCTGTATTTTTGCATTCTGGCCTCCTGTTTTGACTGTGTGCTGAACTTCATGTTTGTTGGCGTTCAGACTCAGGGCACTTTTTCACTGCTGACCAGTGCTAACGTGCATGTGCTCTGTGACTAAAATGTAATGGCATTTAGTTTCTCCATGATTGGCATATTTGATTTATAAATAAGTCCCTAGTACAGTGCACTACATGTGTCCAGGGCTTGTAAATCAAAATCCACTAGTGGGCCTGCAGCACTGATTGTGCCACCCATATGAGTAGTCCTTCAAACCTGTTTCAAGCCGGCCACTGCAGAGCCTGTGAGTGCAGCTTTAAAACTGCCATTTCGACCTGGAAAGTTCACCTACTTTCCAGACCCAAACCTTTCCTTTATTACATATAATTCACCCATAAGGTAGTCTCTAAGTAGCTCCATGGGTAGGGTGCAGTGAATTTAAAAGGTAGGACATGTACTTTTGAGTTTTACATGTTCTGGTGGTAAAAAATTGCTAAATTCATTTTTCCACTACAGCACAACCTACCTCTCCTGTAGGTTAGCATTGGAGCTGCCTTGTAACACATTACAAGTGTAGCTTCCAATTGGAAAAAGATACGAAGTGTAAGTTTGGTGTCTCTGGACCCACAATTTAAAAACACATCTTTTAGTGAAGTTGTTTTTTTTTATTGCAGATCTGAAAATGTCACTTTTAGAATTTTCTAATGTAGGTTTGTTCGCGCACAACCTTTTTCTGTGCTTTGTGATAAGAATACAAAGTTCAGTGTGCTCCTTGGGTGTGTACTCCGGTCCAGTACACTATTTTAAATGTAGAATTGCGTTCTCTTATATAGGGAACGTCCCCTTGGGCACAACAGGGCCCCCTGAGGGGTTCTCACGGCTTTATGATTCTATCTTAGACGTTTTTGTGTACAACAAAGGTTTTCAATCAATGTTCAAATCTTCATGTTTATTTTTTCATATGAGTTAAATCCAGTTGCAATCCTATACAACTTTATGCAATTCTTGGTTGATTAACACTCCTCATGTTCCAATGCATTTCGGGTTGGACACCCTTCGCCAGCGAACAATACGCTGTGAATTAATGTAAATCATAACTAAATACATGAGGGGACTCAATATATGTTAATAGGTGTTCTGTGTTCGTGCTCGCTGCCTCTTAGTGACTATCATGCTGTGCAAAGAAAAATGTATTGTGCTATTAATACGTGTAACAAGTTACTAGGTAGGCGCTGGTTTTGGGATGTTTAGCCGTCATGTGTTGTATTGTGGGGCTTGTGTATTCACTCAGGTCTCCACCAATGATATCTGTAAGGGGTCCGGTATATTTGTGCTCGGGGGTTTAGCATGACGATTTTTTATGGGATTTTTGGGCACTAGAACGCCTCCCAGCAAGATTTCTCAACGTGGGCTGTTGCAACAGGTTGTGACTGTTCGAGTTGAAAAAGCGGCCATTCGAGTAGAAAATCTACTCAAGTGACAGGAAGAAGCAGCACCCTCTGGGACGGTGCATGGTGCCATTCATGCTGATTTTTCAGTGGGGTTTCACCACTAAGATCTGGTTGGGTACATAGCCAGGTGTAGGCTAACAGCTTTGGCCAACCCACGCTGTGTACAGTTGAATCTTTCAGTGCGGGCCGGCTGCCAGCAGTGTGTTTGGTGCTAAAAGTTGTTGGATGTAGTATATGATGCAGAAACACCAACAATTCACACACAAAAAATAAAGATTAAACTGACATTATTGTTACACTTGATCATGACACCTAAAAATAGTTTGAAAAACCTCAGAAAATAATTAAATAAACACAGTGAAGTTAAGTCAATAATGCCATATGAGATGTCGTCAGTGATGTCATTAAGAAAGTCATTTACCATGTCATGAGTAATGTTGAATGTGAACTCATAGGCAGCGCAAGACAAGGTACGAATTTTGGTTATTACATGTGACCAGAACTGGAGCATTTTAGTGGTTTTTATGTTTTGATTTATAACCTTGATTTTATCATTTAAATTCATTTTGAAAACCACAGGTAAATTATAGTTATACAAATTAAAACTAGACAAGACTCTGAAATTCACTAGGTATTGTTAACTCCACAAAAAATAACTTGGATAACTGCCATACAAACCGTAACTTGCACACCAAATGCAATGCTCATGACTTGATGTGAATGATGCCATTATAAATGGCATAAACAATGTTAGAAGTGACATTACATATATCATCACCATGAAAACTATCAGCGAGATTACTATCCATATGGTATTATTAATTGGACTGAATAAATGTTCATATTGAATGATGTTGTGCTTTAAGGTGTTGTTCCCCATTGGTATTAATTTGGTGATCTTATAAGCACTGTATTTTTTGTGCATTTGGACATGTGCTGGTGGCCAGGCCTCACTGTGCATGGCCTTTGGCCCATACATAGTGGGAGTGTCCACAGGGCTCGACCATTAGCCAGGCACTGCACAAAACCCCCCACATGTGATGTTGCAAAGCCAGAGAGGTATTAGAGACAAAAGGCCAGATTTAGAGTTTGGAGGATGGGAACTCCATCACAAATGTGATGGATATCCCAAACACCTTATTAGGAGTGCGCAATAACGCAGAGAGCCTATCAGTCACTTTTGTGACAAATTGCTAGTCTGCCAAACCCTAAATCAGGCAAAAATATTTTATTACGTTTTGTGGTTAGTTCTCAAAATATCCATTTGCCTATATCGTGTTTTTTAGATGTTTCGTTTTTTTTTTCTTTTTAACTACATTTAGCACCACTGAGGTAGGAACATCCACTTGTATTGTAAAACATCATTTATTATTGCAATTCTTTATAAAGTTGTTTCTTCTTCTTATTTCCCATCCTGTGGCTCATTTAAATGAAGGCAACGGTTTTTAGTAGCGGATTGTTTTCATACTATGCTTGCCACAATACATATGCCTGAAAATTCGTGTTAATTTGGTGCTTTGTGTTTAATATTTCCACCTGAAACAAGTTCCAAAACAGTACCGACCACTCTCCCATCCACTTAATTTCTAATCACCAAGTTTGGAAGTGGCCCCTCCTTGTGCTGTTTTTTTTTCCCATGGGATGAGTGAAAAACTCTGGACAGTAGAATAGCTAGTGTGCTTCTCCAGTTTCACACTATCCTGAGTATAAACAACTTCTTCCTTTGGCGAAGCAGATGATGGTCCTGAAATCTCCTCTTCAAGTATCTCTTCAAGGGCTAAGTTTTCAAATGTTACAGTAACTATTAATAGAACCAACAATGGCTCTTGCTTTTCCCAAAATCGCTCATGTTGCTATGCAACAGGCACTTGTTGATGCAGTGCCAGGAAACATGAATTGTCAGCTATTCATAATCTCAGAATGGCCTTAAAATTGGCAAAACTCTGTGGGTTTTGTTCTCTGTCTGCAGACTTCAGAAGTAGCAACCCCCCACCGTCGCAAGAAATAGTGAATTGTGTTTGTAAAATTTGGAGTTCACAAGAACCACACCTTCAAACCACCATCAGACCCATCCCACTCCTAACTGCAAAATCTAATGTGGAAACAATGCAGTTCTTAATTTTGAAACGGGAGGCTAAACGTTTCTGAGGTTTGAAGGTTTTAAATCGAGCCCAAGGAGTCATGATACATTTAAATTACAAGTTAGTTCTCAAATTCTCTACAGAATATGCAAATTACGTCAGGGGGGTGCATACGGGTCCGTGAGTTTCCTGGAGTCCACAAACTCAGTTTTAAATCTATGAACTTCATCCAGGACATGTTCCCGGGCATGAGGGCCCCCACTCTTCGTACAGAAACGTATTATCTTTGGGATGGTTCAGGGTTTTTGTGCCCCACTCCACCCCCTCCTTTTTAGGCCTGGAGGGCATGATGTTCTCAACATGCCCCCCTATTTGTCTTTCTGTTTTGTTTCTGGGTGTGGAGCTCGAGCCCACGCCTTGTCATGGTGGTCATCACAAGAGGCATGTTTATCAATTGTGGAAAAATGTAAGAATTAGTTAAAAAATGCAACGTATGAAATCGCAAGAGCTTTGTTAAGTGCAGTGGGCACATGACCCTCAAAGATATATACCAGAATATGAATGTATAATCTTGAATTTAAACAAAACAAATATCTGCAACAAACACACTAGTACAGTTAACGTGTTAACTGTAATATAAACCTGAGACCTGCAAGCGAAATCCACTGCTCTGTAACAGGTGCTTCGAGTCGCTGTACTATTTTTTATCCTCATGACAGCAGGTTACACACGTCTGCTGATGGTGTTTAAAATCTTGAGCTATCTCACTTGCATTGTATCCATAAGGTTGATGGATACACAGATCTATCTGCTGAAGATGCCTTAACAGCTAAACTGTAATAACACTTGATCGGACCACTACTATTAAACTAACCAAAAACAGCTTTCCTTTCGTATTTTTCTTTCAGTCACCATATGCGCGGGCCCCGTGTTGATATCGTTTCCAGCTCTGTTGATGCGTCTTCACTCATTATTACACTTTCGTATGCAGAGGTGGCTGCCCCAACTCCAGTAGCGAAGGGTGACCCAACTGGAATACCATCGCCACTCGTACAACTTCCACTCGCAGTTCGAAATCATATCGGAACAATTACCGTTCCTAGTGCATCTTCTTCAAAAGCCTTCAGCCAGTCAGCAACGAGACATCGAGGCTGGGTCGTGACGATTGGCAGCTAAGTGCGCCTGCAGGACCATCGCGACCCCAACTGCCAAATGCTCATTTGCATAAATCTGGTCTCCCGGAAAGATCGTTCGACGAGCGTTGCAGAACAAACACAGAGCACAGCGCGCGGGCGGGAAAAAGCCCAGAACCCTCCTTAGTGCGTTGTCAGCTGGACGCCATCCAGGCCGGCAGGCGTAGTGGCAATAATGAGTACTCGGGCAGGGCAGACATAGAAAGTAGCGTGGCAGCCCTGCTCACCCCTAAGGGGAAAGTGAAGGAGAAACCGGAGGGACACCTTGAGACTTTGCTTGCTTTATTCCCTACACCGGAGTCCACCCCTTGTCATTCGCGATTGGCTCAACCCCCGTTTGAGAGCGGCGGTGATTGGCTGCCTGCCTTGTCGCTCTCTGGAGGCGTGTGCGGAGGGCCGGACGGTTTTCAGTTGGTCGCCCCGGTGTCTGAGGGTTCGGAGATAGCGGAGCGCGCCTTCAGCACCCAGCGCGAGACAGCAACCCCCGAGCAGCGGCTCAGGAGCCCTGTGTAACACGCTCGAGCCGCCTATTATCAGTGTTCAGGACAGCCGGGACCGTGGACTAACATCCATCTGCGTGCACAGAAAGAGGAGCGCGCTGCTAGCAGTCTCCAGAGGAGCACCCTGGACAGCTCCCAACGCAACTGCGGGCTTTCACTAGTGGATATATCGCGTCGTCGCCCCGGGACAGGAGAGCCGGCGGCAGCCGCGGGAACGAGACATGCATCCCCAGTCAAGAGCTCTGCTGTGCTTCTACACCGTGTGGGGGATCCTCGGACCAGGTAAACCTGAAGCAACTTCAGATGCCCTTTTGTGCAGTAAGCCCCCCTCCCGTATGCAATAAGGAACTTGCCCTGGTACAATAATGACGCTGCACCCTTCTGTAACATGCAACACCTCCGTGGGCAATAATGACCCCCGTGTACAATGATGACCTCTGAGTTCAACAGTGAGCCGTGTATGCAAATATTACTTTCAAGTGAGACCATTAAGCGGACACCTCCACGCCTTGTGGCAGAAAAGGTGCCCAAAGACCACAATCTGTGCGTGGTGGAGATTACCTCCTCATCACATCTGTCCTGGCCAACGCATCTGTTCCTTGCTTTTATTGCCTTGAATTCGTGCTCCCACTTTTCACGTTCATAGCAGGCTCTGAAAGACCATTGTCTTGTTATTTTGTTTAAATGCTGCGTTTCTTTCCGCCCACCTCCAGCCCGGCTGATGTTCTAAGGGCTTCTCTCTGCGGTAGTGTGCTGTAACCCCTCAGACACCCTGGTGATGCTGGCTGTACGGGTGGCGCAGGCTGTACTAAGTGCATGCCACCGGAGCCGCCTCTCCCTGGGGCTGGGAGGGATAACCCCCAGCCCCCTCTGCTGATCTCTGCCCTGGGTTAGAAGTTGTGAGGCTGTGGGGCTCGAGCACCGGATGCTGCCTGGTTACAGAGATGCTCTCATTCGTGGTCTGTTGTTTGGTATATTGAAAAGATGCCGATCCTCCCCCACCGCCCCCCCCCCCCCCCCTCCCCAAATAATAATATTCTTGGATCGCTCCTGTTCAGCGCCCCTTTTGGTGCATCAGAATCCCTGTGTGAAGTGTTCTTTGACCTAATGCCAGCAGTTTACACAATTTATCTCGAGCTTGTAGCCCCCGCCCCTTCCACCGCCCATGTTCATATTCACAGAGATTGTTTCTAAATGAATCTTCTATCTCAGCCCTCCGCGGGTGTGGAATGGGGTGGTGAGCGGGGCCGTACGTGGCCATGACAGGTCTTATTAACATTGGTCCCGGGGTTAGCTGTGCAGATTCCTCTTTCATAAATATGTATTTTTCAGGCACGTTGCGCTCGGAGTTGCTGAGAGGTTCTCCCTGGGGTGGTCAGCGAGAAGGGGGCGAGGCGAAGACCTCGCAGTGATAGCCGTGTCCCTTCTTGGTGCTGCAAACGGAACACACGGCGACCTTGTGGGGGTCATCGCCCCGTCTGCAGTGCTGTAAAGTTCACCTATCCCTGCGTGCTGTTGGTGTACTGCGAGGGGAAGGAGTGTGGGCTCAGTGACAGAGCACTGGCGAGCTAAATATCCCTGTCTTGACATCGTTCTGTCTGGGCACTGGGGTGGGGTGGGGTGGGGGGCTGTGCTTTGGTAGGGCCATCCGTAAACACACGGTTCGATCTCACCTGCCCTCCCAGACACAGACCTTTTTTTTATGACTGCCCATTTAGTCCCCCGCCCCAGGTGTTTAGAGCGACGTTCCTCGAACTGCCCCTGCGAGTCCACTTCGCAGAAAGCACATTTCCTTTTCTAGTTTCCAAGTGCTGTAAGGATTGCTTCCTGCGGGATTATTTATTCTGAAGATGCAGTGATGGAATGTCAGCCGCATCGTTGTCGGAAGTACCAAGCGCGCGACTGAAATAGCGATGCATTACAGGGGCGTAGGTGCATTGGCGCAGCAGGTGCAGTGACACCGGAGTTAAGAGCCTTGTGCGGTCCATTGAGCCCAACGATTGCTGTATTTTACTAACCCAACAGCAGTGAAACGGGCCCTTTTCCCTGCTTGCACCATGGCCGGTGGTATCCCTGCTACGATAGTGATGCGTTCTCTCCTCACCTGGGGAGGCGAGGTGGTCCTGATGTGGGAGGAACATGGGAGGTGGTCCTAGCCGACTGCTGGGGGTGGGATGGATGGCAGCGCAAACACGCCTGACGAGAGCGTAGACTGGTGGGGGGCAAGGCGGCGCATCGCCCATATCTATGGGAGAGCACAGACCAGGTGTGGGTCGGGCAGGCACACGAGAAGACTCCCGCAGGGTATAGCATGGTAGAGTCCACCCAGCACGGAAAGGTGTGTGTGTGGGGATGGGGGGGGGGGGGGTGTACAGGCATGCTGGACTGCCCCGTGGCTCCAAGGTGAGCAAAGACGCAGGGGACTTGACACATCCCCTCAGATAGCTCACACACCTCAACTAGTCCACACGTCTGACGTGTGTTTGGGGTTGGGGCCGGGGCGAGGGGGGGGAGTCGGGGTAATATGTGTCTGCCCTGGGCGGGTGTATGCAGATTTGCCTAATGATACCATGGTCAGCAGAGATCAGAAAAGCTTTTCGTCCTTACAAATCACAGCCTGGAAAGCTGAGCAGCTTTACCCTTTGATCCCCTTGAGATGATTCCACAAATGTGTGTTCTTGTGCGTATGTCTATTCCGGATGCAGAGCTAGTTTCCCACCGTGTACAGTTGCATATAAAGTATAGGGTATGTCTCAGTGTTCGTGATACAGAGAACGTTCCCTGCGGTCTCTGGTGCAGACATGTCCTGTGATGCCCACTGGTGTCAATTGCTCATCTTTAGGGTGAACCAGAACTCTATCCATTCTCCGGGATGAGAGAATCTCTCGCTCGAACTGTTCCTCTGTGGCTGAGGGCTCTTGTGTCTCGGTATCGTCATTTTACTCAGGGTTAGTCTGAACTCCACCTTGTCTCTTTTGCTCCTACTTCAGTGTGAAGCTGTATTGGGAATCATTCTGTTTCCCAGTAGTCGCCTCCTCGGTTTTCGTTGTGCCACGCAGCAAGTAATTGTCAGAAGCGCGAGGTGTTTGCGCTAGCTGAATGGCAATCTTCTCGCTCTTGTTTCCAAACCTCGCGGCCCTCCTCTGCGAAGCCATTAACGTACATTTACAAAACCCGCCGTCTTTTCACCGAGCTGCCTGGTAACAGCCTCTCGCTGCCTGCACTTAGCATCGGTTAGTTTAGCATTGCTAGCGCGCTGTTAAAAATAAGTCTCACGGTGGCCTTGAAAACTTCCTGTGATTGTAAAGGGTACCGGGCTTGGCAGGATGCCAGCCCGTGGGACTCCCTCCCTCGAGGGCATCCTCTGCCAGCCTCGCGCAAACCCTCGGCGCTCACAATCCAATAATCTGCGCGGCGGCTGGGATGTACCGCCGCCTCAGCTGCCCTCTCTTCCCTCATGGCGCGAGCTCTGAGGTCACGGCGAGGAGGGAGGGAGGGGCGCGCGGGCCACCGGATGAGTGGCATCCGCAGACAGCCCTGCCCTGACCCCGGAGGCTGCCTGAATGAAGGACAGCTGCACACCCCGGGCTGTCTCCTCTGTGTACTCCGTGTCTCGTGCACGTCTGATGTCACATCGACATTCAGCACTGAAGGGTGAACAGTGCACCAGCCCCGTAGAATCGGAGGCTGCGCTCTAATTTAAGACTGTTTTTCTGTCCATTGCTCACATTATGGAGTAAGTAGGAGGTGAGTTGGTTTCTGCTCAGAATTGCAGTTGCTGCAGCCCCCTGCTGTGTGGTAATGCAAATGACATCTAGATGCTTGAATTGCATACTTCTCTGAAACCCTGGGCTTCGTGTGCCCATACCAGTCTAAAGGACAGCGTACCAGTGGCCTGACAATGGGATTTAGATGTGTTTATCATCGAAACCCGGCTTCGAGACCCCCGAAAGTGTAAAATTAATTATTCCCACGTTCATTTTGGTTTCCTGGAGACCGACATCCACATCGAAGGACTTTACGATTTTTCATGTCACAAATCCGCAGTTAAATTGGCGGGGTAAACAAAGCTCGTGAAATTGTAGCACTAGGGTAAACAAAGTCAGCTGAGCATTGAGGGAGTCCTTTGGCATGGCGGCCTTTACTAAAATGCTGCCTTTTGACGTTAGCGGTTCTTCATGCTACTGCCTTAAAATGTGCTATTTTGTGGAAAAGAATGCAGAGTTTCCTGTAATTCGAATTCGCATAAAACACTACACGAGACCTTGCCTAGAGAACAAGGGCTAATAAATAATCTCTGAGGCCGACTGGCTAAAGTCCGTCTTCGAAAGGGCATTAGCTGCCAGAACAGTTACCCGGGAAACTAAGTGTGAAATCGCTGAGCAGTAAGAAATGGGTTTTATGTGTTTCTAATGGAAGTAATGGTTACTGCGCGAGGTAGTCCATCTCCAATAACTCGCGGATTAGCAGGAAGTGGCGCTCCTCGGTACTAGGCCATGACATAGTACACTCACGCCCAGTGAACCGCCTGGCATTGCTCACACTCACCCCTTTCCTTGGCAGCCAGCGAGGCACTGCATGAGAACCAAAACCAGCTGCGTGGCTGGCATTGCCTTTCGCGCCATGCACGGGGAAGAAGACGGGAAAAGCTCTCACGCGCCTTTAGGCGTGTTATCGCACATACATGTCTTTTTTAAAGTGATGCAACATTTCCACACGTGCCCCACGAACATGCAATTTGTCTGACACATTCAAACACCGTAGGGTCAATAACGTTAACTAACCAGTGTGATATGAAAACAATGTAAGTGTTTTAAAGCCAAATGTGTCCTTCCACACATCTGCGTTGCCACTGTAACTGCCTCACATTCCTGCCGTGATGGTAAGTTCTTGGTAAAACCTGCAATTCTCACATTCCCAATCGCATCCTTCTGGTCAGAGTGCATTGCATTTCATTTCTTGCTGCTCTTTGGGATGAACAAGAGAACATACCTACCAGGTTTTTAGATCTTCTGCAAAATTTAAATGAGCGAAGCAATTGACAGGGCTCTTTGTGCTTCCGCCACTGACACTACTTGTAAGCTTGTGGCCCATCTGGCATCTTGGCTTCTACTTAGTAGCACGACTCTCTGCATGTCACAACCCTGTCAATTCGTATTTGTTAGCTGCTGTCAACATCTTCATCCTCCTTACTTTGTGTGTGTGCAGTTTGAGCATGTTCCAGCCCAATGTCATTCACCCTTTGTCCCTCCACCTCCTGTAGTCATGTAGCAAGAGGGCCATGGGCCCTAATTCAAGGGGGTAAAGACCTCCTTCTCCCCAGGTTGGGTAGTAATGATTGGGGCTTTGTGGGCTTCTACCACACTTTCACCCTGCTGCACCAATGATACTCCACCCCCACTATTAGTGTCAGTGCCACATGCCTAACTGTGGGCAAAAAGGTTGCCTGTACATGCCGTCACCTCCCAAGTAGGACAGGGGGCAGAGTGAGAGAGCATAGTTGAGTGTTCAATGAAAAATTCAGAAAGGCATTCATTTCTTACTTGAAATATGTTTTAGTTTAAGCATTTGATAGATGTGTTGTAGTGGGTGCATAAAGAACAACATGTATTTAAAGGGTTTTTGTGGTTAAGTATTATAAAGTAATTTGCTTAATGCGCTTCAAAATTTATTCTGCAATGTACGCGTTAACAGAAATCAGTAATGATGGGGTGTGAGGGTGGGCAGAAATGTAGTTGTGGGCGAGCTCTTGTTGAGTCCTTCAGATGTGTCACCCACCTTTTGGAGTAGTGACGACTGGTGACAAATGTACTGCTTGCTGAGTTTTAGACCTACTGCTATGGACAAGTAGCTTTCTGTTCCATTTATCAACTATTCTGAGGTGACAACTTCTTACACATTCGAGTGCAAGTCCAAACAGTCTGTGTAACCATTCCCAGTTTAATTTGTTCAATTTATCATTGATTGGGAAGAAGGGACCGGACTCACATGTCTAAACTGGGTTGGCATGGTGAGCAAAAGAACGATGGATTTAACCCAGATCTCTTGGCTGGGGGTGAATGTTTTGATTTGTTCTACATTCCGTCCATCATTTGTCTGTCTTTTGCTTTCTCACCTGCTTCACAGCATAGGGATTTTGGTGGACGACGAGATGTCCAGAGATCATGTCATCGTGGCTGTTATTATTTTCATTATTAGCATCCTCTTCAGCCATCATCATCGGTATTCTTATATCTTTGTTGGAAGCTGCAGGCTGCATCAAAGCATTTCACAGATTACTGATATTTACTGCAGTTAGGTCGCAATGTTATATCATTATTTGATGTCTAACTGCCCATTTGGCCAGAAAAGGAAACATACCAAATTGATATATGCAGCATGGTTATGAGCAGTAGCATTCTGTTGAGGAGAATGCATTCATCTGGCATCACATCCATTATTATATAAAGTAAAATCATAATATTGTTCAGTACATTTCCCTATTAGTGCTCTCGTGTCTTCACATATCTTGACATGTCCTTTTGGGGAAGAGTGATTCTAGGGTCCTGCTCTCCAGCCTGCTGTGTTTAAATTGGGAAAGAGGGGCCACAGGTAATGTAATCAACAAAAGAAGATTTCAGGCAATAATCTGGGCTGTAGCTTAGAGGATTGACTTTAGAGGTCAAGTGGAAGCAGGCAGTGTGTGCATTAATGCGTTAAGCATCTGTGGGGAAAGGCCTGCTTAAGCATGTAAACAACGTTTTGTTTTTAGAGGTCAGTTTGGTAGAAAGAGACAGTGGTGTGGATCCGCAGCACATATGTTGGTGTTTAAGAAGAATTTGCAATAATTCATGAAGCCTGGGGAAATGAATTAGTTTTTTTTCTATGTTTCCTTTCTTGCTTGTAATGTGGTTTCTCAATTTTGTATTATTGCTATCGCTTTTATGGTTGTTTTTATATACCGAATAAAGCTTGCTTTGACTTGACTTGAATTATATTTTGGAGCTGTGAAATCATCTAGGAATGTAGGGGGGGGGGGGTAATTTAATCCCTGGTGATATGGTTAATGCATAAAGAGGAGTCACAGGCTAACCAAAGTTACCTGGTTTTATCAACGACTACTGAAATCGCTTCTATTGCACCGACTTCTTGAAAAGTCTCTGGTCCTTTGCTTCGTTAAATATTTATAACGACATTTGTCACAGCAGGTTTTGGTTTGTGTTCCATCAACGAGTACACATTATAAAACATAACCCATTATTGTCCATGCACTTAACTTTTCTGTATACTTTATATGCAAGAACAGTATTTGAATTTGGGTAACACAACCCCAAGTCATTTGTACAGTTTTACTTGGTATAGTGTTAAAAACTATACAATTCTCACACAAGGCATACCTCCGCCATGCAGTTTGAATGCACACAATGCTGGCAGACAACTCTGGTTTAATTTAGGGTAACCCTTAGTATTAATTTAATCGAATCTGCTACAATGCAATTATGTTCAATTAAACGTAATTGATTGTGATGTAATTTAGGGCTAGTATTGAAGAAATTAAATAAAATATAATTTAATTAAATTAGATTTATTGTTAGGCAAGGTTTTGTACTAGGGTAAATGTTAGGGATTAGGAGTTTGAATTAATAGAAGGCCATGATGTAATAATCTTTAGTTTTAGAGATAGGATTTCCAAGTAATGCCACGAGGAAGCAATGATGACAGTGCAACACGATGGAGATGCAATGGCATAGATTTTACTTGCTCCATCAGCATTTTTCATGTTTGCAATATTTAAAAAAACTACTGACAACATTTATACCAAACTGCAAAAAGTATCTTTTCTGGTCCACGCTGCGATTTAAGTCTAATTTGTTGTAATTCTGTCCATTAGTTTTTGCTGCAACAGAGATCCAGAATTAATATTTGGGTTTAAGATGAATTATTAAAGATTGACAGTCTCAAAACTTTTAGCTCATGACTAATATGCACACTACTTGCAACAGAGAATCTGAGGTGTCTGATACATTTAAAGCAGATTCATCAAATGGATTAATCGTTATTGACATTCCAGAAAAATCAATTTCTTGTGGCCCAATTTACTCCACAATATCTAAAGATGTCTAGACTGGCATCGGTCAGGTGTGTATTGATTTGGTGACGTTAGTGTCTTGGTCAATGAAAAGGAAACTTCGTGAAATAAATGCTATCGTGTTTATGGATTATTCTAGGGCCTTATTTTGTTTATACAATTCTAACATTGCACCCCTTTGTCAGTCCCGTGGTAAGTGCAATAACCTTTTCAAGATATTGTCCCAGAAAATAGTTCCTTACTTCTTAGTTCTTATACAGTAATACCCTTTTGATGCGAAACATCAACTAAAACTATTACATTGTATCACATATTGCAAGAAAACAACTGAGTCACTTATTATGAGTTGCACAGTACTGACTGGGTGCAAACCCCTTATCCCTAATTACCAGCACCACGCTGTAACACCCTGCTAGCGCAGTACATTTACAAGTTAAACACTGTGGATTGGGGAATAATTGTGTGGACCCACTTTCACCCAACAAAAACTCACAAAATTCCCGATACCACAGCGTTTAATGCTCCAATTTAAAACTGCTCTAAGCAGGTAGTAAATGGGAAAAGGGGCTTCTGTGCAGGGATGGTCGTGGGGAGTGTAAGAGAGGGAGGGAGAGAGGTGTCCTTGCAGTGCTCCCCCTTTCCAGAAAACGTGGCTAGGGACTAGTTTGACTTCCATTGCAGCCAAAGCCACAAGGGATATTACTTGACAGTTCAGCCAGTGTAATTGGGCAGGGTGTTCCCTCAGCAAGAAAAAACAGGCACGTAAACACAGAGCTGTTCATGATTGGGTGTAGCCGACTTCCATATTGGAAATGCGCACCACCTGAGTCGTAATGAAGGCCTCAGTGGCTTAGTTGCTCACATCAAAACTCCACAATAACAACCACAACAATAATAATAATAACAATAATAATAGTAATCATAATCATAATAATGATATTAATAATAATAGTTATTATTATTGCTGTTATTTTTATTGTTAATTCAAATGTCATTCTGTGGAAAGACACAATTGTCAGCTGCTGTGTCAAAGATTTGATCCAAACCAAAAAACTCTTCTTAATCGTCCATTTTTATTTTTTTCTACTTTTGTGACAGTAGTGTTCAGGGTTTTGAGGATGGGAAGCGTTTCCAATTGTAAGGTGACTGCATTTCTTGAATGCACATGTCTGACTACTGAACAACTCAAGCATTTTTGGAGAGCTGGACATGACAGATTTGTGAAATGGTCTACAGCATGGGTACTCACAAACATTTTCAAAAGTTTGGTCTGTAGTGTGACCAATGGCCACATTGATACCAGCTGGGTGGCGGTCGAGGCTGTAGGAGTAGGGGTAAAGTGGGCTTAGGGAGAGTGAAGCATGTATATCTAGTGGCTCACTGCACAATGCGAAACCGGAAAACCTGAGATCAATGCTGGCTTCCCCATTTTAACAAATTGTGTGATCGTAGGTGATTTGTTTATGTCACTTTCCCTACTTTTTCTTCATTATCACAATAATGAGAACTTTATGATGTGTGCTGTATAAAACCTTATCCTGTGTTTGATTAGTAAACATATAATATTGTCCATATACAATAGCAACACAGCCCACCCAGAGAGTGCACATAACTGACATGCCTCTTAGTTCTCTTTTGACATTATTCTCTGGGTAGGAAGCATGAATGTTTCTAAATTCATGTTTCAAAACAATCACTTAAAAAAAAAATCTCAATGCACTGATATAATCTAATGTACAAAGGTGAAATACCTCTGCATATCATACATGTTTGCTGCAAGATGTCTTAAAAAATGAAGGTGTTCCTTAAGTTAAGCGCAGGACACCCTAGTCACTTCCTTTCTTTAATGTCAATTCACATTTAAATAAATGTTTGCCTATTTACTTAACATCTTTTTAATGTTAGTGCTGAGTCGAGTAAACAGGAGCCCAGTGCTGCTGTTTACCAGGGAGCTGCAGGTAAAGGTCAGGGGTGCGGCACTTCTATCACTGGTCTCTACAACAAATGTGTTGTAGTTTACCAGTTACCCTAATCTTGCATTTTCAGCTGAATAACTTCAGTTTGAAAAGAAGACTGAAGAAAGCAGTAAAAGCTTATGTATTGTGAGATGGGCTATTAGTCAGTTGTTGTGTTAGGAAAGGTGTTAATCAGAATTCACAATCATTGATTCTTGAATTCCAAAATGTTTTTAGAGCTTCATATTAGTAGTCATAAAATCTCTGTTGTTCCTATTTGTGCTGATACCTATTTGCATCGATTTGTGCCGCTCCTATGTGTGCGGTGTTATGTCTTACACCCATTGACTCATGATTTTCCAGTCTTGATTCTCAAACCGTTTCTGTAATTAGTTCTGCCTTACCCCAGACTGAACTTTGACTCACTCAAGAGGAAGACATGTTTACTGTCAGATAAAAAGGTTGTTTGAATCAGCTCTATGAGTCTGCATATTTTAATCCTGAAAATTGATGCAAAAGATAATTTATCTGTCACAGACAGCACCACATAAAATATTTTAGGCTTTCAGCAGCCCTTTGCATATCACTTAAATGCTTTCTTGTCTATTCAATTACTCGATCCCCGATTCAATAGCTTTCCACTCCATTCTTGTGTGTCTTATGCCTTGTGCGTTTTTGCTTTACCCTTGTTAATTTAGATGAGTTGTATCCTTCTCCTGCTGACCTCATGGGACTATTTTTCATTTTTTTCTTTCATTTGTACTTTAGTATTCTAGTGGACTCCTTTCATCTTCTTTCTCTTGCTCTGTTCATGTGCTTTGCACTTTTTCCCTCGCTTTGGAAATCCCTATCACCTTTGCTTCACTAAGACACCAAGCACTGCTGTGGCTCAGTGTCAATCTGGTGATGTGCCAATTGCCGAAACCTAAGCCTCTGTTTATCAAGCTGTCTCACACAATTAAACGTTCAAAAGAACAGTATGTGTCTAACTTTCTGAATATCTCCGGCATTAGGCTCTTCCTCAAGTTCAGACTAAGGGCTATTTTGTGGTTCCAAGAACATTTTCAAGATCACAGAGTTCCATTTATTTAGAAGAACTTGACTAGATTCTGCATTATTTTACCTATTAGTTGCGAGTAATCCCTGATTAAGTGAAAGTGTAACCTACAAGTCTTAAACATGTTTTGACTTGAGTTCACTCTGTAAAGAATTTGAGCAAAAATAAATGGCCTAAATTAAAATGTAAAACATTGACTAAACTGTTTTATCTACAGAATTTGGTCCCCGTCTTGTTAGTATACAAATTCTGTAGAGCTTGGAAGGTTATCCAGAACAGCCAAGGTCAGCTTCCATTTTCTTGGTTCATTGTTTGTTAGATGAATGTTGGGCCGTATTGTTCTTGTAGACATGCTTTCTTTCCAGAAGCTTATGCATGAGGCTATAGAGGAAAACATTTATGTTTGCAGTACAGTGATATATTAGTATACTGAAAACAGTGGAATGCTCGTCCTTGAAAGGGAACAGAAGAATGATTATAAACTGAAAATCTGAATAAAAACAGGCCTAGAAACATTCTTTAAAAAAATATTTCTCTATTAGACTCTTCCCTTTGAAAATATGCCTTCACGAAATGTGACTAATCATTTACACTCGGACATAAATAACAGGATTCATAGAAAGCCAATTCTGTCTTTTTTAATCAATTGCAATTAAAAATTGCTTTTCATTATTCCTAATACCAGTCTTTAGTCACTTCTAGAAATTGATATCCTGTTAACTACCTGCACTATTCATCTCCAGTGATTGCTCTACTTCAAAGGCTACTTATACTAAAGGAATACTTAAACCATAGATTGTGAACCTGAGATTCTTAGTGGAGTGACTGAATCTAGTATCTTCAGCTGCGAAGTGGTAATCATTGTATTTTTATGACTGCTAATGCTGCAAAACATTTCAACGGAATTTGTGAATAAGTGCATCACTGTGATTAAAAAACGTATCGAAAATAATACACGATGATATCTCCTAAACACATAAGCCGTTTACAAAAGCTATCTATGAACATTATGGCCATGTGCTATATTTCCAGTAATAAAACTTATCTACCTTTTTTTCATGCTTACTGAAATATGATTATGACAGTGACTTTAGCAGACATTCACAGCAACATGCAGTAATACTATTTTGCACATTTGTGTTTAATTTGAAGATGTATTCCATATCAAGTAGTCATTTGATCTAGCAATGTGGGTAAGACAACTGCCTATCATGTCCTTATCCAGATCAAATACAGAAATGTAAACTTTTGGCATCTTATTATAAACTCACTGTTATATGGAATCCACTTACTGTTTGAGAACATTTTGGAGGATTTGTGTTAGATATGTAGGTATAATTTGGTCAGTTGATGGAGAAGCAAATGCATTGTATTTGAAGAGCCAGTTTTGTTAGGTTGGCTTCCTAAGTAGATCGAATGCTTCCCACTGTTCTTAAGTTCTGTCAAACATTTCCCGTTCACTTCTATTTCTACAGCACGTCCTTCCAAATGCTTTTAAAATCCTAATACTACTTTTTCAACTACTATATGATGTTATGGCATGTGTATTTGTAAAGCACACTATCACTCATGAGGGTATCCTACTGCTGAGGAGGTGTGTCTGTCTTGCCCTGCCTATGTAGGTTAGTGTTAGATTTGGGGGTCTCTAGTTGGCAGAGGTAGGTACCTTTGACAAATAGGGACCCTTGTGTCTAGTCAGGGTAAGGGGTGTACACTCCTAAAATAACCCCTGCTCACCCCCTTGGTAGCTTGGCACAAGCAGACAGGCTTATCTCAGAGGCAGTGTGTAAAGCATTTGTGAACATATACAGTAAACCTGTGACAACACTACAGATGGACACCACACAAGTTGTATATTAAAAATAAATATTCTTTATATAGATTTAACACAAGACCACAAACAACAAAAATCCACAATCCTGTGCTTAAAATGGTAGAATTAGCTTAGTTCTCTTTGGATGTTAAAATGCAATACATTGAGTTCAATGTACCTTAAGATGCGTAACACAATACAACGAAAGTGTTGCAGGGAAGGTGATGCGTCCGTTCCTTGCACTCAAGAACGGTGATACGTCGGGTCCCTACTGCTGCATAGGGGATGCATCGGTTTTTCTCTGCGAGGGGAGGTGATGCGTCAGTTTCTTACTACTGCGCTTCTGTGGCGATGCAGCACGCAATGGCGTGATGCAATGAAGATCCGGTGCAATGAAACAAAGATGGCATCTTTTCTTGATGTGACATGATGCGGACCGCGACAGGCCCCGCGACATGCTTCTCGGTGATGCGGTGGCGTCTGATGCGACGTCGATCCTCTTCTCCGGTGATGCGAGGTGCTTCGGCAACGATGCGAGCCGCAACATGCCCTGCGACATGCTTCCCGGTGATGCGGCGGCATCTGATGCGATGTCGATCCTCTTCTCCGGCGATGCGAGGCACTTCGGGGACCCTGCGATGACTTAACGGTTCTTCAGGGCCGCGACAGGCCCTGCAACACGCTTCCCGGTGATGTGGCGGCATCTTATGCGACGTCGATCCTCATCTCCGGTGATGCGAGGTGCTTTCTCATTGTGAAGTGACAGCAGCAGTGCGGCGACACGCTTCTTGCTCGTGAGTCGGGCTTCCAGCTCCTTGCGACACGCAGTCCCTCAGAAAGCCTCGCAAAACAGCAGGCACTTCCAAAGAACTCTTGGGGAGCTGGTTGGTGAAGTCTGTTGTCCCTGAGACTTCAGCAGGAGGCAAGCTCTTTTCTCAAGCCCTTGGAGATCCCTCACAAGTTGAATAAAGTACACAAAGTTCCTTTCTCCTCTCTTTGGCAGTCAGGCAACCACTGCAGGCCAATCCCTCAAGCTTAGGGATAGTCTCTCCTCAGTCTCTCTGGTTCGTCTCCTCAGCAAAGGTTTCTTCTTGTTTCCCAAAGTGATCTAAAGCTCTTGGGTTTGGGTCCCAATATTTATACCCAGTTTCGCTTTGTTCTCTGAAGGCAGAGAGGCCTTTGCCTAGTCCAAACCAGTTCTGGTCAGTCCTAGAGCACTCTGTTTACATGACTCCTTCTTTGCTTTCAGGGTGCAGGGCAGAGACATCAGACGCACCACAGGAGGTGGAGCCAGCATTCTGGAGGAAAGGCACAGTCCAATTCAGGTCCCAGGTGAAACTCCTCCCACCCATCTAGATGCAGATCTCTCTAGTCAGCCCTGTGCTGACTCACCCTGTCTCCTGGAATTCCCCAGCCCCTGTCACTCAAACTCCAGACAAGTAATACACAGCCTAGCAGAGACAGGTTTGGATGGTTAGACAAGAAAATACTTACTTTCTAAAAGTGGTATTTTCAAACACAGAATGTTAAAACCTACTTCACTAAAAGATGTATTTTATCATTGTGAGTTCAGGCATACTAAACTCGAATTTCGACCATGTTCCCTGAGTCAGTTAGGATTATAAGATGTAATAATCAAACGGCCCATTCTAGCCTAGGGGGACAGGTAGCCTTGCAATAGTGAAAAACGAAAATGGCTGTAATTCACTATTAGGACATGCCACACACACCAGGGCATGTCCTACCTTATACCTACAATGCACCCTGCCCTTGGGCCTACAATAGGGGTGTCTGATATGAAGAAAAGGGAAGGTTTAGGGACTGGCAAGTGGGTGCACTTGCCCAGTCAGCATGGCAGTACCAGACTGCACACAGGCTCTGCAATGGAAAGCCTTAGACACACTTTAACAGGCTGCTTCTGTGGTGGCACAACCAGTGCTGCAAGCCCACTAGCAGCATTTGGATTACCAGCTCTGGGCACTCCTGGTGCACTGTACTAGGATCTGACAGGTAAACCAAACCAGCCAATCATGGAATCACCAATCCATACATCAATTTACCATAGGGAGCACTTGCACTGTAACACTGCATAGCAGTGGCACAGTGCCCAAAGCATCTAACACCAGCAAAAACACACGAGGCAACAGCAAAAAATGGAAGGGAGACCCACACCAAGGTGCCAGGTCTTACTGTTAGTTAATTGAAAAGCCAGGTCTTCAGATTCATGTTGAATTCAAGAAGGGAGGAGGCTCTGATGTTGAGTGGGGGGTGCTCCATTGTTCCGTGCTATAGAAGTGATGTAAGAGAATACACATCCTTCTGATCTGGTTCTGTTTATGCTTGGCATGTGTGGGAGTAGGAGTCCTACAGAGCAGAGGTGGCTGTAGGGTTGGTGTAAGGTGATGCAACTGTTCAGGTAGGTGGAGCCTAAGTTGTATAGTGCCCTGAATGTGTGTGAGGAGTTTGAAATGAGCATGTTTGTGTATCAGTAGCCAGTGGTTCTCCATGAGGTGTGGAGTGATGTAAGTTCTGTAGGTGAGATTAAGGATGAGTCTGGCTGCTGGTTTTGGATGGTTTGTAGCCTTCTAGTGAGTTGCTTGGTGATCCCGATGCAGAGGGAGTTCTTGTAGTCTGGCTTGCTGGTGGATAGGGCATGAGTGACCATTTTTTTCAGTGTTACTTGCAAAACATTTGAATATCTTCCTCTGCATTTTCACAGTGTCAGAAAGCAGGATGCAATGACATCATTGACTTGTGTGGTCATGTCCAGGTTGCTGTTGATGATTTTTCAAAGTTTCCAGGTGTGGGTTCTGGGTGTGGATGTTGATATGAGATTGACTAGCTATCAGTTGGAGTCCAGTGGTGAGTTGTTGCCAAAGATCACTAATTATTTCTTGTCAGTGTTGAGCTTGAGATGTTGGCTTTCATTAAGTTAGCGGCTTCAGTCATGCAGGTGTTGAGCTTGTTTCTTGTGTTTGGAGTCTTGTCCAAGAGGAAGAGTATGAGTTGCATGATGCCACCTTAGGAGAGGATGTTGATATTGTGTGCATGAATGACGTTGGCCTGAGGGCTTATGTATGCATTGAAGAGGATGGGGCTGAGTGATGAACCCTGAGGCACTCTGCAGATGAGTTTTTGGGACTCCAAGAAGTAAGGTGCCTGACTGACAGCTTGTGATCTACTACTGCTACAAGTCATATATAGAGGCTAATCATTTAATGAGTTAAACATTCCAGGAAGTATATAACTTAATTAAGTCTTACAATGTTTTTAGTCTTGTATTATGATCTACTGTGTAAAGATTACTCACACTCTGCTTAACCCTTTTGCCTTGTTTTCTCTTGATGAAAAATACATTCAATCAGTATTTTTCATCTCTTCCCCCTGGTCATAAAATCAATATATAGATACTTTCCCTCAAAGTTAGTTTGGTGTAGCATTACTAGTTTGCATTTCTCTGTTGTGTGTTTTCTATAACTACCAGCAAAGTGGTCCCTACAGGGGAAGTGTAGCCCTTGACTTCCACGGCAATACTTTTACAAAGAAAAACGTCTCATAGAGTAAGTTTCTGTTATGCATTTAGTGCATTCATTTGGCCAAATCCCATTTCGTAATGCAAAAATGGATTTTAACAATATAATACATTTTTTTCACTTTTTGAGAAACACTTAAAAAGGATGGCACAGTGAAAGTAATATATAGTGAATGAAATGTGTGCTTGTGCTATTTTCAAGAATATATACATGTGGCTGATAACGACAATATGGCGTTATAACCAACATCCATAATATGAGTTTCAAAATTCACAATCAAATAAAAAAATAAAAACTGTCCACATATGTTATTGTCAAAGTGTTAACCCCAAATCTTAGTTATTTAGACCAGGGTCATCACCAGGATGAAAAATATATACAGGAGACACCAAAGGATTGGGGCAAGAAGAACCACAATTGAAGAAGTATCAATCATTGTTTCTTGAACAACTTCAAAGAAAATTTAGATTTTTCACAGCCTGGTGGGCAGAAAATCAGGATTTTATTAAGGACACGGAGGCCAAGATTATGCAAATCTCCTTTATTGCGCAGCTCAAAGCAGCAACAATGAAGAGATCTAGAACTTCATAAACATTCCAACATAGTATATAGTCCATGTGCACGTAGTCATCTCCCTTCTTTGTGCAGCGAACAAGATAACTTTAAAATTCTTTTCAAATAACTTTCTTAGAGAAGACATCTGAAAGGTCTCCGAAACCATTTAATCTGTAAGAAAAGAGAACAGAATTATATTACAAGGGCGGGTTCAAATGTGGAGGGATAATCTTGGCCTCCGTGTCCTTAATAAAATCCAGATTTTCTGGCCACTAGGCTGTGAAAAATCTAAATTTTATGGCATGACACGGAGGCCAACATTATGCAAGTTCAAAGTGGATTCAACACATTATCAATAACATTTGATACAGGTTTAAAAAAAAACTTTTGAAAATCCATTCATTTGACCAGTCTGCGACCCTAAGGATATCTTGAAGGCTACCACCCAAAACAAAAGCTTTTGAAGCTGAAGCACCTCTAAGAGAATGAGCACCAAATATGGAAGTATCAATTCCAGCTTCTTTCATAACATCCTTAACCCATCTAGCTAAGGTGGGGGAAGAAACCGCTCTATGAGGGGATCTGTGAGATATTAATAATTGATCAACAGAACTTCTCAACCCTAATGTTCTTTTTTCATATTCTAACAAACACTTGACAACACACAAGCTTTCGTTCTGTGGGAAAGAGGGATAGAAGACAGAAGTTGACATGGTTTTAGTCCTTTTTTTAAGGAAGAAACAAACTCCCTCAGGTTGAAAAGCCCTACTAGAGCTTTCTAAGGCTTTCTGCGACCCGGTATCCCACAGATAAGACTGGATCTGTAAATCTAATAAGGCTAATATCTGAATTAAAAGAAAAATTGGGTAAGGTTTGATGGCAGGAGCCCAAAGGATTCGATGGATAGCAAAACTCCAGATTTCTGGGATAGTCTCACTTGCATGCATATTGCAAAGGGTATTTACACCTGTGCTCTCCATGAATTTAATAAGTGAACCATGTGTCCTCAGAACCAGCTTCCAATCGATGAGAGGATGGGCACTCTATTGGATGTGTTTGTCATCTGTGGAATCCATCGTTAACATTGGATGAGGTTCAAATTATAAAGCGCACTTCCCGGGCTCGTCTTCTTCAAAGTGGTGTGTTTTCTCTAATGATTTGTATACTTCCTGGAAATACAGTTTAGCAAATGGATCACATTATTCCCAAAACAAGCTTGGTATATGTCACTTTATTTGGTGAATATAGCTCTAGCTGTATTATTTATTTGAATATTCTCCCTCTGCTTGTTTACAATTTAACCATACAAATCACTTACAGATAAGAATTTGTGAAGATATTTTTAATATGTTTTAAAAAAAATGTCTTTGTTTATTCTCAAAATACCTAAAAAGTCACCTTTTGCATAGTAGGACTCTGCTGCTTGTTAAACTAAATTTTAGTTTCCACCTTGTATAACACATGACTAGCCTGCCCTCTTGTTTTCTTCTAATATTCCAGGCCAAATCTGATCTTTGTGTTCAAGGTCTAAGCCTTTATCCCAGGCCATCTGGGTTAGTCCATGCATATTAGATAATTGCATAACACCACTTTTCCAATTTATTTTCTCAGTAAATATTATTCATCAAGATAGTTTGTTGCTTTTACTTACATAACAATTCTACTCATTACTACAGTTACTCGATTCTTCTCTCCTGTTTATTCACCCATGAGTCACCACCCTGTTGCTTTGCTTTTATGAGCTTTCTATCTGGTGCAGTATTGCAGGATATTAGTAGACTAAATTCATACAAAAAAATACATTTTGGTCATTGGGACATTTGCTGAAAGTAGACTTGCCTTGTAGAGCAACCTGTAGATAAACATTGCTTTTTGTCATTACTTTAAACTGACAGGGTTTACAATACTTCAAATATGCCTTTTTAGAACATAACATGTGTATTTGTAAAGCGCACATTCACCCATAGGTATCTTGGTGCTGAATAACAGATGTTTATTGTTACCCAACTCAATGGTACTCATTTTATCGACCTCAAATGGATGAAGGGCTGAGTGGACCTGCCGGGTTTTGAATCTATGACCATGAGGTTGAACACAGGCCACTGAAGTGGATGCATTTATTTTATTATTTATTTATTTATTTAATTTATATGGCGCAACAGCTACCCAACAAGGGTTTCCCGGCGCCTGGACAAAAAGCTGAAATTGTGATAATTATTGATTAAATAGCCAAGTCTTCAGTGAACAACGAAACTGGGGATACAAAGTTTCCCTACGTATGGCAAGAGGAATTGAGTTCCAAAGAGTAGGACCCAGAAAGGAAAAAGATCTACCACCCATTCTGGAAAGTCTAACCCTAGGAACTTGAAATGTTTCAAGTAAAGCAGAGCGAAGATGACGGGTCGGAACATAGGGACAGACAAGAATCTGTAAATAGTCTGGTGCTAGACCCCATTTAATTTTAAACATAAAGCTCAATGCTTTAAACTCGACCCGCTTTACAATTCGAAGCCAATGTAGATCCCGAAGATGTTCAGAGATAGAAGAACATCTGGGAACCCCACAAAGGAGTCTGGCAGCAGAGTTCTGTACAAGTTGCAGCCTACGGGACACAGCCTTATTCGCACCCAAGAACAGAACGTTTCCGTAGTCCAGCCGTGATGTAATAAGAGCATGGACTACGTTTTTTTGGGTATCTCTAGGCAACATCCAGAGAATTTTACGCAACCATTTCAAGATGGTGAAACAAGTAGCAGCAACTTTAACTGCTTGATGATGCATTGTCAAAGAGTCATCAATATAAAAGCTCAGGTTGCGAACATGATCAACAGGCTGAGGAAGAGTACCAAACTCATTCGGCCAATGAAAGGAGCCCCAAAGATCTTTCTGCTTGCCTAAAATAAGGACCTCAGTTTTATTGGCATTGAGTTTCAGGTAATTTTTACTCATCCAAGTAGCAATTTGGCGTAAGCCCGACTGGAGGGCAGAAATGGAGCAGGAGTCAGATTTCGAAAGCGAGAAGATGATTTGAGAATCATCAGCATATGTAAAGAGAGACAGTCCAGCATTGTCAGCAATAGCAGCAAGAGGCCTGACATACAGATTAAAGAGCAAGGGGCTCAAAATGGAGCCCTGAGGAACTCCAAAAGGCGATGGAAAGACATTAGAACTGTTCGACGCAGAAAAGACTTGAAACGTGCGGTCAGCTAGGAAGGAAGTTAACCAATCCAAAGCAGAACCGCAGATACCAAAGGATTTCAGAGTGTTAATTAGTATAGGATGGGAGATGGTGTCAAAAGCCGAGCTCAGATCTAATAATATGAGCGTGACTGTATCTCCAGCGTCCAAAAGAAGCCGTAGTCTTTCTGTAACCCCTAAGAGTGTGGTCTCAGTCGAGAAGCCAGCAAGAAAACCAGATTGAGAGGAATGAAGTATTTTGTTAGTTTCAACAAACTTGGAAAGGTGTAAATGAATATGTCTTTCCAATAACTTAGAAAAGATGGACAAAAGGGAAATGGGTCGGAAATTCGCAAGGACTTTGGGGTCAGCAGCAGGCTTTTTTAACAAAGGGACAACCATTGAGTGCTTCCAGACAGGCGGAACAGTAGACGCTTGCAAAGAAGAGTTAAGGACTTCCATAATAACCTGAAGATGAATAGGATCAAGTTGTTTTATAATGGAAATGGGTAACGGGTCATTGGGGGAACCAGATTTTATTGTATCAAGAATAGAAACAAAAGAGTCCGGTTCCAAAGGAGGCCAAAAGGCCAATTGAGAAGAGACATTAGGATGTTCCAAAAAAGTGCTAACCGAAATTGAAGGTGACATCATGCAGGTCCGGGAGGAATTAGCTATTTCAGAATGAATATTCTCTATTTTATCTGTAAAAAAACGAGCAAGATCCTCACATAAGTTCTTGTCTAATGGCAGAGGCTTAGCTATGGTTTGGGCACCGGCGAGATTTTTTACTAAACTAAAAAGTGTCTTGGGACGGTTTGTAGCAGTAGTGATAGTTTTACAAGTGTACGCAGCTCGCGTAGATTTACATAAATCGTGATATGTTTTAAGAGATTTTTTATATACTATTTTCGAATCAGGGGCATAGTTCCTTCGCCATTTCCTTTCTAGTGCTTTACATTTAGATTTTTCGACTTTGAGAGTATCAGTATACCATGGAGCTGGAGGGCGATGATAAGTCAATTTTTTCTTTGTTAGAGGAAGGCATTCATCAACAGCATGGGACAGCCAGTTATGAATATTTTTAGCAGAAACATGTACCTGCGAAGTGACAATAGGAGTATTTTTACTAAAGAAATTGTTCAAAGTAGTAATATCAATTTTTTTCCAGTCCCTATTAAATAACATGGACTGGGGAAAAACAGAGGGCAAACTAACAGGAGCCGGAATTTTGAACTTCAATAAGAAGTGATCCGACCAAAGAATAGGTATTGCTGGTTCACATTCAATAGAAGAAAGATTAGAAAAAATAGGATCTAAAAAGTGGCCAGCCTTATGTGTAGGGCCGGAATTGCAGAGAGTAATATTCATAGCTAAAAGATCAGCAATGAAATTAGAGCATATAGAATTTGTGGCGTCTTCCAAATGAAGGTTCAGATCACCAATTAGAGAGAATTTGATAGAATTCATGAGTAAGGAAGATACCAAACCAGGCAGAGTAGCAGACCACGAAGAAGAGGGACCTGGAGGGCGATAAACCAAGAGCCCCGAGAAGGCGAATTTAGGAGTAAGTGTAAGTTTGAACAAAGCAGCTTCACAATTTGGAAGGTTTACAGAGTCCAATTTGCACTGAAAATGTTGTTTATAAATAATAGCAATCCCCCCACCTATCCAAATGGCTCTATCCATTCGGGCGATGGCATAATTAGAAGGAAGGGCAGTAGCAATATCGGGCCCTGAACTGTCATGAGCCAGGTCTCAGTGAGAAAAAAGGCATCCGGTGACTCCTCCAGGAGAAGGACAAAGATGAATCTTAGGAGAAGAGTTCTCTAACTTAGTAATTGGTCTACATTCATAGTCCAAAGGCTGGGACAAGGAGAAAGAACAATTAACACGCGAACAGGTGCGAGAAATAGCGTTGTCAACAGCTAATTGAATGCAGTCCGCACGGCTGGTCGGCCGTAAAGCAAGTAGTTGTGGGGTAGAATAAACTAACCTTAAAGGAGACAACGGGGCAGGGGTCCTAGCCCCAGGCCCGATCGGCCGCGGACGGGCTCAGACGGGCTTGCCTTTAGCGCGCCTTCGGCACGCCGCCGGCGCGACTGCTGCGCGCGTCCGCTGCACGGGGCGAGAGGCATGAAAGTTAAAGCCTTCAGTAGATCATGTGACCGAACGCCCACAATTCCCCGCCTCCCCGAACTCTACCCAATCAGATTTTACCGCAATCTCCCTCCACAACAAACGGGAAAGCCCGTGGTGGAACGGGGAGTAGGCGGAGCAGTGAAACAACGGCCAGGACCAACAGTGAGTTAAAACAGCAATAACAATAATGGCAGCAAGCTAAAAAGTCTAAAAGCAGATATATTTTTCAATTTAAAATGACATAAAAGGACTAACTTTTCAGCGCGGGTCCGCTGCGCGGGGCGAGAGGCATGAAAGTTAAAGCCTTCAGTAGATCATGTGACAAACGCCCACAATTCCCCGCCTCCCTGAACTGCATTAGTCCACTGAGCCACCAGACCCGGCATTCTTGATTTCAGGCAGGGCAGGGTTTTGTTGGACTATCAACCATTTCCCATGATTTTAATTTGTTTAGTTGTGACCACAAAATGTTGTCTTTTTACACTTCATTTGTTTTAGTTTTCAAATGGGCAGACATTTACTGCTCTCTCTTCTTCCACAATAAATCCATACCTACACGGTTTAATAATTCTTCATTTTTCCTCTTTTCTTTATTAGTTTCCCATACCCTTCTGCTTACAGTTTTTTTGTATATGCTCTTAAGAGTACTTTTTCTATGTTCCCATGCTACTAGGAAGCCTGCCATGGCACATTCATTTATAAAATGTTGTCTGCTCTTCAAATTTCCACAGTTTCTTTTCATTAGCAAGTATTTCCCTCTTCACATTCATCAGATATCTATACCATTGCAAGACTTAAAAATAGAGTTTAGAATTTGGCATGTGCTCTTTTATTTAAAAATGTAGACTTTGTTTCATAACAGACATCTTCTTAAGGCAATTGCATGAACACTGTCATTATCCCCAGGTCCCTCCTGTCCTTGTCCTATTCATGACATGTGGAGATAGTCATCTCCCAACAGAAATAAAGAACAGAGGAATGCTGGGACCCTAACCCCAACCCCTCCACCGGGAGAGCATAAGTAGTACTTACCCAGGATACCGCCTGGTGTTTTTTTTCTGTCTGTCAACAGGAATGGGATGAGGTGCTGCTCCTGCTGGGTTCTTCTTTGGTCCCCGTTTGGCTGCCTGACTGTTCTGGACGGGGTGTGTTCTGTTCTGTCTCCCAGTCTGCAGGGCTTGCCGGAAGGCTTGGATGTTTCTAGCCGGCTCTTTGTGCTGAGTGCCGTCTGGCCATTTGCGGCTGGTGTCCCGGCCACCCGGACGGTTCGGGGTAGAAGGTCTTCGTCTTTCTAAGGTGGGGCCGGGTGGAAGATGCACCGTGGATGATGGATGGCTCCTCACGGCTGTGCTGATGGTGCCCCTGGAGTGCCTGGCAATTGGGCTAGTTGTTTTCCTGCTGCCCAGGCGAGGGTTATGGTGGTATGCCATGGGCTAACTGGGGGGGGGGGCTTGCTTGGGCGGATGCAGTGGTATGGAGTGTCTACCGGTCCCCCCTAGCGGTTTGCCTGTTTCCTTTCTGGTTTTACTTTTGGCCTACGGCATTTGCATTTCCACCCTGTATGTGCCTATTTTTCTCTGCACTCATACGTTACTCAATGTCGGGCTTGGTTCGTCCCTAGATGGGAAACCACCTGTGAATGCCCAGTGCTGTTGTTTTTTTCTTCTACTGGTGTTGGGCTACAGGGATTTGGTGTCTTTCCCCGTTGCCCAGGCACCCCTCATTCATTGGACCTTCTTTGTGGCCTGCAGCCATGCCACTCTGTTGGCACCTGATCTTGTCTAATTTCAGCAGTTACGCAGGGTCAGGCCTTATTAGTACCTGGATGGGGGATCGCCTGGGAATGCTTGGTGCTCTAGGCCTTTGTGGGTTCCATGTTGATGGCCTCGTGTCTTTGCTGGCCTTTCTGTTGTTCAGTTGGCTGGCTGTTCGGTCCCTGTGGAGATGTATGCTGGTTGAGCTATGGCTCTCCCTGTTAGTCTCCCCTCAGACTGGATTGTTATTTTCTGCTGTTCCTATTGTGGTTTGGTCTTGGACCTTCTGGTGCTGGGTCTCACTTGTGGTTGTTTCTTTTGGTGTGGTCCTTGGTTCTCAGGGCTGATTGATTGGCTAGCTTTTCGGATGGGGGGCCCGTTATGCCTTTTCTCCAGTGGTCGATGTGTGTGCCTTCTCCTGAGCTGTGGTTTTTCCTGCTCTGGTTGCCCCCCGGTTTTGTGGTTGGGGTGACCTCCTGGAGGTGTGTTGTTTGGGATGGGGAATTCCCTTTTATGTCTCTTTATTTTCTGGGTTACCCTGGTCTTGGTGGCCTTAGAGTTTGGCCTCACCCAACCATGCTGGTCTGGCCTTTCGTATCTGGCCTCGGTTCGGTTTGGGCCAGGGTTTGGTGGTTTCTAACCCTTTGCCTTTCCTGGGGCTCTGTTGCTGGCCTTGGTCCTTGTGGAGTGTTGGGCTTCATGGGGTTCTGGTCTCTGGTTCCTCCCCTGTCCTTTCCAGTCCGGTTGGGGCTGGGGTCTTGCTGCCTGGTCCTCTTGGTTGGTCTTTCGTGGCTGGTTTACTTCTGGATGCTCGGGCCTGCTCCCTTCTGGCTCGGGTGGCCTTTGTTGAGCTGCATTCCGGCATTCTTGTGTGTGTTTTGGCCTTTGCCTCATGGCCTATCCCTGGGATCTCGATCTGGTTCCTTCTCCCATTGCTGGGTGCTTGGCGGTCGTCCTGAGTCAGCGCTGGTGGTTGGTGCTGGACGTTCATGCCCTGGGGCCTGGTCCTCATCTGTGGGGCTTTGGTGGCAGTGTCCTCTGAGCTCTCTGGGGGGCCGAGTTGGTCTGCTTGGTGGGGGGCTCATGATTGGTCAGTGATTACCCCCTTCTAGGTTTGGTATGTATGGCCCTGCCCTTGGTTGGTCCTTTGGGTTTATGCCTTTTCCCTATTGGCTGGCCCTCTACTCCTTCTTTTTTGGGTTGGTTTCCGGTGGGACTACCTGGTTGTTTTAGTGTTTGTCCTGTTGTTGCCCCTTTTTGCCCTGCATGCCTTGTTGTGACGGGGGCTGTGGGGTTTTCCCTTTCTTCCCCTCGTATTTCTTTGGGGTTGCTAGTGGGTCTATTTGACTTTCTGGGCTTCCCTTCCATTCTTTGCTTGGGCTCGCCCTGTGTCTGTTCTGCTGCTAGCTCGGTGTGGCTGCCTGGTGGTGCTGGGCTTGTTGGCCTTTTGTCCGGTGTGTGCCCTTGTGAGTTTTTCATGTCCTGTTGGGGCTTTGTCTTTTCTGGTCCTCTGGGTGCCAGTGGTGTTGGTTGCTTCAGCCCCAGTTTCCCCTTTGGGGCTTCGCCTTTGGGGTCTCTATGAGGTGCCTGGTTTCTTTGCCTTCTCCCCATGGTGGCGTGCTCCCTTCCGCTAAGTGTTTTGGGGTTTACATTTGTTGGGGCTTGAGTGCCCTGTTTCTCTTTTCTCTGGTTGGCTGCCTCCTTGGTGTCACTGTAGATTTGTGCTTTCCAGGGTCTCTGGCCTCCGGTCCATGGTTGTGTCCTTGGTTGGTCCGGTTCCTGGCTTGCCGGTGTGTTTGACCACTTTGGGTCTTCTTCCGTGTGTGACCTCCTCCCTGTCCTTCTGTTTGTTGACAACCTCTGGTGGTTTTCTTGGTCAGTTCTCCTCCTTCTATGTTGGTTTGGGGTGATTCCTGTTGTATGTTGGCTGCTCTCCTGGTTATGGGGCTGTGGGTTTTCCTGTTTTTTTGCCTTGGTTGGTTCCTGCTTGTTTTGGGGGGTTGCGACTATGCGTTTGGTGGGGTGTTTTCTAGACGGTGTGCTCTGCCTGTTGTTTCCTGCGGTTCCCCCTTTACTTTCCCTGGGTTGTTGCTTTTGGTGTGGTCTCCTGGGTGAGCTTGAGGGTTTTGGAAGGCCGGGGTTCTGGCTTACTATTCTCCACATGTCATGAATGAGATGAGGACAGGAGGAACCTGGGGGTAATTCCCTATTACTTAAGGTAATCTTCACTACTCCTTCTACCGTTGTCCTCATCCCATTCATTACGCCCCACCCTCCCTCCCAGACATACGGCCTTCCTGTTGGGGGCTTGGTAGATCAAGCAGAATGCTGGTTAAGTACTGCTTATGTACTCCCAGTGGGAGGGGTTGGGGTAATGGTCCCAGCATTTCTCTGTTCTTTTTTTCCTGTTAGGAGATGATTATCACCCCATGTCATGAATGGGACGAGGACAGTGGAACCAGGAGTAATGAAGATTACCTGTAATTAATAGGGCATATCCATTGACATTGTTCATCCTGCTTTAGTCAATGACACAATTATAGGCTACTATGTCCAATTGCTTTAACTCAGCTATACAATATTGATTTGTTGTGAATGAATTCAAGGTGACAGTCAATCCAAGGCAAACGTCTTCAGTCATACTATTCATGGTGACAAATTCATAATATAATGAGAGTTCTAAGGGAAGCAAACAGTGTCATTTCGTTTTGTTGTATATGTAACAGAAATCTCACATACTTTCAATAGGCTTTTCTCAATAAGTTGTATTAAACTGTGAAAGATTCAACAAGTAATATGCGCCGTTGTCAATTCATTAATTTTCTTGTAGATAATTGCTTATAGTGCTAAAATGTAAATAAAGAATTACAACAATTCACATAATAGTAAAATTATTATTTAGCTCCTAAAATAGTACCCTTCTTTGATCTCGTCCTTTGCTTTGCAATTCTAATAGTTCATGCTTCAGAAGAGCTGAGCAAAACTGCTTAGAATATTTAAATGGAGAGACACATCTGTAAAGTTGTTGTTTAGTGATTGTGGGCTCAGAAATTTTGGATTGCCAGGAGAGAATGCATAGTTTGACACTCCTTTATGAACTGAGTTACCAAAATGTGAAAACAAACTTCAATACAGCTGTCTGTAGAGGTAATTGGCATTGGAGTCTAAACACATAGCTCGCTGAAGTAGACAATGCAGACTGTTCTTTTTGTTATCTCTGCTCTTTTGTGCATGGGTAATTTACATTAAAATGCCTTAATGTTGTCTTGTTCTTTATGCAGGTTCCCTTGTAAGAATGACTGAAATTAAGTGGAACACTTTGATTTCCTGAATCACAATCCATGATTAGTGCTCACACTGTGATCAATGGATGTCGAAGTCGATGGTCTTGCAGAAAACAATGTTTATTCCCTCATTACTAGTTACCCATTGAATTGTGATCTATTCATTAACACTCATTTGTGCATGGGTCACAATTATGAGTGGTGCAATGTTTACTGCACCTGGTAATTTCAACATGCAGTGAAGATCTTACCATTCGTGAAATTTCCGCAGGTAAAAACTGAAATTTAACAAGGGGGAAAAGGCCCAGTGTTCACTAGGCTATGCCGATTCTGCTGAGGGAAACATCACAACCCACATGTTATTCCCCCAAAACTCAGACTATAAAATATTTATCGCATTTGATAATATCCTAACACTTCGGTGTCGGACTCTACATGCAATAATTACCAAATAAAAATATTGGAAAACTCATAATGATGTCCTTGGTTGGATCTAGTAATGCTTTTATACATCATTTTTGAAAAATGTTTTAGAACCTTCACAATGAATTGTAGTAATTTATTTGTGATCCATGCTTCATGGACACATTGGCGGGTATTTCCTAAAGATGTTCGCCAGTCATTTCACTGGAGTGATTTCACGAGGCGGGAATAATCATCCTCATTTTATTTTGTAACAAAGTGTTTTGTAAAGTTGTGGAAATTAGTAATTCTTTTGGAATCGGGCCCAAGAAATGTTTTTTAATATAAAAAAACACCAAACTCCTTTTTATTGTGCTTTCCTTTTGAGAGGATAAAATCCCCTACTTAATCCTCACTTTAAACATCGGGCTTTCTTCCACTGATTTACCCGACCTATATTTTAATACATTTTTTATCTTTATTGAATATCAGCTGATGTCTACTTTTTCTGAATGAATTTCTTTCCAACAACAGCGCAGTATTTTAGCTCGCCCACATTAACACGTTAATTTCCCTAGCATATTGAGTAGTTTTTGGAATTCTAACAAATTTGTAATTGTTTTATTTAGTCGGGGTGCCCGTAGAATTACATTAAGATTTCCAATTCACTCTGCAAAATATCTTCACAACAGTGGAGGAGGTATCCCAGATCAGTCAATAGAGCAGGGTCCTTTGTAGCTTCTACTAAGTTCCATAGTCAACTGGTGAGCTATGTCCAAAACATACCTCATAAGGAAAAATCTATTCCTTGTCACCATGAAGAAGATAATTTTTCTAGGACAAAGGATGCTAGATCAAGTGGTGTGGCTTTTTACAGAAGTCCGAAGGCCGTGTGTTTCTCAATTAAATAATCAAAGCTCTACACAGAAATTCACATGGAAAAATATTTACCTCCACCACTCATTAGTAAATCATAATACACATCAGCACTTTGATGAAATCTGGTAGGAAAGTGTGGGTCAGATCAGATCCTTAGCTGGAGTGGCAGTTAATTGCACCTGATAAGGACACATTTTTAATGTTGGTAACTGATTTTGGTGAGTTTAATGTTTTCTGAGATTAATGAATTTCAAATTAATTGCTTTATTATTAATAGTTGAAGGCAATACTCCTGCTTTATCAAGAAGCCTTCTCTTTCTAATTTGACCCTCTAGGTAAGCATAAGGCAAAACATGGCTTCAGCGTTGCATCAGGTTTTGGATGAAAGCTTTGAATAAAGAATAGTTAGGGGAAGTTCTAATTCCATCCTCTAAATACAGCTTGTGTTCTTCTTTAGTGTAATGCTGTTCACTCTGTCTCTGTCACTGAAAGTTTTCTCATGCTACTCATGTTTTGTCACAAAATTGGTAAGGTTTTGTTTGTGATAGATTTATGGTGTTGTGTGTCTTCCCAGAAATGTCTCTTGTTGGTGTTCAACTCTGTCACACTTCTCTACCCCAACTTGAGCAATAGCAAGTGCCATTTCCATTAATGATATCTCTTGACAACAGAGCAACACATATGGCTGCTCTCCTCCACCAGATATGGGGATGAGCTTACAGGGTGAATTATAAAAAAAATCTGTGTGTTATTCTAAGATAAGCCTGATCACAAATCATACTTTTATTTCGCTAGCATCTGACACACTTACATGTTTGGCTGTGTTTGCCACGTAGTCTGAAGTTTACATGTGTTGAGAGAGTAGCAGAAAATATAGTGAGCATGATTCACTCTAGTGTGTGCTATAGCTATAATTTAACTACTTTCTGGAAAAAACAATTATGTTCTGTTTTAGTGGTCTTTCTGGCACCCTTTGATTCTTTAGCCAGATGCTGATCCTGCTGTTGCAGCACCAAGTAACAAGTGTGACAAATTTGCCTCTTGGCTGGGTAGTGTGCCAGTATCCCGGGTCTGAGGGAGATTGTCACATTGAAAGGGAAAGTTTCTGTGTGCCTGCCTTCTAAGTTTTCTGATTTTGAGGGTTCTGATGATCATGGCAAACTCCAGTTGGTCTACCATACTAGAGTCCCCAGTGTGGTCTTACCAAATCTAATTCTTGGACTTACTCCTCTGATTGAGAAGGACACGTCCATCACAACGAGAGGAAAAACCTCATTCAGTTCTCTTAACAGGAAACCTGGAGGTCCTGTTGATTGCCAGAAAATCATGTGCTAGAACTCAGAATAAGAGCAAGTGAACCGTAACAAAAATCGTCAATCTACTCACATGCTCAGCGAATGAAGAAATGGTTTTCCTAGGTCACATTGCTGAATTTTGTATATATGTGGGTATGTTCAAGACACATAATGAAGACATTGGTGCACACCATACCATGACAGGAGAGCTCTTCTCCAGGGCCACACAGCCTCCCATGATAAGATGCTCAACTACCTCTTGGGGTCAGAAGCTAGCCCAGACCAAGATGAGACGCAAACCTTGTGAGCCAATTGCTTCTGTGACATTGAGCTTATTTCACGGATGACTTCCTTCCTTCTTGGTGGTTATGTCATTGACCAGGTGCATAAGTGAGTTTAACATCCTCTTTACGTCCAAATCATAGAGACATAGTGGCTTTATGGACTGACCATTTAACCTAAATGAAGAAACTTTTCTTCCAATGTTCCTTCGACCACTCATTGCTTATTTGCCTTTGGAAACATTGCATGGTTTCAACTGAAGACACATCTTGTGCTTCTATATGGATTAAAACGAGCACCTGCATTCATCAGATGCTCTTTTCATGACAGGGGTAGGCAATGATGCCCAGTAAGTTGTTGGTATGGTCACAATGACCAGATGAATAATATAATTTATCTTCCATTATTATTCTTTGCATCAAGCCCATTCTCCGTCTAATGTGGTGGCAGACTCCATCAATGCTTAGGCAGCTTCAGTTGCATCCCTCAGGCATGCACTAGGCAAGATGTATGCTGGGTGGCTAAATTAATTGACCCAAATGCATAATGAAGGTACTATGCTCTACAGGTCTAGAACCATGCAAATTTTGACCATGAGATCTGGAAATCTGGCTAAATTATTACATCAGCAAATACTACCCAATGCTACCTACATTTTCTTCTCTCGTTTGCAGTCACAATTGCTGTCAAATGTACCCATGTTTTCAGAATTGGAAATAGCCCAGATGCAATATTAGGAGTGGGTACCTTTATGTTGACTCATTTACGCTTAGACAGTACAGTTTTTCTAATTATCATTGGTCTTCAGCCTTTGGTCATAACAGAAGATGATTGATTCCCTTTTCGATGAAAGGCACTGGCAGACTCATGTATATTCACGGGATATGGGAATGCTCTGATTAAGTTACACATGCATGCATATTACTGGCCTGCACCAGCATATAATCCCATCACTACATGGCATAGTAACCATAAGTGCAAAATGGGAAGAAGCAAATGGACCAAGACCAGTAGAATAAAATTGATGCTCACTTAATCCATATTTCCTGACTGTAGAAACGGATACAGAAGCTGTTGGTGCAGAAAATTCTCATTTTAGACCTACTTATGATTGGATAGTAGAGGCGTAATTTTAAGAAGGAAAGAGTTCAGGGACTTCAGCGATCTTGTAGTTCCTTAAATAAACAAAGGAAAAATAAGTGTAATAAAAAAAAGAATGGTCAATTCGAGGTATTACAGAGTTGCATTAAATTGACTACAGAGTTGTAAGAAAATAACGTGCTCAGGGAATATGATTAAAGGTTTGACATAGTTGTATAGGTCATAATGCACAGTTATGCACCTTATTCAAGGCAAAATGTGACCACAAAACATGCAAGTGTGTGAAAGATTCAGAATTAGGATGTAGATAGAACAGACTATTAGTCTATACAAAGAGAACTAGGCACTACCTTTCTGTGAATTGAAGTGCAGGTAAAGGGTGTAGGGGGTTAGCATTCTGATGTTTGTTTGGAGACATTCTGGGTGTTTTAGGAGAAGATTGTGTACTTTTAGACTTGGTTTAAAGAGGTCCAGTTTGGGGGCGTATTTGATGGGATGGTGTTCCATTGTTTAAGTTTATGGACCAAAAAGAACTGTTAAGGGTATTCGGGGTTTCCAATCTCAATTGGATTCTCTGTGCACTTTTGTGCTCCCCAAGACAATAAATGTTCTTAATTTCAGTGTTCTCAGGATGTCAGTTATGTGGTCATATGTTCACATATGAAAGATGAGACTTGCTGCCGGGTGGAAGATAACATTTCATGGAGGAAAATGGCATGGTGAGCAGGGCTTTTGGGTTTGGGCAGTGTCTTGAACAAGTGCAGAAACCAATTGAAAATAGTTACTTTGGGGCAAATTCAGAAAAAGTTAACTTTGAATTGCTTTGCACATAATATGGGTCTATAATGATACTATTATTGTTTATTGATCACATACAATTAGCAGGGATAGGCAGTGAATCACTCTCCCACATTCAATAAAATGAATTGATTGTTTACTTCTTGAGCTGTTCCTAACAAAACAGTATATACTATTTTTCAGCCATGTACCATTAGGTCCATTGTGGTATTAGTTTTTTGATGCAGGGACTGTTCTCAGTAGTTTTCTTGCATATAAGATAAATAATTAGCTTTAGTTGCTGCTGACCACCATGGCCTGGATTTCACTTCTTCTGGCTCTCTGTGAAGTTCGGTTATGATCATACTACATTTCTGTGTGGGTATTGTTTAGATTGAACTTTGTGAACACCTAGATAATCTCTTGTACTTCTGGAGCATCTGGGCTCATGAGAAAGTGAGTATGAAGATACTCTAAAATATGTTATTTTCCAATGTCCTTCAAAGTCTATTAATAAACTGATAGTTCTGCATTAAATCTGCTAAAATCATTTAAGCATAAGATTGTGCAAATATAAATTTTTGTTTTGAAGATCAATTAAATAACAAAAATATTGTTGTGTGACAACTTCTCATCAAACAGACATGTTTTTAAGAGCAAATGTTTGTTGCTTACATGAAGATCCTCTTGACCATTCTATAACAGAAAGTTGCCATCTCTATCTATTAGACCCATCAGCCTTGGGGTGGGGGGGGGGGGGGGGTCCTCAAAACCATTTGTCTTTACCCCTCCTATTTTTGCTGAACTCATTTTTAATTGGCCTTTGGATTCTGTGCACATTAATAGTGGTACAGTGATCATGCTTTCTCCTTTAAACATGGTAAAATTGACTTATTCGCAATTGTTATAATTAATTTACTTATAAGTTCCTAGTAAAGTGGTATTATATGTACCCAGGGCCTGTAAATTAAATGCTAGTAGTGGGCCTGCAACACATACTGTGCGATCCACTTAAGTACCCCCTGCAGACATTTTCCAGGCCTGTCATCACAGCCTGTGTGTGTCCAGGTTTGGGCCTGGACCTTGCCAGGTCCCAGGCTTCCTTTTTAATACATGTAAGTCACTGCTAGGGTAGGTGCTGGACAGCCCAGAGGGCAGAGAACAGTGCATTTAAAACTTGAACATGTACCTTTTAGTTTTACATGTCTTGGTAGTGGAAAAACTCTTAAATTTGTTTTTCACTACAGCAAGGCCTAACTCTACCATAGGAAAACATTTAATAGGATATTACATTTAATAGTATATTACATTTAATAAGCTGTAATTTCCAAATGGGGACAGATAACCAGTTTATGTTTGGTGTCTTTGGAATTGTAACCAAATGTATGTTGCAACATCATGCAAAGACAAATGGTAATCATATAATTAATGATGCCTCAGAGGGTTGATTGTAAATTTGGGAGTGCTTTTGTTTTTCTAGCTAAATTGAATAACCAGATATTGATGAAACAAGCAATTCCAACTTGGCACAAATTGTCAGTGAAACAGAGGGTGGTTTAATTAAGGACAAATACCCCTAGTACTGAAGCTAATTGTTCAAAGTACTTTTTTTTTTCTCCACAATTCTTTTACAGTTGTTTCCAGTTCTTGGTCCTGAGGAGAACCCAAAATCACAGGGTTTGAAATGTGTCAACAATCTAGCATTAGGGAGTTGTTAAAGTGATTACTTAATACAGGGAACCTGTTTCTGATTTAGGGTGCCTGTTTTTGGTCTATAGAAATAAGGTGCTTCAAACTCATGTGCAGCTTCAATGCAGGAGTATGCACAGTTTAGACAAGTAGGATACTTGCTTGCTATCTAAAAAAAAGTGAGAACCGAAGCATTTGAATTCACAACAAACTGGTTAATATTTGACAAACGTGTCACAATCTGTAAAATTCACATTTTGTTGTTCACAATTCTTGTCTATGTGTAAGTGGTGGGCTTTCCATATTACTTAGATTTTGACTATTGGTGTGGTTTTCCAAAGTGTTTATTTTGATTTGCTAAATAACTGTTAAAAAATGGTCATGCTAATTAAATTCCTTGATCACATGTTAATAACACATTGTGTTTGTTAACTGATGCCAGACAAGGTACAGTTTGTTGTTTTCAACATTTAGAAAGTTGCCATTTTCCTGCTTAAGCCATTTAGTGCATGTAGACTGTCTCTGGATCACATGACTGGGTGTAACTGACAGTTGAGCTTTGTGTATTCCTCGTAGACAGCCACACACAGGAGAGAGCTTAGGTATGCCTGGATGGGCAATCACTGACAGGATTATATTGCTGCAGGGTTCTCTTACACTACCAGAGATTTTCAGAAGACTTGATGGGTAACAGGGCCTGCCAAGGTGTAGTGCTTTGTATGTTAAACAGCAGAATTGTAAACTTGATTCTGACTTCTTTGGGAAGCCTATGAAGATCCTTCAAGAGTGTGGAAATTTGGGCTTATCTTTTTTTGTCGGTGACCAATCTTACTGTGGAATGCTTGACTGCTGTGAGAAGTAGCAGTGTGTTGGTTGTAAGTCCATACATACAGTCTGGAGATGCCCAGAAGTTAAGCAGCAGTTTTTAGTTGACCATTGGAAACTGATGGCTTGATTTTGAGTTTGCAGATAGGAAACTGCTTTACAAACGTGACATAGTACTCTGTTTGCCAAACCCTCTGTCCTCCCACTTTATTTAGAGATGGGTGTATCTTAATTTTTCTGTTGATGGATCCCCCTATGACTCCATCAATAGATAGCTTCCTCCAATGTCCGATAGTGTGGGGACATCAAAGTAATGGCGTTACACCTCCTGCCTTATTTAGGGTGTATGGTGTGTTGTCTGTTTTGTTTTGCCCATCACTGCCAGGAAAAGCCTGGCAGTGTTGGCCTGAAAAAAATATTAATGACCTCCCTATTCCCTGAGAGAAAACTCCTAGGGTGTGGTGGTCATTAGGTTTTTGTTTGTCAAAAATAAACCTCCATTTTGGCAGTTTGCTTCTGAAAAAACAAAAAATAAATTAGAAGTTTAGGGAACGGCCATCAAAATTGATAGAGCCTTCCACAAAACTTATACATGGGAAGGAGTCACCACGACAATGTTTCCTTTAAGTGTACAGAGATGACCGCTGGGCTGGTGGTCATCTCTAAATTTGATAAGTGGTAGTCCATCAGGATAGTGGAGTAGTGTCCTACGCCACGATGATGGATAGAATACCTTCTGTCTAATTATCAATTAGGTCCTTAGTGTTTTTACCATAGGTCGCATTTAAGATTTGCTTTTAAGGAGGTGTGGGAATAAATATTTCAAAAATAATACCATTGAGGTTAAAATTTAATGTCCACCTCCAGTTCCTATGAAAAGTAAATATGTATTGGTGGACAACAGAATAAAATAGTTGAAGAAAACTTAAAGAATTTTCCCAACGAATGCGTGATAACAATCGGGATAAGGTGCAAATTTTCATTCTTACTGCACCAAAATCCACATGGTAAACATGTCATGGTAATTATCGGGCATTTTTGCCCCGTTAAATTTTTATATGTTTGACCTGTCAAAATGTAACAGGGGATACAAACTTTTTCACGTCCAGTAATTACAGGGGCAATAAAGTCTACTTTATTTGCAATTTCAATCACTCCTACAAGCATAGTTTTGATTAGGGGTCAGAATTATCCCGGCCACTCATTATGTACTCCTAAGTTGCTCTAACATTTGTCAGTTAAGCTCAACGGGGTTTACTCTCTATTGACACAGCAGAAATTAGAGAAATTGCCTATTTCTAATTGTGCCTTTTTGATCAAATTGGAGGAAAAGCTATGCAGACTCACAAGTGGATGCATTATTTGAAGCTTGATGCTTGGCTTACTCTTCTGCATGAACTTGGACATGCTCTTGAGGATGTAGGGTGGAAACTGAGGAACCGAAAAAAGTTGCAGGTAGGGGATCATTATTCATTTTGGACAATGTGGATGCCAGGCTATCAGATGTGACAGATTGTTTCCCTTATGCCTGTCTTATTTTTTTCTGGTTGCTAGAACATTTTTTCTTCGAAAATGTGATGATTGCTGAATAAGGAAAAATATGGTTCCATATCCTTCTGCGGTATTTAACTGAAATAGTACTTTTCAGAGCTTGCAGAGACTGAAATGCTACTCCGGGTACACAGTGGTTGGGAAGGCTGAGTAACTTCCATTCTCCAGACTCCTACTAAGCTCTTGGCATAGGCGTATGGTAGAGCTTTCAAATGTTAGAAGGTCCTAGGGTGGTAAACATTTCCCATTTGTAGTTTCAGGTAAGCTTCAGAAAACTCCCACTTGGTGATTTACAAACTTCAGATTATGCAAATTCTAAATGGTAAGACTCATTGCCATGTGCCCAAAGGCCAGAGAGATGCTTGGTCATTGTGTTCTAATGTACCTCCAGCCATTTGCTCATGTACTCCTAAGTTGCTCTAACATTTGTCAGTTAAGCTCAACGGGGTTTACTCTCTATTGACACAGCAGAAATTAGAGAAATTGCCTATTTCTAATTGTGCCTTTTTGATCAAATTGGAGGAAAAGCTATGCAGACTCACAAGTGGATGCATTATTTGAAGCTTGATGCTTGGCTTACTCTTCTGCATGAACTTGGACATGCTCTTGAGGATGTAGGGTGGAAACTGAGGAACCGAAAAAAGTTGCAGGTAGGGGATCATTATTCATTTTGGACAATGTGGATGCCAGGCTATCAGATGTGACAGATTGTTTCCCTTATGCCTGTCTTATTTTTTTCTGGTTGCTAGAACATTTTTTCTTCGAAAATGTGATGATTGCTGAATAAGGAAAAATATGGTTCCATATCCTTCTGCGGTATTTAACTGAAATAGTACTTTTCAGAGCTTGCAGAGACTGAAATGCTACTCCGGGTACACAGTGGTTGGGAAGGCTGAGTAACTTCCATTCTCCAGACTCCTACTAAGCTCTTGGCATAGGCGTATGGTAGAGCTTTCAAATGTTAGAAGGTCCTAGGGTGGTAAACATTTCCCATTTGTAGTTTCAGGTAAGCTTCAGAAAACTCCCACTTGGTGATTTACAAACTTCAGATTATGCAAATTCTAAATGGTAAGACTCATTGCCATGTGCCCAAAGGCCAGAGAGATGCTTGGTCATTGTGTTCTAATGTACCTCCAGCCATTTGCTCCAATATGGGACATAGATCAGCCTTTGCCTTCAAGGACATACATCTGCAGTCTTTCTGAAAACCTGTAAGGCTGGACACCTGAGTAATTAACACTTAGGGCCTCATTCCGATGCCAGTCGGTGTTGCCTCTGACAGAAACAGACACTGTCCTGGTCTCCAGTCGGCATTCCCAACACCTCAATTACAATGCGACCGCACATGGTGCTGTTGCATACTCTCATTTCTCTATGGGAACTTGTGCTATGGCCGTAGCCGACCGTAGCCCATAGAGAAATGGGAGATTCTGTTAATCTCTGCTCCGTGTGGCAGGCCTTAGGGTGCCTGCCACACGGTGCAGGGATTAACAGGGGGGCACACTAGGTGCGTTAGGTCCCCAACCGCAGGCCGCGGGGAGAAGAGTCCCTGCTAGGGGCCCAAAAAGTCACTTTCCAACAGGCTTTCCATGTCATAAAGCCCGGCATGGAAAGCCTGGGAAACCGAAATCGTAATCCTGATGGTGGAAAGACCATCCTATAGGAATTACGTGCCGGTTCTGACTGGCCGACGGAAGGACTGAAATGACAAAAATTCCAATGTCTATTGCTGCTGAGGTCAAGACTTTTGAGCATAAATATTATCATTTAACTAAACTGTTCTACATCTCCTTTTTCATCTGTGTTACAGAATGTGATGGGATTTAGTTTGATGAAGTTAAATTCTCTTGCCTCACTTTCTACCTTTGCCATGATGATTTGATGGTAAACCTCATTTAAAGATTGTTTTGCCTTCATGCTATGCTACATTAAAGACTGGGTCAGATTTTGTGTGGAACGGGCAAGATATCACCTATTGGATATGAGTCTGTAGTCTGAACTGGTCCACAGAAAAGGCAGGCTCTCCCACATGCTCTAGTGAAATCAACATAGTCAGAGGGATGCCTTTTCCTGGGTTGCTGTGTTACAGTCATTACAAAATCGAGTTTTGGGAAAAAATCGAAATACCAGAATAGAGAGGAAGTTTCTTGACAACGTCTTCAGATTCGAAAAGTCTACAGATAGGAGCTGTCGCTAAAGAGATCTTAGTAAAGACTGTGAATTAATTTTAAGGGTTTTAATGTACACTGATTCACAAGCCCTGTCCATAGCTGTGCTTGTGATGTGTGAACCTTAAGTAAACAGTTTATCCATTGTACAGAAGGACATGATTGCTAATGCAAGCGTGTGAGCTTCAGTAATCAATGACGTTCCAAAGATTATGGTACAATCCAGGATGAATAGCAGGGCGTGCAGGAGGTATTCAAGCTACTAAAACATAATTCAACATTCCTTTGTTCTTTGTAATTAACAAAAATGCTTCAATTGCTCCATAACTATTTGAAGACTCTTTGCATGAAAGCATCAGTGAAATTACTCATATCACCACTATTTTTCAAAAGAAGACACATTCGTAGAAGGAGACATTGATATTATTTTTAATATGGGGAGGATACAAACTCTCAAGCGCATTCCTGTCTTTTCTTTGCGCTGGCACACAATGTGCAGCCTTGCATCAATGCAGGCAACTTTGAGCCATAGTGGAAGGGTACCTGCATGGTAAATAGCGTTTACAACGATATTTTTACAACGCGGACTTTGACCCCGCATACATTTTCTCCGCAAGTTCACTTACCCCGCATGCCATAACTCCGCATTTTTTGACTCCGCATGTGCATTTAAAACGCATGCCTTTACAATGCAAATCGTTGTAAAGGTATGTATGGAAAATCAACAGGCGGAGTAAAAAAATAAGATTTTGGGCGGCGATCCACGTCGTTGTGAGGAAACAGGTTTTTCCGTTTCCTCACATCGACGTGCACCGCCCCTCACAGAAAGACGACGTGATGCAGGAAGCAGAAGGCGAGAAAAACAATGAGGAGAGAGAGGTAAGGGGGAATGGGAATGGGGTGGGCGTTAAGTTTGTTTTAGGAGTTAGGTAGTGTATGTGCAGTGTAGGGTTGTGTTTGTGTAGTGTAGGGTAGTGTTTTAGGGTTTAGGGTAGTATTAGTGCAGTGTAGGGTAGTGTTTGTGTAGTGTAGGGTAGTGTTATAGGGTTTAGGGTAGTGTTAGTGTAGTGTAGTGTAGGGAAGTGTTTGTGTAGTGTAGGGTAGTTTTTTAGGGTTTAGGGTAGTGTTAGTGTAGTGTAGTGTAGTGTATGTGTAGTGTAGGGTAGTGCTTTAGAGGTTTAGGGTAGTGTTTTAGGGTTTAAGTTTGTGGTGTAAGTGGAGTGTAGGGTAGTGTTTGTGTAGTGTAGGTTAGTGTTAGTGTAGTCTCACTTACCTGTAAACCTTTTACTAGGAGTATACCTTTACCACACATGCCTTTGCGTTGTAATGGCATGCGTGGTAAAAGTATAGTCATGGTAAAAGTTTGCATTATTATAAAATGCGGGGTGATAGAATTTGCGTTATAAAAATGTCGTGATGACGGTATGCGGAGTGATGGTTAGTGGAGTAACGTGATATATTCTACCTGCATTGCAGACAGGATTGTTTTTGTAAAGATATTTCCCCTTGCTTTACCTCACCTGGGGAGGCTTAGTATTTTGACACATTCCCAGGTCCACCAGTAATAGTAAATCTGGGAATGCTCCAAAATCCATGGGTGGATGTGTGGGAACACCCGAGCTCCACCCGTGGAACTCTGCCCTGGGGCAGAGGAATGCATCCCAGCGATTTGTGCTGCATTGTGTTACTATAGATTTATCAAGACATGCATGGCTATGCAAGATGGCCGTGCATGGCTTCATTTATCTGACTTAGTAGTTGTGTCACCCTTGCGCCCCATTATGTAGCACAAGGGTGACACAAATCATTGATAAATATGCCCTCTACAATTCAAACAGAAAGTCAATGAAATGTTAACTTAACATTTATTAAGATAGGAAGACTGAACAGAATTTTAACAAGGATTGTATGTCCACAGATGTCAGCAAGTAGTTACTCTTTGGAAATTATACTACCAGCTTACTGCGACATCCCCCCCCCCCCCCAAAAAAAATAAAAAAATATATATATATATATATATATATATATATATATATATATATATATATATATATATATATATTCACTGAAAAAACCATAGGTTTCACACATGTTATAGTTAGCGGAAATTTTACTGATAAAAAACCAGTGAAATTCCCCCGTTATAGTTAGCGCAGGCAACTATAACTCACGCGACCGCAATCCTCTGCTGATGCTAATACTGTATTTAGACACTTATTTGCCCATGTCTTCTTCCATACATTTTTAGCTATACATATATTACAAATATTTTTTTTTCATAAAGACACATATGTCATCAGCAGAAGATTGCAGTCGCGTGAGTTATAGTTGCCTGCGCTAACTATAACGGGGGAATTTCACTGGTTTTTTATCAGTAAAATTTCCGCTAACTATAACATGTGTGAAACCTATGGTTTTTTCAGTGAATTTGCAAGGTTTTTTAAATGCTAATTCCTAACTATAACGTGTGTGAAACCTATGGTTTTTTCAGTGAATTAGTACGGTTTTTTAAATGCTAAGTTTTTTTCCCTTATAATAAGCCCTGTACATTTGGTGGCCTTCGGCCACCAAAAGCACAGGGGGTGGGGTAAGTGTGGATAGTGTTTTTTGCCCTTAACATAAGCCCTGTGCTTTTGGTGGCCTTCGGCCACCAAAAGCACAGGGGGTGGGGTAAGTGTGGATAGTGTTTTTTTTATTTTTATTTTTTTACCGTACGCTTACGGTAAGCGTACGGTAAGCGTACCCCGCGAAATTGCCGAAAAAAAAATAAAACCGTTTTTGCACTTGGGGGATGTTTGGGGACTCCCTCAACATGACTATGTGGGAGGGAGTTGTCAAAACAGCCCCTTTACATGTTTTTGGGCTTGATATTTTAAAAATCACTCTCAGTGCGAGAGACAAAATGGCGGCCGCCGCTTCCTGGTTTCGGCCGATTCGAATGTTTACTAAGATCTAAGAGCCAATCAGAATCGCGCTCGCGCACGCCACCGTACGCTTACCGTAAGCGTACGGTAAGCGTACCGTAAGCTGGCTCAGATATATATATTGATTTAAAGGCTATTTTCTCAGAATCTACTGAACAGATTTACACCAAACCTACAAAAGGCACTTCCTTGACCTAGGGACTACCTCTCTGCCAAATTTTGAGTAATTCTGTTCAGCCGTTCGGGCTGTAGCTCGTTCTAAAGGTCCTATGGAAAAATGCATGGGAAAAACGCGTTTTGGGACCCCCCTTTTATCTCAGCCCCCGCTTGACGGATCCCCCCGAGACTTTCAGGGTAGGAGCGGAGCGTAGCGCCCCACCTATTTCGAAAAATTTGCGAGGATTCGTCGACCGGCGCCAAAGTTATTCAAAATAGAATGTTGAGGTTTTCCTATGGAAACGTGGTCCTAACTATAACTACCTACTGGCTATCGCCAGTAGGTAATATATATATATATATATATATATATATATATATATATTTTTTTTATTTTTTTATTTTTTTATTTTAAAGCTCCAGGTTCCCCTGTCATGAAAAACGCACTCGAAGTGTTGATGTGTCATTCCTTTATGACGTTCAATGTTTCCCAGTGCCAAAGGAAATTACAGCGTGTTGAAATTTTGCCTTACCCGTTTCAAAGCTGGTTCGCTTCTTCATCAGAGGCTCGACATCATGCAAGCGGACACACCCACATTCTTTGTCCTAATCCCACCCCCTCTTACAGGCAAAGCATTCTGGGATCTGTAGTGTGTCCGCTATTACACCCTGGATGGGCGCATGTCTTCATTGAACACCGTCCTTGATTAAGGCCCTCCGATGGGTCCTAGCGTCAGGGAACATCATGCGCTCACCAGCAAAGTCCCACAAGTGTGACTGGGTAAATATTCCGCCCGTGGCCCCCCAGTTATCGGGGTGGTCCATTCTCCCGCGGCAAAGGATGCGTTAGGCAAACTTTCGACATGCTGTAATTTCCTTTGGCGCTGGGAAACATTGAACCTCATTAAGGAATGACACATCAACACTTCGAGTGCGTTTTTCATGAGATGGGAACCTGGAGCTTCAAAAAAAAAAAAAAAATATATATATATATATATATATATATATATATATATATATATATATATATATATATATATGTCCCCACAATAAACCAATGGTGCGCTCTCAGTAACCAAGGAAGGCAAAGTCCGGGATAGTGTCAAAAAGAGGTGTTTATTCCTCACAACGCGTTTCAACTCGTTGCAGAGTCTTGTTCTATCTATATAGATAGATAGATAGATAGATAGATAGATAGATAGATAGATAGATAGATAGATAGATAGATAGATAGATAGATAGATAGATAGATAGATAGATAGATAGATATCAATTAGACTACATTCCCCCAGTATAAAAAAAAACATTATGCATGCACTTGTATGTTTTCTACCTGAATATTTCTATTTTAGTGTCTGTGGTTTGCATATTATATTGCTTCAATATTATACACCAAATATCGAGAGAGTTTTCAGGACAGGTCTGCTGATTGAGTTCCTTTTCTAAAAATGCGAGTGCTATTTTTCCAACCACACTCTCTGCATCACTGTGTCTAGTTCTCTAGAGCCCTTGTCTCTTCCTGGAAAAAACACTGTTCTGTCACACACAACATCTTCTTTATTAGGTCAGAAGAAAACCATAATTAGATCACACTGCTTTAATGCCTTGAGGGGCTAACATCGAAAATGAACTGGATAATGTAGTTGTTGAGCTCTTTGCTTATCCTTTGCTGTGTGAACCACTGCAAAGTTACAGCTGACACAACAGCATAAACAGAGAATACATTTAAAAAAATGCTCTTCCTACGTCATTGTTTGTGGTTTGGTTGTAAGTTACTCTTAAATGGTGTTGTGGATCTAAATTACAACATTCCTTCTTTGGTTTATGATCTTTGGGATAGTATTAACATTCCCACAAATATTCCAGGACTTTAGTTAAAATGATAAATGAAAACCGTGGGATATTTTGTGTAAAGCTTTGATTGCAACAAATATTTTAAGATTAGAGTTACAATTCTAAATTCATGGCTCATCAATCCAGTTCAGTTCAGTTCATGGTTAGTTGATCAAGTCAAGAAAGCAGTGAAGGATTAGTTTGGCACACGGTCTCAAGACATGCTGACACTTGGCTCTGCCAGAGGCCATGGAGCAATCAATATTTCGAGTAATGCCAGACAAATATGCTGATTTGGGGTGCAGGGCAGAAGCAGTTCATTGTATTGCAGATGGCCAGGCCTTTGACGATGCTTCTGTTCTGAAGAGATATTGGCAGACCCAAGCACATCCTACTCGCAGCAACACTGCTACTTGTGGATGCACGTAAGGAATTAAAGATGATGCCAGCAACTTGTGCTGAGGTCATGAAGCAATAGATTAGCAATCATTAAAGACATATATAAATATAGTGAAAATACTAATGTATGACTCACTAAAGAAATTCTAATTTGATTGTAGAAATGCTGAAAGTTCAAAGTGTGCTCGATCATTTTTGCAAAATTCACTGGCTTTTTAACAGCAGTCACTCGTATCTATTGGCTTGGGGTATTTATGGGAGAACTCTTTAGGGGGCTCTATCCCTTCAAAGGGAATCTTAAAAAAATTCTATTGGGCAAAAATATTGTCTAATGAAGCCCACAATGCTGCAAGTGCTACTTTGACAGATGAGTTTCTGAATTTTGAATTGGGCTGTGTTTATGAGCAGTTTTGGGATACTATCACAGACCCGTTGGATAGAAAGCTTTATTTCCAGTTTAAAGTAGGCACCCTACAGTTAAAATCACGTACTTCTACATGGATGGCATTTGATTTTACCGTTTGCCCAATGTGTGATGCCCCTAAGGAAACAGTTTTTCATGATTTTTTCACCTGACCTGCATATGACCGTGCACGTTCTGTCTGGCTGCCCTCTCTTTGTAGGCAGCTAGGCACCAGAAACTATGGCGCCTCCCTTCGCATACTCAAATCTGACTGTTGTCCATTGTATGCTTGTGTGGTTGCCAAATTTCTGGGTGCTATGTGGTTGACTCGGCGGAAGGTCTCTTCCTTGCACCTGTGACAAACTGTTTTTCATATGTTTGCTCCAAGTCTTATCCATTTTATTTTGTTGCCAAACGATTGTGTTGGCTCGGCTTTATAAATTTGTGGGGTCTGATGTGTATCTCTTATGAACTGTTGTTTTTAATGTATTTGCTTCATTATATTGTTAAATCCTCTGTTTCAAATATTCATTTTAACTGTATGTAAACTGTAATATTTTTTGTGCATACTTTTATGGCTGTGATAGCCGAAATAAAGTTATATTGAATTGAATTGAAGTGTGCTCGATCTTAAATTTGATAGGAAGGTACTATGTTAAAGATATTGAAAATCGCCTTTCTTTTGCATTTTCTGTGGGAAATATATAAATTATTCTTCCCAGAATGTCGAAGGAAATAGAATCAAATTAGAAAACATATATAATGTGAAAATATTAAAAATTATTCTTCCTCTACATTGTCTGGAGATTTTACAAGTAGAATACAGTATAAACCTCTGCAAACAATTCTTGACTGTATGGTAGCAGTCAATGAAACATAATGCAAAAGCAAGATAGTAATTCATTTGGCCTGAGAAAAGTAATTGTGACCATTCTATACCAAAGTATTTTGATACAGATGTTATCAACATTAAAAATTGAATAGGCGATTTCTAGGTCTTTATCTTTTATAACGATTTTCACCAGAGTTGCAGGCTCAATGTTAACGAGATCGAGTTCTGAATAGCAGTTTCAGCGGAAGACATCAATTCTATGTTTGAGAACAATTAGTAAATCACCTGTGTGTCTTTTGCTTTCTCGTTCTACCTGCGCCGGGTATGCCAAGATGTGGGTCTCGGGCTCACTGTGCCACTGGATTCAAGCTAGCTTAGCTGATGAAGGGTGATGCCCCAAAACCGGTCCCAGGATGCTTGTTTCTGGTCCAGGGAAGACCTGGCTTGGCAGTTCGGTATGGACTGGTCCCATGAGGCACAGGGTAAAGACTGATTTGTATATAGCTTGGTCTGAACTGGGGTGGCATGGTGAGCAAAAGAACGATGGATTTAACCCAGATCTATTGACTGTGGGAGAATGTTTGATTTGCTCTGCATTCTGTCCATCATCTGAGTTTGTGTTCATCCCTACACCGTGTGGCAGGCACCTCATGGTGCCTGCCTTAAGATGCAGGGAGGAACAGGGGACACTACAGGGGGCACCATAGGTGTCTTCTTGCCCCCAAACCAGACTCCGCTGGCTGAAGGGGGCCCTGCTAGGGGCCCCGAAAGTCACTTTCTTATAGAATTTCCGTGTTGGAAAGCCTGGCATGGAAACCCTGACAGAAAAAGACATCATAATCTGGATGGCGTAAAATGCCATCTATCACGATTACGCGCCCGTTCTGACTGCAGACAAGCTCCTTGAGCCTGTCGGAAGCCAGACGGAATGGTCAGCTGGTTTCAAAACCGACAGCCTCCATTTTAATGAGGTTGTCGGTTTTTAAACCACAATGAGGCTCGAAAAGCCTCTGCACTGCGTTCGGAAGCTTTCCGAGCCTCATCGTAATGAGGCCCTTATGTGCCATTATTTTATCCCTTTAAAAATTTATGCATTGTTCTGCAGTGTCAAAATCAATAGGTGTTGCAGTGGAACGCCCACAGCAACACCCACTGCCCACCCCTTACACGCTAAGCTTAGCGTGAAAGGCTGCCTTATTTACAAGGTAGCGTTAAGCCACGTTAAATGGCTTAATGCTACCTTGTAAATAAAGCAAAACCCCTATCGCCACCACAACGTCTTAAATAGTGATGCGGTGAGGGCACTAGGGGCTTGTAAATAAGACCTGAGTGTTATTTCAAAGGGCTATTTTTACGGAAAGATGTTCATTGCATTTTTCATCTCCGTGACAGGTGCTCTTGACTTTGTAGACTTGCTCCACATTGTTGCACACTACGTCTCATTGAATCAGTAAACTGCAAAACATAATGTAAAGCTCTTGCATCGGATATATTTGAGTCAATCATGTTTGTGCTAGGACAGCGTTCGTGTCAATCAGCCAGGATGCAATTATTTGAATTGAACCATTGCGGGTTTCTAAGGTAAATAGAGTCCTGAAAAATCAATCGATTTGAGATAGGCCTCTAACTGACTGATATAACAGTAATGCTTATAACTTGTTTTATTTAGCGCTTTGTTTCGCAGTTCTGCCATTTCTAAGAGCTAGAAGTAACAGTTTTTTCTATTACTAAACTTAACGGTATTTAAGTTGCAGAGCTCAGAAGAATGGAGGCAGGCCAGCTTGCTGACAACACCCAGGTGTTGACAAATACTTCTAGTGTAGTAACCTGTGCCTGATGTAGTAACACCCATTCCCATACCAGAATGTGAAGTTTGTAGACTGACTGGTTTGGGAACAGATGGGTAGTTTTCTATGAGATTTATGTAATAAAAGATTGCATCGCACATTACTCATTTGTGGATTCGTAAAGTTGCCTGCCTAATGATTATTTATATACGTCTCTATTTGCAACACCATGTGAGTGGTTTGGAAGGTATTGTATTGTAATTGCATTTATACAGCACTTACTATCCCTGGCGAGGCGTCAAAGCGCTTAATGTAGGGTGGAGGCCTGCAAGAGATGGCAGAACTCCGTCCCTGCATGTGCATTCCCAAATGTAAAACATTTTTTAAAGCAGCACATGGACATTAAGGGGATACGTGATGTTTAAAAAAAATCCTGTTTAAGAAAACATTGGGGAGCAACCATTGGTCCTCAGGACTGCCACTGTCTCCCCTAGAGTTTGCCCGACATGATTCAGAACAGCTTAAAATCCGTTACCACTCAGTTTGGTGGTCTGTAACTAAGCAATGGTTCGTACATGCAACTGCAGTCACAAACCATTGATACATACTTCTACAACTCATAAATAGGACGAAGACACTTCATGCAGATTTTGTCCCAGAAGAATAAGTGCCCAGGTTCATTGTTTAACTCAGAAGCCCATGCCATCCTCTTCATTACTATCCTTTTCCCTTTATCGCACTCTTCTTGCACGTTCTGTTTCATTCCCAACTTTCTGTCTTTGTCACCATTTCTTCTTCGGTATTTCCCACTTTTTCCCTTTCTCTCTTTTAGTCTTGATAAATGTCTAATGGTAAAAAATAAGTCCCAGTCTGCAAAACTTTATGCCTGTGGGTTCCACCTGCAACCACCATTTCAAATTAAACACAGGGGCCACCCTTTTCATGCCTCCTATTTCCACTTCAGAATGGACTGCAAAAGCACTTTAATGTGTCAGAAAAGCTATTTAGACTCTTTAAAAAGTCTTTTGTGCATCTTCTGCAGCCCTTTGGCAACCACACGCTGTGTTTTTGTGAGTGGTAGGTTTTGAGACACAAAATACTTTATACATCAGGCACACTATTCACCAAATGAACCACCTTGTAATGTGATCTAAAAGTAGGGAGTAGCTGTAAAATCACAGGTCAGTTAACATAGAGACACAAAAACAATAAATCAGAATGGAAGAACAAAATCTAGTTTTTAGGCACTGGCTATTTGGACAGCCATCCCGAGTTTCAGTTCCATACGTTATATTGCGCATGATCAAAATCTCACCCAATGCCAGGATATTGCAAAGGCACCAATGGAATGTGTTGATTTGTTGCAGACATAATGCAAATTTTGCTACTTTGAATAATTTGTGGAAACGGTGCATTATTTATTGTTGTTTACAATGTAGTCCTCATGCTGGCTTTTCCAGAGGGGAGGAAACTGAATACACATTGATGACATTTCACAAAATAATATTTTACTCCCAAATGGATGTAATTCTACTATTGCTGTGCTCTATTGATGTGTGGAATGGCACTTTCTGCCACTGATGTTTTGTGGATTTGGAATAAGTTAATAAAGCTGAAAGTTACATTTCTGTTTGTGTGATGTGTGTAGTCAACGCTTCAAATGTGTAACGTAATCAAACAACTTTAGGAATGGAAGATGCACCCATGGCACACTCGGGCAATTGCTGAGGGAGTGAGAATATAGTAGCCAAGGGTACATAATGCAAATGGTGGTCCATCCCACAAATAATTAAATTCCTCCACTGGTTCGGTGATTCATAAAACAGTAGTGTATATTTTTTGTTGTGTTCCCCACAAGAAAAGTACAGCTGGTCTAGCCCAGAATTATTCACCAACATTACCTGTTCAAGGGTGAGGAAACCAATATGTCTTTTCAGCATTTCCCATAGAAGAAAACACTGCATTTTTGCAAATGCAGGGAAGAGATTTTTCACCTTGTTCTTTAACCCCTTCAGTGCCCATGACGAGCTGGACTCGTCATGGGCTGCGGTGGCGCTGTGCCCATGACGAGTCCAGCTCGTCATGAACTCCGCCCGCTAATGGAAGGCGCGGCACTGGGCGGGGAAAGGGGGGAGAATGCAAGGGGTTAATGTTTTGACATGGGAAGCCAAAGTAAATAAACAATAGCATAAGATATAGTCTGAAACCTGCGGTAGCCATGATTTCCTAACTGTTAATGTTTGACTCGCACATGTAAGGTCACTGATGGTCAGTGTCTGTGATTCTAACTGATCATGATATCTTGTGCAGTACTAGTTACAGCAGAATGTTTCTTGATACTCGGGAGCTAATTTTCTAACTCGTGTTCACATCAAGAGATAACTTTTCACACCATCCCCACTCATTTGGGGAATGCTGCCATACCATTTGCTCAGTTATAATGAATTCAATCCTGCACTTAACAGGAGTAAATCTCAGACCATTTTCAGAGTGATCATAGGCCAATAATATGGCGTTATGATAGTGTCATATATTACCTGTGAGGACAGAGATTTTCAAGTGTACATTTAACTTTTTGAATAAAAATGTATGATTTTCATGGGTATGTAGCTGAATTGGCTTTTCTACAATGAAAACTTATTTTATGTGAACATGCAATAAAAATGCTTAACATCCTATTGTACAATTTCAGGATGCTTAGTGATGCGTATTTTTCAATTACTTGCTAGCACACTTTCTCAAAACCCCAACACAAACAATGAGAAGTGGCTCATTTAGGATGCACTGGGTGAAACACCACCTTTTTACCGCCCGTATTAAAGAATAATAATAGTATTTGAGAGTCTGGTCATCGACCTTACCTATTTGCTCCACATGCCTTGTTGTTGTGCATTGCATAAATGAGAGGTGATTGTGGGATAGTAATCATTCTTCATGCAGTGTGCATGCAGAAAATCCTGCAGACCTGCCTCATTGAGTGGCGATGTAAACACTAGCCCTTGCACAGTCAACCCTCCTCACACTTAATCCCTCCCTCATCTGCTGATTGACAAAGGAAGCAGGGATCTTGGTTAAAAATACAGACGCTGACTATCGTGACAGATTCTGCTAGTCCCTGTTACTGCATTGTTCGTGTTGAAACCAAGCATGTGGCCAGAGCTGGAGGAGGATTGAAGGGCTAGCTGCATATAAGCAGGGGTGAGATGAAGAAAAGTCTATATGTGTGACTGTGTGTGTTTGAATGTAAGAGCATGTGAATGAGTGTCAGTGTGTGTGTATGTTTGTGTTTCTGACTGGTGAGGGTCAACAAGGTGAGGACTCACCCGTGATTAATAGTTGAGATTGTGGAAGCTATTTACCACTTTCCGGCTATCCCTAACATGAAAATAGCCCATCCTTGACTTCCTATAGAGAGCTTTCTTGGCGACGTTCTAGCTACCCTAGCATTATAGTGCCCCATTCTTGACATATAATGGGCATTTTTAACATAATTTTAACTATTCATTAAGTAATAGGGGCATGTCCTTGCCATGTCATGAGCATTCTTGAAGAAATTCTGGTTGTCCCTCACTTAATAAAGACACATCCTTACCATACAGTAGTTTTTCACCGCAAAATTGTGGCCATACCTGGGATATACTCAGCATTTTGGTTAACACTGGCAAAATAGTGAACTATCATCAACATATTGTTGACCATCCTGGCTATATATATTTTATCTCCACCATTATAGTGACCTATCCTTGAACATTATTGGAAAAATGTCTGTCTCTGACACTGGGGGCCCTTCTTTGACATATTGTGGATGCTTTTGACATAATTGTGGCCATATGGTACAAAATGTTGGTGGACAAAACTACCATATGTTTCGGTCCCTGTTATTTGATAATATTGACAAATGGGTGTGAAAGATAGAATCTGTCAATGTGTGACAGTAGAGCATGCACATTTGTGATGGAAAGGACATCTAGTGTAGGAAGGTGGGTTATTAGTAGGTGCAGGTAGGTATCTACAACTAGTAATAATACCACAATCATAAATAAGGTGCAGTCAAGTCTCAGTAAATTAATCCCTGCTCATCCCTTGATAGCTTGGCAGACGAGCAGCAAGGCTTAGCTTAGGAAAGAGGTGTATATAGCATTTAATATCACCAAAACAGTAAATAAGTAAAAGACAAAACATAAAAATACAATACAAATTTATAGAAATAGAGAATACTTGTATCTTTAAAATAACAAACATCCAATGTAGGGAAGTTGAGATAGAAATTTTTGAAGAATAAACTGTAATGTAGTGGCTAAAAGCACAAAGCGCCAACCGTGGACATCTGGTCGTCTAGCGTGTGTGAGATTTCCAGGTCAAATCTGAAATCTCAAGCTGACTGCGATGGAGTGCAGGTTGGATACAGTCCTAGGTATGTCCTGCTGAAGTTCACCTTCTCAGAATTGTGCCAAGAGTTCAGTTCACAGATCCGAACTTCACCTGTAGCAAGGAGAGCGTTACTGGTGGTGGTTGGTGGGACGAGGATTGCCACTTGATGTCACAGGTGGATGAGCTGGTTTCTCATGGTCGTGAGTGCTGAAAAAGGCTGTCTAAAGAGATGAACTTGCACCTGCTCATGCTGATCCTTTGTATGAGCAGAGTCTTCTAGCACTGGCCAAGGGTCCAGAAGCTCTGGATTGCCACTTGAGACTCAATATCCCACAATGCACCTGTGAAATCCAGGAAAATCCAGGTGACATTTGTCAGCTGGAGTAGTCCTCTCTTTGGGCTGTTGCAGGTAGTTTCTTCTGAATTTTTCTACCTGGGGCTGCTCTAGGAGTCAACTCCTTATCCTTCAAGCCAGGCACAGTCCTTTCTTGTTTGGATCCTTGGGAGTGCAACAGGTGCAGTTCTTCTGAGTGCAAGCCTTCTATGATGCAGTCTAAGGGTCCAGCAGTGCAGTCCTTCTTCTCCAGATGTTTCAGGCAGGGTTCTGAGGTGCTCTTGCAGCTCTCTCATATTTATCCCCCATTCTGGGAATGCAAGCGGGGGGTGACCCCAATCAATGGGGTTCAGATTGCCACTGTCTGCCATGACAAGTTCTTGGAAAGTGTGGCATACCTTTGTCCCAGAATGAACATTTCTCAAAAAATCTAAATGGAAAAAGTTTCTCCCTGGAGTGCAGGTCTGGCTAACCCAAACCACAGCTGTGGCTAGCTTTTCTCTACACTACCCTTCCAGCCCCTCTTCTAATATAATTAGAAGCTCCCATCTGACTGGAAATTAAGGAAATGGCAGCTGGCCTGGGTCCTAGGACATTTGTGCTTCTACCTTTGAATTCAATTTATCTGCCTAGCCCCCTTTCTCTCCTTGGCTTCTCTTAGGAAGCACATCTCCTCCCACAAAATGGCTGTATTGATGCAGGCTCCAGGACTCTTCACACCTACTCAGGGAGCAGCTTGGTGCAGGCTGGCCAATCGGAAGAGGCTGCTACAAGGCTGTTTTAGGTAACTTAAGGAAAGTAAGTTCTAAAACAAAACAGGACACAGCACAACGATACAGTAAAAACAGAACACAAGAACCACAGAACAACATAACCACATCACCATCCAGCACTACAGTTCTAAAATATAGTAGCACAAAAACAACAACACACACAACCACTACAGCAAAGTACCACCCAACAAGTATGTTCTCAAATTCTTGTCACACATTTTCTAAATCCAGAATCCTGTTTTCATTATATACTGGTAAAAAAGTGTTTGGAGCAAGCATTGGCTTATCTTACCACCAAGGACATTAAATAGGGTTGGTTAAAAATGTTTTGTGATCTAGCTTATAATTTCCATATTAGTTCATTTAAAAATGATCAGTATTTGACCATTTTGGTTGCATTAACATAGTGGTCAATACTGAATTTTAATGTTATTAATTAAGAGAAGTTAATTCCAGTTTCATTAGGTGGGACCAGAAAATGGTGCATTCATTTATTTTGAAGTAAGATTTATTATTTTAATTTTAAAACATAGTTTTCTCTTAGTTGTTTGTGAAATTCAGTGTTACATTGGAACATAGTATTAAAATCACAATTCACTGCAGATAATTGCACATTTCTCTATAAAATAATGACCTCACATTGTGTGAACTTCTGTTGCCAATCTTGAAGTGGAGTATGTAAAGTGACTGTGCAAAACGATGATCCTGATTGTGACTGACTAAGTTTATTCCCATATGTGAGGTATTGCCTGTTGTAGCACACAGCCAAATGTAGCAAGCTCCTCACTCCAGAAACGTTTCTCACATAAATATGGGCAAGCAGCACTCAAAATTGGACCTAATAAATTATGTTGTTGGTTGTGTTAGATTGTATTGGATGTGATAATTATCGCAAACGAAGCAGGGACTTTGTTGTGCTTTGGGTAAAAGACTTTACTTGGAATATGTTCACCATTCTGCTTTTATGAGGAGGATGTGACTGTGCTACTATGGAATACTGTTCTGTTTCTCAGTAGCTTGGTGTGTGCTCTAAACTCCTAGTACGTGGAAGAGATATTATTTGGACGTGTTACACGTAAATGGGAATGTCTCAAAATCCATTTCCTATAGATATTCACAGACACAGATTCGGAGATTTTTGGATCATCTCACATGTTCAACATTCACCTTAATTTACTCAGAAATTGGTGTACTTGTTCAAAATCTGAAAAAGGGTGGAGAAACATTGTGGTAGGGTTCTGCAAGTGAAATTCACAACGTGTGTCTATGAGATGCTCCGGTCATCTCCACGGGCCCTCGTATCAGAGTGTAGTGGCATATAGGCATATAGCTATGATGTGCACTTGTTTATACATTTTCTACATTGTGTAAAATGGTGCATGAGCTGTAGACTGCACTGTCAGAAAGCATGGAGAGGTAACTACTCCTCTGCTTCCATATTTCAAGTCCTCTAATGTGCGAATGTATCTACCAGATGCACTCTTTTGAAAATGAAACTGCAGGTGAAATACAACAGTAGCAAAGGTGGAGGCTATATTGAAGGAAAAGAAATGGATGCCAGTAAACATTGACGGCAGCGCTCATGACTTTCATCATATGACGTATTGGTAGTAGAGCTGTACAACAAGGACTCATTCACAAAGATATTTGCATACCTCTGCTGAACTTAAGTGCATTGTTATCTATGGTTATGATTGCAAATTTTAATTCGTAAATTGATCTGCTTATGTTTACAACCACGCCATATGTTGATATGCAGTGGAAGCAGATCTCCTAAAAGGTTGTAGTGTGGCTGGACATGGGTGCCTGCCTTAATGGATAAACACAGCCATGTAAACACAGACATTTTGAAGGCAAATTCTTACTCTGGATACAATTAGAGATGTTATCCTGTCAATTGCCATAGGCAGTCCCTATTCAGTGTGGGATTGGTGACTATGGTTAATTTGTGCTGGAGGGCATCATTGGCATTTGTCTCAGGAGACACGGACTCTTTACTGCCTCCCTCACTGTCCTGGGCTGAGCAGCCGAAGACAGCACATTACTGCCTATTTTATCTTCAATGGGCATAGAAATGTCAGTTTTTTGTCACAGATTTCTCGCTCAAGGCAACAGAGGGCTTCGTGGCTGTTGAGAAGCAAATACATGATTTAAACTCCAGTCCTAGATGATTTAAAGAATGTTCAACATTCCTTGAAGGAGTTCAGAAGGTTTATTTGCTCATTTAATATTCTAACTCCAGCCCTGGAATATGTTCGTAAAAGTTAAATATTAGAAAAGCAAAGAGAAGACATTTTGCATTCCTGTGAGGTGCTCCCCTGAGGAGGGGGCTCAATGCAAAAAAACTAAAAATAGTTCCTTTCATCATTTCGTTGTATTGACAGCCCTACTTCCATTTCTTGAACAACAATGGAAATAAAAGTAGAACTATTGCTTTCGCTCACAGCCTGAGTGCATGTTGTCTGTCTTATTGTAAAAATACATCTTTTGTACATTTATATTGGTGTACCAACCTCTTTGAGTACTCTTGAAAAGCTAAAATAATACCTGCTTCCCAGGAGTATCTGTAGAATTCTCTGTGAATTCCCAAAGAACCATATTGTTCACTCAAAGATAGGCATCAGTCTATGGGATCAGATCACCAACTTTCTAAGGAAGCAGGCACTAATTCATATGGAATGACCTATAAAGACAAAACTTGTTAATTGAGAAATGTGTGAAGTGTTGCTGTAAGCTAGGACAAGAGGGACATTCAGCAGGCATTTTTAGGTTTCTTGACATTGACTGGCACTGTTTCATATATTTGGAGGTATGATAAGGCAGTGGTTATCTTAAGCACCGTTTACCACCATATTCCAAAAACAGAATACTGAAGGTATTTGACCAGAACATATATGCATGCTTTTAGTCTATCATCAACAGTAGTGGTGATAAGTGCTGTTGTTTTTTGTGCTGCTGTAGTTTTGTTTTGTATTATTTCAATGTGATTTGGTTGCAGCGACGGCCCGTATAGGGCATGTTACCGGGGCGGTGACATGGGGCAGAGGAGGGTCAGGGTGGGGGGTTGCAAAATGCGGCATACGGCCGTATGCAGGTAAGTTACGAAAAAAATAAAGAAATCGAATTTTGTTGCACACGCTGCATCGCATTTGGCGATGCTGCACGCGCAACGAAATTCGTTTTTTTTTCCGTAGCTTACCTGCAATCGGCCGTATGCCGCATTTTTCAACTCCCCACCCTGCCCCTCCTCTGCCCCACGTCACCGCCCCGGTAACACGCCCTATACGGGACGTCGCTGTTTGGTTGTACTACAATTTTTGTGTTCCGTTCTGTTTTGACTGTTTTGTTGTGATGCTAGTTTTTAATTTAGTTATGTTGCTTTGTGTATGTTTTTATGTTATGTTCTGTTGTTCACTAGGTCAACCAACGCTGCTACTTTTCCAGTGAAAAGCAGAGCATTCCTTGCAAGTTCAAGTGACAAGCAATCATTTGCAAATGTTTAAGGTGATGAAATATCATTTTGAGTTTGCATTTTGTCATACAGCCCTTTATCTCTTTTTTCATGCTCTTGCCCATTTAAATCTATACAGGTATTGTGTTTGCAATTATAATATTCAGACTAGTGCCAATGCCAACAGCCACTTATAATAAGTAGAGGCAGAGCTTAAATTCAGGGGGTGATTGCAGATGGGCCCACAGATACTCATTTTTTGGAGATACACACTTATTTTTCTTTAACATGCTTTGATCCAGAGCAAGAGGGAGAAAAACTCAAAAGGGGAGGAGTAGATGAAAGAAGGAAAAACAGTGACAAAGGGGAAAAGAAGGGATGAAGAAGAGCTTGCAAGAGTGAGGTAAAGAAGCAGGGAGTGTCTGGTGGTTTAAAGCACATGAGATGGATTCAAGACTACACATATTTGGTATTCCGCACCCTGACCTTCCATCGCACCTGTCCAAAACTTTGGGCCCGACACTTACAAAATAAGCAGTCTCTCAAATAAAGCTCACATTACAGGCGCGGAATAAAGGAATTGTTTTTCTATGGCTCACGGAAACGTTGTTTTCCTTTGCCTTTATTACCGCATTAGAATAGTTCAGGAATGGCATTAATGAAATACGATCAAGTAGTCCCTCCATATCTCCAACTATATTATTGTCTGCTCTGCGGCTGTGACCGGAAAACAATACTATACTACAAGGCATCATGGGAAAAGAAAGGTCTTCAATGACATCAATCTTAGTCAGTCTTTCTGAATTTCCCCCTTTTAGTATTTGTTGTAAAATGCATTGTAAGCCAGTAAAACATTAATTAAAACACTGCGATCTAACATAGCGTTTATTTGGGCGGCCTATAATTACAAAAATCTCTGCTAATAAGCTGCAGTCACGGTGATGGTTTTAAGACTGGGGACTGGCCGCGGAATCTTGCTTTATGTTTTTTATACTAACATTTTCAATCTGATCTCTGCGTGCCATTAGTAAATTCGGTTTAATGTGGCATGCCGTGGTCTCCTATTAACCACTCGTCTTTGAATCAAGATCCTCTCCTTCGGTTTAATGTGCTTCTCGGTGGTACCACTAAGTGCTTGCTCGCATCAAGGAGAACCCTTCCTGTATATGGTATCGCATTTGAATATAGATAGCAAGGTTAATGGCTTAGGCTGCTGGTATTTTTAGAAACCTCTCCAAAGCAGGATACCATTATCTGCTCTTTTCAGGCCGAGTTTAAGATTGCCTTGCAATGGCTTAGGGTGATAAATTCTTAATACTTTGCATTCTATAGCATCCTTTTAGCTAAGTATGATAATATGCTGAAAGGGTATTGATCGGAAAGTATTACAAATGACTACAAAGCAATAAACTATTAATGTTAACTAATGAATTATGTTTTAAAAACATAATTCCTTTCTTTAATGAGTGCAACGGATGCAGCATGTCATGCTGATCGATAAGAACTAGACGCGAAAATAATATCGCACATATTTTTGAAAAGTCACTTCATAATGGCTGGGTAGGGGCCTATTACAGTATAGGTTGGTTGGTGAGTGCTTTTTGTCCTGCTCTTCTGAAAAAACTCAGTGAATCATAAATGGTTGCTCCATAAACATGTTTACTGTTCTGCTGTTATCAGTCACTTTATAAATGTTGCTCATGGTATGCCGTGCCGCACTGCACCGGCACACGCCTGTTTTAAATATTATGGGCCTCATTTATGGGGATTTGGTGTAAGGTAGTGAAGCAAGTCGCGTTCTGCGCTGCCCCACGTCAAAGTGAAAGGACAGGAATCAACAGTTTTTATCCAATACAGTTCATCCCTGTCCTTTTCCTCTGCGCTGGCGCCAGGGCCGTTTCTAGGTGTTTTGCCGCCCTAGGCGAGAATTGAAAAATGCCGTCCCCTCCTTTTTACCCGTTTCAATGTCCATTGCTTAAACCCTTACAAAACATAAGTAGTATAGTTTAAAAAGACATCATCCCTGAACAAAGAGCAGCAGTACACATTTTATAAACTAAAATAAGGAAAAGAGCTGATAAGGATCACATTAAAAGTTTTCCATTCCAGTCATCAATCAGGCATTGCAGAACCTCCAGGAATGGTGCACTTCCACCCCCCGGGAAAAACAATGCTGTTCAAAGAATGACTAGTAATAGCGCTTCACATGCAAACTCTGTATAGTGGCACTAATGTGTTTAGGTGAGAATAACCACTCTGTAATGCTTTATTTTGTTATTTATTTTTCGTATTTTGCACCTATTTTTCTCTTGGCCCCGAGGCTGCACTTTGGGACAGAAAAATGTAAGAAAAAGAGGATATTTCCAACAAAAGTATTTCTTCCACCTTTGGATCCATTTCACAGGGGAACGAATGAAGGAAAGTAGAGGAAACAAAGGGTAAGAGACGTTTATTGAAGCTGGGATCGGGTGTTTTATGCGTTTAAGAGGCGGGTCTGTGAAAGATTCGGAGAGAGAAATGTAATGGACTGCACCTGAAGTGTAGTGAACACACCTGTTAGCTACATTAACCGCACAACCAGAGATGTCCCTGGGGCCTGTGGAGGAAAGGGCGGCAATGTGGATGAAACTTTCGATGTCCCAGCAGAGCAGTTACAGGAATCTGTTCAACTGAGGGTATTTCTTTGTCAAGGGCACCAATTGTATTTTTTGGACAGTTCTATATTGAAGAACTGGGCTTACCTTGTACCTTAGGTGTCGGTAACTAGCGCGTCCCTATTGTGAATGTTGAGGGAGAAGCAAGGGGCCAAGAGGGGGGCCCAGCCCAGCCTTGTCCGGCCGCAGAAGGGCCTGCTTTTGGCCCGGTTTTAACCCAGGCACTTCCCTGGGCGCGACGTGCGCCTGCGGAGCCTGGCGCACTAAACTGTGCTTGCCGGTCATTGGCACCTTCCTCCTCGGCTCGTTCTGACAGTTAGAGGCTGTAGTCCCTGAAGCGGCCTGTTTTGAGAAGCAAGTACGGCGGCAACAGGTGGAAGCATGGTTTTCAGCAAGTGAGGAGCTGCAAGAGAGAAACAGAAAGGAAGGGAATAAGAGGAAGAAAGAGAGGGGGCAGCTGACAGTGGTAGAGCAGGAAAAGTGGACACTTCAACCACTGATTTTACCTTAATACACCTGCTTTGCACCTAGGGACTCCCACGCGCAACAGAAGCAGGCTGCAGGCTAGGTCAACCAGTCCTTGCCTTGACGTTCCTGACTCCGCCTCTCTCTCAAGCTCCAGACGACAGCACTCCGAGTCTACTGCGCGCCCGCGCCAAGGCAAATGCAGGGATTCAAAAGTGTAAAAAAAAACGATGACAGGCCTGCCCCTCATGAGATCATTGGTCCATTATCTCAGGGTCCTGTCCAGAAACAAGAAACAGGTCATCATGAATAGCACGTTCGCGCTATGAATGATTGGCGGCCTAGATTGTTACAGACATGGCTTTGCGTGGCCTCATAGATATGATTTTGTAGTTTGTGCCACTGGAGCATCACGGAAAGTGATGGTATGGAGGCGCCAGCGGCTCATAAATATGCCCCTATTCCTATATTGCTTCATGTATTACAAAACCCTTTTCATTTGTCTTCAGTAGATTTCTGGGTCTGTTTTAGAAAGTCGATTTTAGTAATGGATATTTGCTTTTATTATCCCTTGTTAAGTTTTTTAGGTCAATTGCATACTTGGGTATTTGTTTTCCAAAATGTACCTTTCTGAACAGCTGTTTTCTATTTGAAAATATGTAGTAACAATAGCGCCACCAGTCCAACCAAATCCCAGCGTGAAATAAGGCATTGCTCAGTAAAGATATACTTTACTTATTGCCATGTCATGGCTCAGGACATCACATTCCCTGTGAGCTCACAGTGTTTACAGAGAGTTGTATTCTTCCTTCTTTGGCCTTATTGTCTCTGTAAAAGTTAATCAAAATAAAACAAGTTCCATGCCAGAGTCACACGAGTCATTTACTATTTTTGTGTGTTAGTATTTTAATGGGGGTTGTATTTTTTTATCGGTAGGTTTTGTATTGCGAGCAAAAATACAGAGCATATGGATTTTGCACAGTGCCCAAGAATTAATGCAAACTGATCTGCCCCAGATTGCCCCCATCTGTCGGCATTTTTTTCATTTTGTGGTACGCCTTTCTGAGTGAAAAAGTACAAACACCTGTTCTATGAGCCTATATAACATCTTGAATACAGTAACTCGAAAACGAGAATAATATGGATTTAACACTCATGAGTTTTTGTCTTATGGAACAGTAGAAGGAATTGATTTGTTGGAACAGCAACAAAAAATACACAACAGAGACTAGTGTGGGAAACCTATGGAGTGCTGCACTACCCTTAAGGCTTCGGCATGTCACCAATGATTTCTTCTGAATACAATTTATTCATTTTATCATTTTGTATTCTGATGTTGTTTGCTGTGCAGAAATCTTCTATTTAATAAGGTTAAATACAAAGGGTCCTATTTATAAAGGCATTTGGAGTAAGTAAGTAGGTCTCTTGTAGTTCTTTTACATCGTCTTACATGCCTTTGTGAATTGGCCCTAAAACATCAAATATGGTAATAAAATGGGATTATTTTTGGGAATAATCATATACACTTAGTATAAATAGCAACAACGCTACCCTCTTTGGCACTTTCACTTATATGGAGTTGCACATTTCAGGTCGATGACAAAGGCATTCAAATGTACTTACAGCAGTACTCCTTTAGCACTGGTTCCCTATACTCATTAATACTATTGTGAATCATCCCCAGACTCTTTGCTTTAAAACTGTTCCCCCATGAAAGTATTTGGTAGCTTTAGATTCTGAAGAAAGAAGCTGTTTTTATAAAACAGAGATAATTCATTCATTAACAACTTTCTTGTGGCATGGTTCTGCTTAGGGTGGTATGTGTAGAATCTCGTTAACGAATGCAGCAAAAAAATATCTCCAGAAGTATATATGCGTTTCACATATTCTGAAGGTCACTGTGGCAATTAAAGAGCTACAAAATTATCATTTCAGTTTCCCTGCATGCCCCTGGCTTCTAATGCAAACTGATCAAATCCCCAACTTCCACCGGCAGGCATTTTTAAAGCCACCATTCTTTGGTGAGGCCTGCGAATGAAACGAATTTATTGCAAACATCTTTGTAGATCACTGTCCTACCGACGGAGATTTGACATATTTTGGAATTATTCAGCCTGGAATCCCTTTCATCTAGTTTGTATACAATTCCAACCATGGGTGAAACACCTACTTGCTTAAAGCAGGTCTATGTGCAGCATACGATTGCTAATGACTGCATAGAACAAGACTGTACACATTATTTCCAAGGAAGTCCTGGGAAAGTAACTCTGCCATTCCTGGGGCTTATTCTAATTACTGTGTTGATAGAATGAATATACTTTACGGGACTCTCATTGGTGTGTGAGTGTGGTTTACCTGCTCAAAATGTGTGCAGTTGGGTCCGTTCTTGATTTTAATAGCCTGATTAGGATGACATCTTTATTTGAAGAGTTTTGAAGAGTTTTATATAGGTCTGGCTAGACCCGTGGGTATCAGAGCGCTTTACTTGAAGATCGTTGCGTTACAAGTTATAAATTGCATCAGTTCCCAGAGCATAGTAAAACATAGGCAAAAAATAATGTTATAGTAGTTCCTCGAAGGGAGGGGGAGGAAGGAGATACGGCGGGGAGACGGGGAGAACTGTGCCCAATGTCCAGCTGGGTAGGTGACGGCCGAGGGGGAAAACAAGGGCCGATCTCCTCTATAGCTGTATAGCAGCTCCACCGGGCATCAGCCATAGTGGACATCATTGTGCCTGCATTTTGTTTTAGAAGATCGCTAAAATCAAACTGAATATCCCCTCACCATCCTCTCAACCTCCTCCCTTTTCCTCTCCCCCTCTGTCCTCTTCTCTTACCCATTTCCTCCCCATCTCGAAAGAATCCTTTCTGATTCTGCTCATGAAGGTTAAATCGGGCTCTCCTGCCGACTGTGGACCGGCCCGTATCTTAAGGGAGCTATTTGCTGGCTCCCCCGATCCCCCTCTGCTTTTCTTGAATTCTTCTATTTCTCAGGGAATAGTGCCGTCTCAATTTAAATCAGCTACGGTCATCCCTATCCTAAAGAAACCTGGGTCTGACCCTACCCTCCCTGCTAATTTTAGGCCCATCTCCCTGCTTCCGTATCTAGGTAAGATCCTCGAGAGCCACATTACCTCTTGCCTGTCAACATATATCGAGGATAACCATCTTTTAGCTTCCCATCAAGCTGGCTTCCGCCCGGTTCACTCGACCGAAACGGTGGTCCTCTCTGTCCTAGACGAGCTCAAGAGTCAGGCGGATTCCAACTGCCCCCAAGCCTTGGTGCTTCTTGACCTGTCCGCCGCCTTTGACACGGTCGACCATTCCATCCTTCTCGATCGTGTCAGGGCGGCGGGCATTCAGGGCACCGCCTTCTCTTGGCTAGCGTCATTCCTCCAAGGCCGGTCGCAGGCTGTCCAGCTCTCTAGTTTCTCTGCCCCGCCGCGCACGGTGTCTTGTGGGGTCCCCCAGGGTTCTTCCCTTTCCCCTCTCCTTTTTAACCTTTACATTTACCCTCTCATTGTTTCTTTGCTCAATATGGAGGTCTCCGTGTATAATTACACGGACGACCTCCAGTTAATATTTGATCTCTCTTCCTTCACCAATTCCCTCCTCAAATTTCAAACCACACTTGTTTTTATCTCTGACTGAATGAGTTTAAACCACCTTAAACTCAACCCGGACAAAATGGAGCTGATCCTGACTGGTGGGTCCTCTAGCCCTTGGTCTTCTGCCTTTTGGCCCCCCAGCCTTGGCTCCCCCCCGACCCCCTCTGCTTCAGTCAGAACCCTCGGCATTAAAATCAGCCAGGACCTGTCTATGCGCCCTCAGGTCAGCTCCGTTGTCTCTTCCTGGTTTCTATCCCTCCGGATTATCCCTAAGATTTCTCGTTTCTTTTCCCTTGATGCCCTTAAAATCATTATTTTAGCCATGGTTCTTTCTCGTTTGGATTATGGCAACTGTCTCTATGTCGGTGTTCCCGCTTATGAGCTGCGGCGTCTCCAGACCATCCAGAATCAGGCGGCTCACCTTATTCACCAGCTCCCGAAATTTCATCACTCTCTGCCCCTTCTTAAATCCCTACATTGGCTTCCCATTCTGTACCGCACCCTTTTTAGAATGGGATGCATAGTTTTCATGGCTCGTGCCCGCACAGTCCCTCTTTTTATCAACTCATTGGTCTCCCATTACACCCCTAGTCGTACACTCCGTTCTTCTAGTCAGGCCCTCCTCACTGTTCCTCGTTTCTGTAAGTCCAGAGCAGGTGGTACTAGGTTCTCTGTCCTCCCCCCCCCCTTTCTGGAACGATCTTCCATTCTCTATCAGATCTATTGCCACCTACTCACACTTCAGGAAGGCACTCAAGACTCACTTGTTTGCCCGAGCGTTTCCCTTCCACTGACCCCCCTTGCCTTCCCCTCTGCTCCGCATAATCTACTAGCGCCAGGAAACCGCTTAGTCACAGTGCGCTCTATAAATATTTTCAACTTCAACTTCACTGATAAGTGGTGGGGAATGAGGGAATTCACTTCAGAGTGGCCACAAAAATGTGTAATTGCGTATATTGCTTTTTGCTTTGAATTTAGTGTTTATGACCTGAATTGTCCCTGGCGAAGCTTTCCATCAAAACCTAGGAGGACACCAAAATGACTTTAATAAACAAGCATTCTTTCTTAACCCCTTCGCTGCGGCGGGAATTCCGCCGCAGCGCTGGGGTGTGCGGGGGGGGCAGCGCGGTGGCGCTGTGCTCATGACGGAGCCACTCCGTCATGAGCCACGGTTGAGCTGTGCTCATGACGGAGCGGTTCCGTCATGACTCCGCCCAGTTGCGTTGTCCCCCCGCACAGGCGGGGAAACAGCACCGCGTGGGCGGAGCAGCCGCCAACGGTCGTGGCATGACGGAACCGCTCCGTTATGAGCACACGGCAACCGTGGCTCATGACGGAGCGGTTCCGTCATGAGCGGGGAAGGGGTTAATATGGTTTCAGAACAGAACAACATTCCATAATGTTGTTGTCCAAGTCAGGTTTATAATTAATGAAGCTAAAAAGCTTGGTGCACTGCTAGACATAAAGTACCAAAGTAAATGTTGTATGCTGTGACAAAACTCTGGTGCTATGAAAACGACAGAATTCGACTGTTGTTGTTCACAAAAATGTGAAATGGAGAATAAAAATGGTTACAACACTGAAGCATTAAGATGTATTGCTTAATTCTTCTCTGTACATTCATAAAAAGCTGACTGTTTGGAGGCAAAAGTCCAAAGCTGAACTGCCCATCTACCTCTCTGCCATTTCTGGTGGGATGCAGGCTAGGGAGCTGCTTTCAGAGCAGGATGCGCTGCCGTGACCCAAGCATGCCCCCAAGACCCATTCTAGTGCTGCTCTCCAGTACTGCGGGCTGCCTTGAACAGTTTTGCCAAGACTAATTTTGATTTACAGCCAGCCTTGGAAAATACAAAAAACCAGTATGCAAATATTCACTGAGGACCTCTACTAAACCTGTGCCTAGTTGTTTCTACTACCGGTAAACTGAAGCCAGCTTCTGCTGGTTTAAGCAGCAGTTATCAGTCAATCTGACCAACAGTTATATTATGTGAGTATGTATCTGGTTGCAGTCTCAAATTAGGGTGTTCTCTTCTGGGGTAGATTGAGGAAATGGCATAGAAGGTTAAAGCTCTACTGGAATATACACGATGGCAACATCAGCTAATGTTCTTATATCTTCAGCCATTGGTTCTAGTTTGCATCACTACCTCTGACACAGGCCTGCCCTGCACCAGCCACTTCTTTAAACTCAGGAATGTGCTTCTTCCTCTCTAGATATTAGACTGATCACACAGTACCCAATCTTACTGGTAAGGAATCCTTACACCAGTAATTGTTGCCAACAGTTAAGCCAAAATTTGATGATTCCTGACTGTCCAGACCTGGCTTCAGCAAAGCTTTTTGTATTCTAATATGTCCCCCGACCCTTAAGCAAGCAGTTATGTTTTCTCAAGAACTTAACTTGTCAGTCAAGAGAAAAAGCTTCTGTTCATTCAGCCAGACTTGATCGAACTTGAAACCTTGCCCTGGTTTGAGCAATGATTCATGGTCCTCTTTTGGTTTTTGACAAATATGAATTGTGTCTGCTGTGCAGGTTCTCACATTACTAATTTGCTCAAATCGGTAAATGAATGAAATATGTGAAACTTTCAAGATTATTACTAACATGCATAACAAGTTTACATTTTTTATAGTTTTAGACCTGACTTCCTTGGTGTGGTCTTCTGGAAAACCGTTTGTTTTCACCTCTTCTGTTTTCTGAAATTCATTTTTGTTGACTTCAGCACTCTGTACACTTTATTACTGATAACCAGTGCTACCATGTTTGTGCTCTCTCCGTAAAGCATGGGGAGATTGTCTTAGACCTGATTGGCACATTTAATTCACTCATAAGTCCATAGTGCATGGTACTACATGTGCCTAGGGCCTGAACGTTAAATGCCACTAGAGGGCCTGCATCAATTATTGCACCACCCACTATTGTAGCACTTTAAAATACGTCTCTGTTCTGTCATTGCAAAATATAGTGCACTTTTAAATTACCAATTCGCTCTGGCAGAATAAACCTTGTGCCTGAGTAAAACCTTCCTTTTTAGGTCTCGCTGAGCCCAGCGCTTGCGCTGGCTCGGAGAGACATTTTGTAATGGATTTTTCAAAGTGCTACCGCTGGCATAGAGCTACAGTGCACGAGGCGTGCACGCGCGCAAAGCAGCCATATGGCTTTACGTAGCTCTCCCTCATAGCCTCCTCTCCGCCCCCTTCCCTGCTGCTATTTCACACCAATTGCACAGAACTCCCGCTTCTCCCCCCCCACTCCCGCCCCCCCCATCGCATCTCGCGGCTGCTCGCGCGGTCAATGCTTATTTTTTATTTGTTTTATTTCGCGGCCGCGCGGTGTTCCTGTTACGGCCGCGCGGCCAATGCTTGTTTTTTTTCCCGATCTTCCTCTGCAGTATTTGAGTCTTTCCTCTTGGCCTGCTGAGTTAAGTGCGGGCAGGAAGCATGCTCTTGGCTTGTGTCACTCCCAACAGCTGTAGGTTTTATTGTAGTTTTAAGTTTCACGTTCCTGTGGTCGCATTCAAGTGTAAGAATTTCAGGAATCCGCCCCTTCTCGTTACCCCTTGAACAGTTATGAATGCTTGTGTCTTGATTCTGGGGTGAAAACCGTCAGAATAGGGATTACGTGATGCGTTTGGGATCGGTGTTTGCTGTAAGGACTGTTCCATGTTGATTTTATTCCCTATCCTCTATTAAATGCGTGAAATATTTCATGCAATAATTGGACTTTTTAATAATCGTGCAGTTGAAAATATTTGTCTCTCCCTAGTAACCAGCGCCGATAAAACACGCCCTCAAGTTGCTAGAGTTGGTTTCCCAGGCTCCCCAAAAAGGATTTGTGGATATACATTAATGTGCAAGTGTTTATTTTTACCCCTTTGGCTCGCTCATGCTTTGTGGGAATGCCACGCTACACTGTGATTTGCCAAGAACTCCAGTGCATGACACGAAGCCCTTCCCTTTCGCAGGGATCCTGCCCTTTTAACATATTACTTCCAGTTTACTCTTTCATTGCAAGGGTGAGGTTTGGACGCCAAGTGCATGCACTGAGCGCTTTAAAGCTGGAACGCGCCCCTCCTCCACGTGCACACGCTAATGGAATCCCGGTCAGATCAATCCTCTCTGCGTGTTAAGGGCTCGCGAGGGGACGCCGGAAATGACGGCCACTGTCAGACCCCATTGAGGAGGTTTGGGTGAAAGGTGGGGCTTGGCGGGCTGAAAGTAGCAACAGGCCCCCCCCTATCTGTGGAGGTTGGAGCAGTTTTCCACTCTTGACCCGGGGCCCGTCCTACTCTGGCTCTGCAAACTGGGCCAAGGACACACAAGCCCTTTGCAGCCTGACTCTCATGGTAGGGTAGGGGAAGCAGTCAAAGGCTACTCGGGTATCAAGAGCTCAGCAGTCCTCGATAAACAGGCACAATAACTACAACGTCCAGCCCAATGCTTGTATCTTTTACGAAAGAATGCACTTTCTGCCACAAAGCAGAACTAAATACTTACACAGTCCTTTTTGGAAATACAGTGTTACCCCTGATTGCGATTTCCACCCCCCCCCCCCCCCCCCGTGGACGTTCCATGCCTCCTCCACTCAATTGAATGCGTATTTCCTCTATATCAGCAGTCTCTAACAAAGCCATGAATTATGATCGGGTGCAGATAACTTTCCCCACGGGTTTAATGTTCAGTCAGTCACTTTGATATTTACTCTTGTTGTGTTTGTGGGCAGTCGGTGTCCAGGCCTTGTGTTTGAGTTTATGCAACACAGTTCTGTGTTCCAACAGTAGGCTGGTGCCTCTGTTACCTGCGTGTTTTCATGATGAAGGGTTGGCAGTCGAGCGCAGTCCGCATCTTTAGTGTGCATAACCTCCTTACGAAACGGAAGAATGCAGCTCAGTGGGCTTTGACCTAGAGGTCCAGGGGTTTTGTTGTGCTCCAGGACAGGGTAAATAGTCATCTGTCCACTATGTGGGCACACTATGTGCACAACTCCAGGACTCTGTGCCTGGGAGGACAGGTCTCGGCCTCTGCACATACATTAGATTAGCCAGATTCACAATCAGTCTGCAATTGCGGCAAAGGAACACGATAATTCACCATGCCCGGGCATTCCCACGCCAAGCACACATGACTGTAATGTTACCAAAATGTCAGTTCAGTGGCTGCGGTGGGGCCTCTGGACATGGCTACAAATACCATTGGTTGTGGCACAAGAAATAAGTTTCTGTGGAAGCCTGTTTTTGCAGCTCCTCGGTTATGAAATCCAAGGAAGCCGTCCCTTTCTACACTCGCATTGCTTCTCAGCCTGCTGCCCAACCTCCTCCTGCGTTGTGGTTTGTTCGGTCCTCCTCTGCCCCTACCTCGCTGTCACTTGCATAGTCCACCACCCAACCCCACTGCTTCATTGCTTGCCTCCCCCTATCCCGCCAGAGGAAAAGTTCCCAAAAGTCGGTTTTCAATACGCTACAATGTTGAAGATGGCACTGCTGTCCCTGCTCTGCATGGCCACTTTGGCAATGTCTTTATGCAGCACCAACACAGTAAACTTCAGCTTGGACGTAAAATATATATATATTCTTTTGTATAGGCAGCGAATAATCCCATACTATGAAAACAGATATCTGCCCCTCACGGTCAGTGCTGGCCAAGTCATGGCACTTTTCTTTTCTTCTAACATTTTGCCATGCTGCACACCAGCCACACTGCTGTACAACATGGCTAAAAGAAATTGACAAAGTCAATAGCTCTCCTGTAGGAAAGACCTATTGGCTTTGTCAGTGTTTATCAGGTCTGGGATTTACCAAGACCTTTTGATTTTAAAACAATTATATATATATAATATACTTGCCTATAGCTGCTTTTAGTCAGCCCTCATCATCGATTGGTATTTTATTGTCAGTCACATGTTTCTTGTGCCCACTACAGCCTACAGCATAAAGCAATGGGTTGGCCCTCTTCAACCACTGGCTAACTTCACTGTCAGTGATGACAGTCTGCGCTTTCATACGGAGCACATCTGCAAACAAAGTAGTTCACTTCAGTGCCAGCGAGTACTACGAAATGTGCACTTTCTGAGACCCAAAAATATGTTTGCTTGCTTGCTCCCACAATCCACGGTAAAACAAAACAAGCATTGCATGCTAAATACACATGAATGTCAAATGACGAAAACACAGCTACCCAAAAACGCAAGCACTAACATTACCACAACAATCATTTGCACTGTGAAATAGGTCTCGCATTTACGCGAGATTGAGCTATTGACATTGCAAATAACAATGCCTTTTATTTTTGTTTTTTAAAACATAAATAAAAGGGAATTGTCATTTACAATGCCATTAGCTTAAACTCACGTAAATGCGAGACCTATTGCATTGCAAATGCTTGTTAATACTTATGTCATGCCTTAGTAGGCCAGAGAAAGCCCATGGGGTAGGGTGTATTCTATTTTAAAAATGTAACATATGTGTTTTTAAGTTTTACATGTCCTTGTAATGAAAAACTCCTACATTTGTTTTTCACTGCTCTAAGACCTACCTCTCCGATTGGATAACATTGGGTTACCTTACTGCATTTAACATGTGCTAACATTTGATTGGGAGCAGGTAGGAATATCGTGTTCTGACTAAAATGTATTGTAAATTAAAATCCTCTTTCATGGTAAAGTCAGATTTTAAGACTAAAATTGCCACTTTCACAAAGCTGGCATTTTCTTGTCTCGACAATTTGGTGCCTGCTGCCAAGGTCCTTAGTCACATGATTGTGAATGACATTGCTGTTAGGCTTTGTGTATTCCTCCAGCCAGTAAGAAAAAGGGGACTGAGCCATCCTACTAGGATGGCTGGGGCAGAGCTGTTCCCTGTCCGCACACACATAAAGGAACCTGGCACTAGCCTTTTGCACCCTGGTCTTCTTGGAGCCTTGGCAGGGGAATGGAAGAACTATCCAGAACTAAATGTGGTGGTAGTCTTGAAGATTCCTCCACTTCAAAGGCTGGCTCCAGCTATGTATATTGGGCCCTCAGAATACTTTCTCAGTACACCCCTTTGGACCTGTGGAAGACTTCAGAAGAACTGTCCAGATCCCCCAGAAGACGTTTCTGCTACTTGATGAATACCTTGATCCCCAGAGGACTACCCTGCTGCTTGAGGCCAGCGTCACCCCCAAGAGAACTACTTTTGAGCCCTGCCTTGCTGCTTGAGGCCAGGACTACCAGAGTGACTCCAAGGGATAGTTGGCTGGTCTCCCTGTATGAGGTACAGGGACATAGCAAGCTCTGGAGATTTTTCATCCTATACCTGGCCTCTGATGAAGTGAGTTCTAACCTCCTAAGTGGTGCCCCCAATTCTTAGACCTTTGGAAGTGGTGCTAGAGGTGGTTTTCCTGCCTAACCCTAAAAGTTGGAACTTAGAAATATTTTCACCAAAAAGTGCCAAAAGAATCGACAGAAGACTGGGACCACCTGCTAGCTGATTCGGTCAAGGTGTATCACTGGGTGGCCGGACTTAATTGTAGTAACCACTACGTTCCTCTCTGCTGCAGCAAATCCTGTTAAGAGAGACCTCCAAGCAATGGTATCTAGCCTCCTGGATCTCTCTTTAGCTCCAGTTTGCAGCTTCCGCCTGCTGGAGGTTTTCAACTTCCAAAAAGCGGTATAAGTTTGAAGGTAAAAATCTTCACCAAGCTCAATGACGACAGGCTCCCCATCAAAGCCGATGACCTCTTCAGCCTTGAAATCCATCTTCTCCCACTCAGAGCTTTTTCTCTCCATCATAAACAGCTTCACTGAGACCTCATCTAGTGCTCCCTGGTTACAATGATGACTCCTCGAACACAGCCTGCTGCTTGCCCCGCGGAACTCTATCCACTGTCATGTATCAGATTCACACTCCATTGTGATCAGCTCTAACTTTTGACTTTGCCCAGGTCTTTCGTGACCAGATACATGCGGTTGGCACTTTGATCTTTTAGGCACTCAATTTAATTTTTTTTTTTAAAGTTTAATACTTCCAGTTCAACTGATTGGAATTCATTCGTTTTGATTTCATTTGATTTAATTAATTTTACTCTATATTTTTAAATTAGTGCGGAATTACTCTTCTGTAGAGGTTTCTCTTTATTACTGTTTGTGTGCTGCATACATACTTTACACATTGCCTCTAAGTTAATCCTGACTGCTTTTGTACCCACATATTGGAGGGATAAGTACAGGTTAATTTAGTGACTTTTGTGGTTCCCCTTGACAAGGATTGTGGTTGTTGCTTGAGTAGGGCTATCACCACCCCACTCAATAACCACATTTTTTACAAATAGTTTGTGAACAGTATTGAAATTCAAAAATAAAATATTGATAACATATTCCATAGTGTTCAACTATGTTCTTAAATGAGTCAAGTTAACTGTAACCAATATGAAGACCACACACATCGCCGCAAGTAACTACTTTACTGAAATTGTTTACTTTTGCATTAGTAATAGTTAGATTTTAGTAAGTTGCAGAATACCTTGAGAGAAAGATGTAGGTAACATGCAGCATCAAAGGACTTGTAGGCAGCATGTTTAAGAGGGAACTTTTCTTATAGCCATTCAGACAAGAAACAGCATGATGCAAATCCAAGTCTGACATGTTTGTTGATTTTCTTAATTAGTTATTGAAATGTAGAAACTGATCTATGAAGTTAATGGTATTCTGACCAATTTTAGGCAACTTGAACAATAACCTAGACTTCATGTGCTAGAAAATATATTCTTTTTTCATCCAGCACAAGTTTATACCTTCCTTACACATAACAGTTTCCCATAGTGCAAAGACAACCTCCCAGTACCAAAAAACACTGCTTTGGGACAGATTTATTTTCTACCCCCGTATAAATCTCTTCTCCATCACTGATCTGAACACCTCTCTGTTACAGTATAGGCCTATTCTCTGCACAGCACATCTGCTGCACATATGATCTCTTTCTGCTCAGTAGAAGACCAAATCTCGAGTCGGCAGAGGCCCACTCTGTGTCCGATGGAGAAATGCTCCCAGTTCAGACCTGTTTCCCATCCCAGAATCAATTTCATCTACAGCATAGTTACACTTGGCTCAGTAAAGCCTTTGTTTCTCTTCCGGCAATAACCCGCATGAAAGGGAAGCCAGATTGACATTAATATAGTCCAGTGCACCATATTTCAAAATCTACCATTCTGAAATAAATTGTCATGTAGGTAAAAACTGTCAATAAACAATATGACCAACACCCACTCCCCTTTCTATCACATTCCATTGATGTTGTCACACAAAGTAGTTTCTAGGCTCCACAAATGGTAAAATAAATATCTGCTTACAAGCATTTACTCAAAATCTTTACAGCAAAAACCACATGTCTAACCTCAACCAAAAGTGAAAAATTAACCTTTCCCTAAAATTAATTTTTTTGTCCTTCACAGTAATTGACATTTAACCATTACAATATAAAATCTTGTTTCATATGTTCTTCATTTAAACTTTTCAAAGTCTGCTACTGAAACCTCCATAATTTAAAGTCCATCTGCTCACTCACAGAGTGTAGCCTGGGCTGCCTTTTATTACTTCACACTACATGATTACAACACATTGATAAAGGATCTCGAGAGAGAGTATATATTCTACAATGGTAAAGGATAATAACAATCATGCATGCAGTTTCAGTAATGAGCTCAGCACAAATTGCTTCTCAGTGCCATAAATTGTAAACCGTCTATTACTGATCCTTGCTAATAAAACAATCTCTATGATTTAGATAGATGATTCAAATTAACGTGGCAGCCATATGATAGAAGGAAATATATATAATAACTCATGTTTGAAAGCATGATTTAATGTTTAGGTGACCGTGAATACCTATGGAACTTGCTAGTAAACAGTAACTCAGGGCCAATAAGCCTTCATTTTCACAAACGCTGCCAATTTCTGACTTAACTATGTCAGCGCTAGGATGTTGCCAGGATAACATAGCTCTTTTGTAAATATGGTAGATTATCATTGGTCCTTATTGCCATTGCCCCAATGGTGTGTGCAATTATTCAATACATGTATCGCGATAAGCAAGAACTTTGAGCGGACTAATGAAGCAGTCCCCCATAGTTGTGGAAAATAAGCACCTGTAGACAGAACAGTATCAGGAAATGGAAGTCTTAAGCTTAAAAACAGCCTAATGCTGGACCGGTCTGCAATATGACGCCAAACTTCCCAGAGTCTCCAGTAAATGAACCAATCCACAGGCCATGCAAAGGCAACATTGACTTCATATAGGCACAGTTTGATTATGTTCCTGTGGCTGATGCAAGGCTCAGCCACATATGTGTGGTAATGTTTTTATGAGAAACCTGGGAATGCTGTGTGGTAAACGTTCTAGAGATCCCTGCATATTCTGGAGCTTTCGCTCATGGATATGGAAGGAACATGCATGTTTTTGGCTAATGTTAGAGGTTCACAAGGCATTCTCATGAAGAAAACACAGCAGAATCCATGCAAGCCTTACCACATAACTTCAATCTGAGTCTTTAGGTTTCAGCAATGCCCAAGGTTCATATTTGTTCCCTACTTGCAGCTGTCGCAGGTCCTGAGTACCGCCGACAATCGGCATGGCAAGTAAGAGAGGGGGGAGTTTGAGAGGAAAGTGGTATTCACTTCCTCTCTGTAGCCCACATAACAAAAATGCTCAAAAGAATCAATATTTCCTGTCACTTGGGATTAGGATCTCTACCCCCAAGGAGGCAGAAAGTCTGTGAGGCCCTTTAGGGATAGAGGACAGGCCGGATGCCTCTGCTTATGTGGGCTGCCACACCTCAATATTTTGTTTTCTGGAAAGAGAATAATACCTGGTTTAGAAAGGGCTTTTTGACCTGCCAATTTCCCCCCAGGTTTTGGCTTCCCTGTGGCCCAGTTTGGGGTGCACTTCCCCAGTCAGATCCATGGAAAGTCAGACAGATTGTTGCCGGTTTTGAGGTTGAGGCTGAAATGTCCTGATGCCTTGAAGGGCCACCCTCCACCTCCTTTTTTTTTCTCACCAATTTTCCCTGTTGTCCAGTGGTCTTTATAGAACTCCCCCCGTCCCTCAGGAGGGCAATTTGGGGATAAACCTTTCCTCAATGAAGCTATGAGTCATCTTTTCAAATATTTTATTATTTATCCTGAACATCTTTCTTTGAAAATGTTTAGCCAATTGATTTATTTTCTAACCAGAATCTGCTATATCATTTATGTTGTGATATGTAGTCAGTTAATAGCATTTTAATTGCTCAGCATGTATAACTTTCAGCAAAGCTATTTTATGACATGGAATAGATTATACAAGCCTAGGTATTCTACATTGTGCACATATGCATAAACCACTAAAAATGAAAAGTGCTGTATTGTGACATTTGGTGTCAATGTGGGTATTTCTTGCAACAGAAAATCTTTACATTTATTGCTTATAAAAGAAGATTTAATGGATAGTCTGTAACCATAATGGTTAACTCTGAATCAGTACTTAATATTTCATATTCTTCTTCTTCTTCATCTTCTTCTTCTTCTTCTTCTTCATTCTCCTTTTTTTCCTCTTCTTCTCCTTCTTCTTCTTCTTCTTTTTATTATTATTATTGTTAGTAGTAGTAGTAGTAATAGAAATAGTATTAGTATTAGTGGTAGTAGTAGTATTTGGACTTTTATAAAGTGCAGGCACTCAAGCTTTATGACACTTTTGTCTTAATGTTGGAAGCTATGTTGGCAACCCTCATATTAGAAGATAAATTGCCAAATTTGTAGGCTTTTTCTAAATATTAAATGATCAGATTAAACCTGAAAATTTAATGGGACATTGATCTAAGTTAGAGCATGCTGCAAATGGAAGTTTCTACTTCACCATTTCATAAATATTGATTTTGGAACATCAAACCTAGGTGGGATCTAAATCTAACAATATGATAGGCATGCACTTTGTAATTGTTTTAAATAGCAGTTTAGTTCCACCAGTATAAATATTACTATGCATGATGCAGGAAGACTGAAAAATAATCCTTTTGTAAACAGGTAAACAATAAAGATGCTGCAGGTGACCTGATGTCCTGGCTACTAAATTGTATGAAAGCTTTTGGTAGGGGGTGCTCCGTGAACAACATTACCAAAATCAATGCCTGACTGTATGAAAGCGTGGATATGGAAGCACTGAACATAAATATGGATTGTCAGCCTTCCATTTGCAAGAGTTACGAATGGTAAGATACACCGTAATTGTAAATGGTGAAATATAATTTTGGTACAGACCATAGCTGCTGTTTAAATGAACCCTGTTTAAGACTGCCAAAATTGCTTACCACATAACTGGTTTGGATGCAGGGCCCAAACCTTGGGGCTACAGCAAGTCTTCTCAGAGCACAACCTGTTTTGAGAAATTCAGTTTTCTTAGACAATTGATCGCAAATAAAATGCTTCCTATGCATCAACATGTTGCTTCAAACACCAATAGAAGGTCAGAATGACCTTCTGAATGATGCTCCTGTAACCTAAATGGAATCTGAATGTTATGCATACATGTTTGCCTAATATTGCACCAACGTAAGCAAATGAGGGGAGAATAAAGAACTTTGGGGGATTCCCCAGGGCACTGGTAGGAGTCCTAATATGAAAGATCCAAGGTGTACTCCCTGGGTTCTGCCCATCAGGCAGGTCTTTGTCCCTTTCAAATCATTTGTAGCAATTGCAACATCAGCCAGGCGCAGATTGGAATGTGATTGTCAAGTGTTTGTGTAAAGAGATAATACAATCAGTACAACAGCACCACTGCCATCCAAAATCATTCATAAGTCATCAACCACACACAATACAATTCACTCACACCCTATCCGGGTCTAAATCCTGTTTGTGTCTAATCCAGATTATCTTGTTCTTCAATATGATCTTGCAGGTTAGAGGTTACAACTTTTGAAAACAAATTACCATTGTAAGAGATGAAAGAAATAGGTTTGAAAGTGGTAAGGTCAGCCATGCTCAAAAATACTTTTTTGGGACAGGGCTTACAATGACATCTTAAGTTTTTGGGGCACAACATCTGTGCATAGCGATGAGTTTATTATGTCTCTTATGACTGGTATAATTATAAGGTGTACAGACTTTAATTTATTTCCATACCAATATAAAGCGGAGAGCCAGAGCGTTATATTCTGCATTAAGAGACATGCACATACCCTCAAGTTCCAAAATATTTCTTGAGTGTATGTCGACCATATCTTATGTTTTTAAGCTCAGTATTGTAAATCACTTGTGCCCATTTAAATAAATGATTTCACTAATTGAGTATAATATATTAGAGGATTTATTCAGACATGCAGCACAGGTTATACCAATGGTGTAAGTGCCATTTGGACAGAAAATACTCAAAACTATCGATACGGACCAGTGAGATGTGGGAAAATAGGATAGTTGTAAATCCATCCAACAAGATAATTAGAAGCAACTATAACTTTTAAAGGAGACAGATTTCAGCAAGTAATTCTTTGAGAACAGGAAGAGAACCTCTATATCTGATTGCCAACAAATAGCTGTGGAAGACTTTCCTGGCATAAAACATTGGGATTGCCACCTGGAATATAAATTGAAGTCTGGTAGATGGATGTGCACTAGAACAATAGAAAGAACTGTCTAAATGACTGTTTAGACTGTCTTTAGTGAACTATAAATGTTATTAACATTAGCATATAAAGTAACAAGCAACTGAGCAACAAAAATCCTCTTAAATATTCTATTTTGAAGATGTGCCATTGGTAATTAGCTAAAGGATTTAGATCTTAATTATTTTTTTAATCCATGCTCTTGAGGAGAATTGGTAAAATAAAATAAAAAAATTCTTCATCCGTCATTATGTGCTTTTTCTTACATCTACTAATTTTTCTGCTTCTAATTGAACTCCTAGGAATTTTGTTGAATTCTAAAAAAATATTGTTTGAAAAAAACTGAAAGAAATTTAGGGCCAGATGTATCAAAAAAGCATTTTGCGATTCCCAAATAGCGATTTTTACAGACTCTCTATTTGGTAATCGCAAAATGCAATGTATCAAAAAAGTTGCTAAAAATGACAGATTCAGTAAAATTTGCATTCGTAAATGCAGATTCCCAATTTGCGTTTCTCAAATAGCGAAGTTGCAATTCAAAGAATCGCAAAATTTGAAATCTACTCTTCCAATGCAGCATGATGACCTCACAACCAGGAAGTGAGGTTTCCCATGCTGATCCTGAGGGCCTGAGGCTGTGAATGAGGCTGAGAGCAGGAGCACACAACTCAGGAGAACATCCAGAGTGCAGAGGCACGCACAAACGCCCAGTATGGCATCACAGGAGAAGGCAAACAGAGGCTGTAGGAAGCAAGATCAAAATACAATTCTGCAAAAAAGAATTGGAGGTTCTAATTGAGGAAATGGTCAAGACCTATGAGCAATTATTTGGGTATCAGAGTCAGATAAAAGGAAAATCTGGTTGGACATCCAAGCAAAAATCAACTCTGTAGGGGTCACACAGCACTCCTTTGAAGATTTATGCAAGCGCTAGTACGATTTGCGATCAAGGGTACAGGAGAATGTGGCAAGCAGGCTTGCGTACACCAAGAAGACCAGTGGAGGGCCCAGCCTGCATCTACGCCCCTTGAGGAATTGATGGAGTCGACCCTACAGCCTGAGTCTATTAGTGGTGTTACGGACATGTAGGATGTATGCTAAAATATGTTTGCTCCATAACTCACATAATGCACTCTTAGTAAGTCGAGAAACATTTTTTCTTGGCTACCACCCACCAATGCATCATGGCAGATGTAGTCAGGCACTCAAGATAGAAAAAAATAAATTTCTAGCAGCATAGGTGCAGTTGAGATGCCTACAACACCTGCACCAAGAACATGCAGGTACACTGTGGCACCACTACAGGAGTTTGTTGTAGAAGGCGAAGACACCCATGAAGAACTGCAGTCAAGGCCAGATGATCAGGCATAGACACAAAGTGACTAGTCCCACTTGTAGCTTGACAACACCAATCACAGGAGACACAACTCAATATCACAGAGTGCTGCTGAGGAAGGAGAGGGCTCCTCTGTCTTTGCGGCACTGGAGGGCACCATGTTGAAGGTTCAGTGCCTGCAATTAAAAAACATGCGGTCAAAGCAAACCCAGCTGGTGTGTTTGAAGAACAACATGGTGGACATTAAGGACAGCACCAGGGAATTGACCAACATAATGGCGGAGGGCCATAGGGCAAATGCTGAAAGCCTCAGGGACATGACAGAAGCCCCAGTAGAGACCTCTGTAACATTATGCAGAGGGAGCATACCTACAAACGCAGACAAAGTCACCATCCATTAGGCCGTTTGGATGGTTACACCAAGGCAATAAACCATCTGAGCAATGCCACAGCTGCCCTGTCCAGATGCACTGTGGTCATGCAGGTGGAAATGGCCCACTGCAGTTCTGATGTAGCCAGGGGATTGGTGCAGGTCACCACTGCTGTAGAACAGTTATAGACAGCTACTATAGGTGAGACAAGTGTACTGGGTGCAAGGGACCATGAGGAGGCCTCCAGCCTCGGCAGCATTACTGCCCCGGTGACTGAGACCAGACGGCAGAGTGCGAGGCATGGTACGCCATCCGAGGCCTCATCAAGGGAGGCCAGTGTACACACTGACCGTTTCAGTGCTGTGCGTGCCCGTAAAAAGTAGATAGTGATGTGACCAAGGTATTCCAATTGGTGAGGTAACCTGTTGCATGTGATGCTCAGTGCAGAATGTTGTGCATGTTTATTTTAAATCTTATGTTGTCCTACAAATTTACACCCATTTAAGATGATGAGGGATGTGTACATACAGTTTGCCTGAGATTAAGTTAAAAAAAACACAATAGCAAACAAGTAATGAAGTCCATTGTCTCATCATTACTCACTTAAAAAAGTTCTGTGTTATTTCGTCACGTCTCTGTCTGCCTTCTGCTGCCCTTGCACTGTATGCTGCTCTACGAGTTTGAGGTGGTTCACCCTCTTCATCAGACTCAGAATATGTCAGGTCCAGTGGTATGCCATTGGTTGTCGCAAGGTTGTGCAACATGGCACAAGTGGTCACAATTTTGCAACATATCTCTGGCCTATACAGCAGTGCACCTCAACTTTGTGTATGCAGCGGAACCTACTCTTCAGTAGGCCGAAGGTTCCCTCTATCACATTGCTTGGTGACTTATGCGTATCATTGTATTTCCTTTCGCGCTGAGTTGCAGGATTTAGGAATGGGGTGAGTATGGAGGAGCACACAGCATATGCGCCCTCACCTACAGGGTAAAAGGCACTAGATAAGTCACTGTACTGTTTCACCATATCTAGAGAGTCTACCAGACTGTGCTACATGCATTTACCTAACAGGTATCATTCACCCAATTCATCCCCAAGAAGACGTGTATATACCACTGTGTCTGAATATGAATGAATCATGCGTACTGCCGGGAATTTAGCAACTATGTCAGTTATTATGTGTGAGGCATTACATATGACCGGGATTTTCATTTCCTGAACATGGACTCATTACCTGAGGGGGGGACAAATTGCTACATGTGTACCATCAATGCCCCCAATTACATGGGGTAATTGGGCTATTGTGTAGAAATCTAATTTGGTCTGCTGCAATTCCTGTGGTGTAGTAGGAATTGAAAAAGCTCAAAGTGCACTTTGGGAGACCTCTCCTGCTGCTGCTATCACACCCAGGTAGTTCCCTGGAGCTAGTAGGTGCAGTGAACATAGGACCTTCTCATTATGGGGATGGCATTGGTCCTGTGAGTCTGATGCTGCAGTAGTGGTTGAAGGTCAGCTATCAGGTCTAGGATTGTACTGGAGTATAATCTATATTTGTCATGGATTTCTTCCTCTGTCTGCTGAAACAGGGTTCAGCCTACTCTAAAAATGCGTTCTTGTCTCCTGTTCCTTCTCTCTGCTGCTGCTTGAATCCTCATCCTCCTCGCTATGGCGTACAGTGCTGCCATTGTGAAACATTCTGGGGCCCTCTGGGCCTCTTTAAATAGTTTGTACCTGGTTACTACCTGATTGAAAGATGGTAATTTACACATGCAAAATTGCTAATTTTGGATCATTTGCAATTTGCAAATGGTTCATACATTGGTCTGCATTGGTCTGCGATTACCAATTTGTGAATTCACAATTTAAGATTCCCAAAATTTGTATTCACAAAATAAGGATTTGCATTTTTTGCGATTACCAATTGTGCAAATGCAAACTCTTTTATACATTGAGAAAGGCCATTTTTCATTCACAAATAGATGCTTTTTGTCCAGATCGGAGCACATACCATTTATTGACTTGCAAACTGAGTGCATTCCTAAAGGAAACATGATTAATGAACAGTGCAGATTTTTCAGGTGCAAGCACATTTGTTTGTGTAAAATAGCAGAAAGAACAAAAGTGCCCACTGTTTCGTAGCATTGCATCAAATTGCTAATAATCTTCCCTATTGACATTGGTAAAACACGAGAATGTGGTTTAAAAGACCATCCTTACCTGACCGCTCCCCCTGGCTCTAGGACTAAAGTTAATGCTTTAATGGAGAATTGGTTGACATCTGCTAGTGGAATTATGGGAGAACGCCTAATGTTCCTGCAGTAGTGATACTACAGTTATTATGCCATATCATCGACTGTGCTCCTTGTGAGGAAATCTGCAAGACAACCTTGTTTGCTTCACAGAAATAGTTAGTGATTTCCACCACTGTGTGGGCTGTAAGAAGACCACTTATATTCACTATATTTAGCAATTCGTCTAGCAATTGAGCACTTATTCAGACTTTAAGACATTTGTAGAAGATTTGAAAAGCTATTGCCTTTTTAGAAATCTATCTCTACTACATTTTTTGAGGCTGCAGACTACTATTGATAACTGAATAGGCCTTTTGCATGCTGGAATTATACAACACTTAAATTTTAATTTAAATGTGTTTGCACTACTTGATAATCTAAGTTAAGAGCCATATGCTTATTACCATACTTATTGTATATAGAAATGCAATGTTATATGTTCATGACTTGGTTAAAAACAGCAAACAGCTTTCTCTTTTAGTTATTCATTAATAGAAGAGTGATTCATTATCTGTATTTTGTCTGGATATTTGCACCTGGCTGGGAGCACTTTTAACTAAGATGGAATGCAAGGGTCATGAAAGTCATACATTACCACAAGGAACAGAAAGGAACAAAAAGGACAGAGGCGATCCAGAATTGTTGGAGATGTCATGTCAATATGTTGGAGATTTGGACAACAGGGCAGCTCTTTTTACCCCAAGAGGCCTTCTTTGTTTTCATGTTAGCCTACAATATTTGCATATTTTTGTAGTTGAGGTGTCTGTAGCAGGCTCAGATGTTTACTTATCATCCTGTGAAAGAATTATTAAGAGAGACTAATTATGATAAAGACTTATATATCCGAAACCTGCTTGGTCTCCATATCCAAGATACATTCTAAACAGTTACGGTTGCAAAATATGGGCTGTTGTAACTTTACCACTGTTAAGTTCAGGCTTAAAGCAAGCTGGGTATTGTCTCCGATATGACCAGGGCTTTCATGTCTTGTCGAGGATCGGCACGGTATTGGATCATATATACAGAGAGGCAATGAGATTTACCAAAACGTTTAATGCTAATTGCTTGACTTGGATGAACATATTGGGCCTTACTAGTTGTTTTCACAAGCCCACTGGGACTAGAGCAGTGTTTAAAGCATGTTGGCGTCCCATGTGTTAACCTATTCTAACATTACGCATCGCGAGGGTTTAAGTGAAAAGGTATTTTACATGATTTCTTTGGCACCATTTATTATTGTGTTCACTCTTTTCACCCCTCATTACAAGCAGTATAACAGAAGAACATATATACAGAATTTAAACAAAAATAATATTTCAGTAGTAGGAAGATGCTTTGCAGGAAGTTGCAAAAGATAAATAAAAGTTAACATCGCTATAAAATGGATCTAACATATTGTATTGTCAAAAAAATATTTGATTGTTGCTCTCTAATGGACATTCTTACCAACTAGTACCATATCCATTTAGTGTAAGTTAGGTGCCTTGGTAAGGTAAGGTACATATTCACGTATTTACAAGTAGTGCAATGTTGATGCTTTTTCACTGCCAGTTTGGTATGTAAGACCTTATAAGTTCCTTTCTTCTCCGTGGCTTGTAGGCTAAGCATATTATCTGAAAATATGCCTTTCAGAATACACTTATGTATGTCCATATACAGCACAAATTATATACAAATTGAAGATGGATTACAAATCTACCTGTCTTTGTATTACAATGTGAAAACAATAATTGTACCATACCTGTAGGAAAACGAATTCTGAAAATATTACAGTTTCGAAAACCTTATAATTAAGGTTTTAACATTTCATGTTAATGATGAAGTATCATCTTGGAGAAGCCCTGAATCATTACAGTTGGCCAACCCGATAACATTTGGCAGTGTTAACCTGCATATAATTCAATACAGTAACATTTCTAAAGCGCACAGCTGCCTGACCAGGCATCCCGGCGCTAGAAGCAAGGAGAGACCTTCAACTAACCTCATTTGCTAAACAATCATGTCTTAAGTTATTTATTATATGGTGACTCGTTCAAAATCTGATGCAGGAAAAGCAGAGACACATTGCAGGCTTTGGATGCCAAGTAGGTGAAAAAACTCCCAATATTTGTCTTACAGCTAAACCTGGGAATGGAGATCAAGAGGGCATTCTTGGATCTCAGGTCCTGAAAGGGCCCATAAAGGTTCCATCTTCTGCCTAAATAACTGGGAGCTGTCCCGTGAAAGCATAAAATGCAATGACAGTGGTGTGAGGAAACATGAGGGGGCTTCTCTGCAAAGTACATGGAGGGGTCCCTCTCCAGACTCACTAAGGAGCTCTCCGCCAGGGTACTGTGCTTAGGGGCCCACTGGAGCTCAGGGAGGGGAGACCACACCGCGGGGGCTGTGGGGGCGTTTGTTACGTCACTGTACAATCACTAGGCCTTTGAAGAGAATCCGTTTTCCAATTGGGAGCCAGTGAAGTTCTTTCAAACGAGTTCTTACAAAATCTCGCTTAAGCACATTCAGTGTCAATCTGGTGGCAGCATTTTGTACCATTTGAAGATGTTTCATTAGGTGGTGCGGATGGTTCACAAACAGAGCATCAGCGTAGCCCAAATAAGACATGATCATTGTGTGCACTAGGATATTGTGCATCTCAGGTAGAAGAAACTCAGCTGTTTTCTTCAGTGAATGTAATAATGAAAAGCATATCCCTGTATGAGACGTAATATGAGGGCGTAATGAGAGCCTGTTGTCAAATTTGACTCCCACATTTATTGCTACCATAGAGGAAGTGGAAACCTATCAAGCTCAGGTTACCATCACTTACCCTACCAACTGGGCCCCTGTGGCCCCAACAACAGAATTTCTGTTTTAGTGGAGTTACAACAAAGATAGTTCTCATCAATCCATTTGACCATTTTCAGAAGGCAATTTTTAAATGCTGACTGAATCACTGATGGGTTATCTCCAGGGAGAAGTTAGATTGTTTATCATCTGTGTAGGATCCCTCAATAATAGTGGCTAAATGTGCCATATACATGTTAAAAAGTGTAGGACTGATAGAGGACCCCAATGAGGGACACCACATTTCTGCAATTTAATGGATGAAGTATAGAATTCAGTTAAAATCCTTTGTCACCTGTTTGTCAAATAGAATTTGATCCACGGTAGATATAGCCCCTACGCCACAATCAGTCAATGTAGCCAGTAGTCCTCGATGAGAGATGGTATTGAATTCCGCTGACAAATCTAAAAAGATGAGGGCTGCACTCTGCCCCTGGCCGAAATAGTCCTTAATAGTTTCAGAACCTTCCAGCAAGGCCGTTTCTGTACTATGTCTGGATTGGAAGCCCGGCTGGGAAGGATGTAATAACTGCTGCCAATCTAAATATGTTCTCAGTTGTTGGTTAACCAGCTTCTCCAACGTATTGGAAGCTGCTGGTGGAAGAGAGATAGGCCTAACTTTCTCTGGATTTGTGGGGTCATCTATAGGTTTTATTTAGAAATGGAATCACTTTTGCTTGCTTCAACTCCTTAGGCACCACCATGAAGCCAGAGAATCATTACATTGTTTATTAAATATAGGGTTGATAGGCACCAAGGCCTCAGCTAGAATACTGGGTGAACAGGATTCCACAGGGGAGTCCGACCAAAATTGAAAAATTGCCTTTCTGGATTCTTCCAGAGAAATCTCCTTGAGCTTGAGAAGGCCATACTAGAGCCCTCCAGTTCTCTAAGACATGGAAAATAGAAGAGATCTATGCTTTCCCCCAAGTAAAGCTACCTTGAATAGACTCTATTTTGTGTTAAAAAAACAGAAGGTAGCTCATCACACAATTCCTGTGAAGGGGATATTCTAAGTATACAAGCGCTTGGTTTCAGAAAAGCTCTTACCAACTTGAAAGTTTTCACAAGAGAAATTACCAGCCATTCAAATTTTGTTCGTAAAATACTCGTCTTTCGCTATTTTAGTCATGTTCCTGTATTCTTTAAGTGCCTGCTTGTAAATTAGCTTATCTTCTAAGCTATATTTCAATTTCCATTTCCTTTCAAGGCGTTTAAAATGTTTTCTTGCCTGTAAAAGAGCGGGGGAGAACCATGGAGCCAATGAAGAACTTCGCTCAGAGGGTATATTCCTCATTGGAGCAAGTTGATTAGTTGCGGCTAGCAACCAATCTGATACCCGGTCCCAATCCTCCTCAACTTTACAAACCAGCAAAGGACACAGAAATTGCAAAATATTAAAAAAGTATTTTTTAATTGCCGCCCTCCAGGTGCGAATCATTCTTGAATTCATTTGCTTATGGTGAGGGGTAATAGGCACTGACAAGTGACAAGGTATTAGCCATTGATCTAACCATACCACTCTATATGGAGAGCTATTCCTAATCTGTTCTGAGTTTGAGAATATTAGGTCAAGTGAAGAAGGTGTTAATAAATTGATGGAGATTAATTGGAGTAAATACCTCCAACAAACAGCAGGGTCTCCCATCCTTAGGATCATCTCCATGAAAATTAAAGTCTCCTAAATATATGAAATTGGCATCTTTATTACAAGACAAGGTCAACACCTCCCATTAATGTGAAGTTTGGCAACATTTGCAGTACAAACCCTAACCTTTCCACCTGCTGAAGAATCTCCAAAGAAAAAACAATTGCAACCCCACCGCTCTTCCGGTTGCTACTATCATGATGTACTACAAAATTGCTGCTGGGAGCGCCCAAGCAATCTCTGGGGTGAACGACTCACCTAGCCATGTGTCAGTCAGAAATACCACACCAGTTTGCCTTCACTAAGCAGATTAAAAACTTCCAGGGAGTGTTTAGCAAGTTCTTTTTGTAGGGCTTCTATGAATTGGTAGAGTGTAGGTTGGGTTCTACCTAGTGTAGATTGGAAGGCATTTTTGGATCCTTCTACTACATTGTTGGTTTAGATTCTTGAGCCATGGTACTGTCGTAGACATTCTACCATGGTATTTGGAATTTGGGTTGGTGGCTGTGTCCGGAGCGGTGCTGTCTTACAACCCAAGTGCCTTCAAAGTAGTCCATTAGGGGACTCAGTTTGTATTTGTTTTGTTGGTAGAATGGACTTTCTATAAGTAAGTTGTAGCGCTTACCTACCTCTGTTACAGGGACATAGGTTTGTGCAACTTTATTTTTACTTCAATGGCAAATTTACTGCTTGTTGCATAGTCTACACTTAGTGTAGACTGCTGTTGGAGGTATCTTCAAATGCTTTGGTTAAAATGGTAATAAGGGAGGAGCCTAGCGCGCAACCAAGATGGCCGCGTAGGTGCGAGGCTCCCGAGGACCTCCGCGACCTCCTACGTTTATCCTGTCTTCATCCTGCATCGGTTGAGGGGACTGTGTCGGTGAGCCTGAGCCGAGGTGGTACCCGTTTCCCGTTTTCGAATCGGACCTCGGGTGCCGGAGTGAGCACCGATTGAAGGTTGCGGCCTGCTTCGCTCCTGACCCCGGACTCGCGTTTGGGGGCGACCCGGTGGTAAAGTGGACAACAACGGCGGGCTGGGCCTGGCGAGTCGCGTACTCCGCACTTTCACTTTCACTTTCGCGCCCCCTTGCCGTCTTTGCAAGTGGGATCGCGGCGCTCTTTGTGTTGGGGTGGCCTCGCTGGGTGACCCAGCCTGCCTGCCTGCTGTGGCCCGCTCCGCCGTCCTGGGGTGACCCCCCGGAGCCCGTGGCCTTGATTGCTTGCCTTTTACTGCGTGGCTGGTGAGGGTGTGAGACCCGCGACGATGGCCACGAAACAAGATGGTGATCGGTTGAAGGCCAAGTCGACCCGGCGTGGCCCCGCACATCAGGCCAACATCATGGACCGCTACACCCTCCCGAAAGGATCTCCCGGTGGACCGCACAAGTCCTCTGAGTGCCCCCCGGATGCCCCGGATTTGCCCACAGAGCTGACTCTGCAAGACGTCATGGGCGCCATTGCTGAGATGAAGGCCTCGGTGGGCCAGCGGTTTGACACCTTAGCCCATAAAATCGACGCGGTCCTAGTTGATGTCAACCTGGTGAGGGCTGATCTCTCCAAGACCAACGACCGGGTCGATTCTTTGGCCCACACCGCGTCGGGCCTCACGACTGAGGTGGCGGCCCTCCAAACGGAGGTGCACCGACTTCGTCAGGCGAGTGCGCTCATGGATCGGCGCCTGGAGGACTCCGAGAGTCGGGCCCGGAGGAATAACATCCGCATCATCGGAGTACCCGAGGGACGGGAGGAGGCGGCGGCGGATCTCTTTGTGGAGGACCTGATCACTACCCATCTCCAGCCTCGGGGACTGAGTAAATTCTTTGCCGTGGAGAGGGCTCATAGAGTTCCCGGGGGAAAGCCGAAGGTCGGAGCCCCTCCGCGGCCTCTCATTGCCCGTATTTTTAACTTTCGGGACAGGGACGCGATTCTGCAAGCCTCCAGACTGCAAGGGCCGATTAAGCTGGAGAACATGGAGGTGAACTTTTATCCTGACTTCACCCAAGCGGTCCAGAAGCAGAGACTGAGTTTCCTGGGCGTCAAGCGGCGGCTTCGGGACATGAACTTAAAATACGCCATGCTCTTCCCGGCCAGGCTGCGGATAGAGGTGGATGGTCGCACGCACTTTTTTGATCGTCCTGAAGTGGCCGGGGATTGGCTGGACACTCTGTCTGGGGGTCGTGATCGGGATGGCGGGGGGGGGCGGCGGGAGGAGACGGCCCACTGGACCGGGACTGAGGTGTTGATACTGGGCCTCACTCTGGACGGATATGATGCCACTTTCGGCCAAGCTTAGGGTTCTTCGTTCTTCTGTATTCGTTTTTCCCTCCTTTGGAGGTGGTGCGGGGTCTAGAAGGGGTACTCTTTCCTCCTCTAGGGGGTCTAGCTAGTTTCATTATATAGGGGCGACAGGCACACTGCAAGTTGGGGGGGCTGTCTGGGCTCATGCAGGGGTGCAGGGAGGGGGGAGTTTTGTTGGGGCGCTTGGGTTGGGGTGGGGTGTTGTTCGTTTACACCACAAGGCAAAAGTATCGGTGTGCTATTTCTAAAGTGCTCTCTGGGGGACGAGTGATTGCTTTCGTTTATGATGGGGGGTAGGGGACTGAGTCTTTTGTCCTGGAATGTTAATGGACTGGGGGACAGGATAAAACGAGGTGTGGTCCTGCAGTTCCTGAAACGAATTTCACCCGATATAGTTTTTCTGCAGGAGACACACCTCATTGGCAACTCCTTTTGTGCTATGAATCGACGGGGCTACCGCCTTGTGGCCCATTCGGGCTTCACGTCTGGTTCAAGGGGTGTGGGCATCATGGCCAAGAACTCGCTCCCGTTGGAAATTGATGAGGTGCTCCATGATGACAGGGGACGTTACACGGTTCTGGTGGGTAGAATGGAGGGCAGAGTGTTTGTTTTTGTGTCTGTCTATGTCCCGCAAGGGTTGCAGACGACCACCTTTGCGGATCTGGGACGCCTCCTCCTTGGCCTTCCGGAGGGGATTCTAGTGGTCGGGGGGGATTTTAACGCTGTGGTGTCCGGAACGGAGGATCGTCACCCCCCTAGGGATCTCCCCCGTGCCCAAGCGTGGTTGTCTGGCCTCTTGGATACCTTGGGGCTGGTGGATTGTTGGCGTTTGAAACATCCCACGCAGCTACAGTACACCTTTCATTCTGGGGCCCATGGTAGTCTCTCAAGGCTAGATTATGTCCTGGTGCCGGCGGCACATGCGGGGAGGATAGGGGAGGTGCGCCATTTGGCGCGGGGTATTTCAGACCACTCCCCGCTCTTGTTGCACTTTGATATTCTCCCGAGGGGAGAGGGTAGGGTGGTCCCGATTAATCCCTGGTACCTGCGTGACCCCACCATTCGCGCAGAGTTGGTTAAATCCCTTAAGCGATACTTTGACGATAATGTGGGGTCTGTGTCATCGGCGGTCTCTCTGTGGGAGGCGTTCAAGACGGTACTCCGGGGGGAGGCCCTGTCCCTTATTTCCCATTCCCGGAGGCGCGAGCGGGAGGAGGTGACCCGTGTTGAAACTGAGATAACCGAGTTGGAGGGTGATCTAGAATGTGGGGTGACGGATGACAAATTACATGTTCTCCGACTCAAGCAAGCGGCCTATAAGGCCCTCGTCACGGAGGCGGCCAGGGGCCTCAGTAGAGAGCAACAGGGGAGACTGTATGATGTGGGTGATAAGGCTGGTAAATTGATTGCGTGGCTGGACAAACAGGAGAGAGCGAGTCGAGTTGTCCCAACGATTGAGAAACAGGATGGTGTGTGTGTCACTGAACCGGAAGAAATTGTTGACTGCTTTGCAGAATATTTCCGTGGGGTGTATTCCCCGGTGTCCTCCCGCTCGGAAGAGGATTCCCATGCCCTGCTCAGAGATATCGCGCTGCCTTCCCTTTCGGAGGAGGACAGAGTGTCGTTGGACGCCGCCCCAACATCTGAGGAAATTGCCCTCGCCATACGTTCGGTCGCTTCCGGCAAGGCCATGGGTCCTAATGGTCTTCCCATCGAGTTGTACAAGCTGCGACCGGATACGCTGGCGCCGCATCTCCGTGCTATGTTCCTCGCGGCCCACTCGGCGGGTTCCCTCCCGCTAGACCAGCGTCTGGCTACTATTGTGGTTATTCATAAGGAGGGGAGGCCGCGGGACCGGGTCACATCCTATCGGCCTATTTCGCTGTTGAATGCGGAGCCCAAAATTCTCGCCAAGGTGTTGGCTACTCGGCTGGTTGGCGTGGTGTGCGACTTGATTCACCAGGATCAGTCCGGCTTTATCCCTCATCGCAACACTGCGCTTAACCTGCGGCGCTTGCATGGGGTGCTCGCACGTGTCCCGTTCATACGGGAGCCGGCCATTTTGGCGTCCTTGGACGCCACTATGGCGTTTGACACACTTGAGTGGCCATATATTTGGGCGACACTCGCGAAGTTTGGGTTTGGCCCAGGATTCATCGGTTGGGTAAAATTGTTGTACTCTGGACTGCTGGCACAGGTGGTTGTGAATGGTAGAGTGTCGGCTCCGTTCGAGCTGGGCAGGGGCACGCGGCAGGGCTGCCCGTTATCACCGCTCCTTTTCGCGCTTGCCTTGGAGCCCCTGGCGGAGTGGCTGCGGTGGTATCCTTCTATCCGTGGTCTCCGTTGGACCCCTGAGTATGAGGACCGCGTATCTCTATACGCTGATGATATTCTTCTGTACCTGGCTTCCCCACGTAAATCACTGATAGTACTGGTTGACGTATTGCGCTCATTTGGCCTCAACTCCGGCCTTGTCATCAACTGGGCTAAATCGTGTGTGTATGTTCTCTCTGGGGAGGATTCTATCCTTCCGCGGGGTTGTCCTATCCAGATCGCCCCGCGGGGATTTAGGTACCTGGGTGTCTTCATTACCCTGGACGCGGAGGCCCGATATAGTCAGAATTTGCTTCCCCCCTCCAGCGCCTGAAGGAGGACGTCGCGCGTTGGAGGCGCTTGCCGCTCTCGCCGCTCGGCCGGGCGGCATTGTTTAAGATGATGTCGCTGCCACGTTTCCTGTACGCTTTACAGAACACAATGGACGTCGTCCCGGCGCGCTACTTTCGCGAGGTGGAGAGTCTGCAGCGCCGACTGTTTTGGGAGGGTAGACCGCGTATCGCCCTGGCGAAGCTGACGCTCCCGTGGTACGACGGGGGGCTCGCCTTCCCGGATATCAAGCGATATTATTGGGCCTCCCAGCTGGCTGCGATCAATCACGGCCTGTACGGGCCCGCTCTAAACCCTGCCTTTGAAATGGATAAGATGTTACTGCCGGGTGGTGATTATAATCGGGCGCTTTACTCTAGCTCGCTCGACGCACGTCTGACGGGCCCCACGCGGGTCATGGTACGAGTGTGGCACGCGGCTAACGTGGCGATGGGGTGGAGGGACCGCTTGACCCGGGCGACGCCACTATACGCATCTGAGCGGCTGGGCTCCCTGTGGACCTCGAAGGGCTTTGAGAAGTGGGACATGATAGGCATCAGCAGGGTGGGCGATCTCTGGACGAGGGGGGGATTCAAGACGTTCGATGTGCTGCAGACAGAATTCCAGCTGCAGGACAGGGAGTATTTTCGATATCTGCAGATTCGTCATGCGTTGTGCTCCGTCTTTCCGGACGTCGCCTCCATCCCGGAGTGCTCCCCTCTGGAAGATAGAGTGCTGGATGGGCATGTACCGGACGGCACGATTTCATTAATTTATAAAAAACTTATCAATGACCGTTCGGGACTGCTGACTAGCCTTCGTGAGGCATGGGTTGCCGATGGACTGGAGCTGGATGACGAGGACTGGGTGTCTGCGGTGGCCTCCCCGAAAGAGGTGGCCATACCGGCCCGCCTTCGCTTCGTCCAGCTCAAGATACTCCATAGGGTCTATGTTACGGGGCCGAGGCTGATGCGTATGGGCTATGCTGTGGACGGGTTGTGTAAGCGTGGGTGTGGCTCTTTGGGGACCTTTCTCCATATTTTGTGGGAATGCCCGGATGTGGCGCGATTCTGGCGTGGTGTGCATGAGGTTTTGCGGGTAGTTACGCGTGTGCCGCTGCTGCCCGAGGCGAGGAGATGTCTTCTGAATGTGTGGGAGCCAACCGACTACTCGGTGCCACAGACGTGGTGGGCGACTCTGGGATATATGGTGGCCAAACGTGACATTGCTCAACTGTGGGGTTCACAGAGGTCGCCGACTGTCTCGGCGTGGAAGGATAACATGGATTGGTGCATGTTTCGGGAAAAGGTGGTGTATGTTGCGAGAGGTAAGCCTGGGACATGGGTGAAAGTATGGGGCCCCTGGAACGCCTACCGTGGGGGAATCTGTACCCCGCCGTTATTGCCCGATCCGTCACCGGCCCCGTCTCCTTAGCCAGTTTGTCTTCCCGGTTCTGGGCAATGAGTCTACTTAGTCCCCGTCCTGACCTTTTCCCCCCCTCGATACTCCTATGGTCTAGTGGGGTCCCCCTCCTCGGGGAGCACATGCTGCTGTTTCCGATTGTGGGTTGCCTTGTGGATTTGCTTTTTGTTGTTATTTATATTAAAAAGAAACCGTTATGTGGGGTCCGGATGGTGTGGCTGCCAACGCTTCTTCCAACTCCTGTGAATTTCCCTCTGCCGCAGCATGCGTGCTCTTGTCTGTATCACATGCTCCTTCTGCTTGCTAGCGGCCGGCCTGAAGGTTGTAGGCCCATCTTTGTATATTTTTGGGATTCTGTAATAAACGGTTTAAAAAAAAAAAAAAAAATGGTAATAAGAGCCTTGTATGGCTGTGTGGGGCTATAGATTAAGGATAGTTAGTTAATGACTTGTTCAAAATCAACCATGATTGTATGTGGTGATAGTTGTTTGTTTTGTTTTAATTCTAATTTGGTTTAGTAGTTCATATTAAGTGTTACTTTGTTATTAGGTAGCAGGGCGTATATGAATGATATATTAGTGTTCTGAGTGAACTGTTTGGGGCTGTTGGACCTAGAGTCCTAGGGTAGCTTGGCTCAGGTAAAAAGGCTTACTCCAGAGTTACATGTCGTGCTTGCATCACACTCACTTCACACTCCAGCGCTCCACCACTAAAAATGACGCTACACCAAATACTTAGAAAAGGTAGATAAGTTTTATCTTTCCTTATCAGGTGAAGTTAATCAATTCTTATCCAATACATTTCATATTCAAAACATATCATTTTGTCCAAATTAGCAGTACTTTTCTACTTCAGACCGGCAAGAATTTAAGCGCGCCCCTTGGTGATTCGATCCAGCGCAGTAAACTCAATAGCGCGTTGAACAAAGTCACCAAACGAAGCGCTCCACATAACATTCACATTGCACTGGAAATCAGGTGATTACTTTAAGCGCTGTACCTAACATTCACATTGCATTGGAAATCAGGTGATTACTTTAAGCGCTGTACCTAACATTCACATTGCACTGGAAATCAGGTCAACATATTAAGCACTGCACTGCATGAAGACTTCCCAATGTGCTTCTAATTAGGTCATTATATTGAGCGCTATACTTGAAACTCAAAAAGCGCTAGAAATCGGGTTGTTACCTTAAGCGCTATACTTGGCACTCACAATGCTCTAATACTTTGATGCATAATATACTCTTGTATCCGCTCACGACACATAGTGGGTCTTTACAGTATAAATCATGGATTTCCTGTGAAGCAGGAGATCGGGTCTGTCAGGATGCAAACTGGCACTCGTTTATCACACTCCGGAATAGCCCAAAATGCCCGGCTTACTATTAAAGTACCACGTCTTCCTCAGTAGATTCTTGGAGTGATCAGGAGCCGAGTTCTGTTTGCTGGGGGCAGTGGGGGGCTCAACATGCCCCGGGAGGGAACTCCCCGGGGGGAGGGGCGAATCCAGGGCCACTCCGGCCTTCCGCCCTCCTCCCCCAAGGGTTTCCCTAATTACGGACCTCTTGTGGGATTCTCCAGGCGGTTGAGGACTCGCTCCTCAGAGCCCCACTCATCGGCATGCTCCACTCTCTGATGGTGTCCTGGGGGGTGGCAACGCTGACGTGGAGCCGTTCCTGGGCCCCACAACGATCCCTAAGGCTAGGCGCTCACACTCCCAGTGACTGCCGGGAGGTGCGCCCGCAGCCGCCAGAAGCAGCGCGGCCTGCGGGGGCGCGGCCTCCTCACACAATCGGCATCGGCGGGGGCGGCGCTCCACAGTCCGCCCCCTGCATGTGATCAGAGGATCGTGGCTTCAAGGCCTGACGCAGCCTTCTACTCAGGGGCGCGGCCTTCTCCCACAGTCAGGCCGCGGTGGGGGCGGCGCTCCACAGTCCGCCCCCTGCATGTGATCTGGGTGATGCAGGCTTCCCTTCCCCTGCGGTGGCTTCCTCTCACTCCTGGCTATGCCGCGCGATCGTATCCGGGCACTATGGGGCCCCAGTCTTCCTCACGGCCCACCCATGTGACAGTAGGACGATCTTCTAACCCCTGGGCTGCGGCGGTGAGTGATTCCTGACAGGGTCTCAGTACAGGGGTGGCCAAAATTAAGGGGGGTGCACTGCACTCAGGGCAATCGAATCGGTCCGCCAATTTCCTGGGACTATGGCGAAGATCACCTTCCCGTTCAGTCAAGAGCTGTGATCAGTCACTGATCCTAGATTACTCCAGCGTTCCAGGCAACAACAGGGCTGTAGAGGGTGTGGCCAAGGACGGTGGCTCTTTACCCTGTCTCCCTTCAGGGGTCCTGACTGAACAAGAGCGCATAGGGTTAATGTGACCCCAGAGTCAGTGGCCGGGGGCAGGCTCAGGTCAAGAAGTCGAGGGTGGTATCAGCTGAGCAGAAAGAAAAAGCAGACCCTAAGAACTGTCAATTTCCCTCTCTAGCACATCCACCTCCCCACTCAGGAGCCTTACTCCTGACTACCTCACAGCACACCTTCTTCCTCTAAAATGGCTGACACACCTCATCTCTATTTATAACCTGGGCCCTTACTGGCCAGAGTGGTCCAGAAGGTTCTGGAACCCCTCATGACAGTCTATGGCCCAGGTTCTGAGGTGACAGTTTAGTCCACCATTTTGTGAAGGAACTCTCTCCTTCCCTCCATTTTAAGGAAGCACCTTGCGCCTCACCCTCAGTTAGTGAAAATGGAGCACCCAGAGCCTCTACGTCAACACTAAAAAAATCTAATGGACAGAAAAATTAGAGGGCAAAAGGGTGAAAAGAAGAAAAAAATGAGGAGGGGATAGCAAAGGGCTGGCAGGTCTAACAGGGGCACATTTCGAAATCCAATCCATCATTCATGTTTGACATTGGCTTAGTTTTAGTAGATTATCTGCCGTAGCAAATATTATAATGTGCTTTGCATTGTTAAGATTGTCATGTAAGAGGAAGTGTTCTTAATTATGTGTAGTGGTTAAGTGTTCAGGAATTTGGATATCTTAGTATCTTCTAGGGACAGGAGGGTTATCACTGGTGACGTTTTTAGTTCAGTCTTTTAAGGGCTTTAAGGTAGGTATAGCTGGTAGCTGGCCTTTGATGTGTTCAGGGACCTTAGAGAGTATACATTTTAGCATTTTAGTTGCGGCCTCTTGGAAGCTAGTGCTTGCCTTTCTTAAGTCTTATTGCATATGGCTCCAATTTTAGTGACTTTTAATAGGTGGTTGTGACCTCTACATTAATACCCGCATCATCTTTTCTAGTCGCCCTCCAATAACAAGCATTGTAGTAATATTTATTACCTTTCCAATTTATAGTTTCCGTGCTTGTACTTTCTTGGCTTTAAGTGTAGGACACATGAGAGAGTAATTGTTCTCTTTCTGTGATGTGATGTGCCTTTCTGTTTCTGTTATTATGTCTGAAAATAGTGTAATAATACAATAATTAAATGTTAAAAAAATATAAATATTAGATTTATTATTCACATGAAAATGTATGGTACACGTTTTCAATTTTATACTTACAAATGGGTTCTTGCTGGTAATTGCAGTCTTTATTTTCTGGATTTCCATTTGGAGTGTTCTAATGAGGGTCAGGTGGCTCCCGTTCGGTTTATTTTTATTTTTAGTGTATAAGTGTGGGTTATTTTTCAGAATGTTTTTATTTACTTACTTTTTGTGTGCCTTTTTCCAAAAATGTGACTCCTGTATTTTTTTGGTAGATTAGTAGTTTCTAGATGGTGTAGGTATTTTTTGTGTAGTGTCTACTGTTTAAGAGATAAAAGAAGTAGAGTGTTTTATTAGTAAATAAATGCTTTACTTACTTTAGAAGGTATTTTTTCAGTCTATTTTCAGATTGTGTGTGGAAAATCTAGCAGAGTTGTCTTTTAGCTTTTGTAGTTTTTGGTGTAGTAAGTAGTCACATTTTGTTTGTCAGCCTTTTTTAAGATTGGGAGCTAGAGTAATTCTACACTTTTGAAAAAGTTTACTAAGCCTGAATCATCTGTATGTAGGATTGAGGATTTCCATAATCAGAAAGACTGCCCACTTTGCTCCTTTAACAGTTGACAGTAGGTATACCTATTGATTTTGTCAGAGGCTTCCCGCCAACCCCAGTGAAAAACACATTTTGCCTTTTTAAAACAAATGGTTCTGATGTACTAAGAATTCCAAAACACCCACTTATTTTCTCAGCTCAGGCATGCCTTCATTCTTCTTCTACTGTAATAGATCATATGGTGGAGTGAGCACAGTGGGGTCATAATAGTTAATTCCCACCCACTAGAAAAACAGTGTGGGCCAACTGCTTATGTATTCTGTAACTAGCCAGTTGACACTAAGGCAGGGTTATGGTACATTTTGTACACGTGTAATACAAGCATGAGCAACACATATTCCCTCAATTGAGATAGTGCTCATCAAGATTTATCCCTGTCTAAAGATCTTAGGGGCTGATTACGAGTCTTACGGTCCATGGACTGCCAGACTCACGGTGGCAGTGCTCTGGCTGCCGGATTACAACTTTCTGTGTCGTTCCTGCAGTGGACTGCCGGCTGAGCCAGGGAACTGCTATTCCCTGGTGGTGGCGTGGCGGAGGGGCAATACAATATGCTGAGCGGGCCTGGTGCAGTCCCGCTGAGCATATTCGAGTTCCTCCACTGCCAACCTTTTCATAGCGGTGTGCCAGCCATAAAAAAAGAGTGGTGGGGGGGAAACAAAAGGGCCCCTACAAGGTCCCCATACTCTCCTCCACCATGGGGATGCATTTAGGGGGGCACAGCATGTGTTCCCCCCCTGTCTGCTTGCACCCCCAGTTCTAGCACGGCTGTGCCTGAACGTTTTTGCTGTTCCCATTGTGGTGCCATTTTGTGTCATATTTTGTGATTTTGCACACAAAGTGTTGATAAATATGCCTTCACTTTTCATGTCTCATAGTTCAATGTGGTAAAACTGTACATAAAAAATAACTACTATTAATAAGTGCACAGGACTTGTTTACCTTATTTTTTCCACTACAGCAAGATTAATATCCATATGTTTCTGGCTATATTACGCTTCTGGAATCATTACAGGAAGATTTGAAGATTTTTCCCTATGATTCAGCATTGACAAAAATTTTAGGGGCGTGGCATACTCATAAATCAAAATGTCATACTCAATCTGTCTAAAAACACACCTAAGGCCTCTGTCATATTGTGCGCAGAATATCTGACCCTGCTTTTAGGGCTTGTTAGACAAAGCCATCGATGTTTCATTAAGGTGTAAATCAGTACCTGAAATCAGTGTATGATTGTACACACTAGAATGCTAATATCTAAGAAGTTGATAAATAGCTGACAGTATCGTTAATTTATGTGGTGGTAAGCGTTCTTCTGTGAAGTAAGCCTAAAATCAGATGGATTGCTTCTCTGTGAAACATATATAAACTGTGCTAGAAATAATTTGTTTTCCCTCCTTTGAACCCTTTAAATCAATACCTCTCTTTGCAATGTCAGTCTTTCAGGTAACCTACCCAGTCACTATCGCTTTATCTAGACAGCGGTTGAATTGGCAGCTCTCATTATGCAGGCATTCGTTCTCGCTTTTAATTTGGGGTCTACCTTCCATTACACCAAGGCATTAGTTTCCATTGCCTTATGCTGTCCTCATTCTCAAGAGAAGTCTATCATGCCCATAATAACGTAGTGGAATCTAAAGTAAACCTGACCTGCAAAGTACAAGCTTAAGGGTGCCCAAGCAATGCTTGGGATTGCCGAAGGGAATTGCTTAGCAATGGTCATTAGCGCTTTTATTTTTGACTGTGTGCTGTATTTCTTTTTTGCCAACTTGTGTACTCTGAACACTTAGCTACTGCTGATCAGTGCTAAAGGGCAAGTGCTCCCTGTGTAAATTATGATTGTTTATCTATGGTTGGCATATTTGATTTACTGGTAAGTCCCTAGTAAAGTGCACTGTGCGTGCCCAGGGCCAGTAAATCAAATGTTACTAGTGGGCCTGCAGCATTGGTTGGGCCACCCACGTGAGAAGCCCTGTAAACCTGTTTCTGACCTGCCATTAAACTGCCATGTCGACCTGGCAAGTGAAACCACTTGCCAGGCCCAACCATTCCCTTTTACTACATGTAAGGCACCCAAGGTGGGCCCAAGATACCCTCATGGGCAGGGTGCAGTGTATGTGAAAGGTAAGACATATAATGATATGTTTTACATGTCCTGATAGTGGAATATTGCCATTTTCTTTTTTCACTATTGCAAGGATGAGCCCTCCCATAGATTATCGTTGGAGTTGCCTTTTAACATTTTACAAGAGTAACTTTCAATTGGTAAGAGCTAGAGATTTGGAGTTTGGACTCTCTGAGTTCAGGATTTAAAAACACATCTTTTAGGAAAGGTGGTTTTTAAAGTGTGTGTTTGAAAATGCCACTTTTGTAAAGTTGGCATTTTTATGCTTTAACGGCCTGTGCCTCTGCCTGCCTGTGGAATCAACGTCTGGTCTAGACTGACAGCTGGGTTGTTTGTGCATTCACTCTGGACAGTCAACACAAAGGGAGCTGAGGTGTGCCCTTCATATCCTGATGGCCCATCACCAGTCTGATGGGCCTGTCTGAGCTAGAGCGGTGTGAGGTGTTGTCACTGACACATTAATAGGGCTATGCCTGGCATCTCACAGAGCTGTCTGTGCCCCCCTGTGTCTGGAGCCAAGGCAGGGCAAGGAAGGATCTTGTGGACAGCAACAACTTTCCTTTGAGATATGCCTACTTCAAAGGCCAAAAGGGGCATAAGTATTGAATCTGTAACCCCACCGTTTTAGAACATTTCTGGACTGAGGACTCTGCCTCTTTGCTGTGTGTTGTTTTGCTGGGTTGGCCTGCAGTTGTGGCTTCGGTCTGCAGGCAGTAAAAAGAACTCATCTTTGCTTTTCAATCCTGCTTTTCCAAGGTTCTCCGAGGGCTTGTGTGTACTTGGCTCCTGTTGGAAGTCTCAGGGCCATCAAAGACTTCACCTGTAACATCCCTGAACTACACTGCTGGGAGTTCAGACCTGCCATGGGCTAGCAATTCAGGTCTGGTCCCTTGGAGGTTGTTCCTGCTGCAAGAGACTGCAAAATTGATGCATCGTCCTTCTAGCACCTGTTTTTCCATGCAGCACCTTCATGCAGCCGAAGAAATCAATGCAGTGCCTGTTTACGCCCCGAAGAACTGCCACAGCTCGAGTCCAGCGATCCGTGTCTCCGACGTCCGAGACCACCGCATTGACTCTGACGCAGGCCCTGCTGTGCGGTAGAAAGAATCGACAGAACACCAGCCGGCAGCTGGAGAAATCTATGCAGTGTCTGTTTGCCACTGCCACACCGACCTCCAGCGCATCCAGATTTCAATTAATCACACCTGTGCGCCAAGTTTTCCAGCGCATCACCTGCAGATCAAAACTGTTTTTGATTTTGACACATTGCTCCCCCTTACAGTCTGGATTCCACGCAATACTTCTCCTGTGTGCAGCAGAACTGATGCATCGGCTTGGACACAGGAATCGATTTATGGCTGTGTTTTCTGATGCTCCCCTCCTCTGTGGTTGTTTTTCCTTGTGGATTTTGACGCATCTAAGGAACTTTGTGTAAAATCACCACATCAATACAATTCTTTGGACAGACCTGCTTGAAACCTTTAAAAAGTGATATCTTGAGTTCTGTATGTTGGATTTTTGTCATTTTTGTCTTGTTTGGTTTAGATAAAGTTTATTTATTGTTTCCAAACTGGTGTGGTGTCCATCTGTGGTGTTTTCACTGTGTTACTGTGTGTGTTATGTACAAATCCTTTATACATTGTCTCTGAGATAGGCCTGACTGCTCGTTGCAATCTACCAAGGGGATGAGCAAGGGTTATCTTGGGCGTGTAACTCCCTTACTGTGACTACAAGGAAGGGTTCCCACTTGGAAAGAGTGCATAGCAATTGCCAACTACAGACCTCTATTGCTAACACAGTTTTTAATTTTGTAAAATATTTTTGTCTTGACATTTTTTTATCTTTAATTTATCAACATTATGAAGAACATCATTGAAAGTTGCTTATCACGCGATAATAAAAGGAATACAAAAATAAATAATTGAGGGAATACAAAAAATACATATGTTGCCAGTGCACAGATACAAACGAAAATAAAAAGGCACTTATTACCATAGTTGCCATGAGTGAGCCAATCACCACTGATACAATATGCAAATTGAGTTCAATCACACAGTCCACACCCCCAGTTGTAACGCTCACCCACAAAACAAATCCGAGTGTATCTCCCAAGCTGCTTGCATTACACACCAGATTGTGCAAGAACCCATGGGCCCGGTCAAGAAACTCCCAGTTCCCCCTCGTGGACCCCGTTCTCACAATTAATGCATTATCACCCCCCTGGTTTCATGTTTGGAATTTCTGTGTGTCTTCAGTCACAGACTCATCAGATGTGGAAAGTAGGTGGCTCTTACGTGGGCTCCAGATGTCCCTGGAACAAGATGTTATAGATACGGTCTCAGCATGTGTCCATAGTGTAGGTACAGTATATCCGATCATCAAACAATTCATCCATTGTTGGCAATGGCCCATTTCCCCATCACAGAGCTAGTCTTCTCTTGGCTAACAGGAAAGCCCATCCCACAAATCTCCTTTCAGACTTTGGTATGTTTTCAACAAACCCCAAGAGCGCCAGGATTGGAGAGGGCTCAATATGTTGTAAGGTCATTTTGTATAACTCATGCAATATTTGAAGGCACTACTTTACCACCTGTGGGCATAACCGTGCCAAATGTACAAAATCTGCGGATGTAGAACCTTTTCAGCTACACGTAGGCTCCACTTCTAGGCATATGGCCTTAAGCTTAGCTGGTGTATTTTATATTTGGTGTAAAAATATGTAATGAAGGAGTTTATGTCTACTGTTGACACGCTAATTCACCCCTGAGGCGGAAGCCGGGGGTCTGCTCCTTATCTTTTAAAAATTGTATTCTTTTGCACTGTTTGCTTGTATTTTAAACGCAATTTGTTGTCCTACCTTGCTGCTTCTGCTTCGCGCACTGCTGGGGGAAGATCAATTTCCCGGCATCGTCACCTCCCACGTGACTCGGGGCCACGCCCCTTTTTAATAGCCACGCCCCCTCCCGGAGGCTTGAAAACGCCGCGCTGAGCAGCAGCCGGTGTTGACACGCTAATTCACCCCTGAGGCGGAAGCCGGGGGTCTGCTCCTTATCTTTTTAAAATTGTATTCTTTTGTATTGTTTGCTTGTATTTTAAACGCAATTTGTTGTCCTACCTTGCTGCTTCTGCTTCGCGCACTGCTGGGGGAAGATCAATTTCCCGGCATCGTCACCTCCCACGTGACTCGGGGCCACGCCCCTTTTTAATAGCCACGCCCCCTCCTCTTCCCCATTACTATGCTCATCGCTCGGAAGCGCAGCGGACGAGCGCAGCGGGCACTTCCTCGGCACGCCGAAGACACGCCAAAGACTAGCCCGTCTGTGCCCGTCCGGGCCCGGACGGACGTAGGGCATACCTCTCTGCTTAACTCTTCTAGCCCTCGGGCCCCTTTTCACAGGTATTCGCGGGACACACTGCTTGCTCTACGCATGGCCAGACACCCCAGCTGTTGCTATTATTGGATTGAGGGTTCCACATTTAGACATTGTCTTGTCTGTCGCCCGCATAACACTTGCAAGGACCCTGACTCACTGACTATGGCTCTGCTTAATTGCAGATCACTGCCTTGTCATGCCACGGAGGTTCACTCCGTCCTTTTGGACCATAGTCTTGATGTCTTATTCCTGACGGAAACGTGGCTGACTACAGGTTCCGACCCCGACATTATCAACGCTCTCCCCCCAGGATACCTCATGTTCCATCTTGATAGGCCGGATGGGAGAGGGGGTGGAGTGGCCATTGTCTACAGAGACACATTCTTATGCAAAGCAGTAGACTGCGGCATCAACAACGCTGAAAGTTGTCAGTTTACCCTTTGCGTCTCCTCTACTGTCTCTATTTCTGGCCTCCTTGTGTATCGGCCCCCCGCTACGCTAGGGAACTTTGTGGATTCTTTCATGGAGGCTGTTATCCCACTGGCTGCTGCCTCGTCCAACTTTGTCATTCTTGGGGACTTCAACTTTCATTTTGACGACCCCAATGACGTAGTAGCAAGGGATTTTCTAAGTTCACTCGGGGCACTGGACCTACATCTCGTTAATATGGGAGCTACTCACATTAGAGGTCATCAGCTTGATGCGGGTTTTGCTAGTTTTGCGAACCTACTGGCTCTCCAGATGCTGGCTCTCCCCTGGACCGATCATCATCTCATTCCGTTTAGCTGGCTGCTGGGGAACCGGAGAGACCCCGCACCAAGACAACATATTGTGGAACGACTCTGGTCGAAGCTCCCGGTGGACAGTTGGGCGGAAGAACTAGCTAGAACCTGTCCTCACCCCGTAGATGACCCCAACACCGCTGATCAGCTCTTGGGCGAATGGCTGACTAATTCTCTGGACTTACTGATCCCGAATAAAAGGAGGCTTGTCAGGGAGAGAAGAACTGGCTCTGCCCCCTGGTATACCCCCGAACTTAGGTGCATCAGAACCTCTTGTAAAAGGCTTGAACGTGCTTGGAGGAGAGAGCAGACGGAAGAAAGCCGGGCCAATTACAAAAGGGAGTTGAGGAAATATAAAAGCGCACTGAAGGACGCTAAAAAGATTTTCTTTAGCGACAGGATTGAGAGAGCAAGCAATTCTTCTGGAGAATCGTTTAAAATCTTCAAGGAACTTCTGAAAGCCCCGGTCCCTCCAGTGCTGCATGATAATCCCAAAGAAAAATGTGAGGAACTGGCCAGTTTCTTCCATTCAAAAATAGAGAAAATCTTATCTTCCTTACCTACTATTCCTCAAAGCCATAAACCGGTTACTAGCCTCACAAGTCGCTCGATTGAGCTAGCATCTTTAGGCCCCTTCTTGGAAGAGGAGGTGATAAAAGTCCTGTTGGAGATGAAGAGTGGCTCCCCGAGTGACCCAGTTCTCATAAAACATCTTAAGTTCGTGGCTAACACCTTATCAACTCCTCTGACTGATCTCTTGAACCTCTCACTCGCTCAGGGCACAGTGCCCCAGAGATGGAAAAAGGCTGTGGTGAAAGCCCTATTGAAAAAACCAGGACTGGATCCATCCAATTTGACCAACTTCAGGCCAATTTCACTTCTGCCTGGATTTTCTAAAATTGCAGAAAAGTTGGTCAACCGTCAGCTCTCTCACCATCTTGAGTCTAACCACCTGCTAGGAGATTCCCAGACTGGTTTCCGCCCCGGCCATGAAACAGACACTGCCTTGCTGGCAGTAGTGGAGGAGGCAAGGAGCACTCTAGATACAGGAGGGTCAGTGGCAGTGATCCTCCTGGACTTGAGTGCTGCCTTTGACACCGTGAGTCATCAGGTGCTCCTCCAACGTCTGTCAGAGGTAGGTGTCTCAGGGACGGCCCTGAAATGGTTGGGATCTTTTCTTTCTGACCGTTTCTACCAAGTCTGGGAAGGGTCAGAGCAATCTGCCCTAATCCCTCTTCAATGTGGAGTCCCGCAGGGCTCATCGCTGAGCCCTACCCTATTTAATATATATATGACTCCACTTGAAAGAGTGGTCGCCCCTTCAGGGGTGAAGATCATCAGTTACGCTGATGATACTCAGCTGTTGGTGGGCCTCACTCAGCTGGCGGAACAACCTGAGGTGTTACACGACTGCCTTGCCAATGTTTTTCGTTGGATGTCTATCTCCGCTCTAAAGCTTAATGGAGGTAAAACCGAGCTGATGCTCCTGGGCAACTCCAGCCCCTCCATTATTGCGAGCTGCTGGCCCCGGTCTCTTGGTGACCCACCATCCCCCAAGAAGGAGATCAAGTCCTTGGGAGTATGGTTGGAAGAAGACCTGTCCTTCAGGACTCATGCTAGGAAGACCGCAGGGGTTTGCTTTGGTTTACTGAGATCAGCCCGAAAGGTGCTACCTCTGCTTCCTGATTCAGCAAGGAAGCTGTTGATACGTGGCCTGATTCTATCGAGGCTCGATTATGGGAATCCGCTGTTTCTCGGTGCTCCTGAAGCGACCTTCAAAACCCTCCAACAGGTGCAAAACGCAGCTGCGAGAGTCCTTATGGATGTTCCCAGAAGGCAGTCTGCTGCCCCGGCCCTCAAAGCGCTTCACTGGCTCCCCGTGAAGGAGCGGGTGAAATTTAAAGCGCTATGTACAGCCCACAGAATTTTATATGGCAAAGGCCCCCCCATCCTTGCCAACATGGCCCGTCCTTACAAACCCCCACGTCTGCTGCGCTCGGACCAAAAACACCTTTTGCAGTTAGCGAGAGTAAGAAGAGCTCGTTCTGGGGGCAGGCGTTTCTCTGTGCAAGTGGCCTCTCTTTGGAACTCTCTGCCCCTCAAGATTCGCTCAGAGCCCAAGATCCTGCCATTTAGGAAACTTCTTAAGACCCACTTGTTTCCATAGTAGTGATTAGCTGAGTCTCTCCTTCTGGTCTTTTGCGCCGGGATGCCCCCGGGTAAGCTGAGCGCATTATAAATTTCATATTATTATTATTATTATTCTGTTGAGGGTTATGAGAATAGTTTGTTCCCACCAATATGACTATATTGGCTCAGAATGTTCCTCACCCAGGCCCTCCCCACCTCACTCTGTCCTTAGACTCAATAAATGGCATTTCATTCTGCAGCATACTATATATGTTACCAACCAGACTCTGGGAGGAGGGCGTCCTGATAATGTATCTTAGTGTTTTGTGAAGAGACAGTTCCATCGGGAAATCTGGTAGTTAGGATTTTAGGCCATGTCCCAGTCTGTAATACAAGACATTTTTCAAGGGTGACCTCCTCATTTGTCAACGACGTGCTTTGAAGATATACATTATTCTACCTGGTATAGGTCCACCAATCTCAGCAACCCAATATGTTTTAGGCGCTGTTTAGCTTTTTGCATTTTTAACGTTTATTTTTTTATAGCAATAATGGAATTGCCATTCGATGTTTGTGCTGTGCTGGGCTGGGTGGGATGGACCACTGTTGCAGCACTTTCCCGACTCAGTAAAGGAATTGGGCACAGGAGGCTATCACTGGCTCAGACAGATGCATGAGTCCCTTGTGGTACTTACTGCACTCCACTGAAAACTGTGAGTTTCACGTTTGCCTAACGTGTGTATATATATGCGCCTTTTATATTTGTAACACTTCTATGAACCTGGCTCACTTTAAGATGAAAGAAAGAGAATCGGAATCCTGCTGACTCCATAGGGAGCCACCTCTTGCAATTGGCATGGCAGACGTTATTCAACATCCTGCTAAAGCATTTGATTTGAAGTTGCTCAAACTTTGCAGTAAACCATCTGGCACCTGCTTGGTGGCCTGTGTGAAATAAATGAATACTCTCATTCCAGATGACAGTGCACAGATGTTCGCATTTTAAGAAACTAGTCACAATTGGAAGCAATCAGCACCCTAGCTGGTTGACAGTGTCAGCAGATACACCTCAGAATACATGGCCACAGTAATTGAACTATCCTCTGGTGTACTGTAGTTTGGAGTTACTGGAGAATGAACATTTTTACTTAAACTGTTTCCCAAGGCACTGAATGCATGAAACCCTTTGCTGAATACTTCTTTGCATTAGAAACGTTGTTTGAAGTTCTGTGCATACAGCATGCGTATAAAATGTGTTTTTATGTCTGGTTTAGACACAGCATTAGCTGTCACGCCAGCCTCATGTTTTCTAAAAACGTTTTAACAAAAACGCATACTTATAAACAGAGAGGACTTTCAGTCAAACCTCTTCATCCATTGGTCTATCCGAGTGGCAGTCACATATTGCTTCCACTCACCACAGCCCACAGCATGGGGCAGTGGGTCAGCCCATTTCAGCTATAGGCTCTCTTCACTGTGAGTGATGGTGTTTTGCTCTTGCAGTGCACAATAAATTGGGTTTCTGTCCAAAGAAGTGTAGGGTTAATTAATATAGAGAAGTATCTCTGATTTATGTCAAGTGGATTCAACTTCAGAAATAATACCTGTTAGCCTTTTTTACATGTTTTACTCTGTTGAAGACTTTTTTAATTTACTGTATTGGCTTCTAGGAAGGGAAATCTAAATGTCCCTTTCACAGGAACTGGAATATTGAACCTGACTCTACTGCTTTTTTTTATTTTTTAAATAAAGGAATAATTCCTAATATGCTATATTCACTATACAATAATTTATATATTGTGTAGTTAATGTCCAGATATTAAATATAATATGCATGATTCATATCAGCGGTTATTGCTTTTGTCTCCGTATAATAATTGCTCAGTTAGCATCTAGTTCTTCGAAAATATTAGTAATGTAACATTCGTTGTCCTAATCCATTAAATAGTTGTCAGTAGCCTGAATCATTGATCCACATGCCCCTTGCCTGCACTCGTTCTTGAAGAATGTTCACCGGTCTTTGACACCTTTGAGCACCCTCCCTTCTTACATAGGCCTCAACTGGTTCTGCTCCCTTCTGGATTACATTCATCAGCATCACAATATGCTACCTTCCAAATCAACTCTCTCTCTCTGTCAAGTACGAAGTCCCCAAGGACTATTAATTCTTGGCCTAATTAAATTTGATTCCAACATGTGGCATCTGGAGATACTACATCATGTCTCCAGAACCAATTGTGCCACTAATAGACAATTATATCTGAAAGAAGTCTCTAGGAACTATCCAACCCTGAATGTCCACAGTGGGTCAAAAACTAAATCCTACAAGGAACAAATTAATTTCCTTAACTTTTTTGAGCACAAAAACACATTGAAAAACAGCTTATGCCCATGCAGCTCAAGATATTTCCATTCAGCCTTGCCACCAGTGCAAAGGTCAGTTCTTCTAGATAGGCTTCTGCTGCTACTTTACAAAGGCCATATAATCAACATCCAATGCCATACCAAACATTTCATCTCACCCCACTATTCAGCGCCAATGTTCATTCTGTGGTCTTAATCATCGCACATCGCCAAACACAGCAAAATTCTCACCGACTCCTGAGACTTTTCCCTCACCCGTCTTAAAGCTATGTGCAATCATCTGCCTTCCTGATCGCAGACACATATCAGCTTGATGAGATCACTCACACTCTCTGAGAACTCACAGGGTCCTTTCCCCACACTCTTCAAACCTAAGTGACTCTGCATCATTGACAAGGCCTTTCACACAAACAAGTCAGACAAAACATTAGTATTGAGTTGCTGCACCAGCACCATCCAGAGCACAAACCAGATGGTATTAGAGTTCTCTTTGCCAAGGCATGGGAACACAAAGGACTACTTTTTTCCTCCTTCTTGCCAGCCTTTTAGCCCAGTCTGTCCTCCATCTGAAACTAGCCCCTTCACTCCTGATCCTCATGTTTATAAATACTAATATTACGCCTTAGACATGAATGTGTCACTCTACCCATTGTTTAAAACCGTATCTGTCCAAAGTGACCATGATTATTTAATATATTTCAGAGTGCTAATGAAATGTCCACTATGCCCCATGACCACTACGGTGCAAGGGTGCCTGGGCTGGCACAATAAAGCACACAGAGTATGCTAAAGCATGGAGAGAGCAGAAGGGGTCCATATGTTTCTAAACATGTAGCGTTTCTGCAGTTTCCCTTTCACACAACGCAGTGCAGCAAGGGAAATAAAACATTAGTAAATGTGACCCCTCCACCACAATCTTTTAGCCATCTTGTTTAGGCATTATCCCATAGCCATAAATGGTAGTCCAAGCATGAGAGCGCTAATCTGTTTGGGGAGAAACAGTGTTGTGTTTATCTGTGGAGTGTTGGGAGACGATTCAATTGTGTTCCAGTGACTCACTTGGTGATTACGTGTTGACTGTCAGAAGCTAACATTTTTTCTGCAAGCTAACTGTAGAGAATGTTGTTATTGTGCTACCAGCTTGACCCATGCATACGCAATTATTCAGTCCCTACAAATAGGGATCGACTGAGGTCTGTAGGGAAGAATGTGCTCACAATGAACTACAAGAGTGCACATTTGAAAAATATTACTACTTGCATTTTTGCCTTTTTTAATGCAAGGGATCAACAACCTTGTAAACTCATTCATTTCCCATTCATGACAGTGGAAATAATGATTACTTCTGAATGCATTATGATCGGTAAGCAGGGCCATAACTACCAAGGGTGCAGGCCCCGGGGTGCGAAGGGCCTTTCTGCCCCCAATTAAAGCAGTCGTTTCCTATCCATCTTGGGGGAGGGATCCCATTTCTGCTGCTTGCATTAGAGCCCGTTGCACCTTTGCTGGGCAACTGCCTGTAAGTAAGCATGTGTATTCAAACAGCCACCTCTTCTGGCCTCTTGCTATTGCCAGGGGCAATTTAAAATGTCTTGGTGATTTATTGGCACATACTCCTGGTTGTGAATAGATGGAATTGAATGCCATAGACACCTCCCATTCGCAGGGACAGCAGCTGTGCATACAGGCAGCATCCAGAGCAGCAGGGCAGTCTGTGAATTCATTCTGTCACTTCGAGGGGAGAGCATGTTTTATTCATTCAGCACAGGCAATGGCGAGACTGGCAATATTTGGAACAGTTTGTTGTGATAAAATGCACAGTCGATGTTTGCATCAAAATGTTACTGCAATATTCCATTATTATTTCTGCATGGGACAGTGGAATTCAGTGCTTAGAAAATGGCTGTCTTTCAAAGTTAAAACCAATTACTTTTACCAATGCATAGACAACATTCTAATGTGTTTTATTTGATAATTTATGTTTGGAGTTGTAGATTAAAACAGGCTTCCCATACAAGTTTAAATGGTATTAATTGATACCATGTCAGTTTCCAAACATGATGCTTTTTAATAGACCTGGAAAGAGAACGTTTGCTTGTAAATGCTGTAAACAAATCTCGGTGACTAGTTTTAAACATTAAATGCGATGCATTTAGATCAAACTTGTAAACGTTGGTATATCTTACAATTAGATTGTAAACGTTTATTTCAAAATAGTTTCAAAATTATAGATTTAAAAATGATTTGTTTTAACTTTGCCCTTACATTTACCATTTCTTAAATTCAGTTGGGCTGATTTAGTATTTTAACTGTGATAATAATGTAAGTTGGCATTATAAACTTCCTTTTCATACTGTTTTCAACTATGATGTTTATTTGTCTAATATTTCACCTGAAGCAATAACAACGTTGCTAATTTGAAATGTGACTTAAAGTGTATCTATCATGCTTATTGTTTCATATTTGTGATGAAGAAAATATTCAAAGCCCTTATAATGAGAGTCACACCACTGAATAGCACAATGCATTTGATTAAATGATCATACCTAAATAAAGAATGAAGCACGAATTACAAACTGTCCATAGATTAAATGCTCAAAATCATATTCATTAGAGTTCCTTTGTGATCCCGGGATCCATAGTTGTGAAATCTCTGTTTACCCATCAATTTCCCAAAACTGCAGGTGAATCATGATGAACGGCCCTGCTTTTGCCATCTGGTATCACAGAAATGCCTTTAAGAAACTGGTCAGACTTGAGAGTATTCAGATACAAGTCAAATTGTTGTGTCCTGGCAAATTATATTGGTGGGTGGTGTAAATGATTGCATCAAGTGCAGCTTCGTGGAGCTGCGTGTGTATGGGGGTGGGGCAGCAACAGGTAAATCTCACTCGCACTGCTTGGACACGAGTCGAGAGGGAAGTAAAGAGCGAATGAACAGAGAAGATGGCTTCAGTCAACTTTGTAATGTCGGACTTGATAGCACTATGTTTACACCCTACTTCAGTTATACTTTAGGTAGTTGGGTACCCGGGCAGAAAGTAGGTATAGGAGATTGAAGGGACTAAATCATAGCTGGATGCCATCAATCCCCTCTGTTGATACACTCTGACTCATTTCACAAATCATTTCAAAGGTAAAGAGAAAGTGCAAGCCCCCTGAAAGTCACATTATATTCCACCTAGAAGTGAACACATTTTTTGTAGAATAACAAGAGACAGAAGACATTGATGCAGATGTGCTGCTTCCTGTTTTCAGGATGGGAAAGAACATTAAAATGCCTCCTGAATGCTCAATATATACTTATATTTTGATATGTCTAATTGTTATGTTAATTTTGGCTAAGGACCTGGACCCATGGAACACTAACCAACGCATTAACCAAGTGAGTGTGTCAGTATTGAAAGCTGAGAGCTGGCGTATATATACAGCTATCTACACTGAGTGACTTAAACTGCTAATTTTTCTTACGACAACTACACTTGGCTAGAGCTCTATTAATTAAGATAGCTCTTTAGGTCAATAATCGTACTTTGGAAATTTTGTTGGCAACTTGAATGCCACATCAAACCTTGTTGCATTCAACACAGTTTTTCACTTCTTTAAGGTTGATAATAGTAGTACCACTTGTTAGTTAATAATAACACCTATTATTTACAGTTCTATTATGAAGTAATAAGTGAAATGTATACGGCTGTATATGCAAGTTTAGTGTGTGAAAACCGGACTTTAAAAAAGTGGCTTATTACTTTTACATATGGATAGTGGTTAAAATCTGGATTTTGCAATAAATGAAAATCCTTATCCCTCCCTGGTGGCAAAGGAATGTGGGTAATGACAATGACAAGGAATGAGCATTGTTTGAAAGGTAGACACTGTGGCATCAGTAGTCTCAGTGACAGCTCCTCCGTAATGGCGGAGGAGCGGCGCCTCACTGCCTGGTGCAGAGCCAGCAAAGAAAACTAATACAATGCACTAGCATCGTTTTATTTTCAGTTTGCCAGCTTGTGCATGGAGAGGCAGGGCATGGACGGGTGGAGGAGGAGTGCTTGTGCACTCCCTAAGTGCCCATGTGTGTTTGGCCAGCCAAAACACACATGCACACTTAGGTTTATCCAGCCCGGCTGCATTCAGCAGCTGGGCTGGAGAAACCCCACAAATTCCCTGGTCTGAGCAGAATGTCTTTTCAGCCTGTTCAGACCAATCCCTGTGCTGCTTTGCCGCACAGGGATTGGCTGGAAGTCTGTCCCAGGGGATGCTGGGACTCTGGAAGAGGCCAGCAGGAGTGACGTGGGGCGGCATCAGGTAAGCTTTTAAAATTATTATGTATCCATTCCAGTCTTTTCCCGTCCGGTCTCACTCTTCCGTTCCCCCATGCTCCCACCACCTGCCCACCACCCTTTGTTAGTGGCGGCCGCCATGTATTTTGGTCCCCCGAATCTATTACACATTCATTTGTTACCATCAGGAAGGAGCTAAACGATGTGTGATTGATTCTAGAGGGCTTGGTCGATTGATTAAGGAGTGTAAATTGTTGATTTGAATAACTCTGAAAGGTCCAACCAGTTATTCGCCCTCATTCCAGCCTTCTCATTTGAAATGTTCAACCATTGTTTTACAGTCACTGTAATACATGGGAAGGAACTAAAGGGATGATTTGAAGGGACACTGCTAGAAAACTGTTCTGGCCCCTTATGCACAGAGGCATATGTATGCTCCGTAGCAGTTGTAGAGAAACTAAACCTTTGTTTATCTATTGACCAAAAATAAAATGATTGCATACACAGAACATATTGCTGCTATAGCTATATTTGCATTGACAAGGTCTAGGAACACTTTGCATAGAGGATGATTTCTAGATAATATAAATATAATCTTGTTTGCTGAATTTACTGTCAACTTTTGTATCAATTCAAAGCAAATAATGCCATCGTTTGGCATGGAGTGATGTGTGCTGGTCCTGTGTTTATTCTCCTTATTAGTAGTATATGTCTTCCCATGAAAGACAGTAACCATCAAAGAAACAATATTTGTTTACATCAAAGTTTATTGCTGTTTTTTCCTCTTTTTGGTATGTGGCGGTGCCTACCAGGCACCACCGTAGGGATTAAGATGCTCCCTCCCCGCCAGCCTTTCCATGCCGGTTCACCCGCCATGAAAATGCTGGCGGGGATTGACATTGGGGGCCCAATGCAGACCCCCTTTCAACCCTGGCCCTTTTCTTTGGGTGTGGTGCCCCCCTACGTATCCTTGTACTAAGTGATAGGCACCGCATGGTTCCTGTCACATAGTACAGGGATATGTAAATCATCCCTTTTTAACATTGCCGCAATATTAAAGGTAGGTGATGCGACCGCCACGGTTGCAGTCACATCCTAATTCCTACTGTGGGACTGCCGCCTTGTTGGCGTGTGGTCCCAAATAGGAGACGATGGGGGGCGGACTGAAGTCCGTCCGCCATTGTAATCAGGCCTTTAGTTTAAAATCCTAACAGTGTAAAGCATGGCCTCTATAACATTTGCACATTGTTTCCAAAGTGTTCCAACATATTTAAAGCTAATAGAATGCCTGCATCTGGATATTACAGTTTAAAATATGATGCATTGCCTCATTTATTGTTTCATCCTTCTTTGTCCCATCCTCTTTTTTCTTGTTTTATAAGCCTGTAGGCACTGTGGTGCTTTGATTCGTGTCAGTTCTGCCACTGGTATTATTCAGATTGTGCTCTCCAAGGGTGATCTTGAATCTCAAGGATTTTGCATAGATGGCAGTTTTACTTGATGTTTAGGTGGGTCTTATGTTATTAGCAAGCAAGGCAATTTCATCCACAAAGTCGTGACATTTTTGCTTGGTAGGCTTTCTCAAACGTTCTTCACTTTCTCCCGTCTCATCAGTCAGCCTCTACTCTTACAAGAAGGTCAGAGATTACAGTATTTAAAATTGCCAGTTCCCATATGTTGACAGGTAGTCATTCGTTTCTTTTCTTTTTACTGTAATTGATGCCTGCTCTATCCTGGTGTTTTCTGCCTTCTCTGATGCTTGAGCAATAGAACTGTGAAAACGAATTTCTCAGTGGCCACGATTTGAAACATTAGTTCATTTTTTAAGACAAATGTTCATTTCTCCTCATGAAACTAAATGTTGCTCAACAACGGTATCAATAGAAAACAGCACCTCGGTATTCGCAATATTTGAATGTGAGAATACTAGGACTTAGAAACCTCAGGGATACATTTCAAACGAACTCAGAAAGTAATAACATTCTGATTTTTTAACTCAATTTTTGAGAAAATATATTGTTCACGTTTTTCTAAAAGCACTTTCATAGTAGGATCATCAATGCTTAACTACTTAATTGTCTCAAAAGGAACAAATATACGTTTCTCATGAACATTATTGGGCATTTCATAGATTTTCCTATTTTCTACAAACATTTTAAGCACAGTGGTAAACCCTATTATCTTCAAAACAATTAGAAATTCAGCTAGAACATTCTAAGGACATTTCTACAGAAATAAGACTTTGCCCTGAAATATTTCTGAAATATTCAGTAAATCTTTCCACTTGCATATTCCACAGAAAAGCAAAACACCCAGAACTAGCAATGTCTGTAGGCATTTATAAATAATTTTAGCTTTCTAAAAGAAGGTTAGGAAAACCTTTTCAGAAAACTGCCCACAGAAACATTCCTGAAATATACTTAAATGTATAATTGTATGCTATTTGAACCCCTTTATTGAAAAACATTGTTGTAAAAATGTAGCATTTCTTACAGATATCCGGATAATTCCCTGGACACTTCCTGTGAACCTCCATACGTTTTCCAATCCAATTTAAATAAAGTGACAGTTTAATTCCTTAAACATATTAAGCGGAATTGTCATTGAATAGTGACATATTAAAGGGATTCAAGCAAATGTCTAAAATATGTGACAGGTCAGCTATGTCTGTACTTCGTTCTACAGAATTAATGATTAAAGGGTGTCTTAATTCCTGATTGCTAACATGGACTGAGGATGCAGACTAACCGGGTACTCTTGAAAAGGTATCCTTCATCTTTTGGATTAGGACCTCTGAAGACTATGCCCTGCAATTCTATTGCTAAAGTAGGATGCATCTGTGCATGACAACTTTTTACTTTAGGCGCAGTAACCTCAACAGAAAAGGAGTTGTCTTTCAAGTCCTGTACCACTAACAATCTGGTAAGTTATTTGTTGTGAAAGGTTCAGAGCATTAACAGATCTCAAGGAAATAGTTAAAGCAATTACCAAAGTATGGATTACATCAGACTCGCTAATTTGTTGAGCAATATCTAACTACAGTGAACCACTCTTTAGCGGTGACCACCCTACCCCAGCCAATGAGAGAGTTCATTTAGAAAAGCTAATAATAAAAGATGCCACATTCACTTGTGACCCTCAGAAGCTTATTCAATTACAGTAAACTATTATTGTGCTCCATGTGTCATGGACACAAGAAAGAATATACATCTATGTACATATGTGGTATGAAGAAAGCTTTTGTGGTATGTGTTGGATTTGGTCAGTCATTATTCAGTCTGTTCTGTATATGGATGTCGGCATGAGAGAGTTGGAACTTGAAATGCTGTTGGGTTTATAGCCCAATTTTCCACACTGTGTTTGCAAAACAACTTTATTCAACATCATTGGTTAATATAGAGTATATGGAGGTTTACAATGCCTTTTGATAAATATTTTCCTATCCGATTACCTTCTTTGTTGTCAAATGCCCTTAATATGAAAGTAAAACTTAATAATAAACTCTCAATAGCTCTGTGTAGTGTGCATTTAGTCTCTTGCTTGACCAGGATTGTGAGTAGTGTTCCAAGATGTCTAAGAGGATAGTCAGAAATTCTACCGAGGGATAAATTAGAAGTCCTGAATGCAAAGAACAAATAGAGCAATGACAGAGCCTCCAGAGAATAATCTGTTTCTACCAAGATGCATTTATTGGCTGCAAAGGTGTTGGAAACGGCCCTTTTTGCAGGGTTATCCCCAAACTTTTTGCTTCTTCCTCCTTTATTTTTTCTGACCCGTGATTGTTGGCATAGGACTCTGGGCACTTTACCACTGCTGATCAGTGCTAAAGTGCATATGCTCTCTGTATAAATTGTTATATTGATTGGTTATCCATGATTGGCATATTTGTTTCACCTGTTAGCCCCTAGTAAAGTGCACTGGGTGTGCCAGGGCTGGTGATTCAAATGCTACTAGTGGGCTGCAGCACTGATTGTGCCACCCACAGGAGTAGCGCTAAAACGATGTCTTAGGCCTGCTTGCAGTGCCTATGTGCAGTCCAGGACTGCCATGTCGACCTGGCCAGTGCACCCACTGACCAGGCCTTATCCTTCCCTTTCTGTACATGTCAGGCATCCCTATGGTGGCCCTAGGTACCCCCCTGGGCTGGGTGCAGTGTATCTGAAAGGTAGGGCATGTACTGAGGTGTGTAACATGCCCTGGTAGTGAATTACAGCCATTTTCGTTTTTCACTGCTGAGAGGCTATCTTGCCCATAGGATAGAATGGGGGAGGCTGTTTACATGCCTATCTTCCCATAAGGGCAAGATAGAAAATCCAAGTTTGGTATCTCTGTGTTCAGAATTTAATTATACATCTTTTTAGCAAGATGGTTTTTAAATTCACTGTGTGAGAATAGCACTTTTTAGAAAGTAGCTATTCTCCTGTTTAACCTTCCTGTGTGCCTGTGTGCTGGTTGGCTGACTGGTGTCATGTGATGGGCCAGGTGGCTCCAGGAGCCTGGATGAGTCAGCAGCAGGGTGAATAGGGAGATCTGCTTTAGATGGGTGGGAGGAGTAGTCCCTGGGTTTGAATAGGGCTGCCCCTGCCAGCACAAAGCTGGCTCCACCCCTGCTGGCCAGGCTGAGGACTCTGCCTCTGCTGGCACAAAGAAGGCTCCACCTCCTGCTGAGCGTCTAACGACCCTGCCCCTCACTCTGAAAGGAACCAGGTGCTCCAGAGCAGAGCACACCCAGGAACCGGTTTGACCAGGGGAATCCCCCCACTGGAACAAAGAGAGACAAAGACTTGGAGGGGTATAAGAAGAGGACCCCAGACACCTAAACTTTAGATCACTTTGGAACTAAGAAGAAACCTCTGCCAAGGAGAAAGCTGAAAAGGACTGAAGAGGAGAAGACTGCCTGCTTGCTGTTTTGCTTTGCTGCCAAGGAGAGGGGAAGGACTTTGCTGTGTCCCCTTCTTTTGATTCTGATCTCCAAGGGCCTGAGAAGAGCTGGCTCCCTGTTAAGAAGTCCCAGGAACAAAAGGACTTCACCACCAGCTCCCCTGGAACTCTGCTGAAGGAGTTCTGACCTGCCTTGGAGTGCTTGCCCAGTCTTGGGGCCTCAGGAGGTCGTTTTGCTGTGTTTGGGAGCTGGGAAGCAGAAGGGTGAAAAAGAGTAACTGGTACCCAACGCATCATCCGATTGCGTGTCGCAAGAACGAGAGTGCGAGGAGAATTTCATCGCGACGTCATCGCAGCACCCGGAGTCCCCGCATCGCCGAGTGCGTCGAGCATCGTTCCGGTGCGAGAAGATTCCTGACGCTGCGAGGGTCGTCGCAGAACCAGTTTGCGGGCCGCACCACTGCCGGTGCATGAAAGTATCCAGTCGCTGCGTGTGTCGACGCAGAGTCCCGTCCCGTGACGCATCGAGGGTTGCGGCGCCAGAAGTCAGCGCTGCGCGGAGCATCGCGCCGCACCGAAGATCGTCGCATCGTACCTGTGCCTGAAGCTTCCCCCTAAGAAACTTACGCAACGAAAGCCAAAGTCATCGCATCCTCCCCCTACAGATCGGAGCCGGCGCATCCACCTCTGCTGCGTGAAGCAGGGCTGCTGCAAAGCCTCCCCAAGATCTCAGGAGTATCGCATCGCCTTTGCCATCTTCCTTGTTATAGCTTTTGGGAACCTTATCGCAACTACAGGTACTGTTGGGCACGGGAGTGTCGCATTTTGTGCATTGAGAGTCACATTGTGCGGGACACTGACTTTTTACATCCTGGAGTACTTTCTGCAAACTCTTGAACTATCTTTAAGTAACCTTTTTTTAATTGTATGTTGGTTTTTCTGTAGTATTTGGTCTTGTAAAGTTTTTAGTAAAGATACCTTATTTTTCTAAAACTGGTGTGGAGTAAATCTGTGGTGTTTTCACTGTGTTACTGTGAGTGTTGGTACAAATACTTTACACATTGCCTTTGATAGCCTAGACTGCTCAGGCCAAGCTACCTAGAGGGTGAGCAGGGGTTATCTTAACAGTGTATCCCCCTTTCCCTGACTAGAAGCAAGGGTCCCTACTTGGACAGTGGTACCTACCCTGCCAACTAGAGTCCCCCAGATCTAACAAAAGGTCTCTCACAAAGGGAGATACAAAGAGTGGGTATGCAGAAAAAAACCATCACAGTTTGTGCCATTTCTGATATCGACACTCTAGATGGACATAGAAGGTTTCAAAGTCAATACAAGGCACTAGTCAGACTGGTTTGCTGTTAAAGCAGAGATCTATATTGAAATGCACAATCTGTATTTGATGTCAGGAATTCATTTATGAAAAAGTATTCTACCAAAGTCACTGAGTAGCTGAACGTCATATTACTTGCTGTCAAGGCATCGTTCAGCATTGAGGCATTTGACGTTGGAACCCTAGGGATCACCTAGAGATTTGATACCCTAGAGATCAACATTTACTTTTTTTGACACAGTTGCACTCTTCTATGAATGAAGTACCACCAAAAGGGAAGTTGTGTTTATTGCCTATCCTAGTAGACATGCCATCTCCATTAGAGACTCTGTCTTTTACAATACCTTCATAGAATCCTATTAAAATTCCACTGAGACTTCACATTCTCCCATCTTTTCTAACACTAAAAGCCATGGATTTAAGGCCCACCGAAATGCCCTCTGTGTAGGAAAAGGCATCCTACTTCAACTCCAAGGAAACATTAGCCAATAGAGGTGATTCATCCTCCTCCAAAACGTCCACATGATCTGGAAAATGAGCGTCAATCACAGAGGTGCCATAGCAAGAGAACACGTTCTCCATCTCCGGGCAGATCCTCTGCTGGTTGGGATGGTAGTTCTTCATATACACTTATATCTATCATGGGCACACCATTTAGTACTTCACCTGTGGAAAGCATCATAACTTTATAGAAGGTGTTATCAAGAGGGGCATCTAAATATAACATCTAGCTGGAAACCCATCTCATGGCACTCTCAGTTATCATACCCTGCAACCCAGAGCAACCCCTACACCTCTGCTCTAGTACAAGCCAGGACAATTGCAAATAGTGAATTAAAAGTTTCTCACCCCTGCAAGACAGAAGCAGCTTCTCATCATTTACTAAAACGTATAGACCTCCTGAACAGGACCTAGCTTTCCTGTATCTTGAGCTGAAACCAGATTTGGTTATAGTTTCCTCTGTTGGGAGCTTTTATTTAGAGCATCTTTGCGATGCTCGGTGGTCCAAGGGCCGTCCACTATTGCGGTGGTTGGGAGACTGCCCGACGAGCATGCAGCAGTTCGAACACTGTATTAGGATGTGACCGCTGGGCTAGTAGTTGGAAAGTTGGCAGTCCCATAGCGTCGGCATGGCTTGGACATTTAGACGGCCACAACAGATGCCACCACAGTGCAGCGTCTTCAGCACATCCATGCACTGTGTGCCATGCACCATGTCATGCCTGTCACACAGTGCATGGAGGTGAGTGGGGAACTACATGTGCCTACGGGGCCACTTTTCAGTGGCCTATGATAGCAGAGGGCCCTGTTTGGGGCCCCCATATCCCTTTTTTTTTGTGAAATATTTTTATTAAGTTTGCAAACAAAAAAGAAAATAAACACCACTCGTCCAGTGTCAGGCTTAGCAGGAAATTACTCCAAACGTCTTTCAACAATTCAGTACAGGTACAGTTGAGACATAAAGACATTCCAAATGTATCATATAGTCGTTCCCATCCCCAACAACTGTTAGCGAAAGGATGACTATTCTTGGTCACTAAGTTCAGATTCTGATGCATCGGGCAGGGGCTCACATATATTCCCTCTGTACACATTCCACCCACCCCACACCTGGGACCATTTTTTGGGGCACCCTCTATGTATATATACAGTTTTTTCAACCACCATTACATGGTCCATGTCCTGGATCCACTGCGCCAGGGTAGGCGCCTGCCCCGATCCCCATCGCTGGGCTATATTGCGTTTTGCCAGCATGAGCCCTAACGTCACCCAGAGCTGTGTCACTCTCTTGTGGTCCGTTTGTTCCCAGATATTGAGGAGACAGCGCCGAGGCTCCGGGAGCGTCAGGACTCTGGTCACCTGGGAGAGCGTGTGCAACACCCCCTTCCAATAAAGCGCTATGACTGGGCATTCCCATAGGGTGTGAAAGAAAGTCTCTTCGCGGCCACAGTTCCTAAGACATTGTGGGGACTCCGCCCGCTGCAATTTAAATAGGAGTGTACGGGTATAATAGGTGCGGTGCAGAATTTTAAGTTGGACCAGCCTTAATTTGGACGATATGCCCACTTCTTTGGGGGATGACAGCGCGGACTGCCACTCCGCCTCATCTAAGTCTCCGAGTTCTGCCTCCCATTTATTCTTAAGGGTCAAGAAAGGATCAGAGCGATTATTTATTATTTTCCGGTATGTTAGGGACGTCGCTCTTTGAGTTAGATGTTCCGTGAGGAGCCGGTCCTCCAGGGGCGATGACTCCGGGAGCCGTGTCCCAGGTGGAATCGCCGCCCGGAGTGCGTGGTGGATTTGTAAGTATCGGAAACGTTCGATATCTGCCAAGTCGTAGTCTGCCTGTAATTGGGTAAAAGTGATCACCTCTCCCCGCTTCCAGAGGTCCCCGACCCTGGAGATACCAATTAGGTCCCACTGGTGGAATCCCTTGGTGGTGCGTAGTACCCCAAGCTGTTTTGTGTCCCAGAGAGGCGTAGCCTGGGTAATCCTCCCCGCCCAGCCCATTGTTCGCTGTGCCAGAAACCATATCCGGAGGGTGTGCGCTGCGGGCCCCGCCGGAACGTGACCTCTTTTCGGGTTATAGAGGGCTCCCACAACCCCTTCTGCCCCTAGCAGTTGCCTATCCATACGGTACGCAGGGTCGTCACCCGGCACATGGAGCCATTGGTTTATAATCATGAGTTGCGACGCACAGTAATAGGTTTTGATATCTGGGAGGGCTATACCGCCATCGTACCATCCACTGGTGAGCTTGTGGAGAGCTATCCGCGGCGTCTTGTCCTCCCATAGGAAGCGAGTGACCTCTGCGTTGATAGCCGTGAAATAAGAGGGCACAACCGGGAAAGGGGTATTTCCCCATATCCCTTTTTGACAACCTTTTCATGGTGGGGTTCCCATCATGAAAAGGCTGTCAGAAAGAGATATCATAATCCCAATGGCAGTGCCTGTCTTGGTATCACCGCCATTGTAGGACGCTGCTCGGACCACCGCACTGTTGAGATCTATGATCTTGGCGGAGCTGGCAGTCTTGCATCCAACAGATTAGGGTCCGTCCATCAGTATCATAATACAGCAGCCAGCCCAAAGGGAGTCGGTGGTTGAATCGCCACTGAGGGCCTGTCAGTGATTCAACTGAAAGACATCATAATCAGGGCCTTAGTTGTTTAGCCCACCTAGATAGCCCTGACTTTTAGGGGTCAGAGTGAACCCGATTATGAAGCTTCCCACCATCAGAGTGGGTGAGGGTTACTTTAAAAAAAAGATTTTTTTCCTCTTTTTGCCACCTCCTACTGAAGTGGTGTATAGGCGTGGCACGTATCAACCCCCTCTTGAAAATTACCTCTTCTAGCAGAGGGATACCTTTACGGTTATTGTGTATTTTCTAGGGAGTACATCTCCCTCCATCCTTTGACATACGAAAGGATATCCCAACCCTTCCAGGTTCAGTAGATCCCTTGACCTCCAGTACCAAAGTTTTGAGAAGGAAAGAGGAATCCAACAGCATCAGAGACATCAACTCTACCTCACAGAGAAATCCAAAGGACAAATATCGTAGGAAAGAAGGTATGCAACAGTTATTTAACTGTTCTTAATCCTGCTACAACACTTTTAGGGAAATAAGATAGTTCATGATGGTAGTAGTGCAGAAGTTTGCAGAAGTGCTCCTGAAGGAGCAAATATAGGATTTTATATGATGTTACACAGGAAGGACTTCTGTTATCCAACTGGATGATAAGTGTAGGAGATTGCAATAGCAAGGTGGTACCATGACATCAATCTAAGATGCCCACCATGACTTCATCTCATAACTCTAAAGATTGGTGTTAAATTAAACATCTAAAAATACTAATCATTCTGAGGCAATTCTCAGGCTCCACACTGTTTAGACAACATACAAAGGAGTAAATGCTTTAAATGAATCCTGAATCTGAAACTCCCAAAGCAGCTGGGCTGGAGAAGAATACATTGTTTTCCATAACACACTACCATCATAAGGACTGCTGGTATTATCGATAGGTGAGGGTTTAATTTCCTTGTTGGGCTTGTACCAGCATCCTACAGCAACACCAGAATCAAATGTACTTGTACCAGCAAAGGCTAGGCTATACATACAAGATGGACTGCCAGCTTTCATCTGCCAACTTATTTGGACATCCACTATCCAACACCAGATGTTTAATCCTCGGTCCTCCTCTCTGTACCTCACTATGGTGTTGGGCTGTCACTCAACAACTAGAAGAATCCCCAAATTAATGTTTCATGAAAACATGATTTGCAAAGGAAAGCTCTTTCTCATCAATTTCCTTTGAAGGCTTTCTTGCTACCTTCTGAAAATGAAACAGACACCACCACCACAATGCAGTGCTTGAAAAGCAAGGGGGAACTAGACCCAGACTGCTGTTCATAACAGATCGAATTATTTGTTTGTGACTTTTAGCCAGGAAACTGTCAGTAAAAGCAATGCAATCCATCTGCCATGAGTCTACAAGTGGCAAGCGGATTTTCTCAGAGGTTTCTGTGAAGAAACAATGAGATGGTGCTAGATGATGAAGTGCTTCGAGGAATCTTTTCAGATGGGATTACTAGAGGTAGACCTTTTTGCTACAGCTCAAAAGCTAAATGCCCAAACTTTGCCATTAGTAAATTAAACTCTGGCTCACTGTGCAATGCCCTTTTGATCAGCTGGTCAGGGGAAATCCTCGCACCCATATTTACAATTCGATTGGGGCTTTGAAGTTAGGAAATTCCCAGCAACATAATTTCTGATTACCCCTTGTGAGAAATTGGGTTGCTGGTTGACTGGTATGTCAGGCCAGGTCAAACAGCAGCCACAATCTGTGACAGGGTGACCCATAAATAGCCACTAATTTAACCTTTGGTTCACTCTGGGTAGCTTGGCACAAAAATCATTCAGGCTTAACTTAGAGACAGTGTGTGACGTATTTATGCAGCACACAAACTGTAATAAAGTGAAAGCATATCAAAGAAAAATCCCACATCAATTTAGAAAATAGAGTAAATGTTATTAAATTATTTGACACCAAAATGACAAAAATACCAGTGGAAACAAAGATATGGATTTTTAAAGTTTTTGTTAAAATTTCCATCTAAAATATCAAATCACCAACCGCAGACATCTAGTCACATGAGACGGGGTCAAAGTAAAAAAATATGGTCGATCAATATGGAGCACCGGTCAGATATAAGAAGTAGATTGGGCCTGGTCAGCACATACCTTCATAATTAAAAGAAATTTTGAAGAAAACATTCTGAGAAGGTAGAGTTCAGCAGTGCAAGGCTCTTACGGTATCTGGGAAGAAAGCATCATCGAGGAGCCACTGTGCAAAGTCACGGTAAAGATTTCTACATTGGGAATTAGTTACTTTTTTGGATGGTGCACGGACTCAGCATGAAGCGTTGTTTTGGGCCGTGGGCAGGTGTTATGTTGATTTATTCGCTGGTGTGGGCTGTGCGTCAGGATTTTCTCATGCAAGTTGGTGATGCCTGGAAATAAGCAGCTGCTAGCAGAGCAAAATGTAGATTTTAGTGATTTCTTTAGTTCTTTACAGCAGGAACAACTTCCAGGGCCCAGAACTGGATTTGGCATCCAGGGCAGGTCAGAACTCAGCAGTAGATTTCAGGGATCTGCTGATGAAGTCTTTGCTGTCCCTGAGACTTCAGACAGTAAAGTCCAGTCCTTTTTCTCTCCTTTCGAAGAAGCAGCAACTGCAGGCCAACCCAGCAAAGCAATACACAGCAAAGGGGTAATACTCCTCCTCACAGCTCTTCAGCTCTTCTCCTTGGCAGAGGTTCCTCTTGATTCCAGAAGTATTCTAAAGTTCTGGGGTCTTAGATCTAATACTTATACCACTTTTTCCCTTTGAAGTGTTTGTTCAGAAACTCTCTCTTGCTCAGTAAAACCGGTTCCTTCCTCCCTGGTCCAGCCACATCACAGGGGGTAGATTCAGCATTATGCAGGGCAGCCACAGCCTATTCAGGTGCTAGTGAAAACTCCTGCCACCTCTCTAGCCCAGGATGGATCACCAGCTTATGCAGGGCACACCTCAGCTCTGAGTGTCTGGAGTGAATGAGCAAACAGCCCCTGTCAGTCTAAAACCAGACAGTGAATCCACAAGCAGGCAGAGGCACATAGGATGGTTAAACAAGAAAATGCACGCTTTCTAAAAGTGGCATTTTCGAACACACAATTTAAAAACCACCTTCACAAAAAGGTGTGTTGTTAAATTCTGAATTCAGAGAGTCCAAACTCCAAATCTCTAGCTGTTCCCAATTGAAAGTTACAATATGCACAAAGCAGCTCCAATGAGAGAGCTAGTATTTGCAATAGTGAAACACAAAATACACAGTATCAGAACATGTAAAACACCCCAGTACATGTCCTACCTTAAACATACACTGTACCCTGCCCGTGGGGGTACCTTGGGCCTACCTTAGAGGTGACGTACATGTAAGAAAAGGGAAGGTGAGGGCCTGTCATGTGGGTGCACTTGCCCATCGACATGGCAGTTAAAAACTGTGTGCACAGACACTGCAATGGCAGGTCTGATACACATTTGAAAGGCTACTTGTGTGGGTGGCACAGTCAGTGCTGCAGGCCGACTAGTAGCATTCGAGTTACAGGCCCTGGGCACACATAGTGCACTTTACTAGGGATTTACCAGTAAATCAAATATGCCAATCAAGGACAAACAATCATAATCAAAATTTACATATGGAGCACTTGCACTTTGGCACTGGTCAGCAGTGGAAAAGTGACCAGAGTACCTAAACCAGCAAAATGAAATCCTGCACACAGTCAGAAATACACAGGAGGTAGAGGCAAAAAGACTGGGGAAACCACGCCAAAGACGCCATATCTAACAAGGAGTTTTTCACTACCAGGACATGTAAAACTTAAAAGCACATATCCAGACCTTTGATTACAATGCACCCTACTACTTGGGCTGCCTAGGGATTACCTTAGGGGTGGCTTATATGCAATAGAAGGTGAGTTTAAGGCTTGGCAAGAGGGTTCTATTGCCAAGTTCAATTGCCAGTTTAAAACTGCATTCAGGTTGAAATGTCAGGCCTGGAACATGTTTGAAGGAGCTACTTAATTGGGTAGCACAGTAAGTGTTGCCCACTGGCAGCATTTATTTTACAGGCCCTGGGTATATCTTACACCACTCTATAAGTGTCTTATAAATAAATTAAATAGGCCAATCAGATGTAAACTAATGTAACCATGTGTAGGGGAGTGTTTAGAGGAGTGAACGCAAGTACTATAGCACTGGGTAGCAGTGGTACAGTGCACCGATCCTAAGGCCAACAAAAATGGATTTCAGCAAAAATGGAGGGAAGCAGGCACTAGGTTTGGGGGAAGACCACCCTAAGCCTGACAGGTCTGACACCCCTGAATTGCCCATGCAGTGGTGGCTTCCAGACCTGTTGAACTGCTGTTAAAACTTGCAAGACTGCCATGCAAACATTACATTCCTGATTACTTTGCAAGGCTAACTGAACCAATTGAACTGACTTAGTTGTGCTTTCGAGCATGGCTCCTGAAAACACACAGTCTATATTCTTGATTTTCTCTCAGTTGTGAATGTAATTTCTAAAGGAAGTTGATAGTGCTGAACTCAGATCCTATTAATACTTGCAAATAGAAGAGATTTTGTTGTGTTAACAGACAAATCTGAATCCTATTATATGTAAAGAAGTGATTCTGCCATATTTACTACATTTGGATAGTTCTAAGCTGCAACTTTCTTCGACTACCTTCTATCTGTCTGTGAAATCAGCATATAATAGTGTTCCAGTAATTGAAGAAGAGTTTGACACTAGTGAAAGCACCTCCCAAACAACGTGAGCCTAATTTAGAACTCCCAAATAATGGGGTTCTCCTTTTTAACCCATCCACAAAGCTTCAAAACTGCACCCAACCTGGAAGATAGCTTGTATAGTCGCTATTACAGATTTGTGAGCAGCGGACTCTCTTTGCTGTCTTTCATTCTCAATTTTTGCCCAATCGATTTTGAAATTTCGAATTAAATATGTGACTGCTGGTGCTTTGACCCCGATGCTAATTCCTTTTTGGATGTTTGGGGTTCAGAAAGACTGTATATTTCTGCTAGAGTGGGGGCGTGGCCTGATGCCATGGTAGGCCCTCTTTGACTCTTGTAGAGTTGAATCTGTTTGGGGACCACCCTTTGAGGATGATCTCCAAGCAGGGATCCACTAGGCACCCCTACATTTGTAAAGGGGTGCTTCTTCCCTTTCCAGTGTTACCTGACCCACCCAAATTGGTGTTCAGGGGCCCCAAACACCAATGCAAGTGAAAGTAATATGAGCCAATCAGCTCATTTCACTTTCTCTTTTAGAGTAATAACACAATCGTCATTATGAAAGAAATGCCTGTGGCTGCTGGGAAAGATTTTTCCCAGCATCTTGAACTGAAATGATAAACACAGGACTCCCTCTTGTCCTAGCACCAGAGATATTCCTGGCCCTTGTCTCTTTGAAGTGACCTCCATATCAACAGTGCTGTCTAAGAGTACTCTTGATGTGGAGTGAATTTCAACAGCATCCAAAGTGGTTAATCAGGCTTTTACCCTTCTAGTATCTTTCAGTAACACACCTACATGAGCTGAACAGTCACTTTATTCATTTTATGTTAAGAGAGTTTTAGGTTTGTAATGGAAATAGAAACAAATCAATTAGTAAGTCCAATCAACTTTTCTTTAACTTTGGTACAACAGGTAGAAGAGTAGAATTTTGACACAACTGACACACGACTGTATTGTTTCTTGCATTTCTTTCTGATATCATTTGGTAAACAAACCTCAACCATCATGGCCCAAGACCTATTCAAGCAGTTAAAAGTGGCTAAAATAGCCTGTTTAAAAAACCCTCTGTTAGGTGAAATTTGAAAAACAGTTACTTGGAAAACTGTTCACACATTTACAAGGTGCTATTTTCTTAATTTTGAGAGGCGAGCTCTAGTGTAGGACATCTTTTTGCCTAACGAACATTCAAGATAGCTGTTGAGACTTAATTTGTTTTTACCTTATGGCCCAAAGTTCTGCCAAAATGAGAATTTGCTTGCTATTTCATTCTCATATTTATGACTATCAATGAAAATCATATGATGTAGAAAAAATACTTTGTCACGTCCTAATTCTGCATTGTAGTGATCCACACTGAAGTAATAAATGACCATTGCACTTCCCGGTGGTGTCTTAGGCAATTGGGATGAAGACCAGAAAGCCTAGAACTCTGTCCATCTCCTCACTGCTGTCAGAACAAAATGACTCTGTGATATAAGTGAAAGATCAAGGCATCATAGTTTTGAAGCTTTCAAGAGGGCGCAGTGTGCTTTTTTTTAACTCTTCTAATGCTAAACCTGTGAACTCTTCCTTTGTCCTAATGGCAGAAAAATTTAGTCAGCAGTTTAGATTTTATTCTAAAATAGTTACATTCAAAGAAATCAGCCTTAGATGGCTTTAAAAGGTGCTCCATAGTATTGCATATGTTGGACTCTGCACCATATGGATTACGTGTTCCAGGGTCCCCACACTCAACTTGGAATCATTCTAAAATTTCTAACTTCAATTAAGTTTCTACAATGCAGACCCAGGACTATAAGTAAATGCCCAGGAAAGCAAGTGTAACATCCTCAGGCTGAGGAAAATAAAGCAAAAAACACACAAACTGCAAACCAAAGCTGATCAGCAGTCAACACTGCAGGCCTTAACAAAACAACATAAGCAACTTGCCTGGTCTTCAAAAAATCAACAGAAGGACAAAGAGTGGTTACACATATACTTCTTATGGGTAAACACAGTTAGGCTGACCTATGGAGATACATGAAAAACATAACGTGCCAGTAAACCATTTGAAATAACACAATTGAAGAAACCCTGTTGACCCAGCACGTAAAACAATCTGTATGTAACTGAAACATCTTGTGTCTACTTGGCAAACACAATATGTATACCAGATTACTCCTCAGACAAGGAACCAATGTTCACAAATCAAACAAGAGCAACAGGTGCTCCTGGCCCAAATGGGATCCTAGCCCATGTTTTTAAAGATGACATTGACCTGCGGTCAACAGTACTCCCCACACATGCTCAGCGACCATTTAAGTACCTGATAGCTGGAGGGAATCAATCCTGCAGCCAATATCCAAGAAGGGAGATAGGCAGATTCCATCCAACTATCGCTTTATCGACCTTCTTGATATTGAAGCTAAAGCATATGCTTCTGTCCTCTTAAAAGAACTGGAGTGCTGGGTGGTGGCCAATGAGATTGTTCCATTCTGTCAAATGAGCTTCAGGCCGAATTCTTTAACCTCGGACAACATAGTTGCACCCTCTTACATATGTCACCAAGCGACCAGTCAGAAGTCCTACCCGCTCTATGCATGCTTTGTCGACTACTCGGCGTCAAATGAGTCAGTGGACAGGGACAACCTTTAGAGGAAACCTCAGGCATGGGGTATCCCATACAATCTACTTAATTAGATTTTATCCTAGTACACCTCAACATGGGTGAGGGTTAAGCTGTTCCAAACAGTAATAATGAAGAGAAACCCCAAAATCACAGATTAAACCTGGGCTGTTTCCTTGCTCCTATGTTATTTAATCAATATACTGCGGACATGTCAGCTGCCCTAAAACATGCTAGTTTAAGCCCGCCAAAAATCGGAGATGCCAATGACATTGTCCTGCTGGAACAAAATTGCGATTCAGAGAGCCCTAAATGCCCTCAACAAGTACAACGAGGCAAATAAAATGTACGTCAAATGAGTCGAAAACAAAGGTCATAAACTTTGGGAGGATGACCAAGATATCAAACTACTGCTGGACTATGGCCCCTCAATAACTCATCAAGACAAAACCGTATAATTACTTGGAGGAGTGGCTTTCCACAAACAGTGGTACAAAACCCACTTGAGCCACCTTAAAGCAAAGGATGCTCTTAATTACTACTAGACTTTGCCAGCTTATCCTGGTTTTAGAAAGTACCTCTTCTGTCCCAATTCTAAGGGTGCTCAGGGCCAGCCTACTACCTGCGATCAGCTACTGCCATGAAACCTTCCTGGGGCAACTTACCAAAATCACGGAGCAGCTCCATCTAAAAGCATTCAAGAGAGTCTATAGGCTGCCCAATAAATAAGAGGTTGTCTGATTAGACTTGAATTTGGGTTGGACGGCCAAGCATAGGCCAATATGGGTGCCTTTCTATAATACTGCTACCGATGTCTTTCAGCCAAGCCTAAAACCCTTAAGTCCATTATCCAGAATATGATCAAAATTAAGAGTAGCCCTTGGTCCACTTATCTAAATGTGCCAGATGATACCCTCCAAATAGACCTGTCCGCACTGAACAAATCACTGCTCTCGCACACTGCTCTAAAAACTATTTTGAAAAAGCATTGCGGCATGAACAAACTAAAGAACACACAGATATTAGAAGCAATGGCAACTTCATATGCTAATAATGATCCACCCTATTTGAAGCAGCAACTATACCTTCAGTGCTCAATTGGCAAAGCCTGTCATAAACAGATATTGCTTGCAAGGTTGACGGGCCTTCAAATTAAAGAAACTAATGCTACCTGGCCGTCCCTTTCCAAGATTGTGAAGTGCAGGCTGTGTAAGTACAAAAGAGAATCTTTTAACTGCTTTTTATGGTGCAGCACGATGCTGTTCCCTGCCAGGCGCATTCTGTTGAAACCACTCTTTCCAAGCCACAGCATAAGAACCTTTAATGAGGCTAGGAAAATTCTCCTAACTAACTGAATTGGCTAGATTTTGCAAATACACTAGAGTGGAACACGATCTCCATAAAGACCTCAGCAAGGTTGCCCAAATACAAATCTGGTACAGATAAAATCCATTCCGCAGAAAGGGTTGGAGCAGCATTCAGCTTCTGGTGTTTACCATGTGTATGACTATGCAGTTTATCTGAGCTTTGTCTAGCACATTGCAATATAATGCATAGCACTTGAACTTTGTCAAAACCATTGTTTACCTTGCAATAACCACTACGTATTCTTTATTGGGGTCATGCCCAACCTAGCTGCTACACACCTCTACAAAGACTGTTTGCACATTACGGCTATTTTTCATAAAACACTTTAGTGATAGCTACCTCAAAGTTTTTTTTAACTTTATCCCAATGCTGCTGATACCATAATTTTTCCATGCTTTTAGACACTTTTAAATATAGTGCTATTTGCACGTTTAGTTTTGCAGCTTTGGTCTTATTACCTCATATTTATTAACCTCAGTATTCACAGATATCTTTAGCAATCTTCACCTGTAGGGTCTGCAGGTAATTTCAAGTCCTTCTTATTGTATCACATTGTATCGGATAATACTGTTCTAAAAGTTATTTTTTAGGCATTTAACTTCTTTTATGTGCTTGAGTTACTTAGATATTTCTTTATTCATTAATACCTTACGTATTGCGTTTTTTGAGAATCTGCACTGACATTGTAAAGATTTTTATTTATCATACAATAAAATTATAAAATTAATATTATTAAATGCCCATTTATTTCTGTACTCCCTATTCTTGTGTAGTGAGGCATATAGATAAGAGATGAAGGAGCTCGGTCCACCCTAAGAATGAGGAACTATTGGAATGTATCCTTTTATAGATTAGTGTAACAGTTTAAAAAGCTTTACTCTTGTACTTAATCTTTTAGGCAACAAAGATTTACATATCCACTCATTTCCTCAATCTCACCGTTAGCAGTCTTTCAAATATATCAATATAATCTGTGCTGACATTTATTAGAAGTAGTACATACTCAGAGGCATTTATATTACCAAAAACCGGGGGCGTAACACAGGCCCCTGCAGCCCCCGTGGTGTGGGGGCCCCCAACCTCCAGGGGGCCCCTTCAGCACAGCACTCTGGCCAGAGAGCTCTTGATTGAGCCCGGAGGGGGCCCCCTCCACGTACTTTGCAGGGAGGCCCCCACAATTTTCGTAACGCCAGTGCCAAAAACACCTTGCATAATATGGATGATCAGTGATCTTATAGAGATACTCATGCTATATATCATTCCTCGGTGTGGTAGCATAACCTTTGATGAAACTTATTGTAGGAACACATACTTTCAGATCGTATATAGTCACAACTTCTTAATAAGTGAAGTATTGCTCGTTGAGTATGCTGCGTGTATGTTATCTATATTAGTGGTATGTACGGAACCTTTGAAAAGCGTTTCCCATATTGTTCATGTACAGGGCTGGAGTGGTCTACTGAACAATCATCCTGGGTTCTGCACTTTAAGGAGCTGCCTTCACTCCTAATATAGCTCCTGCAAAGAGCCCTTCATAGCAGTCTCTGCCATCGCGATGAATCAAGTCCCCAGCAAATAGCAACAAAAGTACATGCTCATGCATGGCTTGCATCATACTTAAAGTCTGGGTAGATGTCAGAAGGACAAAGCAATGGAACACAGTGAGGGAGGGGCCAACCTGGCAAACGATTGAAAGAGTGTGGTGCTTGAAACATTTTTGTAGAGTATCATCTGACATAAATATCATAGCCCACAACAATATCACCTGATTTATGTTAATAATAGAAAACCTACAACCCTTAGAATTATGATATATTAGATGATATTTTTGCATCTGACTGATTGCAAGAGTGTTCATGGCAGCAGATCCACAGCCTTAGTCCACAGCATGTGTGTGCCCAGGACAAACGACCATGCGCTGCAGCCTCAAGGAAGGCCATGGGTTTTGCAGCAACCCGCAGCTGGGTTATCCCCACTGCCATGCAATCTTGCACCCTTGCACCCTCACATTCCATCGAGTCAATCACTACTACAAAGGCATTTGTACTTTTCCATTCAATTTCCTACTTATCATCTGCCATGTTTTCTCCCTGACCTCATGATTGTACATGTAAAATCAGGAGGTCAGGCAGAAAACATAACAGCAGAAAGACTGCTAGTTCTATTTAAACACATCATCTTTCTTGAACTGAATCGATAGCAGTATTGTTGCATTATATTAAATGAAGATTAATGGCCACAATTAATATTACTATTTACTAAGTGTTTTACCATCCTCCCTTCTAATTTTTGCAAATATACAGTAAGTTTAGTTCCAATTCAGCTTTTATACCCATGGTACTGAAAATATCCACATCTGTCAATATGGTATGTAAACACAATTATGGAGTTTGTCAAAAGCACAGTTAATTTCTCCAAGCTAGAATTAACATCATCATAGCCCTTTGGGTTCTCACCTCCATATTCTGAGAATGTTAGCTACAGCCTTCTTCCCCAGTTGCAAAGCTTCGGATTTGCTGTTTTTCATGCTTTAGCAATGCACCATTAAACCACTGAATATCTCCTTCTCCACATCAGTATCTCTATCACTACAAGGTATGTCAAACAATTTCCTTTTGGGACATCCAGAGCATAACAATATCTTATTTTAAATCCACATTGTGATCCAGAAGCAGAGAGTTGTTTAAGATCCTGTTGCTGAGCTGCTAGTGGGAATGTCCATCCTGATCTGTGCAACTAAGCTTGAATCCAGGTGCGTCCTGTGAAAGTAAAAGCGGTGGGCTGGAGATTCGACATACTTAACTTAAGTAAAAACTGTTCTTACCTGCACTGACTCTGCCTGCTTGAATGTAAAACTTGACACTGATGGCAACGAATACCAGGTGAAAGGCATTATGTTTTGCATCTTTACTGAGACTTATCCACTACCATCTGCTACCTGCTATAAACAGGCAGTAAGTTTATGTGGGTGGCCGGGGTGCTTTGGAGGTTAGCCGGCATATTATTGTTATAATTATACAATTGGGAAAGCTTGAAATTGAATGGTATCCCAAGGTAAGAAAACTATGCATAGGGTGCAGTGGCAGCATTAGGTCCTAGGATCTGAAGATTCTTATTTGTTCCTGTTTGTATTTTTCATAGACTGATGATTTTTATTTAAATAGGGGTGATGATTGTTAAGATGAGAATTTTTAGTAGTGCCTATGCATGTTCATCAAAATGAGTTGACCCTGTAGATGCCCCCAAATACTTACTTATTGTGTCCTCTTATTACATTAGAAGCTGTAATACTGTTGTAAATTGAAACAACGATGTGATTAAGCATTTACTAAAGACATTAATTCCTCTATTATAGATCGTGTTTTCTCTGTTATGTTGGCCGAAGCTTGGACTCCATTTTGTATTGTCATGCTTCCACGTGTTCCCCACGAGAAGAGTCCAACCTCTGTGTTAGTTGCTCTTGTAATCTGCCTAGTAACAGTCTATAAATAGCTCCTTTGTCTATCTGGCACATGCCCAGACTTGACCACATCTGTTATTAGTTAGCCTTGCTTGACCATGTTTTCGCGGGCTCAAGGAGTGCGTTAGCTCCGCCCACATATTGATTCAGTATCGAAAATGACCATAAAAGGTAATGTTCTTCGTCTTCATGTTGTATCCACCCACTTATGAGCCCCTCTACTGTGTATAAAAGGGGACCATGTACGAAGGTTCTTTGTGCTACTCTATGCAATACTGAAGAGTGTTGTGTGGATTGTAGGACCACCCTTAAGGGTTAATAAATGCTGTCTTTGTACTTTGCAGTTTCCGTGCCAACTTCCTTATAGATTCCATTACAGGAGAGCGAACCCTTGTGTCCTGCGGGCCTAGCTGGGGCCTGTATTCATCAATACCACCTACCAACCATGGTTGTCTTTTGTCCATAGCTGGAAGACATCATGCTATAAGTATACAGAACATTTTATCAGACTTCTTACTGACTAGAAAGTGTCTTAAATGGCAATATCCTCTATCTAGAAATGAAAATTCAGTTTATAAATGAAACAATGTGATTTCTTACATTTATATGGTTTAAACTAGGATGTTTCTGAGAATTTTAGTACAGAATGTCTGAATAATGTACCACTTACAAGCAGTCGCGGCTTCTGCATGAAAGTGCAGTGGGGCTGGGCGTGGGGGGGAGTCGACAGATGACATAATAGGGAAAATAATATAAATACATCCTATTTAATTGTTTGTTGACTTCCCCCGCTCCTTCCCACTGCACTTACTTGCAGGAGCCAGCGCTGCTTATAAGTACTTATGCGTACTGAGTACTCCAGGCAACAGTCACTTTTCTTAATACAGAGGGACATCTATGTCATCATTTTCAAATGTAAGGTCCTAAATTTTCATGCTATTTCAGTCACAGGTCGTATTCCTTCTCTGCAGAGCTATTAAAATTTTCTTTTTGTAAAGTAGTTTACTGTTCTACGAAGTTTAGATATAAATCTTACATTTCAGTGGAAAACCGGAGTGTCTGTATAACATAGAAAAAAATAAGCCCAGCAGGGAACGTTTATGCACACATTTTACAGTAGTTTCAACTTTTGTATTCTTAAACTAAATCCATTGTATAAATTGCTTCTTGTGTGGCCAAGAGATAGTGATTTTCATTGAAGTACACTCAGGGTGATGCTTGAAAATTACTGTCATTAAAATGTAGTACCAGGTAGCGAATTTCTATCAAATGAGATAATATTTCTATCTGCCAAGTGTGGGAGATATTTTATAAGTCCCTTCCATTGGAATGGAAGGTACTGATAACAGACAGAAGAAAATACTTTAAATTCTTTAAAAAAAGAGGCCTACAATCGTTCTTTGACACAATGATTTTTTTCTCTTGTGTGCATCAGTTTTCATATTTTCCACTTGGCACTCTCATTTTTGTCTTAGTGTCTTGTTTTGATCCACTATGACCATTTCCTGCATCTGTGTATTAGGACTCAAGTTTTGTTATTGTGTACACTTCTAGTGCTCCCTAAATTGGGAGAGGGTATAAGCATGGGTTTCCATATTACATAAACAATATTGGTGGTGCGAACATATAATATTTGGGCTCCTTCTTGCTAGATGACTGCAATGTAACTTTATAGGTACCTGAGAAATAAAAGGAGTTAGGATCCCCTACAATTGAACAATTACAGTTTAATCCATTTGGCCACACAGTAAAACTCTGAGTCAGAAGATGGGATTGAGTATGGACTTATTACAACTTCAAAGCCAGACTGATATACACAAGTCTCAGGAATATATTGTAAAAATACAGGATTACTATAGGCAGGTCAAAATGATGAATTAAGTTTAGCCTTAGCAACATAAAACATACAAGAAAATCAGTAATCGCGATACATAATAATGAAAAAAGGATTTTATGATCAGTATATGATTTGCGGCCCACTTGCATGTTATGTTATGAAAATCTAAATCTCCTGATCTAAATCTACTCGAAATAATACTGAATGAGGAAACCCATTAGATCCATTAAAGGAGAAAGGTGTCAGCATAGAAGAACCTCTTTAGAGGTTCTCTAAAGAAAAATAATATTGTATAGCATGAAGCTACAAAACAGAGATGTCAAAAAGATGTCTGTACCTCTCAAAGTCTAAAAGGGAATCTGACCAAACCCCAAAGTGGGTTCACTAATTAAAACCGACAAAGAACATTCAAGAAACTCTGTTCCACAACTCATCCACCTTCTCACAGAAAAACTTGGCAACTACACTTAGACTCCTTTCTTCTAATCTTCGGACTCTGAAACACCAATGCATTCCTTCAGCTTTCAGATACAACATGGACCATCTTCTTTCTTTTGCTCATTAGTATCCCTCGTCCTTGCCATTGATACTCCTTTTGAGCCTCACTAACTCTGTTGCACAATGAGCTTTTCTTTAACCATGCGCTCATGCAAGTGCACCTGCAGAGGATAGAAAAACATCACAGCCCAAGCAAAGCTTTCATGTTGGAAATTAAATTATTGAAAACAAAGGCCTTTAGTCAACTTAACGTGTCAAATGCATAATTAAGGATACATACACAGTTGCAATATAAATGTAGAGTACTGTTCAGTAAATGCATGAGTTTGTATGAGTTAATCACCATTATTCAAACCACACAAATGGAGATACATACAGGAACTGCAATATGATGTAACTGTAATGAAAGCATTACTTATGCACATGCATATTTATGTCAACATTGCACAGTGAATCACTTTCTGTACTGAATGTGCACCACAACACATTATAAATCTTACATCCCATGAGTACATGAGGCCATGTGAAACAAAAAATATATTTGTATGCGAATATATATATATATATATATATATATATATATATATATATATATATATATATATATATATATATATATATATACTTATGGATGTCTATATCTATATCTATCTATCTATCTATCTATCTATCTATCTATCTATCTATCTATCTATCTATCTATCTATCTATCTATCTATATTCTGTTCCACCGTCCTCAAGTTCGCTGACGACTAGCAGCCCGGTGCGTGTTGGAGTCAGAGGAAAACCCCTTTGATACACAAATCGCCAGTTTGCAGAAATCTGCATAACACACACTCCATCCTGAAAGGAATATACTACCACAACAAAGTTCCTTTAGTGATATTTATTTTCATGGCCAAACTGACCCAACGCATTTTGGCGTATAGATATATATATATATATATATGGGGCCTGTTCAAACATGAAATGGTGGAGCCAGAATTACACTGCAACAGTGGTGCCAAATTCCACTGTGTTGCTAAATCTCTTCATAATCATATGGTACGTCTGAGGTATTGCTCCATTTTTGTGCAGTGAAAGCTATTTTATGGCATTACAATTCAAGGTCTCTATTTTGTCTACTTAGAAAACTGACTTTATGCAGCAGAAAAACAGCATTGGTCACCGCAATATTAACTGTTCCAGTGTTAATGCCTGAAATCCCTCCATAGACCAAATTTCATGCCTTTTCTGCTCCCTCCCTATATTTACCTTTCTCATTTTCTCTATCTGTCTCTCTCTCACACACACAGTATTCAGAGCTCAAAACTTGAAGCTTCTATAAATCTTTTGGAGGTAGAAAATGCCATCAACTCCCTTGATAGAGAGAAGGCCATTGGTCCCGATCAGATCCCGCTGGAGTTTTCCACCATTTGTTTGCAAATTCCGGTCCTGGTGATCAGGGTCTCTGTTCAACTGTTTGGATCTATCTGATTGGGTCCCTGAGTCATGGGGGAATACCAATAGTGCCATCTTTCCCAAAAAAATGGAAAGATCCCACATCCTGTGGGTCATATCGCCTAAAGATTATACACAAGTGCTTGCTGATCAGCTGTCCATAATTATGGCAGAGCTTGTGAATCTAAACTAAGCTTTATTCTAGGGTGTGACACAACATATCACGTCAATACAGCAATCTCGGCTCTAGAAATAGCCTCCTCCAGTGGGGGGTCCGTGGGTATGATTCTTCTAACTGTTGAGAAGGCCATTGACTGGTTCTCCTGTCCCTTCCTTTAGTGGGTCATGCAGACTGCGAGTTTAGGCTCTGTCTTTGTCTCCAGAATCTGTTGTCTGTATTCTGGCCTTAAAGCAAGGATCCACTTTTCAGATCGTATTTCTATCTCCCATGGTACTAGGCAGGGGTGCCCTCTTTCCCATAGCTATTTGCTTTATATATGGAGCCTTTCATTCAATCCCTTAAACAGTCTGAAGAGATCCAGCCCCTGAGAATACATTGGTATGAAGGTAAAGCCCTTGCTTATGTCGATGATGTAGCTGTTCTTACCCCTACCTCAATTAGTTTCCTATGTGCAGTAATAGCTGTGACTCCAGCATTTGGGGAAGATTTTGGCTATAGGGTGAATTCAGATAAGATTCAGGTTTTGTCTAATGTGACTCCCCCTGGTTTGGATGAATGATGGGTACAGTCGGTGGTGTATCTAGTGGTAACTCTATCTGTCCACATTGCAGAGATAGTGGAGAACAACTACGGTAAACTTTATCAACATACAGCTAATGTTTTTATAAAATGGAACCATCTTCACTTAGGCCTGATCGCCCACTGTAATCTTATAAAGATGATCATTCTCCTGTGGTATCTTTATCTCTTCTGTTGCATTTCTCTCTTTCTTCCTGTGGCCTTTTTTATTATGATTGAAGCTTCATGGCAGAGGTTCATATGGTGCTATTGGAAGCCTCGCTGTAAGATTCAGTTCTTGCAACATCCTAAGGACGCGGGTATTTTTTCGCTTCCAGTCTTGCGGTTTTACTATTTGGCCTCATTTGTTTCACAACTTATAATGGAAGCTCCAATGAAGAGAAATAGTGGGCTGGTCTGTAAGTTAATCTATTTCTTCTCTCAGGACCTCTGAGTTGACCCGTTTTTGCCAAGATCCAAAAAGTCAAGTCAATTACTCAACACATAAGTAACGGTGGGTGACTTGTGGCGTAACAATATCCTAGCGCAATTGGCTCTGAATGTTTGGCGTATCAAGGTGCATCATTTTTAATATATCAACGATCTGTACTCTACCTCTCATCTCTTCTTTATTATGAAGTTGCCAGTTGCTACACCTGAAATTTTACTGAATCAACTTCCATGTTACATTAAGGCAAATTCAGTCCAGGAAGGTGAAGTTGATAGAGGACTTACAGTCTTCCAAAGTGAGATATATGTCATTAGAAAAATCCTATTCCAGGCCCAAGTAACAAATGTTACATTCACAAAGGATCACCTGCTTAACATTAATAAATGAGTAATTGTAGAAACCTGCAACTCACAACAATTTTCAGGAGCAATCCTAGCATTTCTTATGAATTCCATGAAGGTGATAAATTTGCTCCCAATGGAGTAATCGTACTGAAGCGAATATCCACCTCTCCATGCTAGACCCACGAGAATCTTGCCCTGTCTTTCTTTTAATAGGAATAAATTCATATACATATGTATAATTGACTCTCAATAGCCCAAAAACATCCTGAAATCTTCCTCGCAAGGCATTTTGTCTAGCCCACACTTGGGTTTAAAGGAGCAATATAATAATGTTCCCAATGCTCTGTGTTGCATTTCCTTGTTTCCAAACTGTCATAACTAACATAATTTGACATAACCAAATCTACCTATACATAATGAGTCTTATGCTACCTGTAAAAAGCTCAAATATCTGTCAACTGCAAATAACCTCTGCAGTAACTAACATCCTAAAATGAATGCAGTGAAAATATGAAAAGTGAGTCAGTTTGAAATCTTACATTATTTTACCACTAAACTCCTGTGTTAAAAGACATTAAAAGACGTTTGGAGAAACATGAGATTGCCTTAGTCAACTTTACCTACCACCCATTCTGTATCCCATTGCATTCCCACGAGAAAATGCTTGGTCGATGCACTCCATTTCCATGGTGCTGTACTAAACAACGGCTGGTATTTTAAGCTTCTCTGTGATATGCAGATGGAGCAGAACACAAGAAAAGCGGTCTGCAACACTTTATTAAGAGGAATTTAAGGTTGTTGCCTTTTGCCACCAGATTAGATGTGTCCCGTGCATGAAATTGTAAAGCATGCCTATAAGTTGTCACTCATTTGAGTTTGTTTAAAAAACACAAAAAGGGAAATCTTTTTAGTAACTTTCTGATGGATTGACCAGATGGCTGGGGTGGTGCCTGCAAATAAACTGAGCAAAAAAGTGGAAATATGTGGGCACTGCCACAAACACAACATGCATGATGAATACATTTGTACACATTTTGCAGCATTGCTTTCTTAATTACGGTAGACTGGTTATTAGTCAACAAAATGTGCCTCTCTATTTCCCAGAAAAGGAAACCGTATTTGCGAAAGGGAAATATTTATATAAAATTCTTATACAAATTCTGCTGACTGACACCATACAGTGAATCGCACACATTGCCTTTCCCCTTGCTGATCATCCTTTGTGACCAAGAACTTGCCATTTATTTGTTTGCATATCTGGCTTGTAGCTGATGGCAGTGGGTAGACTGCATTCTATTATACCACAATGTCAAGTACTTTAAATGATAATTTTCTCCCAGTAATAAAAATAGCAGTTCCCTTTTTAGTTATTTGGCAGGTCCAAAAAAAGAGAAACAATGACAGTTGCAATTTGCAAAATTGACTTGCTCGGCATGAAACTCTCTTTATTATATAGACTTTTTATGAATCTGACATGTTAATTACCAATTTATCATGCATGTTTTCAAGAGTTATCACATTAATTACATGGTAATTACATTCAGAGTTATTGTAACTATAATTAATGTGTCACTATTGAACTCTCTCTTGCCTGTCAGTTGTTGATGCGTGTAAAGCTACGCAGGTTAGGGGAAGTTTAGCCGACCGTCCCTATAGTGTATCATCGGAAACATTACTGCTCATGACAGATGCAATTACTGAATGTGGAATGTATTCTACTCTGTGATCATAGCTTGGTTATTAATGTGCTAGCCTGCAACACAAAATATAATTCCTCCTCAAAAGTTGCAAGATTATTTTGGATATTTCACATTTCATTATACGTTCTGTTGCCATAGAACCAGTGTAGAGTAGGCGGCCAGCACGGATTTGGGGTGGAGGGAGGGTGAGCCAAGGAGGTATAATTAAAAATAAAAATACATTCACTTACCTCCTCGCAGGTCTGTCCCACGTCGTCTTTTCTCCGCTGAACAGGAAGCAGCCAGGCTCCCCTGAGCCAATCACGGTGCTGCAATGCAGGGTTGTGATTGGCTCCCCTAAACCAATTACAACGCTGCAATGCAGCGCTGTGACGGGTCTTAGCGCCGCAGTTCGGTGCTCAGACAGGGACTGGGGGCCTGGGCATTTTCTCCATGCAGTCTGTAATGCACTCTGCACGGAGAACATGCTGAAGAGCGCATGACTGCTTGGCCGTCTCGAGAGGACGGTGAAAGCATCATGCGCACTCTAGTGTGTCCACCACTCCTCCCCTGCTTTCTCAGCAGAGCAGCCCCATTTCATGCTGCTGCAGCAGGAAAGAATAAAATGATAAAAACATTGCGTTTTTATCATTTTATTTTTCCGTTCTTTTACTGCAACACAGCAGCAGTGGGGCGACACTCCTCCGCCTTAGCGAGGAGCCGCCACTGGTGTAGAGTGACCAGACATACCCACAATCAGAGGTTTACATTCAATAGAAGAAAAGTAATTTACTTGCAGTATTTGTAAACTGGTAAAACTTAAGAAATTGACAAACATATCAGTTCTGTTAATGTTTACAAATTGTTCTCACTGGCATAGAATCCCTGGACATTGAGAACATGTGTATACTGAGGGAAAGTGAAGTCATTTTAGCTTCTGAAACATTCACACAGAACTTGAAGCATGCAGTGCTTTTCTGTCAACATGATAGGAAATGTCTTCTCTCTAGTCATCTGTCTTGTTGAGTGCAGCAACCCGGCATTGCTTTCAGAGTACAAGGAGCTTGATGACATTCGTTTCTTTGCATTTCCGAGCCCGGAGTCCACATTGTGGACATCTGTTCGTTATATATTACTGACGCTTTCAGCATTTTTTCAAACTCCTATGTCCAAGTTTTTTAGAATAAGGACACAATGACACATTTGCCTCAATCTAGTACAACTGAATCTAGTACAACTGAAGAAACACAATTAGGGAGCAAACACACATTGGCCCACATGTATAAACGGTGTCACGTTACGCAGCACAGCTCCCAATGGTACTGCAGTGTTTTGCTTGAAAGGGTTGCGAGCAGGAACGTGCCATGTCTACAAAGATATAGCACTTTCTTTCCCTCTCCCTAGGGCTGGCTCAGACTTTTGCTGCTGAGTGCCACACACACACCTTCACACCATAGTGCAAGGTTGTCTGTGTGTGTGAGTCTAGCATACGTTCTGTACTGAAAATGCGACCTTCCAAAACAAAATACTATGACTACTGAAGTTTTAAAACCTTTCCTATTTTCTATGTGTGCTGTAAAATGCAGCACATATGCAACGTTGGAAAAGAAAAGAGAAATGAAAACATTTCTCTTTTTCTCACCTGCTTTCCAGTAGCGCTATTTTTTAGTGCAGAACCCTGTCTACTAATGTTAATAGATAGGGTTTTGTATGAATAAATATAGGTGGCTGCATTGGAACGCCTTTGTATGACCCATGTAATGCATCCTTAGCGCTAAGTAATGTGTTTGGAATGTGGTTTATTATTAGGGTTGAGTAGGTGCCTGCCATGAGTAATAAGGCCGCAATCACAATGTGAGATCCAGTCAAGGTCTCAATAAACTATTCCCCTGCTCAAGGCTTGGTAGCTGGCTACGAGCAGGCAGGCTAGACCTAGGAGACAGGTGAGTAAAGCACTTAAAACACCAACATAATTAAATAAATAAGGCAAAACACAATTTATAAATAAATAGGAAATATTTTTATGATTAAAATAACACCAAAAAAACAAAAATCCAATGTAGGGAACCAGGATCCATTGTAGAGAAGCAGAGATATGATTGTGTATGTTGCTGATCAGGGAGTAAAAAGTTAATCTAGCGCTCATAAGCAAATAGTGCTCAAAGGGTTAAAAAAGGTTGTACTGGACCGGGACAAAGTCTAGATTCCAGGCCGCCCACGATGTAATACTTTTACACTTACTTCCAGAAGTGCTTCTTGATGCAGAACCATGTCTACTAATGTAAGTAACGCCCTTGTACGACCCATGTAATGCATCCTTGGCGCTAGGTAACGTGTTTGGAATGTGATTTATTAGTAGGGTTAAGTAGGTGCCTACCATGATTAATAAGGCCACAATTAAATATAAGATCCAGTCAAGGTCTCAGTAAATGATTCCCCTGCTCAAGGCTTCGTAGCTGGCTATGAGCAGGCAGGCTAAACTTAGGAAACAGGTTAGTATAGTATTTAAAAACACCAATTTATTAAATATGTAAGGCAAAACACACAATTTATAAAAAAATAGGAAATATTTGTATGATTAAACACCAAAACAACAAAACTCCAATGTAGGGAACCAGGATACAATGTAGACAGCCAGAGATATGATTTTTTATTTTGCTGATCAGGGAGTAAAAACTTGAACTAGTGCTCATAAGCAACTAGTGCTCAAAGGGTTAAAAAAGGTTGCACTGGACCGGGACAAAGTCTAGAGTCCAAGCCGCCCACGATGTAATACTTTTACACTTACTTCCAGAAGTGTTTCTTGAGGCAGAAAAGTGGTCCACAGCACCAGCCAACAGTTCAGAAGCTGTGGTTTGCCTCATGGGGTCTGTGATTAAAATTCCCACAATGCACATGATCAATCCAAGTGAAATGTAGGTGAAGCTTGTAAGCTGGAGTTATCTTTGTTGATGTTGCAGGAAGCCCTTCCAGCACTTTACTACCTGTTGCTGATCAGGGAGTCCACTCCCTATCTTCTCAGACAGGAACATTCTTTTTTGTTGTGAAGCACTGTGATTGCAGCAGTTTCAGTCCTTATGAGTGCAGCCCTCTTTTGTGCAGTCCAAGGGTCCAGCAGGACAACCCTTCTTCTCCAGAAGTTTATTTTGGGTCTTTGAGGGTCCACACCACCAATCCAAGTTTCCAGCATCTCTGAGTTTTTCCTTGGGAAGTTGGGACTACAAGACCCACAATGCACCTGGTCAAATCCTTAAATGTCCAGCTGAAGGTGGTCAGCTGGTTTCTTCATGCTGGGGATGATGCAGGTGGGTCTCTTTTATCCTGTTGCTATCAGGTAAACCACTCCTTCCACTAACTAAGCAAGGCAATGACCTTTTTTGGGTGAAGTCCAAAGTTTGCAGCAGGTGCAGTCCTTATGAGTGCAGTCCTCTCTTAGGCAGTCCAAGGATCCAGCAGGGTAGTCCTTCTTTTTCATGTAGCTTCAAGGTAGGAATCTGAGCTCCCATATTTATCCAGTGTTCTTGGGTGACAAGCAGGGGGACACCCCTGACCAATGGGGTGCAGGGAACTACCCTCAGGTATGATAACATCCTCCAAAGTGTGGCATATTCTTGTCTCAGAAATCACTGTTCATTTAAAATCCAAAGTGGAGAAACTTTTCCTGGAGGTTAAGAACTGGCAAAGCCACTCCACTTGCATGGCTAAGTTTCCGTAACATTCCCATTTCAGCTCCTCCGCTAATTCAATTAATGGGGCTCCTCGCTGGCTGATGGTGCAGGATGTGGGGGTGAGCCTGTGTCCTGTCCCAACTATCATTCCCTCTTTGAAGACCAGTTTGGCTACTCCACTCCCATCCTGCCTTTTGCTCTGCAGCTGCAGATCTCCTCCCACCAGATGTCCTTTGTCTATAAGAAGGCCACTTCACACCTTAACAAAGCAGTTGAGCACAGCCTGTCAAAGGCTGGGCAGTCAGGAAAAGCTGCTTGAAACCTGGATTGTGGTTCATCATAAAGGCAAGTTCTATAACTTATTTTCAGTGATAGTTATAATGAATCTATTTAATTTGAACTATATTTTTAGCTCACTCCTATCAATAGTTCTACTCTATTTAAGGATTCCCATGTTAGCCTATGGAGCAAATGTGCTACAAAGGGAAAACATTAATTTGGCAGTTTTTTTCTATTACCAGGGCATATAAAACATATTTTAAAGTGTCCAAGCTTATAGTTATAAGGCACCTTACCTGGAGCACTTAGGGGAGACCTTAGGGGTGACTTGTTTGTAGAAATAAGGTAGTTTAAGACTTAGGAAGTACCTTTAATTGCAAAGTCAGATTTGCATATAATTTAATTTAAAGCAGAGATGCCTTTAAAATGACAGCAGGCAATACAACAGTGCTCACTTTAGTGAATTACATTTGCTGTGCCTCTAAACCTATGCACCCTACCATATACAAGGGACTTATAGATAGGTTGTCATTACCACAGGCCCTTAGTCTGGTTAGCAGATCCCAGGGCACAATCAGAGTCATACAACCAGCATCTCGTAGTAAAAATGTGGCAAAAAGCCCTGGTTTCTCATACATACAAAGCAGCACTTCACACTGTTTTGCATTACTTTTCCTTACAAACTAACGCAAATACCAATTTGTGTGATTTGCAAATTCCCAAACAAACCTGACGTAAAACCTTTCTAAATCTTGGCCCTTGTGTACGAAAGAGACAGAGCAATGCATGCAGTGCATTACATAAATAAGGGAAAGTGCAACACATAACTTATTGGGTAGGTTCTCTCACAGGGGAAGAGGATTTGTTTTAAAACTCTATTGCCAATTCTCTGTAGGTACAATAATATGGGGGTAGAAATGTGAAAAACAATGGCTAGTCATTTTAGTCACCTCTAATTGACTTTGGTAGAGTGCCTCAACAAAAATCATTAGACCCTCATTACTAGATGCCAAGAAAATGGGCCAGAATAGCCACATCCTGGAGTAACTGATACAGAGAGACCAGTAACTCAAGCGGTGAAGAAAATCCACCTCATTAGGAGTAGACCCCTGAGCTTCCTTCACAAATCACAAATGAGAAATTAACATTTATTCTGTTTTTCCAGGACCAATTCCCCTAGAAATTACTTGTTTTCCCCCAAGATTTCAAACATCTGTTTTGACTACTTTCAGCAGATATCTCCATGTGAAAATAAAGTGATTTGTGTTGTTCCCTTAACTCTCATGATTCTGATGGTGAATGGTGAATACAAGGCTAAAACTAGAGTTACAAAAGAGGAAGTGGTATGTAGATATAGGAGCATATTTATCAAATATTCACACAAATCAATGCAGCAAGCCACCTTGCTGAACTGTGTGAAAGTCAGAGGACAGGCATGTGTCATATTTAACATTATACAACATATGCCTGCTCTCTGCCTGCACTGGTGCACAAACTGCTGCCTAGAGCCAAATTTGTAGGCAGGATCTTTTTTGTGAAGGAATGGACTCTTTCTTCCACAAAAACATTCCTCTGAGGCTTTTTCCTCTTTCTACGTGTGCTGTGCCGCACAAAGAAAGAGGAAATAACTAGGAGAAATAAGCATATTTCTACTCGTTACACCTCCCCTGGGGAGGCGTAGCATTTTGACACATTCCCAGGTCCACCACTAATAATAAATCTGGGAATGCACCAAAATTCATGGGTGGATGCATGGGAATGTCCACGTTCCAAACATGGAATGGGCCTGGGGCAGTTTAACGCAAGGCAGTGATTTGCGCTGCCGTACGTTGCTCCACATTCACTAAGCCATTCAAGGTGGCCTTGTGTGGCTTTGTAAATGATATTCTTGGATTTGCGTCACCCTGGCATCCCCTTGCGTGGTGTAAGGGTGATGGTTTTAGTCGCTGAAATGGAGTAGTAACACCTGCACTAGTGGTTTTTTGAGAATGTTGTGCAATAAAAGAGGGACTGAGTCTGCAAAATCTTGAAACGAAAACTTAGGGGAGCAGGATAGGGCTTTTATGTGACATTTCACACAATACCAAAAAGCTATCACCACATTCCTGAAATTGAACCAATTATGCAAACTACAGAAAAGATGTTGTGCATGCTTGGGTATGGTAGTGGTTTTGAAAGATTAAAAGCCAGAAGAAAGTACCAGATAAGGCTAACCCTCTCCTCTATTCTCGATCACTGACTATAATTATACTAGTGTACTTTTCTCTCATACTTTTATTAGTTCAATATCTGTCTTAGTAAGACTGATGACGTTCTGGTGTGTCTTTCCAGAGGGCATGAGGTGCACTCATGTACTTGCCGTCAGTCATCATCTTATGCCTTGCCTGATCACAGGCACTAGCTTCTTGTGCAAACTCAAGCTACCCTTCACTTTGGGGGCTGTGGTTGCGGACACCCACTCTTTTGAATACACACATGGCCGCTCTCTTGACGTGGCTAGCTAGAGGAAGGAACAGTTGTTAGCAGCGCCTTGGAGGCTGAGGGAGCAGGTGCAGTCATTCTGTTATGCTTGGTTTAACATAGGGGGTGGAGGCAGATCTGTGTTCCTCGATCAGCGAGAACTGGAATGAAAGCCAGGTACTTACTATTTGGTCACTATCGGTGTCTCCTGTAATGTGGGCTGGGTCGATCATTCCTATGCAGTCAAACCAGGAGTACTAAATCATACAAGGACCAGACCCCCTCACTATTTAGACATGAGGCCCGTGAAAAATGTAAATTACGCCGGCCTATGCAATTTTTGAAAATGTATGTTAAGCTGATTACACGACATTCAGAAATGTTGCCTTTATGCAACTCATATAATTACACACAATTTGTGGTAAAAATGTGCTGCAAGTGTATGATTCATAATAAAACTTTGCTGCAAACACAAGAGAACAGCATGTGAGCTGCTATTGTTTGTAGTGCTTTTGTTTTTTCCCACTATTTTTGAAGCACAAAATGTGTATGTGTATCAAATGTTTACGCAAGGATGCATTTTGTGCAAAAATATAGTGCAAACTAATAACACACACCCTTATTGGTCATGTTGAGGATACCAACAACTAAAGCCACAAACAACACTCTCAAATTGAGTTACCTTGGTTCCCTTTCCATTAATTTATTTGGGGTTTGAAGAATTTTCTCTAATGGGCATCGGTACCCACCAGCATCAGCACCCACATGTCCCCTGGCATATCAAGCCTCTCACACTGCAGCGTCTTCCTTTTACAGCTTCACCATAACTATAGGATCTTTGGAATTGCCCTCCTGGTTTCTCATGTTTTCCTCAGAAGCACTCCAAAGGTCCTCAGTGGCAAACCACTCTCCTGGCCTGTTTTCCACAGAATATCTGATATGCAGCTTCATGAAGGATGCCTGTGTGGAACAGCACTATTCACAGTGCTTACTCCTCAAGGCGCTACACTAGAGCAGGGTAACACTACTTCAGGGTAAGTCCAACATATGTTCACAGGACCCATCCTTCAGTATGTGTAGAAAATGCTTTTGCTACTGGGCTCGAGAAATGGCCAGGGGTCGGGTGTCTGAAGCCTTGAAGAGAGTCCACGAAGTTCAAAGTAAAAAGCAGCAGTTGATTCTACCTTTGTTCCTTACAAACTCCGTATCAGTTGTCCCTGCCTGCATAGGAGCTTGTGAAGTAAGGTGAAGATTTTCTGTGATTGGAAAAGCATCTGCCAAATCTAGTAATGCTACATCATCCATCCACCTTTAAGTGACACTATTAAAGTCACCTCACAGTCTGTTAAAACTCTGTATAGAATTATACATAGAGTTCAAAATGTCAGCTTCTTTCAGAATCACAAGCAAAAACAACAGTTGATGGACAGAATGCAGAACAATGTCATACATTCACCCCAGTACAGAGATCTGGGCCTAAATCCATCGTTTTTTTGCTCACCATGCCATTCCAGTTTGAACCCAGCCATATGCAAATCAGTCTTGACCCTGTGCCTCATGGGAACAGTCCAGCCCGAACTGCCAAGCCAGGTCCTCCCTGGACTGGAACGAAGAATCCTAGGACCGGTTTCAGGGTATGCTCAGACGTGAGTCCCTTGCTCACTTTGCCACTGGATTCAAGCAAGCCTGGCTGAAGACGGCTGAAATGCCAGAAACCGGTCCTAGGAAGCTTGTTTCCAGTCCAGGGAAGGCATGGCTTGGCAGTTCGGGCTGGACTGTTCCCATGAGGCACAGGGTCAGACTGATTTGCATATGGCCATGTCTGAACTGGGGTGGCAGAGTGGGCTAAAGAACAGTGATGGATCAAACCCAGATCTGTTGACTGGGTGTGAGTGTTTGATTGGTTCTGATGCTCCGTCCATCACCACCCCCTTTTGTACCGCTTTGTTCGCCATAAGTTGGCAGGGTATGCTCAGACGTGAGTCCCTTGCTCACTTTGCCACTGGATTCAAGCAAGCCTGGCTGAAGACGGCTGAAATGCCAGAAACCGGTCCTAGGAAGCTTGTTTCCGGTCCAGGGAAGGCATGGCTTGGCAGTTCGGGCTGGACTGTTCCCATGAGGCACAGGGTCAGACTGATTTGCATATGGCCATGTCTGAACTGGGGTGGCAGAGTGGGCTAAAGAACGGTGATGGACCAAACCCAGATCTGTTGACTGGGTGTGAGTGTTTGATTGGTTCTGATGCTCCGTCCATCACCACCCCCTTTTGTACCGCTTTGTTCGCCATAAGTTGGCAGGGTATGCTCAGACGTGAGTCCCTTGCTCACTTTGCCACTGGATTCAAGCAAGCCTGGCTGAAGACGGCTGAAATGCCAGAAACCGGTCCTAGGAAGCTTATTTCCGGTCCAGGGAAGGCACGGCTTGGCAGTTCGGGCTGGACTGTTCCCATGAGGCACAGGGTCAGACTGATTTACATATGGCCATGTCTGAACTGGGGTTGCAGAGTCGGCTAAAGAACGGTGATGGATCAAACCCAGATCTGTTGACTGGGTGTGAGTGTTTGATTGGTTCTGATGCTCCGTCCATCACCACCCCCTTTTGTACCCTCTTTCAGAATCACAGCACCTCTTTTTATGACTTGATCTCCTTCCATCCAAGCATGTCTGTTTGCTCTAAAAATGTTCAAAGGAGCCTAGTGGTGGGGAGCAGAAAAATAAGGCTGAGTATGGGTTGGGTAGTCAATAACTACCTTGGAGTCCCCCCCCCCCCCCCCCCGATAATATTGCTAGTGAAAAATAATACCTTTAAAATTTGGTGATAATTTAGATGGTGTGATTTTCATTTGAGTGTTTAGGGGAGGGAAACATGAAACATACCTGTTGTATTTTATTGGTATTAAGGTTCATTAATTTTTAGGTCGAGTCTAGGCCGCACATGCGCATCCTCTTCGGACATGCTATATCTTCTCTATGGGTTTACAGCGCGCCCATTGCCTTTAATTTGTTTCCTTGTATGTCCATCCCAAAAGCTTGCTCTGTTTGGCTAATGTGCGTTTTTTGTCCCTCCTTTATGTGTCTTCCTCATGCCCATGAAGCAGGGACCTATTACTTGCATCCTTTCACTTTTGTCGATTCATGTTCATGTATGCGCATTTATTTTTTTGTTCCTTTCAGCCCATGTTCTGGGATGGCTCCCTTTTGTTTCCTTCCTCCTCTCTCACGCTGCACAGTACCCACACATGACCACCCCGTATCACCTCGAAGGTGCATCAGTGGTGTGAGCTCCAACAAACAAACTGCTCTGACTGTGAAACTGCGATAAGCCTTTGGAGCGCTTCTGGTGCTGCGCCTTGTGCATGGTTTTGTGTATGAATCCGTCCACCTTCTTCACTGCAAAGATAGCCAACATGACTATAGCTTTGCGGATGGCTCAGTCACTGGCAAGGGGTTCTCAAAAGCTGCTATCCGACCCATATTCTCAGTCGCTTGTTGCCCCGCACATGCAGAGGTATACATACATGTCCACCCAAATGTAGTGGGTTTTAGCCCTGCTGGAGCCTCCTGAATTGACACCACCTATCCTCCGGGCATCTGCACCTCCCCTCTCCAATTAGTCCCCGACCACAAGCCCAGTTCGTAACCACCACAGACCGGTACTAGATGGGGACTGATTCAGCCAGCCATCTTACCACCATGTCAGGTTCGCTCATGTAACTCCATAGATTCCATGCCCTTGCACTGAACAGTACACCCCAAGCACTCCTCGTTTGTGCATTTGGAGTCTGCACAATCTATGTTGTTGACTGTTACGATCGGGCAGTCCGACACAGGAGAGGGCTCAATGCTTGACCCTAGGGTGGCAGATTCATTGTTTTAGTCTGTGTTTTTTTTTCTCTTTGTGAGGGGACGGTGAGAAACTCCGGTTCATCAAATGTACTAATGCAGCGCCCCCAGTTTAAACTGGTTTTAAGTATAGTACCTCTCCCCCTTTTTGTGGGTGGTCTGTGGGAATGCAGTGTGACTGCAGCTCTGGCACACAACAGAAAGGAATGAAAAAACAAGCAAGCTCTTGTGGAAGGCTCTTAGCACTTTATCCCACCCCTAATGCCCAACAACCCCAACCCCACCCACTCCCTCTCCCCTTTCCTCTTAGTTTTTTTATGGTAGGCACAGGAGAGCTGATGCCACAATTCGAACCCTGTTCCCCAGTTCCATGGTCAGTAGCTCTAGATGTTACGCCACATCCTCTCTATTGAGGACTCAAGGAGAGTGCATTTGTTATTGAGCTGTGTTCCTCATGCATGTCTCTTCCCTTGTGTTGCTCTCTCTCTTACCTTCCCTATTGCTCTGAACAGTGTGCTTCTCCCTATTGTCTACCCTCCTACCACACTCTCCATGTTGCTTTCACGTCCCTCCAGCCCTCTCCATGTTGCTTTCATATCCATCCCCCCGCCCAACCCCATGTTGCTCTCATATTCATCCCCCCACCTTTCCCTTTGTTTACTCTGCACCGCCCCACCCTCCCCCTTCTTTATGTTAAGGCTGTACAACTAATTGTGACTGACTTCCATGACTCCTGAAATAGGGTGTAAGACTAGTTGCTGGCAGTGTAAATACATATATTTAAAACAAACGGACATATCTTGTAACTTACTGGTGATGGTTCTGTCCTAATTGCATTGAGCTTGAAGAATTGAAAGACCTAGTTGGCCAAATGGTATTAAGAACAGTGTGCTGAAGGTTACACACAAATTGGAGCAATGTGCGCGGTAGCCTGGTATGTCCCTCAATGATCGTGTCACATACTCATCATAAACAGAACTCTGCAGCAGCTGCACTGACCAATTCAGCTAGCTTACTGAAATTGTGACTGGCAGGTGATGATTGGTTCTATAACCCAGTAAGCTTTTTTAATGAAAATGTGAGCCACAGGCATATCCAGCAGCATCAGGCACCTCAATCCATTTAGCAATCTTAACAATTGTACCTGAAACCAATGGATGGGGTTGTTCAAGAGCACTCTCCGTGGCAAATGGAGAAACATGGAAGTTATGTACCTGAATCACCTTAAGAAAAGGAACCAGGGACTTGCAGAGTGAACATCAATCTCTGTAGTGAGCGCTAAACCCTTCTCGCTAACTTTATGTTTGGGTATTCCTTGGGTGTGGTCCAGACACTCAGGAAGTGCTGTCCAATCTCATAGACTGAAATTGTTTTCTTTGTGACAGGCACATAGCTTTGTATCTGATTAATTTGCATCTGTTTATCATCCATTGCTGTGTTGTAAACCAGTTAGAATGCAGCTTAATTGCTGTGGAAGGTCATGTACTTTACAAGACACAGCAATATGTGTGCACAATGATAATAAACTTCTGTGGTGGGCAGGTGAGATTCCTGCTCCACCCCCATGTCTGCCCAGACCGCACCCTATACCATTGTGTGTTGGCACTCCCTCTCCAACTAACCCGATAGTGCTTCGGTGACATGAATCCACAGTTAATGCTCTCTCACCAATTTACATGTGTGTACTTTGTTTTCTTCGCAAGTGTGCTCACTTATATATATCTCGTTTTAGCTGTGTGTTGCTGTCCCTCTTTTATTTCTACTGTTCTGTATCTGACATGTTTAATTTGTGTTTGTCATGTCTGAAGAGTCCTGCGTCCCACCTTTCATCATTATCTCACCTGTTTCTTTATCTGTGTCTGTTTATGTCTGTTTTTGTCTGTTTATCATACTTTCTGTCTCTTGCCTCATATTTGTGTCTGTCTCTAATCCAGGTCCAAGCCATCATATGTCTATCTGTGCTGTCTCTTTTCTTTTCCGATAATTGTGTCTGCTGTGTCTTGTCTCTTTCTTGGTCTGCAGTCTACCACCTCTGTGTTTTTTGCCTACAGCTGCCTAGCTTTGAGCTTTGTCTTATTCTCTGCTGCCTGTCATTATAGTATCTCTCTAGTCTTTGTCTCTACTTCCTGTTTTGACAGCCCATAGCTATGCATTTATCTCTGCTGACAAATATCAGTTTGCCTCTGCAGTCTCTGATCCTTATCACAACAGTTTCTCCACTTTGATCTGTTGCTGCTGTTTCTGATCTATGCCTTTTCAATTGCCAGTCTCTGATCTGTGTCAGTCTATGCAGTCATAGCGCCTTCTTCCCTAAATTTTAGCCTTGGTGCACAGCAGTCGCATTGCTATACAAAATAGCAAAAATACATTGACATTGCCAATAGCTTTCGCATAGGCGAGACATATTGGCTTAGCCAATGTTTTTTGTCCCATTGAAATACATTGTAGCTAATGCCGGATGTCACAAAAAGAAACCTATACAAAGTTTGATACAGAGTTTAATCACAATAAAAAAAATGGTAATGCCATATTGATTTTAGGAATTGTGGTGAATTCTAAGGTGAATTTCTCCTGTGAACAATGCTGAGTCTAGAATTTGATGAACCATGCCAGGGAAAAAAACTCTCTCATGATTTTCTCATTGAAATTATAATAAGTGGTCTAATAGTTAGAATGATAACATATTTTCTGTAATCAAAGAATATCTTCCTCAGCCATGTAAGAACAAAGGTTGATATGATGAGTAAAACATGCATTTCCAACAGTAGCAGCCTATCAGTTGATTATCCAGTGATCTATTGCAGCTTCACCACACAGTTCTAGTGAACATGTAAAACGATAACATTCTGTATTCTTGACAAACGTGAGTTTCACAAGAATACTGTGTTGCTCTAATAGGAGCTGTATAATTGACATTATTTCCAATGGTGGAGATGCAGAAATAAACCAAATGAGGGTTTATCTTTTGCTGTATAAATTATGGCTAGTACTCCAGAAAGCTAAAATGAAATTTTAAAATATCTTCCTCATCCATGTGAGAAATAGTAGAGCATCGCCACGTAGTTCTAATGAATATCAGAGTTGTAACATTCGATATTCTAGACAAAAGTGATGCATTTATGAATTATGTTTTGCTGGAATAGGAGCTGTTGCATTAAAAGCCTTCCCTGTGCCGCAGGCCAAAATTAATTAGATTGATGTGTTAATGCTGAAATAAAATAACTTGGTTAAAAATGGGGGGAAACTTATGGATTGTAGTAATTTATGGCATAAAATATTTTTAAGAGCTATAAATAATGAATGAGACAGGTTGCTGCCTAATTTCTACACACTCTTTCCATTCCTTTTCCTCACATTACCACCCTCTCTGTTGAATGACACCTTAGTTTAAAATAGCAACCTAGTGATGGACATCGAAGTTTCTTCCACTGTCCATTTAAAAGTGTGCGAGTAGATTTTTAGTGGAGTAGGAAGCTATTTGCATATTGATATTATATTTAAAAGGAATAGGTTTTTGCTCCTATGGGTATTGAGACCCTTCAAATGAGCTGATGTTTGGATATTTACTTTTTCTTCCCTCCCCATCCTTTATTCTGTAGTTGCATCTCCAAATGTGAAAAAGGAAAAGTTATGGACTTGGTAAACACATTTAAAATATAAGTTTGTTTTCTAAAACAATGTTGCTCTGTATAACTTTTGAAGGACAGCATTCAAATTTAATTAATTAAAACATTTTGTAATAAGTAACTGGGATATTAGGTCTGCACAAGTAATAGGGCAACAATTTACTGTCACTCGTAGCCAAGCACCCCATTATAGTGGTTGACTCAGTCAGGGTAGCAAAGCAGAACAGTCCAAGACCTATTCAGGGGAGGTGGTACCGGAAAGTAATCACCAGTCATTCGCACTCAATGATAACACCCCAAAAATGAGTATGCAGTCAGTGCTTTTTCTTTAGAAAAAGTACATTAACACACATACACAAGGACACACACACACACACAGACACTACTAAATGCTATGCATTAATTTACAAATATATACATCAGGCAGATTGAAAATATTATAGATGATATTGCAAAATCACAGTCAACCCCATAAAGGTCATCGCATTACAAGACAACAAACCACGTGTTAAAATTACCAACATTTTGTGCATAAATGCAATCATCAATAATAACCATGGGGAAATGCAATTATCACTTTCAATAAAGCAATAACAACCATGTGTGAATGCAATTATTGATTTCTATAAAGCATATCAACCTTGATAGGAAATCACTGCCAACATTATTATATCAACAAAATATTTTAAAATGAATGTGCTATGCTAAAAAATAAAATCATAAAAAGAGCCCTTAGAGAGCGCTATTTTATAGCCACACAGAATGCATCTATATATCTAGGCCATAGAAGGTGCTACACTCTATAAGTCTATATATTTGAACACAATCAGGCCACATGAATTGCAGCCATAGAACCAAGCCCCTAGGAGTGCTGCACTCCCAGCTGTACAGTATAAAATGGTATGGAATTGGGGGTACAGTATAAAATTGTATGGAATTCCCACAGGGTCGTGAGTTCCTTGATCCCTCAAATGTAGGGTCAGAACCTTTAAAAATCCTTGCGGGGAGATGTTGCCCTCAGGCAGTCTTCCCCCCTCTTTTTTGTCAACATTGGTGGTGGCCTGCCATTCTGGGGCCACCAAAAGGCAAACAAATTATGCAAATTAGAAAGCCCCACAGGCGCTCCACCTAGGAGCAGTGAATATTTTATCAGCAGTTCTCCCTCTGTGCCTTGGAGAGTTGCAGAGGTTTTCTTTTGTGTTTTTTTTGTGTTTTTTTTGAGCAGGGGTGCCCAGTCCTACCCGTAACACTGCAGACATGGCTTTCTCAATGGAGGTCAAGTCAAGTCAAGTCATAAAATTTGTATAGCGCACTACATACCCAGAGGGTTTCAAGGCGCTTAGGAAGGGGAGGAGGATTATTTGTCAATTATCCACGTTTTAAGCTGCTTTCTGAACGCTAGGTGGTTCTGGGTGAGGCGAAGGTGAGCGGGGAGTGAGTTCCATGTTTTAGCAGCCAGGTATGAAAAGGATCTGCCTCCCATGGTGGTCTTGTTGATGCGAGGTACAGTGGCGAGGGCTTGGCTGGAAGACCGTAGTTGGCGGGAGGGGGTGTAGAAGGACAGTCGAGAGTTGAGGCAATCTGGTCCGATGTCGTAGAGTGATTTGTGTGCGTGGGTAAGCAGTCGGAAAGTGATCCTCTTATTGACGGGTAGCCAGTGGAGGTCTTTAAGGTGACCAGAGATGTGTTCGTTGCGTGGGATGTCTAATATGAGCCTGGCTGATGCGTTTTGGATTCGTTGGAGTTTCTTCTGGAGTTTTGCGGTAGTACCCGCGTAGAGGGTGTTTCCGTAGTCCAGTCGGCTCGTGACCAGAGCGTGGGTGACTGTTTTCCTGGTTTCGGAGGGGATCCAGCGAAATGTTTTTCTAAGCATGCGAAGAATGTTGAAGCAGGAAGAGGATACGGCGCTGACTTGTCTGTTCATTGAGAGTGAAGAATCCAGGATGACGCCAAGGTTCCGTGCGTGGTCTGTCGGGATGGGTGCTTTTCCGAGGGCTTCCGGCCACCAGGAGTCGTCCCATGCAGAGGGGGAAGTACCTAAGATGAGGACTTCTGTTTTGTCTGAGTTCAGTTTCAGACGGCTTTGTTTCATCCATTCGGCAACTTCTTTCATTCCATCGTGTAGGTTAGTTTTGGCGGTGCTGGGGTCATTGGTGAGAGAGAGGATTAGTTGAGTGTCGTCCGCGTAGGAGATGATGTTGAGGTTGTGTTGGCGTGCGATGGCCGCGAGGGGGCTCATGTATACGTTGAAGAGGGTGGGACTGAGTGAGGATCCTTGAGGTACGCCGCAGATGACTTCAGAGGCCTCGGACTTGAATGGAGGAAGGCGGACTCTCTGGGTTCTTCCGGTGAGGAACGAGGTGATCCATTCAAGTGCTTTTCCTTGGATTCCGATGTTATTGAGGCGTTGTAGAAGGGTGCTGTGGCAGACTGTATCGAATGCTGCAGAGAGGTCGAGGAGGATGAGGGGGACTGTGTCTCCATTGTCCAGTAGAGTTCGAATGTCGTCTGTTGCTGCGATGAGGGCGGTCTCAGTGCTGTGTTTTGCTCGGAAGCCAGATTGTGAGGGGTCGAGGGATTTGTTGGCTTCGAGGAAAGCGGCGAGCTGGTTGTTGACGGCTTTCTCGATGACTTTGGCCGGGAATGGAAGAAGCGAGATGGGGCGGTAATTTTTGAGTTCGGTGGGGTCCGCTGTTGGTTTTTTCAGGAGGGCGGTGAGTTCAGCGTGTTTCCAGTCTTCTGGGAAGGTAGCAGAGTTGAAGGAGCAGTTGATGACGTTTCGGAGGTGCGGTGCTATGACGGAGTCTGCTTTGTTGAAGATGTGGTGAGGGCATGGGTCTGTGGGGGATCCTGAGTGGATGGAATTCATCAGGCGGATGGTGTCATCAGTGGAGATTGGGTTCCAAGCGTTGAGGGTGTTCACGGGGGGAAGATGGTCAGCAGATGGTAGGGTGGGTTGGTTTCCGGGTTGGTTGTCAAAGCTGTTGTGGATGTCTGCAATCTTGTTGTGGAAAAAAGAGGCTAGGGAGTCGCAGAGGGTTTGAGAGGGGGTGATGTCATTGGAGTTGGCCGAGGGATTGGAAAATTCCTTGACGATGTTGAAAAGTTCCTTGCTGTTGTGGGCGTTGTTGTCAAGTCGATCCTTGAATGCTGTTTTCTTGGCTTTTCGGATCAGTTGGTGGTGAGTGCGGGTGGCGCTTTTGAAGGCGTCCTTGGTGCTGGTGGTTGGGTCTTTTTTCCAGGCCTTTTCAAGGGAGCGGCAGAGTTTCTTGGACTTCTTGAGATCATCGTTGAACCATGAGGCTTTCTTGCTGCCAGGTTTGCTTTGACGTTTTTTCAGTGGAGCTAAGGTGTCGGCGGTGTTGGATAACCATAGGGTGAGGTTGGCGGCGGCTTCGTTGGCGTTAGAAGAGAGGGCTGGGGAGTTTCGAAGGAGCGATGCGGAGATTTGGTCTGTGGTGATTTTGTTCCAGTTTCTTTGCAGGGTAGGTTGGGAGTGGTTGAAGGGTTTCGGCTTGTTGTAGATGAAGTGAACGCAGCTGTGGTCGGTCCAGAGGAGATCCGTAGTGTGGCTGAAGGAGACATGATTGCTGGATGTGAAGATGGGGTCGAGTGTGTGACCTGCGATGTGGGTGGGGGAAGTGACTAGTTGTTTAAGTCCGAGGTTGGCGAGGTTGTCCAAGAGGGTGGTGGTGTTGCGGTCGTTGGTCTTTTCAAGGTGAAAGTTGAGGTCTCCCAGAAGGATGTAATCTTTGGAGGGGAGCGCGTGTGGGGTGATGAAGTCCGTGATGTCTTCACTGAATTTTGCGCGAGGTCCTGGAGGTCTGTAGAGGAGAGTGCCTCTGAGTGTTGTTTTGGGGTCGATGTGGATCTGGAAGTGAAGATGTTCGGAGTTGGCGAGATTGACGTCAGAGCTGGTTGAGATGCGGATAGATTTCTTGTGGACGATAGCGATTCCTCCTCCTGTGTGGCTGGTACGGTCTTTGCGGGTGATCTTATAGTCTTCAGGGATGGCAATGGTGATGTCTGGTGCGGAGGAAGCATTCATCCATGTTTCCGTAAGGAAGGCGATGTCCGGAGAAATGGTGTCTAGTAGATTCCAAAGGTCAATAGCATGCCTGTGGACCGATCGGGTGTTGAGAAGGATGCATTGTAGGTGGTTGGGGTCGGGAATCTGTGGTGTGGTCGTAGCAGAGATGTTGTCGGTACCGATGAATTTGCAGGAGTGGCATGAGAAAGGGCCATGGGTGTGTCCAGGAGCGGCTTGGACGCAGTTGGGGGCGCGACCGGGGTTAAGGGCTAGGAGGGTTGTGGCATCGTAGGTAATGCGGGAGGGCTGGGTAGCGCGAGGGGCAGGGGGTCTGGCGCTGGGCGCGGTCCAGGCACGGACGGGCGTAGACGGGCTTACCTTTGGCGCACCTTCGGCGTGTACGTAGCGCGTGGACGCTGCGCGTGGGGGCATTGGCCATAAATGGATGGTGGGGGGGAGGGGCGAGGGCGCTTCAGCTGGGAGGCGGGGCGGGCAAAGGAGGACGACAACAACAACAAAATGGAGGTGGAGGGGTCAGGGCGGCAGGAGCGCTAGGGGGGAAACGCAAATACTACAACAGGGTCACGCTACGGAACAAAATGCAAATGAGTTAAAGCGGCGAGATGAAAACAAAATATGCAACAGAGTCACGCTAGCAGTATCGCACTGCAAATGGGCAAATCGGTAAATTCAGCAATCAAAAATGGGCAAAGCGGCAGTTCCAGCACGCAGCGGCAATAAGAGCATACAGCAGGCTGTAATTATTAATCGCAGTCCAGGTTAGAGCGTAAGCGCTGCACAGACGATACCTCAGCAGCAGGGGAGCGACCACTCAGCTCGGAAGCGGAGAGCGGAGGCAGCCTAGGGAGCCCACCCCTGCTGCAGTGGGAGCAAGGCTACCACCAGTTGGGGCCCAGAGATGAGGTCCTGGGCCCTCTTTCCTTTTGTTGGGAGGTGGGATGGCAGAGTGGGTGAAATGCCATTAATTGGAAATGTATCCATCTCCAAAATTTCCAGATCTCCAGCCTCATTTAGAAGTGGGAGAATTGCAGGGGCTTTAGCAGTAGAGCCTGAGCTGACTACACTACTGCAAACCCTTAACCTAATGGCACCTTGGCCACTGGGTCACCAGGTGATTGTGATGGCCTCCCCACCCTATTTATGACAGACAACAGCCCTTAGATTACCCAGCCTGGGAGTACCATGTGAGGAATGGCAGTCCCTCATAGGGAAATTAATCAATGACCCCACTTTGTATCATGGCGATTGATTGTTTATTTTTCAAAAACAAACTCACGCTTTGGCAGTTTGCTTTAAAAAAAACAAATAGAAATACTGAGTCAGGCTAAAATACCTTGTTGCCCATTCAATTTTTCCTACAAAATTAAGTGTAATTGCAGATGTGGTGGATGCACGGTAGGATTAGAGAACCCCACCAGTTAGGCCAGGATCTTTAAATTAGACAAGCAGTCCTCTATAAGGCTAGCAAAGGCCATAGCCTCCAGTGACCTTTTAACTTGACTGTAATGTTGATTCAGTAAAAAATCATAATATGTATTCCTTAAATTGGCATGTTCTCTGAAACTTAATAAAGGATGATCATTGATCATCTCTAATTAAACTGCATTTTCTATCAAGTGCTGCCATTTAAGACCCGCATCCCTGGACCTCTAGCAGGGAAGCATTAACAAATGTTATCGTCATTGAACATTTTTGTCTATTTGTATCCAGTACTAACTCATACTTCATTAAATAGAGGACATCCAGATGAAATGAACTATTTATGATATGTCATCTGTCACATACAAAAGAAAAGGATGGTGTTTTTGATCACTGTATAGACTACTGAAATTTACATTTCAGTGCATACACAAGCAGGTAAACACAAATAAATTCCATTTTACAGGGCTCCATATATGTGAACACATTGTATAGAGAATGCTATCAGACTGTAAGGAGAGGCATATAGTAGAAGATTATTTTGATGTAGCAAGCAATGAGGAAGGCATAGTTGGATGGATTATTGTAATGCATAAATAAATCTCTTATACTGCTGGTTTTATGAATATTTTTGGTAACTTCTGTGCCCTTGCTAAATGTTCACCCAAACAACTAAACAAATCCTAATTTGTTTACAGTTATAAATTCACAGACAGGTCCAGACAGGAACCCTTCAATCAAGTCCTTCCTGCACCTGTGTAACTCAAAAACTATAAGTTGCTGAGGCAGGCAGTATATCATGGTGTTTGCCTACCTTCCTACTTTTTATATCTCCTTCTCTTTCCATGCCACACTAAGAAGAAGCCCTAGCTATTACTGTTTATTTTTGTTCTAACACTCTACACATATATTTTCTAGGCAGACAGTTTGGGGTACAGAAATATTTTGATCACATTGCACTCAAATCAATTGTCTCTAAATACATTGACTTGAACTGAAAGGATAGGAGATGTTGAATTGTTCTTCATGTCTAGTAACCTTTGTGCTTAGTGACTAAATATTCATGGAGCAGGATATGTGCTGCTCTTCAGGTTTCTTAAGTTCAACACAAATTACCAAATAAGTGGTGTATCAATTATGAGAGCATTTTCAAAATACAGTCTTGGCTCATATTCAGATAATTGTGCATTAGGCTCAAGCCAGATGTATTAAGCTCTAATCTGCACAATTCAGAGACTATTAAACAATATGTATAATTGTTACACAAGTAGTGTAGAGGATTAATGGTTCTGTCTCATCTAAGACTAAGAGGAAACCTTACAACATTAGAAAATTAATAGGAACATGACAAATAAATCCTATCATGCAGTGGCATATCTTATAACCTTTATTTTTGCCAGTAACTGAAAAGTTTAGCATGAAAATGACTAGTAACCTAACTTCTGTTTCCAGTTTCCCTTCTACTGACCACCTCAAATTTACAAATGTTTTAGCCTACATTGATTTAAAAGTGTAAAAAAGGGAATTTGCCCTCAATCTTAAACGTTCTCAGAAAATAATCCCTTTTAGAAGTTTGATAAATGTAGACAATCGCTCTAGAATATTCTGTGTTTTGTCGTAAATGGTGGAACTCAGAGCTTGAATGTCATGATGTATATTCATCTGCTAAGAAAATCCATTCTGAGTTTGTTTAATTACACAAGGATGTACCAAGCCAGATATCTATATAACAAAATAACATCAAATACAAGTTCAGTAGAGACAAGTTTTGATATGATATGAAATGTTATTTTTGCTATTGGTATTATTACTGTTCAATATGTTAATATTGTATAGTTATTTAATTTTATTACTGTTGTTATGCTGTGGAATTTAATAGCAGTGTAAACTGTGTCTTCACCCATGGAATACTGAGGGGCGGAGTCTGACTTTATTGGAGTCTGAACCTGTGACCTTTAGGGAATCGATTTAACTCTGTGTCAGCACCGTATTACTGTTATTGGCTCAGAAGCAAACATGCTCTAGGAGACACACTGACGACGCACCATCTGAAGACAGCCCTGTCAAGGGGTGAAAGGATGTCATTTTTACCTCCCAGGCATCCCCCTGCAGACTGGTGCAATCCCTCACCACACTTGCCTGCAAAGTGATCACTAACCCCTCTTTAAAGTGCAGGTGGGTTTCAGCCTGAAGAGTGAAACATGGAGAGGCTTTGAAGCAGCTGCACTGCATTTCTCTCAAGGTGCTGCCCCAAAGGAAAGCATGATTTTGCAGCTACCTTAGGGGGCAGCATGTTCATTTTAATAGGGTGCACTGTCCCTGTTTGCTTCTGACACACCTGCATAAAGGTGTACCTTTGCGCAAACAAGGAGAGTGCGCTCTATATGTAATATGGGTCCAGGTCTATCCACTTAGGTGGATCTTTCTGCCCTGTGAGATCATTTGTACTGTTTCATACAAAGAAGATCAAAGTGATCCTGCTGCCTTACTATTTGTTTCAAAACCCTCTTCGATCTTTGATATAGATATACTGAAATATGTGACTCAGTCTATATTATTATATAGATTCATATAAATATCACTGTTGCCTTGCCAGCATATAATGAAGTATATTAAATATCAATACTTATTTTCTTTGCTGAGTCTGGTTTACTATTTTTGTAATTAAATTATACAATTAATAATAATATTTTTGTCATGCTCTTGGTACAACTTCAATTTGCAAACTTGATCACTGTGTTCTCCCCTATATGGCTTCATGTTTATTATGTTCCTCAATTATTACATTGCATTGATAATGATGCTTCAGTTTTTTTCCATTTGTGCTAAGTCACATGCAATTATTTCACTACTGTTGAGTTCTCAGCAGTGTTAATGTTTATCTCCGTTAGTATGTGGAAGGAATATAAGGAGAATTTAATTGGGCCTCAGTGCACAATTATTGCTGGGAGATAGACTATTGTTTTTTCTCAACTGTCCTGCTCTGTATTTCTTTAAAGAGGTCTCCTACTAAAGTGTGGGAGCAATCATTCATTTTTTTAACTTAATATTATTAGCTTGATTAGGTGACCCACAATTAACACCTCTTGAATCGGAGGTAATGAGCATAAATTAGTTAATAATCAACATAATGCACCTATGTTTATTTGAAAGACATCATGATCTTCTGCGGAGACCGAGCTACTACATATCGATCGTTATTTATTTTGAAATTTTGATTAGGGAACATACTTAAGATATTTCCGTTACTTTAAACCATATCCACCCAATAGTGGTTATTATGTGTCCTATGTTTTTATTTATTTACTGTAATACCTGTCAGGGAGTCTGTCGGAGGATTGTCATGTTATGGTCTGGCATTGGATATTCTGCTTCTCGAGGAAAAATTGAGGATGGCACTTGGACACATTTGAGTGGGTGGTGTTCAGGCCTGCTGTGATAAATCTGCTTATCAGTATGCACAATTATGGCAGTTGTTGGGGCTCAGTACAATGACAGAGTGAGTGATTCTCTAATCAGTGGTCATTGTCGAACGTTTGATTGATGTTTTTTCTTCCTTTATGAATTTTTGTAAGTAAAATGTATTTTTAAATATTTGTGGCCAGTTAATCAAGAACTGTGAATGGTGAGCTGTAGGCCATTAGTGGTTTTTCCATGTTTCACTGTCAACTTCTGTTGCAGACCAGAGAGGAACGTTTTGATCTAAGGGATCTGATAAGTGGTTGGGGTACGTTAGGTTTTGAGGTACATACGTCTCTTTCCACAGAAGGTCTTATGGACGTTGCAGTGGTATGTGACTTGTTCCTCCACCAGGATGCAGGATATGTCTTTCTAGGTGAAGGCTGAAAGATCCTAGTTCTTGAATATGAAGCACAGCATATTGTTAGATCTTTATCAGTGCTGCCATGGCAGCCCTTACTCTAACATTCATCTTAGCTTTTTGCAGTGCGCTGTCATTGATATCCATTTAATTTTTTGTGACCTCAATTGAACATGAATATTTCCTCCTACAAAAAGTGGATCAGAGAATTGTGTGTTCTGTAGAACCTTTTCTCCAACATTCCACTAATATTTAGGCTGCCAGACCTTTACAAGTATAATTTGTTCACTGTTAGGACAGTGCATGTCATTTGTCCACTGAAACGTCAATACATATTTTGATTTTGCACCTTGTTAGTGACCCAAATGGTGGTGCAAAATTTTGCATGTACTCGTAACATCTATGGGACCAGTAAATGTTGGTGCCACGTTGTACTGGCATGAATTCAATCCATGTAATCTGGTTTTGTGAGTTTTTCTCGTTTCCACTGACTAATTATTTCATTGTATTATTTTATTTAAAATCTCCCCTGTCAAGTGTTAGATACCAGACAATTTTTACCAGACAGCTTGGCTCACCTTTTGCATGTTAGATTGTTTTGCCACAATCCTGATTTTAGGTTCTTATGCACGTTTAGCAGACTGTATGTTCTAAGAATTATCCTGTTATTTTGTTAGAGATCACCTAATTTTTGTTGTACTTTCCTAGCATCTTTTATGATAAAACAAATCATCATTTTGTTCTTTAAATTCTTCTGCTTTTCTCTGTTTGTTGGTTTACCTTATATATATGGCCTTAAAAATACTACAATTAGCATTCCAGTGAAAATTGAAGTATTAGCTACAGTTGGCTTAAACTTTGAGATTTAGAGTCTAGTAAACTGAAATTGAAATGCCTCACTATAACAGCTAACAAATAGCAACACTTGAACTATGGAAAGCCGAACCTTCTTGTTGATCACAAGAATGTATGTTCTGTAAGCCAATAAATACATTGACATACTAGTAACGGCATTGCAACTAAGGGCCTCATTACAATGTCGGTCGGAAAGGCTCCGAATGGCATTCGGACTTTCCTAACCCGTGTCGGAACACATGTTTCTGACCGACTGGGAAACATTTCCGACAGACCGATTGCGATAGAAGGTAACCATTCGGTCTTTCCGACTGGTATTCGGAGACTCCGAGTTGGTCAGAGCCTAATTGTATAGGTCTATGGACCGTGTTTCTGACCGTCCTTTGTATTACGATGTCGGATTCGCACTGCCTTTCCAAATCGGTCTGTTTGACATGAAATGGCTGTGGAAACTGACTTTGTGGTCCCGTAGCAGGGCTCCTTCACCCATAGCCTTCCGGTTGGTGCCCGTGGTGGTACCCATGGGACCCCTCTTTCCACCAGGGTGCCTGCGACAGGGTGCAAGGTTTTCCGCAACCACCCCATTTTTAAATGGGAGCCTGTGTGGTGCCTGCGACAGGGTGCAAGGTTTTCCGCAACCACCCCATTTTTAAATGGGAGCCTGTGTTGTCGGTAGCAACACAAGCTCTCATTGAAGTCAATGGGAGTCCGACCGAACGGTGTTCAGAAACATCATAATCGGTCGGTCAGACTCACCGAACCTGATGTCGGTTGGAATCGATTCCAAAATGGAGTTAGTCGGAATGCTTTCCGACCGAAATCATAATGAGACCCTTAGTTGTTTCTTTACTAATGGAAAACATTTGAATACAGTAGTTGTACGCATGAAAATAAAACCCACATCTCGACGAACATACTTTGTGCTGCTGTTGCTCAATAGGCACATTATGCACGATGTCAAAGATATGGCAATGTTCAGCAAACAAATCATGAACATTAGTCATATGCAATAACTAACAGTGATTATTGTATTTATCATGTAGGGTCCTTGGAATTGATTTCTTCAAAGTATCGAATACATTGACTCTTCCAGGACCCATTGTGCGCTAAATAAATTTATATTTTTCATGGAGAAAATTGAATATTTGTTAAGTGCTAAAGTTAATAAAAGCCTGCTCTTGGGCACACTGCATACATTAAACAGTATAATGTATGTCCTTTGCAATATCCATGCACAAATGACCCCATAGCAGGAGTAATAAACAAAGGCACAGTTTCAACTGTAATTCACTCAATAACAAGATGATTGTATTCATTCTTCTGTTTTGAATCTCTATAGGCAGCACCGACCCAGATTGTAGTGGCCTGATTGAAGTAATTTTAGTTTCACTACCCCAGCGTTGTCTCCATTTCTATTCAACAGGCTAGCTACACATTTTGAGTTAAATCATTTATTCACAAATGAATATATTAACGCGTGGTATATTGTATAGGAAATAGGATTGCTACTGAGAAATCTGCAGTCCATGAATGGACGCAAGTGCAGAGACAATTACTATCGCCAGGGATGTAAATGCAAGTGATATAGATGTTTCAGGCAAAAGACATTTAGAAGAGAACTATTACATTCCAGGTTGTTCTGAGCAAAGGAGATAGATGCTTGTTTTTCCAAGGGTTCTGAATACTGTTAAATGGTGCAAAATGTGTCACAAAATGTACATTATTTTCATACGTCTGTGTTTCTATTCCTGAATAGCAATGGGCTTACTCTTTTGTGGATGGGTGCATGTACCTCTTTAATTCTCTCCTTACTTTTCCCTAAATCCCATCCATTTAGTAGTAGTAAGTATGAGCCTTTTCCAGCCACACCCCTTTGTTATGCTCATATTTACTTCATAGGGCCTCATTACGATGTCGGTCGGAAAGCCTTCCGTCTGACTCCTTGTCGGAATCATTTCCGACTGATTACGATGATTCTGAACGCCGTCCTTTCGGACTCCCATTGTCTTCAATGGGAGCCTGTGTTCCGACCGACAACACAGACTTTCATTGAAAATCGGGGCGGTTGTGGAAAACCTTGCACCCTGTGGCGGGCACCCCATGGTGCCTGCCACACTGTGCATGGTTGGAAAGAGGGATCCCCTGGATACCCCTACGGGCCACAACTGGAGGACTCCGGGTGAAGGGGTACCTGCTCCGGGCCCCCAAGTCAGTTTCCGACAGCCATTTCATGTCAGACAGACCGATTTGGAACGGGTGTCGGAATCTGACATCGGTCGGTCGGAAACGCGTTCTGTAGACCAGTACGATTTGGCTCCGATCAACTCGGAGTCTCCGAGTCAGACAGACTGAACGGTTACTTACCATTGTAATTGGTCGGTTGGAAATGTTTCTGAGTCGGTCGGAAACATGGCTTCTGATTTTGGTTAGAAAAATCCGAATGCCGTTCAGGACCTTTCCGGTCGACATCATAATGAGGCCCTAAGTAGTAAACCTACATATGTGAGGAACTCCCCCTGGAAAAGATAGGAGAGGTGGAGGACGAAATTTTCACTTGTGGGTTTGTGAATAGCATTTTGTAGTACTTTAGTAGTACTACTGTAGTACTACTAAACCTATTACAAAATGCACTCTGTGAGTGGGCCCCTCAATTACAAATAGAACTTCCAAAATATAGTACGGTATCAAAATGTTTATTTTGTCAGTCCTACATTACTCACAGCTACAATCTCCACCTCATTTAGAATTTGACAAAAGTTAAGAAATGGCAAATGCCATGTCTGCAATTCTTGTGGTTTACCTGCCCCTATTCAGAGGAGGTTAAAGCACAAGATTTAGGCTCAGTGATGCTCAAAAGGCTCTGACAGCAGAAACCTTTGACTGACGTCTTGTCCTCCAAACATCTTTGCTCTGTGTACATCACAAAATCTGAACTGTTGTGGGTGGTTGTTCTGACATGCATTGTTCCTGTATTGGACCTCTAGGGAAAAACTGGTGGTCACAATAGTAAACCCAAAAAATACCACCTATGTGGTGGCAAATACTTCCCACTGATTCAGGGCCATATGTTTTTTTTTCTTTTTTTTTCAAAAACAAACTCCTGATTTTGAAGTTTGTTATTGAAAAACAATAAACTTTGCAGAGTAGAAGCATCAAGCATGGAGCCCTCTTGGCAAACCTTCAGTGCCTACAGGGGCGATGCAGCAATGTTAGCTCCCTGAAGGCTCAGAGATCGATACCTATATGGTGGAGAAGGTTTCAATGAAGAGTGCTGCCTTAAATTGTAGCCACTGTACAAGCACCTTTTTGTGCTTGCCTGTTTTGCAGAGGTCTCAGCTACAAGTATTATGATGATAGTTTGCACCTTCGGGTGTTTCAGTTTTAATTTTTTGAAGGTCAAACTTCTGAAAATTTAACAGGGAAAAAAGATCTGTACAAATATGGGCATGAGAATTATGGTACAATAAGCACCATAATTGTAATTTTAAGGCAGATTTTTAGGTGCAAACTGACAATTTGTGATATTTGTCACACCTAGTGAATTCAGAGCCCCATGGCATTGAATTTTACTGAGTGCACTAAATAGCACCAAATCACTGGGGGCACTTGAAATTAAGGCATTAGTGTGCTGTGCGACCTTCCGTCACAGGAACAGTAGCCATGTCCTCTCTTGACCTGACGGACTGGCAGGTGACCTTCCAATGTGTAAACGAATGCCAATTTCCTCCACTTTCTATGACCCAAAAAATGGTGCTGTCCCCGGCTCTCTCTGAAGGATGTTAACCTCAATCAATGCACCAGCATCTTGAGTACTCCAAGGGAGTTCTCGCACTTTTTCACCACCACAAGCTTTATAACTGCAGGAAGTATAATTTTAACATTAATGAAAGAGAGAGAAAAAAAAACATAGAAGTTTAAGTGCATGTAGTATGTATTGTTTTGAAAAGTAGATATTCTCAAATCATGCAATGATATGAAGTGATGTACAGTAATAGGTATACCTTATTTCCTAATTAATTGGTAGATGGAAGCAGCGAAAACAGTCAAACAGATTTAAAAAATGGCAAAAATGTTGCAAGAAAGGGAGTTGGAAAAAGTGCATGCTTGTGCTGACAGTACTACACAAAGGATTCCTGCATCCTTCTTTCTTTAAGTCAATGGACAATTTTATTAATATTTGCTGGGGACTCCAAAAAGGGATGCAGTGAAGCTAAGGAAAAATGGAATATGCTGAGCTTACAACTGGGAGAGATAAAATATAATTTACACTTTCTGTGAATATAAATGGACTGGGGAGGGCCATTCTCAATATACATTTTTGATATGATTTCCTCTATTATTAATGCCTCAGTTTCCCAAACCCTACTAATTGCTTGTTCAGGAGCTTGGGATGGCTGGGAGTTGACCAAGGTGGAATATAAATAGCTACTAATTGTGAATAATATGTCAAGTCTCTCTGGAAATATTCAGCTACCACAGAAATGCAAAATTGGACTAGAGATGTACGAATTAGAAAAAGTCAGACTTTAGGAGTTAAATTAATTCTTATTATGAATATCCTGCAACATCATTTTTTATGGCAACATTTGATTATATAAATACAAATTTCAGAGCAAAATGACAATACTTGAATTTCGCATAATTCTATACTAACAGATAAAGCACATTTGCTCTTCAGTGGTAACATCGTTAATTTTGATATCTCTCAAAAATACAAAGTGTTTGGGGCACAGGTTGGATATCCTTACATCTATCCATTTCTTCCTGAAGAAACGTTTCTCTAAGTTGTTGCAGCTGCGTTCTTTCCCATATTTATTATTGTATTAGAGTAGCTTCAGGCTTATAATTGCTAGCATAAGCCCAGAGTTCCAACATTCCAATGTTTGTCTTCATGGTTCTCCCTTTTTAATTTATTTAATTCCACCCTCAGTGGGTGGAATGTCCTAATCGCCTTATTGCCTTTCTGCCTCGGAATATAAAGGCTGTTAAAGGCCCTTTTCCTTGTTATAGGCCCTCGCCTGTGTCTCTGGCCTATAACTGGATCAAGAGCCCTTAGCAACGGGTATAGCTCTTGGCAGTGAGCTATAAGGCTATCTATATGGGTCTGCCTAATGCACCCGAGTGACGCTGCAGGAACTATAAAATATTGCAGTCATCGTTGTGGCTGGATTGAAAAAATGCGTTCAAGTTTTAGCTGCCAGAGATAAGCTAAGCGGACTGGCAGTAAAGAAAATAAATTCTCTTATGCTAACCTGTCCTGTCCGTAGGGCTTACTGTAAGATGCATCTTTGTTTCTCACAGAACTATTAGCGCCCTACGGTATAAGACAGACTCGTCACTTTGGCAACAGGAAGTTGCTAGCAGGAGGGATGTCTTTTTGTGTGTTTGGGCCCACAATCTGGAATGAGCTGCTTGCTAATATACAGCCATTTGTAACCTGGATTTTTTATAAAGAAAGCCGTCTGTGACACCATTTGATTAATGTGCCTACCAGTCTAGTTTAAACATACTTTGAATGCTCTTATTTATGTGATTTTTTTATGATTTTGCTTTTCAATTTTTTCTTTTTTCTTTCCCTTTCTTATGTTTCTTCTTTAGAACCAAGATGCTGTGGTGAATGTGCTCTGAATCAATATAATGTATTATTACATACAAGTATTTATAATTGTTATGGACCTCCATTGAGGTCAATAGTATAAAAACAACAACAATGAACATCATATAACAATGATTCTAATACCACATAACAGGGTTTAAAAGACATTCAAAACATCTAAAAATGTGAGAAGAATATAGAGAACATACTCATCAGTTGAAAACATTATTAAATCAATATATTAATCTACTCTTGTTATATTAAACTTAGAATACAGTGGATTTAAATAGCGTTTTCGTGATTCTGCAATTGCATCACAAATGTAAAATGTGTTTCTTAAATCCTGTTTCCTTCCCCGTCAAAGATGTCATAAACTAGCATGATTTTTTTAATCAGACCAATGACCTTTGTAAGCATTCAGTGGTAAAATGACAATCCTTCATATAAGAACTAATCTTGCACTAAGGTCCATGGATAAAAGGAGATACCTATGTGCTTGACTATGGCCAATCAAATTCATACACTGAGCAGTATCACAAGTATAACATAATCTTGGAATGGGATTTTTTAATATAATCCTATTTGTGCAAGAGTCAATGTTCATGAGTGCAAGAGTTCCCTTTAACATTCTAGTGTTTCTAATGCTGATCATTGTTGTGATTGTTACTGTTATTATTATTGTTATTACTGAAACATAAAATTGAATTTTTTTTGTCAATATATGTCCTACTGAAAATATGACATTTCTTACACAAGTGCTATAAACACAAATATGAATTCTATTATGCCAAATGGGATCAGCAGAATTAGTAACGCTCGCTTTATTTCTTTAGGTGAGTGAATCGAGGTTAATTTTGGCACTGCTGTACTGAAATGTCTTTGTGCTTTGTGTTGCTTGCTGTGGGTAAGTAGTAACATGCTTGATATACATTCTGTGCTTTTTCTAGCTTTTAATTTGATATTTTCTAGAACGATAAAGCAACTTAGAATGTCTTATGTATATGCATCTTGGGGCCAGATAAAGTAAGAATTCTAATGGTCACATACTTCAGTTCGGTGTTTGTGACCATTAGAATGCTTTTTTGCTAATGGATTAAACACATTTTAGGAGTCCAAAAACCTTTTTCTGATTCCTAAAATGGCTTTGTGAATTGATACCAATTCGTAGTTTGGAAGAAGCGTGTTGGAGGCACCCCTTTCAAATTCTGAATCTAAATGTAAAGTGTCAATTTTTTGTGACCATACTCCAGGTGCAAAACAATGAAAAGTTACATACTCCCAAGTGACAGTGGAAATACATTCACAATAGGGAAAAGTTCCACTAAGGACCTCTTCCCTGTGAGAATGACAAACAAGTTTGTTTGGGAGAAGGCACAGGTCCAGGGGCCAATGCCAATTCTTAGTCAAACATTTGACCCTAGCAGGCCACCACTCATGTGATGACCTGCAATCAGAGTGAGCTGCAAGTTCAATCTTCCTCATAAATAATTATGAGGTAGGCCAGATTGCAACCCACTCTGAATCTTTTTTTTTACCCAAGCTACTTGTAAATAATGTGGTTTCCAAAAACATTCTGGTCACAAAAAACATTGCACCCAGTATTTGCGATTGGAAAGTACGTACATCTGGCCTGGATTTGCCATGAAAATTATGTAGATTTCGTTTGTTTCTGCTCTAAGTGCAATTTGGTAAAAATGAGAAAAACTACTCTTCGATTTGGCCAGAAAGGTATGAATTTTGTCATGAAAGTAAATTATAAAAGATTTATATTCAATGTGTTACGTGAATATGATCTTCATCTTTCCCTTAGCTGTCCTACACCTATTGTTTTCAGTACTATGCATTCCAAAACTCATTAGAGATTTGTTTTTTGTCTGCTAGAGACTTCTATCACACTTACTTCCATGTATAAGATGATTCAGTATTTTTCTAATCAAAATACATTCTTCTTCTTCTCTGCTCTACGTTATGGGCAGGGTCAGCAGGCTTTCTTAAGCCAGGGTAGGTACGAACCACATGGCCACTGCTCTGAATTGGTCCCTAAATATGTCTTCCACTTTGTTGAATTAGTACATTGAGGGGGTTTCCTCAGCCTTAATACAAATCAAATTTCCCCATGGAACTTAGGACCTGATTATGAGGCCTAGTTAACAATAAAACGTATAAAAAAGAATAATAAAAAAATGACAAATCTTTCGTTATTCCTGTTTAAAATAAAATAAAAAATGTAACATTTCATATCAAGTTAATAAACAAAACACTATCACACAAAATGTTTTAAACAAACTTAACATGAAAATACTAACAGCTTTCAACATGAAAACTAATACAACTCAACTAAATAAACAATATTATTGAAATGTTTATTTTACAAAAATGGTGTAAACGACCTAAAAAAAGATATTCCCATCTATATGTTGCCCCAAGATGTTCTTGAGTGTCTCTCAATATGTTTGCCACAATATTTCATCCAATATCTTTTTAAGTGGCAGTAAATATTTCCTATTAATGCACTTTCTACCTACTTGTGGTTTGTGGTGGAAAGAGGTGTGGATAAACAAAAAAACTGTAAATTTCTGACAAATACACAGAATTCTGAGGTTTGCAAGGGATCATAAAAGTAGATGGGCCATGGCATTCCTAAAGAATCTAATTGTTGAAATCAAAATCTAATGAAAGTAAATACGAAGAATTGAAATAGATGACACTGTTTTCAACAATTATTTTTTTGCCCTGATGATCAATTTACAGAAGTAATGTGCTGTTAGTTCCAATAGACTCTTTGGATCACAAGGATTTATATTGCTTGTTGGTTGTTCAAAAACATGCAATACCCAGAGTCATTAACCAACTGCAATTTGTCATTTTTTTTTTATTGTGTACTCGCCATGCATCATAAGGTAAAATCTCATAAATGAAAACTCAGTATGAAGAAAAGCTAGCCATTTATTAAATATGCCCAATAATCTAAGTTTCACAGCTTTATGACACACTGAATTTGGTATTACCCAGTTTTTGTTTTGCCAAATGTATTCTTTCATGTAAACTGGCTTAAATTTGATAGTTAAAAGTAAATTCAATAGATAATAATAAATGTAAACTATTGTGTGTTTCTACACTTTTACTGATAACAACGGTACCCCACATGTGCGAGAATGCCTATCGCCTGCGATATAAAAGTGACCAAATGCAACATGGACACATGAAGACTTTTCATTGAATTTCAAAACTTCTGAAAATGTGGTTGGCTGCGACATTTGGGGCCAGGGTCAGCTGACATCTAGGTAAAACTACCAACCTCAAGCATTTCTGAATCATAAACACCAGTCTAGGGCTATGTGGCTTACATTGAGTCCTTCATTTTTTCTTACCCAAAATGCCAATCAAACATCAAAATTAGGGGCATATTTGCAAGAGGTTATCGCCAACAGATCATCATTTGTTTGATGTTCTGGTGGCGATAACCCCCTTGCCTTATTTACAAGGTGACTTTTAAGATGCTTAATGTGGCTTAACGCCGCCCTGTAAATAATGCCCCTATTCATGCAGCATTTAGCATGAAATGGGTGGGAAATGGATGTTGGAATGGGCGTTCCGCTGCAACACCCATCGCTTTTTGATGCTGCCCCTATTTACAAGGCTGGCATTAATAGGGGGCAGAGCCAAAAATAAGGCCAGGGCCCTGGTCTTAAACAGGAGCAACAATGAGAAAATATTAATTTCTCCTAGTTTTTCCTGTTTCTATGTGTGCTGCATCCGGATCCCAAGGATCAATACAGAAACTAATCAAAGGGCTCTTGTTCCTAAGTCGAAATAGAGAGTATATAGGGCACCTAGTCTCACAGCAGTAGACTGTGCCTATGTCAGAATAACGGAAGTGGACAGTCAGCAAGACTGTTCATGTTGCCCTCACACATCCCCTAGGGGATGTCATGCTTCATCATCGGGCATTGCTCCTCATTGGGCCGGCGCTGCAATGCCCAACGGGTCCCCCAAAGGGTCGCTTTGGTGGAGATCTTTTGGAGAATTGCCGTATAGATGAATGCAAGTGAGGGGGCTGGTTTCTAAAGTGGGGTGTTGTGTGTGAGGATAAAACTGGTAGGGGGATTTCCTGGTTCTACACTTTATTAGTAGGAAGCCCTTCCAGAGATAAACAGCCGAATAAAGGCTGTGGCTACCTTTGGTTTTAGTATGTTATCTGGTAGTCAGTCAGATGTGAAGACAGGAAAGGAAGGTTGCGCTTCCTGTCTGAAGAGGTGGACCTAGTGGTGGTCACTCCTCCGAAAAAAGTTGTTGTCAACATGTTTCACACCTATTTGGGTCTTAAGGCTCAAGGGTGCTTCATCAGGACCAAAAACAAATACTACTCCACATAGAGCGGTGCCAAATCATGCTACCTGCTGGGTGTGTATCTTGTTGCTCCAGACTGGCCTAAAGATCTGTACTAAGGCGTGTCATTGAGTGGCGTGGAGGCGCCTTGTGGTGTGCTTGCTATGATTTGCATTGTCAGCCAGGTCAGCATCATCTACCCCCCTCAGCGGGGGCTTGGGGTACTGTCCACTCCTTTTATTCTGACACAGGCACACTCTACAGCTGTGAGACTAGGTGCCCTATGTCTATTTTGACTTAGGAACACTTAGGAACACAAGTCCTTTGATTATTTTCTACCAATTCCAATCTACTAAGTGGGCAGAAAGATGGTTTCAGTATTTGTTAGGGGGAGCAGTTGGAAATTCGAGGGTGTTTGCTCACTCCCTTACAATGTCCCTGGTGGTGTAGTGGGTAGATTTCTACTTGCGGATTGCCCTCCTGTGGGGATGTCAGGTCTGTCAGAATCAAACACCACTGACCTTCAGGATAAACCAGCAGGGGCGATGGTGTGATGGCTATCCAACCACTCACCTTTGTGTTAACTCCCAAAGAGTGAACGTAGGCCCCTACTTTGCAAGAGAACACACAGGGAAAAAGGGGAATGGATAACATAGAAAAGGCTGCTGAGTATATGTGGATGGCATCTTCTGATGGGTTCTCATGAGGAGTTGAAACTTCTACTGCCTGGGAATCACCAGCCTTATCTGTGTTGCCCTCTATGCAAGATAGGACTCAACGGTGTATTATCATTCGCTTCCCGAGTTTACAAAAATTTACAAATTCTTCATCCACTTATAACAAATACTCACATCCACTCTTCAAGCAGCATTAGAAGTGCAAAGCATAATGATAAAGTTCACATTCATAGTCCCAATATGGAATCCAAAGCAAAATAAATAACTCAGATCTTGAAAAGAATATATACATAAATTCCTGTACAACAGACAATGATCCTTCTCTGGATTTGAGGCCAATAAATCAGTCAGGAATGTAAACAGAATCAAAAGAAACAGAGCATGAGAAGTGACCTATGCTAGGTACTTATCTGCCAGCACTATGTCCCGCTAATGTTCTGGCATCCTGTCTCCTGTTTACCGCTCAGAAAAGAGGAAGTGAAACCGGAAATCTCCGGCATTGCACTGGGTGACAAGATCCTCTGCGTTCCACTGAAAAGATAGAGCAAGGCCCAGAGCTTGCGGCTGAACTCCATAGGTGAGGGAAACAAGCCGGAGGCCGAATTTGGCTGGCAACCTCCACATATAATGGAACAGTACACCCTCTCCTGGGATGAAAACCAAGGCACGAAAAGGTCACTGTAAAAAACCAGAAGGCTGTCTAGAACGGTGCTTAGAAATGGAATGTCAAGCATTGGTCTATCACATGGGTGTGGTTTATGTAATGTTTGCCAATAACATAGTGATCACTAGAAATACCTTTCCTGACGACTCTGATGTTTTCTGCGAATTGCAGTTTGATTTCTTTCTCTTTACTGATTTGTCCTGTATCAACACCCACACCCCAGTCATATGGTGATTAAGTAAGTGGTGTGAGCTTAGTTGTAAGTGTGTCCTTGACTCGATAGAGGTAACACTGACAAATGGAGGGTCTCCCTTACCAACGGCACCTCACCTATGGTCATCAATGCTCAAGGGCTCAGCTGTGCCTCCAAGCATCGAGCACAGTGAAAGTAAGCAAGGAAATCTAAGAGTCAAAAAGTTGGGGAAATGCAGAAAAAGGGTAAATTCCAGGAAGGTCACAGCATTGCAGAAGCTCAGTCAAAAGTCTTCCAGGGATAGGGAAATAAGTGTTAGCCTGAGGCACACTAAGCAAAGAATCAGAGGGTAAAGCATAGAGGTCCGCACCTCTATGCGGCCAACATCTGTACCTCTAAAAGTCCAAAGGAAAAGTAGCCAACATCAATCTGTGAGAACACCAGTTAATACCACACAAACCTTCTAGGTAACAACCCTTGTTCACACCATCAGGTGCATAATTGCCCTTTCCATTCTGATGTTGTGAGCTGCAACATTTGGAAGTTCTCCCAGAACAGTCCTTTGAACAATATCGACCTTGGGTACCTGCAACTCCTTGATACATTACCAAATAGGGACTGTCAATTAACTCTCTGGCTCTCCATGTTCTTTGTTAAGGTCCTCTTCTCAAGCTCTCTATTGCTAGTACAGTTTTACATCAACTCTCAAACTAATAAACCATGTGAACGCACCTACAAAGAAAAAGACACAAAAGCAGAAATGGGAAAGCAGTATTTTATGCAGATAGAAATATAGGCCTACTCGTGTCAACCTTTACCAAATGATTTAATGGTGCACATTAATGAATGCCATTAGTGCACATATAACTACAAATAACTGAAAAAGGTCAGTATACAAATTCAGACTAGATTCATGTTGCAGTTTAAGTAAATGTAGTGAACCCACTAACAGAGCCACTCAGACACTAATGCACTCACCCACAAACTGACTCATGCACTCATGAAGGCAGTTGTAAACCCACTCAGACACTCTGACACCCACTCACAGACCCACTCAGACAGCTACTCAGAACCTCACGCATCCTCTTGCACACTCACTCAGAGACACACACACCCACTTGCAGACCTACTCAGACACTCATGCACTCACTCACAGACTGACTAACATACTCATTGAGGCAATCGCAAACCCACTCAGACACTCTCACACCTACTCACAGTGCCACTTAGAAACTCACTCAGACACTCATGCACCCACTCAGAGACTCATGCACCCACTCACAGACCAACTCATATACTCATGAACTCACTTAGAGACTGTTTCACATACACATGGAGGCACATGCAAACCCACAAAAATGTAGAAATTCATTAAAAAAGAAAGGTTACAGGAATGGTATAGTTATAAAATAGAATTAAAAAAAATTCACTGAAAAAAACAAGGTTTACAGGGGGTTATGGTTAAGCTCAGATTTCACTAGTACAAAACCAGTGAAATACAGCAGCCTGTTAATTTTCTAACATGCAAGTGCCTTTATCAGATATGCTTTTACAACAAAAATGTAAGTATTTTATATGTAACAACATGTGACAACATGTGTGTCTATGTGCGTGTATATATATATTACCTACTGGCGGTCGCCAGTAGGTAGTTATAGTTAGGACCCTCTTACCATAGGAAATCCGCAACATTCTATTTTGAATAACTTTGGCGCCGGTCGACGAATCCTCACGAATTTTTCAAAATAGGTGGGGCGCTCCGCTCCGCTCCTACCCTGAAAGTCTCGCGGGGATTCGTCAAGTGGGGGCTGAGATAAAAGGGGGGTCCCAAAACGCGTTTTTCCCATGCATTTTTCCATAGGACCTTTAGACACAGCTACAGCCCGAACGGCTGAACAGAATTACTTGAAATTTGGCAGAGAGGTAGTCCTCAGGTCAAGGAAGTGCCTTTTGTAGGTTTGGTGTAAATCTGTTCAGTAGATTCTGAGAAAATAGCCTTTAAATCAATATATATATCTGAGCCAGCTTACGGTGCGCTTACCGTGCGCTTACCGTACGCGTACGGTGGCGTGCGCGAGCGCGATTCTGATTGGCTGTTAGATCTTAGTAAACATTCGAATCGGTCGAAACCAGGAAGCGGCGGCCGCCATTTTGTGTATTTCACTCAGAAAAAAAAGGGTGATAACTTGAAAAGGGGGCAAGGAAGAGAGTTACAGACCCCCTAACATTTGTAAGGGGGTCAAAGAAGGACAGAAAAGTACAAAAAAAACATTTATTGATTTAAAAAAAAAATCGCGGGGTACGCGTACGGTAAGCTCACCGTACGCGTACGTTAAAAAAAAAAAAAAAAAGAAATGAAATGCAGATTTAAGTGTTTCGATATTAGGGGGCTCTAAAAAGAGCCGTTGTGTTTATTAAGTGTTTTTTTAGTGGTACCTACAAGTAAGTACCGATGCAGAGTCTAAGGTTCAAGAGGAAGACTCTGTTCCCTTCATCAGTGAAGTGTACACCATCTCCTCTATAAATGTCTTGCATGTCGTAACGCAAGTTGTTGTGGTAAATGGAACCCATACCATAGTCACGGAGGAAAGCAGAAACAGATTTGTTGACGTGCTTTTTTGCTTTGTCAATCTGTGGACAAAAATGATTGGACCAGTTCCATTTTTGCCTTTGGCATATGTTAGAAAACACAAAGGCAGTTTTAGGGAAAAGTGAAAACAGTTGTGCAAAGGTCTCCTTCATAAGCATTTCCAGACCTACCCCAGTCAAAGTGCCTAGGTCATTGCCACCACAATGCACTATTATGAGGTCAGGGTGTTGGATTTGCATGAAGGATTTCACCAATGGCATCAATTGGTGCCACTTTAACCCTCTCTGACCAATCCATTTAATGTCTACATTTGGCAAAGCAAGGTCTCTCACCATATCTGTTTTCTCTGCATACTTTTCACTCCAGAAGACATAGCTGTGCCCTACAATCCACACTGTGAACATCTTCAAAGGAGAACTGGATGCACTCAGGAGGTGTAATTCAGTAGAATGGTAAAAAGAAATGAAAGACAGTTTGGAAATGGAGGCATACATATTTTTTTTATAAAAAAAAGAACTGATTGGCTGTTTCATACCATTCTAGAATAAAAACTAGGCTGTATGTGTAAATTTATAGAAGCATGTTTTGTATTGGTACAGAAAAATGTGTTACCAAAGAACAGTACTATGGATTTGCTGTTAGGTTTGAAAAGTCAAGCACTCCTGCTCTTTGGAAATGAAACATTGTGTGGCGAACTTCTGACCTAACTCCACACAGCAGTGTTTCATGAGCTGTTGCTATGGTAGCAGGCAGAAGTCAAGTTGGGGGAAGGGTACTAGGCAGAAGTCAAGTTGGAGGAAGGGTACTTTTGGAAAAGGGTTGGTTTTCAACCAATAGAAATGTGTGATTACATTTGAAAAAAAGGGGGACGCACTGAGATTTGAAACTTACATGTATATGTGTGGAAAAAGAGAGGGAAAGTTTGCCATTATCTGGTTCTGCTGAGAGGAGAGAGGTGTACAGAACAGAGATCCTGGCTCTGATAATCTGCTGTTTGAGTGCCACATTTCTTTCACAACTAACTAATTTTAAAGGTGAGTTTAGAGTTTGAGAGGGGATGTATATGGTAAATTAAGAAATGAATAATAGAATTGGAATTCCTTTTGTTGAAGTTGTGTTTATTATTTTCTGTTTTGGGAGAAATTTAAATGTGAGGAACATGTAAAATAATATGGACTATGTTTTCATGATAAATTAAGGTGTACTGGTAAAAATAAGGAATACTTTAAGTGTTTGAGGTTGCACTCAGTAATGCAAATACATTCAGCATCAGTAAGGCTGGTTGCCCTTGCTAGAGTGTAGTGAGTCACCCAGGTTACACATGTTGCTGGTCTCAGAAAGCTGTTTGGTATTGCTCTGGTGATTTTACATTTGCATTAGATGGAAAGGGGGAGGTATTTTTTTATGCAGAAGCAGACTTTTAGCACACAGCCAGCTGCTTATCCTGTGGAATCATGGATAGTATTCACAACCGAGTGGGGTTTGAGGTTTCAGTTAGTAATGCAAATACATTCAGCATCACTAAGGCTGGTTGCCCTTGCTGGAGTGTAGTCAGTCACCCAGGTTACACATGGTGCTGGTCTCAAAAAGCAGTTTGGACATGTGCTGTTTTCAGAATCTGAAAAGTGGATTCAAAATGTGTCAGTCTGTAAAAGTGTTTATCACTTGCCAAAAAAAAGAGTAGTAAGTGTGCTTTCAAATTGGCAAAGAAATTTCGTTTTGTGACTAATATGAAAACATGACTCTGTGTGCAAATAGGAATTACAGGCAGAGATTTATTGCGTATTGCTCTGGTGATTTTACATTTGCATTAGATGTAAAGGGGGAGCCATTTTTTTGTATGCAGAAGCAGACTCTTAGCACACAGCCAGCTGCTTATCCTGTGGAATCATGCATAGTATTCACAACCGAGTGGGGTTTGAGGTTTCAGTCAGTAATGCAAATACATTCAGCATCACTAAGGCTAGTTGCCCTTGCTGGAGTGTAGTCAGTCACCCAGGTTACACATGGTGCTGGTCTGAAAAAGCAGTTTGGACATGTGCTTTTATCAGAATCTGAAAAGTGGATTCATAATGTGTCAGTCTGTAAAAGTACTTATCACTTGCCAAAAAAAGAGTAGTAAGTGTGCTTTCAAATTGGCAAAGAAATTTCGTTTTGTGACTAATATGAAAACATGACTCTGTGTGCAAATAGGAATTACAGGCAGAGATTTATTGCGTATTGCTCTGGTGATTTTACATTTGCATTAGATGTAAAGGGGGAGCCATTTTTTTGTGCAGAAGCAGACTCTTAGCACACAGCCAGCTGCTTATCCTGTGGAATCATGGATAGTATTTACAACCGAGTGGGGTTTGAGGTTTCAGTCAGTAATGCAAATACATTCAGCATCACTAAGGCTGGTTGCCCTTGCTGGAGTGTAGTCAGTTACCCAGGTTACACATGGTGCTGGTCTCAAAAAGCAGTTTGGACATGTGCTTTTATCAGAATCTGAAAAGTGGATTCATAATGTGTCAGTCTGTAAAAGTGTTTATCACTTGCCAAAAAAAAGAGTAGTAAGTGTGCTTTCAAATTGGCAAAGAAATTTCGTTTTGTGACTAATATGAAAACATGACTCTGTGTGCAAATAGGAATTACAGGCAGAGATTTATTGCGTATTGCTCTGGTGATTTTACATTTGCATTAGATGTAAAGGGGGAGCCATTTTTTTGTGCAGAAGCATACTCTTAGCACACAGCCAGCTGCTTATCCTGTGGAATTATGCATAGTAATGAGAACCGAGTGGGGTTTGAGGTTTCAGTCAGTAATGCAAATACATTCAGCATCAGTAAGGCTGGTTGCCCTTGCTGGAGTGTAGTCAGTCACCCAGGTTACACATGTTGCTGGTCTCAGAAACGTGTTTGGTATTGCTCTGGTGATTTTACATTTGCATTAGATGGAAAGGGGGATCTTTTTTTTATGCAGAAGCAGACTCTTAGCACACACCCAGCTGCTTATCCTGTGGAATCATGCACAGTATTCACAACCGAGTGGGGTTTGAGGTTGCACTTAGTAATGCAAATATATTCAGCATCACTAACGCTGGTTGCCCTTGCTGGAGTGTAGTCAGTCACCCAGGTTACACATGTTGCTGGTCAGAGAAAGCTGTTTGGTATTGCTCTGGTGATTTTACATTTGCATTAGATGGAAAGGGGGTGTTATTTTTTTATGCAGAAGCAGACTCTTAGCACACAACCAGCTGCTTATCCTGTGGAATCATGCACAGTATTCACAACCGAGTGGGGTTTGAGGTTGCAGTCAGTAATGCAAATACATTCTGCATCACTAAGGCTGGGTGCCCTTGCTGGAGTGTAGTTAGTCACCCAGGTTACACATGTTGCTGGTCTGAAAATGTTGTTTGGACATGTGCTTTTTTAAGAATCTAAAAAGTGGATTCATAATGTGTCAGACTGTAAAAGTACTTATCACTTGCCAAAAAAAAGAGTAGTAAGTGTGCTTTCAAATTGGCAAAGAAATTGTGAATTCTGACTAATATGTAAACATGACTCTGTGTGCAAAGAGGAATTACAGGCAGAGATTTATTGCGTATTGCTCTGGTGATTTTACATTTGCATTAGATGGAAAGGGGGACCTATTTTTTTGTGCAGAAGCAAACTCTTAGCACACACCAGCTGTTTATCCTGTGGAAACATGCACAGTATTCACAACCGAGTGGGGTTTGAGGTTTCAATCAGTAATGCAAATACATTCAGCATCACTAAGGCTGGTTGCCCTTGCTGGAGTGTAGTCAGTCACCCAGGTTACACATGTTGCTGGTCTGAAAAAGCTGTTTGGACATGTGCTGTTTTCAGAATCAGAAAAGTGGATTCAAAATGTGTCAGACTGTAAAAGTACTTATCACTTGCCAAAAAAGTAGTAGAAAGTATGCTTTGCAATTGGCAAAGAAATTTCGTTTTCTGCCTAATTTCAAAGCATGACTCTGTGTGCACACAGGAATTGTTTTTAGATATTTAATTTGTGAAGGTGTTATTGTGATTTTCATTTATAGGAAAGGGGTTTATAGTATTTTAAGATTTGAAAAGATCATAAAAAATGTAGCAATATATTTAAATAAAATAAAGGATTTTTTTTTTAGTTTTTTTCAGGTATTGCTGAAGAGCAGTGAACAAAATTTAAGATGCCTACAAAATCCAGACTAAAGAAAGACCACAAAAAAAACCTATATTTGAAGACAACTGGAGGACCTAAGTTAGTTGGAGATGCTCATGTTGGGAAAAAGAGAAAATCTTCTGGTAAGCAGACAAAAGATTTTTTAAAGAACATCTTCAAAAAAAGGAAAAATGTACAAAATGTCTGTACTGGAAAGAATGTTTTCAATAGAAAAGAACAGAAAAAAATTGAGAATTTAGTTAATGCAAATATACCTTCTGCAACAATAAAGATTAACTTAAACAGAAAAACAGCGTTTAAAGAGATACGTAGAAAAATGTTTCTGAGAAGAGTTATGTCCAATTTGATAAAGGATGTGAAGAAATATAAGAAAAAGGCAAAATATTACAAGAGAAAAAAAGAAATTGAAGCCATTGCAGCAAAGGCATTAGAATTAAAAAGGAAACTATTCATTTTAATTTTGAATAGGATGCGTACATTAGATAAAATGGTTAATGTACTGAAATCACAAAGCAAAAGGAAAAGAGTAGTGAACAGAACAAACTTTTGTAAAGTGTTTTTAGGAGAATGGATGCATAGTTCAAGTAGTGAACCTTTTTTTAATGAAGAGAGTTATTTTCAAAGTAATAGTTTGATGCATGCAGTTGACACCAGAGGTCGTGCTTATGAAGTGAAAAATGGTTGCATAATGGAGAAGGAGATAATGGTTCCAAGAGATGAGGTACAAGTGATGGCGGATGAGGCTATGGGGAGACGTCCTAAAGCCCCAGTGTACACTTGGAATTGTAGTAGTATTTGCACTGTGCGTCAGGAATCTATTGATAAATTTCGTGAGTTTCTAAGAGAATATAGTAAAAAAAAGTGTAAAACAGAAGATTAAGGTGCTTCAAAGTCTAGATCCATGTAGAGTGAGAGAGAATACTGGTTTGCAGGGTCATTCTCTGGCTTGTCTATCTAGAAAAGTGTGTAATAGTGTTTTCCATCATTTTAGGATGCTGGCTGTTCATCATACTGAAATGAGAAAGTTTGTGAGACGGTTGTATTTTGCTAAAAGTCCAGCAATAAAGTTAGATGAATTGAATAGGGCTCTGTTCCGTGGATCGGTATCAGATGTAGAGAAGGTTGTTGATGAAATTCAGTTTTGTTACTTTGGTCCTGAACAAGACAGTGCAGAAAAGGACACAGTAAATGAGGAAGAAGTGGAAGAGAATGTAGAACCCTCTGTAAGTAAAACATTTAATGATCACATAACAAAATTTGCAATAATCTCTAATGAAAGACCAAATATAACTTGTATTTGTTGCCGCAGAACTCATTATAGAAAACAAACTAGGAATGTTGATCTCTACAGAAAGAGTGAAAATGAAGATAATTATAAGTGGAAGGATTTTGCCACATATATATTTCTTGAAAATTGTTTTGAATTGGGTGAAGATCAGCGTATTTGTAAATACTGTTACAACAAGTTAGAAGAAAATAGAATGCCAACCAGAGCTGTACATAATAATTTAGAATTGGATGTTATTCCTGCCGAACTTTCTGAATTAAATACATATGAGTCTATACTTATTCAATGTGTTCATCCGTTCCAGACCATAGTACGTATGGAGCCCAAAACTGGTAAATTACCTCCTTAGATTTGCCCTTGGATTTGAAAAAAAATATGGAAACTATTGATGCAGATACTTTGGAAACTGAACCATTAGTTATTCTGGTTAATGGTGTACCTACAAAGAATAAGAAGATTTGGCAGGAGCTGGTAGATGTACGGAAAGTACAAAGAGCAAATTTGTATTTGAAAAGGAATAACAAATGGTATGAATCAATTTATATAGAAGAAGAAGATTTACAAGAAGACACAGAAACACCAACTGGACAAATTGAAAAAGTGGACAAGTCAAAGGAAGAAGAAATTTATGAACATTTTAGCATACATCCTCTTCATTCAAAAGAAGTTATGGGAGACAATATTGATCTGTTTCAGATGAAGAAAGCAAAAGGAACTCCCGTGAGTGTATGGGAGGAGAGCTTGGAAGCTCGATGTTTTCCCCAGCTGTTTCCTAAAGGAAAAGGAGGACGATACGATGAACGTCCAGAACAGATTCCAGCTTCTGAGTATCGGACTACAAGACTATATGCAGAAGATCCCAGATTTCGACAAAGTATTCCTTATTTGTTCCATCTTTTATTTGAAAGCGACTTGTCTGCACTATCTTATGCAGTAAATCACATTTTAAAAAGTGGAGTACATTTACAAAATGTGTCTGCTAAGGATTTTATGGAGAAAGTGCAGCACCGAGATGATCATTTGGAAACACAACTGATCAATCTGATGGCTTGTCAGCGTGGGACAAATGAATATTGGTACCGACGCCATGGTGAATTAAAATGCATGTTACGAAATTTAGGAACACCAACATGGTTCCTTACCCTAAGCTGTGCTGAGTACGCTTGGGATGATTTACTGGATTTTCTACGAGAGGCAAATTCAAACATTAAAAACATCGAATACAAGACAGCAGGAGAACTGTGCTCATTGGATCCGGTTAATGTTTGCAGATATTTCAATCATAGATTTGAGGCTATGATGTCCTTCATCTGCAATAAAAAAAATCCACCTCTAGGAGAAGTAGTGGATTTCTTTTGGAGAAAAGAGTACCAGGCAAGAGGTGCTCCTCATATTCATATGCTGTTGTGGATCAAGGATGCCCCAAAGTTTGGAACAGATACTGATGAAGCAGTGTTATCTTACATTGAAGAATATGCAACATGTGCTATACCAAAAAGCACAGAAGAGAAAAAGTTAAAGGAGCAAGTTTTACGTTTCCAAAGTCATCGGTGTGGAAAATACTGTCGACGGAAATACAAGAGCAAAGATAAATAATACACTAAATGTCGATTTGGATTTCCTAGACCTGTTCTTTCAAATGGAAGAGTAAACAGTTTTATGTCATCTATGAGACATACTATCACAAGAAAATCACCTAAGAATACCTACAACCTAAAAAGAAAAGAAGAATCAAAAAATATAAATGACTACAACCCAGTCATTTTATCCATGTGGAATGCTAACATGGATATACAGTATGTAGCTGACAATTCCATTGCTGTTGCTCGATATGTAACGTCTTACATTACTAAATCTGAAAAAACTGAATTGAAAGAAATGTGGGAAGAGATTTCTCATGAGAAGACTGTCAGTAAGAAGCTGTACAGTTTCAGTTTAAAGATGTTATCGCATCGAGAAATTGGATCCTACGAATGTTCAGATAGGTTATCTTCTGCAAGTCTCTACTCGAAATCCAGAAGAATAATTTGGGTAAGCTTAGGCCTTGCAGGAATGAGAAATCGGGTACTGAAATCTGTTGGAGAAATTGAATATTTGGCCGAGAATGACCCAGAAAGTACAGATATTTTGAAATCAAACATGTTGGACACATATTACCCAAAGAGAAGTCATCATCTTGAGAACATGTGTCTCTATGAAGTGCTGCAGAACTACATTTTTTCACGGAAAGCCACAGAAGACATCAACAATGGAAAATATAAAGTCATTGGTGAGGAAGGGTGTTTGGTGAAGCAAACAAAAGGAAGTTTGATAAATCACAGGAAGCTGAGTTGCGACACTACTGGCAAAAAGGAATTTTACTACTTGGCTCTTTTACAGCTGTTTAAACCATGGCGTTCAGAGGACGAACTACTGGGAGAATTTCAAAGCTATGAAGATTCTTTTAATGCTAGCAAAGACAGTATAGAATGCAGTACTTTCACAACTTATGTCCAAATGTTAAATTAAGAAAATGAACAGGAAGCAACAATTGCAGCAGAAGTAGCTAGAGACAGTTCTTAAGACAGCCAAAGTTCAGGAACACTCAGTCAAGATCCCCTAGGACAACCAATCGTTGAAAATGAAGCATCAATAGCCATGAGTGGAAACGGCTATGAATCAAGCTCAAGAAGAATTTATAGACTTACAAAATTTGGAAAGACAACTGAATGAAGAGCAGCAACAAATTTATGAAGAGATCAGAAACAAAATTGATCACGGATTTCTACATGAAAAAAAAGAGTGCTCATGCACATCATTTCATCCAATCAGGATGTATGTAAGCGGACAAGCTGGAACTGGAAAAAGTTTCCTAATAAAAGTCATCAGAAGCTACCTACAGCAAAAAACGGATTCTACTTTGTCTTGTGTGGTTACTGCTCCAACTGGGTTCGCAGCATATAACATAAAAGGAATCACCTTACATCGTTTGCTAATGTTACCAGTGGAGCATGAGAACAAAATACAATACAACAAGCTAACTGGAGAAGCATGCTTAGAAGTTTCAAGAGTATTGAAGAAGATGCAAGTTCTCATTATTGATGAGGTGAGCATGGTATCAAACTTAATGCTTGCCTTTGTGCATTTAAGAATGCAGCAAATTCTAAGGACAGACTATGACGTGTTATTTGGTGGAAAACATGTCATAGTTTTTGGGGATCTTCTACAACTTACTCCAGTTAAAGGACAACCAGTGTTTAATACTGTGACACATGAAGACACAAAGAAGTCATTGGGAAGCATCGGTAATGCAAATATTTGGTCCTTCTTTGAGTACAAGGAACTTACTACTAATATGAGGCAAGCAAACGATGAAGAATATGGAAGTATTCTGAAAGATACCAGGATTGGACTACTCACAGAAGTTGGCAAAAAAGCATTACAGAGTCGGCTGCTACATAATTTATTTCCAAAGGAAGAAATAGTTGCAGAGAAGATATACAAGAACATTGCAGAAAAGAAAAGTGTCATCTGCTTAATGCCAACTCTACGTGAATGCTCAATATTCAATGAGGAGCTTTTAAAATTGGAAAAGGAAGATATCAGGAAATTGGAAGCAGTGGACAAAATTGAGGATGGAAGAATTACTATCACATTAACAGGCACACTGAAAAATAAATTGGATTCACTAGAGAAGAACATTTCCAAAACAGCTGGATTAGAAAAAAATCTATATGTTTGCATGAACTGTAGAGTATTTTTAAGGAGAAATTTGGATGTTGAAAAAGGTTTAGTTAATGGAGCTATGGGAAGAGTTGTGGGTTTTATTAATTATCAGAAAAAAGATGGAATTGAATGTTTAAAAATAAAATTTGATCAGATAGAAGAAGTTAAAGATATTTGTCGTTGTTCAGTTCGTTTCATGCTTGTGAAAGACTTATATGTACGTAGGAAGCAGTTTCCGTTTTCTCTAGCATATTCTGTAACTATTCACAAGTCTCAAGGATTGACTGTAGATTGTGCTTTTGTGAACATTGGTTCAACTGTGTTCAAAGAAGGTATGGCTTATGTAGCTTTGTCACGAGTGAAAACATTATCTGGTTTATTCATGATAGACTTTGATGACTCAAAAGTTAGTGCTGATACAAATTGTGTAAAGGAGTATAATAGATTAAGAAGAACCTATGCTCCTCATTTAGGTCAGTATCCTGTGTTGGAGAAACGTGTAGTTTCTCGTAAAAGGAGAAATGAGAATATCTGTAATGAAGATGTAGAGAGGAGGAAAAAAAAGAGGAGTGATGTAATTGCAAGCAAAAAGAAAAAGGAAAATGAAGAAGAGGTTGTAGGATGTCATTTTGAAAATAGCTCTGGTGTCAACTGCTACGCTAATGTAGTGCTGAATGTTGCATTTTATCTGGAAAGTGTGCAAGAGCAGATAATAGTAAATCAGAGAAAAAGATTCTGTTCTGAGTTGAGTCTCCTTTTTCAAAAGCTGAGTAATGATAAAACTCAAATTGAAAGTGCTACTGAAATTAGAAAACTTTTAGATGTATGTTCAGGACGAACACAGTTTTCTCAAAATGTACAGCAAGACGCACAGGAATTCTTGATGTTTTTTCTTCAGGTACTGGAAGAAGAAGGGGTTCCCATTGAAAATATGTTTGGTGTCTCTTATAAATGGGAACATAGTTGTGAAAACTGTTACAATACATGTGGCTCTAATGTTGATTCTGAAAGATTTATTTATTTAACATTGCCAGAAAGTAAAACAGTCACTTTTGCTAAATTAGTTAAAGATGCTAATCATAGCATGGAATGCGGTGAGTGTCAATCTGAAATGTTTTCAACGTTAATTTTAAAGGAATACGGACAGTATGTAATTTTAATGATGCAACGATGTAAAGCTGATGGTTCAAAATTGGATACTTTAATAAAGAAGTTTACAGGACAGCAATTATCAATTTCAGGAAAAACTTTTGTAACAGTTGCAATAATTTTCCATGAAGGACCTACTGTTACTTCTGGACATTACACAGTTTATCTTAAATGTGAAAAAGGCTGGACACTGTGTAATGATTCCCAATTGATTTTCAAGCAACGTTTGCCTTTTGATTTAGCAAATTCCTATCTAATCTTCCTGAAACCTAAATTTTAGAGAGACTTGGCAAGATCTGTACAAAACAATTTTACATTTTATTGGATTACCATTGGAATTTAAAAAAAAAAAGATTTTACAAATTATCATTTGGCCTAATGGAAAGGTAACCAATTGTAATGTGGACTTTTTAAATTTTTAATGAAACTTTGGAAAACCAAAAATTTAGACAAAATCGGTAACATCTGCACAATTTAAATTTTGGAATGTTATTGGATTGCCATTGGAAATTTATTCAAAAAAGATTTTTAAAATTACTATTTGGCCATGAGGAAAGATAAACAATTGTATTGTGGACTTATTTAATTATTAATTAATCTTTCGGAAACCAAAATGTTACAGAGAATCGGTGAGATCTGTACAATTTAAACTTTAGAATTTTATTGGATTAACATTGGAAATTTAATCAAAAAAGAATTTTAAAATTACTATTTGGCCTAAAGGAAATGGAACCAGATGTATTGTGGAGTTATTTGAGATATATTTTTGTGATTATACTTCTGAAACAAAAATGTCAGACGGTATTTTAAAGAAATAAGTATTGATATTAGATGATATTTTTTAAGAATATTATGCATTTCTATAATGTTATGTTTAAGTAAAAAGAGATTCTGGGCTTTTTTAAAACAATCTTTGAGATTGTTATTTTTTTTTTGCCCGCTGTTAAATGATGAATGCAATTGCTTTCACAATTTATAGTGAAATGCAATATATTCTGAAAACAGCAAAAAAAAGGCAAAAAATTTTTTGGGAAAATATGTAAATATGTGTACTGTATTATAAAATGTTTTATTAAATATTAATACTTTTTCTTTTTTTTCAGATTGAGATAGAAAATTTTCGAAAACTTGAACCATTTTTAAAGCAATTAAAATTAAATTTAAATTAATAAATAATTTTTTGAGTGGGTATGGTAAGTCAAAAATTTCATGGTCCCTTTTTTCCACTTCTCCACAATCACATTTTCAGTTTTTCATTGTAGTCTCTCAATGACCTTGTAATGTGATAATTGATTTTTAGTTTTTAAAAAAAAAAAAAAAAAAAATTACGCGTACCGTACGCGTACGGTAAAAAAAATAAAAAAAAGTTTAAAAAAATATATAAAAAAAAGTTGAAAGGTAAGGTTGGCTCTTAAAAGAGCCGTTGTGTTCATGCAGGGACAGAGGAAAGAAAGAATGGGAATATTAGTCGGTACGACAAATGTGCTGATCTATTAAATTGTTCACTAGGGCAACACTGGTCTCCCTATGACAAATTAGATCATGACAAGTGGCGCACCGAATTAAAACCCTCGCAAACCGATGGTTGGTTTCCAGAGGACCAGAAAAAGGAGATGCTCCCCCCACAGATGAAGGGCTCAGCTGACCTGCCGAAGATGGACTCGGCCCTGCAGATGATGGACCAGGCTGAGCTGCTGTGGATGTGCTTGGTTGACTTACTGAAGGGTTACCTTCAGTATGTCGAGCATGTGTCCTACCGTGTACATCTTGAAGGTGTCTCAACATGGTGTGATTCCCGAAGGAATACTTCTTGTTGGGATTCCCTCTTGAAAGTACACGGCCACAAAGCTTACAAGTCACTAAGGGTGCATTTACCTTTTTCTTGTCCTCTGGAAAAGAAAAATACTCCCATATGAAAGAGCTCTTTTGTTTCCTCCTTCTCTGCCTCAAGGTAGTGCTGCTAGCCTCACTCTCAGAAGAGTTCTGCTGTTCTGCCATCGTATCACAAAGACAACTCAGCTCCTTCTCCTAAGGGATCACAAGCAGAAATGAGGGGAATGGGTGTGGTGTAGGAGAGTTCTAGAACTAAAAGTAGTTTCAACCAATCAAAAGTTGTGTTTCATGATCACATGACCCACCGTGCGCGTACGTTACGCTTACGGAGCGCTTACGGTAAAAGTACGCATGCGCGTAAAAAAGACACGCGCACGCACGCATGCGCAAAACAGGCACGCCCCTTCACTTCCGCGTAACATGCGCGTGCAGCGTACGCGTTACGCGCTACGCGCGCGTGACGTACGTCTACGCAAATTGCATAAATGAACGCAAACAGCGTAGAAATCTAACGTTATGAAAGCAAGACGTGCGCTTACCGTACGTACACGTTAAAAAAATAATAAAAAAAAAAAAAAGGGGAAAAAAAACCCACTATGGTATACTAATAAATCTTACCTGTTTAGTTTAAAAAAATGGTAAAAAAAATAAGAATTAGCATTTAAAAAACCTTGCAAATTCACTGAAAAAACCATGGGTTTCACACACGTTATAGTTAGGAATTAGCATTTAAAAAACCTTGCAAATTCACTGAAAAAACCATGGGTTTCACACACGTTATAGTTAGGAATTAGCATTTAAAAAACCTTGCAAATTCAATGAAAAAACCAAAGGTTTCACACATGTTATAGTTAGCTGGACATTTCACTCGTAAAAAACCAATGAAATTCCCCCGTTATAGTTAGTTCAGCTAACTATAACTCGCGCGCCCACAATGCACTACTGATGACGTCACATATTACATCAATCATGACATGGTCACTGACATCACTCATGACATCACTGATGACATCTCAAATGACATCACTGATGACATCACTGATGACATCATCCTTGTGATAGAGTGGCAGACCTCCTCTTCCCATAATATAACCTTTGATACACACATTCAAAAATAGAGACTAAAATTTTCAAAACAATGGACATACCAATACAAGTTACAAGAACCTCTTAAGTAATTCTAAGAACCACATACACATCCACTCATTCACCAACAGTCCTATACAGTCACTCATACATGCACTCACTCATCATATGTACTCATACACCTATACATCCTGTTACACAATGCCACTCATCCATAGAGTTACTCACACATACTCACTCATGCTAATAAAGAAACAAACATACATTTATTAGCTTATACAGTTATACACACACCACCACACTTACTTCTACGGAAACTTACACATACTTAGTCTTATAAACAATCACTTATAGAAACACATACTTATTCATACAGGAACTCTTTCAATCTCTCACTCTCACATATACTCACTTATATACACCAATATTCACATATACTAGTTTAATAGATATGTAGTTACTCATAAAGACACTATTGAGACAGTCATTCACTCACTAACACACCCATACACACACTCATCCACCCATACAGTCCTGCACACATGCTGTCTTCAACACATACAAAGAGTGAATCACTCATTCATGCACCTATGCACTACATAATACCCCCCACCGAACCATACAGACACTCAGACTGATACTCAAAATAACAACTAATAACCTATATAGACACCCATGAAGCTACTCACCAACCCATGCAGCCACTTATACACAAAGTGAGAGACTGATACAGATATTTTCATATTTAAACATTACTCAGTAAGCCATGTATTCACTATGATACACTTAATCAGTCAGTTACACAATTTTTTTTTTTTAAAAAGCATCCATTTAAACAATTATATACCCATTTATTCTTCCATTGACCTTGAGATATACATAAATATAAAACATATTTAATTTTCAGAAAAACACACATTCACTGGATGATGTCATCAGTGATGTCATCAGTGATGTCATTTGAGATGTCATCAGTGATGTCATGAGTGATGTCAGTGACCATGTCATGAGTGATGTAATACGTGACGTCATCAGTAGTGCATTGCGGGCGCGCGAGTTATAGTTAGCTGAACTAACTATAACGGGGGAATTTCATTGGTTTTTTACGAGTGAAATGTCCAGCTAACTATAACATGTGTGAAACCTTTGGTTTTTTCATTGAATATATATATATATATATATATATATATATATAGGGTTTATACTAACCTGTAAAATACCTTTATTTTTGTGGTAAAGGCATCCTTGGTAACGGCAGATCTGCTATAAAACAATTAGCTGTAAGCCTTTTGTGGTAAAGGCATTATCCTTTTAAACCTTTGTTGTAAAGCTATTCATTGTAATGGCAGTCTTAGTTCTGACATACACCCGTATGAATATATATTTGCCAATGCTTGTCCCCTATCTGTGCTCGCCTGGAACTCATAAGTGAGGGTACCAGACGTGGCAATTTTCTATGGGTTTAGGTCGTTTCATCCATTCTTTCAGTTTGGAAATTAATCGAATTACAATGCCTGTGTATGGTACTATTCTTATAGTCACAAAATTGTGCCATATGGAAACATATCATAACCATTTATTTGCAACATCTAAATACCTTAATGTTTCTATCCCTGGATACCATAGCTTCTTCACCCTCATTATCTGACCAGAAGAATGCTCTGAATGACATTTGTTAGATTTTTTGCATTTGTTTCCTAAACATCTGTTCCCTCCAGTCTCCCATGGGTCTCCTGCATTTAGACATAACAAACACGTATAGATTTTCTATGGGTTCTGGGTAGCTGCAGTCAATACACTTGGTGTAGTGCATTTAGAAAATTCAGAAAGCAACTCATAGCGAAAAGTTGGTTTTAAGTGCATATTTTGTTGTCACTGGCATCACTCTGGAGACACATGGAAACAAAGCACAACCATATATTTTCAACATTTACAGATCATAAGGTTTCCTTCACTAGGTTCCATATCTTCCTCACCCTGATTTGTTGGTGAGCTTAACACACTGTACTTAGCATTTATCAGATTTCTAGCCATTTTGTTTCCAAAATGTGAGCGTTTCCCCCCATTATCCTTGCACTGGAATATATGTCTGCCAATTATGACCAGCATTTGTATTCTGCAGAGTATCCTAAGCATGGAGATACCAAACATAAATGGGTTTCTTATGGTTTCCAAGTTTCTGTATGCGATAAACGAGTGCAGTACATTTCAGAAATTGGAAAGTAACTTTAAGGTATAATCACTGGGCCATGTGGAAACATAAAAAAACTAAATATTTTAAACATCTACACTTCCTAAGGGTACTTTCACTGAGTTACAAACTTCTCTCATTTGGTTGACTGGTAGGGACAAAGCTTGACATCATGAAGCTTGACCAACATCTGTGTTCTTATGGGTCTCTTGAGCATGGTGGTGACAGGCATGTGGTCTTTCAATGGGAGTGAGCAGGGATTCTTCTACTACAAACATAGGGATGTTTTTGATAGGGGGAACTTCCATGGGTGCTCTCTGTGGGAACAGGACATGAACAGTAGGGCTTCTGGACTGGACTGGCTTGCAACCAGAGGAACCTACCAAACTCAGGCATTTCTGGAAACTAAAGACTCAGGGGAATCCAGAGTTATGTGGCTTGTGTGAATTCCAAAACATATTTGTTTGCTCTGTATTCCCTACTTCTAACCAAAGCAGTGTTAAAAGGTAACAACATAATTTCTTCAATTTTCTGTGACAGAAAGCTTCAGAACTTCTTGGAAAATTAGTACGATCCAACATTCCTACACTTCCCCCAATAAACAAGGTACCGCACACGTGTGGTGGGGCCGGTGGCACTGGACAGAAAAAAGCCAAAACCATATAAAAACCACATTGACAATACATGGATCCCATTTGAGGAACTATTTTTGGTCTGTAGGAGGACAGAAATGCTGGGTGGTGGGTCACTTGATATCCAGCATAGATTCCAAAACTCTTTGCCCTAAAAAAGAGGAAATATTGAATTTAAACCAATGTTTGACATTTGCAGGACATTATGGGTAAGAAATATTGGTTGCATCCATGCTGGGGTCTGCAGACCACCATGTCTCTGATTGCTTTTAAATATAGCTATTTTGTATTTGAAATGCAGCCAGTTTTTCTTAAAGGAAAAAGGGATGTGTTTCTAAAGCAAAAATGAAAAGTTTTCTTTACATTTTTTAAGAGTAGGCAGTGATTTTAAGAGTAGGCAGTGGTCCACAAAATACTGTAGCAAACAATCACAAAGGGGAAGGGGTCCCTTGGGGACCCCTTCCCATTTGCCAATGGATAACAAGCTACTTAAAGTAGGTGGTAAATTGCGAATGTTTTGCGGTTGCATTGCTGGCACACAACATACCTGCATACAGATGCAATTCAATATTAGGACGCCCTGAAAAGCATTTTTTGCGAATCGGCCTGTTTGAGAAGACAAAGATACTTGATGCATGTACCCCTAGGAGTATTATTCATAGGGTGTAGAGTCTGGATAGTGGTGTATTGAGCAGGTGGTGGGTGATATGTTAGCTCAAGGGATTCTGTTTGTACCCATGATTACTGGGATTCTGGATGGAGGCTTGGGATCTACGTGAAGGGATTTTGTGGTGTAATTCGTTAAATAATTACGCTTCAATTTAGGATAGGAGGTTAAGAGCTCAGTAGGGTCTGTGAGACAGGTAGCTCATGGGAATGAAGGTCCAGCCAGGGGGCCAGCTGTCTATCGGGGATTCTTTATGGGGAGTCCAGTTCTCTCCTCACATGGAGGGATTGAGTGTTCATCTGGTCTGTATCGCAAGTTTGTTTTTTACATTTGGCTAGAGAATCAAGTTTTTTGTTCTAATCAGTTCAGAAACAGGGAAAGTATGTCTGGGAGGAATCCTGCTCCATTTGATGATGGCCATTCGACAGGACCCGTATCTATAGACGTTGAGTGCTCTGCAATAGAGGGGAGAATAGTGACCACATGGTTGGAAGTGGAATGGGTTCATTTGGGCTGGATGTGTTCCACATTGGGAGTCATGGATGTGTTTGAGAGAGACTCAGAGGTGGGTGATCTAGGTTTAGGACTGGTGCTTGTGTGACCTATGTGTACGCCAAGGGGCTGTGTTTCGATGTGGCCATTGGCTAGGGTGTCTCTTGCCTGGATAAGGCATGTGTCAGGGGAAGAGGTAATGGTGCATAGTGTGGTAGTGGAGTTCTTGAGGTAAATAGGTTACAGGTTATCGGTCTGGTTAATAATGTGAAAAATGATGAGAAGTGTCAGTCACAGATGGTGAGGTGATGGTCTGTCACTTGAACAAGTATGTTCTTCTGTCCTGGAGATACATATGGAGATCTCCCCTCTAAATGTTTGGGAGGGGGCAGTGGTGAATTTAGTTTCATAGGGAATTTTGACTAGTTTTGAAACTTGTAGATGGAGAAGGAAGATGTTTCTCCATTTTGCAGGGCTTTTTAAGTAGAAAATGATTTCAGTTTTCATGATTACCATTGCTCACGTTGTAGTAGGTATCGGCTATTTGTTTCTCCGGAAGTTGTTTGAGTAGGTTTTGTTTTAACTTTTTCGTTGCATTATTTGAGAGATGAGGTGGACTGCTGTGCATTACTGTGTATTAAGGGCAAAATGCCCAGGTTAAGGGTCAATGACCTGGGACATAGAGAGACCCGGGGGAGGCAGTGAAAGAGCAATCATTGATTCATTATCTGGATGCTAGATTGTGTCTAGGGATATTTATGTGTTTCTACTGAAATTATTTGAGTTGTAAAACATAAACAAAAATGCATGAGATCATTTAAAATGTAAGCTGCATGTAATAGACAATACAATCTCATGGAGATCTTTCTAAGCCGAAAATACAAACACTATTTGGATCAAAATTTCCTTTTGGAAGTATTCTAAAACTATCTGAATCAGAAAAACTTTACATTTCAGACCTGCAAGGAGAAACGGAAAACAGACATTAAATGACTTAAATATCATTGAAAAGATGTTTAGTCAAAAGAGAGGCATGAAATGAGACGGTGTAAGCGCTTCCGTACATGCTGGAACACTGTCCTTATCGTAATATTATTTACTGCATGGGTACGTAGTGGTCCTATTGTCCTCACAAGACTTTAACTGATGTAGTTCTGACCTTTTCTTTAAGACAAAATAGAAGATATTAAACTAGGAAAAAAAACTCCTGTGAAACACAGCTACCATTTGTGATAGTTGAAGCAGCTGCACTGTTTTCACCCTCTGGTCAATTACAAACATCATCAAGAGGCGCAATATAGTGTTTGATGTGGGTATTCATATATTCAGCAAAGATCCTTCAAAATGTGGAGCCAACTGGTTCTGCAAAATAGGAGTTTCTGCTGCTTGACCCACCAACATTTCTAGTGATCTTTCCCTGGCTTTCCAACCAGTGTACCAGTCCCAAGAAAGCATAGAGTATAATCCACCAGGGACATCTTTTTATTTAACTCTGTGTTTCCAGTGTATGCACGCCAAACTACTGCTCAACAAGAAGAACCTATCCTGTACAAACCACACAAAGGATTTTGACGTAATTCCCCAAAACACTCCTATTTCCTTTTTTATTTGCCATAAATAGCTACACGAAAATGCGAAACATACCATCCAGCCTTGAATACAGCCTCCCACAAATTGATCAAAAAGTGATAATTTAAATCAGCAGCAAATGGCAAATGTCAACATGAAATAAAATAGCATGTTAAGGTGTCTTTCGAACATTCAGCCATAAACTCCCTGAATTCAATTGATTGATTGGTAAGGGCTGCTTTTCAATGTTCTAGTATTCTGGTTCTCATTATAAAATGCTTGATGTCCACATTATACACAAACAACAAACCATGCCTCATTTATCTTTTGCGCACTGGTTTGTCTTTGTGTGGATGCACAGATATATACACAAAATCAAAAGTTCATGCTTTCCCAAAGCCTGTCCTTCCAGGTACCATATCGCTGCCACTGGGATTGTTCAAACAATGACACCATCTTTGACAGAATATGTAAATCTAGGCTCTTCAACTTTTGCTCGTCTCACGAGCAATGGAGAAGCACCGGCAATGTTCTCTCTGGCTGGCTGAAGGACAATGAACGGCAACTGCATATTTGGAAAACGTGAGAGGTCAATAAGTGGCATAATCAAAGTAAATCATATTGTCAAGCATTTTGTTCAAGCAATGTATTCTTTGCCTGTAATTGACTCAACAGACATGTTCTTCTACTTGGACAGATTAAAAATAAAGCAAAACAGAGTAGCCCAGTTCACAAGCCGGCTGTCTGTCCAAGGGTGTAGTAAAGATGCCAGGCTTTAGCCTGTGGATTGGCTCATTCCATTAAACTGCCTCATTTTCAAGCTTTGGAATTAGGTACCGTTAAAGACACAGATTGCATTGCGTTTGTAGAATTAAATGAAACAGTGCAGGTCTTAGTAAGTTGGTTTGTGAAAATCGATGTGTAATGAATGACTTTTCTGTCATTTAGTTCAAACTCCTCCCAAACTACACATTTCAAAGCACTAAATAGTTGTCTATTGTTATTGGTCAATCAGCAGTGGTTCTCAAACTCTTAATTTATAGGAATATGGCAGACCTGTGTGTACGTAGTGTGAGAGATTTACTTAATTTAACAGATATGGGGGCATATTAGCAAGCACGGCGTTAAAATTATCGCCGCTTTTAACGGCAGAAAACTGCTGCAAAAGCGGCGATAATGGGGTTGATAATATGCTGCAGAGAATTCCAATAAAAGCCCATGTTGACACCAGAACATGGGCTTCTATGGGAATTATCAAGGGCATATTTTCAAGCACATTATCGCCACTTTAGCGGCAGTTTTCTGCTGCTAAAGCGGCGATAATTTTAACGCCGTTTCTTGATAATATGCCCCATGGAGTCAGTTGATTTTGTTCCTCTGAGTTGCTTCTCTGATATTTTTTTTATTTTTTTTTCAATTGAAAACTCCTTGAAACATTAATGAAGGAAGCAATTTATTGATTTATTTTTGTAGCAAAAAGGTATTTTCTGCATGGTCACCCCAGATTTGTTACCTTTTCCTGGAGCATATTTTTGCTTGACTTAAAACACTGTGCACTTTATCCCGGCTAAACAGAAAAGCACCTGTGCTTTCTCCTTTAAACTTGGGTATATTGGCTTGTTTGTGATTAACATATTTAGCCTGCCTACAAGTCCCTTGTATATGGTGCTGAAATTGCACACAGGGCCTGGAATTTAATTGCCAGCTGTGGACTGCAGCACTGATTGTTCCATACAGAAGTGGACCTGTAAAACATGGCTTTAAGCCTTCCTTGTGTAGCCTCACTGCAGCAACCTCAAAATCTGCTGTCAACTCTGCATACTAACCCGTGCTAGGTGGGAAATCCTGCTTTTAAATGTTTATGTTACCCCTAAATACATGTTGCCCATAATGTAGTGTGTCTGATGTTTAAAAGTAAACATTGAAAAATGTATGTTAGCATGTTTCACCAGTGAATAGCCTCCAAAAGATATTTTCCCTGGCAGGGCTGTAGCTGGACCCTAGAAAACTGTAATCTGTAACTTGGGTCAGGAAAAATTCATTCAAAGTCTATTTTGTATATTTATTAAAAATCCCAATCACTAGTGAACTTAGAGTTATGATAAATACTTTTAACTTTTACAATGTTAACTTTTCCCTTCCTAAAGTTCCTGGAGGTTAATTCGTATGAGATTGCCAGGAGTTGTGAAAACTGCTCCCAGAGCAGAACAATTTCTTTGGCATTTTGACAGGATGGGCTGGGTGTAGGGTATTTGTTTCATAACTTTTATTTCCAAAAAATAGACAGAGCTACCCCACATATGTAGTACACAGGCATGGAAAATAATATCAGACAATTATACTATGTATTCATTCAAATGATTCATCCATGGAGAAACATCCTTCAATTTTATGTTTTGGAATGTTCTGCTTTTGTTGGGTATCCTGCATCCTGAAGTGAAGTGCGGTGGTTGAGGGGGAGGGAGTTCTAAGCTTTGGTGGCGAGGTCGGAGAAGGAACATCATCCGACATGGCTGTAGTGGATCATAGGTATCTTAGCAAGGCAGAGGTGTGCAGAGTGGAGGTTTCTGGTGGGATGGTGGAAGGTCAGGCGACAGTTCATGTAGTCTGGTCCTTGGTTGGAGAAGGCTTTGTAGGCGTGGATCAGGAGCTTTAACTGGGATTTCTTCTGCACAGGGAGCCAGTGGAGGTCTTTCAGGTGCTGTGTGTCCTCTTGGGCAGGTTGAGGATCAGTCTGGCTGCTGCATTCTGGATTGTCTGGAGCATCTGCATGAGTTCGATGGAGGTGCCGGCATAGAGCGCTGCTGTAGTGCAGCGGGATGTTGACTAGGGCCTCATCACAGTGTTTCTTGTACTGATGGAGAGCCATCTGGACACTTTGCAGAGGATGCCGACCATGTGGAAGCAGGCTGAAGCAACAGCATTGACCTGACATTCGTGGAGAGTTCACTGTCCGAGGTTGCAGGTTTGGTCTTTCGGTATGAGGGTAGATCCAAGCTCCGCTGGCCACCAGAAGTTGTTCCAAAGAGTGCTGCGACTACCAAAGATGAGAACTTCAGTTTTGTTGGTGTCGAGTTTCAGACAGTTGTCTTTCATCCATGTTGCAGTGTTCTTCCTGTAGTTGTGGAAGGTGACCTTCATCAAGTTGGGGTTTGCTGAGAGTGCCTACTCCATGCACAGCTTATAACGTTTTATAATATATAAGTTATACCATCTAAAATAATTACATTTACAATAACACTTACAACTCTCAAGTCACCTCATTTGTGAAAACACATTGCATGTTAGAGTAGTGAGTGGATTGTTGTAGAAGGGTGTGGGATATAGTGTAGCTGAGTACAGTCTAATAATGTAGAGATTAGTGGTGTCGAGTGGAGTGCCATAGAGTGGAGAGGTATACAGTGGAGTGGTGTAGAGTGGAATAGCGATCAGTGTAGTGGCATAGAGTGGAGTTGCATACAGTGGAATAACAAAGAGTGGAATGGAGGGGAGTGGCGTAGAGGGGAAAGCCAGACAGTGGAGTTGCGTACACTGGAATAGCATATAGTGGAGTGACATACACTGGAGTGGTGTAAGGTCAGGTGGCAAACACTGGAATAGCGTAGAGTCTAGTGCATAGAGTGGACTGGCGTACAATTCAAGAGTGTAGAGTGGAGTAGGGTGGAGTGGAGTATTGTAAACAGGAGTGGCCTACAGTGTAGTAGCATACAGTGGAGTGCCATAATTTGAAATAGCATTCAGTGGATTGGTGCAGAGTTGAGTTTCATAGCATAGAGTGGAGAGTGATGTATGGTGGAGTGTAGTGTAGTAGAGTTGGATAGTGGAGTGGCATAAAGTATAGTGGTGTACAGTGCAATAACGTACGGTTGAATACCATGCAGTGGAATGGTGTAGAGTGGAGTTGGATACATTGGAGTGGTGTTTAGTGGAATAGCATAAAGTGAAGTGGCGTAGAGTATAGTTGCGTATTGTGGTATAGCTTGGAGTGGGGTACAGTGTAGTGGCATACTGAGGAGTGGCTTAGAGTGGAATAGCACAAAGTGTAGTTGTGCACAGTGGAATAGTGGGCAGTAGTGTTGCATGGAGTGGAGTGACATAGAGTGGAGTGGCAAAGAATGTGATAGGGCGCAGCGGCGTGCAGTGGAACAGCGTACATTGTAGTGGGGTAGAGTGGAGTTGCGTCGTGCTGAATAACACATATTAGTGTTGGGTAGAATCAATTGGTATACACTGTAGTGGCGTAGGGTGGATATTCTGAGATAGAGTGAAATATCGTAGAGAGTAGTGTCTTTAAGTGGAGTTGCGTACAGTGGATTAAGCTATCAGAGTGAAGTAGTGTACAGTGTAGTAGCGTACAGTGGAGGGTCGTACACTGGAGTATCGTAGAAAGGATCAACATAGAGTGGAGTGGCAAAGAGTGAAATAGTGCAGGCCGTAGTAGCGTGCAGTAGAGTACCATAGAGTGGAGTAGTATATTTTGTAGTAGCATACAGTGGAGTGGTGTAGAATAGAATAACGTTATGTGTAGTAGTGTACAGTGGAGGGATGTAGAGTGGAGTGCCATATAGCTGAATAACAAAAAGTGGAGAGTTTTACAGTGGAATAGTGTAGACTATAGTAGCATAAAGTGGGCTGCTGTACGTTGGAGTAGCATAACATGGAGTAGGATAGAGGGTAGGGATGTACAGTGTAATACCTTACAGAGGAGTGTTGTAGGGTTGAGGGGTATATACTGAAGTGGTAAAGACAAAAAGAACAGATGATGGGCGGAATGCTGAACAAACCAAACATTCACCCCCAATCACAGATCTGCGTTAAATCCATTTTTTTTTGATTGCCATACCATTTTAGTTTGGACCCAGCCTTATGCAAATCAGTTTTTACCCTGCTCCCCATGGGAACAGTCCAGCCTGAACTGCCAGATCAGATCCTCCCTGGACCGGAAGCAAGCCTCCTAAGACCAGGTTTGAGGTATCTTCCCACACCAGCCAGGATTGCCTGAATCAAGTGGTAATGGCAAGCATAGGACCCATGTCTGGGCATACCCGTCCCACTTAGGGAGAAAATGCAAAATGAACAATTGATGGACAGAATGCTGAACAATATCAAACACTCACCCCCCAGTACAGTCATATAGGCCTAAATCCATTGCTTCTTCGCTCACCATGCCACCCCCCTTTGGACCAAGCCATCTGCAAATCAGTCTTGACCCTGCTCCACATGGGAACAGTCCAGCCCTAACTGCCAGGCAAGGTCCTCCATGGACTGGAAACAAACATCCTAGGACCGGTTTCAGGGCATCGCTGCTCATCAGCTAGGATAGCCTGAATCCAGTGGCAAGCAAAACTGGGGTGGCATGTTGAGCAAAAACATTATGGATTAGGCCCAGATCTCTGTACTGAGGGTGAGTGTTTGACATTGTTCAGCATTCCATTCAACAATTGTTCTGTTTGCATTTTTCACCCCAAGTATACTTAAGTGGCATACAGTGGGGTGGCATAAGGTGGAGTGGCCTAGAGTGGAATAGCCATATACTGCAGTGGTGTACACTGGTGTGGTGTAGAGTTGATTGGCATAGAGTGGAATAGTGTACAGTGTAGTGCCTTAGAGTGGAGTTGCATACAGTAGAATAGCATAGAGTGGAGTAGAGTATAGTCGATAGGCGCACAGCAAAGTGGCATACAGTGCAGTGTCATAGAATGCAGTGACGTAGAGTGTTTTAGCATACATTGAAGCAGTTTAGAGTGTAGTGGCATATAATGTAGTATTGTAGAGTGGAGTGTTGTACAGTGGATTAATGTATAGTGGAGTGCCAGTCAGTGGAGTGATGTAAGATGGAGTGGTGTACAATGGAGTGAAACATAAAAGAGATGTAGCATGCACATTTTTGGTAGTTGATGTAAATAGTGTAAGTAGTGTCAAGTGATGAAATACTTAGCAATATATTGTGCTGAGGTATACTTTGGTAACTTCGTGGGATACCACGGAACATGCCGAAAAAAGGCAGTATCTGATTGGCTAAGGGCTGTCTTTATGAAACGTAAAATGCAGCCATGTAGTTCTCAGCACATGTTTACTACGTTCTGGGTTAGGCCCTCATAGGGAGGTAAGTTTAAGGTTTTATAGTTTTTCCCTACCTATTACCACTTAATGAAAGAGATAACAGTTAGAAAAGTGTATTTATACTTTTCTATATATTTTCCAGCAGTTTAGAGATAGCTGTGCATTTTCAAAAAATGCATTTAAGTACCTCAGTTATTTTTAAGCACTACTCTAACTTTTTTGTATAGATATAAATATGGTAAACATTAAAAATACACTGTAGTACAATATATTTGGAAAGTACAGTGCAGCACAATATACTTTTAATTTTCTATTTTTTTTTTAGTTTTAAGTGTAAGTACGTCAGCATTCTATAAATATTTTTTAAATATATAGAAACTTATACATGCTTTTCTGAGTTTATTACCACTTTAATATAGTGAGAATTGGTAGGGGGAAATGATCAAACCAAATAGTGTACCTAAACACAGCATAACTACCTTTCACTTTTGTAAAGGCAGTCATTAGCCAATCACATGACATCGCTATGTACTCCAATACTTTCATGAAATAACGTGAAATTTTCCAAAAGTAGCACAACAACAGATATCACTAAGTTGAAATACCTTATATAACTTAAAGAATGCTTGCCCTACTTACCATAATGTGTAATCCTGCCTAATTTCATGGAAATCCAAGTGGATGTTTGGCTTCTACGCGTGATTACAATGTCCATGGTCAAATGCATAGGTGCCCAAACACGTTTTGGGACTCCCCATTTTATCTTTGCTCCCCCTTGACCTTGTAGGTACCTTGTAGGTAGTCATAGTTAGAACCTAGTTTCCATTGGAAAAGTGTTTTTTGACTTGCCTATATCTGTGGTGCCGTTTAAAGAATTTTCACAACATTTTCCAGAAGAAAGGGCACTGGTGATTCTAATTTTGCATGGAAAGTCTTAGGGCAATCCGTAAAGTGTGGCTGAGAAAACAGGGGGAATCAATTGTTTTTAATTTTTAATGGTAATTCACATAGGAATTTTAAACATGACTACAGCCCAAATCGCTGGACGAAATTACACTAAATTTGCCAGAAAGGTAGCTCTTGATCCAGAAAGAACCCTTTTTAGGTCTTGCCTGACCCAGCGCATGCGCTGGTCTGGTGAGACTTATTGAGAGGGCTCCAAAAAATGCTACCAGGTCAGCCTAGAGCTACAGTGCATGTGCGCGGGCGCGCGCGCCGCGCTTTTCCGCGATTACTTTCACTTTCGCAGCAGCACGGCCGCTTTGATGTTTGATCGCGATCATTTTCGCGGCCACAGGGCCGCTTGGCATAGCCAATAGGTCTCGCTTTTGGGACCTTATAAGTATTTAGTTATGCAACTGTTGCATGGCTGAACACTTATAAGATCCCAAAGGCGAGACCTATTGGCTATGCCAATGCTTGTTGTTGGTTGGTGTGAATCCATTCTATAGTTTTAAAGTTATTAGAAGAAAATCAAATTGTATATATAGGGACCCTACCATGAAAATCTTCCCTAAGTGTTAGCAGCCATTTTGGGACTCAACTTTATCCTATTCCCAAAAAATACAAAACACTAAAGAAAAGGGGGAAGGGTAGTAGTACCCTGAATCCCTAGCTCTAGTACTGGTGTCCCCCAGGGCATTGCCAGAGCAAAAAGCAGGTTTTAAAAACATTTTGCAGTGAAAATCGCAACGTATTCATGAATGTGCAGCAAAAATAAAAAATAAAAGCAGTTTCCTGCACTTGCTTTCACTTAAGCCCCCGGGTTAACCAGGTCCCTGGGGCATGAGGGCATTTTTTGAAACAATTCACTGAAAAAGCCAGATGTTACAAGGACATTTTAATTAGGCTCAGATTTCACCATAGAAATTCAGCCGTTATAGTTAACTCAGCCAACTACAACTTATGCCCCTGCAATGCACAAATAATGATCTCACATATTACATCAATCATGACATGGTCAGTGACATCACTGATAACATCACAAATGACAAATCAAATGACATTACTGATAACATCATCCATGGAATCATTCACACACCCACTTACACCCGTATTTAACTTCTCATTCACCCACTCACAAACCAACACAACCACTCACATACCCATTGAAGTACTCACACAAACACTAACTCATCCATAGAGTCACTCATGCACCCCTCACTCACTCATATTGCCACTCACACAATCACTCACCCATACAGCTACTCATACAACCAGTCACTCACCCATGCAGCCACTCACACAATCACTCATTCAACCATACAGCTACTCATACAACCAGTCACTCACCCATACAGCCATTCACACACCCACTAGCTCACCCATACAGCCTCTCAACACAGCCATTCACTCACCCATATAGGCACTTACACACTCACTCACACACCCACACAATCACTTACATACCCATTCACACATCCACACAAGCACACCCACATCCACTCACTCACCCATGCAGCAATTTATATAGATATTCACACTCCAATACAGCCACTCACACACTAACCCCCTCAAACACCCACTCACTCACCCATACAGCCACTTACACACCCACTTACACACCCAGTCACTCACTCACTCATAATGCCATTCATACACCCACTCACTCGCCCATACAGTCACTCACACACCCACTTATACACCCATACAGCCAGTCACAACCCATACAGGCACTCAAACACCCACTCACACGTGGATATACACACAGTCACACACCCACTCATGTAATATATGTTAGAAGTAGTATCACTCATTAGTAGTACACTTAGTAAACTCATTTAACTCTTGTAGTAGCTTAGTATATATGTTTAACAATCATAAACTCTTACAAAATTCTTACACTCACTGGATGATGTAATCAGTGATGTCATTTGAGATGTCATGAGTGATGTCACTGACCATGTCATGAGTGATGTAATATGTGAGGCCATAAGCAGTGCATTGCGGGCTGTAAGTGATAGCTAGCTCAGGTAAATCTAGCAAGTGAATTTCTATGGTTGTGCATGAGTGAAAGCTATATAGACTATATAGATCAATTCAAAAGCAGCTAATGAAATTGAACTCACAACTTATTAACTAAAGCAAACACTTAACTAATCAAAATAAGCTATAAGAATGACAGAAATGCACGCTAATGTTATTGTGAATACAAAAGAAATACATTTTTTGAGTAGTAGCAAAATTTGCTTTGCACTTTATTGACTACATTTCCAGCACCTCTACAAAGACTGCCCAATGGTGATGAGAAAAATGCTTGTCTAAAAGGATTCTTACTAATATCTCATCTGGGTGGCATTCCATTCCATCATTTTTTAATTTGTTCATCCTCAAAGATGGCCATGTACATGAACATGTATGTAAGACTTGTTTACATTATACCTTTGTGAATTATACCTAATGTACACTTAGGCATAATGTACACTTGGGCACATTTTATAACTAATAATGATTAAAAATATTCATATGAAATATGGCATTCTATAGGGATGACGGTATCCTTCAAAGATATTCTTTTACATAATACATAGGAGGCTAAAACTACTGAATTTTTTTCCTGGCATTGTCCTAACTTGCACCTCTAAAGAGCTTAAAACCTGTCTGAACATGTGTAATAGCGGGACCTGCACTTTGAATAAGAATGTAATGTCCTATATAAACCCTTAATTTTTATGTTTTTGTGAATATTTGTTTTTGTTCATTAATACTGTTACATTTTTGTTCCGATGTGTTAATTAACTATTCTAAAAGGTGACAACTTCCACTTCATCTGTCTCAGAAGGCAAAATATTGTATGCTAATGGTGTCATTCCCAAGGTATATTGTTTGACCTTGATCCATCCTTCTGTAGGATTGTACAGTTTATGCATCCAGCAGTTGCAAGATTCCTTATGACCCGTGAGAGAACGGACCTTGCACTCTTCCTCAATACTAATGTGCATTTGTGCGTGGGCAGTTAGTCATGTGAATTGCAGTCCTTTTTGTCTCTATACTAAAAGCCTCAACAGCCATTAGCAGTTTATATTATATGACTTTTACAGCAACTTTAAATGTAGATAAGGAGATAGCTCTGTGATCATGAGTTTTCCTAATGGAGAGCTGATGGTATTTTCAACCCACAACCACATGACCAAGTATGTGTTACACCATCTTTTTTTCCTCCCTTTATTTTTTTATATCCTAAATTGACCTTGAAGGTATAGCACAGGAATCATGCTGCCTGTTAGTCAGAAAAAGTTCCCAAGCATGTTGTGAGAAATTATCTAGAAGAAGGGTATTAGCTCTCATTACTTTGAAAAGTGTAACACCTGCTGCTCTTACCCTGAGGCCAGCATTCAACACTTAAATATATCACAGTTAATGAAGCAGCTATTTTTTAGTGTACAAGAGAACACAACTGAATTAAACAGTAACCTCCATTAATGCAAGATGAAGTAGAAGGCACGCCGGATAGACATGTTGTTTCTGATTTTTTTTTTCCACCAGAAAACTGACATTTCTATGAAGTATTATTTTCCATCAACAAAAAGTTCTGTGCGAAGTTCAACCAAAGTACAATGTATTTGGAATGTTAATTACTTCTCACAGAGGACCTCAATCATCTCTGCAGGGCCTTATCATCCAAGTGTGTCACAGATAATTGCAACACAATATGCTTAATGTTTTACCGCATGTGGATTTCTATTATTTTTCATCCGAACAGTAATTATTGATATTTAAAATAATTCAAATTATAAAACAGACTGACTGTAAGTGTTTAATATTGAAAAGGGGATTTCAAGAACTATTGGGTGGCAATCAAGAATGTCAAACATCTTGGGAATGATGAAGGCTTAGTTACAAGTATTTGTCAATTTTCTGTGGTTCTCACATGAAAAATGACAATAGCTGAATGTGAATTGAATACAACAATAGTTGTATCCCCATTAACAACCTACTTGCAATGCATATAGCATCGGAAGATGTAGTTCTCCTTTAAAGTAACAGCCATCTCAAATGCTCATATTGGTATATTTAAAGTAAAACATTTGGTGTTTCCTATCGCTCTGTAAATTATTGAGGATCTTGGCACTACAATCTCTTGTGATCAACTGTTGTATTTCTTTAATATTATTGGGCATTCTACCGAGCTTCCTGAAGGAGAAATGAAAACAAGTTTAAAAGCAAGTTTTAATTTCTCAATCAACAATGTAAATTTTGAAACTTCCATCCTTATGATGACATAGGTGCAGAACAAAGTGCAATGTGTGTTTTCATGTTATACAGAGACAAATATATTTTTGCAACATGATCATATTCAAAGGTTACTCTGACAAATGAAAATGCTTAGAATCACTTTCAGAAGGTAATTTATATTGAAGAAATGCTAAAATAACACTCAATGTTAATATTTTCTGTTCCTCCATATATGTAGTATAGTGGCACATGTTTAACCTATTAGTTACTTTACAATGGGTACTATATTGGTAATCCAAGTTGCTTGCAACCCTTCATTGTGATGTATAATGATTGATGTGAATTGCATTACTGCAACATAATCTTTTCTGCAATAATCCAACTGGGACAGTAAATTCTTTGCAGAAGATTTGTAAAGATACATTTTAACTATAAGAAAGTTGAAGTGGATGTCAGATTTATTGCTTATCTTGATGATCACGATGGCGTATGTAAATACAACAGAGATGTAGTCTTTGAAATAAAATAACAATTTGGAGAAATTGTTGCAATACAGCAGTTTTATTCCAGTTTTTTGCTATATACCATTGGCGTATGTAATGTTTCTGACCAATATTTACATTTTTGAATGACACTGAATGACTAAAGGGAACTATGGTTCAAAGTTTATTAATTACATGGGTCGTCTGTTTAACCCCTTGGCTGCGGCAGGAATTCCACCGCAGCGCTGGGGGGGGGGTTTGGGGGCAGCGCGGTGGCGCTGTGCTCATGACGGAGCCACTCCGTCATGAGTCACGGTTGAGCTGTGCTCATGACGGAGTGGTTCCGTCATGACTCCGCCCACTGCGCTAATCGCCCGATCAGGCGGGGAATTAGCGCCGCGTGGGAGGAGCGGCCGCCAACGGCCGCGGCATGACGGAACCACTCCGTCATGAGCACACCGCACCCGTGGCTCATGACGGAGTGGTTCCGTCATGAGCAGGGAAGGGGTTAATGTTTGAACCACTTGTTTTTATTTTCAAATTTCATATTCGAGAAAAGATCTTAGTGAACCTTTGTAGCACCCAATGTACGGGTAGTTTTTCACTGTTGCAATGAATTTGCGGTTTTCCCTCATTTGTGTGGTTCTCTCCATGCACATGAGGAAATCACTGGCTGCACTGCTGAATGTTATATTATGAAAGATGGAATATTTACCACAAACAGAGTTGCTGTAAATGGTGTGTCTGCTTAAGTTGATCGTGCCTCCCCCAGTGAGAGTTATGACTGGGCACAGGAAAATCTGGTGCACGGCTTTACACTGCTGGCCATGGTGGATGTATGGAGGCTCAGAGTAAGTGTTATATTAGTGACTGCACCCATACTTGTGAGGGCAATCAAGATGTCCTTCAAAAGCTGGGTGGTTTCATGCCCAGATGCAAAAAGCGGCATGAGAGTTTTGAACTTCTCACTATCATTAACTAGGACATTATGCACTTGCTTCCAAGAAGAAGGCAACAATAGAAAAATAGAGCCGGTAGTTTGCCAAGGCTAAAGTGACTTCAGATTGTGCCTCGCACAGATGCACAACTGCACCCATGTCTGGCTTAAACAATATATCTTCCATGAAGAAAGCATTATAAGTGCCAGTAGCCCCCCAAAGATAGATCAATAACGATTTTCCAAAACATACAAATCTGTTTTAAGATGTTTGAAAAACGTGTTACCATTTTTTAAACACCTTAACAAAGAACAGATCAGAACACATCATGCAGCTTCAGAATTCCCTTTAATATCTAGCTCTGAAATGATATTTCCGTTAATGTAAGCTCTGAAAGGTTATTTCAGTTAATGTAATTCCATATGCAGGTTGACTTAAAAGACTCTTCCAGGAAAATTGTAAAGTTTTAGCAGGTTAAATGAGTTGTGCGTGGTCAGAAACAAATAATGTGAGAGTCACCAATGCTTATTACCCACCAGCCAGCCCCTGGTCTGCATGGCTGATGTTTGGTTGTCCATGGGGGTTGGTGCAGTGTCCAGCCTTTGGGAATATTTTCATAGAAAGCTGGATTTAGTAAATCAATAACAAAAAACATACACAAAAATATCAATTTAGAGTAGAAATATGATTTGAATTATGTATACCACCTAAACATGTGTTTAAAAAGATTTTCAAATGTATTTAAACATCTCACTTAGGCTCCAATTGCGAGTAGTATGGAGCAGAATTGGCTTGTAAAATCCTGATTTGTACAATTATATGTTTTCCTGAGTACCAGAATACTGGACCTAATTTTTACAGATGGGAAGTCTGGCTGGTAAAATGTCTCTGGCATGGGTCCAGCATTACTGGCTGGTTAAGTTTTCTAGACCCTACCTGACTCACAACCATGGCTTGGGCTACCCCCTGCATTACCCTTTAAATCCACTTTCCTCCTGCTCATTGCTTTGCACAGGATCCTTGCTGGAATAGGTGGTAAATGCCAGTTTTAAACCTCAAGGAAATGGGACTTCTGTGCAAAATTCCATCTACAAAAGTGAATTCTTCACAGTCATTCCCATTCTGTGTTGACTAAGTATTGGAATTTCATGCATGTATTCTGGTTGATATTGGTAATTCAGGTAGCACAAAACCCAAGCATTGAAGTCTGATTTATTCATATTCAGGGCTTTAAGTAAAGTTATTGGATTAAAACCGAAAATCCAGTGAAATTCCGACTTTGTGGTTAGTTTTGCACTCCATAACTCTTACTGCTGCCATCCAAACCATAATTTGCAGATCAAATGCAATGCTTATGAACCTACAGCAAGTAACAATATCCAAATGTACATCATCATTAAATAACAAGACAAAATCTAACCAATAAATAATACTATATTTGTAGGTGTCTCATTAAGAGTGTTAATGGTAATGTGATATGTATTCTGACCCAAAAAATCTTTTATGATACTTTTAATTCAATTTGTTACATCATGGGTGTGTACTTAAGCATTGCTTTTGGTCTGCAAGTATGGTTTTGGCTGTTATGTGAGTTATGGTCTGCAAAGTTAGCCACAAACAAGAGGCATGAAACCTCAAAATAGCAGTAGATGTCTTAAGAAATGTTCATAATTATTTAAGAGGAATGTGAGATGTTGCAATTCAATGATCAGAGTGTGCTGAAGTTACACAGGGGCCACGATGTCTAGAAGCTCCTACAAGTGAAAGTGCTGTCACAGCCTACTCCCTTTTGAATCACAATGTTCTGAAGTTTATCTGATGTGAACAATTAGCTTTGTGGAAATTAACATGAACATTTTTATTCAGATGGGTCTTTCGCAGTCTTTTAACCTCTTCAGTGCCCCGCCCTTTCCACGCCCTGTGCCGGGCGTTGAATTAGCGGGCGGGGTTCATGACGAGATAGTCTCGTCATGGGCACAGCGCAACCGCGCTCCATGACGAGACTATCTCGTCATGGGCACTAAAGGGGTTAATATTGCGCAGCAATTTAAACCTTTAAACATACATGACACCTTAAATTGTCGCCTCTGTCGGCAGACTGACCTGAACAGAATTTTGTACAAACCAATACCAGTAGGAAGGTAAATAAGTAGGCTGATGGGCTGTATCCCACAGAGTGGCACCCATCGCCAAAAAGATTCCGTAGTATACCTAGTTAAAGCTGTGTGTGGTGTATACTTCCCAAATTACGAAGTCACAAATATTTATGAGAAAAAGAGCTAAATCAAATTTCTTTTAACAAAAAAAAGATTTAATTAGGATCATGCACACAGAAATGAATTACAGGGTCTAAAGTTTTAAACTTACAAGAAGTATTCTTTCCTCAAAGGGTTTGCAAATGGAAAATGGCAACTAGATATAAAATATTGTGTAATTCTGATTTTTGTCAAGCCCACATTCAAATTGGTAGCCAGACTGAGTCTAGGTATAGGGATGATTAACCATCAGTGAATGAGGAACCTGGAAGGAATGTGAGGTGTCATGTGATCATTTGGATGAAATGCATGTTGTAGGCATGGTGAGGTAAAAGTCCCAGTTAAAATACTCAATGCATCACATCGTTCTGATGATTAGACCTCATTTCAGATGGCCGTGGCTTAGCCTCCAAAAGTAGTAGACAATTATTTCACATTGATTTATTTTCCAGTCAGTAATCTCAGATACTGACTTTTTACTACATAGCTGCAGGCTTCAGACATGTCCTTACAAACCTTGACCTCTCATTATTTGCAGGCTGCCCCACATACTGCAGTCTGCTGAGCTCTCCTTACAGCCTTCTGTTCAGCAGAATGGATGTAAAATGAGACATGAAGTACTTCATAGTTACCTTTGAAAAGACCTAGCATTTCTTGCACGCAGGAGAGTGCTTAGCAGGTTGTGGCTTCCCGTAATCTTACAGGTTCCCCTTCATTGTGAATTCATAAAGAAAATGCATTGATGCAATCCTGAGAGACATATCTTAAGGCAGAGTTTCTGCCTTCTGTACTTAGAGTCTAAGGTAACTTGAAAGAGCACGAGCTGTTGTGAGGCTAATTGGAGGGTGCTAATAAGCGATGCTTAAATTATCCCAACATTTAGGTGCCAGAAGTTGCCAATTTTTACATTAAAGTGATCTACTTTCTCTTCTGAATTGTGCCTTGAGACTGATAATTCAGTATGTTTTGGGCTACCCTTTCTCAAGATGGTAGGGAAAGGTTCCCACATTGAGAACAATCATCCTCAGCTCAAACCCTCCCTGTATTTGCTTAACTAGCTGTTAAGAGAACAAACAAAAACCTCCATTTCCTCCGCCAACAACTAAACGTTTGTAATGGAATGTTACATAACGAAAGACCCTATAAAATTAAAAGGTCAAGCTGCAGAAAGTAACCGCGCACAGTCAATGTGGCACCCACAGACTCAGTCAAGCTTCCATTAACATGTTTATTAACTTTGATGGCTCATCCTGGTTGAAAGGCTAAATACTATGCATAATAATTTGCATGAGTAACTTCCTGGTCTGTACTCTGTTATGGAAAAGGCCAGTGTTAGAGTCGGGGATCTCTGGTTGGCGCAAGGTTGCCCTTGTGTCAAGCAGGAACCCTCTCCTCCACGTCAGGGCGCAGGATAACCCCTCGCGAATGACCCTTGCTCACCCTCTAGGTGCGTGGCGTGAGCAGCCAAGGCGATTCCTCAGGCGTTGTTGGTTAAGCACTTACAATCGTACACACAGTAAATACATCAATCCCCCCAGAAACGGACACCAGGCTTGGATATATATAAAAATACGATTCTTTATGTAAAAATAAGGTATATATATCTCAGCAGACTTATCACAAGACCAATAACGTTTTCGCTATGCCACCAGGTTGTAAAGCAGGCAAATGTTCTTTGTTCGTAGCTTCAAATGGAGACCTTGTAGTCTCTTGCAAATGTTACTTGTGGTTCCAGTACTCATAGAGATCGGCTCCTGCGAACGGGGAAATAAGGCGTTGCGGGCCCCGAGCCCGATACTGGAACTCTTTCGTGATTAGGAGAGTCGGCACAGGTCGGTGCGACTCTCAACTTCGGGAAGTGTTCTTGGGTCCTCAATCAGCAGGTGTGGGCAAGTAGGCAGGCGCGGCCCGCGACCCTTTGGCACGGCGGTGCAGGAGGGTCTCCACAGCGGGGGCGGCGCGGCCTGAGATGTCCGGGGATAGCGAAGCGGGGTCACAGGGCACAGTCAGTGCAGCTGGGTGACCCGGCGTAGATCACAGTCGTCGGACGGCTTCCGGCAGGAGGGGTGATAGCGCGTTCAGCGCACTCCAATGGCAGGCGGTGACAGGGATGCAGGCGGCCTGGCCCGGGAACAGAGAGCGGCTCCGGACGGAGCGGGGCTCTCACGGGTTGGAGGCAGGCGAGCTTCTGAGTGTCACGGCCCTAGGAGGGGCGATGAGGGGCGCAGTCTCTTTTCCAGCGGGATGCACACACGGCTCGAATTGGAGGACGAGCAAGAAGCACAGAGAACCCACTGTTCCTGGGGTTCAGTTCAGGGGGCAAGCTCAGATCAAGCCCTTGGAGAATGTTCAAGCACAAAGTAGCAAAGTCTTTTCAGTAAGTCTCTTCCTCTCCTTTCTCAGCAAGGCAAGCAGCAGGCCAGCTCCTCCGGCGTCTTCTTCTCCTTCTAGTCGGGCAGAGGTTCTTTGTGGTAAACAGGATTCTGATTTCTTAGGAGCCAGGCTCCTACTTTTATACCATGATTCTTTTGTTCTTTAGCGCCAGGGGGCCTAGGCCTGGCTCAGTCCAGTTCTGGAGCACTTTGTTATGGTGACTCTGCTCTTTCCTTTCAGCAGCAGGGCAGAGACATCAGCCGCCCCACAGGGGGTGGCGCCGGCTTTGTGGTGGCAGAGCACAGGTCTATTCAAGAGTCAAGGTGTGCTCCTCCCACCCATCCAGGGGTAATCTCTCTACCCACCACCTGGCAGCCAACCTGTCTCTGGGGATCCCCCCACCCTGCTCCTTACTGTTGCTAGGCAGAACACACACACACACAGCAGAGGCGGACTGAGATGGTCAGGTCAGTAAATACTATCTTTCTAAAAGTAGTATTTACAAACCCAGGATATTAAAATAAACTTGACTACAAGAAGTATTTTATCATCCTGAGTTCAGGCATACTAAACTTGACACTTCTACCATGCTCTCTGAGTCCACTGGGGTCACAGCGTTGGCGTGATCCCAGCAGCCCATTCTGGCCTATGGAGAGCAGGTAGCCTTCAATAGTGAAAAACGACAAGGGCTGTAATTCACTACTAAGACATGCCACACACACCAGGGCATGTCTTACCTTATGCCTACAATGCACCCTGCCCTTGGGCCTACCAGAGGGGTGGCTAATATGTAGGTAAGGGAAGGTTTAGGGACTGGCAAGTGGGGGCACTTGCGCAGTCAGCGCGACGGTCCCGGACCGCGCACAGGGTCTGCGGTGGCAGACCCTAGACACATTTTACAAGGCCGCTTCCGTGGGTGGCGCAACCAGCGCTGCAAGCCCACCAGCAGCATTGGCATCCACAAGCCCTGGCACCCCTGGTGCACTCTACTGGGGACTGACAGTGAATCCAATCAACCAATCATGGACATCAATTACAGGTACACTTTACTTAGGGAGCACTTGCACTGCGGCATGGATTAGCCGTGGCGCAGTGCCCTGAGCGGACAACACCAGCAAAACAATCGAGGCACACCATCAAAAAGTGGAAGGGAAACTCACGCCAAGGTGCCAGGTCTAACACGTGTCCCCTCCAGCTGAAATGTGGGGAGAACTACCCTTGCCCAGGGGGTTCCTCGTCACTAAGGCGGAAATACCTGGACAGACCGTCAGCGTTGGCGTGATCTGTACCAGGACGGTGTTCCACCGTAAAGTCCATACCCTGTAGGGAGATGGACCACCTCAACAGCTTCGGGTTTTCACCCCTCATTTGCATCAACCATCTGAGGGGCCTGTGGTCCGTCTGAACCCGGAAGTGAGACCCAAACAAGTAGGGTCTTAGCTTCTTCAGCGCCCAGACCACAGCAAATGCTTCTCGCTCAATTGCACTCCACCTACTTTCCCGTGGAAGTAACCTCCTACTGATGAAGGCTACGGGTTGGTCCCAGCCCTCCTCAGTCATCTGTGAAAGAACAGCCCCTACACCATGCTCTGAAGCGTCTGTCTGTACTAGGAATTCCTTGGAGAAGTCAGGGGCCAAGAGCACGGGCGCCGTGCACATGGCAGTCTTCAGGGTGTCGAAAGCTTTCTGACAGGTGTCAGTCCAAATCACGTTCCTGGGCTGCTTCTTCGAAGTCAGCTCTGTCAAGGGGGCAACGATCGTTCCATAGCCCTTGACAAACCTCCTGTAGTACCCAGTGAGCCCCAGGAAGGCCCTCACTGCGGTCTGCGTCTTGGGGGGTTCCCAAGCCAGGATGGTCTCAATTTTGGGTTGCAAGGGTGCCACCTTGCCACTCCCCACTTGGTGTCCCAAGTACACCACGGAACCCTGCCCGATCTGGCACTTGCTTGCCTTGATCGTGAGGCCTGCTCGGCGCAGCGCCATCAACACTTCCCAGAGGTGGCGCAGGTGTTCAGGCCAGGTGGCACTGAACACTGCGATGTCATCCAGGTAGGCGGCACTGAACGCATCCAGCCCAACCAGTACCTGGTTGACCAACCTCTGAAAGGTGGCAGGGGCATTCTTCATCCCAAATGGCATGACTCGGAACTGGAAGTGCCCATCTGGTGTAGAGAATGCTGACCTCTCTTTGGCCCCATCGGTCAAGGCGATCTGCCAGTACCCAGACGTTAAATCAAACGTACTGAGGAACCGGGCAGCCCCCAGCCGATCAATGAGCTCGTCAGCTCTGGGGATGGGGTGCGCGTCAGTCCTCGTTACTGAATTGAGTCCTTTGTAGTCCACACAGAACCGGAGTTCAGGTGTGGCTCCCGGCGCAGCAGCCTTTGGGACCAAGACCACGGGGCTGGACCAAGGACTGCTGGAGGACTCAACCACCCCTAGCGCAAGCATTTTGGAGACCTCCTCCTTAATGCAAGCTCTGACCCTGTCAGTTACCCTGTAAGCCTTGTGCTTCACGGGTAAGCTGTCTCCGGTGTCCACATCATGGACGCACCAATCTGTGACACCAGGAACCAGGGAGAATCGGTCGGAAAATTGTCCCAGCAAGTGGCGGCAGTCTTCCTGTTGTTCGGGCGTCAGGGTGGGTGAGAGGTTAACTCCATCCACTGACCCATCTTTCTCAGAGGCCACTAAGAGGTCAGGAAGAGGCTCGGTCTCCTCTTCCATTCCATCATCAGTGGCCAGCAGCATGCCCACTTCGGTCCTCTCTAAGTGGGGCTTAAGGCGGTTAACATGTAGGACCCTCAAAGGGTTCCTGGGAGTCTGCATGTCCACCAAGTAGGTGATAGGACTTTTGCGCTCCACAACCTCAAATGGACCTGTCCACTTATCCTGAAGTGCACACGGCTCCACTGGGGCCAAGACCCACACCTTTTGTCCAGGTTGAAGCTCTACCAGAGTGGCATTCCGGTCGTACCACCACTTCATCTCCTCCTGGCTGGCTTCCAGATTTGCCTCAGCAAGTTGCCTGAAACGCCGAGTCTGGTTTCGGAAGGCCAGCATGTAACTATATACATTCTGGGGAGGTTTCCTGGGAGATTGCTCCCAGCCTTCCTTCACCAAACTCAGAGGTCCTCTTACCGGGTGACCATACAGAAGCTCAAAGGGGCTGAATCCTAGAGACTTCTGTGGCACCTCTCGGTAAGCGAAGAGCAGGCATGGCAAGAGGACGTCCCACTTACGCCTCATTGGACCGTCCAGGCCCATGATCATGCCTTTGAGGGTTCGGTTGAATCTCTCAACCAACCCATTTCCTTGGGGATGGTAAGGAGTGGTGAACTTGTAAGTTACCCCACACTCCTTCCACAGGGATTTCATATACGTGGATATGAAATTGGTCCCCCTGTCGCTCACCACCTCTAGAGGGAATCCCACTCGGGAGAAAATTCCCATCAGTGCCCGTCCCACCACGGGGGCCGTCACTGTCCTCAGAGGGATGGCTTCAGGGTACCGGGTGGCATGGTCCACCAAGACCAGGATGAACCTGTTGCCCAGGGCTGTCTTGGGATCCAGAGGCCCCACAATATCAATACCCACTCGTTGGAATGGCGTACCGACCACAGGGAAAGGTTGCAGAGGAGCCTTGTGCTTCCCTCCGCTCTTACCACTTGCCTGGCAAGTCTGACAGGTTCTGCAGTAGGAATCTGAATTCTTATGCATTTGGGGCCAGTAAAAGTGGGTGACAAGCCTGTCATAGGTCTTGTCCATCCCCAAATGTCCTGCTAACGGCACATCGTGAGCCAGCCCCAGTAGGAAGGTTCTGAACTTCTGGGGTACCACCAGCACACGGGCTGACCCAGGTTCAGCAGCCTTAGGCTCGGAATACAGGAGGTCACTCTCCCAGTACACGTAGTGTGTTTTGGCCTGAACACCATTGGCCTGGTCTGCAGCCTGCTGCCGCATACCTACGAGAGAAGGGCATTCTTTCTGCTCCCTGCAGAATTCCTCCCTGGAGGGACCTCCTTCTTGCTGCCAATGGGTCAGCTCAGGCAGATCTCCCAGTTCGGCAATCTGTTCCCCGGTAGGCTCCAGAGCATCCCCCTCAGGGTCTACTTCCTCCTGGGCCGTGGGAACTTCGGGGGCCGGTTTCCCGCGCCTCCTGCGCCTTCTCCCTAAGGCCGGTTCCTGGACCTCTCCCTCAGGCTCCAGGACCCTCTCAACACCCCTACTGGCTGCCATGGACCGGGTGGTCACGCACGCCCAGTCGGGTAGACCCACCATCCTCAGATGCGTGGTCATCTCCACCTTTTCCCAAGGGGAACTCTCCAGGTCGTTCCCTAGCAGACAGTCTACAGGCATGTCAGTTCTCACAGCGACTTGTAGAGTACCAGAGACCTCCCCCCACTCAAAGGGAACTTGAGCCATTGGACAACGACTCTCTACGTTGTCAGCATTGACAACCCTACAGTAGGCATTGGGTACAATTTGCTCTTGAGACACCAGGTGTTGCCTCACCGAGGTCACGCTGGCTCCTGTATCTCTAAGAGCCTCAACCTTCTTTCCATTGATGGTCACCACTTGCCCATATTTCTTAGTGTTAGAGGGCAGGTAGGTTACAGGGACCATCTCACTGTCTCCTAGCGAGACTAGGGTCTTCTGCCCGGGACCCCCACCCTCCTGGACTGCTACCTCCTCCCCAAAGTTAACACTAGCTACTTGCCGGGGTGGAGCACCAGTGGGTGCGGTCTTACCAAACAGGCGACACTTAGGATCAGAGGCAATGTGACCCGGGTCACCACACCTATAACAATTGAAGGGCCCCTTTGGAACAGGTCTACCTGTCGGGGCCCCGTTCTGCTGCGGGGGTGGGGGAGGCTGAGAACCCTTCTGCTGGTTCCCTTGGGAATTACTTTGGGGGCCTTTTTGGAACCCCTTCTGTTTACCCTTGTCCCCCCCACTCTTCTGCTGGGGACCCTGCCCACCTTTGGCGGAGTCTCCCACTTGACCCTTGTGGACCCTGGTGCTGAGCCAGCGGTCCGCCTGCTCAGCAAGCTTCCTCGGGTTGGACAGCTTGCTATCTATCAGGTGCTGGCGTAGCTCAGGAAAACATTGACTGGACAAGTGCTCCCATGCAATTAAATCAAGCAGCCCTTGATAATCATTCGCTTTGCTACCCTTCACCCAACCATCCAGCGCTGTGCAGAAAAAGGTCACATATTCCACATACGTACTCTCAGGGATCTTCTTCGTCTCCCTGAACCGCTGTCTATATAGCTCCGGAGTTAACCCATACCTGGTCATTAAAGCTTCCTTCATATGGGGGTATGAGGTTTGGAGATCTAAGGGTAAATCTAACAGTGTGTCACGCCCTTCAGCAAGGAACCTTCCCCACAACCCCGCTCCCCAGTCTTTCTCAGGGACCCGGTGTGAGGACATGGCCACCTCGTAGGCCCTAAACCACTGCCCTATGTCATCCTTTCTAAAATACTCCTTTACTACATCTTTGGGAATGTACACCTTGGACTCTACCTGCACTGGTGGAGTGCTGCCACCAGAAGGAGCGGTGTCCAAACTTTTCGCCTTCAGCTCCAACTCCTTCAATCTGATATCATGATCCATTTGGCGTTGTTGTGCCTCCAGGGCCAACTTCTGCTTTTCCATTTCCATTTGTCCGGCCAACTTTGCCATCTCCATTGCATGCGCCCTGTCGGCTGCCCTGTCTGCCAGCTCCTCTGGCGACCGGACTCTGCTGGGTTCCTCAAGGTTGTCGGGTGGAACGATGTCCCCCGCATTCCGTGGGTCTCGTGACTCCCTCCAGGCTCTCAGCGCCTTGGCGTACTGGGTTCTCCTCTTGAATCCAGCATGGGGAACTCGGAATTTTACACTGTAGCCTTTCAATTGCTCTATCGTGTAGCCTTCCAGTCTCTCCCAATCCACCTCATCTATTCCGGAAATCACAGAGAGTGCTCTTCCAGCGGAGAGTGAGCCAGGCATGGTTGCAGTAATGGCAGATGTCTCAACAAAGTTCAACAATTACAAACCTGTGGCTGCGTTATTTGGTCTGCTCTCACTATCTGGTGATTAATAATTCACTGTATGCAAATTACAAGTGCAAATCCGAAATCCCACCGCTGCCACCAATGTTAGAGTCGGGGATCTCTGGTTGGCGCAAGGTTGCCCTTGTGTCAAGCAGGAACCCTCTCCTCCACATCAGGGCGCAGGATAACCCCTCGCGAATGACCCTTGCTCACCCTCTAGGTGCGTGGCGTGAGCAGCCAAGGCGATTCCTCAGGCGTTGTTGGTTAAGCACTTACAATCGTACACACAGTAAATACATCAATCCCCCCAGAAACGGACACCAGGCTTGGATATATATAAAAATACGATTCTTTATGTAAAAATAAGGTATATATATCTCAGCAGACTTATCACAAGACCAATAACGTTTTCGCTATGCCACCAGGTTGTAAAGCAGGCAAATGTTCTTTGTTCGTAGCTTCAAATGGAGACCTTGTAGTCTCTTGCAAATGTTACTTGTGGTTCCAGTACTCACAGAGATCGGCTCCTGCGAACGGGGAAATAAGGCGTTGCGGGCCCCGAGCCCGATACTGGAACTCTTTCGTGATTAGGAGAGTCGGCACAGGTCGGTGCGACTCTCAACTTCGGGAAGTGTTCTTGGGTCCTCAATCAGCAGGTGTGGGCAAGTAGGCAGGCGCGGCCCGCGACCCTTTGGCACGGCGGTGCAGGAGGGTCTCCACAGCGGGGGCGGCGCGGCCTGAGATGTCCGGGGATAGCGATGCGGGGTCACAGGGCACAGTCAGTGCAGCTGGGTGACCCGGCGTAGATCACAGTCGTCGGACGGCTTCCGGCAGGAGGGGTGATAGCGCGTTCAGCGCACTCCAATGGCAGGCGGTGACAGGGATGCAGGCGGCCTGGCCCGGGAACAGAGAGCGGCTCCGGACGGAGCGGGGCTCTCACGGGTTGGAGGCAGGCGAGCTTCTGAGTGTCACGGCCCTAGGAGGGGCGATGAGGGGCGCAGTCTCTTTTCCAGCGGGATGCACACACGGCTCGAATTGGAGGACGAGCAAGAAGCACAGAGAACCCACTGTTCCTGGGGTTCAGTTCAGGGGGCAAGCTCAGATCAAGCCCTTGGAGAATGTTCAAGCACAAAGTAGCAAAGTCTTTTCAGTAAGTCTCTTCCTCTCCTTTCTCAGCAAGGCAAGCAGCAGGCCAGCTCCTCCGGCGTCTTCTTCTCCTTCTAGTCGGGCAGAGGTTCTTTGTGGTAAACAGGATTCTGATTTCTTAGGAGCCAGGCTCCTACTTTTATACCATGATTCTTTTGTTCTTTAGCGCCAGGGGGCCTAGGCCTGGCTCAGTCCAGTTCTGGAGCACTTTGTTATGGTGACTCTGCTCTTTCCTTTCAGCAGCAGGGCAGAGACATCAGCCGCCCCACAGGGGGTGGCGCCGGCTTTGTGGTGGCAGAGCACAGGTCTATTCAAGAGTCAAGGTGTGCTCCTCCCACCCATCCAGGGGTAATCTCTCTACCCACCACCTGGCAGCCAACCTGTCTCTGGGGATCCCCCCACCCTGCTCCTTACTGTTGCTAGGCAGAACACACACACACACAGCAGAGGCGGACTGAGATGGTCAGGTCAGTAAATACTATCTTTCTAAAAGTAGTATTTACAAACCCAGGATATTAAAATAAACTTGACTACAAGAAGTATTTTATCATCCTGAGTTCAGGCATACTAAACTTGACACTTCTACCATGCTCTCTGAGTCCACTGGGGTCACAGCGTTGGCGTGATCCCAGCAGCCCATTCTGGCCTATGGAGAGCAGGTAGCCTTCAATAGTGAAAAACGACAAGGGCTGTAATTCACTACTAAGACATGCCACACACACCAGGGCATGTCTTACCTTATGCCTACAATGCACCCTGCCCTTGGGCCTACCAGAGGGGTGGCTAATATGTAGGTAAGGGAAGGTTTAGGGACTGGCAAGTGGGGGCACTTGCGCAGTCAGCGCGACGGTCCCGGACCGCGCACAGGGTCTGCGGTGGCAGACCCTAGACACATTTTACAAGGCCGCTTCCGTGGGTGGCGCAACCAGCGCTGCAAGCCCACCAGCAGCATTGGCATCCACAAGCCCTGGCACCCCTGGTGCACTCTACTGGGGACTGACAGTGAATCCAATCAACCAATCATGGACATCAATTACAGGTACACTTTACTTAGGGAGCACTTGCACTGCGGCACGGATTAGCCGTGGCGCAGTGCCCTGAGCGGACAACACCAGCAAAACAATCGAGGCACACCATCAAAAAGTGGAAGGGAAACTCACGCCAAGGTGCCAGGTCTAACAGCCAGGTGTTGAAGAATAAGGTAATTTGTGTCTCTCTTGTAAATGCTTAACTTAAATAGTTAATGAAACTCCCATTGCAGTTTGAAATATATCTTGGTTTATGGACTGAACTCTGCTAACCACCACAAACACAAAATGAGAAATTACTTACAATCATATCAGATTATGTAAATTATAGATATAATAAACAGTGGGTTAAAACAAATCAAGATTAGTCAAGGAAAAATGTCCTTTCACAGTGGAAATCAAACGGATTGTTTTTTTTTGGTTTTTTTAATAGGCGGCATAATGCCCTTTATGTGGGAATAGGTTACCAAAGATGCGTAGACACTCTTCTAGTGAGGTCATGTCAGGTTTTCAAAGAGGAAATATGTACTGTCAGAAGGAGCCATGGGTGTGGGCTGCCTTTTGTTCTTGATGGTCAGACTGCAACTCTCTTGAGTGATGGCAATTCCTCAGACCATGTTTGGGTACCAGACTTTCCTACATCCTATGATAACGCAGCCCTTCTCTGCATTCCATTCCTCAATTGCTAGTCTGGCAACAAACAAATTCCAGTCCCACCCTCTTTTGCAATCGTTTTACAGCTTTGTTCTAGAGGGTTTTTGAGGCTTTGCATTCAAGAGCTCTTGGTATATTTGTGATAATTTTGATCCTGTTTTTCAGGATGCTATTTAGCACCTTCCCTTCTCATAACTGAGCATTGCATTTGTATATCACATGGTAGATCCCCTGTCTGTGTTTTACTATCTGGAATACCAGGGTCCTTGGGTCCTAGGCATTACATCTGTGAAAGGGATTTTCATCCAGTTGTGTGCATTACAGGACTATGGTGTGGGTTAAATGCACACTCTGTCATTGAAACCAAGCAATGCCTGGCTGGTGAGCTGTAACTAGGACATACCCAGTCCTGGGTTGCTTGTGTTCTGGTTCAAGGAGGACCCGGCCTAACAGTTCAGGCTGGACACTTCCCAATTCGAGCAGGGTCAAGACTGATTTGCATATGGCTGGGTCCTAACTGAGGTGGCATTGTGTGCAAAGTATTGATGGATTGGGATGCGGCCATGTAATTCACAGTGGCTGAGAAAAATTAAAGCATTCCACCAACCACATTTTTTTATACTTCAGTGTGTCACCCAAGTGGGCCTGTTGAAGCATTATCTTTACCAGTCATCATGTATTCTGAAGTCAGTAAATTCACAAATAAAACTAATCATACTGTGAGTCTGTACCAGTAGCATGGTAAAGCCAAAATGAGTCTTCAACCCCTTGACAAACACTCAGCAATATGTAACTCCTCTTATGAATGCTTTAAGCCTTTTCATAATTATGTCCCCTGTAACCTACATTTCACTCTACCATTCAAAAACATATGATTTTGACAGAACAAATGTTTGTGTTTTCAACCTGAAAAGGCTCCTCTACTCAAAACCTTGATTAATGACACATACATGTGCAAAAAGCTGCAGAGATGTATGTCTTTTAGATTAGTGTGATAGGTTAACTTGTTTGGTATTACTAAAAAACAACTTACTAAAAAATCTAAAAACAACACTAGTTCAATTTTTTCCTATGTGATGGTCTTTGAATGCATTTCCATCCCTGCAGTTACAGGTGGGTGCTAGCAGTAAGTATTAGAAAAAAGGCATGGGTGAGACAAATGTCCCACGTCCCCTTTCAATATCATTCAAAGTTGTGTTTAATTCTACAACCTGGCACATTATTACATTAGAACAATGGGAAATAATCCTCCACCTATATGGGAATGAGAACTGATTAGATGATTAGCTTGATGAGTTGATTTTGTCTTGGTTTCAAGTTGTGTTTCATGTGGACTAGTCTTTTGGCTAGTCTCCTGCCTGTTTCTCACCAGGTGCATAATAGGAAGGAACGCTGGCTTCTGTTCCTCCGCAGTACACCAGTCCTGCCTGGTGGCAGGCACATATAAAACCCTCATTTCTAAAGTTCATTCTTTGAACTCCTCCATGAAAGCTCTAATTTTTCTTTGCTTTACAACTTACCTAATCCCCTCTTAATTCATTGGAATTCTGAATTCTACTTCTGCTTATCTCCAGGTTGGTGTTCTCTCTTTGCATCGGTCATGTGACTGGGGTGAGGTCATTTTTCTCAACCCAAGATGGTTCCTTCCGTTGAGAACTAACCAATTCATCTTTTCAGCTTTCTTCCTCTGTGGTCACTTCATGTTTCTCTACCTTCATTTGCTGTTTGTTAACTACATAAAACTCCTGGAAGTGCCACTCATTGCATCACACACACTACGGTAAATCTGGGTATTGTTTCTCCCATCTGGGTGCTTGCTCCTTGAATCTCAATTCAGTTCCTGGAATCCTGCTCCATCTCTTAATTTCCAGTTCCATCTCCTGAATACCGCTCCTGGATCCTTGCTCCATCTCTTGATATCCTGCTCCTTTAAAATATATTCATTTTCTGGAATTCTGCTCTGAATCCAATCCTCATCTACTCTATTGTGGATTTGTTAGAGCCAGGTTCTGCTACACTCATCTTCTTGGTTTCTTTTGCCTGCTTGGAGGTTTTTTATGCCAGTTATTTTTTCTTTTGAACTGTTATCATTCTTGGAGGCACTGATTGTCCTTGCAAGAAACCATATAAAAGATGATGCACTGGCTACAGTAAAGGGTCAGCTCTTTCTTTTGAAATGTAAGTAGATAAAAGTATCCCGTCTGACTAATGACAACAGGTGGGGTGGCTGGAGGCATATCTTGGTATCTGGAAACAGTATTTACCCAGCGAGGGAGGAGAGCCTGTTGTTGAGGCATTGACTTTTGGAGCCTCCTTCAATGGTTACCTGGATTGTTTCTGTTGTTACTTAGTCCATTGACAATGCGGTGTAGATTTTCCTAGTCAGAGCATCTCCGCTGTCACACATCAGTGCCTTCAATATCTTTAGGTGAATTCCATTAGCATTTGGGTTAGTGATAGGTATAATCTACATTAAGTTGAGGGTTGGAAGTTGAGGTTTCCATGGAATTCGCATTGGTCAATATTGAATGGCTATAACCATTGTGGTGGGCTTTAAAGAGACCATATTTAATGCCCCATTGTTTGAGTCACATAAGTAGTGGAAGGAAGGTTCTTCTTTATGCATCTATCATTGAATTGGGTGGTGTATTACAGAGTCTATTTAAGCTCAGACCTTCCAACTTCTCCCATTTTAATCTTTATCCAAGGACTTCAATCCACTCCATAACATTCACCACATACTCTTTACCAGATATTGGAGCTAATAAATTGATCCCATTTACCTTCACAAACCTTTGCTTCCAGGTTGCTCGCTCTGTGTTGACCATACTTCTGAAGGTTTTTTAAATTGCCTTGTGATACTGTTCTTTCATCTGTGCCCAATTTAACAGGCTACAAATCATGCAGACAACTGCAGCAAGAATGCTACTAAATGTTCCCAGATTTCAATCAGCAGTCCAGGCCTTAAGTGAGCTACTTTGGCTTCCAATCAAACACTGGATCACCTTTAAGGCTCTTTGCTGAACATTCAAAGCTCTCCACTAAATCAGCCTTGACTATTTAAAGAACACATTCAAATGGTACTCTTCAATCAGATCTCTACAATCTAGCTCTGCCAGACATCAGGTTGTCCCCCCCACAAACGAGTTTGCTGGGGAGGAAGGAGCTTTATTGGATTTACTGGGCAAAAATAAAACTGTCTTCCTCAGCCTTTTAAGTCTGCCACCACCCTAGATGCATTCAGAAAGTCTTTCAAAACCTGTCTGTATTCCAACTAACTGGGCCTCTGTTCATACAACGCATGATTTTAAAACGCATGCCATCACAATGCATTTTTAGAAATTACACTTACAACACATTCCATTGCAACGCATACCATTACAATGCATAATACTTTTAGGGCAACAGTTTTGTAAGTGTTGGATAGTGTAGGGGTAAAAATTACTATTCCCACTCCAGTGAGTGCAACAGTAGGGTAATTGTTGGATAGTGTAGGGGTAAAAACTACTATTCCACCTCCAGTGAGTGCAACAGTAGAGTAAGTGTTGGATAGTGTAGGGGTAAAAATTACCGTTTCCCATTACTTACTTTACAATGCATTGTAATGACATGCGTTGTAGTGGCATGCATTGTAAAGGCAGGTGTTGTAGTGACATGTGTTATAATGGCTGTGTTGTAATGGCATGCAATGTAAAGGACGTTGCGTTGTAATGACTGCATTGTAAAGGTAGTGCATTGTAATGACTGCATTGTAATGGTTGTTCCTCGCTTTAAACTCTATTACATGTTTGTTAGTCACCGGTTTCTGTTGCATTCTATTTAAAAATGTTCTTTGTAAAGTGCTTTCCCTATAAAAACCCCTCCAAGGTGGGTCTTATATGTTAATACTTTCAGTGGACTGAGTGTGATATACGGCCTTTGAACAAGACAATACTTTTTTGTAAGTTGGTTGAAATATTACATATTACAGATACCACCAATAACAGGCTAGAACTTGTCCCTTCTAATCCTAAACTGATCATTTAAATTATCACCCAGGATTCAAATTTGAATTCTATAGTTATAAACCATTCCTAACTGCAAAACAGACAGCGTCTGTGTTTTGCTGAGGCCCCTTAAGAGTCATTTCCATGGCACAGTGGCCACTGAGACCCAGACAAACAACCTTAAAAATTCCAATTTATTTAAATTGCTCTAAATTAACAAAAGTATAATCTGTCTGTCACATAGACTTGTCGAAGCTGTTACTCTCCCCTACAACCACATAAGGTATGTCATATAAATTTAATTTGATCATCCAGCTGACATAATAGCACTTTTAAAATAACATTAAGGTATTACCTGCCAAAATAAACAAATTTATAAAATGACTATGTAGATTACCCAAATTGTTATCAGATTTCTTTAGATTGTTCTCAAATGATGCTAGTCTTGGCAGAATATGTACATTTAACAAGTGAGCCATAGGAATTGCAAGAATTGGTCAGGTGCCATAAAACAAACCAATTTTCAACTACTGGTTGTTTTCTGCTTTTGCACCTTTTCCCACAGAGGACTGAAACCTAAGTCAACAGACCGCCAGAGTGCCTGTCTTGATTAGATGAATTAATGCATTTTAAATAGACCACATAGCTGTAGCAGGATGGGCTCTCCTGCACCCTGGTCTCCTAAAGAATCATTATAATGTATTTCTATGCATTGTGATTGCACAAAAAGATTACAATTTGTTGAAACCATGGATATTTCATATGACAATCCTTAATAATGTGGGCTGCCCTTCAGTCTATAAAAAGTCACTCACACATCCAGAGCCTCGCCAACTGATAGTTAATCAATTATTAGGCTAAGACAAGGAAGAATGATGGTAAGGGCAATTGTCAAAAACAGCATTATTGTTAGAACTTTCAGCGTTAGGGTGCTCTTTTCCCTAATGTTTTGCCTTCTCCCTTTCTGTTTTTCTGAATCTGTTTTGTTGGACTTAGGACTCTATGCATTTTACTACTGCCAGCAAATGCTAAAGTGCTTTTGTTCACTCCCTAAAACATGGTAACATTGTCTTACAGCTGATTAGCATATTTAATCTACTTGTACGTCCCTACTATATACCCAAGCTGTACATTTAATGCCACTAGTGGGCCTACAGCACTTATTGAGCTACCCACTTATGTAATCTCTTAAAACATATTTCATGCCTGTCATTGCAGTTTGGGTTTAGTTTAAACTACCAATTCAGCTAGACAAAATAACCTAGTTGCCAGGCCTAAAACTCCCTTTTTAATATATGTATATATATATATATATATATATATATATATATATATATATATATATATATATATATATATATATATATATATATATATATATATATTTATATATTTATATATATTTATATATTTATATATATGCCAACATTAAGGTAGGCATTATTCAGCCCATAAGGCAGGGTGCATTGTAATTAAAAAAACTGGACATGTACATTTAAGTTTTTACATCTCACAAATTTGGTTTACGCCACTGTGAAGCCTGCCTCTCCCACAGGATAACGTTGTATTACCATATTACATTTAATAAGTACTTACTTTTATTGGGAGCAGGGAGAAAAGTCATGTTTGATGCCTGAGGAATTGTAATTTAATATCCTCTCTAACTGTAAAGTTGTTTTTTAAGTCACAATTCTGAAAATGTCATTTTTAGAAAGTTTGTATTTTCCTGTCTTAACTATTTGGTGCCTGCGGATTTTTCCTGGCTAACATGACTGGGTGTATTTGCTAGGTGGCCCATGTGTATTCCTCCCAGACAGCCAAAAACAGTTGAGGGACTAGGTGTGCCTGGATGGGCCATCTCAATCAGGATGGAGACGGGAAGACCTGTGAACAGGCCCACTTGCACTTCAATAGTCTATGCCCTGCTCTCACAAAAAGAACTTCACACTATCCTATTGTGCCTGCAGACCGACTGGAACCAGGGCAGAGATCCGCACAATTCCAGACACTTCTGTCTGCCTCCCGAAGTTTCTCCCACTTCAAAGGAGGCACTAGGTTTCATAAGAGGACCCATATTCCCATACTTCAGTTTACTCCTGGACCTGTGGAAGAACTCTTAGGAGTGCCTGCTGCAGTCGTCTGCTGTATACTTCAGAAGGACTACTTTGCTGCAGCAAGATGGACTGCACTACTGCCTGAATCCAGCCCTAACCCCGTAGAGGTTTGCCCTGCTGCTTGAACCCTGCTCTTCTACTTGGATGCAGGACTTCTAGAGTGATGTCAAGGAATAGTCTGCTGGCCTCCTGATCAGAGCCTTCGGGACAGAAAAGTCTCCAACCATTGTGGAACCACACCTTGATAGTGCCTGGGTGAGTAATGACCCTCCAAGTGGTGCTTGTCCAGTTCTGGACCCTTGGAAGTGGTGCTAAACATGTGCAGATAGCCCAAATCAAAAACGTGGGATATTTTTGACCAGAAAGTGCTCAGAGAACAGAGAGGAGACCTGCATCTCAGCCTGACTTAGTGGCACCTCCCGCTACGTTCTCCTCCTCAGCAGGAATTCCTGTTCATCAGCTCTTTACAGACGTGGTATCCAGTCTAATGGAGCCCTCTTTGGCTCTAGGCAGCAGTTTTGTCCTGCTGGAGATTTTCAACTTCCAGAAAAGAGACTAAGTCTGAACGTAGGAATCTTCATCGCTACTTCGTCCAGCGGCCCCCCGCCAATGACACTTTCTCCTTGGACACCTACAGCTGCCTTGCCTTGTTGAACTTTACTGTTTCAGACATTTTCCTCCAAAATTTCTTCTGAGTCTGAAAGTAAGCTGAGACCGGGCCCAAACTACTTCCTGACTTTGTCCCTGTGTCATGCAACTAGATGTCCGTGGTTGGCCTTTTGATTATTTGGGCACGAATCGACAGTTAAAATTTTTAAAATTGATAACTTTGATTCTACTGGTTTGGTTTTTGTCAATTTGAGGTCAAATAAGTTATTAAAATTCACTCTATTTTTCTAAATTAGTGTGGTAGTTTTCTTGTGTTGTGTTTTACTTCATTACTGTTTAAGTGCTGTATAAATTCACATTGCCTCTAAGTTCAGCCTGATTGCTTTTGAGCCAAGCTACCGGAGGATTAAGCACAGGTTCATTTAGTGACTTTTTGTGGTTCACCCTAAAAGGACAACTCAATTTCTCCCAGCTTAAAAAAAAAAGGGGAATTGCAAATCACAGACAGAACCTAGGAGGACTGCCTCTTCTGGGCCATCACAGATTTCCATTCCATGTAAGTTCAGCTTGGTATCTGCATCCTGGTTTGCAAAACCCACTAACTTTGATTGGAATTTGACTCTGGTTATTTTTCACCCATTTGGCACCATGAATCCCACTCTGCACCGATCATAAGAGCTAATCTCTCTCATTGATGGAATAACAAGGAGGGTGACCAAGAGTTTTGAAAAACAGGACATTCATGCCCTTCACATCTCGTAATGCAGGCTTAGGCTCTGTTTTAGTACTATCTACATAATCCTTACCCATGGAGAATTCTACTCTCCACTATGACATTTCTTTTTTTTTTTAACAGGCTACGGAACTCTAAAAGGGGCAGGGTACAGGATGTAAGGGGCCTCTTCATCCAGGGTCTGTCCGCTGCTTTGTCTTTACTCTTGCCGCTGTCAGTGATTGCTTTAGTAGCAATATTCAGATAAGGCAGCCCACTACCGATATGTGGGTTTCTCAATGATCTTTTTATCCAAACAGGTTATGTGAACTCTTGTTGACCCTTTCTTTTGTCTTAGATAAGAAATGTTATACCATGCCAACATCTTGCTTCTCCCCATATTTTTCCCTTGATTTATACACTAGGGAGGGAAAGCGTGGAATGAAAGCATTCTCTGTCACAGTATCCTTGGCATGTAATTTGACAATTTTAGCCATTACTAGGGATTAGCTGGGAGAGCTCCTTAGGGGACTATCCTGCTCTTAAAGTGAGACATGATCTTATAATTTCAAGAAGGGATTTTGTTTGCTTGTTTAGTGTTAGACAAAACCAGGGCCTTGAGCATTCAACTAAAATGTGGTTTGCATAAGTGAAATCATATTGAGAATTGATAGTTCAGAGATTCCACCTGCCTCAACTGAGCTAAGCAGTGAAGTTCCAAGCTGAGAACTGTTTTGAAGTAATGATTCCTCCAGGTTAGCTGAGACTGGAGATAATTGCGTAATGAAGTCAGAGCACTAGTATTTCCATTTGTTGGAAAGTCTCCTTTTAATCTAAAACAATGTTTGAATGATATAACTGTAAGTATATATTTTCTCTTTTAATAAAGTGTTCATACAATGAACTATAGAAAATTATTTCTAAGAAAATATATTTATGTTTAATTGTAACATCGTTAAGACACATTCATGCCTCTGATACAGTAACTATCCTAGATACATGCCAACGATTCTGTGGCAGTATGATGGTGTTACATGTGTGTTTTAAGAAATACTAATGGTACGAGTAGCTGGACATTCTGTGGGTGCCATCAGCTTTTTTCACCTAGTGCAGATGGGGGCCATCGTCCACCCCCACCCTTTTTGCATAGGTCTTGAATGGCTTCTAAATTTAGACATTTTGTAAGGTATTAGTGCAGTTAATTTTCCTAATGCCACATTTTTGTCCACCAGGCACCAAGTGGGGGCGAAGTCGTCTTTTTTCCAGTAATTGGTTAGTGTTAGTCTGCCTGCAAGAAGTAAATGTGTAATAAGACCTCCCACGGGAGAACGCATAGGTTAAATGATATCCAGATGGCTCAGTGGTATGACCACAGTATCAAGGAGGAAAATGACTCCCATAATGTCCTTTATAAGACTCAGGAGAGCCACCCAATAACATCGAGCTAGAGAACAGAACCACCAAACATGAGCTATTGTGTCCCTTGGCAGACATCCCCAACAGCATAAATCAGATGACCCAAACGTGTGAGAAACCCCCTATAAGAACGTAAAAAAGGTTCTCTTTATATTTTTTACAAATGGAAGCCATCACTGCCCTGGCCAGTATTGCTTCCTACACGACCTCTTCGCCAGTTTCCCGTCCCATTTTCACATATAATTATGGCTCACAGGTTCAGAACTTTAATTTGCAAATCATTTAAAGCAAACAATAGTGAGTACAAATACAAGATGTCAATGTGGGTACAAAACCGATTATATTGATTTTTTAGGTGTTTTGAAGCTAATTGTGTCTGTCACACAATGTAGGCTGTTTTCACGAGAGACTGGTTATGCATGCTAAATTAAGCCTAAACTTTAAAGTGAATTTTATTCCGAATCAGATTTACAAGGAGCTGACAGTGTGCACCATGATGCATGCCCTGTCTTCATTCTTGTAGCACTGAACAGGGTGTTAATCACGCTAATAAAGTTGTTATGATCTTGTAGAGGTCAGAATAATCTTGCATAATTGGTTAGATTGCTGTGGCCTGGTAAAAGATAATGTACTGTGGGCATATTGTAACAGCAGGTCAGTGATCTTTTCTCGCAAACAAGCTGGGACGGACTCAGCTGTTCTTTGTCCTTGGCAATTGAGAATATGATAACAGATCTTTTTATTAATCCTTCTCATATATGAACAGCCGAACGTGGCCCTGAACTAATAAGCTTATTTCACACAAATAACGAACACCAGCAACAGATGCTATTGCCAAGAACAGTGCTATCTAGTGTGTGTTACGTGTGTATTCCTTTCTTAAGATTTTGTTTATTCAGGGCCAGCACATGAACAATATAGTATTTTAGAGTTTGGTAGTGCAGTTTTTGTATTTTCAAACATACCATTGTGATCTATGCTATTCTCGTGTAGAAGAAGAGACCTTGACTAAATATGTTTTCTAACGAGTACCTGCACTTTGTACTTTAGGTGCAAGATGTTGAATTTTGATTTCCATGCTCAGCTGGACTGTTGCTTACACCACTAAAAAAGAAATTAGGCCAAACTGCTAAGCCTGTCTGATAGCCTTGGTCACTTAAATGCATGCCTAAAAGAAAGCTTAAAGTTAGAATTCACATTTGCATGGGGGTGTGAAGTGTCATCAGTAACAAGTGTACCCGCGGTGTGATACATTGTAATGTAGTACAACAGCGATTCTAGTTTGGAACTAGGTGACATTAGCAAAAAATAAATTTTGTTACTGTGGTATTATTTGCAGTTCATCATCTTCTATATGAACATGTATCAGGTAGAACAACTAAGTTGGGTAAGGCTGAACTCAGTTGTTGATTATGCATGCCAGCTCCTCCAATTAGAGAAGGCAGTGGTAGGGTACCGCACACACTGCTTCCATTTTAGTGTTCATGTCTTAAACAATGCACAGTGTTTGCTGCTTACTTGCCTTTTTATATTATTTTTCTTCACTATAAATATTTTACCCTCCACAGTTGAGTTTTCCATGGAAAACCAGGGAGAAGCAGGGTGAAGTAAGGCTGAAGGATTGAGAGGCTTAATAGCCTCCAAGACAGAAGAAATTTAGCTCTTAGAATTGTTGACATTTTCAGAAATAATTCCCAGACTAGAAACAGCTGTCCTTGATGAGATATTAGTCCAGTAACAGGTCATAGATGCTGAAGGATTGCAAATAGAATGCAATGGGAGTGGATGCGGTCAGACAGCTAGACTGCCCAGCGGCGTCACTAGGGTTGGTGTCACCCAGTGCGGTTACTCATGGTGTCACCCATGCCGTCCGCACCCCTCTTGAGACCCCACTGCATGTTCCAACAAAACTAAATTCAGCCTCTGCAACGGTAAAATGTATTTTGAAGTGGATTAGATTTCGAGCATAATTCCCTTTATAAAGAGTTGCATAGCTAACTCTCAACATCCTGCGATGCTCTTAGATGGTGAGCACTTTGCTGGGCTGCCCTGCCTAGCTTGATTTGATATTACCAATTGACGAGAGTCCAGCTCAAACTTGCATCCATTCATTCATTCATTCAGAGCGGAAACAAATCTTCGCCTTTTGCTGCAGCAAATATAGTTACAGCCATAAAGTCCTCCAGGTGAGGCTCACAAAGCTGCAAAATTCCTGAAAGTCGCGCATGTGCTGATACACTAAAACGCTAGCAGCTAAAATGCAGGTGTAGGGGGGCGTGGTCTGGCCACGCAGGAAGATGGCCGCCTGACGAGGTAGCTCCGTCGCGGGATGGACCCTTAACGGAAAATTCTCACCTCACATCGGCTTTGGAGTCCTTTTCTTGTGCCCTGCGACAGCCGGAAGGTGGTGGGCACGATTTGGGCGATTTTTCGGCGATGTGACGGCGAAGTTTCCCTGGTACTGACTGCCTCGATGACAGGGTTGTGTGGAGCTGCGTGTCCGGCGGGGCCTGTCTGACGTGTTTACTCAGGCTGCCTCTTTTCCTCTTCAAGCCGCGCCTCTGTTACGAAGAGCTCCTGCCCCCATGAAGCCGCGCCCCTGTTGCTGCTGAAGAGCGCTTGCTTCCTCATGAGGCCGCGCCTTCGTTGCTGACGACGGGCGCCCGCCTCCTCATGAGGCCGCGCCTTTGTTGCTCCTGACGAGTACCCACCTCCTCATGAAGCCGCACCTCTTTTAACCTGCCTGCTGCAATATTTCTTTTCAGGAATGTCGCCTGACAGGAGTTAGGAATTTTTGACGTGTCGACGCTCTGCTACTGGTAGGATTACTTCCTTCTATAATCTTGTTGTGGCACTTATGTCACCCACCTCATCCAGTCAATGTGCGTCTCATCAGGTCAGCAAATTAATTTGTGACCCATCACACTAAACTGTTCTTCCAAGCTGAACTTCTTTGCTACAGTTGCAGTTTCGCGCCTTTTTGACTTTGATTACAGCTGGCGCTTCATGGCTTCCTTTAGCGCAGTCTGTATGTCTCGCACAAGAGTGTGCCTTTTTCCAATGCCATTATAGTGCCCCTGTCAACTTCTTCAGTTAGGCTGTGCTTTTTCTGCTTTGACTATGATTACCTTGCATTCTACAGCCTTGTTCATCTCGCTGTGCATGTAACTGTGCTTATTATTACCATACGTGCCTTTGAATATAGCGGCAGTTGATATCATCTTCACAAGTGTAATGACTTTTTTGGGGGTCACTAAGCAATGATGTACTTTTACATTTTAGTGTCTAGAAATGCGATATAAGCTCCTTTTAGCTTATTAATGTCATACATATTCAGTTATTAAGTGTATTATTTTTGCATGTCTTGGTATTTTTCTGCAACTACATATAAGCATTCCTTAACAGCAAGACGGCTTTACGTACTTTCAAAGTTTTTATCAAACATTCTCCTCAAATGTCTGCCTCTAAGCAAGGAAACAAGGCTTCTAAACCACTTCTTTTTGCAGAAGCTCTCAAGCAGTCCACCAATATGCCAACAAAAGGCAATACCTCCTCTCCTTCCGCTTCACCTCAGGCTTCGGTCTCTAATGGTGGGCAGGCGTCGGCGGCAGCTTTGCAACGTATCCTGCATGAAATATCCGAGGTTAGTCGTCGATTAGATGACATGCACCTTACAATTGCATCACTAGCTGAGGAGACTAAATCAATTAAGACAGAAATTACCAACTTTCATACGAAGTTTGAATCCCTTGATTCTAGAGTTCTGGCAGTGGAGAATCGATTGGAATCTCTTCCAAATCAAGACCGGGACCTTTTACTCTTCCATAGTAAACTCATTGATTTGGAAGACAGAAGTAGGAGGGACAACATCCGTTTTTTGGCTTTCCAGAGCGCATTGAAGGGCAGAGTTCCAGTGCATTTCTGTGTCGTATACTCCCAAAGCTAACTGGCATTCCTTTCAATCTACCTCTGGAGATACAACGGGCTCATAGAATTGGCCCTCCACGTGGTGATCCTGCCGCGCGTCCACAACCGATTATTGCCTGTCTTCTTCGTCATGAACAAACAAGACAAATACTATCTGCTGCTCGGCTTCAAGGCTCCTTTTCTTTTGAAGGTCATCGCATTTTTATGGCAGCTGATTTCTCCAAGGAAACTAATGAGCGGCGGAAAGCCTTTCTCTCCATGCGACCTCAACTACGTCAATTAGGTATCAAATATGGCCTATTTGACCCAGCACGCTTTCGCGTTACCAAAGATGGAGTTTCTAAGGACTTTTTCGACCCAGAGCATCTTCAACAATTCCTGGACCGTCTTCATCCTCAGAGATGGAGGTTCTCACTACATCCTCACAGCAAGTTCAGTCCCAATCACCCTCTAAGTCTTCCACTACATTATCAGATCGCAACAGGCGCCCTCATAGCAGCCCCCGACCTCGGGGTAGGGATCTTGAACGACTTCATCGCTCACAAGAAGATAGGAAATCTGCAATACAATCGGTTTCGGTTGCTACGTTCTCACAAGATTTGCAGAGAGACAAGTCACGTTCTCCTCTTAAAACTCCTTCAGATGCGGACTGAATAATTCTCTCACTCCTGGAAGTTGTTGTCTTTAATATTACTGGCAGTTAACTGTAGACTCTCTTTTCTTGAGAGTCTTATTTTTATTGTTAATTATTTAACACATTTCTGACATGTTTTGCTGTTCTTATAATATCTGCTTGTCCTTTTTTTTTTACCTCTTTCTTTCTAGCTTTCTACCTTATTTCTTTTCTCCTTCAGTCTGCTTGCTGTTATTTTTCTGCCTAATAATATCACTCTTCCTTCTTCCTATATTCATTGCTCTTCTTGTTACAATTTATTGCTTAAATATTTCTTAATGATTCCGCATTTACTTGGGCGCCTTGGCGTCTAATGGTTTAATTACAGTTTTATTACTCTACTTGCACGATTGCATGTTTGTCTATGCTTATTTATACACGCATTGTATGCGTTATGATCTTAGGTTACTTTACATTTAATTATTACTAGATTCCCCCCTTCTATGCAATACTGCTTCTTAATCTCTATTTTGCTCTTTCTACCTTTTTATCGTACCTATGTTTCTTTCACAATGCTTTTCTGGGCTTTCCTTCTATATCATTACTACTCTCCTAATCTTTTCTCTTTTTCTGTGGGGTCTTTTCCCGTGGCGGTGCTCTAGTGCGCCCAGACCCGCGGGTAACAGTTTACGGTCTCTTGATTTCTCCTTGCTTTTACTCAATATTTTATAGTTTTCCTTATTATTGTATCACTTCTCTAAATCTCATCTCCTTTTTTTTTTTTTTTTTTCATTCTTCTTCTTATCGTTTATTTCATGTATTCCATTTAAATCAGAGTATCGTTTCCATTTATTTTATTTTTGTTTCCCCTTCTTTTTGTCATTTCTTTTTTCTTTTTCCTGTGTCTGGTTCAGCACGTTGTTTTGTGCTTCATTCTCCTGTTTCTGATATTTGCTTTGTTCTAATATGGCAAAAACACACTCTCTTAATGCAATTACTTGGAATGTACATGGTCTCACCCATTACATAAAACGGAAGAAGGTTCTCTCCTACCTTCAGACTAAGCATGTAGATATAGCCTTGCTTCAGGAGACCCATTTGGATGCTCTAGAATCAGACAAACTTTGTAGAGACTGGGTGGGTAAGGTTATACATAGTAGCATTCAACAAGATGAATCCACGGACGCAGGTCCCCTCCGCAAGTGTGGAGTTGCAATTCTCCTTCGCAAATCCCTTCCGGTCACTGTCTCTAAAACATGGTCAGATGTAAATGGCCGCTACGTATTTGCTAAACTTAAAATTGGTGATTCTCACATCTGTGTAGGGTCTGTAGATGCCCCTACGGGTACCAAAAAAACATTCTTTCTTTAACTATCCCGCTTGTTGCTCGAAATTAATGCATCGCAATATTTGATTGGTGGAGACTGGAATGTGACGCAAGATCCTATTCTAGATAAAACTGGCCCATTAGATAGGGGCAATGCGTCAGATAGAGCTTTGCTAGGTGACATTATCTCAGATATCGGGTTGGTTGACCATTGGCGTTTCAGTCACCCAACGGATAAGGAATATACTTTCTTTTCGTCGACTCATGGTACGTTTTCTCGTCTTGACTACTTCCTCATCTCACATAACGCAGTTAAGTTGGTCACAGATTCCTGCATTCTGGAAGCGGCATTGTCTGACCACTCTCCGGTTCTCCTTTCCCTTGAACTGGGACTTTCTAGTCCTGGACGTAAGCCCTGGCGTATGAACATTCAGCGCCACAGGACTCCTGTTGGTAAATCCCAACTGCAATCACACCTTCAAACTTATCTTTCTACTAATCAGGGGTCCGTGACCTCCAGCAGGACTCTTTGGGCTGCAGCTAAGGCTACTTTAAGGGGACAATTAATGCGTGATGCAGCACTCGCTAATAAGCAAAATGCGAGGAGACAAGTAGAGCTCGAACATGACATACAAACCTATTCTCGCCTATACATCACTTCGCCGTCCTTACAAAATCGTAAATTGCTTGAACAAGCCCGAATGGCCTTAAACAGTCTTTTTACATCTAAAGCAGAATACGCTTTACAGAAAATGAAAGGTCGACACTACGAGCAAGGAGAAAAGGCGAGAAGGTTACTAGCCGCGCAGTTGCGTCAAAGGGAGGCATCTATGGCCATTCCGGCCATCAGATCTGCGCAAGGACACTTGTGCACAAAACCTCAAGATATTGTCAATGAGTTCGCCTCCTTTTACGAATCCCTTTATACTTCTGATAATCGAATGGATTCGGACAAGATGACGGCATTTCTTGCAAAGGTGCATCTCCCTTCTCTCTCAGCGGATGGCAAGGCCATCCTTGAGGGTGAAATAACTAGGGATGAGGTTTCCAGTGCGGTCGCTGCCCTGCCCTATCACAAGGCCCCTGGTGAGGATGGATTTCCTCCTGAATTCTATCGTTGGGCAGGTCACAATATTATTGACACTCTACATGCCGCATTCCAGGAGGCGGATGCTGCATCTTCATTAGGCCCCCTTTCTAACAAAGCTATTATTGTTGTGTTACCAAAGCCAGGTAAAGATCCCCAGCTTTGCAGTAGTTATCGTCCCATCTCCCTGTTGAACTCTGATATTAAAATACTGGCTAGTATCCTTGCGTCTCGTTTGCGTAAAGTCTTGCCTTCTTTGATACACCATTCCCAAGTAGGCTTTGTACCGGGACGCTCTTCCCGGAATCATTTGCGTTCTCTGGCCCATGCACTGTGGTCGGCTCAACATCTTACAGATGATGCGTTAGCCCTTTCACTTGACGCAGAAAAAGCGTTTGACCGCATCGAATGGAATTATCTTTTCACGGTCATGGAAAAATTTGGCTTAGGTACAAAATTTATTGATAAAGTACGTTTACTTTACAATCATCCTTCTGCTCAAGTGAATTGTGGTGGGTTTCTGTCTGATACCTTTACAATCAAGAGAGGGACACGCCAAGGTTGTCCATTATCCCCCCTTCTGTTTCTTTTGGCCATGGAGCCTTTGGCTGCTACCATCCGTCAATCTGATGAGGTTTCTGGTATCCCCCTCCCCATTGGACATTCCAAAATATACCTGTATGCTGATGATATCTTACTCACTCTTACTCGTCTTCCTCGGTCGATCCCCTCTCTTCTTCAAATTATTAATGATTTCTCTTCCTTTTCAGGTTATAAGATTAATTGGGACAAAAGTGAGGCTTTGCCTATTTCTAACGGTACCACAAAAGCAGCCATCTTTGGATTTCCTTTTCACTGGCAGTCCTCACGCCTCAAATACTTGGGTGTCCTAGTTAATAAAGGACTACAAGATATGGTTGCAGATAATTTGTCTCCTCTTATCTCCCAAATGCAACGGGATTTTGATAAATGGAAGGCTTTGGGTCTTTCTCTTTGGGGTAGGGCTCAGGCTGTTAAAATGGTTACTCTTCCGAGATTTATATACATCCTGGGCATGCTTCCCCTACAGATTCCCTTATCCTTACTCCGGTCAGTAGACGCCCAGATTAAAACCTTCATTTGGGGTACTGCTAAGCCTCGCCTTGCCATAACTAAGTTGAAGGCTCATCAGTTATCTGGCGGCATTGGTCTTCCATCCATTGAACACTACTCTTTGGCGTTACATATTTCCCAACTCTCATATTTTTTACCTGGTATTAAAGACTTGCCACAATGGGTCCAAATAGAACGACATCTTCTATCCTCAGGATCGAATCTTACTCCTTTGTATGGTAGTGGCACTAGTCGTCTCGACCCGAAAAATCCGATATTATCTGCCATGCATAAATCCTGGCAGAGAAGTCATAGGTTGTTAGGTTCGAATCCAAGAATTCACATCAAGGCTCCCCTATGGAATAATTCGGGCATTCGTATTAATGGTCGTATGTTATCCTGGCCTGAATGGCGTGCTGCAGGTATCCTCTATCCGGATCAGCTTCTGCATGATGGGGATTTTAAGCCATTCTCTCAGCTAAGGGTAGAATTTGATCTTCCCCTACACCATTCTTCTAAATACCTTCAGCTCCAGCAATGTCTGAAGATCCATATGGGGTCATCGCCATGGCTACTGCAAGACTCCCCTATTTTATCCTATTTGCACATTTGGGGGAAACTTAAAGGTGTTACTTCTGGTATATACAAAATTTTATCGTCCCATCTTTTCTCTAAATCTCTTTCACACGATCTTCAGCGTAAATGGCAAGCTCGCCTCTCAATTTCCTTTTCCGACACTGAATGGGATTTGATTCTAGAGAATTTGAACAAGGGAGCCCGTGAATCAAGGCTCAAATTTTGTCTTTTCAAAATACTACACGATTGGCATTGGTCTCCAGTCAAATTGCACAAAGCTGGTCTTCTTTCCCATTCTAACTGCTGGAGATGTACCAATTCAGGCTGTGATATTACTCATATCATTTGTGAATGCCCTAGTATCCAATCTTATTGGGCTTACATCGGTACTACTTTAAATTCCACTATGCCCCTAAAATTGCCACTTACACCAACTAACATTCTCCTGCATGACTTACGCCACTCTCCAAAGCTCTCGAAACCACAACTCCGTCTTTTTCATACCTCACTTGCTACTGCTAAAATATGTATTCTGCGTCATTGGAAATCATCTTTACCTCCCTCTCAGGAAGATTGGTTGGTAGCGATGATCCAGACTGCCTCACATGAACGCACAATCTATAACCTTCAGGATCAAGCTGACACCTTTCTCCGAATTTGGTCTCCATTTCTTAAATCAAATGCTGCTAATTCCTCTGCCTCTACTTTTACCCAAGCACATTAATCAGCTTTTACCCTCTCTTGTCCTTTGTTTATTTCTTTTCTTTGCCTTCTCTATCCTCTGCTTTATTCGTTGTAGTGTTCTTCTGTCTTTATCTAATCACTTTATCTTTGTTCCATCTATTTATATTTCCTGCACTTTTGTTGTCTAGGCTTCTTCCCTTTTCCTCTCCTTATAGGTTATTTCTTTATTATGTATCATTCTATGCCTTGTCATAATTATTACTTCAATTAGTATTTATCTATTTAAATGCATATTTATATCATATTTATTCATCAGTATTTTTCTGCATTGTTTCTTTCAACCTGGATTTACTTTCTCTTTATTTTCTGTCGTTTATGCTTTGATGTATTTATTCTATAAAATTCAATAAAAAATTTCAACACAAAAAAAATGCAGGTGTAATGATTGTTCTCCGTCTTAATACTTCGTCAAATGACAACAATGAGTAACTTGAAAATGCAATGCAAAAAATAGCACCTTTCGGCAAAAGCATGCAATTTTCATGTGAAGAGATTGGAGGTGGTTACAGATCCCGTGCACCCCACAGGCTGCGCTGCTTGGTATTTTGCACATGGTTAAGCCCAAACACCGTAAGCTACCAGCGATGCTATTGTTACTAGCTAGAAGACAAGTTGCGATGCACTGGGGAGTTGCTACGTCACCTAGCATTCGAGCGTGGGTCACGAGCGCAGTCTACTGCCAGACACAACTTGCCCTGTACTGGGAGCTTATGCCGCTGCGTTCACGACCTAAGGACATTTGGGGGCCTTTCACACAATGGTTGGAGCAAGCTACACTGCAGGCGCTGTAACTCGATACTATTCCCTAAGGCGGACGTAAGATGGCGGTGACTGTATTTCTCAGGGGGACTTTTTGGGTGATGAATCGGATTGAGGTGACGCATGCGGGCGGGATGGGACGCTCGGCTGCTGAATGCCACGCACCTGATAGTGTAGCACTGAGTTCGTGTGATGGTACCCACATTGTGATGATCTGCTTGGTGTGGAGGCGTATCGTCATCGCTTGTCATATGTACACAACAGTGTGTGATGTTGTTTTAAGTTTGTTTTTGAAAACTGCAAATAAAAAGAATTTAAAAAAAAAAGAGATTGGAGGTGGAAAATTTCAGTTCCAAACGTGCCATTTTCATCTCCGTTTGCAAAGCCTGATGTTTCCGATGCATTCTATGAATGTCACCCTCGGTGCCCAACTACTGAGCAGGCACGTAATTAATGGATCCCCGTCCTATTCATGATGCTGACTCATAATGGGGTCGAATGTCGACGGACTGGCAAAGGGGCCCTCTAACGCTCGTTCTCCAACATAAAAGATTAAGAAAAAAAGTGTGCTACACAATTGAAAACATTCATATTCTACGTGGTATGCATACCTTTTCTCATCTGAGTCTCTCTTTTGGAAAAGTGCGTACAGTCAGGAAGCGTACCATTAGTGGCTCCATTTCGAAAGCACGCCCCCAGTCCCCCGATGGTGTCACCCCCATGTGATGGTGTCACACGGTGCGGTCCTCACCCCCGCACCCCCCTAGTGACGCCACTGAGACTGCCGACTTTGGAGATGGGAAACCAAGGTTCGAGCCTCGGGGTCGACTTCACATCCTGTGATTCTGGGCAAATCACCTAATCTCCGCGTGCCTACCAAAAAATGAATGTGTCCTTGTGCAACGTAACCGGTGCTCATGTAAAGCGCTCCGATACCTTCAGGTCGAGTTCGCGATATAAATCTGCAACAACAAAAAAATAATAAAAAATGTGTTGACAAAAACAACAAGAACAAATGGAATGTCCAAATATTCTATCCAAGCTATATACAGCAGTTCAGAAAGGGTGATTATCTTAAAGGTAATAAAAATAGGATCTAAAGGATGACCATCAGAGTATGAAATGCAAGCAGTTGAAGATCTGGGGTGTGGTGCCTGGGCCCTGCCGGTGTGCAAACAGACACAGGCAGGCTTACCATGGATGTGCCTTCGCTATGAATGTGGATGCGTAAAGAGCCATAAAGAAGGCTCTTGAACTTATAATCAGACTATGTGCACCTCTCACTTTGTTGATTGACATACAAAGAAAGCAAAGTCCCAGTCAACCTAGTAGAAAAAAAACGATAAAGAGAAATTCAGAAAAAACTGGATTTTAATCACTTTCTCTATTAGCTTCAATCTGGACAGGCAGTGGAGAACAAATAGCAAACACAAATTTGAGAAACTAACCAATAAAGAAAATCATGCTGATACAATGAAGCAATTAGCTAGAACAGATAAATATACATAAAAAATTATAATAAATAAATTTGTGAGTTGTGCCAGCTCTCATAACAATACAAGTAAAAAATAGTGTCACATATTTCTCTGATAAATAATAGAAGGTGCAGAGAAACAAAAGAAAAGCTAATGATGTGCAGTTTTCTGTAAAATGTGGATTTTAGAAATGGGGTTTTTGGCTGGCTAGGGCATGCACCTAAGCCATGCAGAACCCACCACTCTAGTCAGGGTAAGGGAGTTACACATCCAAGATAACCGCTGCTCACCCCCTTGATAGCTTGGCAGAGAAGTCTGGCTTATCCCAGAGGCAATGTGTAAAGCATTTGCGCAACACACACTCACACCAGTGACACAATAAACACACCGCAAAAGAGACTTTACACAGTAGTATATAAAAATATCTCATATATTCAATATAACACATAGACCACAATCACATAAATCATAAATCACTTTGCCAACTAGACAATTGTCATAACATCACAGTTACTGCACTAAATATATACTCATAGGTTGCACACGTCATGAAACCACTACCATCACTATACATATTATAAAGGTCCTGAAATTATACTTGTTATCTTATCATTGTAAGACATAAAACGACATGAACCCCAATATCAGGGCATGTAATGCAGCAGTTAGGTTAGAGGAGGAAAACACATGAGTTACCAAACATCGTTTTACATAAATCACCATATGTCATGATGAAATCCTAGGCCACAGTGCATCTGCACGTCTATTATAGGCACTGCAGTAACTTTTCACATCATGTAGATGACAGGGCCACTTGCCCACCTACACCTACAACAGTGAATGTGGAAATTTCCAGGATGTTGTCCCTAACTGCGACCAGTTCCTAGGAAGGTGGTGGTCTGTCACGGGTTCGCTCAACAATGGCCACAAAATCAAGTGCCCCACCCCCAAAAGGTAGAATTCAACTGAGAGACCTTGTTGGGTCCTCCGTGTGTTTGGAAGTAGAGTGCAGAGCTGTTGCTTCACCAAGAAATGCCAAAGGCAGTGGAGAGACCTTGCTGGGTCCCCTGCATTGAGCAGCCCAAGGCGGCTGTCCACAATACTGTGGTGCAGCTGCCACAATGAAGGCTGCCTCGTCGAAACAGGCTGGGCCACCTGCGTAGGGAGCACAGGATGGCTGTCTCACCCAGGGGGGTTCTCCTCTGGTCCCCATGCTGCCCAATTTCAAATAGTACCTTGCAGCTGCAAGGTGCGGCTCAGAGGTGCCAGCAGGGTTGTTTATCTAGCGTAAGCTTCCTCCCAGTATCACTCTACCAGCAGGCTCAGGGTGGGGGTTCTCCATGTGCATTATGGCCTGGAAACCAGCCTCCCAGGTTGGCTGACGGGACCCCTTTGAGGGTTTTTTTTCAGTGCAGCCGGCGATTCTCCAGCAACAAGAGCCTGGCACGCTTAGCGGGAGGGAAACATTGGAGAAATCACTTGGGACTCCCCACTGCCTGCAGCGCTCCACACTCTCTAGTTGGCAGTAACCAGAAGCCACAAAAAGTGCTCACTTCGCATTGAGTTGTAGAAATCAGGAGCATACAACAGTGCTAGCCACATGCTGCTTGGAACCAAAAATAGCACTTTACACTCACTAAATTGTTCCCAAAGCCCCTGGCCAGACTCACAGGTCCCACAGCTAATTTCAGGTGGAATCCTTCTCACTCCCTGGGATTCCAAAGGACGGGGGTGCTGCAAGGGGGCACGTCCCTTGAGAGTACTGGGGCGCCAAAGCAGGGGCCAAGCATCAGGCCTGCACATCAGGGTCCTTAGCAGGTCCCATAACAAAGCAAAGTCCCAAGGTGGTTCCTCCTGGCAGCCTAACAGTTCCTCTTAGCAATGTGCAGTCTATAGTGCCAGCAGCATAAGGTTACAAGTCCATGCAGTGTCTAAAAACATGGGGTCAGAGGCCCTGCAGGTACTTACACTCCAAATGTCTTTGTTCTGGAGGTATCTTCAAACAACTTTAGAAGTGCACAACACCCCCATTCAATCCCCAGACCTGGTTCCAGACACACTACACGGGGGCGGAGACCGCAATGGGACAGACAGGCTTAGCCCTCTTCTGGTGCTGGTGAGAACTCCTTCCACCACTGAAGCGCAGGAAGACTCATCAGGATATGGGGGGCACACCTCAGTTCCCTTTGTGACTGCCTATAGTGAATTCACAAAACAGCCCCCTGTCAGCCTAAGACAGAATTTAATTGGAGTCAGGCTGCAAAGCACAAAGAGTCATAAGCACACAGAAAAGCCCACTTCTAAAAGTGGTATTTCTAACAGAGTGATACAAAAATCGGCTTCCACCAATAAGCAGGATTTATCACCACTATTCCAAACATGCCAAACATGGTGACGCTACTCTTTCCATATTAGAAATTACCACTGAAACACACATCACGAAATTCCCAATGCAAACCTATGAGAGGAGCAGCCCCACAGCAGTTAGAAACCAAATACTACCAGGACATGCCACACAACAAAAGCACAAGTACTACCTTTCACCTACACAGCACCCTGCCCATAGGGCTACCTAGGGCCTACCTTAGGGATGGCCTATGTGTAGTATAAGGGAGGTTTCAGGCTTGGCAAGCAATTTAAATGCCAAGTCACTGTGGCAGTAAACTGCACACACAGACCATGCAGGGGAAGAGGCCTGGGGCTGGTTTGAAAGACTACTCATGTGGGTGGCTCATGCAGCACTGCAGGCCCACTAGTAGCATTTAATTTACAGGCCTTGGGTATATAGGATGCCACTGTACAAGGCTTAGGGGTAAATTAAATTTGCTAAAAGGTGTAGGCTAGCCTTATTAGGTTTGCAGGATAGAGCACATGCACTTTAGCACTGATCAGCAGTGGTAAAGTGCCCAGATTCCTAACGCCAGCAAAATCAGGTCAGATAAAATACTGAAAAAAAGAAAAAGGTTTGGGGATAACCCTGCGAAAAGGGCCAGGTCCAACAGTGGTTATCAGCTGGAATGTAATGCATTGACTTCTTTCTTCAATGGAAAGCAATTGCATGTTTATATAATTTATAACTGTTAAAGCTTTCTAGAATAAGATATGATTGAGAACACCGGATTGAAAAAATCTTGATCACTTAAAGTAAGTAGTCCTTTATTCCCATTCACATTTATCTGATTGGGAATATATTCATGAGTAATGAATAATATTTGGGCAGGAATGTCCCTTGTATAAACAGGCATGTACACCTTACCCAATGGCCTGACTGCATACAAAACCGGTGACCAGAGTTTTATTTTGAGCATGGTTCCATGCTAACCTAGCATTTATCCACCCTACACACCTGAATTCGGGTGCTGGGTCATCTTTTCGAACCTGTTGCTCAGTTTAATGCAATATATAGACACTCTGTTTTTGTTGTACTTGAGTTGTGCAAACAAATCTATTCTCCATCTCACCACTACTACATTGATATATGTCGACTTTTTCTATCTAACCAGGCTTTTCCCATATCGTCTCCCACAATGATGAGTAGCTTCCTGTATGACACTGTGTACGAAATTCTATGAATGATGCTGTGTATTCTAGTTTTTTAAATAAATATTTTTACTTTCATTCTCTCGCCTCATATTTAAGTAAACATGCAGAACGCTAACATCAGCCAGGTTGTTCGTAGAACAAACAAACTTATCTTAAGCAAGGGTCGCAAAAGGCTAAATTAAACATAAATGACAATGCAAATGCACCTTAGCTGCAAACATGTGTTCAGAAAAGCATCAAAAGAATAGTAATTTACAATAATAGATCACATGTATGTCGAACCATTCATCATACAAACTGATTATTTTTCATCAAAGCTCACCTTTCAATTTTGCTGTTCGATCAGTCCTATATATTGACGGAAATCTGACGTCTGTCCTAACATATACATTTTTTTCCTAAAACTATATTTTTAAGATTTTATTTGGAATAAGCAAGACTGCATAATTAAAAAAGCTCGGGATATGTCTTATATTTATTTATAATATTTATATACCAAAAATGGTTTGCCAAATGAGTAAGGGAGTATTTTTTTTACAATATAAATTAATGTTGGGATACTGTATAATGAAGAAGTGAGAGAACTTGGGTAGCAAATCATTGGTCAGGGGAATGGAAAACTTAAAAAAGAAGTGTGGTAGAGAGCAAAAAGGAGCAACATGGGGTCCTATCACCTAAACATTGTTACGGTGGAGGTATTTGAGACTTTATGGGCTGTATTGGTGTTTGCTTGTGACTTTCCCCTGACAGAAACTTCAGCTGCTGCAGGAGTAGGGTTTTCACCTCCCTCAACCAGTAACCAAATTTTCTACACAAAATAAAACAATGCGAGTTTAAAGGGCACAATTTATCACTTCAGACAAACTCCTGTTGGCTCATTGTAAACAAACCTCTGTTTCAACTGAAGATGTGACTGCTTCTGTAAGGCTCGGTCAGTATTTGCATATTTAATTACCTGATTTTGATCTTGACTGATGGGTTACTCCATCCCAAATGTGACAGATATTCTGTCCGCCAAAATATCAGTTACAATATATCCTATGGGATTTATATTTCAGCAGACAGGATATACGTCACCGTAGTGACAGAGTAACCCATCCACCAAGATCTAAATCAGGCCCAGAGTTCTTTCTTTCTGATACACAACACAGAATGCATCCAATCCTAATTATTAACCCCTTCTGTGCCACACCCTTTCCCCCTCCTGTGCCGGGCGTTTTATTAGTGGGTGGGGTTCATGACGAGATAGTCTCGTCATGGGCACAGCGCGACCGTGCTCCATGACGAGACTATCTCGTCATGGGCACTGAAGAGGTTAAACTGGCTAACTTTTATATACAACATGCTAAAATAGATTTTGCCATTTTCTTGCTATTTAAATTACTGCTGATGATATTTACTAAAGGCAACTCCACAAGAATTTATTGAACTATGGACCAAATGTAACAAGATTTGATTCTCAAAAAACCATCACAAAATGTGCACTGTATTTTTCAAGAATTAAATTAGACTTTGTGAATGACCTATGTACTGGTAGGTCAGTGAATAAAATAGGAAATCCCAGGAAGCTGCAGAATGACCTGCCCAATCAATATTCATTAGGTAGGAGACTATTTGTGACCCCCTGAAATTGGCCTCAATTACAGGGATGGTGACCTTCGAGGGACAGCACACCATAATCCCTTTGATTGATTCTAAAACAGACCAATCTGAGTGTCCTAAAAGAACTGGGGCTGCTTTAAAAATGAGTTTCCATTTTGGTCTCCTAACCCACTGTCTATTCTCCCCTTTATGAAAAAATAACCACTAGAATTTAAGAGTAACTAACTGATCAATGATTTATAACCGGAAATTCGGTCGCGTTTCCTTGATACATAACGTGCTGACTCAGAATTTGTAAGGAGTGCACCTTCCAAATTGGAATTCTTAAGGGGTTGAGAACCTCATTTTTCAATCTGGAAAAGATTTAGATCCACAAAATGTCGTTAGTACATATGAAAAATCAATTTTACAGTCACAAACCAGGGAATCTTTAAATGTGTGGACCCTGGTGGTAGCCATTATAGAGCAATCAAAGATTCACTTTCACTCTTAAACTAATAGCATCTTCAGAATTTAATTCAGCATAAACCTGTATTGCACCTCCATTTGCAACTATACCCAAACAATAGATGATCCCTGCACAAACTGTGAATGCCACCCTGCAGCATACAGTACTGAAAGGCTAGAATGTTTAGGGATGATCCTTAACATGACCAGGCCCATATCATTTCTCTTTCTTTAGTGGCACTGAACATCTGTAGACAGGGCGAGGCTCACTCGCCTGCTCACACCAGGATACCCTTGCTGATGATAGTGTGCTATGCAAATACATATAACATAACTATTCTACAATATCAATTGTGAGACCAGACATTGGTCTAATGGTTAAGGAGCTTCCAGGCTTCTAGGGCTTGTGTCCTCATTCATCATGCAATACCACATGCCAGTCCGAGAATAAGGGAAGGCAGCATTCTTCACTTTTGAAAGGTTTTTCAATGTATGGCTATTTGGAGAGCTGATACTTCTGCTTCTGTACATGCTATTAGCAGAGAATATTGCAGGCATGTGCAGCTTGCTTATGATGTATTTCACGTTGTGTGAGGCTGAAGCAAGTTTGGGAATCGTTTATTTGCTCTATCACAACTATTCTCCATTCCCCCTATTTGGAATCGAAATTATTCAGATGTTTCAATAAGATAGAGTGAACTTGGTGGTGACTCAGGTGCTCTTTTTCCTATATTCACACTGTTTGCCAACACCCAGATTCTGTCCCATCTAACCCACCATTTTGTACAGTTGCATCATAGTCAACTGTGGCATGAGAAGAAGTTAGTGCATTTATGTTACTAGCCACACGTTTTGTATTCAATAAAATCTAAACAGAGCTGCCACAACTTGGTCAACTGAAAGAGTTTTTTTATGCATTATGACTGGAGTTAGCTATTTGTTTATCTCAGGTTTCTACAGTATAAAGGGCGATGCTAGGCAAAAGAAATAATCAACCCCTGTGTTTATTAGTGGTAAAGGTGCGTTTTATTTTTATGGGTCAGACACATGTAGTCCTTGCAAGGATATCATTGCTCTGAAGATACTGGATCAGAGAAGCGTAAAAATAAATTTACATTTACAAATGACCCCAATGATTTTCCCAGGCAAGAAACGTCAATTGCACAGTTACGTTGACTTTTTCTCGTCTTACATTTTAGTTTAGATTATGGATTCCGCGTTGTTAAAACAATTGCTCATGCTACTGGATCAATATTGCTATATAGGAATAGATTTCCATTGCTTATAATTTATGTCCCTTTTATCTTCTGACGTTTGTACCAGAGAATTTACTATTTTCAGGCAACTAATTACAATAATCCCCACTGATCGTAGAGGAAGCATATTTGTTTCCAGTCCCTTGACAGGTTTCGTGTTATTGGTTAGCCTACGTGTTCCTTCGTACCGTGCTGTAGTCATTACCATAATGAGACCAGATAATTTATTAATTTTATGTACTTCGAAATAAACATACTTGTCTGATTTTTCAATTTTTGCAGATCCTTCAAAGTAATTGTGTGTACTATGATACTTCTTCATGTGAAATATATTATGTTCTAACTGTTTGAAGAGAAAGTAATGCTTTTTTTATTGTTATACTCATTAGTTTATTTATCAGGTTAGTACTTTCTAAATGTTGGCTTCTGTTGTGCTCTTTTCTGTGTGTGTATCATACCCAAATGTATTCATAATTTTTCTCTTCATACCGTTTTCATTTCTCATTTGTTTTGTTATCTGACTTGTGACAAAAAACGTGGCTTAATTCAGTTTATAAATATATACGCATATATGTATGGAGACGTATATAGCGCACGCATTAGAGAATTTAGGGATCGTGTGGGGAAAGGTACAAGGAAATCAGACAATTGAAGTTATGCAGGCAGGACAAGCGGGTTTACCAGCTTGAGTCTATCCACTGGAGAGTCGCATGCAAATGAGGTGTTCTGCTTGGTGCTGCATATTGACCTAGGTTACAATTATTTTTCTTTTCAGCACACTATTATTGAATTTGTTTCTGCGTCTATCGTTTCTCTGAATATCACATACAGGCAACAAAATTCATTTGAAAAACAAATAACATGTGATGGTGTAACAAGACCTGAGTTAACTAAACAGTCTAGTAAAAATAAGGATAGCATTGATTATAACATGGTTTTAGCTCAATCAGGAAATGTGTTGTTTGAAGATATACAAAATCATATTTCAGCTCATTGAGGCAAATCATGCCAAGCAACCTCAATAGCCTTCACAGTATTCTTGTTGATGGTTATTGTATTGCCAGCATGTATGAAATTGACTCTTTTGTGCATGGTACATCCACTTTTTGCCTGATGACCGTAGTAATTTCGAACTGTGAGTGCACTGTGTCCCTACTTAGCAGGTTCCCAGTCCCAGATCTCTTTCCCAAAACACTGTACCACATTTGGCACAACTTCAGCTACCTCTGTCAGTCCCTAGTAAGTGATACCCCTGGTACCTATGGCATGGGTATTGAAGATGGTCCTCTGGGGCTGCAGCACTGGTTGTGCAACCCCAGGTCCCCATCACCAACGCTATGCATCCTGCCATTGCAGGCTGCGTGTCCTTGTGCTGAAAAATCCGAAGAGTCGACATGGCACAAAGTTCTGTCTTCCATGCCACCCATTCACTGCAAGAGATATAGGTAAATCACCCCTACTGCAGTCCTTTAGCCCTAAGGCAGGGTGCACTATATTCTATATGTGGGCATATCAAAATGGACAGATATACCCCTACAATGTCCAGTCCATTCTGTGATGTTGTAAGTGAACAGGGAATCCATAAAGAGTACATGGGCTGGATACTTGTCAGCACAAGTGTTCTAGCTCCTTGATGGCTTCACTGATTTCTAAGATGTTTGAGACCAAACATCTTGTCTTAATAAATCCTCACTGATTCCAGTGTTGGATTTATTATTAAATTAACACAGAAGAGCCTTTTAGAGGGTCCTCTGAAACCTAAGCAAACACTAGTGGGGTCTCTGACCGGGGTTCATCAGCCTGCCACCACCAGACATGTTTCTGACCTCATGGGGTGAGAATCAGCACTCTCAGGGGACAGAAACAATACCTGCTTTGGGCTGGGGTGTTTCATGCCTCCTCCAGGACTGGATGGTCTTCCCAGCGGGAAGCATCAAAGGCATTGGTGTCTTTGAAATCCAACCCAGGAACCTCCAGATAGTGGGAGAGGACAAGCTCCCTTCCCCGCTCTTCTTCTTCCGACGGGAGGAAAGGTGGGCAAATTAGTTCGTTGAGTAGGAGGGTCCCCCCTCAGCCTGCACCACCCCTAGGGCAGGGCAGGTGAGGTGAACCCCTCTCCTGAAATTCCACCATCTTGAGATGGTGAGAAAACCTCCAATCAGGGTTAGGGTGGTGTCTCTTCCCACAGGAAGTGGTCACTAGAGGGTGTAAACACCCTAAAAGGTAAGTAGGCCATTTACTACTACGTGGCTCCCCTAGTAACGCCCCTAAATTCTGTATTTTTGTGTCTCACCGAGACCGGAATCTCAGTTTCATCAGACCAAAGAAGACCAGTACAAGAGAACTGACTCCCTGCTGCAGGAGGAAAAGTCACCAAATCCTGGCAGCTGCAAGCAGGACTCGACAGCTGCTGCTGCTGTGTCGTCCTGAAACCTGAAAGGACTCCAAGAATCCCGGAGTACCTCCAGCCTTCGCGAAATCAATGAGAAGCTCCCTTAGATTGGAAGGTTCACTCCCCTGCATACTGCATGCACTAATCCCATGAAGTCCGGTTTATCAACTTGCTGTTCACCGATGACCTCGACACATCATCAAAGCAAGAAGAGGTACAACAACTCTTAAGGGTTGGGTCTGCCTCCCTACCAGGTTTGGCAGCACCAGGACCTACTGGAGCCACATCCTACCAATACCCAGGATACCAGACCCCTAAGGGCAAAACCAAGAGGAAGAGTCCCTTCCAGACTCCCAAAGCACCAGAAGCAAGCAACTGTTGAGGGACTTTGAGACACCTGAGATCCACTTCCTGAGTGGCCCAGCTGTTCCAAGATCACCTCTCCTAGTTGCCTGCTCCTGACCGTGAGGTCCCTGAGGACGCACGATGCCCGGCTGACCTGTTCGCTCTGCACCCAGCCCCACTGGCCCCAGCACCAACTAACCAGCTCTGCTTCCATGGTCCCCAGGCACTTGTGACCTCCTCCCTCCGAGGAAACCCACCGGACTCACCTGTAAGTTCACCTGTGCAGTGCATTTTCAAGTGGTCTCCTTCGTCTTTGTCCACCAGTTTCCAAGACCCTCAGCACTCTGCTCCCGCCCGATCTGGGACGCTCCTGAACTTCTCCTGCTGAAACTTTGGACCTGGTCATGACATTGACCTAAAACAAGAAGGTGAATCGTGTGAAAGCAGCACCTGATTTTATATGCATTTTTCCCCTTTTTCCCTATTGATTCCTATGGTGTGTAATTGCATACAAAAGTGAAATATTTTCCAAACTTTGAAAAATCGTATCTCCAAAAGTACTTACCTTGAGACCTGTGTTCTTAGTCTTAAAAATTACAAAAAATTGACTTTATTTTCACAAATTGGTCTCAGATTTATTCTCTGTGAGTACTGCAAATGCTTAGCACTAACCTCTGATAAGCCTAACTACTCACCCACACTACCACAAAAAGAGCAGTAGAATTCTCAGCTTTTACCTCTGTGTACCATTTGGGGATTCTCTGGACTCTCTGCACAGTGTACTTCTTTTTAGTACACTATATAGGGAGCCAGCTTCCTACACATCATGACATATTGCATGGATGGAGAGGTCAAAGAGGAGAAGTGCAGCACCACAGCATGGTGCCAGATTAGGCTTCTAAATGCATTTATTATCCTCTATATTTGCTTAATGTATTCTAACAACACATGAAGAAAAATCCAATATTTTCATTTAAAAGTCTGCATCCAGTATTCACCTAATATGATGAACCCTATATTAAAACATAGTCTACAATTTGTCATATATTTGAGAATATAACATACAGTTGAACTCCTGGAGATTTAAATGTATATATCACTGATTGCACCCCTCTATACCTTGAGGACAAGCTCACTATCACCGTTAGTTCTCTGCACACCTGTAGCCTGGACACCATCAGACTGGATGCAAATAAGTATAAAAAAAACAAATGAGAAAAAAGACATTCTCCATCTATGCCTCTTGTATCTAGGCCAGCATCCCTGTTTCCATCAGGATCAACACTATACTGCTCTAATTTAGGAATGAGCTTGAGACACGCACCTTTAAAGAGCATCGCATCACAATAGAGTAACTGGCCAAATCTGCTCCAGGAACCCAGCTTCTCCTCAATGATCCATTGACTATACCTTCATTTTGTTCCTATACAGTGCTGCACTGCCTTTTTGTTAGGTTTGTGCTATGCATATACCAATTACATACATGCATACTCAAAAGAGGCCCTTCACACCAATGCTGTGAAGGCATTTACAAGGAACATCCATTACTAATGACTGTTCTTTTTCAGAAAGGGTGAAATATTGATTTCAAGAAGAACTGTCTGCTATGACCAGAATTGAAGTGGAGGAGTTGCACTACCTTGCAAGGAGACTATCAGACACATGAATACATTGAAACCTTCATAAGGCCTTAATTACTGACTAGCCTGCTTGAAGACTGCTCCACAGATTAAACTATCCATGAGACATTAGTTACTTTCAACCTAACCAATATGGATAAAGACTGAAGGCAAAGTTGAAATGCGCTTGGATTGCATAGCTGTGTGGGTATTTTCCTGCATCATCTTTGGTGAGCCTGCATTAGCCCAACTTGCCCAGTACCCTTGGATACTGCATATTTACCCAGTCTAGAACTAGTGCTACTAATGTGATTCCCCTTGCACATATCTTGCATGCTATAGGGTTTCACTGTCGGGACTGTGTTTCCTTGATTTTTGACAGTTGTGCAGATTTAAGACATTTTCAGCTGCTTGGGTTTAGCAGTTATCAATGTTGGAACCTGAGGTTTGACCCTCAGCTTAGTTTGGTCATGCTGAGGCAATCATAATAGGTTTCAACCAACTACATCTGCCACCTTTGTGCCCAATTGAGTCCTTGGCTGCCTTCAAAAGAATATCGTCCTTACTAGAAACCAACTAAAGCCTACCAGATTACATTGACTATGGTAGCTGGTGGGTGAATAGATTAAGGTGTTTATTTTTATTGGAAAATTATCAGCTGGCGTTTCAGACCTCTGATATTCTGGAGCTAGAGACATCCCCATTTCATTTAACATATAACATTTCATGAGTGATATAACAGGAGAGGTCATAAGCAGTGAATAATGGGGACATGATATATGGTTAGTTTAGTAAACAATAACTAGGGAAATTCAGTAGTTTTTAGGTTTTATTTTGTACCTGTACTGTACCTATGGCCCTTTTAGTAAACGTCAGAGGTTTTAATCACTTGATTGTTAGGCCAACTTTTGAAGTTTGGATAGTTTATGTTTAAGTGCTTAAGTCAAGCTCAAGTCTTCATCCTGGCTAAAATGTTTCCTTTTTTTCCACGACTTGGGGATTTTCATGGTACCAAAGGTTTGTTCATTCCCCTGCAGGGAATCATGAAAATTGTGAAAATATAGAAAAGCTTTAGTTTTGTTGAAGAAATGGGAAAAAGCCTTGTGCAGGAAAACATAGTTGTTCTCCCTGAGAATGGCATTAGCAAAAGATTTGCTGTGTTAGGATCACAATCTTCCCACCTTTTAGGAACTTTTCTTTTTTTTTACCTCAGTGGTTTTAACTGGTAGTCCATTTTTCCTATGTGTTGTGGTTTCAACCTATTTGCGGTTTGTGGTAGAAACAGGTGTGAAATCCATGGAGGAACCTTGAAAGCTATGCATTTCTGAACTAAACAAAATTATGAATCCAGCAAGAGGTCATTTCTGTAGATTGCTTGTGGTTTTTTTTCAAAGAAGCTAATTGTTGAAATACAAAATAATGAAAAAAAGAAACATAGCAATTGGTTATAATGTTTTCATCTGTAATTGTGTTGCCCCAATAACTGATTTACAAATAACATACTTGTACTTCTTCAAGCCATGGCATTTTTCTGGGTAGTTGTACTAAATCAACAAAGTAGGAGAGAGGGCCCCACACAACAATAGGGCAGGGCACCGTTATAAGCAGTAAAGTCAAATCTCCCCTTGGGACGTCATCAATTCACATAACTTCAGCCTTCACTCTTCAGGCATCCTAAGGCAAATTATGCCAATACTATTAAATCTACAAAAACAGTACCACAGCAGTTTTAGGAGAAACCAAGTTTTAATCGGATGTTTTAAAATATCCTTTTCCATTATAGATTCTAAAATGTGCAATATATACACACTGAAAATAATGCTAATCATGCCATTCATAAACTTAAAATGATTATGACACAAATATATATGTGTGTATTGCAGTTAAAACCCTCACAATGTGGCAAAATACAGTTTATTACAATAAACATAAAACCAAATGTGAACACTACAAGGAAAGTCAAAAAAGACAACAACAATTATAATTGTAAACATACTCATCCATTCAGCCTATACAAGTGATACTTGGTATGATATAGTGATCACGATTTCTTGTATCCAAAAGTTACACAGTATTGCCAATTTCATTGATGCGTTTTGGTGGATCATACAATTTTGGCCATTTTCTTAATGACAAACACATAGTCTCCCACATACAATAAATCCAAATAAATAAAACCTGTAAGAAAATTACATACATATTATAATCTCCAAAATAAATTGAAGAAAGGTTCACGGCACTGAAAAATGTTACAAGGGGAGATTTGGCTTTACTATTTCCTGGATGGTGACATTATCCCATTTGTGTCCCCTTTGAATTCTGCTGGTAGAGTAAAGTTGTACTTTTGTTAAACTGTAAATGCAAAATGACGAGATTACATTTTAATTGCTGGTTCATGGCTTTTTATTTAGGATGTTTGCCCCGTTTGCTTTTATGGCAGTCTAACACTAGTACTTACAGATTCATTTGCTTTACTTTGATGTCAAGATACCATGTTGGATTTACCTTTTTGTGTTCTCAAATAAATGCCCATAGCTTTCTTAATGACCTACCAATAATGCCTGTTTATTGGTCAAAGTATCTTCTATGCAGTATTTTTGTGTTTGCACTTTATAAGTTCAGCACTTACAATGCAACCTTTATTTTTGGGATTCTATTTATTATATGCTTTTTTGGAGGTTCTGCCTCCCTCTGGTACTGCAGGCTGCTCAGCAGAGAGGCCGTGTTCCCAGCATTCAGATTCTTTTAGTTCAAGTGGTTTCTTCATTATGGGATTTATTTTTAGGATGGCTGAGAGCTACATATGCGAAGTCGCACACTACTGAGAAACACTGGACCAAAGAAAAATCCAGACCTATTGCCTTTGTCATTTGCATGTTTGGGAAAAGCGCGAAATTTTGACTTTACCAATGCTTCTTTTTTCTTGTTACTACTTTCTGCAAAGCAGAGGCAACCCTGTAAAATGTTAATGGATCGGAGAGTTCAAACTCTGGGCTACTGCAAGGTCTATTTTCTTGTCAAGCCGCTAGCAGCATGATCGCATTCTCTCCTCACAGGCTGTGGTAGTCGTCTTGGCAGTATCTTTATGTTCTAATATATGTGACACCTTCAAGCAGGGGCGTAACAAATGCCCCCGCAGCCTCCGCTGTGTGCGGGGGGCCCCAGGCTTCCCTACACTTGAAGAGGCCCCCTCGGACCCACACTGAAGTGAGTGCTGAAGCACAGGCCCGAGCAATGCACTTCATTTCTGTTTAGCTCCAGCCTTTCTTCTGGCAGGTAGCATCACACACAAAAAAGAAACAGTTGCAATTTAATAGCTTTTGTTTCTTGACAGCGTAGAGAGGCCTGGAAGGAAAGACTCCACAGCATGCAGAAAGAAACATTCAAGAGAGCAGCAACCAGAAGAGGTCAAAGGGCAGTTCTATGGAAGAAGCAATGCAGAGCAGGAGAGAGAGATGGTAGAACTCTGTGTGAATGGGGAGGGGGGGGGGGCACTCAGCCTTGGTGCAGGAGGCCCCGGGACCCTTCAGCCTTGCAGCTTGCTTGTCAAAAATCATGCAGCAGGCACCAACATGCTCTGCTCTTTGTACAGACAGCGGGATAAGATGACACTGCTCTGAAGAAATGCAAGTAACACTTTATTGTTACATTTTAGGAAACCACTGATTCTACAGGAAACCAGGCCAGGGTTTTGTAATTGCAGGAGTGGGTGAAGGGCTCTTGCAGAAGGCCTGGAAGGATGACTAAAGCAGAATTCAGTGTTTTACTGCGGACCCTCCCACTTCCAGCCTGCACCCTCAGTAAGAGTCCATTATCAGAGTCAGACTACAGAGGTGGCAAGCAGCAAAAAACAAAAGGGTCTCCTGCGTCCTGCATCAGCCTTCTCCTCGGCCATGTTGGCATCCTTCAGCTGCTGAAGGGCTGTGATTCCTGGGGAATAAAGAAGTAGTGAGGCTAGCGCTGGACTAGGTGGTGTCCCCCAAACAGGTGAGTCCACCAACAGCCCTTTTCTTTCTACCTTGATGTAATAAAGGGAGGCATGGAGTAACTGGCAGGCACTGGGGTATTGGGCCACTGCCACAGAAGCATACATTATGCCTCACCATGTGGTCACACCAGACTTAACAAAACCTCAGAAGCTCCCACTGGGGCCCCTGCAAGTACTGAACAAAGACAACTGTTTTAACAGTGCCTGACAGCGGATGGAATTTGGGTAGGTTAAAGACGCTGCTGTTTGGGGACTCGGTCTGATCCCTGTTTTTCTCTCGCCTTTTGTCTAGTGGTGTCTGCCGCCACATGTTCCGCGCCGGGAGACCCTGTTGGGTGTAATAATAATAATAATAATAATAGGAGTGACTCCTTGCATTGCCTGGTCTGCTTTTCAGAGGTAGGTTCTGCCTCCCCCCCCACCAAAGTGAGATCTGACCAAGTAAATGCACCTGCATTGGGATTTTCAACCTGAATCAGAATTACATTTAGCACAGATGTGGATTGCACATGTTGCTCTGGTCTGAGGATGGAAACGAGAACCAAGCCAGGTTCAGATCTAGTGACTCTGGCAGTGGTGCTGTCAGCTCAGAGTGTCAGTGTCTAGGTTTTGTAGCAGGACGGCCCTATAGCTCAGAGCCCTGGCCTGCAGCTGTATCTCAATGATCATCTAAATAGCAGACATTGCTCCTTTTACATGTATGTTTTTCCTCCATAATTATTGAAAGCTGGATGAGAAAGATGGGACAGCTTTTCTATTTTTCAAACTGCACTAAAAAGAGTGCACTGCACTTCCTTAAAATGTATGTTTTTCGTGTTGTAGGAAAGTACTGAAAACTTGTGTAAAAGCTCTCAGAGCTCTGCTACTCGGAAAAAAGCAAACATTTAAAATACCATAGTCAGGCTGCATTCAATATACTTATTCCTAGTCTCTTTCCATCACCTTGCAAATCTCTATGCCCAACACAACATCCCTCTTTTTCCCTGTTGGTTGCCTCACTTTTTATTCTGTGGGTTACTTGATCTCCGATATCTCCTAACATGTAGTTTCCATCCTGCTTTCTTTCCTCCCCTCTGTCTAGCTTCTACTATGATGTACTGTTCTTCTGTGCCTCATTCTTCCATATAGACCCCTTCATGCACTGTGAATGACCCTCATTTCAGGTAATCTTACTCTCTAGACAGCATCTGCTCAGAGGTGGTCACTCTTGACCCTCCAAACCCCCATTCTCTTTCTAGCTCTTTTGTTTCTTTCTCGGTTTTTTCCCTTTCTTGTTATCTTCTCCTTCCCATAAATGTTCCTCCTTTCTACCCTTACCTCTCTGATCTGTTTCTCTCACTCATTCCTTTAACTCTTTGCCAACTGTCCTCACTTTCAAAGTATTCTTTCTCTCTCTTTATCCCTAACTCTTTCACTTACTCTCTCTCATACACATTCTTTAAGAGTGCTCCTCCATTACTAACTGACTCACTCTACACACTTTTGTTATGGACTGTCCTTCTCGATCTCCTTTTTTTCCCTCTTTCCTTGACTGTATCACCTTTCATCCTCTTTCAGTCTCTCTTTCCTCTTATACATCCATTATGGCCTGCTATCTCCTGCTATTTGACCACTCTTATTTTCTTGTTGCTTCTTTTCTCCTATATTGTTTCTCGTCAATGACGGTAACTCTCTCCTGGCAGTCTCCATCTCTCCTACAGCTGCCTCCTCTTTATGAATGTGTTTGGTCTAACTATGATTCTAACTCATGCTCTGCAATACATCTTTCATTATGTTACCTTGATTGTTCATTTTTGTTTCCCCCTCCACTCTATTCCCTTGTATTAGTTCTTTAGCTCATCTGATCGGTGTTTGGAGCATTGCTGAATAAATGAGTGTGCCAGTTAACTGTTACTGTGCCTATTGGCAGGGGCATAACAATGGCCCCTGCAGCACCCGCAGCACGGGGAGGCCCCGAGCCCCAGGGGGCACCCTCTGGCACTGTGCACTTGAAGCGGGCTCCTGCCCTGAGACAGGTCCAGACTGGCAGTACCTGGGGTTTCCTGGGGCCGGTTTTGCTACGGGGGCGATTTTCTTATTGGGGATCTATATTACATCAGGCCACCCAACCCATCAAAGGTGTTTGGTGCGGCCTAAGTGCCAGCTTTAGAAGTAGCAGCACTGGGGTTAAACTAAACGCCATTGTCCCTCTTTTATTTCCAAGTCAGTTAGTCAACACAGAAATAAAAGAAAGACAACGTCGCTCTGCACTCACGCACGCGATAGCAGATGGCACAACCTGTAGCGGAGCGCCAGTCTGACCCTGAAAAAGGTAATTGCGCTTGTTGGTTTTGCAGGTTGAAAGGTTGAAGGGTGTTTAGTAGTCTGCCTCAGTAGAAGTTCTTGAGTCGGGCTTAGTGAATGGGTACGCACAGTGAGGCAAGGGTGAGCACCAGGACGGCCGGGCCCTGTGTCATCATAACAGCAAAAGGTCAGAAATCCCAATTACTTATATGGAGGAGTTTAGCGCGCCTCCGCACCGAGTTAGACTGGTTAAGCATTACAAGCACACTTTTAATGCCAGGAGAGAACTCGGATGCCGCCTAATCACCCGCAGTTTCTTCCTAGAAATATAAATTAAACATGCTAATATGTACATCATTGTTTGTAGGAGGCCACACAAAGTCGGACGGCGTCTTATGTTGTCGCAGCAGTTGGCATGCGATCTTCTTTCAGAAAGACTTCATGCCTTTCAGGATCATAAAAGAGACTTGCTGCAAAGGGCAGCAGTTTGAAGAAAGTCGTCTTAGTATGTTTTACTTTTTGAGTAACATTACTGTGTCATAGGACATAACATTAAGCGGAATAAAGATTCAGATGAAACCACTATTCAATGAGTGCAACATGCACTGTATGAGTTGGAAGTATTTGCTATTTCAGCCATTGATGTGTGCCTTTAGTGGTGAGAGCCTGTCTGCTACATCCTATCACTGATCTGGCACTGGCTGGATCATCTAACTGTATTTTCTATAGTTAAAGTGGAGGATGAACCTAGCGTAGAGGCCCCTGCTTCCGCACTTCTGCCACTCTTCTGTACAGTATGAGACCATGAGCCTTAATCCAAGACCCAGCCGCACTATAACCAAGTGCCAGGCCAGTGTTAACTGCTCAATGTTTAGGAGCCGACTCCTGTGAGCCAGTCTACCTGTCCAGGACTCTGCTCTCCTATCTGTCCACACCACACGCCCTCAGCACCTTTGCTAATTGTTTTCTGCCTTCGTCAGACTACCCAGTAGTGCATGCACATCAAATAAAAAACCCAAACAAAAGCAATTTGAACCAGTCTCCTTTCGAACTTTAGAAAAACTCAAGGTCATCATATCAGTACAGGAACAATTCTTTGTTTAGCAAAACTGTGGACATTGTTTTGATTAAATAAAAAAATGAAAAACTTTCGGAACGTCGTTCAAGCTAGATCTCTGCTCCCCTCGTTGACTCTGAAATGAACAAATATACTTAGATTACACAAAAGCACCTCCAGCAGTTTCCACTAACTTTTGTGTAGGCTGTCGCCTCCACTAATTACTTTTTTATCGGCTTGGGCTGCACTCCCCTGGTGCAGACTGGTTTTTCAAATGTCCATGCATCTTCTTTTTAGCCTGGGTTATCTGTGCGTCTGTCCATGGTTGGTCATTTGGCACTGTAGCCGATTTGCTTTTAGAACTGTCAGCTCTAAAATCAACACTTGTTAAAATTCAGCAGACACTTGAAATACAATGCAAACATTGAGTCTCTCGGGGGTGTCCAACATAGGTCTAGGAGAACTGGTTCCATGCAAGATATTCAGCTATCCATGCAATTTAGAGTCATTTTATGCGGATGTCTTCTATTTGGATATCCTAAATATTTGGCAAGGCCCTGGCTCTCCTGGACCTACCTTGTATGCCCCTGTATTTTCCACAGCGCAATATCTGCCTTTCAGTCATAACGCATTCTTGAATTGGTCCTTGTCATTGCTAAGTACAAAGGATTAAGAAATATACAATGTAGCTATTTTGAGAACAACTGACTAAGGATGCTATGGTTTGCTACCAAGTTAGTAATATTTCAGTTAAAATACGCAAGCACCATTGACTGTAATATTTATTAGAAAGAGATACTTTCTCCAGCATGTGTGTGTTCTTGACACCACATTGCCAGTGCAGCCCATGCCATTGACAGGAAGTATGGGTGGGCATATTTATGATATAGTTTTACAGTGGCTGAAAGTATTGATAATGTGGTCATAATAGTAAGAAGCATGTTAGTAAGATGAATTTTATTGACTTCATATTAGATAAAAATATTTTTAAAAGGTGACCATTTTTCAGAAAAGCGAATTTTTCAAAATCCTGTAATGTCCTGGGATGCATGGGTGAGGCTGCCTTATGTGTTAGTTAGGTTGGCAGGGCTTTCGGATGCCTGATGTCTTGGTTAAACTTATAAGGGGCAGGAGCCCTGTTTGAGTTTGCACCATTGTTGTTTTTAACACGAGACAGAGTGTAGTAGATTGTTTGATGAAAGTGTGGCTCTAAAGATGATTTTGAAAACATTAAAAATCAGTGATCCTACTGTTGTAAATGAAAGGTTATATTAAATATAAAACTATGAGAGCAACATTGTAAGAATCGGACCACCTTATGCTATGTCATGTATGTTGGGTTATGGTATAATGAAATTACATGATATGTTATGCTGTTAAATGGTATGGTGTGCCAAGTTTTTCTATGTGTTAAGTTGTTTTTATATTGTATTAGGTTACTGGGATGTGATACGACATACCGTTGCTGATTTAAAGAGTGCTGCAGGCACATAGAGGTCTACTTAAGTGCACTGAGACACACGAGGGAAGGGGGTAGGCACAAGAAGGGTTATACAGCCAGCTCCCTTGTGTGGGTGAAGGGCACCATCCAGCAGTTTTCCAGCTGAATCGCCTCAGTCTTCGTGGGCAGTGCCAGTTCCATTGAGGCATATTTCCACCTGAGCAGGAAGTGTACCCAGAACCTCTTTGCATCCTTCATCTTTGGGGGTTCTGTATTTCTCTACTCAGGGAGAGGTGGTGGCAAAGCGTTGCTTCTATTGGGATGTTTTCAGTTTCTGGCAGCCCCCAGTTGTGCAGGCTGCTTTCCAAAGGAGGCTTGATGGAGGTAGGCTCAGCCTGACCTGTTTCCTCTCTTCTGATATCCTGCTTCCAGTCGGGTGAAGGGCCTTGACCAGCTCTGGCACAGCAGCTAGATCGGACCCTCCATGCAGATGATTGCTCTGGCTCAGTTCTTCTTGGTGGGATCCTGGAGACCACAACCAGTCAGACTTCCATGTGGCTTCTGTCTGCCACCCACGCTCTGCCCTCAGGTGCCAAACATTACAGATCAAGCAGTGACCTTTGATGGAAAACGTGCAAAAGAAAGTCATACAGATTTAGTGGTGCTTCTCTGGTCTATTTTCTATGTTCTCTGTAAGAATGTGGGTATGACTGGGTATCCCGGTGCACTGTAAGGTCATCATTTACTATGTTTTAAAGGTTAATACATTTGAATATACAATGAAAAATATGTTGTATAATGCACAACTTTTGCCATAATAAAAATGATTGGGGGAGAACCCTCTCTCCCCCACAAACCCTCTAGCAAGAGTCAGGCTGGCTCGCTATGTACCATAGAGAGACTGGTCTGAAAAATATGCCAGGGCTGCTTTGGGTTCCCAGTCTGGCCCTGGCCTGAGAGTTCCTGACTGGGTCCAGAGCCCGGGGGCCCCCTCCATGTACTTTGCAGGGGTGCCCCCTCAAATTTCGTTACGCCACTGCCTTCAAGGCAATTCCTGCTCTACTCCTGAGCCTTGGTGTCAGCATTTTATTTATAGCCCTCGCATTAAGGAAAACCCACAACTGATACTCCACGTTGAAACACAAATATTACTGGTGTACACTAGCAACTGCTCCCGAATGGGCATGGGGGGAGTGGAAGGGGATGGAATATGCAATACATTTTAAAAACTCACGTACCTGGACGCGGCCAGCCGTCGCCTTTCCGCCGTCCTTGTCATCCTCTTCCTGGCTTCTCTGGAAGCAGGAAGCACCTAGGCTCACCTGAGCCAATCACAACGCTTCAATGCAGCATTGTGATTGGTCTGAGCACTGCTGTTTGGCACTCAGACAGGGAACGGCACCCTGGGCATGTTCTCCACCCAGGCTGTCATGCAGTCTGGGTGGAGAACATGCAAAGTGTGCATGGCATTTTGGCGGGCCTTAGATTTAAACACAAGCGTATTATGATGTGTTTTTGAAGTGTAAATATTTTCCTTCCGGTTTCTAGAAATAGGCAGAAAGAGCAGCGAGGCGCCTCTATTACAGTGTGTCTTTGCGTGAAAACACCAGCTCTACTTGTGTAGCATACAGTGATGTGATAGGCTTCAGTGGCTGGCTCGCTCTTTGTGTAGATAAAAATACCTAACAAAATACAACGCAGTAAGAACGAATTGAATCTGAAAACACAGAGAAAACGTGCGTACCCTGTTAAAATAATCAGAATATGTACGCATAGACAATCGCTGACGCCTTCCTGTTTTCCATCAGTTTCCTGAGGCGCATGTGACGTGTCAGGATGGTCGCCTTTTCGCGCCATCATTTCGAGATCTTTTTGTGACCTGCTTATGAACATGTCTTCCCTTTTCTGACCGCAGCGTTTGCCCCCGTGCCCCACAACGACATTGATTGCCTGTTTTGGACTGCAGCGACTGTCTCACACTTGCAGGGCTGTGGCAATCGGTCCGAGTTTTTGTTAGACGAGACATCCTACGTGCTGTTTGTTCCAGACCCCGAGCCGCAGACCAAATGTTACAGCCTGAAAGGGTTTTGAAAGCTGCAGTGAATGTGTTAAGACTGTTAATGAAGCAAGAGAGAGTCTAAGGACAGAATTAGCTCCCACACCCACACCGCAGAAGGTACAGCAACTGTCTAATAGAATTGCATCAGGCTTTTTACCTGGGGACACTTGTATTATGTTCGGCTGAAGTGATGGAATTGGGAAGACAGATGTCCCCAAAGGACATTTTAAAAACCTTGTACCTACATAAATTGCTTGTCAAACCCCTCCGAAATTTGAATATGAATTCAAGGAAAAAATGCCCTTTGCATGTAAACCACACGCTGTATAGCAGAGAACGTGGACTTTAAAAAGATATTTCTCTTCCCTGCTATGAAATAGCAGCAGCATGCCCAGGAGCGATAACAGAATGACAATGAAAAACACAGTGCAGGGAAGAGATAAACAGTACCTTTAATGCTGGCTTCATATGCACATAATTCTGTTCTTGTTTGCGAAATTCTGATTATCAAAATATAATAATTGGATCCTAAGGTTTTTACCGGTAATTATAATGCACATGTAATTCATAAAAGTTTTGGTATCCACTCACAATAAAAACAAAATACATATTTAGAAAATCGAAGATTCCACCTGTAGTATCTTAATTTTAATGGACACTGACTGTTCCCCGCAGTGTCACCTAGGGTTCAGGTTTATGTTGCCTGAGCAAGCTCTGAAGTTTACCTCGCAGGGCGAATTCAGTGAAATCAGCAGTGATTTACGCACTATCCACGCTTCTGTAAGCTGGTCGGAACTATCGTCTTTCTACTAAGCAGTGGCGGCTCCTCCACTAAGGCGGAGGAGCGTCGCCCCACTGCCATTTCAGCAGTGCAAAAAATTAAAAATAAATGATAATAACAGGACGTTATTTTCCTGTGCCGAAATCGGAGACAGGTCGAGCGGGGCTGGGTTCTGTGACCAGAGTAGAGTGAGGAGTGGTTTCACTCCTCTAACTGCCAATGACAGTTTGGCTGGCCCTTTTGCATGCCCTGAGCCCCGTGGAGAACATGCCTAGGTTTTCAGGCACTGCCTGAGTGGACAAACAGGCCACTCAGACCAATCACAACACTGCTCATGCAGCGTCGTGATTGGTTGGGAGAGTACGGAAGCCTGGGTCCTTCCGGTGCTTTCCAGTAGATGAAGAGGATGTAGGAGAGGCATGTGTCGGTAAAGGTAAGTTTCATTAAAAAAAAAAAAATTATCCTCTCCCTTCCACCACCCCCGTTCCGAGGCAGCCGCCGTTGCTACTGAAAAGCATCCTGTGTTTCAAAGATGAGACCATTAACCATCAAAAAATCTACTTCACAATGCAAGAGCTGAAACAAAAGACAGACCACTCTAGCTTTTGTAGATCGACTCGCAACCTGCGAGTGACACCACCATACACTCCAGCACATTGGCTGCTCGCATATCAGACTATCTAAGTCTGAGTCTTTGCTCCACCAGAGTAGAAAGGTGCTGTGGTGACCTATCAAATCATTTAGTTGGAACACTGGTGCTGATTCAGTATCTGTGTGGTATTTTGGGAAAAACGTGAGAAAGAAACAATGTTTGACTTTTTTGAACAGCATTATAGTATTGATAAGATATACAACTTATATATGTGCCCGATGATGTTTTATCTCCTTAGGTCAAGTTGTCTATAAAAACAGTGAGGCTTTCTACATCATCTGTTCTCCATTTTTCTCAATTGAACATCACCCTTTAAAGCATCAGTCACTTCTACATAAAACATGTTGTGGTCTCTTTCAATGCATTTAATATTCCAGTGATGTGTACATTGTGCAACATTTCCTAATCATTTCTACAGTTTCCCGAATTTCATATATTTATTTATTTTTTTCTTTTTTTTCACTCAAAATTCTGTACTTGCAAAGTTACAGAATTGCCATGCAAGCTGTTAATCAACCTTCACCAATTCTGGAATCAATGAATGAAGCACCTATTCAGCGGAGGCAGTGGTTCAATGCCTTCAACCATATCATGGAGCTTTTGGAGCATCCAGGCACAGGCCTGAAAAGAGAAGCTTCTCCTGCTGCATTCATTGGGGTTTGAAGGCAGGTCCACTTACAAACATCTCCCAGAGTAGGCTCCTGCAGAAAGCGAAGAGCTTGATGAGTTTCAAAAGGTAGTAAAAAAAACTCAAGTTAACATTTGATGTCCAACCTAGTTTAGTTGTGTCCAGAAGCACGTTGTCCGAAGGGGTGCAAAAGCTTGGAGAAGATGTAGAGATTTATGTCACATCATTACAGAAACTTGTTCCCGAGTGCCAGTTTGAGAGATGCTGTGATCAGTTAGTTCAGGACCAGTTCATTAGCCACTGTAGTGACAGAAGCATTCAACAAAAGTTGCCCTTCTTTAGATTTAACAGCCAAATTATAGAAACTTCACAATGTTCTGCAAAAGAATTGGACCACAAAGTATCTGAGCCAGTTAATGTAGTTCGTTCCCTGGTGGACAGTAGTCAAAAGAAAATATAAGATGTTTCTAAATCATTTTTCAAACAAATATGTTTACTATTAAGCGAAAAAGCCATGTAGTATCTTACTTTTAATGGACACTGCTACCTGCAGTGTCATCTAGCAAAGACGGTTCATGTTGCCTGAGTTCCACAGAATGTTGTAGCTTTAGCAACACTGAAAAGTATTTTCAGTTATGAGCTGACCCCAGCCTGTGTGCTCCAGGGTGGCTTTGCTAGTAATACTTACTTCAAGAAACGTTGAGATGTTCCAATCTCCAATGCTTACTGTCATCGTTTACCACAAAATCCCTGAAAGTGATTCACAGAGATTTCCATTAGATGAAATAAGGAGGTACTAAAGTGGAAGTTATTTTGTAGCATATTCATAATAAGTGCACTGGTTCCAATCTGGAGGTACCTGGAGCATGTTTAGGATGCACCAGAGAGGGTTTCTGTGCATTCCAGATGAACGCAATCTGCTCACAGAAGTGTTCAGATTTTCTCCTCTGCATCCCTTCAGGACTAAGTCATTAGACACCTGGCTTTGAGAATCATAAAATTGTGCAGGCTTTGTGTACGTTTCTTTTGACAACGAGACAATGCTGTGCTAAATATATACTGGCGCTCATCTCATTGGATGTGGTGACTAACTCATATTTGGATTAATCGGTATCTACTTCCAGCATGTTTACATATGTATGCTTTATGTATGCATATGTATGCATTATTCTGATCTATATCTCATCATACAGGAATCCTGAAAACCCCAAACCTAAATTAAATAGTGCCCATGCATGTTTTGTTCAGGGCACATTTCTTAAGTGATGTACGCGATCATATGGGAAACGATGCAAGTATGTTTGGAATGTGTGACGTTACAACGCATGCCATTACATCACATGCCGTTGCAACGCCAACCTTGACCAGGACTTTCTGTTGGGAGAGCGCTGGAAGTGTGAATAGGTTAATTTTCTATTCCAACTCCAGTATGCGCAACAGTAGAGAAGGTGTTGGAGTTAAATCCAACACCTTCTACACACTGCTGCACACGTTTTTCGTTGCAACCGCATGCGATGTAATGGCATGTGTTGTAACGGTTGCGTAGTAAAGACTGTTTCCCGTATGTTTGTGGTGGTGTTGTTGTGGCCTTCTCTTGTCATTCTGTTTGGTTGTAGTTGTTTGTAAGGTTATTATGTAGCAGCCCCAAAGTCAGTATGATGATGGGCCAGTAGGCGTTTGTTGTTATTTGTAGATATTATCTTACCATCAATAGAGTAAATTGTAAAGGATTTGGTGCAACATCCATGCAGATGTGTGTGTGGTGAGGGCTGGTTTGTTTCTCAAATGCCACCTTATGCTTTAACTTCTGCCTGTTTATGTCGACATCTCATGTTTACTTTGGCAGTTTTGGTGCCCTGGACCATTCGGTATCTTGCATGTCAGGAGATTTGCACTATGGTTTGAACTCTTAGGGCCTGTTTTACTTTTTGTAGACACCAGTTATTGGTTAATTGTTTAGTTTTTGAAAGCGTCACTTGAAGCTGGTGCTGGTTGAGGCAGCTCTTTGTGTCTTTGCACATTGTCCCATGGGTGAAAAGGCCTTGCGTAAGAGTTTACTTTGTAGTGTGTAGAAGCAAATGGGCATTGTTTTTGTATTGCCAGTTTTTGTGTATATTATATAGATCTACCTACACCAGTGCATGCCATTTTGTCATTTGTAGTTTGCCATATATTTTGGTTCTTTTCTGGCCAGACTTGGTCGCCTTAGTGTACCAATAACTATAAAGGTAGTGGACAGACATCCTTACAAGTCATTGGTTCTTAGGTTTTCATTTATTGGTCCTTTATGAACCACAGTCACTGAGATTTTCTTTTGCTTGGTGAGCTTCACTTGTATTTTTACAGGACATAATCTTTCTGTTTGGCAAAGTTTACCTTTATGATTCCCAGATCGTTTTTCATATTTTATATCTTGCTCAAGATAGCCCATAGTGCGTGTAAGACTTTTTTTCATGTGGTATTAAATATGGTGATTCAAGCCATTGTAAGACTTTTTTTATGTGCATTGAAAATGACCAACAATATGTTCATGGGTTTAGACTATAGAGAGCATTGGAATACCTGCCTTCGACAAAACATTCTGGAGAGTGGCTATGCAGGGGACCTGGGGTGATTGGGGGGGTTGAACACTTGAACTAAATCGATTTCTATCACCAAGCTGAAAAAATCTCAACATACAGGTATTTGTCAGTGTTACAGGTATTTTTCAGTGTCTACATATTTTTATATACTCTGTGCACAGAATTATTGCAGGCACAGAACTAGGCCTGGAAGTAATTTTAATTACGTCGGAGTGAGTTTGGTAATTCCACCTCACTCTTTGACGTGGAATTACCAATAATAATGTGATTACACCTGCTGGCGGGATTAAGAGTAATTTGGGGGGAAAATGCTACAAGAAGAAGAAAAATAGCAAGCAGGAGTAACTGCTTGCGCTGCTGTTTATGTTCTGTTGTATTTAGCGCTTTATTCTGGGAGTAATTTGGGGGAAAATTCAACCCCACATGCACATTTAGTGAGAGTTTGCACACTCCACTATTCATGTTTTCTTGCATATAACGCTATTTTCAACACAACATGGATCCTCTCATCCAGTTTAGTTTTCCATATTCTTTACCATTGGGAGACTGCGCTGTCAAGGTGGAGATCTCTACATGGTAAAGTATAGGGAAGTATAGGGAAAAGCTATCTGTACATTACCAATCAGCGAGCATCATCTTGGTGTTGGAGATCCCTGCATGATAAAGTATAGTGAAAAATAGAAAAATTGAAGTAACTTAAAAAATGTTTGTAAATGTAGTTTTAAGTTAAATGTGAATGTAAAATATGTTTGTATATTTATTTTACATGTCTAACTAAAGATTTAAAGAAATAAATGCGACAGCACTATTTACTGAATTGTTACATGTTTTTTAATTAAAGCTATTTTTCTGTTTATCTGGCCATTAGCTCTCATTGTTTATTAAACAGTGTGTCTAAACAACTCCCATCAATGTAACCTTGCATGCTATTCTACAGTTTACAAATTTGAGCACCTGCCTTACTGTGGGATTGTCATTTCTAATGGCATAATGCTCCCAGTGCACTAGTCTTACATGTTAACTGATAGTTTACCATATCTATGGCTATTGTTATACCTCTTTTTAAAAGACTCAGCCAGTTATGTAATAGGAGCTCAAGTCCTAGATAAACTTCATAAAGGGGTCATCTGTTCCATGTAAATGGTTATGGACAAAATCATGACAAAGTGATTTTTGATGTTTATTTGTCTCAAGGCCTTCTTCTACCAACAATGCAGAGTCTAATAGTGAACTTTGGATGTAAAATTTCTAGAATCTTCACACTCTTCTGAATATCTTTTGTGCCTTAACATTATTCTGCTTTAGCCAGAATGGATCATCTTGTCAGTGAGAAATAACCCTAGAATAAAGTGAAAGGGAGAAGTTGTTTGCTTTTTATATGTATGATATTTGCTAAGATTTTTCTTTCCATAACAATTTTCATGGTAGTCATGGAGATGACAGTCAATCAATCAATACATTCTTTATTCGGCCTAAATTGGCAATAAAGGCACACGAAGGCACATGAAGACATGAAACATCCACAAATCATCTCCTATCTTAATTTCACTCGCAGGCATATCTAAATTAAAATACAGCACATTTTTAAAGTGCAACCTTTGAAAAGATGAAAATGCATTGCTAAAAATACCTATATAGAGGAAAACACATGTTAAAAAATACTGTATAAAAACGCTCCAGGGCTTATCCTGATAAAAACCAAACAAACAAAAACCTCTACATAAGGGTCCACAATGTGAGTAGGGAAAAATAGGAACCCCCTAAAGCCAACAATCCAATCAAATTTTAACCAATTTACATGGGCAGTACATTAATAAAATTGCTCCCTGTCACAGTTAATTTCTCAAGGTAGCAAAATAAACTCTGCCAAAAACCGGTATAAAAAGCAACACGTTTTTGGGGAATCCAAAAGTTGCAAGTAAAGGAAAGCTGGTCTCACTTGATAAAAATTCAGAGGAACAAAAAGGGGGCGAATATACATTTGTCTTAAGGCTGACAAGTTAGGGCAACTAAAAACAATATGCAATGTCAGGTGCAGAAATCCTGCAAAAAGGACAGTCTAATCACTTATGCCACCCCATCAACAGCTGTAGAAACAGATTTAAACGGTAGTAAGTTAGAAGTCTTTTATGATGAGAAGTCATGTCCAAAGTTAGGTACATTTCCATTATGTTCATAGATGTCATCGGCATAAAGTGCTTATAACTATCTTTGGTTTGAGCGACATGTAGCCTAGCTTCTTGTGTAGTTAATCTGAAAACCTCTTTCACCCAGTCTATGTCTGATTTACTAATTAGCTCTGGGGCGCTGAACAACTGAGGTTTACCCAACTCTCCCAGGGTTGTTTTAACATAACTTAATCATGGTATGCGATGACTTAGTACAAAATTCAAGCAATCAATCACAATTCTTCTGTTAAATTCCAATTCACTCTTAAGTCATATTGAGAACCAAAGAAGTATTGGATGGAGTCGAATAAATTAGTTATAAAATTTGCTCTCATTTCTTCGTGGACAATTTCCTTTGGGATACTCTGGGGAATTTTTAATAGCTTTCTTAAGATTTTTTTTCCAGAAACTTGAAATGAACGACAAGGCTTGTATCCCCAGATTTCCACACCAAACGCCACAGTGGGAATACACTTTGCACTGTAAAGATGTAAAACAGATTTCACATGACTGTGTCTTGAGCACCTACTAAAAGAATCTATCCCATGAGCTACCTTATTAAGGGATTGTGTATGTGCTTTTATCAGTGATCCCCAAGTCAGTTGGTTGTCCAACAAAATACCCAGGTAACAAAACATATCCACTTTTCCTAAACAATAATCCTTGATATGGTATGTTTTTGATTTCTTATTCTTTTATGGGCCAACTGTCATAATGTGGGACTTAAGGTAATTGAATTTAAGTCCTATGTCCTCCATAAATTCATAAAAGAGATTCAATATAACTAGGTAATTTGGTGTCCGCGCAATTAAAACAGAGTCATCCACATACAATAATGCCGGGACCATTCTGGTTCCCACCAGAGGAACACCCCTGCAATGCTCCTTTAAAAACTGGTCCAGCCTATTAATGTACATTATAAATAGCATTGGTGCCATAATTCATCCCTGACGGAACCCTCGCTCTAACTGAAAGTGCGTAGTGCATTCTCCCTGAGAGGCATATCTCACAGAGTCTTCTAGGCCTGTGTGCAAATGAGATAAAAATGATACACGTGGCTTCTCCACCCCCATGTCCCTCAGCACAGCCCACAGTTTCGATCTGTCCACTGTATCAAAGGCTGTGCTAACGTCCATGAAGGCTGGATATATGTTTCCCCCTTTAACAGTTGTATATTGTTTGAATACCAAATGCAGGTTAAGATTCTGTTCGGATGTGCCCCTTCCTGGCCTAAAACCGTACTGGATATCTGAAATATTTTTTCTATGATCAGACCAGTCTACCAGTCTTTTTAGGAGAATCCTACCCAGGACCTTAACCTCAGAATCTAACAAATATATAGGCCAGTAGCACGCTGGCTCATCTCGATTGCCCTTTTTAAAGACTGTACAATGATTGATGGTTTCCAGGATGTGGGGATATAACTATGCACTGCTGAATTCAAATGTTGAGTGAGTATAGGGGTCCAGAGTTCCACGCATGATTTAAACAGATCCCCGGGGACCCAACAGCCCCAGACACGTTTCCTAAGGAGGTTCCCAGTATGCCAGCTCCTATCTCGTCTAATTCAAACATCAAGGGAGGTACCCTTTTCTATCAGTTTTACCGAGTTATGTGCACCTTTGCTGGAGTAAATATTTTCGAAATACGCCACCCAATCTTTAGCTGAAATCACTTGCCTCATGTCTGGTTGAGTGAGTGCATTAAAAAGAGGGCGGTTCTCAATCCTCCAGAAGGCTAAATTATTTCTCTCTTCACATACTTCCTTTAATTCCTCCCAAGCCATTTTTAGATCTCGCCTGGCATTAGCAGCGCGCATGCGTTGCACTCGCCATGACGAGGGCCTTTTGAAATCAATACGGATTCCAAGACAGAAGATGTGCACGCGCGGACTGGATGCTTTACTTGCGGCGTGACACTCTGGGGACTTTTTTTTTCGCTGCCAGTAAAGCATCTAGTCCCCGCATGCTCATCGATGAAGCTGTTATAAACAGACTTTTTTTTTGGCGGCCAGTAAAGCATCCAGTCCCCGCGTGTATTCATCCTTTTGTAAGCAAAACTTTTAGTATTTCTTGCCTATTTTCCTCTTCACCTCGGCCACACTTGTCACTCCTTTTCTATCCATTTTTTGTATTCACCGAATTTTACTGAGTTTTCAATGGAATCCATTCATTTTTGTTTTTCACTTCTTTCCAGCCCACTAATTTCTCTTACTTGTTCTGTTTTTACTTCTACACCCCACACCTTTGTTATATCTTTACTCGCTCGTCTTCGATAATATTTTTAGCAGAGGCATGAAGTTAACCCAGCATCAGGACATTTTGCATCATTTAATACAAACCTAATAACTAATGAGAAGGAGCCCCCTTAAAACGTTGCAGATTGCTTCAATTAAGTACCTCCGCGTGGTTTCATTATTATATATGTGGAATCCCCTCTAGAGTTCAGGGCTGGCGTGTTTTGTGTGGTGGGAGAGGGCACGCCCTTCCATTAGGACAGTCGTGTTTAACAGATCCAGCTGTTTGCATAACTCAGCATTTGTAAAGGCGACATGGTGACTCAGTGAGTTCATTACTCCTCTGATGCTGACGCTTGGTGTTGGGTGAAGGTCACAATCTCGAGCCCCAAAATGTAAACCCTCCATTTTAGTTTACGAGGTCGAGTGACTGAGTTTTATTAAGTACGAAATTGGTAATAGCAGGAGGGTAGGCCCGTGTAACATAGGACCAGTGCTCCTGTACTGGATATCCATTTAGCAGCCTAATGAATTCTGGGAGTTGCAGTCTAGGTCCAATGTAACTAACGTCTGAAAACAAATATTTGGCAAGGCAAAGCCCAGTGCTGGAGCATTGTGCTTTTGGTAACACGAAGCCATCTCGTGCTTTACCTATATTTGTTTGTTTTTGTGAGTAACGTTAAAGGAGCCAGTATGCGCTGTGGAAAGGGCTTTTCGGTAATAACAAGCATTTGCAATGCAATAGGTCTCGTATTTATGCGAGTTTGACGTATTGGCATTGTAAATGACAATGGCTTATATATATGTTTTAAAAACCAAAACATAAATAAAAGGAAATGTCATTTACATAACCAATAGCTCAAACCCGCGTTAATGCGAGACCTATTGCATTGCAAATGCTTGTTACAAGTTGGATCTTCCTATTCTTTTGTGCTTGCACATAATTTCTTCTGGCAGCTTTAATTTCCGTCCTATTCCTAGGCTTTAGTTTGAGGGCCCGCTTTAGATCTTTATGTGCCTTCGAACAAAGCCTATCAAAGCATTTGGTTGCTGCCTCCTGAACTTTCAATGTGGGGTCAAGGAGCACTTTTTGTACCTCTTTGCAAATGTTGACATACACATCCAGAATAGCCTGATCTCTGGAGTTGGCATATAGGCAGACCTTGAAGTCACAATTACAGCCTATGATGAGCTTCCTTAAAAATCCTCAGGAACTAGACCTGACTCTAAACTATTTGTCTACCCTGCTCTTTTAGTACAAGAGGGTTGCTGTACCTGTTCCGAGTATCCTCCCCTAAACCTCTCCAGCTGAATTCCACTAGAATGGGATTATATTCACTAAAAATACTCCAAAAAGTCCTAAACCCCATTACTAATAAGTCCAAGTCTACTGAAACAAAAATAAAAGCTATAGCAGAAGTCGCACCTTTGCCCTTAAAAGTGGGTACCATTTTATGTGACCTATATTCCTTATTACTTAATAAATTGATACGGTTAAGTTCTGAGAGGAGGAGATTCCTCAAATCTCCCTAATGTGAGCGAGTAAAGTTAACCTGGTCGCAATCTATGGCAGAGTCTGCACACTTAAAGTTGGAAAAACAGGTTGTGCATGGATGTAAGTTAAAACCCCACAGTAACATCATTAAAGGAGGAATCTGTCAGTCACTCGAGGCCTTTTCCATAAATCGCCTTCTCTCTCTTTCTAGAGCAGCCTCTGAGGAGGGGCAATTATAAACATTAATAATAAAATCTTCACCTTGCAAGGGAATGATAGCATGACTCCCAAAATAAGTTCAGAGTCGAAAGCTATCTGCTCTACCCCACAAGCCAAACTCAGGCTTACAAGGGTTGCAACTCTTCCCTGAGCTCTACCATGTACCAACAGCGTCTCTTTCTCTAATCAGGGGCCCTTACTGAGCCCCAGCCTGTGAAGCTATCAGCTCTAAAGGGAGCTCTATGTGTTTGATGATTATGTTTATAAAAATACCCAAGAGGCAACAAGTCAATTTCACTGGACTCTAAATGGGAACTCATACTTCCCAATAAAAGGTTTTTGGCCTAAAGTGGAGAGTTGAAATTAACAAAAATGAAGTCCCCTTGCTGATCAGTGGCCTCAGTGCCAATCCAACCCACCCTCCAGCCCATAGTGATATTATTAGCCTGAGAGAACGGATAATGGACCAGCCAGTTTAACTCCTCATACAATACCTTGTGACCCTTTCTTAATCTGGAGGCCCCCGCACGGATAACTACATATGGGTATGCAGCGGGGGGGCTTTTACAGGTTGTCTTTCTTCTAATATGTATACTCTTGCCTTATTCTGGCTCCTTTCAATTACCCTGGCTGCTTGTTGCACCTATCTTTACAATTATCACCACTGACTCCTCCCAGCATATGAGGCCTGTCTTGATCTCTTGGTAGGTGAGTTGGAGGATTCGAGGAAAAATTAGTGACACCGCCAATGGGCTTATTCCTGTGGCTAAACTCTAACAAGCATGATGTTTCTGTGACCCCAAGGGCTTCAGAGCTGGGGCAAAAAGAGAGAACTTCGGGTGCCCCTTCACATTCTTTATGTCCTGTAAAACACTATCTATAGTGTCCAATCTTGCCCTAATTGGGTGCAATTCCTCCCTAATGAGTGTAGTAATTTGTTCAGTAAGACCAATGAGTCCAGCATCCAAGAGCTCAGGCACCCCCCTATGAATATTGCAATGCTCTACCCCCACCACTGATGTGTCCTGTTCTATCGGAGCTGAAGAAATTCCTGGTTCTTTTCCTGCCTTTAATGCCATGTAGGGCTTAGTTGTCTGGGGGCTTTCCTTCCATTTTTCGGTAATGTTGATCACTTAGATGTTTTGGGAGCCTTTTCTTTTTTGCGACTCACCAAGGAGGGCGGATTTGAGGACAGTGAAGCAACCTCAGAGACCTCGATGACCTCTGAAACCGGAGTCTGAGGCAGTGGAATTGGGCTGATCCCGCTTGAAGGGGGTCAGGTCATTAGCTGAAGCAAGAGTATTTATTTTGCTGCTTTGGTCCCCTGCTGCAGTAAGAGACAATCTTCTTTCAGTGTGGCTAATTTCTGTGTTGATAACTGTCATGGAAAGTTGCAGCATCTTGTTGAGTATTGTAGGGACATGTTAGTTGGGTGTAGATGATTGAGCATTGTTTAAACCTGCTCCAGCTTTCCTTTTACCCATATCGGCACTTGCCTATATTGCAAATCGGGAAATCATGGGGTTCAAGGGCCAAACGGGTGTCTGATCTTCTTGTGTCTGCTAGGAATCACCTCAAATTGGGTTTCAGGCTATGGACCACGGGCCCGAGGCTTCCCACCAATACACTGAGGGCTCTGGGGGCCCAAGCAGGAATACTCCAGGCCACCTGCAGGCTGCACACAGTGGCTTCTTGTGGACTTAGTATTTACATGCTCCCCTCAGGACTCAGGCACCACACTAGTGAGTTGCAAGCCCAGAATGTGGAATAAGGAGCACCACTTGAGTATCTCAGGTGCCCCCCACCAGGCAGGAAGTCTCATCCAAGTCCAGAGGCTCTCTCATCTCTCAGGGGCCTATCACCAAAAGGGTCAGTCTCTGAAAGTCTGGGGCCCTAATACTATCACACTCCCTAAGGGCAGCAGTCACCCTGGCTATAGGCTCACTGCCACCTCCTCCGTGTAACGTCAACACCTGCCACCCTGGGTCTATGCAGGGATCACACCACTGGAGTTCATAGGGGACTTATGTGCCCCTTAGTGATTATCCTTTTAATGCAAGCAGGGAGTAGGCCCCCCTCCTCCCCTCCTTCTGCTGTGCCCTGAAAAGATCTCCTCACCTCTAGGGGCCCGGATAGTTTAGTCCCATAATGTAATTGCACCTCTCAGAAGCCCAGTAGGCAATCAGTTCCTCACTTCAGGAGGCATTTGGGACGACCTCTGTTAGATTCCTCCATGCCCTTCTCAACATTACCATAAGGATTATGGGGGGCCACAAGCCGCTAGCGCACCTCCAGCGCCTTGCTGCTCACCCAATTTATCGGCGGGTCAGCCAAATCCAATTTAGCCCACTGCGTCAATGCTTCCCTACATGTCTGCCCCCCACCAGCTCAGCTTGGGTCTCAGGGAGGCGATCAAGTGGTTTTCCTTTTCCTGTCTATGGCTCCTTAGGGATCCCTAGCCTCCCCCGAGCCTCTGAGTCTCTGGGCACGTCTCCAGAACAGATCAGGCCTGTTCCACTGCCTTCAGCCCGCCTCTGACCCCTAAAGGCGCCTCTGGCACGTAGCTTTCCCCCTTACGAGCTACCCTCATGGGGTACTACCACTGCCAATGTCTAGAGGACCCGGGGTTCTCTTGCTGGGGGTGCTCCGGGCTCAGGGGGACCTGTTCCATCACCCCGCAGCTGCCAAACCACAGCCTGCCTTCCGCGGCGGACGACAGTCTGTATCAATATGTATATTGGAAAGATTCTCATGGCATTTTCTTAAGAGAAATCAAAATGTCCTCTCTATTCCTAATGCATTCTCCTAACAAATCCACTCCTATACTCTGCAAGTCATAAGGTTTGCTGATTCAGTATTTATTTTATTATCTGACATTCAGTTATTTTGAGAAATTCATATAAAGGGCATCTCTTGAAATTGCAAACCCCCACAATCACGTGGTTTATGTTCTTGATCTTTTGTTACAATTTCAGTGATTGAACACCAGTGCCTGCCATATGGCCACTCAATTCTTTCATTTGAATACAATGAAAAACAGGTGCTAAGAAGCAAAATGAGTGATAGTCTGTCCTGTTATCTGTCCCCAATTTATTTCAATCTAAAAATTGTGAATTTGGAAATAATTGTCATTTAGCAGCCTATTTATATACAATTATTAAATAATCCTTCTCAAGTAGAGAATAAAAGTAAGCACATAGAAGAAAAACATTATTCTGGTCTATGACACCGCAACACATAGGAAACATAATCATACTGATTATCTATTTAATCCCTCATTGTTAGCTTTACTCTCCTATGTCAACAGCCTGCCTAATTCTGACGTTCTTAAGATTGAAAGTATCACAAATGTAGCTTCTGGATCCTCTCTATCACTTGTTGCAAATGTCTTGAACGGTAGACAGATTTTCTTGAATTTAGCCATGTTGTGCATGATCAGGGCTGTCAACCTTTCCATACCATAGATATGCTAAACTATTTCCCACCATATTGATATTTAAAAGGGGCAGAGTTTTTCTGAGCCATGACAATAGTAACTCTTGCAAATGATAGGAGATGAGTCAACAGGTTCCCTATAGGGCTGGACATTGGAATTCGCTGTTGCAACTGGAGTGCCATTATAGTAGCACCAATTAATTGAGTGGTAGTTCAACAATAGAGATCCTGCTAATTGAGACAATAACTCATTCCAGATGGATTGCACCTGTGTGCAAGACAACAGATATGATATTATGAGCCCTTTTCTACACATAACAAACCACACCGTTATTCAAGATAGATCTGAACTGCCAAATATCGTATGTAATCTAACCTGTGTAAAGTACCACCATGCAAGTATTTTAAATAAATTGACTTTGTATTGTACACATATAGAGGCTTTTTGCTGCTCTTAACCATCTGTGAGATCCTCTTGGATCGTTATTCCTAAATATTAATCCCATTTTATCATATAGGGGCCGATTACAATGTCATTAGGAAAGCATTCCCACCGAATCGGGTTAGGAATACTTTCCGAACGATTCATATTTGGGAAGTCCTACCGACCGATTACGATGTGTCCAGATGCTTACGGACTCGGTTTGGTCGGACTCATATTGACTTAAATAGGAGAACACAGGCTCTCATTGGGTACACCCATGAGCCACATTCGGTCACCTCTGGATGAAGGGGGGCCCATTTTAGAAATCCATTTTGTCTCGGTCAAACCGATTTGGATCGGCTGTCCGAATCGGTCATTGTACTCGCTAATTCAGAAACCATCTACATTGGGCTGGACAATTCGGCTCAGACTGACTCTGGCTGTCTGAATCCCATTTGGAACCGATTCGGACAGCTTCCTTGCATCGTACTAGGCCGTCCGGATAGGTGTCTGATTCGGTAGGAAACAAGGGTTCCGAATCAGATTCAACAATACTATTTTATCATGTAGTTGTGCTTTCTCGATTGTGGTCCTATGTGCAAGGTAATATAAACTGGCAAGAGATACCCAGCCTTTGAGTACTTTGAGAAAACAATTGTTCCACAGATGTTCTCTCAACTACCAGCATTTTTTGTTCTTGACAAAATTGCGCGGTGTAAAAGTTGGTTCAATCTAAAGTTGGCTTGTAGTGTTAAATTGAAGCTCTGGAAGCATGTTGCTTTGTCCAGGATTTCCACATTTTAATAAAGCTCCCCCAGGGAGAGTTGGTCACCTGAATGCCGGTTCCCAAATCAGCCGTCTTCCATGATAGGCTTAAATGCTGCTTATAAGTCATTGGAGTCTAGACCAGGGGAATATACTTAGGTTTTGTCTTCTGCTGAGATTGTCCAGGTTTTTGAGCAAGCTCGGTTCAGAGTATAAATATGTATTTTGTGGTAATGTAGTTGAAGGTGACAGCCATACTATATGATATAATGGAATCAGCAAGCTGTCTTGTTCTAGCGCCAACCATGGTATGGTGTAAGGAGGCAATCAGTACCTTTCCAAGGTAGGGCATAAATGGTCTGGAAATATATATATATATATTATCAGGAGTGATCGTTGAACCTACAGGTGAACCTACAGGTGAACCCATCAGCCTGTGAAATCGGCACTGATGACGGCCATGGTTGGCCATGGTTGGCCAGAAACGCGTCTGCCACAGCGTTCCACAGACTGTTTCAAGTGATTAGCTGGGAGCTCATTAAATCCTTTTACCATACCCGGAGCATGTGTCCTGCTTGCTTTGTAGTGAAGGTGAGCGTTGGAGTGAATATTTGGCCGGTTCTGCTGATACCGGCTTTGGACACGCCCTCTCGGTCAGGAGCTCTGCGTTCTTTCAGCAAACTTGTGGACGAGTACGAAGAGTACAAACGCAGCGCCCCCCCGAGCGAAAACTACTGCCACTGGGCTGTTATGTTTGCGAGGGGAGAGAGGAGGCAGCGAGTGTCTGCCTGATAAGGATACGGATAAGGATGCGAGCTGACTCTCATCCAGGAGGAATTTGCAGTAGACTGTCCACTGCCACGGAATGTGGGGCATTATCTTGTGTTTGGAAGTCCTCAACACTGAATGGGGAACCACGTTGGACTGCAAGTACCAGCATGCAGTTCTCCTGGAGTCCAGCGATATACAACCAACACCTGACTGCAGTGGGAGGAGTCGAGAGACTACTTATCAGGAGTGATCGTTGAACCTACAGGTGAACCCATCAGCCTGTGAAATCGGCACTGATGACGGCCATGGTTGGCCAGAAACGCGTCTGCCACAGCGTTCCACAGACTGTTTCAAGTGATTAGCTGGGAGCTCATTAAATCCTTTTACCATACCCGGAGCATGTGTCCTGCTTGCTTTGTAGTGAAGGTGAGCGTTGGAGTGAATATATATATATATATGTATATATATATACACACATACATATATGGAATAGGTCCTAACTATAACTACCTACTGGAGACCACAAATCACTTTTCGAAAGGTCAGGTCCTTCAAACAGGCATTAGTAAGCAGGACCTTGAAGAAGCCACAAGCAGAAACAACATGGCTAAATAAAAAGCAAGGATTTATCAAGTACCTAAAATGTAAGGCGTGCGTGCATGGAATTAACACAGATCCGTATAGATTAGGCCTAACTAATAAGATTAGGCCTAATAAGATAAGGATGATCAAGGGCAAATATACGTGTAAAACTGGTTTTGCAATCTACGTACTGCAGTGCCCTTGTGGCCTGCGCTACGTAGGAAGCACGATCCTTGAAGTTCACAAGCGTGTCTTACAGTATTTAAAGTCGATAAAGAATGGTGATAGATCTTATCCCGTGGCCCGGCATTTTGAGAAAGTCCACAATAAAGATACTAGAGGTCTGACTTACTATGTAATTGACTCTGTAACAATGAATACGAGAGAAGGAAATAGGGTGAAGAAGTTGAGGAGACTAGAGTCTCGCTACATTATAGAGCTCAATTCAAAGCAGCCAAGAGGTCTGAATATAGAAGAGGACTTGCACACACATTTATAAGTACATTATAGAAAAGCGTCGCCCAAGATCAGAAGGTTATAATGTTTTTATTAATGTTTATATAAAGGAACATAATTATAAACAGACTCGATGAAATTGTCAGATAGAAAATGGTTACATATCTTGGAAACAGTTTTCTGTTGTGCAACTTTAGCCCACTTGGGCTCGATACGAGTATGAGTTTAATGCAATGAAATTTGGGTCAAGTAAAAGTTCCGTAATGCGCACCATTAAATAAACATAGGCTCACTTGAGCTCGAATGTGAAAATGAATGATGCTTGAAGGATAGTGTCAATAAAGCTCACTTGAGCTTGAATAGCAAGCGCAGAAGCAGCGTATGAATTAACAGAATTAAAAACATGAAATGCGATGTTAATTGCCAACATGACCAATGCGAAATAACATTATTTTAAATGCACATTAGAAATTGTTTTTAACTGTGGACAAAAATTAAAAAAGAAATGTAATGTGAATGTAATGACTAAAACTACGAGTCTGTTTTTCACGTTAGTCACGTTTGTAGTTGTATTGTAATGCACGGTATGCACTTTAAAAAATGGCCGCATTTCAAACTTCTTTACCAGTGAGCAAGACTGCTTGGCAGTCGAAACGCGTTTGGTAGCGGCAGAAAATAAAAGTTAAAAACTGCATAAGGTGTCGTCATCGCTTATTGAAATATATATATATATATATATTTTTTTTGCTGGATGATTGTACAACTTATCTTTGAGTTCTCTCAGGGATGATTATCCCACATAAACTTTAAAATCATGGTCTATATTTGTGATATGACATTGTTGGGGCCCTACAGGAGCACTGTCTAGAATGTAAACAGTAGACATGGTAGAAAATTGATTTTCACTCACTATCCTTCCAAGCAATGAAATCCCACAGTTGCCCCATCTGTATAGAGGTTTAAATAATACATCCATTAGAGGTGGGATATTACATCTATATAGATCATTTGTATGGAATTTGATCGATGGATTCCTGGGAATGTAATAGCATTATGTGCCCAAGTCAACCCATTAAATTCAAGGGAAGCCCTGCAGGTGCAGGTGGGATGTGAATCTCCCATGCCTTGTAATTTAATTTATACAAAAACAGGAGTCTGCTTCAAATTTGAAGAGTTCATCTAAAAGAGATAGTATTGATGTATCTGGACAAGTCAAAGATTTACGGCACATCAATGGCAAATAGTGCCACTTTATATTTTTCCTTATCAACTGTGATGACTGTGATCTCTGGATTACTGATAATTTTGCAAATTGAAGATGCCACTTGCAAAGCAAAAACAAGGGGGATAGCAGACATTCCCGTCTTGATCCCCTCTAATGTGATAGAAATGGTTCACCATTTACCTTAATCCTAGCTGTGAGGAATGTATAATTTACCAGGATGTAATCATATTTGAGGCCAAATACTGCCAATCCATCCTATCAAATGCCTTCCATGTATTCAGTGAGAGAAGCATTATTTAAATGTGTCCTCTCTATACAAGATTTATCAAGTTGACTGCCAGCCATATAATTTCTCTTGCCTGCTGGTTTCTAACAAATCTTGACTGACACTCTGATATCAGTAGTAGCCAAATATTATCTAGCCTAGTTACTAAAATAGATGTAAAGATTGTCACATCAAAGTAAAAAAGGATAGTCAGTCACTCTGTACAAAGTGCAATTTATGGGCTCTTTGTTAGGTTTAAGTAATAGGGTGATCATAGCCTCTAACTTCGATTTCATGATGGTGCAGACACTGTGAAATGTGTTAAAAGAATCAGATAGAGGACCAATTAATAGCTCACGATACATTTCCTAAAAGGAGGCAAAGAAGCAATCTGGGGCTGGGGCTTGTTTTATGTAAGTAGACTGATTACATGACACACTTCTTCAAGCACAATAGGTTCCTCAAGCTCCACAATCATTGAAGTGTCAATAAGTGGAAATGTGAAGTCACCTTGGTATGTGTCTTTGCAACATTCCCTGGGGGATTGCGAATGGTCTTTCTTCTTATTAATGCTAAACTACAAAATAGCGATATTTTTGATGGATGAGCATTGTCTGAATTATAAACATTATGCTTTGAACCTAAGAAAAGATGATTGTAGGAGTGTGGGAGCACATGAAAAATTAGTCTGACACATGTGTAGGACAACGTGAGGACCACAAAATGTGCGTATCAGGCATGCCAGGTTTTATACATTTGAAAGACTGAAAATTGTGTCCTTTCTACTGTACAACATCATGGTTAAGCTTTAGAACAGACATGAAGCCACACCCCAACATAGCATGCATTCCTTTTGCCGCAGATATTTCTGTGAAAATTAAAGGAACCTGAACACAGCAGAGGCCCTATAAATGTGAATGATGCCATGGAGGTGTGTGGCCACATGCTGTGGTTGCCTAGTCTGTAGTAATGTGCAATTTCTATGCTACTTGTATTGTGAAATTCATCATTAGACTACATCACGAGTTTTAGATTGGTAGTTTAAGCAAATTTGATAGTGACTGATCTGATTTAAAAGTTTATGGTACAGTTGTATGGTGAGAGGAAAGAAGGTTAATGATAAGATCAATGATTTGAGGTGTTGCAAAGAAGAATGCAAACACTTGGTCCTGTGGTGATTATGATTAATTATTTTGTGATGTTTTCAATCATTGTGTCTACCATCAAAATACAACGTAGAATTAAAAGAGATGATTTAATACACAGGTTTAGCTTCTGTAGTGGCATCTGGGTTGTTTAGAACATGAAGTCAGAATAAATGCATGTTGGACTTGCACATGCTCCCTAAACCAGAATTTGTCCAGGCAGGGTGGAATGTGTGTTTTGTACACATATGTGGAGCTTTCTTATCTGGGCCTACTTTTTGTTGTTCTTCCTAAATGCTTTCTTTTCTATTTTGATTGAGTCAGTCTGACATATTTACTATGTACTGTTACAAAGAAGATCATTCTGCGCAAATGACCTGGATTTTCTTTAGGCCTACAAATTGCATACCTCAAAGCATAGAGCCATAATATCATTGTCAGAATATTATCTGATGTAAATATCTTGTCCTAAACATCTATCACAAAAACACCACCCTCACTGTAAATAATAGAAAACTTACACCCAATGGGAAAATATGTTTGTAAAGGATATTTAGGATATATTTATGCTGGACAATATTTCTGCATATGACATTCTGATATACAGCCTGAAAACTTGCCCATTAACATGACTTCTTATCGGATGAAAGTTTGTACATGTATTCTGTTTTAAAGGGATGTTGGCCCAAATTCACTTCTGTTGAATGTCAAATGGCAAATACTAATGAAGGTTTTCTTAATTGAGGGGATAGGATGATTGACTTTGTCTTTTCAACAAGAGTGTAGGTATAGTCAAGCTGTATTATGTTGTATTGCATATTCTTCCCTAAATTGGGCAAAAAACTGTCCTAGGTGTTCCCTTTCCTATCTGCTAACCAACTTCTCAGTTCTGCTGGGAGAGCATGTCAATGCTTCATTAAAATGTATAAGTAAGTCATACTTATTCAGATTCCGTGGACACCAGTTAGTAAAGCATGTCTGAGGTTTCGTGCAATCAAACCAGGGTTCAGTGCTGGTTTCAATAGCTCCACAGCTTTGATTCAAAAGCATATTTTGAAGACTGAACCTGCCAGATATATATGTTAATAAAAGTGCTATCAAAAGACAAATGACTAATGCATTTAGTCTGTTTTTAAAGAGTTATCAGGGAAATAACATCTCATCTTGTTATCCTGGGGAAATGTGTACATAGTATTTCTTGGCAGAGAAGTTCTTTAGCTGTAGTTGTGGTTCTTACTCAATGTTTAGTCCTCTCAAATGTTAAATCAAAACATGGACTTTCTGGTACGAGCTGGGTGTGTGTGTGCATAGACCATGTGATTATAAAGGTGTCTCAACTAAGCAAACCAAATATTGTATGGTGACTAGATTCATCTCAGGCAACCATTTTTACCTTTGCCAGGTACTTATGCTTTTTACCTTTGCCAGGTACTGATGCAAGATCAAGTTTAGTGCCATTTTGTGTCTTATCAGACAGCACGGAGATGTCCAAATCGGTGCTCGCGGAAATAGAAGCATTGCAGTTAAGTCACATACGGTGTCAAGAAGCGTCTGTTTACTCCCTTGTTTAAAAAGGATGTTCCTACTACAATGTAGTAATGAAATATGAAGCTGGGGCCACTGTTAAAATCCTAAGGATAATTAAGCAAGAGAGACTTATTCTTGGATAAAAGAGCTCATTGTTTGTTCTGAGTCCTGAGGAGAACCCTGTTAAACACATAACAGGGTTCAATATGCATCAACTGTTGGTTTCCCAAACAAGTGTTTTTTGCAGGCATTTACCAAGGTGGCTCATAACATGAAATATTCTAAGTTATAACTGTGACGAAGTATATTGAGCCCAATTGGAACACTGTTTGTCTTTGCCCTTGTTAAAAGAATAATTAGGCAGGGCGTTGTAAAGCCAATTGAAAGGGTGTGGTTGTTTTTTGTTTCTTTTGTGTGACTAAAAAGACAGATTGTCTTAAAAATCACAGAACCAGAGCTAACAAGATTTCTTTACTACGTTTTTATGTTATATGTGGATAAATTGTCCAATTTTTTGTTCGTTTTTTTTGCAAACAATGTAATGTGTATTACAATGTTATTGTGACTCTATGTTATACAATGTTTTGAGATAATATGTTGTTCCAACCAATGAGTATTGCAATTTTGAGAACTTCTGAAAAACAAAGTTTTGAAAATAGAATATGAAATAACAGAACAAAATAAAAGATATGGTCATATCAATGGTTTTGTGTGATCAAGATGTGAGATTCTGAATTGAGATCAGTATTGACATGTGTGTAGTTTTTTGATTGTTTAAGTAGGCCTAGCTTTACTGATTATGGGCCAAACCCTTTCTAGTTGATGAGTTTGTGTCTAATGGCATGCTTATGTTAAAGAATTCTGCATTCAGTCTTTGATGATTATGTAGAAAATGGGCCTTCTTTTGCTGGCCAGAACAATAGACAAATATGATGCCTGTTATCAGCTAGTCAGCTTCAAGGACCTTTCTGATTTCTTGACCATTCTTTATGTAATGTTCCCATGTTAATGAATAGTGAAACTTGAATAGATTAATGTGTAGTCATATGTTGTAACAGATTTTATTATCATATATTGTTTGTGCATATGTATGTGGGACTGTTTGTGTAATGTGTAGGAATCAACACTAATTCTCCCTCTAATATGCATTGCTTTACCTTAACCATAACTATAGTGCAGATAGTGCGTCACCTTTGGTGGAGAAGAACACAGTGGTTTTTTCCATAGAAGATCTAGAAAATGATTTTGGTGATACTCATGTTAAAGGATATGAGATCACATTTGGTGCTATAGCTGAAGTGGAATGGCAAACTGAGATGGTGAAAGATAATAATACTGCTGGGATTTGTAGAGCGCATGTATCACCATGTGGGTATCCAGGCACTGTCCATAGGTATGGGGAAATTAAGTGATTTGCCCAGAATCATATGATGGTGAGCCGATGCCGAGATTCGAACCTGAATCCCCAGCTGCAAAATTGGCAGCTCTGGCCACTACACCACATCCTCTTCTAGATAATCATCTATGTGTTTTGAGCAGGCCTTGGCGAATCGGGAAAAGTAATCTGGTAGTTGGTGAAGGTTCACTTTTGAGAGGCTTGCAACTTGCATGTCATTCAAATATAAGAAGGAAATTGACTTATTTGTCACATAAAGGTAACAAGAAATTGTTATAACAAAAGAAAGATTAGGAACTAAATTCTGGTGGCGTGGTACGGAAATTGAAGTTGAACGATGTGTGCATAAGTGTGGCCTATGTAACATTAGTGGCAAGGTTCGGGTCTCTAGACAAATTCCCATGGTGTGTTTAGTCTACCTCTTCACCCATGGGATGAAGTTGCCATGGTCAATGTGAGCCCTTTGAGAAGAGAGCATCAGAGTTCCTATTTTATACTTTTACTGGATTTATATTCAAAGTGGTTGGACGTTACTTTTGTCATTGATAATACTTCCCATAACAATATATGGTTTTTAGAAGAGATATTCAAAAAATAAAGTTTTTCTGATTCCATTCTTCCAGACAAAGAATCTCAATTGTTCTCAAATGAGTTTTAACTGTTTCTAAGAGGTTGTGGCAGATTATATTAGAAAAGCTCCATATGTTATCCTGAAACCATTGGGGCTATTGAAAGGTTAAACAAAACATTCAAGGAAAGTATTCAACTGGTTAGAGCAAATAATTTTAATTGGAAAATATTCTTTTTGTAAGAGAGAATTACTGCATATTGCATTTCTCCACATGCATCCGGTGGGAAAACTCCATTTGAACTTTTTAGAAGCCGAGCTCCCAGCACTTTATCTGTCCAGGTTGGATGAAATGGAACAAAGCAGTAAGGTACAATTGCATGAGTGATTGGCCTACGAAGGAGTTTGATCTCTGAGCAAAGATAAAGCCTTATTTTAATGAAAAGAAAAATATAAAGCAAAAAACAGCCTATTTTGGAGCTATGGTGAAAATCAAAACGCCTGTTCGGTGTACAGCATGGTCGAAATTTACAGAGTTAAAAGGTTATAAAACATTTAAAAAATGCAACAAAAACAGTTCAAGTGAGAATTTGGAATTTAAACTGGGTAGTAAGTGTGAATGTCGAGTCTGGTGTGATGGAGAGTCTATTTGGAGATATGCTAGGAATAAATCTAATTCCATTTCAACTCAGAGTTCATGGGAGAATGATGGTGCAGATGGCTGCACTCTTAGGAAGAGTTCTAGAAAGCACAGAATGATCAAGCATCCAGGTTATCTGAAAGACAATGTAAGTGTGGGGTTCATGACTTGTTGAACATGCCACATATTTGTTATTTTAGTCATGGTAGTGATCATTCCTATGTTATTTTATTTGTTTAAACAGCAGAACTGTAGTTTCTTGCAGATGAAAAGGGAGAAGTGTGATGTCCTGATATTTCCCTTTACTTTTATTTGTTAGAAGCTTGGTGGTTGGGGTTCTGTGCTTATGCCAATACAGGGATAGAATTATAGTGCTGAGAGTATGGAAGGGAATTGTATGTTTGATAGTTAAGGAGCTGTTTCCGCTCTGGCTGGTTTGAATATAGTAAACCTCAGTTACATCTGCTACCAGTCTCTGTTACTCCTAAGAGTTACACCATTTTACATGTACTTTTGGTGTTCTGTATGTTCAGCGCAAAGACACCCTTGGGTACTTGCTTGCTTAATAAGTCCATTTAACATGACATCATAGAATGCCATGGTAATGAGGTTTCTGAGAGAACACAGATGGCAGACTGAGTTTGGTTGTGCATTTGGTAACATCTGCTCCTGGTGAGATTTTACTGGTATCTTCCTATGATCTTGTCCATGCTTGTACCTACCTGTCTATAATAAACCCTCTCTTAAAGATGCCACCGGATTAGGTATCACTAAACCAAACCACTTCTTGCTCATCAAAATGTTTTAGTATATTGTGAAGTGATAGACATTTTTATCTATTTCTGTATGATTACGTTCACTTATTTGGTTGAATGTACAGTACCAGCTTATATTTTAAGTAAAAGTACATTATAAAACATGTTGAACTTTGCAATCACTTGACTAAATAATTAAAAACTGAGCTATAGTGTTCAGAACTGATGTAGACTTGTGTGTACATGTGAAATCCATTTGAGAGGTTCGAGCAAATGGCTGGGACCTGGGCAGCAGATGACTAAAGGGACCCAGAGCCATAACTTGGCTTGATGCCTGAGGAGAAAAATGAAAATAATAGGCAAGTAGCACATAGCTACAAGATACCTGGAGGCAGGAAAATGGCATGAAATTCAATGCGCGTCACTGGTCAGTACTGACGACAAGCACCAGCATGCTGCACTGGTTGCTACCACTCCCAATGTACCTACAAATTGTTTACTCGGCCCGGCGGAAGGGGAAAACAGGACAAAAGGGATGGCCAGGCATCTCCCAGCTGCACATTCAATGGCAACAAAAACATAAAATGCCCACTCACACCAGAAGGAGGTCCAGACAGGGAGGCAAAGGCAAAGAAAAGTGATAGTATCCTTGTGGAGCAGGGGATAAAGTAAAATCAGGAACAACGCATCCCGCAGAGGGGTAAAATAAGGTGTCTGGTAACACAGGGGGCTTTCAAATGCCAGACCGGAAGTGGGGGACAACGGATAATTGGTGGCAATATTATGCCTCAAACCAGCTCTGAAAGCTCCCTCAATAAATATGCAAGCTGATTATATGCATGATGTGTTTGTTCCATTGAATGTGAAGTATTATTTCTTACAAGTGAATGAATCAATAATGATGTCAAATCTTTACTAAAGAACTGCATTCTTTTTTTATCCAAATTGCAACTATGCGTGGTCTGTCAAGAAACAGATGGGGGGTTGGCTGTAGGGGATATCAGAAGGGGCACATTGGCAAGAATGACTGCTATTATAGTATTTCTTTGATGCTTGAATTATTGTTTTTTAAATACGTAGGGTCCATAAAGAATGTCATAATAGTAAAATGTACACTGCAGAACTGCATGTAATGACCACCCTGCTTGGTCCCAAAATGGTGCCTATGGTTACACTTAGAGAATAACAATAATTTGCCTCACTAATGAAGGTTGTAAGTGGTGACTCCAGAGGGGGACTGATTCACTCACCTGACAAGTCTCTTTGGATGCGGCATCTGCTTTATTTCTCTGGTACCGCACTTAAAGATCAGCAACAATCACATGGCCTGGCTATGGTTATCCTCAGAACATAATAGTACGGTTTCAGGTCTTTTTGGCACTATTCCACCCTAGTTTTCTTTTGATTGGCACCATTGCATGACTTATATAATCCTCAAATTCCACTGTATATTTTAAAACTCAAGGGGTTGTCTCACTGTATGCTGACTTGATCTCACCTGACTCTAATATGACTGTGTCATTTTTTCCCTCGACCTGAAGGTCAGATGCTAACTTTTATTTTACCCGCACAAGACAACATTATGCAAACTTTGTCTTTGATATTAATGGATTTGGAGTATTAAAATCCTTCCATCAACCTGCTTTTAAAATGACACCTGTCAACATGACCTACAGCTATTAGTAGGGGAACCTCAATACACCCATCTAAGCAAGCCTTAATGTGTTTGTTGTTGTGTACCTATTTGAAGCTTCTTCCAAGCGAGATCAACTTCACTCTGCTGTCAGCCCCACACTGAATGACGATTTCCAGATACTAATACCCGCACTCATGCTTGCACTTGCATGTGCATACTATACTTATACGCTATATCCTCTCAGTACATCACCACTATCATTCCCAGTTCACAAACATACGGAACTTCAGTAATGGATATTGTTGTCACCATGATTACCTAGTAATGAAATGACGTCCAATCGGAAAATTGTCTCATTCAATGTTGAAGGGCTTTACCACCCTATCAAATGTAAACAAATAAGCAACAACTACCTCTTCAAACAAAAACGTGATATCACCTAGCTATAGGAAATTAAATTTGGAGATAAAAAATCTAGCTTCCTTAAATGCAAAGGAGCATGAGGTAGTAATGTGTTCCCCTGCACTGCATAAAAGGAATGAGGGCCTCATACTTATAGCTAAGAAAGCAAACTTTAAAGTTTAATTTTACTTAACTGACTCCGAAGGATGGTGGATTATAGCAAAACTGGACATAGCGGGCACCCCCATCCATGTTGCCAATATCTGCTGCCCAAACTCTGATGACTGTTGCTTTTGGGTTGACCTTTCATACAGGATAAGTAACATTGCGGATAACAAACTTCTATTGGTTGACTGGGACATTAATTTACTAATGGACATACTCTTAGATAGGAATTCCAGATTAAAATACGTCATCAAAAAAACATAAATCTTGATCAGACTCTGCCATAAATTGAATCTGAAAGATTACTTCAGATTACAACATCCGTACACAAAGGATTATACTTTTTTTTCTCATCCACATAATTCATACAGCAGAATATACACCAATTTTTTAATTGATATTTTTACCCACCTTATTGACCTCACAGTAATCTAACCTAGACTCCTATCAGGTCACTCCTGTATCAGTGTTTCCCTCATGAAAACCAATCCGCAACCAAGCAACAAAATCTGGAGTCTTAATGACGGTCTCTTGGAAAATCCAGTGAATGTGGCTATGATCAAAGAAGCAATTTCTAATTACTTATTTGATCTGCAATCCTCAAGTGACCTAATTCACTTAGAACAAGAAATCAAACCTTTAGAACCTCTTCACATAATGCACATAGACCAAAAAGCATTATCATCACTCATATTTGAGAAATGTGAATATAATACATTTCTTAGCGTATGAGCAGGTGCTTCAATCAATAAATATAAGAGTCTAAATTTATGCGATGACAACACAGCTGGTAAAATATCGGCCTCATATTTCAAACGTAAACAAAACACATAAAGTATATCTAACCTGAAAGATGATAAAGGGCACATTCATACCTCCCCTCAAAAAAGTATTTAAAAAATACTTTTAAAAATGATATACTTATGAAGGGTGTATCTGTAGAGAGAGAAGACTGTGATAAGTATTTGGCAAATCTAGATCTCCCACACCTTAGCAAAGCTGATAATGTATCTCTTAACAAACCTATCTCCAAAGAAGAAATTGAACTGTCCATTAAGACACTCAAAACAGATAAAGCCCCGGGCCCAGATGGGTTCTCTGCCAAATTTTATAAAGCTTTCTCAGACATATTAGACTAGACAATGAAGAATCTTTTTAATCACTTCTCCTAGACTAGCTCGATACAACCCTCTTTGATGGAACCCTTAATAGTAGTTCCTCTAATGGAAGGTAAGGACCCTACTCTAGCAAAAGAAAAACAGACCGATATCCTTAATCAATATCTACTGAACAATTTACTGGAAAATACTCACTAAAAGACTTGAGCCCCTTATGAACACCTTTATCACAAGTAGGTTTCTTAAAATGCTGTTTTTCCAGTGACAATACTCGGTTATTGTGTCATGTGATTGAGAAAGCTAAGTCAACAACTTCTTCAACAGTTTCAATTACTTTAGACATGAGGACAGCATTTGATATGGTGCCCTGGTTTCTCGAGGCAGTCCTCCATAAATACAACCTAGGTTCACAGTTCATAAAAATGATGATGGCAATCTGCTCTAATCCCTAAACGAGGGTGAGAGATGAAGGATACATCTTAGATTACTTTAAATTAGGACAATGAACAAGTCAAGGGTGCCCCCTTTCCCCATCACTCTGGCACAATACAGATTTAAAAAGAGTCTCTTTTAATAACTTTGCAGCCAAACTGGCCACATAAGCAGACATTGTCTTAGTAATCACAGAAGATACACAACCTTCTGTTCTAGCCAGTGCGGATACAATAGAAAAATACTCCAGCATTTCGGTGTACAGGCTAAATAGGGATAAGTCTGAGGTCAAACTACTGAATAGGCTAGGTTTAAAGGATATATTAGCGTCTACAGAATTAGCTTGGCAACCCCGGTATCTTAAGTTCCTGGGTCTGGAATTTGGTGATAATCTCTTAGACATTCTGAAACATAATGTACAAATCACTAGCAAAATAATTTTGGATATTTTAGATGGCTGGGCCCCGAAATTCATCAATTGGTGGGGAGGATTCGAATCCATGAAAATGATGATTATTCCTATTATAAATGACCTCTTAAGCATGTTTCCTCTTGAATGTTTCGAAGATTTATTCTACAGGGTAGACAAGATACTTAATACATTTTTATGGCAGGGCAAACAACAATGAATTGCTTTAGAAAATCTCAGTCTCCAGGAAGAGCTTGGAAGGGTGTGGTTATTGAATTTTAGGAATACCAACTAGCCTTCCTGGCTAAGCAAGAACTACAATGGGTCCTAACATCGAACGCATAGCTACCAGCATGGCTCCTAGTGGAAAAAAAAATGTTCAATGGGAGCAACCCCATTTTTCTTCAGACCGGGTCAAAATATGACATCCCCTGTTCAAGGTGCAATATTATTAACACTAAAAAGTCCCTTTCAGGTTTAGATGCTCTCTAGGAGGTTAGGATTAAAGACTCTAATATGACATCCTTATGGTTCCTTGCAAAATTCAAAATAAACAGCAAGCTTATTCAACAGAAACATTGCATTTCCAAAGGTATCTTGCTTGTCAAACATTTAGGCTCCATCACACCCTATTTCATTTAAAAATCCCCAAACACAATTTGTTCTAAATAACATAGAATCGTATAATTTCTTGAAACTAAAATATTGTATTAATAAAAATCCTAACCCATTAAAAGACCCATTAATTGCTCATTTATTCTCAAAATTGAACTCAAAGTCAAAAGGGCATCATTGGTCCAAATTTTATAACATATTATTACTAAAATCTTTAGGCCTGTTAAAACACCATATATGGAAATGGGAATATAATCACACAGTATCTCCTCAAGTTATTCCCTGGAATAAAGTTTGGAATTCAATGTTCGCATATAAGATAGCTCCAGTTCTTTCGCAAACCAAGTACTGGATTCTTCTTAGAATATACTGGACACCTGATCGTCCGTACAAAATGAAACTAAAAGAGGACCAGACTTCTTGTAATTGTGGTGAAGGGGTTGGGGGTAGCTCACATTTGCTATTTCACTGCGGGTCAGTTTAAATTTTCTAGACAAAGATATTATGTTATATTACATAGGTTCTAAGGACCCATCCCAAAGAAGAATTTCCCAACATTATTCTAGGTTTTCTAGACCCAAACATTTAAAATTAAAATAACAGAGATCTTTTGGACCTACTCCTGACTACCACCTGCAAGTTTGTTTTAAATAATTGGAATACTCTGTAAAAACGTACTTAAAGAAATGGAAGAAATTGATACCGTCTCTTTGAAGAATTCACCATGGAAACCCCAGTACAAGGTATTGTGGTAGTCACTTGACGCCCACTTTTCAGACACCAAAGCATGATGAATTTCTTGTATCCCATACTTGGCTATAGGTCCAACAGTAGTTTGTGCTTCTTAATGTTTTTGATGCCCACTGTCACTGTGTTTCTCAATATTGTAACGTACCATCGTGGTGATTATAGTCTACAGTCAATTTCTTTGGAGACAGTTTTCTCCTTCACTCTCTAGTAAGTTATGATTGTGTGTGTCTCACCTCAGAGTATATACCCATATGTTATAAATGTATCAAAATGTTAACGGTCGAACACCTATTATATGTTGAAATAGTAATGTCAGTATATTACTTTTAGAAAACATAATAAAGATTATTTGATATTTGAAAAGGTGCAGATGGAATGAAAGGAAAGAAGGGACAAAGAAAATAAGATATAAAAATAATCCTCTACATACGTGTGTGTAGATTCTGGTATAGCACATATAGTTATGTGTTTTCTCAATGTAAATGAAATGTTGCTCATTCATGCACTCCTTGAAAATAATTCGCCTCTATCTAACAAACATCATTCCCAGGATTTTTGTCATATTCCTCAAACACATACTTCCACCAATTTCTATTTTTTCCTGATTTGACAGCTTACCAGACGTCTGAAGAGACCTCTAGGCTTTATGTGTGTGTCCCTTTGCCCCTCGTGTTGAATACCCTTGCTTCTTTGCTTGCTCTTTTGCAGTCAGCAAGTTGATAAACGTCATTGGGGACGTAGAACTGACAACCTGGCCTATCTGTGAAAGAGCAGCCAGTGGAACTGTGAACTGCGGCATTTATCTTGAGTGGTGCGTCCTCCTTTGGGGGACATGTTACAACAAGCTTAGGCAGAAGATTCACCTCTTGGCATGAGGGTTGCCACCCCTTTCTCTCTCTCTCTTTTTGTCTCTCTCGGCTTTTTCTCCATTCCTCACTCCCTCACACTTCTCTCCTGCGCTAACCCTCTCGTTCGCTCTCCTCAGACCGATTGTAAAATGACTCCAGTGCGATGCTCTCTAATGTAGCCAGGTTAAATGCACAAAAGTTTTGATTCTTAAAAAGGCCACCATACCAGCAGCAAAATTAAAACTGCGCAGTATGTATACTAAAGAAAGCGAACTGATTGTATAGTTAAGGATGGTGGGTGATCAACAGGCATCAGGAAGAACCATGTTATTTTCACGGGGCAAAATGATATCATTTCCAACATCTTTTCGTTTTAGTGGTGCCTCATTCACCATGGTAGCAACATCCTTGTTCTCCCTATCAAAAGCAACCGATGTGATCGAAGTCAGAGAAGGGCAACTTTAAATCTCTTACCAACAGTGTAACACGAGTTCAAAAAATGCTACTTAGAAAGCTTTTTGCATCATTTGTGCTGTCATTCTCTGTTGTAAGACAGTGATAAGAAAAAGAAACGAGCATTGACAAAGCAAGTAGGTCTTTTCTTGGTAGGTTGGTGCCATGGTTATTTTTGTATTCCAAACATCTGCCACAAAAAGAAAAAGAAAATAAATAATAAAATATTCCAGCGTCTAAACGTGAAAGCTACCTACTTGAAATAAAAAGGTTAAAGAATAAAAAAAAATACCCATTGCATCTACCTTTAAGAGAACGGCAAGAGTTCTTCCTAGCAGGCTGGTGTTGTTAGTACAGGTAAAGACAAACATTTTTGGTTTTAGTGCACATCACAGCAAAATATGTTTCTTATTAGCACACATAAAATATTATGCTAATTTTTAATTAATATATATCAAACACATTTAAAAAAAAAATAACAAGGCTAAGTAGAACAGTGTTTTTTTTTTTTAAATGATAAGAATAGAAAGAAAGAACAGCACTGCTAAATTAAGGCTTTGGCCAAACAGTCTTGCCACTGAAGGGCACTGAAGGATTGAAAGGCTGAACACAGTCTGCACTGTGTACACACTGTATGCTCTACATAGGATATGCTGATGTGCAACCCTGGCTTCTCAGTGACCTTTCACAAATAATTTCTGTTTCCACCAGAGGGATTTAGTTTGTGTGGGCAGCCTGGCCAAGGCCTTTTCTCCTGAAGAGAGTGGAAACCCACGCGAAACGTACTCACAGTCTTCTACATCCAAGTAGTAAAATAGCATTGCTTTGTTACATTGGTCTCCAGGTGACAAAACACATATTTGCTTAATCATGGGATTCTCCTCGCACCCTAAATTGATTATTATGGCTACAAATCACCAGGGGGAGTAGGTAAAGGGCAGAGTGCAAAACTCAAGGGTTAGAATGAATCTGAAGGAACTAAAAGTACCTCCGTTGGAACTAAACCTATATTTTGTCCCCAGGGGATAGCATTAAAAAACTTGAGAGGAATAGTTCAACCCTAATTTGAACCTTTGGTCAACATGTTTCAGCTTTCTGTGTCCCTGGGTGACATTTGGATTTCTTCAGGACCAAAAATCACTTGTCACTCAGCATACTCAAATCGGGATAATAAAATAAATGAAAGGTAGTGTGTTACAACTAATGATCCTCTAATTGAGAAAGGATACACCGTGATCTCTACCTGAAATAATCTAAAAGGAAGAGTCTGGAGATAAAGTATACTAACATTAAAAACAATAATTATGTGGACATTTCCTCTGAAACACCATAACCAGATGCAATGATGCTGTGTAACTGTGCATTAAAACTGTGAGGTACCCAGTGAAGGTATGTCTGCACATGCACTTACAGAGCTCAAAACAACTTCCCCAAGGTAATTTTATTCATGTATGTGATTGGATTTATGGTAAAAACAAGGAATTGATAATATTGTTTGTAATATATTTTTGTGATGAAGTTTTGAGAGATTGTGGCATTGTGTTTCACTGTCGTTAAATTATATGCTACATCTGAGTCAGTGGCGTAACAAAACGTGAGGGGGCCCCCTGCAAGATATGCTAACTGGCCCCCACACACTCACATCAGTAGGGGCAGAGTATGCCCACTCCAATATAGGTAAGCTAGCCCCCTTCCCACACTGCAGGACCTTTGTTATGCTCCATATCTGAGTATATGACTTTACAAGTGTTGTGTGATTGGAGAGTTTGAAGAGAATTCCCTAGGAGAAACTGTTTTAGCTCTATTTAGCAATACCCTGTCGCCTTGGTGTTGAGGAGTTAATTTTGTTGGTCTTTGAGTCTACTGTACATGCACTTACCCTCGCTAGTAGAGTATAAGTGCTCCACTCGAGGTCTTCTGGTAGGGACGGAATCAGCTACGACTAAACAGACACATTATCAAAGGGAAAATCATAATGTTGTTGTTATTGCGACTTCCACATACAAAGGACAAGAATGTAACAGGCACCAACCAAGGAGCATGTAATTTCTTGACTAACACGATTATTACAGCCTGGTCTTCCTGACACCTCTGAGATTATAAGAGTCCTGCATATGAGTCATAATTAATATGTGACTTTAAATGCATTCTTGCCAGATACACCTGGAAGAGCACTTGAGCCAGGTGTGAGAAGAATAGTCAAATATCATTTTGAGAAAACCATCCTTCGTTGCAATCTTAGATTTGTGAGATAATTATCCCAACCCCTTCGTTGGATAGCCTACCTGCAGCTTATGGTCACGGCTACCTACAAATAGTATTATTAGTTGTCACAAAGTGGGCATTTCTCCAGCAGTGCTTTATGGAACACATCATATATATCCCTCCAAATAAAGATGATGTAGCTTAATGTCATACATCTTGATATGGAGCACCTTCTTGCCAGTGGTAATCCCAGTATGTGGGTTTTCCTCATTGAAAACACCAATGTCATCTGTCACAACAGAATACAGAAGGTACCCAGTCCCCATAACTCTATCGAATGACTGTAGCTCTTCGGAAGTGGACAGTTCAGCAAAGCATGTTCCTGTTGTTCTCTCACATTGCAGGGTTCAAAATACCAAGGCAGACATGGGAAGCAGTCAGTGCTACTTGTCGCATGAAATGAAGATCCTCAAAGTCATCAGTCCCTTTGTTGAGCCTTGGACTCAACCACCTTTAAAAACATTAGTGACCCATCTCAGCTCCAAATGTGACAAGTAAGCTAATTGTATGGGGAATGTACAGTCATCCTGGTTATTCCAGCCCTGCCTTGCAAGGTTTGGTATTCAAATCTATTATCTGCTACACCTCCCTCAGAGACCTATCTAACTCCTCCAGAAGACTGACATATTCAGGGAGGGAGGTAGAGGTAAACACCACGCCCTACCGTAAGTCAGCCTGAGAGCTTAGTTCTTATGAGGGTTAGCCTTTCAGAATCTAGGCTTTTGCCCAGAGACCTATAAGGCGCTGACTGCCTCCACAAATTCCTCCACTTACCTGAACAGAATAAGAGGAACTCTCTCTATGACAATGAAGGCCATAAAGAAACTCCTGATGGGTATGATGCATGTGGTCCTTCCAGTACGATATCAAGATGCCACATGGGACCTTCTTCTCAGAGTGATGCATAAGCATTTTAAGTCAGTGGCATCCTCTGACTTAAAACTCCTTTCATGGGCGATTACTTTATCCACAGTCATAACTTTGGCTAGGTGCGTAAGTGAGCTATAAGACCTGTGTGCATAATGGCCTTCCATGCTGTTTTATGGGTGACAGGGTAGTTCTTATTCACACTTTATTCATCCTGAAAGTAATTTCCACGTGAATGAGGAGATAACACTTCTGAAGTACTCCATTCCTCCACAGCTGAGGTGGTCCAGCTCATTCTGGACATGAAGTGCACCTTGCATTTATTCCTTGATGCACCTATGAATACATTCATCAGTTCAACTTTTCCTGACCTTTTTGAGCCATAATACCCACCAAGCTCTTGCTGAGGCCATTGTTGCTTATTGAATACTATCATTCTACACTGTACAAATAGCCAGCCTCTAGCTGGTGTAATGTCACATTCCACAGTGCTTAGTTCTAATTGGTGGCATTGTGCACCTTTCAGCGAGTTATACTGGGAGATACATGAGGTACCCCACACACAATTCTCTGACAATATCTTCTAAAGCTTTCCTCCAGGAGCAATGCTTAATTTGTTGAGGAAGTTGAGCAAAACATCTGTGCCTGGGTTTAAGCTGCACAATGCTGAAGTCTTTTTGCTCCCCCCCTTCTCCATCTTCATTGCTCTGAAATCCAACTACAGGTTGCTGATAGGAAAGACCCAGGAGGCTAGAGTAAGAAAAATGTATCTTTGTGGTCATTGTGTTACTCTTGGTGTGTGGAATTATTCCCAATAGCAACACTATTTGGCTGACCACCTCCTCTTTATCAAAAAACTCAGACTGATTAGCTACTTTAGAAAGTTGCAGGGGCCTGGCTAGTGCTTGCACACATATTGTAACGGGAATATGCTGCAAATGGCGTATGTGAGTAGATATGAGGGGTGGCAGAAGCTTTGGATTAAAAATGCATGAAAGCAGTTTCGTATCACAGCACTAGATATCAGAGTTACCAAACAGGAAGCATAGTTTTATAAACAAATCTAATTACAAGCTACCTTTTCAAATCCAAATGAAGTTACATATGAGTAGATATTATCTTACATACCTCAACTAGTACTAGTGGTGAATTGTTGGTTATACTCACTGAATACATGCTTCATGAAGCCCATTCTGAAACCATAGCTTGTGATGACTTTTTACACAAGAAAAGCATACATCGCGTCCTTTAACAAGTCCCTTCTTTTTACTTTTAGCATTTCTGATATCTATTTTCTCTTCTTTCATGTTCGGAACAGATTGTTGTTCAGATGGTGCAGCAGATGCTTGCATTCCTAAAATAACATTCTGAATTCCAGTTATTTGATATTTATGTGAGAATGCATTGCTCAATGAACGCTCTATAGGGGATGATTGCTGGCTATGACGGCATCTGCAACATACAGTGATTGAAAATGGGGATAAGTATGATGTTTTTCGAGTTTATATTCTTTTACTCTCAAACGTAAAATAATAATTAATGTTCACATTTTATTTCCTGCTGTGGGGTATGTAGAAATCCAGTGTATTGATGATTGTGATTGGCATGTTTGCTTCTTCCATGCAGCTACTTCCCGGCAACAGAATGAATCATAGATTACCTAAGGATGATCAACGCAATAGTAACCGGGTGACTCTCCAGGGGAAAATGTGCACAAATGATACTGCAAGATTTAAACAAGCATTTGAAGTGCAATAGGTCTCGCATTTGCGAGAGTTTAAGCTGTTGGCATTGTAAATGACAATGCGTTTTATTTATATGTTTTGATATTTAACACGTAAATAAAAGGCATTGTCATGTACAATCCCAATGGCTCAAACTCTTGTAAATGGAGACCTATTCAAAGAAGCGGTCGCCATTCTCCCGGACTACTTAGAATGTGAAAGCGCGCGCAGCACGCTAAGTGTTGCAGGAAAGCATGTTGTACATACAGTAGGAGAACCTATTTAAAGAAAATAGTTCTTACAGACTAAAAACAACTCACCGTGTAACAACCAAAGTAAAAGGGCCAGTCCTCATGGGAGGTTACAAATGAAGAAAAGGCAGTACTAAGGAGGGACTAACAAGCCTATTAGTGAATCAGAAGCCAGCATAGAATCCAGATCCAGAATACAACTTATTTAAAGATGATTAGTTAGTGTAAAAAATAAATGCTCTCATAAATGATTATGCAAATGCGATAAGTAAAATATAATAAACAAATAAGAAATGTTGCCTTAAAATACATTACTTTATATCAGTAGCGGTCCGTGGAGGGAGTTTGGTGGGGCAGTGAGGCGGGGCGGGGAAATGTAAACACCGGAATATGTATAAACGGAGGTAAGTACACATTTAAATAAATAAAACGAATTTCGTTGCGCGCGCTGCATCGCATTTTACATTTCCCCACCCTGCCCCTCCCCCGCCCCGCCTCACTGCCCCACCGAACTCCCTCCATGGACCGCTACTGCTTTATATAATTGTGTCCTTTTGAACACCATCAATTCTTAGATAATAATTTAAGGATGAAATACAATTTAGGAGAGGTTGGAGGGAGAGGCAAAAGGATGTAAAGCTCAATTGTGGATCAAAAAGCCACAAAAGGTATCTCCACCTGTGAATAAAGACCTTCCTACTGCATTCCTGCATAGTCACAAAAGCCAGCACACCCGTGAACAGACATGGAGTGGGCTAGGCGATTCAGTAAGCTTATAGTGTAAAGGTTATTATTATCAGACTCCTTCCTGTGTCAGCCTTTGGTAACTTGTCACAACGACAGGGTAAGTCTTGTATTGAGAAGGACTGGAATGGGGTGAAAGGGAGTCTAGTAGTTTTGAATCACTGAGCAGCTCTAACACCACAGTAGAGGGCAACTTCATAATTTAGTTTTGAAAATAAAATATCTTGAGTATTCAAAAGCAGACAGGATTCTTTACTCTGATTGAGATTCATCAGACACTGCTCCCACATGAGAAAATGATGCAAATAAAACAGCTTCAAGGGCAATACTAGGAGAATCTGCCATATATATGTCAGAGCTATGCAAACTACCTCATGCTCTGGCAGTACCGCCCACTTCCTGCAGTATCTTTATCACATCAAATCTACTTTGCTCAAAGAAGGCATCAAGTAGTTTCAGGCTAGAGAGTATATTTCAAACTATTCCTGTAATCTCTGCAGTCTGTGCAGCAGTTACACTTCTAAGATTAGGGTTGTTTGAGGAAGAGGGGTTACAGCTGTAAAGTATGAGTGCAGCAGATAGATTATCACTTGAATAGAAGATATCTCATCCATTCCTTGTTGCTTGCACATTACATCCCAAGTTATAATTAAACCATCAAAGTGATATTTTAACGGTTTAGTTATCAAAGGTTTTTTGAAGAGTGTTAGGAATGAAGGTCTCTAGTTGGCAGAGGATTACACCCTGTCCAAGTAGGGACCCTATTGTAGTCAGAGTTAGGGGATTACACAGCTAAGACCCCCTTTGTAGTTTGGCAAGAGCAGTAAGGCTTATCTTAGAAGCAATGTGTAAAGCATTTATACATACATACGCAGTAACACAGTGAACACACTACAAATGGACACCACACCAGTTTGGAAAAAGAACCAATATTTATGTGAATAAAACAAGACCAAAATGACAAAAATTCAACAAACACAAGTAAAGAGGTCACTTTTAAAAGTTTCAAAATAGTTCAGTCTACAGGAAACTATGGATGCGTCACTTTTAACACAAAGTACCTGGTATGCATCAAAATCAAAGACAAAAGCAGGTGCAGAGGAGGTGAGGTGCCAGAAAAGGAAAGTGATGTGTCGGTTCCTTACTCCCAGCAGAAGTAATGCATTGGTTCCTTACTACCAGGGGAGGTGATAGGTTGATTCCTTACTGCAGCGTAGGGGAGATGATGCGTTGGTTCCTTACTGTGCGAGGGAGTGATTTGTCGATATCCGGACCAATGGCCATAGTTGCTTACTGCTAGGCAACATCAATAGGGTCCAGGGATGATGCTTCTAAAATCCTGACATGAAGTCTTGATGTGATGGCAGTGGAACGGGTGCTGTGTTGATTTCACAGCTGCAAAGCAGGCGATGCATCGATCTACTGAGTCGCACTGCAGGGCCTGCACCAGAGTTGGAGTGTGTGCCATGGACGTCAGTGATGCAGTGTTTGGGAGTCTGGTTGCGGTGATCTATCAGCTGCACAGCAGGCGATGTGTCCATTTCTTTGGCCTCATAGCAGCAAGGCATTGGTTTTTCAGCAGCACGGTGGTGCTGCATCATGAAAACCGGGTTTTCTAGTCGATGCATGGATTTTCTTGGTTCTTAGCAGCCATGCCTCCTCCAAGGGCCCAGAACTGGAATTGGCACCACTTGGCAAGTCAGAACTCCCAGCAGAGGAGTTCAGGGGCTGCAGATGAAGTCTTTGACGGCCCTGAGACATCTTAACAGGAGGCAAACACACTCAAGCCCTTGGAGAACCTTGGAAAGCAGCATGTCAAAAGCAAAGTCCAATACTTTCCCTCCCAGGACACAAGCAGCTATGAGCAGACCAGCACACAAAGCAACAGGCAGAGTGTCAGTCTCCTCCTACACCATCCAGCTCTCGGTTCTGGCAGAATGTCCTCTTAGTCCAAAAGTGTTCTGAAATTATGGTGTCACAGCTCCAGTACTTATACCAATTTGAAGTAGGAAAACTTCAAAGGAAAGTCTTTGTACTGCACAAGACCCTGCCTTTCCCTAACCTGGCTCCAGTCACACTACAGGGAGATGGAGACAGCTTTGTGTGAGGATAGGCACAGCTCTATTTAGGTGTCAGTGACAACTCCTCCCACCACTGTAGCTCAGCTCAGAAAGACACATCAGCCTGGTGATGGGCCATCAAAATATGCAAGGCACACCTCAGCACACTTTGTGTGACTGTCCAGAGTGAATGCACAAACAGCACAACTGTCACCCTCCCTCAGACATGGATTCCACTGGCAAGCAGAGGCACAGAATAGTAAAGCGAGAAAATGCACATTTTCTAAAAACGGTATTTTCAAACATGCAGTTTAAAAACCGAGTTCACTAAAAGATGTATTTTTGAATTGTGTGTTCAGGGACCCCAAACTCCAAATCTCTATCTCTATCCAATTGGAAGTTACACATGTAAGAGGTTACAAGGTAGCTCCAATGATAACCTATGAGAGATATATTCCTTGCAATAGAGACAAAATAAATTAGCAGTATTTCACTATCAGGATATGTAAGACACACCAGTACACTGCCCATGGGGCTACCCTGGACCTACATTAAGGGTGCCTTACATGTAGTAAAAGGGAAGGTTTGGCAGTCTAAAACTGCACACAGTTTGCAGTGGCAAGCCTGTGGCATGTTTGCATGGCTACTCATGTGGATGGCACTATCAGTGCTGCAGGCTCACTAGTAGCAATTGGTTTACAGGCCTTGGGCATGCGCAGTACACTTTACTATGGACTTACCAGTAAATAAAATATGCCAATCATGGATAATTAATTACAGGTACAATTTAAACAGGGAGTACTTGCAGGTTAGCACTGGGTAGCAGTAGTAAAGTGCCCAGAGTCCTAAAACCAGCAAAAACAAAATGCCACTTACAGTCAAAAACAGGAGGTCAGAAGCAAAAAGACAGGGGAAAATCACGCCAAAGATGCAAGGTCTAAAAAGAACAAGCAGAATGGTTGTGGCTGTCTAAACTGAATTGGAATAAATCTAAAGCATGGAGCCTTGAACTTTGTTACACAGTTGTTAGAAATTGGAATACTGATGGTGGGAGGGGTTTAAACCCTTCTCAAGCAGCAGCCACAATCCTTGTCATAGTGAAGTCCCAGGCAAACCCCAAATTAACCTGTGCTCAACGCTCTGGTAGCTCGACACGGACAAGTCATGCTTAACTTAGAGGCAATGTGTAAAGTATTTATGCAGCTTTTCAAATAGTAATAATGTGAAAACACATCACAAGAAAAACCCCACATTAAATTAGAAAAATAGAGTAAAATGTAATAAATAAATCAAAATCAAAATGAAAAAAATACAATCAATTGAACCACAGTTATGCAAGTTTATACATTTCAGTGACAATAGTGTCAAAAAGCACAAAGCGCCAACTGTGGTTATTTAGTCGTGCCGGACCAGGACAAAGTCACACATTCTGGCCAACTATGATGGAGTACGGGTCGGCTACAGGGACCCACTTAGGCCCGCTGAACACAGTATCTTAATCCTGGTTGCAAACAGATGCAGATTCCTATTTTGAGGGTGTGTTGCTCAGCTGAGCTAATGCGAGGTCCAGGCGAGGAGATGCGCCACGCAGCAGTGGCTCCAGGGAACTGCGAAGTGTGATGTGATGTCATTGCATGGTGATGCATTGTGCAGCAGCAGTTCTGAAGGGCTGTGTATGACGAAGAAATGTACTTGTGTTGAGATGTGTCATGCAGTGGAGGTTCTGATGGGCTGAGATGCACAGTCTTTGCATACAGAAAATCTATGCAGCAGTAGTGATGTGTTGGTTCCGAGGGTTATGCATCGAGCAGCAGGGGTGATGCGCCGGTTCTGCTGGAGATGCGCCACGGAGGAGATGCGTCGGTTCTGCTGAATCCACAGATGGGCTGACAGAGCACCATCAGGCCACTTCAAAGGGCCCAAGCCTGTGGTGGCACAGCTTGTCTTTAGTCACAGAAGACCAGTGTCAAACCCTTTATGAGAGTGCTCATGCAGAGCCTTTATAATGTGCAATTGTGGTAGGTGACGGCTCCTCCCCCTCGTTAACTCTGAGTGTCCCATCCTGCCAGCACCTAGTTTCTCTTTGTGTGATTGTCTGGGAACAATACAGAAATACCACCTACCAGCTACAGCTAAGCATGTGACCCAGGATGCAGGCACCAAATGGTTAGGGCAAGAAAATGCTAACTTTCTAAAAGTGTTATTTTCAGAATTGTGGCCAAAAATCTGACCTTACCTTTAAAAAGAGCTTTAAATTACAATTCTTTAGCCATGAGGCTTCACTTCTCTACCTGCCCCCATTTGGAAGTTACAGCTTATTAAATGTAATAAGATAACTTTAATGTTATCTTGAGGGTGAGGTAGGCCTTGCAATAGTGCAAAAACAAACACATGTTTCACTTCCAGGACATGTAAAATTTAAAAGTACATGTCCTAATTTTTTAATACACTGCATCCTGCCCTCTGGGCTGTTCATGGTCTACACTACAAGTAACTCATTTGTGTTTAAAAGGAAGGATTGGACCAGGAAAAAGGTTTATTTTGTCATGTTGACATGGCAGTTCAAAACTGCACACACAGGCTGCAATGCCAGGCCCGAGGCCCGTTTAAAAAGGCTACTTCAGTGGGTGGCACAATCAGTGCTGCGGGACCTCTGGTTGCATTTAATTTATAGGTCCTGGGCACATGTAGTACTATTTTACTATGGACGTACAAGTAATGTAAATATGTCAATTTGGTGTAAGCCAATTCTACCATGTCTCAAGGAAAGAGCACCAGCACTTTAGTACTGACTAGCGATGGTAAAATGCATAGTCATTTATCTGAACCATCTAAAATTGTCCATAGTGCCTTTCAAATGGGGGGTACAAGGCAACCCCTTTTTAAAATGATGTTATTACAGTGACTAATCACAAACCAAGAGAAAGTGAAAAGAGCAGAGATCAACGGAGGAGAGAGAGGGGAACTAGAATACAAAGGAATGCAAGTAAGTAAACATGTAGAAAACATATCTCTGAAGTTTGTGTAAAGGATTTCCAGTTAGTAAAGAGGGGCTCGATTCACAGAACTAACTTAAGGCAAAATCCTAAACTTACTACCATTTTGGTATTCACAGAAGGCACTTACTCATCAATGAGTAAGTGCCTTCTGTGAATACCAAAATGAGTAAGTGCCTTCTGTGAATACCAAAATGATAAAATGGTAGTAAGTTTAGGATTTTGTCTTAAGTTAGTGCTGTGAATCCGCCCCTTGACTCTCGAACATGTATTTTCTGTTATAATTATGTTCCAATTTAAACTAACTCGTGAAATAATTTCTTATTGCATATTAAAAACGTTTTCTCCATGCTCCAGACTTCCCACTTTTGTTTAAAGTGTAGCTTGTTGCTCATCATAATACACCTTTTGGAAGGAAACAACATGTTAAGGTCAAGTTAGTGATTGCTGTAATTTCTTTTGCAATCAAATAGCTTGAGATATAAATTGCATGTTTTATCTTCAAAATTTAGACTTGAACTTCTTCAAGCGTTAAGTATGTATCCTTTGAAAGTGAAAACATTTAGCATGCAATGCCATTTTTCATGAGTTGATTCGTACAAGGCAAACCAATTTCCTTACCGCCTCTAGTCATTAGTTTCATCACGGGAATAAAATGTTTCCCGTATTGGTACCTGTGGTGTCACGGGATATTAACTTTAGACTGTCTAAGCTGATGAAGCCCAATTTTTAGCTGAGATATCCGCACTTTAAATCAACCTATCCCTGGATGAATTATGGCAAAATTGCTATCTTCACACATTTTAAGTTCTTATTCGTCACTGAGGGGTCAAATTAAAGTACATTCAACCGGAGCATTCAGAAAAATGATGGGCAGCCTAAGGATGCAGTGTCTTTTCATATCAGGATTTGCAGGGCATCTGCTTCGATTTAATTTGATGCTGTGAAAGATGATATTTGTATTATGGTTATTACTTAAAGATGCGGAAATATTGTTTGCTGCATTGGGCTCCTACAACTTATACGTCTGTTTCCTTTTGTTCGTTTTATAAGATCATAGTTCTTGTCAATGCCTTCATGTGAAATAAAGTAATCTATCACGATTGCATTATACGTAGTTTCAATCAAGGCATGGTGTAAAAATGTCTGCATGTCTTTGCACCCCAATCATTTCAATTAATATTTCTGTAAGGGATTGAAAGTTTACCAGCCCGCCATGTTTGCAGTGCAATGCCAAGTGTCCCCCAGAGTAACTCTACTGGTTAGCATTTCAGCTCTGGGGGCAGTGTGACGTCACTCTGCTGCTCCCTTGCTCAGCCCAGATGCTGAGGTACTGCGGCGTGAGGTCGCGTCCAGAGTGAACCGGGATGCCCTCAGTACCCTGGGCCAAATGCAACTTGAACCTTGTTTCGATACCGTATGTCATCTAGACACAAGCCAGTGTCAGCACATGACCTCACAATGACATGTACGGTCCCAATTCATAAATCTAGTGCGAATGAATGTGCATATTAGGTGCTCTAACCCGTGCATTTTTCATTGCCTATAGCGCATATTATCCCAGAATTTGAAATGCACAATCTACATATATGCGCTGTTTGCCCCAACAATTTGACCTGGTGAAAATGGGGGTAAAAGTCCACAAAATTTGCAACAAAAACGTGCAATTTGCAATTGTCTGGCACAAAAAAAGTTTACCCTCTGCGTGGCATTTATTCCCTCTGCTCTTGGGATCGAGGCCATTGAGATTTTCATAGGTAGAAAAGGCCACAGCAGATCTTTGACATACTTAGGAGTCTTGAAATGACTTAGCAGTGGCTCTCATTAGAGAAACAGGCTTAGTTGTTTTATGTTAGCCTTCTCACGAATGTGTAAACTAAATCATTCTCTGTGCTTTTCTAATAGCATTTTTCTATTTGCCTTCTCGTTTTTGCAGCTCTCCTGAAGGCTCTTGTTTTTCGCCCGAAAAGTGTGACAGTATTTTTACCTTCTTCGGGTGAGAGCAGCTGATCCCGCTATATTCCCATATTTATTGGCCTTCTGTATATCATAAACAATGCTTTACTTTTCAAGACAAAAAAGCTTTGCAGCCTTCTTGTAAAGCAGAGGGTTAGGTGGTGTGGTTTAAAATTCTCGAAGTTGCTCGGCAGTATGCAGACTGCCACACTTCCCTCTCAAAGGCACCCAGGAATTGGCAAATCCTGTCGTTTTAGCACTTGGGCAATGAAAATATATTTACAAGCTTATGTCATTTAAAGAAGAAATTAGAAGTAATTTTTTTCACACTTGTTTAAAATAATTGCTTTTGTTTATTGCATTATAATATTTATTTGCAATATATAGTGCGAAATTTAGGACAAAAAGTAATTAAAAAAAAGTATATTTTAATGAGTTATACCCACTGATTAGACGAAGGTTTAAGACAATGGCTTATGTTTTTTGTTCCGTCATGAGCACAAACCTTTCAAACCGAGCGTTTCAAAATGACTTCTGTATAGTATAAGTAATCAATAACTGCTTGCTTACATGACCGGATGTTCCTGTGGTTAAAGGGTTGCACTGCTTCCGTCTCTGCTTTGCCAGTCTGTATGTTGATGAAGGTTGGTGGAAACCATTTTGATGTTGTACCAGAATATCGTACATGGAATATTGTCTGACAGAAATATTTTATCCTAAATATTTTTTACAAGAATATTGTCCTGTTCAAATGAATAAGAAAAAATCTTCACCCAAAGACACCTTACATTTATTAACGTATTTAGGGCACTATATGTATCCTATACATAGGTAGTCTGACATATAAACACAATTCACCTTTATAAAAGTTAGAAAAATTGGCATTATTGCAGATTTGAACATTTTTGCAAGATCAATAAAGGGTGGGCGGGAGTCCGAAGAAGCAGCTGTTCAGTACTCGAGAAGAGAGAAGGACAGGATTCAAAGGGACAAGGGAGCACACAAGGGTAAAGGGAGGATGGAGGTGCAGGAAAAATGGGAGCGGGGACATAACAGGCCTCTGCACTAAGTCAGGGCGTGGATAGCTACTCAGGGAGCAGTGCAACATCCAATAATCAGGGAGCAAGTTAGGGTCCACATGAGATGATTTCAGATTTCAAGTGGGAGAGTGGTTGTCGCTCCATGTGTGGAAAATTGAAGGGGTAGAAAGAGGAACAGTAAAGGGCCTGGGGGCAGAAGCTCAAGCTTTATTGCGGAGATGGGCAGGGCACTTCTCCCCATTGTGCAAATGGGCTGAGGAGCAGACCATTGGAGCAGCATTGCAGTATCCAATGGGGGGAATAGATGGTCCTGGGTTGGTGAAATGAAACATCCAGAAGGAACAATGAAGGGTCCTGGTGGATCAGCTCAGGCTCTGAGATAGAACAGTGTGTGGTTCCGAAGAGCATCACATGGTCCAGGGATGCATTGTAGGGTTAGGGAAGTCAAGCAGGGATTCGAGGAGGAACAACACAGTGCTAGAATCAGGTACCTGCATTTAGGAGATGTTAGAAAGTAAGGTCTATCTGCAGTGTCCTTCCACTTTTTGCTCCCATTTTGACTACTAAATGCTGGTTTTCTGACTCTGAATGTGCCATGGGCTCTGCTAACCAGACCCAGGACCAGTGCGCTGTTTAAAAGGTACATGGTAATTAGTTGTAATTACAATGGATACTGACAACCCACCTGTAATTCCCTAGTATATGGTAGGGCATGTAGGTTTAAAGGCCCAGTGTATTTAATACACTTAAGGGTGCACTGCTGTGTGGCTTGCTGTCATTGTAATAGTCAGCTCAGTTTTGCAGGTTGCTTTTAAATAAAAATGTATGCAAAATCGACTTTAGAATTAAAGGTACTTCCAAAGTCTTAAACTACCTTATGTTTTACATATGTCCCCCCTAAGGTTTCCCCTAGGTGCCCCAGGGACAGGGCGCATTGTAATTAAAAGCAGGGGCACTATAAAATATGTTATATAAGCCCTGGTGAGGGAAAAACTACCAACTTCGCTTTTCCCCATTGTAGTGCCTTAGCTCTGTAGGCTAACATGGGAAGGCTTTATTAAACTTTATTAAAGTCAAACTATTGACAGGAGTGGGCTAAAATAATACTTCAAAGTGTTATGTTATGTTAGTGGGATTTGTAAAGCGCACTGCTACCGTTAGGTGTCCTGGCGCTAAAACGTGCATTGCCTGCTGATCCAGAGGGTGAAATCATAACTAAATACAGAATTGTGATTCATGAATGGGAGTGCTAGAGAAAAAGCCAGGTCTTGAGACCCCTCCTAAACTCAAGCAGGCCAGAGGCCTCTCTCAGCTGTGAGGGGAGATTATTCCAAAGCTTAGCAGCGCAGTGGAAAAAGCTTCTGCCTCGCCAGCTGGCTGTTTTAATTCGGTGAACTTGTACCTGTCTTGCTGTGGTTGAGCGAAGTACCCTGGAAGGGGTATACCAGTGTATGTATTTTCTCATGAAATCAGGCCCACCTCCTTCCAGAGTTTTAAAAACAATACAAAGAGCCTTGAACTCAATCCGCTGTCTTATAGGTAACCAGTGAAGGTCACTGAGTTCCTTTTTTATAGATACAAACTTAGGGATGCCCAGAAGAAGTCTGGCAGCAGCGTTTTGTGCCGTCTGTAATCGGCTGAGTTGCCTTTTGTGTATATTAATGTATAAAGCATTGCAGTAATCTAGGCGGGACATGACCAATGCCGTTACTGCTGTTCTAAGACAGTCATCCGACAGGAAACTTTTGATTTTCCTCATGATCCTGAGAATTAAAAAACAGGATGATACCACCTTACTTATTTGGTCAGCAAAAGACAGTCTGGAGTCGACCACAATTCCCAGATTTTTTGCCTTTGCAGTAGGAACTGGGAGTGAGCTCAGAGATTGGGACCACCAAATGGGTGACCAAAGATTTGAGGGTTTACCAAAAATAATCACCTCAGTTTTTCCAGCATTGAGCTTCAAGCAATTTGCAGTCATCCAATCGGCAATGGATTGCATACAGTTATAACAGTCCCGACCGGCCTCCTCCTCTTTGCCTTTTTGAATAGACATCACTATTTGGGTGTGATACAGATCAGGGTATCAGAAATATGCCCACTACCACAGATAGAGTAATTTCACAGTTACACGCACATACATTCATCATACGCTAGGGCCCATTTCACTAACATACGCTCCAATACTCTACCAGCAGCAAACCTGTGGGAAGAAAACTCCTAAAGCACCCTGCATCTATATCTAGGCGATAGGACCAGTTTAGTGGTTGCCTAACATAATATAAACAATCTATAAACAATAATCATAAAGTCTTCAATAAACGACAAGAAAAGAAACAACCAACACCATGTTTAAAAGTTATATTGCTTTATCTAAAATTAGTCAAAGTAAAATCAGAATAAATCATTTCTCATAGTTACCTATTCTAACTAAGTGTCAGAACGGGTCAGGACCAGTCTCTCGGTAAAGTCTTTCAGGACCAAGTCCTCAGCATCAGTCCTCAGCAACGCAAGTTCACGCGGCAAAGGCGACGGAAAAGAGTGGGGAGAGCCCTCCCTAAGCTAACATTTTATAATGCAAAATACAATGAAAACCCACATGAATTCAACAAGTAAAATTGTAGCACTGAGCAGAACGAGAAGGAAGGGATGTAACTTTGCAACATCTTGAAATCTCCGCTCAGGAAAAGTCATAATACGTAAACCACGGAACAGGAACCAAGAATTTGAAACTATTAAAGTATCCATCTTGTTCACTTCCCTCGGCAAACCGGCTTTAGCACAGAGTTCTTTCTGAGGCTCTTTGTTTACCAAGGACAAATCATTTCTTTTGGAGATCCTCCAAACTTGCTGATGTCCTCCCGGAAATTTCCATATAAGGACTACGGTCAGTTGTCTGTAACCAAATTCCAGCAGAGGTCTCCCTTGTCACATCACAGATTTCGCCTGCACCAGAGCTCAGCCAGGCTTCAAATTATTCTCAGTTATTTTCATGAAGGCCTCCATAGGCCACAATAGACCATCTTTAATTAAAGAGACAAAATAAAGATTACTACATCATAATGATTAAACAGTGTTAACCCCACTAACACCCTTATGTGTATGCATTTATCTAGCTTTGCAACATATAAAGCATTAATTCAGACAGCGTTTTGTGCTCAAAATAAATAGCACACAGCAACATTTAAACATGAAAACTTGCACGTTATTGTGAATACATAAACAGCACACGCATGCTAACCCTCGTGTAACCTTCTCTTGTGTTAGGACAAACAGGTTGATTAGTGAAACACACTTGCACAAGACTAATAATTAGTTGTTAATTATTAATAATTAATAAAACGCATAGACATGCCAGAGCTTCAAAAGCCCCAGAATTTTCTAACAGAAAACTCTGCTCCAGCAATCCCCCCTTTGGTGATTTTATCACCAAATAAACCCAAAAAATAAAATAAAAAAAATTAGTGAAAATTTAGTCCCATTTTAGGAGAAAACAGAAATGTCTTTTCCCCTTACACAACATTAAACACCAGTCACTCTTTCATCATCTCTAGTCTCTAAATAAACACTCTCCCTCAATTCTTCTAATTCAATCTCTTCTGGTTCTCTTTTCGAATTTTTCGAATTCTTATTTTTCTTTTCATTTTTCAATTTCTCTTTCCCTCTCCTGTTTTTACAACACACACACACTAATCTCAGTATCAGCAAAGCAACAATTATACAAGACAAGGGAAACAATATTCTACCTACGATAGTACTACCTATTTTTGCAATAAAATCCTTAACAGCTATCATCTTATTAGCTAGTTTAGTCCATAAACTCCCAGTTTCAAGTGGTACTAAATCTTCATGCAAATCAGTAATATTTTTGATATAGACTTTCAGGTCTTTACTTTCATCTGGAATGTAAGTGCAACAATGTTGAACTTTCAAAATTCCACAAACTCCACCCTCCTTAGCCAAAAGAATATCAAGGGCAAGTCGATTTTGCATAGACATGGCACGTACGGCACTTAACTCCGTATTTACCAAAAGAAATCCTCCTGCGGTATTTGTCGATAAACGATCAACCACTGTGGACAATTTCCGAATTCCATAAGCATTTAAAGAAATTCCCACTGCTGGAATCAAAACCCCAAAAATGTCACCCACAATTTCAGACCAAGTTTCTCTCTTAAAACGTTTTAATATGTTAATATCTTCTACATCACTTATTTTATCTGTATGAAAAATCTTAGGAAAAACCAAACCCACATAACATGTGCCATACCAATGATCAGGCAACTTGTAATAAGCCTTGTTCCCACACACATAGTACACTCCTGGAAAAATAGTATCTTCTCCACCTCTGAAACCCCAACCAGTCGCAACGAAGTATGTATCATGGCACTCACTAGTCCCCACAAAATATGTATCATATTGGGATTTCCTTCTGGTAATGCATAGTTTACCCTTCTGCGGTGCATCTATAGCCAAAGTTGGATTAGCCCCATTTCTCAACTCTTTTCCCATTTCAATGTCCCAAATTGTCTCACTCACTTCATATCTCTCTGCTTTCTCATGCATGTTCACTCTCCTTTCCTCTACCATATCCAGGAAAGCTTTCTCCTCTTCTTTCAAACTGCAAGTTAAATTATTCTTAAAAATGTAATCTAATGTTAGTCCTTTTTCTTCAATAAAAATCTCACCAAAAGTGTTAGCTTCTTTAGCTGGATTCAGCTCTTTGTTCATTGGCAAATGCCCAAAAATACTATCTCTGTTAGACATCTTATAATCTATTTTCCCTAACAAATAAAAAACACTACTTAAAATACTACAAGAAATACCATATGTAGCTGGTAAATGGTGATAAGTAACACCTTCTGAAACAGATGCAGGTAATTGCATGCAGACATAGCAATCCCTTACTTCCATTGTCTTCACATATTCATATAACAGTTTAGAAAAAACATTACTAGAAAAATTGTTAATTGACCTATCCTTGTGTATGTAACTATTTCTAATTGGAACTACTTTTTGTGAATTCTTCTCTATATTAGTCATGTTCTCTGTATCCATCCCAAATTCAACCTTAAAAGTAACTAATAAAACTAAAACACCCCATAGAAGCATTAATATTCCAGTACAACAGCAGCACATCTTGCACCACCTTTTAAAGAAGGCACATCTATTTTGATTATTCTCTATGTTAGCCATTCTGCTTTAACTTCTACTACTCCACTACTGTAATTAGAACTTTTCAAATCTCCAACGTTTGTTCCAAACTCTTCAGCTTCTTCAAAGATCTCTCTATTCACTCAGTCCAAGTGAATCCTTCTTTTACTCAGTTTGGATACTCATCATTTTTCACTCCAATTTCTTCAACATCAAATTGTATCAGATCTCCAACGTCGGAATCCTCAGTACTCGACTCTTCTCCAATGTCAGTCAAGAGTACTTTCAGAATTTCACCAGTATCTTCCTCAACCACTTCTCTCAAGACCACTTCCGGATTATCTTGAGTCACTGTTTCTTCTTTTCCTTCTTCAGACAGTGTCACATAAGACCATTCCGGTGATCTGTACTTTTGGTTGGGTCTTTTAACTCTTTTTATTTCTACTGGTTCTTTTGTTCTCTTTGATTCTTCTTCTTCAGCCTTTGAAGTTTGACTGGATACCTCATTCACTTGTTCAGCTTCCGATGTATTTGCTTTTATTATCCTGTATCTCAGTCTTTTCACTCTGTTGTTAGGCCAACGATCTCCTTTCACAACCTTTTTCGGCTTTTCTTTAACACTCTTTTCTCCAATCGAAGTTCTCTTTCTCAGAACTCGACCTTCTGTTTGTTCATTCTCATCATCCGATTCTGTTTCAATTGCCTTTTGCTTTCGTTTTTTAGCAGTTTTCTTTTCTTTCACAGATTCTTTCACCACTATTTGAGACTTCCCTACTTCTGTCCCTCCTCGGGTCTCCGACACGCAATCTTCTTGCTGTCTATTTGTCCCTTTACCTAGCTCCTCATCAATGTTCCCTACACCTCCTCGGGGGTCTTCCGCAATCTGTCCCTCTCTATCTTCTTCTGACCCTGTTTCTTCAAGAATAATCTCAAGTGGCTCTTCAATCTCCTCCTCTTCTGATTCAGGAGTAGTCTCAATGTGTTTTCTCTTTTCTTTTCTTTTTCCTCCACTGCTATTCGAAACTTCAGGCTCTTTCACAGAATCAGAATCTGATCTTCCTTCTGATACTCGCAGTGAATCTCTTGAAGCTCTCTCTGCTTCTTTTCTCACTGATTCTGTATCTTCAGGATCTTCACCATCACTGGAATCTGACTCTTCATAATACTCTTCACCAGTTCCTTCTCTCGGACTTGGAATTCTCAGAGTAAGACTTGCATGTACCCAGTGTCTCACTCCAGCACACTTTACTGCAGTCGTTGTAGTCAGAATAACTTGTCTTGGCCTTCCCCACCTTGGAATCAAGCAATTTCTTCTTCTGTGCACCTTAATCCTCACCCAGTCTCCTGGACTTAGATCATGGGCTTGCTTCTTCTCAAGTGTGGTAGCTTCTTCTCCAACCTGGTGAAACACAGAATGAACTGCGTCAGCCAGGCCTTTACAGTAATCCAAAATCATGTCATCAGTTATTGTCATCAACTTATTCACAGGCACAAATGCATGGCGCATTGCACGTCCCATAATGATTTCATGCGGACTCAATCCTGTAGTTCTGTCTGGAGTAGATCTCATAGTCATCAAGACTAGAGGCAGAACATCTGGCCATTTCATGCCAGTGGCTAAGCACATCTTTCCAATTCTGTTTTTAATTGTGCCATTAATCTGCTCAACCACACCAGAAGCCTCTGGTCGGTATGCACAATGTAGCTTCTGCTGTATTTTTAATGCTTCACAAATCAAACCAATGAGTTCATTTTGAAAGTGTCTACCTCTGTCAGATTCAACTGTAACTGGAAACCCAAACCTAGGAATCAACTCCCTCAACAGTAATTTTGCCACTGTTAATCCATCATTCCTCCTTGTCGGGTAAGCTTCCACCCACCTTGAAAACAAACAGACTACCACTAGGACATACCTCAGTCTGTTCACTTGGGGCATTTCAATGAAATCAATTTGCATCCTTGTGAAAGGACCTCCTTCTCTGCCAATTGTCCCTAAACTCACCACTGTCTTTTTCCCAGTGTTAAACTGCTGACAAATTAAACACCTTTGACAGATGCTTTCCGCAATTGTCCTAAACTTTGCATTGTACCAGGTCTGTTTAAAGGACCTAATCATCGCGTCCCTCCCCAGATGTCCCTGGCCATGATACATCCTTGCCATTGACGACAAAATTGAGTTTGGCATCACTGGTCTGCCATCTCTGTAGACCCAAACATGGTCTGTTTCTCTTGGAGCACATCCTGCCTTAACCCAATCTCGTTTCTCTTCTTCTCCTGCCTCATCTTGTAACTGTTTCACTTCATCCCACGTTTCTAGGACATTAGTAAACATCACAGAAGGGAAAGACATTTCCTTTTTTTCTCTTTCCCTGTTAATTGATTGATTTAGTTTCGCACAATACTGTGCCACATCGTTAGCATATCTGTTGCCAACAGTGATAAAATCCTCTCCTGAAACATGTGCTGCACATTTTACAACTGCTAACTCCTTAGGCAGCTGTATCGCCTCAAGCAATTTTCCAATCAGCTCAGCATTCTTTATCGGAGTTCCACCCGATGTCAAGAAACCTCTTTGTAGCCACAGTTGGCCAAAATCATGCACCACTCCAAATCCATACTGACTATCAGTCAACACAGTTGTTCTCAAATCTTTCCCAATCTCACAAGCTCTTGTCAATGCCACTAATTCAGCAACTTGCGCAGATTTTACTCCTTTCAATGGTGATGCTTCCATAACCTCTGAAACTTTGCACACTGCATATGCTGCACAAAGCACACCATTATCATTTCTCAGGCATGATCCATCCACAAACAACACATGATCATTCTCAGGCAAGGGAACATCCTTGATATCTGGTCTTGGTTTCGTACAGTACTCAAGCACATCCAAACAATCATGATCATCTTCCATCTTTATACCCACATTCTCAATATCCGGCAAAAGTGTCGCTGGATTCACATTTGTACATCTTTCAAGAGTCACATTTGATGCTCCCAAAATCACTTTCTCATACTTAGTCAACCGACTATTTGACATATGCTGAGTTCTGCTTCTTGTCAAAAGAATTGCCACATTGTGAGGTACGAATACCCTTACAGGATACCCCATTATGATTCCCTCACTCTGTTCCAGGCTTCTGCATGTTGCAGCCACAGATTTTAGACAACCTGGTAAACCCACAGCTACAGGGTCAAGTGTCGATGAGAAGTACGCAATAGGCCTTCTCAATTGTCCATGTTTCTGGATTAACACTGAAAGTGCACATCCATTTCTCTCACTGCAGTACAGTTCAAATTCTTTTTCATAGTCTGGCATACCCAGAGCTGGAGCTTCACACATTTTTGTTTTAAGCTCTTCAAATGCTGCCAATTGTTCTGCATCCAGATCCAATGGATCTGTCATGTCACTTTTTGTCAATTTAATCAATGGCTTTGCTATCAGGGAAAAATTAATTATCCACTGACGACAATATCCCACCATACCCAGGAACATTCTCACTTCTCTCTGAGTTTTTGGAGCTTTCATTTCTCTGATTATTTTGATCCTGTCAGTAGTCACTTTTCTCAGACCTTTCTCAATATTATGTCCAAGATAATGCACCTCTTTCTTGCAAAATTGTAATTTGGCTGGGGATACTTTTAACCCTCCATCTGCCAGATGATTCAGTAAAGCTATGGTATCCACTTCACAAGCTTCACGTGTCTTTGATGCCACCAGTAGGTCATCAATGTATTGTACTAGCACTGAGCTTTCAGGCATGATCAGACTTTCCAACGACCTTTTCAATAACTGATTGAATATCGAAGGACTCTCCGTATACCCCTGTGGGATACGACACCATGCTAAAATACGCTGGCCAAACCTAAATGCAAAAATCGGCTGGCTGTCATGATGCAATGGAATTGAAAAGAATGCATGACACAAATCAATCACTGTATACCAAACAGCGTCATGTGGAATTTGATACAGAATCACTGATGGATTTGGCACGATGGGACAACATGCCACCACAATCTGATTAACCTTTCTAAGGTCCTGCACGATCCTGAACTTGCCATTAGGCTTTTTCAGTCCCATTATCGGTGAATTACACGGGCTACTCAATAGTTCTCTCAGGACTCCTTGCTGAATCATTTTCTCAATTATAGGAGTTATCCCTTCAATTATCTCTGGTGTCATTTTGTACTGAGGAATGTTAGGATATGCAATTCCCTCTTTCACTGCAATTTTCACTGGATCTACATTATTCATCAATCCCACATCCTCTCCTGTAAAATCCCAAACTGCTCTTTTCACTGTGTCTCTCAGCACTTGAGGCAGATCCTCCGGATTGAACACTGGAAATGTACCAATTAATTCACTTTCTCTATTTTCTAAAGTCATCCGATAGAAAACATCATCATCTGGTGTCTCAAAAGCTATTCCATCTGGTGTACAGAAAATTGTGCAGTTCATCTTGCACAATAGGTCCCTACCTAACAGGTTCACTGGACTCGTGTCACAGACAATAAATCTGTGCATGTCTGAAAATTTCCCTATCTGTACTTTCACTGGTTCAGTAAGACGTGTTCTGATTTGTGTATTGGCTACACCAACTACTTGGATTGCTTCATCCGAGAGAGGAAGATTTCTAACATCTGTTGACCTGACAGTTGATCTTGTCGCACCTGTGTCTACTAAAAAAGTAACACCCTCTTCATTAATTTTCCCATCCACAAATGGTCCTGCCTGGTCTATTTCTAGAGTTGCACCAAGTATGCACTCTTCTTCCTCTCCTCGGCACCGTCAATAATCACCTTCAGACTCACTCCCTTCACTCTTTAACAAGTACTGCTGTACCTTGTTAGTACGTCTTGGTTTGTTTACCTGCTCATCATTGAAGAATCCCGAATCCTGACTGTACTTTTGTACCCCTCTATTCTGCGGTAAAGGTGGTTTTGGCTCTTGACTCTGCTGCTGTCTCACAACTCTCTGCTGTTGTTGCTGTTGCTGCTGGTTATTCCCTTCATTCTGCACCTGTTGATTTAAGGATTTACCCTCATTTAATGGTGGATTAGGACATTCCGACCTCCAATGTCCCAGTTGGCCACAGTTGTGACACGGGAACTTTTTCTTTGCTTCCTCAAGACTTCCCCTTCCTTTACCTGCAAATCTTGGTCTATTTCCTGTATTATTCCCTGGATTATTTGCCTGTTCCACCAACTGTGCTTCCTGTCTTTCTGCAACTTTCACCTGTGCCCACATTGCTTTTTCTTTCAGCTTTCTTTGTTTTGCTTCAATTTCATCACTGAAATATTTTGCATGTCTCAGAATCTCATCTACTTTCTTACTCTGCCAATCCACTGTGTGTTCACGAATTCTCTCACTAATTTCAGGTCTAAGACCATATACAAATCTGTATACAAAATGACTCAAATCTTTGTCAACCAGATGTTCATCTCCACTGAATTGTTTAAAAGCCAGTATCAGCCTTTCGTAAAAAGCATGAACTGATTCTTTTGCTTCCTGTTGTGTTCGATCTATTTTAACCCAATCTGTCTCTTTTGGAGGAACTTTACTTTTCAGGTATACCATCACCTGATCGTACTTCCTCATCACTTCTGGATCTGGTGCCCCTGTTCTCGGATCTCTTGGATATTCCTCACTAGGCCAACTCACAACTATTTTACACTCAGTCCACAAGTCTGCTGGAACAATTATATCAAACAGACTATTCAGGTCAACCCACAGCACTTTTGACAATTTCACAAACCTGTCTACCTGCCTATACCACTCGACGGGCTTTTCTCTCAATCGAGGGAAATCATTCGTAAATGATAAAATATCCTGTCTGGTCCATGGAACATGTACATATCCTCCTCCAGGTATTTCTCTCATGGGAAACTGCTCCACTGGTTTCTCTTTTTCTCTCACTGGAAATGCTGAGTATGTTGTTCTATCTTCAGATTCATCCCTTTTCTTATACCACCTATCCTTCCACTTTTCCACATCACCCCATCTACGCAATAATGCCACCATTTCTTTAATTTGTCCTGTTCTACCAGAATTATTCAAATTCTCTATGTCCTTCTCTGTGAAATCCATCCTGTACGTTTTCTGTAAAGCCTTTACTTTATCAATGTCAACTCCTTGCTCATTTGCTATCGCTCTCAGTCTATCATGTGTATTTCTTGCCCTCCATGTTATGCTCTTGCACATGAACAATAATTCACCATCATGATGACTTTTCAGGATTTCTGTCGGAACTGTTCCTGTCACAAGCTCCTCTAATTCTATACGTAATTTAACCACATCAACAACTTGTGAATCTTTATCCTTTTTCTGAAGAACCTTCATCCAGTCATTTAGGTCATCAACTGTTATTTCCGCAGTTTTTCTCGCTGAAACTATTTTTTTCTGCGGTTCTAAAATTGGCAGAGTGGCGTAGCGGAAGCGTGCTGGGTTGGTAACCCAGCTGACGATGAATCGAAACCATCCTCTGCTACCAGAGAAATTGATACAGATCAGGGTATCAGAAATATGCCCACTACCACAGATAGAGTAATTTCACAGTTACACGCACATACATTCATCATACGCTAGGGCCCATTTCACTAACATACGCTCCAATACTCTACCAGCAGCAAACCTGTGGGAAGAAAACTCCTAAAGCACCCTGCATCTATATCTAGGCGATAGGACCAGTTTAGTGGTTGCCTAACATAATATAAACAATCTATAAACAATAATCATAAAGTCTTCAATAAACGACAAGAAAAGAAACAACCAACACCATGTTTAAAAGTTATATTGCTTTATCTAAAATTAGTCAAAGTAAAATCAGAATAAATCATTTCTCATAGTTACCTATTCTAACTAAGTGTCAGAACGGGTCAGGACCAGTCTCTCGGTAAAGTCTTTCAGGACCAAGTCCTCAGCATCAGTCCTCAGCAACGCAAGTTCACGCGGCAAAGGCGACGGAAAAGAGTGGGGAGAGCCCTCCCTAAGCTAACATTTTATAATGCAAAATACAATGAAAACCCACATGAATTCAACAAGTAAAATTGTAGCACTGAGCAGAACGAGAAGGAAGGGATGTAACTTTGCAACATCTTGAAATCTCCGCTCAGGAAAAGTCATAATACGTAAACCACGGAACAGGAACCAAGAATTTGAAACTATTAAAGTATCCATCTTGTTCACTTCCCTCGGCAAACCGGCTTTAGCACAGAGTTCTTTCTGAGGCTCTTTGTTTACCAAGGACAAATCATTTCTTTTGGAGATCCTCCAAACTTGCTGATGTCCTCCCGGAAATTTCCATATAAGGACTACGGTCAGTTGTCTGTAACCGAATTCCAGCAGAGGTCTCCCTTGTCACATCACAGATTTCGCCTGCACCAGAGCTCAGCCAGGCTTCAAATTATTCTCAGTTATTTTCATGAAGGCCTCCATAGGCCACAATAGACCATCTTTAATTAAAGAGACAAAATAAAGATTACTACATCATAATGATTAAACAGTGTTAACCCCACTAACACCCTTATGTGTATGCATTTATCTAGCTTTGCAACATATAAAGCATTAATTCAGACAGCGTTTTGTGCTCAAAATAAATAGCACACAGCAACATTTAAACATGAAAACTTGCACGTTATTGTGAATACATAAACAGCACACGCATGCTAACCCTCGTGTAACCTTCTCTTGTGTTAGGACAAACAGGTTGATTAGTGAAACACACTTGCACAAGACTAATAATTAGTTGTTAATTATTAATAATTAATAAAACGCATAGACATGCCAGAGCTTCAAAAGCCCCAGAATTTTCTAACAGAAAACTCTGCTCCAGCAGGTGTCATCGGCATAAGAGGTAAGTTGGAAGCCAAAAGAACGGATAAGAACTGCCAGCGGAGAAACATATACATTAAAAAGCGTAGGGCTAATCGCCGAGCCCTGAGGAACCCCGCAGGGCAGGGAAAAGGACTTAGAGCAATCTGTGCCAATATCAACAGTTTGGCGTCTATCTAAAAGAAAGGATTTTAAAAGAGCAAGTGCCTTACCAGTAACCCCCTTCCTATTTAAACGGTCCAGCAACACATCATGGTGTACAGTGTCGAAGGCTGCGGACAGATCTAACATGATAAGAATGGCCGAGCCACCATGATCTAATGTTTCTCTAATCTCTTCCGTGGATTTGATTAGCGCAAGTTCCGTGCTGTGTTCAGTGCGAAATCCAAACTGAGTGGAATCAAGAAGTTCATTTTTTATAATGAATGCACTCAACTGGCTGTTCATCTCTCTTTTAATTATCTTAGCAGGTAGAGGAAGTCTGGAGATGGGCCTATAGTTATTCGGCACTAGGATCCAAATATGCCTTCTTAAGAAGGGGAAGAATAGAGGCTTGTTTCCAAACTTTAGGGAACAAGGCACTATTAAATATATTGTTACATACAGAGTTGAGAGCAGCTCCAATAGTGTTGGGTACAAGTTTGGCTATATATGCAGCGCAGGGATCTGAAGGAGAACCAGATTTAATAGCCTGCAAATGTTTTATGGTGTCTTCAACATTCATAATCTCAAAATGATTCATCAGTACCGGTGACTTCCAATCTGCAGAAAAGTCCTCGGTATCTTTTATTGAGTCTTCTGCCTGTGAATTGCTAAAAGAAGAAAAGATAGAACCCACTTTATCTTGAAAAGTAGAGGCCAGGAGTTCGCAGAATTCCGGGTTACCGTTTGATTTGGCCAAGACTGGAGTAGTCAGTTTTAGAACAGTGCTAAATAATTCTTTTATAGAAGATTTTGCATTGTTAATCTGCTCCCCATAGAACAGTTTTTTGGCTTCCGTAAGCAATTTTTTGTAGCTGTGAAGGCAGTCTCTGTAGGTATTTTTAGAGGCTAGAGTGTAGTCTTTTCTCCACAGACGTTCAAGGTGTTTGCATTCGATTTTTTTAAGTTTAAGACTTTCGTTGTACCAGGGAGCAGAGGGTGCTGTTCTCCTTGAGGTACAGACTTTGATAGGAACCACCTCATTACAAGCCGACGCTAGCCAGTCTGTGTACTCCAAAGCGGCTTCATCAGCGGATGAAGACCAGACCTTTAGCGTAGACTTTAGATGGTTTTCAAAGTTCTCGCTGTTAATGTTTTTCCATGCCCTGGAGTTGACTTTAGGAAAGGATACACTGGACGGCTTAGGGGGTCCGGTTATGGGAATCTCAAAAAATATGGCTGTATGGTCCGACCACGAAATAGGTAATACCTTGCTGATCTTCATATGAGGATTGTTGGAAAAAATACCGTCCAGGGTGTGACCAGCCTTATGTGTGGGGACTGAGACTAATTGAATGAGATCCCCCCCTCCAAAGATTTCCTGAAGCTTAACATTATCTGCATCCTGTTCGTCTTCCAAGTGAAAGTTAAAATCTCCTAAAATAGTAAACGAGTTGACACATAGTCCTTCTTCGAGGAGCAATCCCGCTGACTCTAAAAATGCACCCCTAGTTCCAGGAGGGCGATATAGAAGAATAGCATGGAAGGTGTCATGAGGGGAGATGCTAACGTCTACCGCCAGTGCTTCGCATGCCTGATTAGGTACTGGGCAGAAAGAGGGATTTAAGGAGTTATGATAAATTATTGCCAATCCTCCCCCTTTCCTGCCCACTCTATCTAAAGTGTCAAAATATTAGTTAAAATGAATCCAACAACTTGCCAAGGTTGGACTTATTACAAATATTATAGAAAAGAAGTTGCAGAACTTGTTGTGCCAAATTCCAGCCTTCTAGCCATCTCTCCTGATTGGCCATGCTTTGGTCGGCTAAGTCAAACTGCTCTGATGAGGTGAGAAGTGGCCTGCATTGAGACAAAGGAGACATCTGGTGGGAGGAGAACTGCTGCTACCAAGCACAGGACAGGAAGGGAGCTGTGTAGCCATGCTGGTCTCAAAGAGGAAATGACAGTTTAGGGCAGGAAAAGGACCACTCCCACTCTCTGCACCCCCAGCCAGATAGGAACCCCTGCAATTGAATTATCAGAGTGGCTGGAAGGGACTGTTAGGGAAAGTTAACCACACCTATAGGTTGGGTTAGCCAGACCTTAAGCTCCAGGAGAGATTTTCTCCATTTTGATTTTAGACAACTAGTGCTTTCTTGGGCAAGATATGCCACACTTTGGAGAAAGTTATGATACCTCAGATTGATTAGGGGTGACCCCCTGATAGTCACATCAGAAGCATGGATAAATATGGGAGAGCTGCCGAGAAAATCAGGTCCCTGCCTGGAAGAAACAAGAAGAGGAACCCTGTTGAACCCCTGGCCTACACCAAGAGGACTGCTCTCTGAAGGACTACAACTTCTGCACACGTTGGGCTTCAGCAAAAGAAAGAGTTTGCCTGACTCTAGCAACAGGTTAAAAGAGCTCCACCTGCATCAACCCCACCAAGAAGAATCCAGCTGGACACCATTCAGTATACTTTTAAGGATTTGGATAGGTGTATTGTGGGTCTTGTAGTCCCTACTTCCCAAGGAGTAACTCAGAGATTCTGGAACCTTGGATTGATGTTGTGGACCTTTCAAAGACTCAAGGGAACCATCTGGAGAATAGGACTGCACTGCTGGACACTTGGACTGCACAAGAGAGGGCTGAATTCATAAGGACAGCACCTACTGCACTTACAAGGCCTCACAACAAAAGGACTTAGCCTGCCTTAAAGTATAAGGAGTGGACTCACTGATCAGCAACAGGTAGAAACGTGCTGGATGGGCTCCCTGCAACATCAACAACAAGGACAGCTCCAGCTGACAAGTGTTTCCTGGATTTTTCTTGGATTGACCAGGTGCATTGTTGGCAACAGGCAAACCAGAGCTTCTAAACTCTTGGCTGGTGCTGTGGACCACTTTCTTGCATAATTAACAATTCTGGGAGTAAGTGTAAAAGTTTTGCATTGTGGGCAGCCTGAACTCTTGACTTTGTCCCAGTCCAATGCAACCTTTCTTAACCCTTTGAGTGCTATTTGCTTCTAAGCGCTAAGTTTGCATATAATCTTTTCGAAATTTATATCGCTGGTTCCCTACATTGGATTTTTTTCATTTTAATCCTACAAATATTTGCTATTTTATAAATTGTTGTTGGAATTGATTGTGTGTTGTGTCTTACATATTTAATGTATTGGTGTTTTTAAATGGTTTACACAACTATTTCATAAGTTAAGCCTGCCTGCACGCAGGCCAACTACAAATGGTTGAGTAAGGGAATAATATGTTGAGATCTTGAATGGGCCTTATATTGTGACTGTGGCCTTATTACTAGTGGTAGGTACCTACCTACACCTGCTAATAAACCATCTTCCAACAGGACTATTCTACCTTCTAAATAGCAGAGGTTCAGTACATCAGTCCTCACATCAAAAGTACGAATATGGCTGCAACAGCCAGAAAATCTTATTTTCCCTGACTGAATAGATACAGAATGGCAGGAGTAGAGCCGTTGTCAATCCCACATGGAATAAGACTAACCCAAGACTACTATGAGACAGTGGTATAAAGCCCTGGTGGGGGTTTGGTGCTCAGGATCTAGGGTAGAGGGATCCCTGTGAAGGCAAAAAATAACAAAATAACAATATTTTCTAGGAATCCATAGCCTTGAGGTTGACAATGATTTACTCTCAAACATGAGTGAGATGAAAGTGAGTAGGACAAACCTAGAATTGTTTAAAAAAAAGTGAGAAAAAACTCTGAAATGTAGGGCTTTGTCAGAGAAAACGCACATGCAAAGCTTTTTACACCCATATGCTTCAGTGTCAACAATACACACACCTACACGTGAATGTCCACACACTCACCAGTAGTATTGATAATCCCTGAGTTGTAATGTTTACTGCCTTGATCATGCAGATACACGCTCATGCCCTAATCTGCCTTTAACCACTCGCTATAATCTCCTTTCTTATCGACCCACGATTGCCATAGAGAAAAAAATATGAGTCATAGGAATGAAAATGACAGATACAACGAAAGTAAGTCTTTGTGATTGACAAATGGCAAGAGGATGAAAGAAAGTAAAGGGCACTGTGGTGTGGGCTATTAGTATATGACAAGAGTATCTTTCAGTAGTGATGGATGGCCATGGCAACCACTGCATGCTATGGTGAACAATATGCACTTGTCATTGAGGTGTATGGCTAAAAGAAACACTGTCTTGATATTTATTAGGACAACATATGCTGTGCACAATAAACACAAAACAGTAGAAACAAGGTCAGCAACAAAAAGTAAAGGTTCAACAATGTCGAAGCTCTATTCAGTCTTTGCTATAACAGCATAGCAGCAGTGTAAAATAACAGCAATTAACACAGCAAACTAGCACTTGACATATCATAAACTCAAAATGAGGGAGATGTCTTGTGGGAACTATTGGCATTTAAACTAGTGACCACCAATTACACAAATACCACATCAGAGAGACCTCAGTTTTTTTTAAAAACGTAATTTTTTTGTATTTTCGAAATAAAACCTTAACAAAAAATGAAAACAGTTGGTCAATGTTATAGCATAAACATTCTGTGGTTAGCAAGAGAGCCGAATGGCTTATAATAGGAATATCCCTGACATCCAATACACATGCACCATGGGTCGATGACATACATCCACACATACAGTATTTGCCTTGACGTTACAGCAGTCGTCGTGATCATTTAGCTGCTACAGCCGCATTTAGCATTACCTGTGACACATAATAAGGATTGGGATACGGCACGGGTTATGCCACTTCGACCTACGGTGTCTGTGGTGTCTGCATAGGCGTAGCATTAAGTTCTTGCAAACGTAGTAGGAACGACAGTAAGGGTTGCCAAATATCTACCGGTCTAGAGGGGGCGGCTGCAGTTGGGCATACGTATCACTGGTGGTGTTGCAGTATGTCATGCTGTGCAACCATGTGTGGAGTGTAGGGCCAGTTTTACATGCCCACTTAATGGCCACTTCGCGTTTAGCAAGCAGGAGTGCCATCACTACAAAACGACGCCGGGATCAAGGGAGGGCATGGACATAACCCAGGAGAGCAAGGACGGGTGATGGTGATATTTCCACTTCAACCATCTTAGATATCTCTTGGAAAATTGATTTCCAATAGTCCTCTATTTTAAGGCACGTCCACTTCGTGTGCAAAGTCCGCATTCGGGGCACTTCATCTCGGGCAGGCGTCCGAACGCGCGGGGTCAGTGCGGTGTAACTTGCTAGGGGTGATATATACTCGGCGCAGGAACCTAAAATGCAATAGTTTATGACAGTGGTTCAGCGACACTTTTCGCGTTTGTGCGCAGCAACGATACCATTGGAGGTCACTTAAGGGGTGTACAAGATCGTTCTCCCATGCAGCCCTCACAGCCACAGCTCTACTCGGGAGCCGCTCTATTGCCTCCTTGTACAGTTTGGTGACCAGGTGGTTCCCATCCCCGCCACTAATGACCCCAGTCAGGAGAGGAAATTCAGTGGGCGCCAAGGGATAGCTCTCCATGCATGCACGGAGCGCCTTTTGTACGCGCAGGAGCACAAAATGGTTCAGAGTTGTGGCCTCTCGGGGACGAGGATCTTCAGTGCATGAGACTCTGTGCCCTCCAGGGAACAGGTCTCTAAAGGTAATCAGCTGAAATTTAGCGTTTGTTTGACTAGCGTCTCCTGCAGGATGGGTATCCAACTGTTACCGGCCAGGGGCAGTGCGTGGGAGTACAGTGCACTCATACCAGTCAACCTTACAAGCTTAAGCTTGGCCCAGCTCGTGGTAGGCAACGTTTGAAGGTCACGCGGGTCTCTAGGGAAGCCGCGCGGCAGCAATGTATGGAGTGGGGCCTGTTTTTTCATCATCCGTAGAACAATCCATAGTCAACAAATAGTCCGGCAGTGCTTGCCAGATATCTTTAGGCCTGGATGTAATTGGCTGCAGGGAGGCATATAATTCAGAGTTAGTATCACAGTAAAACAATTCTTTCAGCCAGACCGCCACCGTTGGGGGAGTATGAGCACCCCCAGTGAAGCGAAATTTGTCATTTTGCTAGAAGTAAAGTAATAGCAGTAAAGGGATGTAATTTTAATGATAATGTCAATGGGTTTGGGGAAAGCGGTTGTCCAATCCTAAGAGACAAGATAGAATAGATGTTTCTCCAAAAGGACACTATCAGCCCACAGTGCATGGCACCGGTGGGATCTAGTGGGGTCGAATCTTGCCAGTGTACAGATACTGTAGGCTCTGTGAAGATATTTATAACGTAATCATTTATGATGGTGGATGCTGGAAACAAGTTTAGTCTGCATACAGCGGTAATACCAAATCTTATCCAAAATAGAGATACCTCCAGTGGGCTTTAGTTGTAAGGAAGTATGATATAATTTAGAAATAAGATGGCTGTCATCTGGGGAAGTGATCACTTTGTGAGTGGTGGGAAATCTTTATGTGCAGTCGGGTAGGCAGGTAGCACATCCCGTAATGTACTGTGTAAAGGATGTCTGTAGTCATCAATTGTCCTTCCTTAGCCATGGTAGAATTGGTCTTGAGTACACCACCTTTAAACAGGCGCAAACCAAAGTCGTGTGCAAAGACAGTGTTGTACCAGTTGTTCACGAGTGAGTGGGAGCCAAGCGTTCTTTATAAGTGGGAGATGCGGGGTGCAAAGAGTATCCCAATCAAGGTAATGCAGTAGTTTAAACCATGCCCAACTAGAAGTGGGGAATATCTATATGGTATTGGGGATGGGCAGGAGACCTTGAAACAATATGATGGTAAGTGGGATATACGGTAGTTGCGCCCTTTCACAGAAATGCCAAACGGGCATCAGAATGACACTATTGCTAAGCAAGCATAGTGAGTCTGGGATATATAGAAATAAAGTTGGAGGTTAGGGACTTGGGAACCAGCCCTTATTAGCCGAGTAGGTAGCCCATGTAGGGAGGTGAAAAAAGTGCCAGTGAGAGCAATCAGAATATTTAAAAAGAAAGAAAGAAAGAAAGCAAGGCAGTACAACCATTGTAATGATTGCTATGAGTCTGGCAATGCCCAACAGGAGCTTAATCTATTGCTCTACTTGCGCTTCGAGTTTTTCCAAGGCCGGTCCATATTTGCGACTGATTGCTTCTGAATGATCTCAATGAATGTGGATGCCTAAATATCTAGTGGAGTCTGTATACCATTATGAGAGGGAAATTCGAGGTCATAAAGGCACAGTGGTGTCTGTAAGTGGAAATAGTTCAGATTTTCTCCAGTTAATTTGCAGTCCGAAGAAGACGCTGAATCTCTGCACCTCCCGAACAAGTTGAGGTAAATTGACAGCAGGATCGCGGACAAACAGCATTATGTCGTCTGCATAAAGGAATGCTAATAGTGTCCCATTTGGAAACCTAAGGCATCTATGGAGATGTTGTTCCTGTAGGTGATGGACTAAAGGGTCAATGGAAATTATGAACAAGAGAGGGGAAGTGGGCAGCCCTGTCAGGAACCACATGTTAAGGGGAAAGGTTCTGTGAGTGTACCATTGAGACATAAACAGGCCAAGGGATCTTGGTATAACAGTTGAATCAGATTGCGGGAGCTGACAGGCATGCCCAATTTTGCAATAGCAGCATGAAAAAAGGACCATTTGAGTGGATCAAATGCCTTTTTGGCATCTAGCAGTGCAACTGCTGATGGGGGGGAGGTAGAGGAAATTTGGTTGATTACTGCAAAAATGGTGTGAAGATTAATTGAAGTGGAACGGTGTGGCACACAAACAGACTACATAGGAGAAATTATGTGGTGCATTAATAAAGAATGGCGGGTAGCTAAAATTTTGGCCAGTATTTTAGCATCACGATTTATAAGGGACAATGGTTGATACAAAGAGCAGTAATAGGGAGGATTATTGGGTTTGAGCAAAAATGTAATGACAGCTTCCAGCAGTGTCGGGGGGCAAGAATCATGCTTCAGAGACTCAGCGTACATCTTCAACAAATGAGGGACCAGTAGTGGTTAATAAGTTTTATAAAAATCGCCAGTGAACCTATCAAAACCCAGGGCCTCAGAGCCACTCAAGTCATCTATGGCCTGTGAGAGTTCCTCACACGTTATGGGGGAGGAGAAAAATGTTGTTGGCCTGATTCTAGCCAAACCATCGTGATTTTAGACAAAATGTGTAGAGTGTTTTGTAATAATCTGTAAAGTCTGCAAAAATGTCTGCAAAAATCAGTGACTTCAGCGCCATCTGGCCACCACAAGTGAGTCATATATGTGACATGATAAGGGCGACGTATTAGGCGACCCAATGTTCAGCCATGGCATTCACCCTCACCATAACAGCGCACCCTAGGATAAGCAACTTTTCACTTGGCTAGGTCATGAAACTTATTTAACAATTTTGACCTAATGTGGAGATAATGCTCTTGTCATGTGGGTCTGTCATTGGAGTCTAATGCACCAAGCTTATCCTCTACCTTGGCAAGATCAATACGAATGCTGCGAAGAACTTCTGAATGTTTTGAGATAGAGATTTCTCTCATATGGCCCTAAAGGCCACCAATAGGATAGAGTGGTTCTCAACAGAGTCAATATTGGTAGAGAAAATTTCAATGATAGCTTCCCGGACTTTGGAGAGAAAGATTGCGTCATATAGTGCATTAGCGGGAGAATGCCAGTGACTGACCATAGGGACATGCATGGGTATGTGTAATGTAATCGATACAGGGGCAGGGCAGTGTGCCAGGGAAGTGTGTGATAGTGTGTAGCCACTAAAGACTACCTTGGGACATGCACCAGTGGTCAATGTGAGTCTACACATTTGTAGGGCAGAAAAAAAATGCATATTCACGCTGTTGTGGAAACTTATAGCATCATGTGTCTGGCAGATGGGATGTGTAGAGAAGGTCCAAAAGTGTCTGTAGGGAATGTGCTTTAGTGACAACTGTGGAACGAGTGGAATCAAGCATAGTTTGTGATTGTGTGTATTTTTTAGACACACGTTTTTCCCAAATTCGCCAAGCAGCCTCAATGAAAATGTGTTCCATAAACTAGCCTTGCTCTGACGGAATCTAGATAAATTATACATTTTTGTAAAGCTTGTCCCCTGCTTACTCCAAGTTGAAATACATTCCACAGGTCCGGCTAGGTTTCCTTACACTTATGTACTTGGAAGAGATGCCACATTCCCAATAGGCTGTCATTATCATCTGCCATCAAAGAATGTCACAACTGCTCTATGTCCCCTGATGTTTACTGTTAAAATGATTCATGACACTTGCAGGTTTCCCTAATGTATCGCAGGTGAGAAGCAGTATGAAATATGTCATAAAGGAAGGCAATCCTGCGCCTTCAGAACTTTCATCATTCCCTTGCCATTTGTGTGAAAGGGAGATAGCCCGAAGTGCTTTACACTTATGAACAGTTCATTTGCTGGGGAATTCATGGAAGGTTTACTCATTTATCATACATTGTCAATCCCTGGCTATGTTATCTCTGTTTCGACTTTTAGGACAAAAATAACTTACTGGATAGATAAGAGCAGCTTTGCTGGTGACTATCCTAATTGATAGTGATCAGAATTATTGACCACAAGTACACATCGATTGAATTAAATTGAACATGTAAGCATTTTCCGTGCATTAAATATATGTGAAAATAGTTGAGTATGCAAAGCATGTACATTTAGAAATGCGTGATCTTGTAGTTAAACAGCCTTGCTGGTGATGATAAACAGCTGGATATAGGGGTTGAGACAGTCCTGTTGTACAGAAAATGCAATTTTGACCAACCAGCATGTGACACCATGCCTTACATTTGTATAAACATGGTGTATTTGCATCAATAAACATGTATTAAATCACACATAGACACATTTACCTATGAAAATGTTGTAAATAGAAATATATGCTTTTTTTCTCAGACCATAAGGTAACGTTGCAGTAAACCATCTAAGTGTCCATGAAGTGAGTTACATTGGCATCTAAAGAATGCCCAGTTAGTTATGGACTGCATGGCTGTAATCTTCCCACACCCAGTTCCGGATTACCATATAGGCAAAGTAGGCACCGGTCTTTGGGCTCCACTCCTTTTAGATACCTGTGACCATGGATCAAAATAATACTGATTTGTTCTTGAAAGAAAATTTCAATCAAGCTTTCTTAAATAGAAAAAAATGAATCAAGTCAAAGAAACGAAAACTTTAAATTGAAGACTCCACTCGGTAGACTTCCAAGATATCCTGAAAGATTTCACCACAAGCAAATTGCGAAAGGGAATATTTAAAGTTTTGTTGTTTAGTAAAATGTAAAAAATAATGTTTGTTTAATAACAATAATTGTTAATGTTTAGTTTTGTGTAATAAAATTGGTTTATTAAAATTGTTGCTTGTTAAAATTAAAATCGTATTAGGAGAAAATTTGAGAGGGGTGCCAAAGTTTCAACTTCCTAGGGGCCACCACAGGGTTTAATTCGCCACTGCCCACAGCTTCCCATGTAGACCTTATGAGAACATACAATAGATGGTGAACATAGATGCGTATAGTGAAGGTTTGAACCCTCATGTGTTGAGGCTGGTACGTCCACATAAACGTATCACATTGTGTTGGGGAATTCAATTACATTTAAAAAAAAAAGAAAAACTACATTTGACGGAATCGATTATTTCCCCCAACATGAATCACACATCAAAAAAGACATCCCTCGTGAAATCACATATCATGTCACCAGTGATATATTATTTCATAGACATTTCATAGACATAAATCTTTGAAATACAAGGCAAACACTTTTACGCACAATATCATACATTAAAATGTTACCATAACACTGATCATTATTAAGTGCTCTCAAAAACATTATTAATAAATTAACAACAGTTGTTTTCAAAAGGATTATTTAGAGAAAAAAGTTTGCTTCACCACTGACACTTACTAGAAACCTAACGGTTATTGTTTTATGTAGAAGCAAAGCTACATTACCGCTAACCGCTAACCGCTAGTGATAAGCACTCGATTCTGTAGCTAGGTAAGGACGCTTCCAAACCATGTGCTATTACTAGTTTTGTTCAAAACATTAATTGTTAATGGAAGGTCTTTCCATGATTTAATTGATATGATGTACTGTTGTGTTCTTTAAAAGTGGGCCAAAGCTTCAAATAATGCTATATCATCTGAGGTACCAAGTATGAGATCATTTGCAATGCATTCCGTTGTGTTATTGTTGCAAACGTCCATTCATATGACACATTTTAATGTTTTATTAGGTTTTGAATCATAACCATAACGTCTCTTCACCTGAATTTGTTTTAGAAGGCATCATTTTGGGATCTGACTAACCTATTTTAATGTCATTTTAACATGGTTTATGTTTCAGTATATTTAACATTTTCTTATGGAAGGCATTGGTCCCAGTTGACAGCATCTAATGGGCAAGACCTGATGATGTGTCCAGTAGAAGTTAGGTATAGAACATGTCAATTCCCTGCACTACTGTTTCATCATTTTTGTGACAGTTGCAACCAGACAAGTCAGCCAGACCTGAGTGTATGGCAAACCATTAGATCACACCTACTATCTCGTGACTTTAGGAATACCTGTACACAGGGTCTTTACAAAGGTCTAGCAGCAGACCTCCTGTAAGTTTCAGTGGTAGAAAAGGCATTAGATGGTCACTGTACTAGCTGACCTGGTTTACCAGAAGCCTAGTTCCATCTGACCTTGTTTCCCAGAAGCCTATCCATGAAGACATGAACCTGTAATAGTGACCCAGAGGAGGAAATACAATGCCCAAAGTAAGCCAACCAAAGAAATAAGCTTGCAGTGCAGAAGATTTCTGTGGGACCTTGCCGCGAATTAATCAAACCAGCTCTGGTTAGCATTGCCAAACTCCAGCCCTCAGCCTCATTCTAGTGAAGAAGTTCTAACTCCCGATAAGAGAATATGTTTAAAAAAAGTCAGAGACTGGGGCAAGGTTTCAAAGTAATACCGGCAGTGAGAGAACCTCAGCAGCTATGATTTTCAAGTCATCTCACAGAGAGCTTTTAGTGCCGAAAGCCAAGGCTTCAGTGGGTCCCCAAAGACTGTGTCCCTGACATCATATATACTTTCCTGGCTTAACTCCCCGATTTGTCCCACTAACAAACTTTAAGCTCCAGAAATGTGTCAGAACACACTGTCTTTGCACTCTGGATCTAACATGGGTGATGCACTCTTTCATCCCTCACCACAACCGCTACTGACCATGCACAGTGTAATACTTCAGACACATAGTGGAAAGGGGTCTAGGGAATGGAGTGAACATAGAGACACAGGATAGTACCTCTCTGCCTGTCGTTCTGTTGGTCAATGGCAGCTGCAGGTTGGAATTGATATCTTGCTCCACCCCCACATGCCACTCTTGTATCTATGGCTAATCACCTAACAGCATTTGAGTGAAATTGTGATGGCCACTACATTTGTGGGTTCAGTTATCAATTTCACTTACTCACACAGACCCTCCAGATGCCCTTTATTGCCCTAGTTTGTTAATTCTAGTTCATATATGCTTATTTCTAAGCCCTGGAAAAGTATCTGCTAAGAATACCACTGGCAGCCTTCTGGGGCAGCACCTACAGCCCGTTGCCCTTATCAAGGCAGGGTGATTCACAGTGGTGTTGAAGGTGCTCCACCTAAATCAGACTAACCTCTAACTTGAGGATGGATTTAGGTAGAGTGGTGTCATCATGTTGTTGTTCCTTTCTCAGTATCTCTTCAGAAACATTTAGCCTCTGCTACTGTAATTGCTGTGAAAAATACATTATTTTAAGCTTGACAGTTGGTTAGAATTAATGTTGCATAGTGTTAATGTTAGCTTATTAGCAGTGAGATGCTTGTATTTGCAACAGTAAGGCTTCCTCTGCTCTCTCACATGGTGAGCTGTTTTCCCTTTGATTTTGTACAGAAAAAAGGGAGACATTTAAGAACAAATTTTAGTTTGCATTTCACAAGTCTGTCAATTGACACTGTGACATATGATAACAGCAGCCATTCGCAATTTTTCAGCTAACAATATGTTGCATTTTGGGACTTGTGATTTTGTTGTTAAAGCTCTCATTTTTGGCTCAAAAGTTCAGCATGCAAAGTAATGGTGACTAAAATGGTAGAATTCACCAGAATTTCTAGATAACACTGAGACACGTGTCAGCTAAATTTAAAAATCTTACATTTTCATCTACTCCATTGCTAAAACTGTTTGTTATACAACTAAAACAAAAGTAAACTCTGCTTAGAAGCTTTGTGAGGGTTTAAAATGCAATCAGTTCTGCTTTTTGTGTAGTGGAAATGTTTATACTGAGATCCACAACACAACGAAGTTGCAAAATATGTTGCAAAAAGGGCAACCTTCCCTAAAACAAAAATTCAGTAAATGATAGGTGGCAGTACCAGGAGGAAAATCAAATCTTATGTTATGTTAATAATACTTAATAAGTGCGCTGTGACCCAAGGGTGTCCTGGCGCTGCTAGCTCAACTCTACTGAGACAGGGTGGCACCGAAAAGTAGCTGGGGGAGACTAAAGGTTAAAAAGCCAAGTTTTCAGGAACTTCCTGAATGTGAGGAGGTCGGAGGAGTTCCTCAAACTCCAGGGAAGGGTATTCCATGCTTTAGCCGCACCTGTGATGAAGCTTCTCCCTCCCCACGAGGCTTTCTTCGCGGGTGGTACGTTCACCAGTTTGGCACCTAGAGAGCGCAAGGTTCTTTTGGGGTTGTAACATTGGAACTGGTGGGTCAGAAAGTCAGGGCCCAGACTGTGTTGTGCCTTAAAGACAATACATAGTAACTTAAATTGCACCCGTTTCCTAATGGGCAGCCAATGTAGTGTTTTAATTTCCGGGGGGTGCCCGTCACTAGTCTTGCTGCTGCATTTTGTAGAGTCTGTAATCTATTTAGATGCCGCTCCTGCATATTTAAGTAGAGCCCATTGCAGTAGTCCAGCCGTGATAAGATAAGGGATGATACAACTGTTCGTAGGCTGTCTTCTGGCAGGAAAGGTTTGATCTTTTTAAGCAGTTTGAGGGAATGAAAGGTTGGCCGAAGTTGTAGCATTTATCTGATCCTTCAAAGTTTAGTCTGTCATCCACCAGTACACCCAGATTTTTTGCCTTCCATGTGAGTTTGGGGAGGGTGCCCAGATCTGATGGCCGCCAGTCTGGAGTCCATAAGTTGGCCTAATTTCCGAACATGAGTATCTTGGTTTTGCCTGAGTTTAGTTTTAGGCAGTTCTGTGACATCAAGGATTTGACTGCCTCCATAGAGTCATGAAATTTCTTGCCCCTCCCTACTTCTTGCCCTGGTAGCAGTGACACTGCAATTTGTGTGTCATCTATGTATGAGGTAAGACTAATCCATGTGACCTGATTAGAGGGGCCAAGGGTGCCACATACACATTAAAAAGGGTCAGGCTAAGAGAGGATCCCTGTGGGACTCCACATGGTAGTGAAGAAGGGTGAGAGTAAAATGTCCCTAAGGATACTATAATAAATGTGGCTATTACACATACAGAACACATACAACACAGTTAGCTAAAAAAAAAGTAAAGCGGGATTAAGATGGGTTAAATGAATTTTGTAAGCTCCTCATAAACATAAAAGAAGTAAAACGCTGATGGAAGAAACAGCCAAATCACTTATGGGATTACCATACATTCATGTACTCATATAGTATGATTAACTCTCACCTAGCTAGTGTGGTATGCTTCATAAATGGGTTCCACGTGTAACACAGGGAAGCATCAAAGAATACAACTGTTCACTAGTTGTACAGTCTCCTTGTTATAATTCCTTTCTTTGGCTAAGTTTATATCCCTTATGTCAACATTTATGATCTCTTCTTTCAACAAAAAAAATCTGTCCTTTTTTAAACTAGTGTGTTGGTGAGCTAAAAATGGTGGTTACTCATCTCTATCCCACAAGCTTTAAAAAAAGCAGGATTGAGCAATTGGTCCTGCTTCTCTGTTCCATTGGTATTTTGGTGTATAAATATTGCCCCTACGGGACTCTAGGTCTCTTTATCTCACATCAAATTTTGTGAAACATTCACTAGTACATATGGCATGTTAATCAAGTGCATACAATATAGTTTGGAACATACTTACTAACGTTTGCTGCAGCACCAAGAAGCAAGACAACTTGCTGCTATGCATCAGACAGAGTGGGCAGGAATTCACCATATCCACTTGCTGCTCTCTCTCTCTCAACACTGGCGCACTACTGGCTGCCAAGCGCCAATGCAGACAACCTTGTACCATAGTGCAAGGGTGCCTGTGATGCAGGCAGGATTGCTTTTGTGAATTCCTGCAAATAAACAATCCTCTGATGCCTTTTCCTCTTTCTATTTGTGCTGCAGAATACAGCACATGTAGAAAGAGGAAAAACATGGAGGAAAACATATTTCTCCTTGCTACAGCTTCTCTAGGAAGGCCTAGCATTTTGACACATTCCCAGGTTTACCAGTGTTAGTAAATCTTGGAATGTGCCAAAAACCATGGTTGCATGTGTGGGAACACCCACGCTCCACCCATTGAGTGCTTCCCAGGGCAGAGTAACTCTAGCCAGCAACTTCACTGCCTTGCGTTATTCCAGATTAACTATGTCATGCAGAGCTACACAATGTGCATAGTAAATCTCACTTAAGGGCTTAGATTGCTGTTGCATCACCTTGCATGACCCAAGGGCAATACAAACCCCTAGAGAATAAGAAGATGAGGCAAAAGCCATTAAAACCTTTATTCTTCATAGATAACTATGCCTTGGGCAGAAACACTGCACACTTCCCTCCTTTCAGAGGACAGGTGCAGCCAGAGCAGCACAAACTTTATCCACCACAGGACACATAAACATCGAGCTACATTAGTGCATGCTTTGCTTCCTCACTGAATAGGTACTTCATAAAAGTATCATAGAAGGCTTCTCGCTCTCATGGACGGCAATGGGTGTGATCTTCCATTCTTCTCAGAATGGATTCAGAAGGGCAAGCTAGTACAAGCTTTCATCTCCGACAGAGCATGTTACAGGTAAGGCAAATGTTACATAGAGGTTAAGGACAAATCATTAGAGTGGATGCTGAACTCACTTAGAGAAATATATAGGCAGATAACTGAATAAATCCACAAGTTTTGACTCCATTCTCACTTATGTGTTATCCACATCTGTATCCTGCAAGTCCTCCTGCAGTCATTGAGAGACCCGCCATCAGTGCTATTATCCTGCTATCCTGCAGAATTGTAGCTTTCATTTCCTGCCGTTCCAACTGCTGCCTTTCACATGCACATTTGTCAATGAACCTTAAATGTCAAAGGCTTGCCCCTTACTATACCAATGCACTAAATCTCCATACTCATGCCATACTCATGGTGTGAAAGGGGGCGGAAAGAAAGGAATGTTCCCAGTGCAGCCATTTAAAGACAAAATGGCAAAACAGAAAACACACCTCTATGTTGATTTGTTCTCCCCCTGCAGTGCTCATTCTGTCTGTATTCCCACATTCTCTATTTGATAACCGTTCTACCTCCCTCACCCTCTGTGTGTCCAGTCGCTGCCACTATTCATTTCCTCTGTTTCTCTTTCTCGTTCTCTCTCTCCCACCCTCCCTCCCATCTATGTTCAACTCTTTGGCTCACATTTTTCTCTCTTCTCATTTTGCTCTTTTTCACCTTCACTTGTTTTTTCACTCTTTTCTCTTACCCTCAAATTCCTCAATTTCTCCATTCACACTTGCCTCTCTCTCTCAACCCCTTGTGTTCCAACCAAATCTATAACTCACACTTTTTTCACACTCTTCTCATGCTTTACACGCTTACACACCTCCAACCCTTTACTTCTTCCTCTTGGCCACTTTTATTGTCCTATGCACAACATGGACCAGTACAGTGATTTTTTGCCATCCTAGTTCAAGGTATATTTTTCTGTACTCACTTTAGCAATTATGCCACTTTTGCTTCTTGTACTAGTAGCATGACACCCAATGTTTCTAGCCACCTAGTTATCTATTTAGTATTGTCATTCCAAAACCATGATCCCTACTCTTTGCAATGTCTGACAGTATCATCTCTTCTCACTGTTCCTCTGTTGAGCTGTTTATTTTAACCATTATTCTCCTCCCTCTTCCTAAATGCATGAACCTCCATGCAGAGGCCCTGCTGCTAAGGTCTGAAGATGAAATCATCCTTGGCAGAATTGTGGACTCCAGCGTTTATTTCAAGATGAAACATGGGTATTTAATTTGAGAAAATGAAGCAAAACAAGGGTTTGGGGGCATTTACAAATTGCTGGAGTTTGTGTTGATTCTTTGATTTTCCACGTTTTGACAAGCAGCGGTAACCCAGTAGGTAACAGCTGTTTGCAGCAGTCCATCCACAGGGTACGTGACCATGCTGTGGTGCCAGCCTCCACCAACCGCTTCGGAAAGGTTTCACATTCATGTGCACCAGGCGCTGTGCAATCCCAACCTTGTTGATGTATCTGTTTTAATGCTGAGTGCCTTTACTGGAGTGTTCTATAGGATTTTAAAATTCTACTCATCCCAATCCTGAAAAATCAGAATAAGAGGAATTCAGAATTACAAAAATCAATTTATGCACCTAATTTATAGAAAGAACAAGAGTAAACAAATACAGTTAAATTCGGCTCTTTTATATGTTTCCCCCTTAGACAGGAATAAGTATTATTATTTCCAGGAATTCCTTTCTATCCACGAATTGATGCGAGTGGATTATCTGAGTTGTGAAAAGCACAAAATATATAAGCTATATTTGGAATGACACATGCATGCATGCCCCTAAACTAAATCTGCTACTAACTCAGGCCCCCTTGACAAAGTGACATCAATTTATAATTCTACAAGTGAAAACGAGCAAGATTTAAATGCAGGTAAGGAGCGAAAGCACGCCTGTAATGTATTTCTTTAATTGAAACTGTGCCATTTTAGCGTAAGTTCTGCATGCCTTAATGGTTAGAAGAAACCGGGATGCAATTTGGGTATAACAAAGGTGTGCGACAGTGGAACACCTACGTCTCCATGAAAAATGATGTTGCGCCACCTCACGCTGGACGTCATTTAAATTCAAGCCGTGTGTTCGGGAGGTTGTTGAAAAGTACTGTCAGTTCTATGCAATTAGACACCGCAATGGATATTAATATTTCACTTGAGTCATTATGGAATTTGTAAGTATGTCGAATTGAATTCTCAAACATGCACATAAAACAGACTGAAAGGTGCTCATACTAATTAATAAGGAGCAACGGTCTACGATATTGGGAATAAATTGTATTTTAAAAAAAAACCTTGGAAATGAGTTCTGCATCATTACATTTCCATTTTGGGCAGGTGAATATGTATATTGAAAGGAGATCCTTTCTGGAAAAATGTGAAACAGTCCAGTTCCCAGATTTCAGTGTCAAAGTTTGTTTGACAGGTATGAAAAATGAAATTCTACAAATGGTCGGGCTATATTCACTATCTGAATAGTGTTAGTTTGCACCCAGTTGCTGGTTAGTATCTTCTCAAACTCATATGAGTTCTCATTTTCTTCATTTCTTTTTTTGCTGAAATTAGTGATGCTGCAGGACAGCAGAATTCAAGTGTGTTATTTCACTACATGGATATGGAAGAAGTAGTGATTTTTGCTACTGCTGGAAGAAATTAAACAACATAGTAGGCTGATGGAGTATTCAACATTGTGCTGAATAGCACCTCAATGACTAAATGGGCAGTTTATATAATGTCACCTATCATAATATGCTTTATTAAAAAACCTTCTCAAATCTAGACCTTACTTCAAATTGAAATTCACTTGTTTTAATCAAAAGGGAATTGTTACTGAGTTTCCTATGTTTTCTATTACTGCAAAATTAATGCTTTTATCTGTGCACCTTCCTTTCAATAAATACAAATTGTTCTCAAACACAGATAAAGGTCCCACAAAGACCAAATTTGGAAAATAAAATTCTATGTTGCAATGTTCCCAGAAATCGCCTCTTGATATCAGTAATCATTAGGGGTGAGCGGAATTTGCGAAATTCACTTTCGCAAATTATCGCGAAAATGTTAAAAATCTCCGCAAACACGCAGAAATATCGCGAAGATGCGGAAGTTTTTTTCCCGCCCGTTCACGGTATGTTCTGCGTGGTCGCGGCTCGCCAACTTACCCATGCGGTTGCTCGCGGGCGCGGCCATCTTGTTTTCACTTGTCTCGCGGTGCATGATCACGAGAAGAAAGACGTGATCGCGCGACGAATGATGTTACTGCGGGCGCGAACTGTCGCGAGACAGCTTAAGTGGCCACCAACAATCCAACATCTCGTGGAGAACGCGACCGGATCGGCAAAACTTGTCGGCGAACGCAGGGATTCAGGTGAGGCGATCGCGCGCACGCAAGAATGCATTATTTTACAGCGCGAGCAAGCAAAAAATTTCCGGTAAAATGCGGATTGCGGAAATTTTGACATTTTCGCGCTCTCCGCGGAACGCGAAAATTTGAAATTATCGCAATTTTCGCGAGCGGAACGGATTTTTAGCCCAGGCCTAGTAATTATGTTGTACATTTAAATGCATGAATATTGAAATCAGACGAGAATAAATTATTTCACCACCAGCTAATGAAAAAAAGTGAATTAACTTTAGGTACTGCTATAACAGACTTTCACTCATGTCAATAGTTCAATATGTCACCTACAAGTGGAATAATGTCTCCTTTTAAATAAAAAAAGATTGTTGAGTTTGTGGTAACAGGTCAAAAACAAGGTTAACTATACAAAAAAGGTTAGACTCAGGATTAATTTTGCTAGTTAATACAAATGAAATATACGTTGTTGGAAGCCAGATATATAAATTAGGAAAAGTAGAAGAATTAGTAGAGTTAACCCTTTAAAGACAAACATATGCCACCTGATAGGGTGGACTATGTATACGAATCGGGATTAAATTAGCACATTTGAGATTATAGGTGTTTGAATTACTTGACCGGATAAGTGTATGAGATACCCTCTTTGTACTGACTTTTGACTACAGGCCTTGTGTTCATTGTCCCAGATTGAGTTATGTGTTTGCTAAGATTTTTGAAAAAGCTAAAATTAGGACGGCTGGCCATTGCCACACGCTGAGCTAAGCAGATGAATGATTTCAAGATGACCAGGATACACTTGAACTCAGACTTTGAATTTCAGGAACCATAGTGAGTCTCAGACTGAAATAGTTAACACAGAGACCTTGATGTCTCCAGCGAATAGAGACAGTATACCCTAAGGAGTACCTCTAGGCTGGAAGTGAAAGGGCCAGACAAAAATTGAAAACTGTGCAAGGCTGTAGTGAAAAAAGAATCTAAAGGCTGGACAGGAGCTTCAGAATTGCTGTAGAAGACAAACCTAGTGACAAAATCTATCTACTGTTCAAGAACAAACAACAAGATCAAAAATATGAACAATAACAAAGTACAAAGGAAGGAGAACAATAGACTAAACACCATGAATTTTTGTTTGCAAAATACACGGATTATGATATGTCTGTTGGAAAAAAAGATCATTATAATTCAAGCATACTTTAAGAGTCTCAGGAGACACTCAGCAACCCCTTATTGAAGAAGAGCACCCATATGCATCTCTGTACATGAGAAACCAAGACTCAGAAGTCACTGGCACCCTCTGATAATTCAATATGCACCTCTGGACATGATGCACCAAGCCTTAGAAGTCACTGGCACCCTCTTATAATTCAATATGCAACTCTGGACATGAGGCACCAAGCCTCAGAAGTCACTGGCACCCTCTTATAAATCAATATGCACCTCTGAACATGAGGTACCAAGCCTCAGAAGTCACTGGCACCCTCTTATAAATCAATATGCACCTCTGAACATGAGGTACCAAGCCTCAGAAGTCACTGGCACCCTCTGATAATTCATTATGCATCTCTGGACATGAGGCACCAAGCCTCAGAAGTCACTGGCACCCTCTGATAATTATAAATAGTGTTTTTATAAGACATAAATAGAAATGAAGGCAAAGGTAACATACCAAGTTTGACAGAGTGGATGAGAAGGACTTAGAAAAGGCAGGACTGGATTCTGATGAGCAAGATAAAGATCAAGACATAGAGGAACAATTTATATGATGGATAAATGAAGAAATTAGAAAGAGTAACAGAGTACAGAAAGATCAGAAAGGCTAAACCTTACTAACTGGGAAACAAATGGTAGTCGTATAGAAGAATGATTGGCTGGTATGTAACTGGAGTAAGAATTAAACGTTTGCGGAAAGATCAATGAAAAACTCTAGAATGCAGTACAATGCGTCTGTATGCATAAAGCACAGGGGCAAATGAGTATGAATTAGACATCTGCAGAGGAATGCTGAAACAGAGGTAGTTATAACCCCTTAACTGAGCTCAGAAACAGAAGGAGTACTAGCTTCAGAGCAGGGTTGAGGAACAGAAGGAGCTATAGACCTGCAAGAGGATTCAGGAAAAGAATGATCTATGACACCTGCTAAGGATCCAGGAGCAGAAGCATCTTTGATTACAAAACAGGATTCAGAAAAAAGCGTCACTATAACAGCAAGACAGGAACCTGGATTCAAGGAATCAGAACTCTGTAAAGCACACTGAGGCAAAACATTTGTCAGAAAGCAGAGATGCTAGCAAGCAAGACTAGGTTCAAGCAGAATCTCATAAAGAAAAAAGTTGCTAGAAAAATGAGCATTCTGTTTACAGGGATCACATAGCAGACTGCTCAAGGAAGGAGTAGTGGTGAAAGCAATTATGCAGGTGATGGGATCATATCTTTGCATAAAAAGTAAATTAAGCACAGGGACTGGCATAGGAAACAACTACATCTAAAAGGCATATGAAAGAAAGATTAACATCATACATTGGCTCCTTAGCAAAACAAAAGAGTTCAACTCGCATCCTCTTGCATATCATCAAAACAAAATCTAACAGATATGCTCTTCCTACCATAGGACTCTCAGAAAACAGCAAGCTACCCAGTGTGCTGCAACACCAAGTCAGGGTGTAGAAGTACTATATAAATGCAACTACAATACAAAACAAATCCTTGGAGGTCACAGCATAATGAGAAGTTGTTTCACATGATATGTCCTCATCCACTTTCAGAAGTGAAGAATGAATGGAGCTCTGTATTCAAGATTCATAGGAGGAGAAGGCCTGGCATTTTGTTCAGTTTTTGAGTTTAAGACTGATGATTCTGTTATCGCATATGTTAGACTGTGTGAAAATTGAGCTTTAAGCTGAGGTTGTTGTTTATTTAGAAAGCTAAGGATTTAGTGTGTTTAGTAAGTCATAAACTGAATCCATCCAGATTCATTAGAGACACTCAAACTTGCATGTATTGCTTTCTGTCCCTGATTATAAGAACACATTATAGATTTGCAGACTTGAATTAAAGTAGGGGTTTGACATCTCTTCTTGAATTTGTGTGAGACAACCCTCTGGGCCATCAGTATTGTGCCCAGAGAAACCATTCATGAAGATTTGAGTGCCATCTGCAATGCTATTATCATGATATCCATGTTGGTAAGTAAGGCTCTGAGGAGCTCCTATTTAGGATGTACCTCAATAGCAGGAGTGTGGAGCCTTGAGTTATGTCACATCACACTATAAGGAGAGGGGCTAAGACCTAGTGGGACTCATCTGGCTGATTACAATGTGAGAATGTGGCCTAACGGATAGGGCAGTCGACCTCAGAGCTGGGGAGCCGGGTTTGAGTCTTGGCAGGGACGCTCAACATTCTGTGGTTCTGGACAAATCACTTAATCTACCCTTGCCTCACAAAAATGAATGTGTCCGTCTGTAATGTAACTTGTGCTCATGTGAAGCGCTCTGATACCTCTGGGTCTAGTTCGCACTATATAAGACTCCACAAAAAAATTAAAAATAGAGCTCTATTTTTAGGTAGGAACTGTGTAATTTCAAGAGGAAGATATCAAAACCTATTCTAGTAGAAAGAACATTAAGCAGGGTTCCATGACTGCCAGCCCTGAAGGCTGAAGAGATAAAGCATGGATGAAGCCATAATTGTAGCCCAGTATATTAAACATATTAGGCTGGATATATGCATGTGTTTGTACACCTGAATCCAATTTAAGTTTGTATAAATAATACTTTGTGAGTTCCAGGATTAAGAGTTGCTCTGCCTGCTGCAGTCAGCAGCAACAAACTCATAAGGTTGAAGGTAGTAACAAACAGTTTGTAAGTAGTTTCATAAACATAAATTGCACCAAATCCACTTCTTTGACAAAGGGTAGAGGCTTTCAAAGGGAGAGGAAAAGGGGAGGTGGAGGAGAAAGGGATTCCCCCCATAATCATAAATCTAGTCCATATGTAACCTATGAGTAAATGATCAACATTTTAAGTAATGCTGTGTAAATCTGGTCAATGGTTATGTATCTTAGAGGTAGAAAAATGCATTTATATTATTATCTCTGTTGCTTTGGTTAGTCAAAAGATGCTTAGGTTGACCGATTATTCAGAGTCAAATAGGTGTCTATGTACTCAATTTGAATTATATGAATTTGCAACGCTGCTAAATGACAATAAGTCACACTTAACACTGTTTTTGTTTACAAATGTGCTTGGAATTATTTAAAGATACTGTAGTGGTGCTGTATTTTGGAAGCTTTTAGAGAAGGTGTAGTTCACCGCTGTTAGGTAGTCATATCGAGTTGTAGCTATGAACACTTTAAAAATATTAAGTATCGTAAATACATATATTTTTTTCATTAAAATGTTTTAAAAAAATAGTTACATATTGTAATCGCCATAGAAAGAACTGCCCAATTCCTAGTATGTTTACAGCTATTTGAGCGGGCACTTTAATAGTATTTGCTCCACGGTTTTACCTAATGTGCTGTGAGTCGCATATTTAACACCATACAATGTAGCAAATCTCCCAAAACACCACTTTACTTTCACGTAATTGGCATATCATTGACCTAGAAAGAAATAGGAAGCTACATTCATCAGAAAAATTAGTCCTTATAAAGCCTTTACTGGAAGATTGTAATGAAGCATGTTCATGTACTATGGGGAAAATTCAGTGAAGCATAAAAGTGCATCAGCCAGCTGAGAATTGTTTTTTTGCTCATATAAAATGTTAGTGCTCTTTCTGTCCAAAAAGACTCATTCTGTGCATTTAGGAAGATTTAAATGTATGGTTCGGCATGTCTCCTGCTTTATAATTCTAAATACAAGGCAAGCGTTGCATCATATAAATTTAGTGAGCATTAGATAGCACAATTTTTATTAACATTAGGCCCAAAAAGCACTACATTGACGTTATTGTACTCCATTGTACTCACTGTCAGGAACTCCAGCGACATGGTCTTTAGCAGATCGTTATAATCTATTTTTTTCAAAAAGCACATTGAAGCACGTTACCTTTTAAGTTGATGTGTGAAGCTTCAATTCTGTTTTGATTCTCAATAATGGCATATATTGAAAACTCGTGGCCCAATGGGGATCGTTGCTATTGTTTTTAGTCGTTTTATAGTTTGTATACCTTAGTTTTTTGAGTCTGTTGAGATAAATTGCCAGACAACACAGAATGGACAGCAGCAGAGAAACAAAATAGTTAAAATCAATATGGGCTAAATTGTATACTTTAAATGAAGCTGAAGATGTCCCACTTTAAAATTGTAAAGTTTGATTCATATAATTAAAGGGGAAACAGTCGGAACACCGAGGTCTAAACTACGAGTGTTCCGACTCCCCAAACTCTACCATGCATGCCTTAACTATGTATATGCCCTAACCACGCATATGCGTTGTTTAGGTAATGTGCAGTCTAGCTGCTGCCTACTGCGGACAGAAGCAGGAAGACCTCGCAGGAAGCAGTGAGGTAAGTGTGGCTGGGTGTAGTTATGGGCTGGGGTTGGGTTGGGGGTTGTTTTGTTGTAGTTTAGTAGGCTGGGGGTTTGGGGTAGTTTTATTGGCTTGGGATGCATTGGGCTTTGTTTTGCTGGCTAGGAGGAGGGTTGCGTTGTTTTGTTGGCTGGGGATGGGTTGAGGGTTGTTTTATTGGCTGGGGGTGGAGGTGAGTCACAGGTTGTTTTGTGGGCTGGGGTTGGGTCAGTGGCAGTTTTGTGGGTGAGGTTGGGTCAGGGTAGTTTTGTGGGCTGGGAGGGTCAGGGTAGTTATGTGGGCTGGGGGTGGGTCGGGGCTTATTTTTTGAGCTGGGGTGGGTGGGGGTTGTTCGTGGGCTGGGGTTGGTCAGTGGTAATTTTCTGGGCTGGACGTGGGTCAGGCTAGTTTTGTGGGCTGGGGTAGTTTTCTGGGCTGGGGGTGGGTCAGGGATAGTTTTCAGGGCTGGGGGTGGTTTGGGGTAGATTTCAGGGTGTGGGCGGTTGGAGGTAGTTTTCAGGTGCGGAGGGACGTTTGGGGCTAGTTTTCAGGACTGGGGAGGTTGGGGGTAGTTTTCATGGCTGGGGGTCAGGGTAAGTGTGCAGGGCTGGGGGATGGAGGAAGTTTTCAGGGCTAGAGGTTCAGGGCAGATTTTCAGGGCTGGGGGATGGGGGAAGATTTCAGTGCTGGGGGTGGGGGTTGTTTTGTGTGCTGGGGTGGGTCGGGTTGTTATGTGGGCTGGGGTTGGGTTGGTGTATGTTTGTGGCCTGGGCGTGGGGCAGGTGTAGTTTTGTGGGCTGGGGTAGTTTTCTGGGCTGGGGGTGGGTCAGGGATAGTTTTCAGGGCTGGGGGTGGTTTGGGGTAGATTTCAGGGTGTGGGCGGTTGGAGGTAGTTTTCAGGTGCGGAGGGACGTTTGGGGCTAGTTTTCAGGACTGGGGAGGTTGGGGGTAGTTTTCATGGCTGGGGGTCAGGGTAAGTGTGCAGGGCTGGGGGATGGAGGAAGTTTTCAGGGCTAGAGGTTCAGGGCAGATTTTCAGGGCTGGGGGATGGGGGAAGATTTCAGTGCTGGGGGTGGGGGTTGTTTTGTGTGCTGGGGTGGGTCGGGTTGTTATGTGGGCTGGGGTTGGGTTGGTGTATGTTTGTGGCCTGGGCGTGGGGCAGGTGTAGTTTTGTGGGCTGGGTAGTTTTGTGGGCTGGGGTGGGTCTGGGTAGTTTTCATGGCTGTGGATTGGGTCGGGGTAGTTTTCAGGGCTGGGGGGTTAGAGGTAGTTTTCAGGGCTGGGGGTGTTCGGGGCTAGTTTTCATGGCTGGGGCGGTCAGGTAGTTTTATTTATTAGGAGTTAGGGTATTAGGCCTCAGGGCAGGGGAGGGGAATGGGTAGCCGGGTAGTTTTTAGGGCTTAGGGGAAAGGGGGGTAGTTTTTAGGGCTGGGTCAGGTTAAGGGACATGGTTAAGGGACACGGTTTTAGGTCTCAGGACAGGGTGAGGTGAATGGGTAGTCGGGGTAGTATTTAGGGCTAAGGGGAGGGCGAGGTAGTTTTTAGGGCTGGTGGGGGGGTTGGGTAGTTTTTTAAAATAGGGGTTTACCTAAGGGCCATTGAAGGGGTTGGGGTAGTTGTAGGGACAGTGCAAGGGGCGGTTCACACGGTATCCCACAAACTGCTCCTGCAGAGACTTCGGTCAGCCGGGCTGGAGGGAGCTGCTCTAAAGTGCATTACACTTTTCAGTAGTTTTCAAGTTGCACAGCATCCGCATATGTCCAAATGCATTCCACTCTCACAAGGCTCAATTTTGAACCCAACTCTTTTTAATCTTTATGACACACAGCTTGTTGTCACCCTATCCCACAACTCAGAAGATGCAGCCATCCAGTCCTCTTCTGTCTGAGGGATCTTGCTTCCTGGATGTCAGGTAATTGCCATAAGCTGAACAGCAGTAAAACTGAAGTCTTTGTCGTAGGGAAGTCCCCTTCCATCTGGTCCTCAGTGTGGTGGCCTCAGACTCTGGGTCCCACACCCATCCCCAAGGAGGAAGCTAAATATTTAGGGATTTGGCTGGACCCTAAACTCTCCTTCGAAGGTTACAGGGGAATGTTTTAGAACCCTAAAAATGTTGAGTAAAACACTTGTAGCTGGACTATGGAAATGTCCTTAATCTTGGAGCATCAAAAAAATCAAGATCATGCATCCATTTCAACTATACACTAGATGAATTCAGATAGCCCAAAGGGTCCCTGATTGCCATTGCAGTGTGATTTATTGCTTGTGCCCTCACAACACAATTACATTTTTGGGTCAGATTGCCATCTCTCACCCATCAGTACTTAGACCTTTTCCTCCTGAACATAGATGTTAGACACAAAGCTTTTCAAATCCTAGGATTAAAATATATCCATTGTTAATCTTAACAATAGAGCATACTTACCGGTTTTTGTAGGTGTTGGCTGTGGACACTTGATAGTACACTCTGTCAGATTTTGTTTTCCCCTAACACATGTTGCAACATTTTTAGAAGGTGTTATCATACAATTTCTGGTACCCATAATCGGGGATCAACGATGAGTGGTCTTTGTTTTACTATTTACTAAATGTCAGTTTTATGTGTGCTACAGATATAAATGATTGACAGGAGAAATCTTCATTAGTTCCACATCATTCGCATGTGTTTAAAAATCTTCCTATATACGTCACAATATTTTCTTCAACAGTGTACGTCACAATATTTTCTTCAACAGATAGTTCGAATAATCTGTAAAAACATATAGAATAGTCTGGGTCTTACTTCGTAAAATGTATAGAATCGTCAGGGTCCTATGATCATGCTATCCATTTCTAGTATTCCTAATTAAACGCTCAAAAAATTATAGTCAATTATTACCCTATTCTGAGACAATAGACTATAAATGAGAATTCTCAGGTCTGTTTTAAAGCGCTGAAAAATAATGCAGAAGTTCTTTCTTAATATAACTAAATTGTCTGAAAATTAGATTTTCCAAGAATTAGTGCGTGATATTTGATTTCTGACAACCAGAGTGCAGGGAAATTGGACAGAATTAAAGGACTACATTAATGTTACAGCGGATGAATGCTAGTGGTACCCGGGTTAATATATAATAAACACATGCTTGCACTCCAGTTTAAATTCTGTGGGGATGTCAGAAGTTTATAAAACAATTCCTTGGTTATGAATTACTTGATTACAAAATACACAATCCAGCTGCACGGTAAATGGTAATGTTTCTTTCTTTGCCCCTTTATTGCTTTCGCTATAGTACTAGTTGGCAATGTTTTGCTCCTTTGTCCCAGTAGCAACCCTTACTTCTAGTCAGGGCAATGGAGTCACGCCCTCAGACAACCCCTGCTCTCCCCCTTGGTAGCTTGGCACAAGCAGACAGGCTTATCTCCGAGGCAGTGTGTAAAACACTACAATTGGACACCACGCCAGTTTAGAAAAATAGGAAATCTTTTTCTAAACACATCTAGACTTAAGTGACTAAAATCCACCATACACATATCAAGATATCACCGAAAATAGGCTATTCACAAAAATAAGATTTGTAGCAACAAATAGCTCCACCTGGGGCTATTATGACATTGTGCAGATGAAAATCCAAAAGTACGGCACCAACCGAGAGTTGCGCGGTGCGGTCCTGGAATTACACGGACCGCTAAGAAGAGTACCTTGGCAAACGATGAAAACAAAGACAGTGCAGAGCATTGGGGAGGTGATGCTTCATTGGCGCCTGGCGTCGTCAGTTCCTTAGGGGAGGTGATGCGTCAGTTCCCTACTGTGATGCAGGCGAGGTGAGGAATCAGTTCCCTACTGTTGCTGGGAAGGTGACGTTGCTGTGGTGTCGAGGCTTGAGTTCCTTAGGACAATGCGGGGTCGATGGATTTGGGAGGTCACCCAGGTCGGGTATGGACACCACGAGGACGAGGCACCATCATCATTGATTTCAGGGATGTGGTGCGAGCTAGGGCAGTGCGTTGTGAGCATTACAAGCTGTGCCCTCGGCTCCAGTGCAGGCAGCGGCCTCAGTGACGGCATCAGAGTTAGTACGGTGCAGCAACGGGGCTGTGGTGCATGTCGCGTGGTGCACTTCACGAGTGGTGACCACAGCTTTGTTGCAGATCGTGGCATTGCTCGCCGGTGTCAGTGTTGCTATTTCCCTCTGTGGCAGCTGAAACAGCAGTTCCAGGTGCAGGAGGACAGAGAAATGCAGTCTTTGTGTCCCTGAGACTTCAGAACATCGGCAAGCTCTACACCAAGCCACTGGAGATCTTCAAGCAGGATACACAGCACACAGCACAGGGGCAGTACTTCTTCAGCTTTCCCAGCTTTTCTCCTTGGCAGAGATTCCTCTTGAGCCCAGAAGTAATCTAAAGTTCTGGGGTTCGAGCCCTAATATTTATACCACATTTTCCTTTGTTTTCTGATGGCGGAGACTCTCTTAGCTCAGTTCAAACCAGTTCTGTCCTCTCTGGTCCAGCTTCCATGCAGGAGGTGGAGACAGCATTGTGCACAGGAGACAGTGCCCTTTCGGGTGCAAGGACATCTCCCACTAATCCAAGTGCAGCCCAGGTTTATTCAACTCAGCTCAGAGCCATTCAGAGAAGGCAGAACACACCTCAACTCCCCAAGTGGCTGTCTGCAGTGAATGCACATCCCCAGCCCCTGTCACTCCAAAACCAGACAGGCAACACACAACTCAGCAGAGGGACATAGGATGGCTAAGCAAGAAAATGCCCACTTTCTAAAAGTGGCATTTTCAAACACACAATTTAAAAACCATCTTTACTAAAAGATGTGTTATTAAATTCTGAGTTCAGAGAACCTAAACTCCATCTCTTTATCATGTCCCAATGGAAAGTTATACTTGTAAAATGTTCAAAATAAACTCCCATATTACCCTCTTGGACAGATAGCATTTCAATAGTTAAAAACAAAATGCTCAGTATTTCAATATCAGGACATGTCACAAACACCAGTACATGTTCAACCTTCCTCCCACACTCCACCCTGCCCTCAGGGGTACCTTGAGCCTCCCTTGCGGGTGTCTTATATGTGAGAAAAGCGAAGGTTAGGGCTTGCCAGGTCGACGTGGCAGTGAAAACTGTGCGCAGACACTGCAGTGGCAGGTCTGAGAACCCGTTGAAAGGATACTAGTGTGGGTGGCACAATCAGTGCTGCAGGTCCACTAGCAGCATTTGATTTACAGGCCCTGGGCACTCACTATACTAGGGATTTGTAGTAAATCAAATAAGCCAAACATGGAAACACCAATCCATAAACATACTTTACATGGAGAGCATACGAATAGCGGTTGTAAAGTGCCCAGAGTCCTAAAGCACACAAAACAGGGTCAAAAATAGGAGGCCAAGAAATAAGCCTGGGGATAACCCCACTGAAAAAGCCAGGTCTAACAAGTACATTTGTGCGGAAAATATAACGCGGCTCTAATTTGTGCACATATTGCATATTTTCTCATGCAGAGTAGAATGTGTCATGCCCTGCACCCGTGTAGGCTGTGAGAGATTCCATGTTTAATGTGATATATAATCAATTTATGGACTCCAGTGAAAGTAAATGGTAAAGTTCCTGGCCATAAGGTATGAGAATGATGATGCACTCATTCTGCATCCAGCCCTGACCCAGTCCTAGAATAAAGCTTGAAATGTATTTAAAATACTCCTTTTTAGTCACCTGTTATTTCCATCATAACTTTAGATAATTATACTGATGCTGTTAAAAATCGCACAGGGAAAGTTCCTCATCTTTACACTAGCATTAGGAAAGAGGAGATGTTTGATGCAGATCCGGATTTCACGCTTGTCCAATTAAAAATGGTGTAAAGACTTTTTGGAGAATCTGAATGTATCTGAAGTTAGCTAGAACTTAAGAACCATAGACAAGAATTCCGATAGACTGAAATATCCCACTATTTCACCTTTATTCTTCTGCTTCTTACTGTTATTAGTATGTCTCTGATTTTTGTAAATCCATGTAAAGGCCTTCAGGAATGATAGAAAACGTAAAATCCCCTCCTTAGCTTGAAGTTTAAATGCAAAATGTTGAAAAATATGTAAGAGTGCATTACATTATTTGAAAAATGTATGCACACAATTCACAAACATGCTTCCAACGTGTAGAAAGTTTGACAAGGAATAACACAAAATCTGACTAAAGGCAGTTTTTACAGCTACCACTTAGGAGTGCGGGGCTTCTGCGCCCATTCTTGTGCTGCACATCTCATGCCACACTTGGAGTTTCGGATTTATGGTTGTTAATAGAGGAGTGTGCAGGAAATGGGTCATGTAAATGAGTGGAGAGACAAAAGAGGCCTTGTCTCTACACACATATACTTCAACACCTTTTCCGACCGTGCCTATACTTTTAAACATATTCCTTAAAAGTGCTGTAATTGGGAGACTGGAGCCCATTTTGTAAAAAATATGAAGAAAAAACGAAAAATGAAAGAAATCTTTGAAATTTCAAATCTATTCCAGCCCAATGCATGCATGGATACACACACCAAGATAAAGAGGATGTAGTCATATGCCAGATAAAGTGTATTTCTACTGTGAATCAGGGAACTCAGAATTCGTCCATGTCGACAGGCACAAACCAATGCTTTCTTAAACCTACAATTTGTTCGTGTCTATGAACTTTGGTTTATGACATCCAACTTATTTCCTAGATTCAATTATTTGTTTACCTTCTAATGTATTAAGCATGTAGTTTTTGGCAAGGTCTACTGCTCCTCAGTCCATCTTGAGTCATTCTGTCTGGTTTGTTGATAAAACAGCTTGGTATTTTTTTGTCATCTTTACAAATATAATTTGGTACAGCAGTCACACGGTTTGGATGACTTGAAAACAAATTACAAGTGAATGTCTTTCTGATGCTTAGCTGCACAAGGGCTACAGTAATGGCCAAATTAGTTGCGAATGGGCTTTCAGGTGTCGCAGAACCACAGGATGAGGAATGAACGCAGGGTAGTGTAGCCAGTGGGTGAAAGAGCAAGGTCTGTTTTAGAGGTAATTGAGAAGAAAATCTGCTGCTATATGAATGAGATAATTCTTTCTTCATTCCCAGTTGGATTCCCACAGACAGATAACATCAAGACTGTAATAAGAAACATTCAACGTAGACCTAAGATGCTCATTGCACATTTTCAATCAAGAATTACAATTTCAAATGTATTTGTAAATTATGCTATTTTATTTGAAATATTTCCAAGTGTATCGGTAGTTTCAGGAAATGTATCTTATCTTGTTCGGATATAATGTTTTTTCTTTTAAAAAGAACGAACTATAACTAGTCTTCTGGTATACGTCAACTGTCATTAGACACTTTTAAAAAGAATTATCTAAATTTTCATTTTTGATTTAAATTCCAGCACACATAGGGATTTATTTTTCTCTGTAGCCTATGCTCATTCCCTGTTATTTAGATCGTATAAACATATTGTCGTATTATGTTATGGTATTGTCCATTGTGTGTGTTTATATAAAACAGGTGTACGTCGAAATGTCATATTAATATTACTGATGAGGAAATTATTGAACTAAATGGTACATTAGAGTTTATTAACCAAACAACATGTCTTCGGTGTTTTCCTGAATTTTAGGTGTTCAGTATCCCCCCTGTATTGTAAATGGACCCACTTCTAATACGTTGAAGATTGCACTTTAAAAAACCTTTGTGTTGGCTTCACAATTTGGTATTTAGCAATGGAAAATGTAAGGTAGTTGAGTGACCTAAAATTATTATTGGAGAAAAATCCATCATATATCTTGGCCAAGATTTGGGATTGCAAATGTAAAAAAACTTCTTTGGTTAAGCACAGGGAGTTGAAGAGGTACTTGTTTACTCTCCGAGTAACCAATGAAGAAATAGCATGGCTGATGTTATGTGGTAATTTTTGTGGAAGTGCCTTAATATTTTGACAGTAGCATTTTTGACTGCACTGAATCATGAAAATAATCGTTGCAGAGCAATCAAGGTAAATGATGCTTAAATAACCCAGCATTGACTGCATTTGCTACAGTATCTACGGGCCAAAGAAACAAGTAGAAAGACATATTTTAGCAGACTCAGCTAGCAGAAGCGGCTATGAAAGACGGGTTTCATCTGAAGGTCTAATATCACACCACAAATTATCAAGAGACCAAGATTTCTGATGACCTAGGCTGCATGAGGTTAAATGCCAATACATCTCAAGCAAAAATCAAGAGTCCAGCAATCTGAGGTAACTCTAAACACCTCAGTTTTATTTGTGTGCAGGTGCAAAAATCCAATTGCCATTGATCTCCTAATCATAGAAAGGCTCCTAATAAGTGGCAAATTTGAATCTTTGACTTTAATAATGATTTATGTGTTATTTGCACGCATAAAAGGTTCCGTTTATTAGTGAACTTTTGCCAATGGGTGCCTATAAAAATTAAAGTATAGGGGCAGATGGCTGCTGCTCGACCCACCTCCGTGTACTGGTGTAGTTGTAGGTCTGTATAGTGGGAGGGTCACAGATTACATTTGACTCAAATGTAAAAACTCACTCCAACAGATGACAAATCCCTAGATACAGGCTAATGCATGGTGGCAGAGAAAAGGAGTATGGATGACTGTGGGAGCTTAGATGACTGCTAACATGAAATCAAAGCATTAGCGTTACAATCCTCCAACTCCATCCTGTGGCTTCAAGGGTGTATAAGAACACCAACTGAATACAAAGACCAGGATGAAAGCTTGGTTGTTAAAGACGTTCATTTTCATCTGCAAAACCCTGGAACTGCGCAATAGCTGTTCTCTCCATCAGCATAGCAGGTTAAAGAAATATAGGTATGTCCAGTGTCCAGTTAATACTTTTCCAGTAGTAGTATTAACACAAGATTTTAAATTGGAGGGAAAATTCTAGAGGAGAGGGAACAGTTGTACACATGTTGGAGATACTTAGAAATTATAGGGGTCCCGCTTTACCTTAAGATGTGTAGAGCTAAATCACGGGTACTGCAAAGGTCTCGCATTTGCAATAGTTTAAGCTATTGCCATTGTAAATGACAATGCCTATTATTTATGTGTTTACAAAACCTGCAATAAAAGGCATTGTCATTTACAATAGCAATAGCTTAAACTCTCGCAAATTCGAGACCTATTGCATTGCAGATGCTTGTTATAGGTTACTAACAGTCACTAATCAAGGATCCATGGTAACAGTGATAATTTGAACACCCCAACTTTATTCTTTAAAATAGCACACACACCCTTGCAAAGAATAAGACACTTTCTGGTTAAAAGTGTTTATTTCAAGTCTCATCATGTTGCTTAGCTCATCTAAAGTAACCACGCAAAAGGTTATTATAACAGCACTAAAGCATGTTGTAAACAACAAACTAAAATTAAAATTTCTTTCATAGTTGAATTGTAATCTGGCAATTTAACACCCTAAAACCTACCTCTATGCACTATACTATGAGAGCATGGAGTAAATGATTTGCATCTAGAGTTTCATAAGGAAGATCAGTGCACTGCATACCTGTTTATAGCAAAATGTTTTTGTTCTCAGTAGTCATGAGCAAGTGCCTGATGAAAAGGAAATCACAAATTGCTAGCAGCTTCTCTCCTTCCGGACTTGAATTGGTATCAGCTTTCAGTGCAGAACATTATGCAGTGATATCACTGCAGTCTGAATGTCTTCTGGTAGTACCTTGCACTATATTCTGGGGCGAAGTACCTCTCCTCACAAGTAGTCGAAAGCCGGGTCTTTTATACTATATCGTATTTGAGATTTGAATTTCTGATACAACCCTAGGAATATGTGACTTAACCTGTGTGCATCAATATGCAAGTCTTAGAGACATAATTGTAAACAAAGTAAGTAAAAATACATCAATTCAGATTACACTGTTTATGTTGTTTTTATTATCTGTAGACATACAAATCCGAGATCACGGATAAAGAACCTAGCAGTGGAGTTAGATTTTTTCAGTGTGATGCACAAAATCTAGAAATGAAAGGAAAAATGTCCTTTCTTGAGTCCCCTCACTCACCGGGGTTTCCCTACAGTGACATGCTTCATCACAGGGGCCATCCCAACCCGCTGCGGGTTGACGCGTGCTGCGACTTGCGAAAATATGTAGGAGCACTATAGTGAGGAACTATGTGTAGTGCAGTGGTGTATGTGGAGTGGCCTGACTTAAAAATATCTAACTAGTGGGCGCAATTAACTTTATTCTGGCTCCTAGCTGATACATTAAAAACGGGGTGCGTCTCTAGGTTGGCTGGTTATAATGAGTCAGGGGTCCTAGTAGAGGGTCAACATGTTTTGAGCTTCCCCACAGTTCTTCTTCAGGACACCACAGGGACCAGCCCTGTGTGTACCACTACAAAAGGGGCAGTGAAAAATTATTTATAAATGCTGTCTGATAAGCATAAGGAAAATAATACATACAACATGCAATAATGTATTGCACTCAAAGGATATCTGAAATTAAGAAAAACAACATGGTTTAAGGATAAACATCCCGCCCTTAATAGGGTAGGTTTTGTCAATACTGCACGAAAGATAATCGCTCCTCAAAAACAAAGTACATGATCCAGACTGGTGTCACAACAGGTTTCTCATCAATGTCATTGTCTGAATGAATTGACACTTTCAGTTTCTTGGAAAGATATGTACGGATTAAGTCTTCATCAAAAGCAGACATGTCAATGATTATGCAAAAATAGAGAAAATGGAGTCTAGGCCTGCTCAAGATAGAGTTGGACCTTAGGGACTTTACTTCAGTTTAAGAGTTTTGCAGTGGTCCCCTGTCCTGTCTTTTCTTAAAGAAACAATTTGTTTCACATTCAGAAAGAAGAAGGAGCCTGAGTGGATACTGATTTTGTATGTGTATGGGACAGCTATTCGGAATCCCAGCTTAGGAGTCAGGAAAATGTTTTTAAGTGCTAAAATGGGATTAGTACATAAGAAAAAGCACTGTTAAAAACCTGAATTGTAGTATTTGCAGACGTTAAGATGCTTAGTTCATCTGGCCCAAAATGTTCACAACGTGGTCAGCAGAATAAGTTGCTAAGTTGCAATAAAGCAATCAAGAGCTTTGTTTCTTACTTTATTTTTAATTTATTTACTGGAGCCTTAACTGAACTTGGAGAGATACATTTGGAGGCTATTTTAAATGACTCTGTAGAGTCAATTGGTGCTTATTGTATCTCAAACTGTGCTGTAAAAGTAACATACTTTTATTTTTACAGAAATACTCTATTGATATTTACTCACAATTGTTCCAAAATATACTAATTTGAACAAATGAGCAGTCAAAATGATATTTATTGTACATTAAATTTCTGAAATATGCATGAAATTGTATCCAATATTAGTTTCATTTTGAAAATATTCAGTGCTATCAATGTATACATCTGATCAACACGTTGTTTCAAATACTAAAATATACATATTTTCTTCGGTCCTAGGTGAGTTATTGGATTGTAAAATCAAATGCTTTATCTTCTGTGTCTTATTTTGAAAATTTGGGGTAAGTAGTAAATATATATGGAGTTTTACTTCCACATGTCAAATTATACTTAGATTAAACTTTTATATTGTGTATATGTTGTGGGTTTTACTGAATGCATTTAGTTTAAAAAAGATTTGGAATTAATAATAGCATGTGAATTATGAATCCTATTATTTTGTTTTCTAATTGTCTGACCTTTTGCCCATGCTGTATTATCATTAGCCTCCAAGACATTAATATTTTAATCTAATGATTTTTACCATAGTCTTAATAACACTCAATTTATAAAAATGGTTGATTGCGGATGCTGCCACTAATTCACCATGACTGGTTACTATAGTTAATGGAAGTGGATGGTAATCCAAAGGAGATACATTGTAATATTACAATCTGCAAGTAAAACATTAAATTCTTACCTTTTCCTAACTGATGTACATTTCAGATTGAAAATAGGCTAGCTATGTCACTGCCACTGTGTGGTTCTAGAAAGCATTTCTATCTGGATAAAAACTAGTAGATACATTCACATAGAAATATATTTCTTTACTATGTTGTAGATAAAATATCTGAGGTCCTCCTAGTTTAGTAGGATTCATCTGAACACAAAGTCAAAAGAATATTGCCACGAATAAAAAAAAATAAGATTTTCTTTTATACCTCCCATCATAGGAAGGATAACGTTTTAGTATTTTACGAGTTGCAGCATATCAGAAAAGTGCATTTCTCAGAGATGTAGAGTTTATGTATGTTTCACTACAAAACCCCCAACCATTTCCACTTTTTGACCTGCCTCCTTTAGAGCAGAAGGAGGCCACAATAGTCCCTTAGTTGAGAAGAAAATGACAAAGAAGATCACCAGTCTCACTATCACAGGCTAGTGAAGCTCGGTTTTGTTTAATGTCTAGAATGAGGAAAAACATTTGAGGACATTCAACTAAAAAACAGGAAAACAAAAAACTGAAAAAAGATCGATGGGCTAAAAAAAATGACACAAATAAATGATGTAAAGCTAAAGCGGAAGTTGGGATTATTGAACTGGGAAGGCTATTAAATGGGGATGGGTCCAGAAGAATACAGAGGTCCTGAAGCTAGCCAATATTATGCTCAAGGAACAGGTGGTGATGTTGGATACCCTTCTTGTGGAATATAGAGGCTTGCTCTTAGTCAAGACCCAAGACACATTTTTCAATCGTATACAAAGTTGATAGCACAAGATATAAAGTGTAAGTCTGAAGGTAGTCCCATGGTAATAATAATGGATGCAGGCTGGCCAAAACACAATACTTATTAGCTCTTAAGGCCAAGAATGAGTCACAGCTTGTGAAATGCATAGCAAAATATAAAAAAGAATTGGAGTCTGCTAAAAGGGAACGGGAGGATTAGCTTTGGGATGATACACCATGATGCTAAAGGACACGTATGTTTTTGGGCCACTTTGGCACTGAACGTTAATGAGGGCAAGAAGCCTGTGGAGTATTCTGTACAACCACAGAATTGGATATCACATTTTAGCAACCTATACCTGTGCAATGATTCTGAAGCATGGGTGGATAGTGAGCCTCAGTTGGCTGCTAAGCTTAATGAGCAAAATACCTTGGAGATTGACCTTAGGGAGACTGTGGAAGAATCCACATTATTAGGGAAAATGCCAGGTCCGACTACATCCAAATGAGATTTACATATCAAATATAGAGGTCTGGGGACCTTGCATGCATGCAGTCTTTGATCTTGTCCCCAGGGCTATGCTGCGGTCAAAATTGGACAAGATGGGTATTTCCCAATCTATTGGCTATCTTAGTATGTCTCTATGAGGGCCACATTCTGAACGATCTGCAATCTGCTAAGGAAATCCTCATTCGCAGAGGCCAGTAAAGCATTACAATAGTCGAGGCGACCTATTATCAGAGCCTGAACTAGGGTTCTACCTACTGAGAGGGGCAGCCAAATGAACACTCTGCACAAAAGGCTCAAGGTATAATAGCAGGTCCCGGCAGTGGTCATGCCTATGGGTGGCACCCTGTATCTCATTAGTCAGGGGTGCCCAGGGATGTATAGGAGTAAAACTTGTAATAATTGTTCTTAAGGAAATTTGTTGTATTGTATTATGCTTTTATGATCTGTTTCGATCAAAATAAAGCTATTATGATGATGATGGTAAACTTAAAGAATTAGCGATATTACTGTATACAGTAGGTAAGATATGGAGTATAAAGACATGCATAAGTGAGGTAGACATCTAGGACCTTTGTAATTATAGAGATATAGAGGTATAGGAAGGAAAGAACATACTGCTCATTGATACAGGGTAAAGACACCATGGTATAGGTAAGTGTAGCAGTACTAGATACTGGTGTGATAGAAGTGCTAAGGTATGGGTAGAGATACAAGGATATATTGCAGAAGAGTTATTAGAGTAAAAATTGGAATACGTTGGTGTTGGCGGGGTGATGGTACATAGGTTGTGTTTAGGATAATAGGATATATAGAGCACAGGGGAAACTTTGGATAAATGTATCTCCGTATAGTAGGAGTTGAAGGACTAGGGTATAGTTGGTAGTTGGGGTAAAAGTGGGGTATTGGTAAGGGGTTATTAGTAAGGGTAAGCATACATATATAAAACAGCAATAAAATGGTACAGAAAGGAGTGTTAAGATCTAGCATATTGTTAGTATATCATGGCATTGATATTGGTAGTGACAAAGTTATTACGGTATAGGCAGGGGTAGAAGTTTAAAGGGCTACCGGGTAGTGGAGGTGTTACAGTATAGGGTGGGCTAGAGGTACAAATACATAGTTGGCAGTCCAGAAACTAGTGTAGGGGTTCCTAGGGTCTTGGTTAAGGTACCAGCTTGTAGACATGGGTTTGGTGGGGAATTATGGTATAGGTAGGATAAAGGTAGGATAAAAACACTACTGTATAGTTGAGAGTAGTGAGACAGGAAAAAACATTGAGGGATTTTTCTACAATATAATATATAAGGTAAAAATAGTTTAAAAAAAAAATTATTTCATGATGAAGATAAAAGGAAGTTGTCTCTGAGACAGAAGAAAAAGACAGCATGAGCACAATATTGCAGATCTTTCAAGTGAGGAAGGTGAAAGTCAAGAAATGACGAAAGGAGGGGCCCTTAGAAATTGAGAAGATATGAAGGATTCATTGAAGGTAGATAGATATGAAAAACAATGGCTGCATTGGGAAGAACAAGACCATCAACTAACTTGAACATAGCCAAGAGAAAGAGACATTTTGAGAAGTTAGGTGTATGATAGTGAGTGTAGAGAAAGCAACAGAAGAGCTGGAGGGAAGTGTAAAAAAGAAAACTTCCAGAATTACCAAACATTGGCAAAGCCAATAGGTCTAGCCTTGACTGTCAACATTTTAGATTTGTCACGCTTATTTTGATACCAGTCCATATATGTCCGTAGATATAGCTGAGAGACTGCCAAACAGCAGCTTGTGCACAACACAGTGGTCTTGCTATACTCAAACTCACAATTCCTAATTGTGTATCTGCTCCCCATATCGCTAATATATCCCAGCACTCCGTTGATGGATGCTGAAAAACATTATTTTAAATTCGTGGGTTTAACATGGAACAGAAGCGTTCTGGCTAGAACACCAGCCTTGTTCCCGATAGTTGCCTTTTTTTTACACACAAACCTCAAAAAAAAAATCCTTACCTCCCCCCTTTGAACCACCTCAACCAATCATGTTAAATCATACCGTTGTTGTTGGCGTCAGTCATTTTTAAAATTAACATATTGTCGATACATAATGCAATTCATGCATACATTCTATTCATTAACACCAAATGGACTTTAACTGTATTTTTAAACTCATGTCTCAGTTATTTTAAACATAAGTCAAGGTACCATACCAATGCAGCCCACAACTTCACTTTGTCCTTTTTGCTTTTACAGTATGTGTGTGTCTCTACAAAATATATTTGCAATTAATGTAAAAACATGCATTGCACCAGTGCCCCGGAGTGCCAGGCACTACAGGAGACTTTTTATTGTCAGGATCTTTTTCATTGGCAAGGATAAAGGTGAATGGCAGAATGGAATGGCAATCTAATCAGGTGAAAATTAGCAAAGCAGTTAAAGGCTGTGAAAATAAAAAAAAGAAGTATTTTGTAGATGCTTAATAATTTAAAGCATTGAATTTGAGTAACAGATCAAATATTTATAGAGGACAAGATTGAAGGATTGAAGTGATGAAGGAAACAGAGAATAGATGATGAACAAGAGTTTGAGATGGCATATGTTAAATAATTGAGGAAATATAAGGTAATAACAGATTTGTGTTTTGTTACAATAGGGATAAAAATGGTTGTAAATGTAGTTTTGAAATACAGTGAAATCTGAGGAAATGGGTCGTGGTAATGAGCAAAAAAAGGCAAAATTAAATCGATTGTATTAGTCCTTGGTATAAAAAAAGCAGGGAAGATTGAACAACATTTATTACGCCTGGTACATCCCGGTACCCTGGAGGGAGGGTGTTTATGGAACCCTCTATCTACCTCATATTTCACCTGGAAAATTAGCAAGTACATGTGGAATTAGGACATGTAATAACATCTATCACATATTGCCCTGAGTACATTTTGCAGGTTTTACCTGTTGGTATTTGCAAGCGGAATATTGCAGGGTGTGGTAACTCCCATTGACACAGGGATAGAAATGTACTCCCCAACTCATCAACATGACCAACGTGTATTTAGATATCAGGAGGAGATTCAAAAACAGAACATTTAGGCTGAGGGGGGTGTCATAGGGGTACTGATACAGCAGGAAGCTAAGTAGGTGAAATCAGTATTACCCTGTCTGACTAAATGGTTGATAAATGCAAGTTTCGGTCTCAGATGGTGGTAGCTATTTTTGTACATTTATGGTATCAAACACACTAACATATGATGAAGTAAGTGTACAAAGGCTTATGGAATTGCTTAAGATACTGGATATGAGCCAAAATGTTAAGAAATCCAATGAGCTATAAAGATTCGTTGTTCAATTTTCAGAATTTTGTTCACGAATATTTCTGATTATTGATAAAGCATAATCAAAAATCATGGTAATGGGAAACAATCCTTTTTTATTTTTATTTATTTATTTTTATTTTATAGTTTTATATAGCGCTGAATCACCCAGAAGGGTATCTCTGCGCTTGCGACAGCTGACTATCTTGGGCTAGAAGAGGTATGTTTTCATCAGCTTTCTAAAACAAAGAAGGGACATGTCCGTACGAAAATATTGGGGAAGTCTGTTCCAAAATAAAGGGGCAAGGTACGAAAAAGCTCTGACACCAGAACGGGCCTTATATATTCTAGGAACAGCAAGCAGAGCTTTTGATCCTGATCTAAGTGAAGATAAAGGATTGTAGGCTTTTAATTTCGTAGTTAGATAACGGGGACTCAACTCATTTAGAGCCTTAAAAATCAAGCAACCTGTTTATGAAAATTCAATGCATGTCTGACTATGAAGACTTAAAAATAATAGAGTGATATTTTATGTTTGCCTGGCTTTGGTGCCAGTGCAGGAATTCTCCATATTCTCTTGCCTACGCTGTGGAGAGCAGCCTCACCTACTTAGCATGATTGTCCAAAACACAGGAAATCAAAAAGTCAGTGAATACCTGCATTTGGCTAACCTTGTTGTTCCATAATCATCTTACCTTAACTTTATCCCTCTCTTACTAGGTGAAGTCTATTTTTACAAGCATAATGATGACTGCATACCCAAGGCTTTAATATAATTCAGTTTATTAGAAAGACTCTTGTTTCATATTGTCCATCACAATGGAAGGACTGATAGTCTTGCACAACCAGCTCGGACGCTAATAACACATAGCTTTCCCTTTCACTCAATTTGCTTCTAATCCTCGAGTCTCCGATGCCACCATTTGTGTGGTTTGTTGCTCTTAATACAATAACCAAAATAAATATGAAATTGAATATTGCTTAATGCAGTATGGATTAGTAAGTGGAGCCAGTGTTAAGAACTGCTGGGTCTGGCCCTAAGTGCAGTGTCAACCCCGAATGTTTTGCTTTCACCCCTCATGTTTTACTGAATACACTTTTGTTGTATTTTAGGAGTCTGTGCACTTTACCACTGCTAACCAGTGCTGAGGTGCTTGTACTCTCACCTTTAAACATGGTAAAACTGTCTTACACCCAATTGGCAAATTTAATTTTATTTACAAATCCCCAGTAAAGTGGGACTATGTGTTTCCAGAGCCTGTAAATTAATGCTACTAGTGGGCCTGCAGCACTTACTGTGCCACCCATGTCAGTAGCCCCTTAAAACATGTCTTAGGCCTGCTATTGCAGCCTGTTTGCAGTTTTAAACTGTTAATTCGACCTGGGAAAAAAAAACCTTTGCCAGGCCTAAAACGACCTATTTAATATACATAAGTCTTAGGCAAGATGCATTATATTTAAAGAGTTGGACATGTACTTTTACGTTTTACATGTCCTGGTCATGAAAAACTCCAAAATTAGCTTTTGACTACAAAGAGGCCTAACTATACTCTATTTTGCTAAATTACTGTGGGATTTCTCATGTGTTGTGTTTCTACTTTATTACTGTTTGAGTGCTAGAAAACTAATTTACACATTGCCTCTAAGTTAAGTTTGCCAGCTTTTGTTCCAAGCTACCAGACGGTTAAGCACAGGCTAGTTTAGTGACTTTTGTGGTTCACCCTGGCAGGGATTGTGGCTGCTGCTTGAGAAGGGCTCTCACCCCTTCAACCAGCATCTCAATTTCTCACAAGGAGGTTTTGAGTACTTTTACTTTTGTCCTGTGAATTATATTGTAATCTACTAGAGATGTTTTAGGGAGGTCCTAGTAACAGTACGGAATTGTTCAGGTGATGACTTGCACTGGCGCTACACTTTCAGATTCCGGATTGCAAGTTATTTCATGTATTTTTCAGTTACATCTCAAAAGAATTTTAAATCCAGTACATATACACTATCTGAAGCATTGTGCATCTTCGTGGTTGCACATTTGAAAGCAGGTACATAAACTGAGTTGCAAATGAAATTTGGCACCTATATATTTCTCATATGTAAAAGGCTAAAACAGTGTTTTCAATATGCTGTTTTTTAAACTAGGTCAGTTCAGACTTGGCATACATTTTCAAATAAATAACTAATTAGTGTTCCAAACGTCTGTGCTGGGTAAAGCTATCCGTTTTTAATTTTACACTGCCTAGAGGAACACTGCATAAATATGGAACACTCAGGAATATATTTTGTACTTTGACATGAAACATCCTTTGGGGTGCATGTATGTGCTTCATGCTAAAACAATGCCTGAAAGTTCAAAGCTTGCCATTCTGATTGGATAAGCTTAAAATGTGAGAATAGCATGTTTTTTTTGAGGTACGTGATTATATGTTCTTTTACTTGCACAAAGTTGTTGCACTACTAGATTTAACCATGTCTAAAAGTGGGTAAAATTCATCTACATAAGTCCTGCACCATGCACATTTATAAATAATATGTAAGCAGGAAAGGGAATTACATTAATGTTGTAAGAATATAGACGTTGGTGTATTTAATCTGCCTACTTTCATCTCTTTCACTCGCACAAGAGACTGAAAATGATTTGAACATGGGAGTAATGAAGAGTTTTTAGTAGCCCACTACCCTTTGCCATGGAATAATTTCATAGAACTGACCCACATTTGGAATTTCTCAGTCATCTCTGTTCAGAGGGATATTTATAATTGCTTATGTAGGGCTGCTCTTACCACTGGAGTAAGCTTTACCATTAACAAAACCACTGGAGCAACAAAGCTTGAGGGAGCCCCCTGCATTGTACTTGGAGGGGCCCCCTCCAGAATCAATCAGGAGCTCACCGACAGAGTAGTGTGCTGAGGAGGGGGGGCTGGAGCTTGACCTCCCCCCGCAGCATGGGGGCTGCGGGGGCCTGTGTTACGCCACTGAACACAGCTAAGAGATTGGAATCTGTAAAATCAAGGAACAAAGAGGTAAAAGGATCAACCAACAAATAAACTCTTAACTGGTTGAGTTCAGAGGACGGCCCATTGAGGTCCACTGCACTATCTTCACAGTATAATAGATATCAACGAATCGTTCACTGAACTGGGAAAGAAAACCCTTCTGTTTTTAGAATTGGAAATATTTTCTTTTCTTGGACCAAAGTCGGGACACAAGGGAAGTGCTTCCCTCGCATTGCTGAGCGCACTGATGTCACGGCAAAACAAAATCATACAAACATTAAAGACTGAACCATTAGCACAATCCGCTTTCACTTTAGATTTGTGTCTGAGGGCATAACTCTGCCACCAGAGCACTGATTAGCACAGGTGGGGAATTGCTGGAAAGGGAACGATGTCCGTCTTCACACTTTTGTGTAAGGAAATGCCTCATTTTTTATGATCACTCCCATATTTTTGCACTGGTACTTTTGGTTTATTTTGACACTGTGCATTTTGACTCTGCTAACTATGCACCAGTGCATGTGCTCAGACCAGAAATACATATCAATAATGGTATCATTCCAGTTTGCATACTTTTCTGACCTATAAGCCCCTAGTAAATGGTACAAAGTGTACCCAGGGCCTGTAAGTTAAATGTCAAGTGAACTGCAGGACAGGTTGTGCCACGGATTAAGTGACAATGCAAAACATGACTGCAGGGCTTTCCCCAGAAAACTGTGCAGGATTAAACTGCATATTCAACCTGGCAAAAGAAAGCTATTTGACTGGACAAAACCCTCCTTTCAAGTGTTAATGAGCCGTCACTATGTAAGCCTGTATGCCCAATAAAGCAGGGTGCATGGTATTTAAAAGTAAGGCATGTAAAAGCTTAGTGTAAAATTACCTTACAGTGACAAGGCCCCACAAGTGTTTTTTTCTGTGGCAGGATTAGTTATTCCATAGGAAAATATCGGAAGCTAATATTAAAATTAAATACACCTAAGAAGAGCTAAAAAGTTAACTCTAAGACTATTAAAAGTATTTATTACCCAAAAATACATTAGCAATGTCATATTAGTATTAAATATTTTACTAAACTTACTAACAAAAAATGTCACCTTCTGCCTACCTAGAGCCTCTAGAAGCACATTTGCATGAGCTCCCATATGCCACTCAGGAGCTGAATAGTTCCTTGATGAGGTATGAACTTGCTTCCAGAGTGGAAGCAGAGGCCTTAGGGTGGTTAGGTGTTCTGTTCCTCTGACAGAATGACCATCTGGGCAGGAAAATCAAAGAGGCCTAACCTGCCACAGGCATGTGTAGCTAACATCTTGTCCTGCCCCCACTTTTCTTCTGTTAGCAAGCCAGAAACCAATCCAAGTGAGATATGAGCTGACTTCAGAACTGGATTGGAGTGACAACAGAGGTGGGGTTGCTATTTTCACTGGCCATACTTTTAGGAAGGTGATAGGAGCTCTACACAAGGGAAGCCATTTTCTGCCATCTTGTTTTTTAGGTAGAGGGGGACACTGTGGGCATTGGTTGCAGTAGGGTACACAAAAACCATTGCAAAGTGGGTTGGTCTAACCCTGGAAACGTTTTGCCTATTGGTAGGGAGGGGCCAGGACTCACACCCACCCACAGACTAGTACCAGGCTTAAATGTGGTCCCCTGGGCTTCCTCGTCAGAAAACTACAGGAACAGTGGAAGACAAGAGAAGGACTCCACTTTCTGTTGACACCTGTGAGGAGAACCCCCAAGGCTGGACCTGCTTCCACTTTTACCTGGGACAAAGTAGTGGACTTTAACTGTCAGTTGTCTGACCTCCTGTTAGGCTACAGGGATGCAAAAAGCTGCATGAAGCCCACTCTCATGGAAGAGCCCACCTGACCAGTTTCAACTGGGCCTTCCCCAACCCTGCTAGTGGCTTCTATTAGACTGAGTCCTAACCCACAAAGTGCTCTGCCTGAGGTCTTGAAGCCCTTTGCTGTGTCACAATGCACTCCTCCTGCCTAAACCTAAAAAGTAGGGAAACTTTTTAATGGATCAATATGGAAACCTGACCCACAGAAGGTGCATCACCATTGGACCTGACTTCACCCTAACTCTTGCTATATTCTTTTCCACAGCGATTCAGTAGGCCTGATGCTGACCCGCTTCTCTCCATGTCGAACCCTCTTTGACTACAGCCTACAGCCGTGGCTGACTGAAGGGCTACCACTTCCAGAAAAGTGTCTTGTTCCAAAAGTTTAAGCCTGACACACAGCCACATTCAATCGATGTCAATAACTTCCTGGGCTCAAACTCCAGACTTTTCCCACTTAGAGATTTCCACACCTTCATCAATGGCTTCATCAAGACCTCATTCTTATTCAAACCTGTTAAAAACAAGCCTGTCTTTGGATCTAACCTGCAGCCCTGCCTGTTCTACCACTCTACCTTCTTGAAAATGAATGAAAATGCTGATGGGACTAACCTTGTCCTTGTATTTGACCCGCTCTCAATTGCTGTTGGCCTCAAACCTCACCCTTGTCCTGGTCGAGCGTGAACTGTTGCCTATGGTTGAGTCTTTGCACTTCTTGCTGCTACTTTTAACTTCAAAAAATCATATCTCTGGTTCCACTTTTGAATTTTGCTGTTTCTGTGTCATTTAGTTCATTATAGTATCTCGTTTTTAATAAATTGAAGTGGGATTTTATTGTATTTTTGGCTTTTAACTGTTGTGGTACTTCTAAATGCGTTACACATTTTCTTAAGTTAAGACTTTCTGCTCTGTGTCATCAGTTACCAAGGGTTGAGCTCAGGTTTAAATTACTGAAAACTTTATTGAACCTAACAAGAATAGTGACATTATTACTTGCAGTTGAATGCCAACCACATTCTCTCACAATGCCTCTTCCAAGTGAATCTGTGATTGGCCTTTGGGACACCTTCCACTTTGTGAATCCTGTGAGGCAACAGTGAGGAGCCAGTGCCTGTGCCACATGATGTTCTCACAAATGGGAAGCATGTAAAAAATAAAGTACTGGTTTCTTTAATCAACATGGACTACGTCGACAAAAAAGTTTCCCGTTTGGGAATGCACCCACAGAAATGGTGGTCTGCTGTTCCCTGCAATCAACTCTAGGGAATGTACATCTTTTGCATCATTTGCCTAGAATCTTCACCCTGTCTGTTTTGCTGGATTAAAAAATAAAATCTGTGCACTTTCCTATACATATATATATATATATATATATATATATATATATATATATATATATATATATATATATATATATATATATATATATATATATATATATATATATATTCACTGAAAAAACCATAGGTTTCACACATGTTATAGTTAGCTGAAATTTTACTGATAAAAAACCAGTGAAATTGCCCCGTTATAGTTAGTGCTGGCAACTATAACTCACGCGACCGCAATCCTCTGCTGATGCTAATACTGTATTTAGACACTTATTTGCCCATGTCTTCTTCCATAGATTTTTAGCTATACATATATTACAAATATTTTTTTTTCATAAAGACACATATGTCATCAGCAGAAGATTGCGGTCGCGTGAGTTATAGTTGCCAGCACTAACTATAACGGGGCAATTTCACTGGTTTTTTATCAGTAAAATTTCAGCTAACTATAACATGTGTGAAACCTATGGTTTTTTCAGTGAATTTGCAAGGTTTTTTAAATGCTAATTCCTAACTATAACATGTGTGAAACCTATGGTTTTTTCAGTGAATTTGTACGGTTTTTTAAATGCTAAGTTACTTTACGCCATTCGAGGCGTGCGCGCCCACTTAACGCAGTTCGTTCCGTGCACGGTTTTTATCAACTTTAATAAGCCCTGTACATTTGGTGGCCTTCGGCCACCAAAAGCACAGGGGGTGGGGTCAATGTGGATAGTGTTTTTTTTATTTCGATTTTATAATTTCATGTTGCCAAAATTTAGTTTTTTTTACCTATTAATAAGACCTGTACAATTGGTGGCCTACGGCCACCAAAAGCACAGGGGGTGGGGTAAGTGTGGATAGTGGTTTTTTTTTTTTTTTTTTTTTACCGTACGCTTACGGTAAGCGTACGGTAAGCGTACTCGGCGAAATTGCTGAAAAAAAAATAAAACCGTTTTTGCTCTTGGGGGATGTTTGGGGACTCCCTCAACATGACTATGTGGGAGGGAGTTGTCAAAACAGCGCCGTAACATGTTTTTGGCCATCTTGTTTGATAAACAACACTCAGTGCGAGAGACAAAATGGCGGCCGCCGCTTCCTGGTTTCGGCCGATTCGAATGTTTACTAAGATCTAAGAGCCAATCAGAATCGCGCTCGCGCACGCCACCGTACGCTTACGGTAAGCATACGGTAAGCGTACCGTAAGCGGGCTCAGATATATATATTGATTTAAAGGCCATTTTCTCAGAATCTACTGAACAGATTTACACCAAACCTACAAAAGGCACTTCCTTGACCTAGGGACTACCTCTCTGCCAAATTTCTAGTAATTCTGTTCAGCCGTTCGGGCTGTAGCTCGTTCTAAAGGTCCTATGGAAAAATGCATGGGAAATACGCGTTTTGGGACCCCCCTTTTATCTCAGCCCCCGCTTGACGAATCCCCCCGAGACTTTCAGGGTAGGAGCGGAGCGTAGCGCCCCACCTATTTTGAGAAATTCGCGAGGATTCATCGACCGGCGCCAAAGTTATTCAAAATAGAATGTTGAGGTTTTCCTATGGAAAAGGGGTCCTAACTATAACTACCTACTGGCGACCGCCAGTAGGTAATATATATATATATATTCACTGAAAAAACCATAGGTTTCAGGGGTGTTATAGTTAGCTGGACTTTTCACTTGTACAAAACCATTGAAATTCCCCCGTTATAGTTAGTTCAGCTAACTATAACTCGCGCGCCCGCAATGCACTGCTGATGACGTCACATATTACATCACTCATGACATGGTCAGTGACATCACTCATGACATCACTGATGACATCTCAAATGACATCACTGATGACATCACTGATGACATCATCCAGTGAATGTGTGTTATTCTGAAAATTAAATATGTTTTATATATGTATATCTCAAGGTCGATGGAAGAATAAATGGGTATATAAGTGTCTAAATGGATGATTTGTTTTTGAAAAATTGATTGTGTAACTGACTGATTAAGTGTATCATAGTGAATACATGGCTTAGTGAGTAATGTTTAAATATGTAAATATCTGTATCAGTCTCTCACTTTGTGTATAAGTGGCTGCATGGGTTGGTGAGTAGCTACATGGGTGTCTATATAGGTTATTAGTTGGTTTTTTGAGTATCAGTCTGAGTGTCTGCATGGTTCGGTGGGGGTATTACGTAGTGCATAGGTGCATGAATGAGTGACTCACTGTTTGTATGTGTTGAACACAGTATGTGTGCAGGACTGTATGGGTGGATGAGTGTGTGTATGGGTGTGTTAGTGAGTGAATGACTGTCTCAATAGTGTCTTTATGAGTAACTACATATGTTTTAAACTAGTATATGTGACTATTGGTGTATATATGTGAGTATATGTGAGAGTGAGAGATTGAAAGAGTTCCTGTATGAATAAGTATGTGTTTCTATAAGTGATTGTTTAAAAGACTAAGTATGTGTAAGTTTCCGTAGAAGTAAGTGTGGTGGTGTGTGTATAACTGTATATGCAAGTAAATGTATGTTTGATTCTTTATTAGCATGAGTGACTATGTGTGTGAGTAACTATGGATGAGTGGCATTGTGTAACAGGATGTATAGGTGTATGAGTACATATGATGAGTGAGTACATGTATGAGTGACTGTATTGGACTGTTGGTGAATGAGTGGATGTGTATGTGGATCTTAGAATTACTGAAGAGGTTGTTGTAACTGGTATTGGTATGTCCATTGTTTTGAAAATTTTAGTCTCTATTTTTGAATGTGTGTATCAAAGGTTATATTAGGGTGAGAGGAGGTCTGCCACTCTATCACAAGGATGATGTCATCAGTGATGTCATCAGTGATGTAATTTGAGATGTCATCAGTGATGTCATGAGTGATGTCACTGACCATGTCATGAGTGATGTAATATGTGACGTCATCAGCAGTGCATTGCGGGCGCGCGAGTTATAGTTAGCTAAACTAACTATAACGGGGGAATTTCAATGGTTTTGTACAAGTGAAAAGTCCAGCTAACTATAACACCCCTGAAACCTATGGTTTTTTCAGTGAATTTCTGAGGTTTTTTAAATGCTAATTCCTAACTATAACGTGCCTGAAACCTATGGTTTTTTCTGTTAATTTCAAAGGTTTTTTAACTATGCCTACAGAGATAGGACATGTGAAGAAAGAAGAAAAAATGCACAGAAAGAAACAAAAGAAGTGCAGAAAGAAGCAACAGAAGTCCTCAAATACGAAGATAAGTGCAGGAAGAAGGATAATGTGCAGAAAGAACAAAAAGAAGAGCAGAAAGAAGCCTTGTTGCAAAATCATCCTGTACCCTCAACTTTTTCAGACGGATACTGGTGGTAACTGAGTCTGACTAACCAGTCCTAGAGCCAGTGCTATGTTAAAAGACACTTAGAATACAGTGAAAACACCTACATACACTAGGGAACATTATGCGTTGGGGTCCCCCTGTGATTAGCCTTACCTCCTCTATAAGCCCCTAGTATATAATAGGGCATGGGGATTAAAACTACCTCTTAAAACAGGCCACAGGGCGTTTTTGCACACGTTAACTCAGGCCCCGTCCCCTCCTTTCACCATTGTGTAAACACGCCCTGTGTCCGTTTTTAGTTGGGAGATTAAGTTCATTTGAGTCCTGAGGGTCCCTAGGGTCCAACTAGCCCACTAGGTACCTCCAGTAAGTGCCACAGAGCTGCGTTGCAGAGAGGTGTAAAAAGTGGCACGGCCTGGACCACCTCTCTGCAATGCAGCTCAGTGGCGCTTACTGGAAGCACTTGGTGGGCTAGTTAGCCCCCAGGGGCCCTCAGTATTGAAGGGAAATTATATCCCCAATTTAAAACGTGCCATGGTGCGTGTTTGCACACGTCACCTCAGGCCCCGTCCCCTCCCTTCACCACTGTGTAAACGCGCCCTGTGGCTGTTCTAAGTTGAGAGATTAAGTCCCCTTGAATCCTAAGGGTCCCTAGGGTCACACTAGACCACTAGGTACCTCCAGTAAGCGCCACAGAGCTGCGTTGCAGAGAGGTGTAACAAGGGGCTTGGCCTCAGAACACCTGTCTGCAGCGCAGCTCCCTGGCGCATACTGGAGATGCCTGTTGGGGGCGCGTTTGCAGAGTGCTGCATGGAGGGGGCATGGCCTCCGGCACGATGCCAGTCTTTTATTTATTTTATTTTTTTAAGAAGGGGGGCTGTGTGGTTCCCCTTCTTATTCTAATTTATTGGCCCTGATGACCCCATCCCCCAGGGCCTGTCTCCTAATTATATTTTTTTGACCCCAATCCCCAGGGCCGGCCACTGTTTTTTATTATTTTTAAAAAATATATATTTATAGACACACCTAGGACATGCTGGACAAACCGTACGTACCTATCACCATGACGATTTGCGTGATATTCATTAAAAGGCGACTATGCATGCAATTAATCCACGTGGAATGTATTTACACCACTAGTGAAGCTCTGACATATCTGATGCTCTACCGTGCCTAATCCCGGTAGACACCCTTGTCGTTTATTTATACAAACATGGGTAGCTATTGACGGGCACATTTAATACACATGCACACCAAGCCATTCAAAGGGGATTCGACAAAAATTCGACCAAAACTATGCAAGAAACCCCCCTCACAGTTAATAAAACACACATCCACTGCCGGATGTGTAATACTTTTTATTTTACTCTCTGGAAAGGGGACGAACATCACTTGCGAGTCACAGCGCGCTCCTGACAGAGCCCAATGCTGTGTTACACCCACCATTGCCTGCCGAGTGCCACACACCTCTGTATTGTATTCCACTAGCTAGTGCATATGCTATGACACTCTCTAGCCCATGTGCACTGTAACACCACCCCGTGAAAATGTCATGCCACACTTGTCTTCGCACGGGTTATATTGCCCCATCTAACGTGCCTTCCTCGATGCCTATGTTATAACGCACAGTGCTATGCCATACATATTACAATTTGGGATCCATATCTTTGTCACAGTGCATATGCAACGTTACACTCCCCAGCACATATTTTATATTACAACTTTAGAGACTAGTTAGGTTACACAACACTGCCCTGTGCATATTACACTCCAAGGCGCATATCGCATAGCACAGGCTAGTGCCTGTGCTATCTCGCGCTCTCCAATGAATCTGTCATTGCGCACAATGTATTGCATATTATATTTCACGCCTGGTTCATCTTATATCACACTTTTTGGTGCATAGTTTATACCATACACTATATCTAGTTTTCATTTTCAATCGTGCTCTCAGGACTATGTTCTATATAACACTGTGTTCACCTACCCTTTTCACGGGCATTACATTTTGCGATAGGGGGTGGAGGGTCAGGGGGTGTTTTTGCCAAGTGAGCCCGGAGTCACAGTCACTAACGTCTTCTTCTTCCTGAATAAAAGTGAGATTATGCTGCATACTTGTTCATATTTTAAGTAGTTTGCACAGACAAAATGTTTTAAAAACAATAAAGTTTCTAATACCCGCCTTCTCTGAACAGTTAGCTTGCTGCCCCATCCCCCTCCTCCCTATCCTCTGTTGTGTGAATCCATGGACTAGCCTCCTCCCTCCTGCCATGCATGGTCTGATGTGCTGCCACTGCCCTCAATTTAGTATGATGTACCAGTCCACTCCTCCTGCCCTCCATTGCCCAATTCTATGCCCCATCATTGACCTCCTGCTTCAACTCTGTGCTTAGCTTGCTGCCCCTATTCTCCTTCCCCCTGCCCTCCGATATCTTTGTGCATGCCCCTGCTCCATCCTTTTTGCCCACCATGTCCCATGGACCTGCCACTCCTATCTACTCTGAGTGTTCTGTTGAGCTGCCACTCCCCTCCCACCTGCCTAGCATTGTCAGATGACTGTAACCTGTCCCTGCCACCTCCACCCTGCCTGTCCACATGCCATGCCTCTATCCTCTTCCTCCTGTCCTACATGGTCCATTGTACTGCCACACCCTTCTGCCCTCCCTGGTCTGTTGTGCTGCAACTGCTCCTCCTGCCTGCCCCGTGTGGTCTGTTGTGAGGCCCCTTCCCCTGAACTTTCTTGTCTGTGCACAGGTCCTGACCCTCCCTTCTATCCTCCATCGTCCTTTGTGCATGCCCCTGCACCCTCCTTCTTGCCCATCATAGCCATTGTGCTGCCACTAACCCTCCCACTTGCCATGCATGGTCTTCTGTGCTGCCATGGCCCCTCCCACCTTCCCTGTGTGGTCAGTTAGCTGCCCCTGACCCCCTCCCACCTTCCCTCCATGGTCTGTGTGTATGCCATCACAGTCTCACTGTTGCTCTTCATGTTGTGTCTTGCTTCTAGTGCCCATCCTGCCTGACCTCCATGGCCATCTTGCTGCTCCTGCCCTGCCCCCTTGCCCCCAGCCCTCTGTTTACATGTGCAGACCCCTACTCCCTCCCTCCTGGCTTGTCTGTTCCATTGTAATGCCCCTGATCCGTCCCTCCTGCCCTTTATGGTCTGTTATGCTGCAGCCTTCTCTCCTGTCTGTCCATTATGGTCAGCTAGCTACCATTGCCTCTTGCCCCTCTGTTCTCTGTTGTCCATGTGCATGGTCCTGTCCCCTCCCTCTTGCTTTCTATGGATTGTTGTGCTGCACTCCCGTCCTGCATGCCCTGTGTGGTGTATTGTGCTGCTGCAAACCCTGATGCCTGCCCTGCAGGGTCAGTTTGGTGCACCTCTCCATGTCTCTCCTGTCCTCTGTTATCCAAGTCCATGTCCCTATCCCATTTCCTTCCATGATCCAATGTACCATACTTGCGAACATTTTGAACTTGGTAAGAGGGAGATTTTGAAAAAAAACTGGGGTATTGATTTTCCCCTTTGAGTTACATTGAAAAAGAGGATATTGTAGACAGGAGACAGATCAAATATAGCCCATTTGAGCTTAAAAACATTGGACGTTTCCTGGCTGAATCGGGTCTGTTGGCATGTATGGTTGTACTACCATTGCCTCTTCCTTCTGCCCACAATGGTCTATTACATTGCCACAGCCTTGAAGGAGGGTAGATTTTTGATCACAGGGGGCCCCTGGCCCGTTCTGTCCACACCTGAAGTATGAGACCCTTGTCCTTGCCCTGCCAGCCGCATTTGTAGGCCGTATTAAATTGACCAGCGGGTCCTGTGTTGCTATATAATTATCCTGAGACATCCTTACCACTCAGCCAGCATAAAACCCCTGTGTAGGCCCTTCTGTTCAATATGTAGGCCTCTTTGTTAAATTGACCATAGCTCTGCAATTTTAGTGTATAGCAGTCTGAAGGCAGGTCTGCGAGGCCTTCTGCTCCAAACTAGTAGCCCCCACCCTACCCGAGTGCTCCGTGCTCGGTATCAAAGTTCAACATCCCCCTGAAGCTGTCGACATACAGTAGGCTGCATCCTGGACTGGTACTTGCTTCCTGGGCAGGTTTCCCGCTTTTAAGGAAGTGGCAACCGCAGAGCGTCAAGTTAGGAGAACTGAGGAGATTTTATACATGAATTTATTGAATTCCTGTACAATACCCATTATTTTCTGCTTGCTCTATGGAACTTACGATAAGCGATTGGCCTGAGAGACTGACCTTTTCACCCAGTCCATTGTCAGCATTAAGTGGGTAAATGACGAAATGTCTGGTAAAATCTGCAGACGAAGCTTTTGGGTAGCATACGTAGGTAGATGTAGCGTGCAAAGGAGCCCACAAAATGATATAAAAAGGGAGCACCCACAGATATCGACGGACAACCTCGCCGTCTGTATGTAGGTTAACAGGCTGTGCAGGTTTTCCCCAAGAACTGGGAGCTCTTGTCTTCCTTTGCTTAAAATGCCTTGCTCGGCTTTGCTTGAAGTATCTTATTCTATTTTACCTATATGAAAGGTCATGTTATGTTTAACCATTGTTCTCTTTACTTTTGCATTTAAAAGATGTTGTATTGTAATTGCAGGAATGCTTGCTCTAAGAGTAAATGTGAGTGTCCCTAGGTAACATTTTCCTTGGTGTAACTTGTTTCTCATGATGCATTTATAGATGTGTTTTCTCTCTCTCTCTGTCAGTCCGTTAATTGAGATACAGAGAATATCATGACAGCTGTATGATTATCTGGATTCTGTATTTTGTACTTTAGGTCTCTATTCTGCGGTTTCTTTGAAGTTGCATCTTCTCATTAAACTGCCATTGTATTCTGCCTCCAATTCCATGTCTCATATGTCTGTTTTCTTCATTTTTGGAGCAAGCGTTCCTAGGCACCCCGGCTCAAATTAAGGTGCCCCTTTTGTCCCTGACTCACTCTCCTGCTCAGTTCTGTGGTGGCTCCCGGGGCTCTGGGGACCGCCCCTAGCTTCCTTGACCCGTAATAGATCTTCCCTCCAACAGCCTCTCTTGCAAGTCCTGTATTGTTGGTTTGTTGCCCCTGCCCCCCTTTCCACTGCCCTCCATAGTCTGTTGTGCTTCCACGGCCCTTCCTGCCTGCTCAGTGTGGTTAAATTGTTGCCTTTGCACCCTCCTACCTGCCTTCAATTTTCAGAGTCCGTGCCCCTGGCCTCTGCCTCTCAACAGTATCCTAATGAACAACTAGATTGCTAACATTCTATATTTATTACAAAAGTGTGGAGCGCCTGACATCATCTTGATGTAATCAAAACTGTAATACCTAGAGCATTCCTTTAGAAATTACATATATGAGAGGGTCTTATTGGCATCAAAATTATGGTTAGTGCTCTAAAAGACTAAAATAAGGACATATTTTCTGAGTTTTCAAATAGCGACAAAGCACTTTTAAATTATTTGTTATCTTTATGTTTTTTTATCTAGTTGACAACTTGATTAAATGTTGCACTTAGGGGAGAGGATGTGGTGTTACTTCCAGAACTGCAGACTTTGCAACTGGGGAACCAGGTTGAAGTTTCTGCTTCAGCTCGACATTCTGTGATTCTGGTCAAATCACTTGGTCTCCCCATGTCTACAACCAAAATGAATTTGTTCTTGTGTGATGTAACCAATGCTCATGTAAAGCACTCCAATACCTGACAAGTCTGCACTATATAACACTGCAAAAACACAAAATAATAAGTGTTTTGCACACTTCTGTCATTGGGCTATATTTGGGCTATATCTGGGTGATTTTGGGCTACATTTGGGCTCTTTTGTCTCCGGTGGCCATCTTGGGAGATTTATTTGTTATGAAGTTTCCTAATTTCCTCATGTACTGCAGTCTCCTCAGTCGGAAATGCTTTCAGTTTTTTACTTTGATTCCATCATGAAGGTATTCAGATATGTCACACATTTGCCATGAATTCTGAATGTTAGCACTCTAGTTGCTCATTAGATCACTGTAGTAAAACTACTGCTCACCATGGAAGTCTGCTCCTGGTATTAAAAGTGCATGTTTCAGTCTGCATGTCAGAATTTTTTAATGAAATAGAAGAGGATTTGAGAAGTCACTCAAAATGTGCCCTCATTTTCTTTCTTCAGCATTAATCATAATTTCTATGGCAAAATGAACCCCCTCATTGTGTTCCTTTTTAAATTAAATGTTTTAAGTGTTACCAGTTTATTCCAATCAAGATGGCTTCAGGTGTGCCATACTTTTGTCATAATGAAGACAGTAAGTGCTCTAGTTGTTTTTAAGAACATTCTTGGACATTCTGTCATTGGGCTATACTTGGGCTACATCTGGGTGATATTTGGGCTACATTTGGGCTCTTTTGTCTCTGGTGGCCATCTTGGGAGACTTATTTGTTATGAAGTTTCCTAATTTCCTCATTTACTGCAGTCTCCTCAGTAGGAAATACTTTCAGTTTTTTACTTTGATTCCATCAAGAAGGCATTCAAATGTGTCACACATTTGCCATAAAATCAGAATGTTAGCACTCTTTTTGCTCATTAGATCACTGTAGTAAAGCTACTGCTCACCAGGGAAAACTGCTGCTGGTATTGAAAGTGCATGTTTCAGTCTGCATGCCAGGATTTGAGAAGTCACTCAAAATGTGCCCTAATTTTTCTTTATGCAGCACTAATCATACTTTTTATGGAAAAATGAACCACCTCATTTTGTTCCTTTTTAAATTAAATGTTTTAAGAGTTACCACTTTAATCCAAGCAAGATGGCTTCAGGTGTGCCATACATTTATCATAAGTAGGACGGTTAGCGCTCTAGTAGTTCTTTGGAACACTCTGGAAAGCTGCAGTAGAACACAAAGGAATCAACTGACAGTCTCTGCCCTTGTTGGATGTACATGTTTTACTGAGAATGTCAGACTTCATTCTCACATGACTGAGAAAGATAATGTGAATTTACAGAAAATAAGCTCTCAGTTTAGCTTATAGATCCCCTTCCAAACCTCTGTGGTAAAAGCATGAGAAAATATTTTTCTCTCAATCATGATATCCCAGCAGAAGGCTTTTTCACATGGTGAAATCACCTTAGAACATACCACAATTCCTAAAATGAGTATGGTACCATCAACAAATGATTTATAATGTAACTAAAGTCTTAAAATCTTCTATTAACTGCAATGCTTTTTAATGAGGTGCTATCATGTATATTGGTCCCAAGATGGCTGCCAACACTTCTTGGATGAAGTGCTGACAGCCAATCAGATCTCAGGATGAGATGTGTGGTTAGGCTCCGCCCATATATATATATTGATTTAAATGCTATTTTCTCAGGAACTACTGAACAGATTTACACCAGACCTACAAAAGGCACTTCCTTGACCTGAGGACTACCTCTCTGCCCAATTTCAAGTAACTCTGTTCAGCCGTTCGGGCTGTAGCTGTGTCTAAAGGTCCTATGGAAAAATGCATGGGAAAAACGCGTTTTGGGACCCCCCTTTTTTCTCAGTCCCCGCTTGACGCATCCCCCCGAGACTTTCAGGGTAGGAGCGGAGCGTAGCGCCCCACCTATTTTGAAAATTTCGCGAGGATTCATCGACCGGCGCCAAAGTTATTCCAAATAGAATGTTGCGGATTTCCTATGGAAACAGGGTCCTAACTATAACTATCTACTGGCGACCGCCAGTAGATAATATATATATATATATATATATATTTCCAGAAGCTGGCAAAAATAGATTAACGCTAGCGCTCTCAAGTTGGGGGCGGTGCGTTTTTCGTCCGGCAGAGCCATGCCGGTAAAATTGACATAAAATTTGTCTTTCGGCAAGAAGGGAGCGCACTCACCCGATTGCAGGAATAAAAGCGAGTTTATTGTCAGATGTTAACCGCCATGCCCGACGCGTTTCGGTCCAGCCACTTGGACCTTGTTCACGGGATGATCTTACACAGGAACATGGGCATGTACATTTATATTTATATATTTAAATATATATATATATATATATATATACACGCACACACACATGGCATGGAAGTTAAATGCCACCTGTGGACTTCAGCACCTATTGTGCCATCCACAAAGTGGGCCCATAAAGCATGGCTTTAGTTCTACCATGTATAGCCTGATAACTGCAGCCTAAAATCCTGCTGACAAATTTGTCAAAATAACGCTCTTTAACGGGTGGGGAACCCTGCTTTCACATATTAATATGTCACCTCTAATTATACCTTGTTTCCTGCAAGGAAATGTGCCTGTATTTAAATGTGGAACATGTGCAAAATTATAATTGGTATGTTCTTCTAGTGACAAGGCTCCAAAAGCTTTTTTTACTGGCTGGGCAGTAGCTAAATCGTAGAAGATGTAATGATCCAGTTTATAAACTTTAATCTCCATCCACACAAGTCTTTTAAATAATATTTTTAATATTTATTACAAGTCATATTCAATGGTGAAGTGAGAGTTTTAATAAATATTTAGGAAATGCAACTTTTAGAAAGTTGCCTTTTCTTTCTTAGAGCTCCCAGAAGCCAATTTACAGTAGTTCTCAAGCAGCTGTCCAGCCAAGTGCTTGATCTTAGTGAGACATGACAACTGCTCCCTGGGCAGGGACAATGGTCTGGGTGTGGGAGGTGATTTTCTTTTCCTGGAAGGAAGACCTGCTAAGGTGGGCCCAGGAACCTAAGTAACTTCAAAGGGACTTGACTTTTCAAAATGAAATGTCAGGTGACATTGGAGAGCACCCGTCGTTGTCCCCTAGCCAGGTTGGCACCAAACCCAGAGGGAGGAGACCTACACTGACAAGGTAGTGTTAATATTCCCTGAGGTGGGAGACTGCCCACCCCAAATAATAAGCCACTTTCTTACAGCGACCATCCCTCTGTTTGTAGACAGTTACAGAGTGTTGTAAATAGTGGTCTGACTTATTTGTCTTTACTAGGAAGGTCATTCTGTGATCCCCATGAATGGAGGTTTTGTGATGTTTCATATTAGTATAAGGATTGCATTGCAAATTCAGGATATCAGTTTTGACAATCTTTCTCATAGTACATCAAGCTCTTTGCTCTTTGCCGAACCAGCCACAGTTCTTTGAAATTTTCAGCACTGAAGCCTTTAACAAGCACAGAGCACATCTGTCTAACATCTCATGCATGCCAATGCTCCTCTCCAAACCAGCAACTACTTTGACATTCTAGCAGACTGATAATGTCCATGGCACAAGCTGAGCATAGCTCTGTTCTTCGCAAACCACACCATACTCTTCACCTATATGACATTTTAAACCAAAGCCCCTTCCTACATTTTATAGGACTGTACTATATGCATACAAATTATCTAATGCACTAACACTCAGACCTGCAACAGGATTGGATAATTTTCCTGCTTTCTCCGCACCTCTCCAATCACTCTTGCACACTCTGGACTGCAATTGCACTTGGGCAATGCACATCATTAGGATGCCACCAAAGTGAAGTTGAAGGCTATAAACTTAGTAGATAACATAACATAATGTAACATACTGTCTAGTCAAAATAATACAATATAAGTATGAAATACAATTTACAGTGTAGATGGTTAGGATTACAACATTACATTTATGCTGCAAAATATAGGCAACTCCATAAAACGTGGGACTCTACATGAAAATCTTGAGATAGTTGGATGAATAATAACTTTTTAGGTCTGGGGTTGGACCAGGTCTTGTCAGCCATTGGCTTGAAACTATCTCAATCACCTCATGGCTCAAAAGAGTGGCATTTATCTCTTTCATAGTGGTGTTGGTAGTTTGAGTATATCGTTTCACTTGAGAACTTGCATTGAAATGCTTGAAAGAGTGCTTTACAACTATACCTCTCTTTATTTAAAGTATAAACAAAAACTGGACTGTATTGAAGGCAGGAATGCCTTAAATACAGTCCATCTTTCTTTTCCTTGCTTGACTTTAATGTACTTAGGCTGCATTCATTAGCACATTAAATTGAGATGTATTGTCTTTACCAGTGATTCTCAATTAGCACTCTGTTCAGGTCTGATTTACCTATCTATGGTAGGATTCCTAAAATTATGCTGCCGGACCCCCACAGGACTTTTGCCAGCTTTAGCCTGGGACATTCTCACACGCTAAGAAGTTCTCTCATGATACCTTCAAAACTTGGCAACATCTGTTGGCACTCAAAATAACATACAATCCTCACAAAAACAGGAATAGGCCCAGTATTTGGTAACATGAATGTACTTTGGCTTATAAATGCAGATGTCTTTGTCAAGTGATAGACTGTCAAATTTGAAAATTGAATTTTATAAAAATATGAACTTTAATTATGTTTATTTCATACCGTTACTGTGGTGGAAATGTGACTCATATGTAGAACTTGTTGTTTAGCTAAATGTTTGTTCAATTCCTGCTTTCAGTAACAGAAAATTGAATAAAATATTTATCACAACACAACCTTCTAAAAAGCACAGAAAATGTATGAAGAAACAGTTCCAATATATCTCATTATAAGCACTTGTTCTCCATTGACCCAGTCAGTCCCTTAATTTTTCTTTTGCTCCTTAAAAATTGGCTTTTTATTTTACATAAGAGCTTGATGGCAAGTACATTTGATTAGTGATGCACACTACGAACACATTTATACTACTTAGTTGAGAAGATAGATCCTTACGGCTGATGACTTCACTTTCACTTTCCCTTACTCGCTTGTTAGAAATTGGGATTCCGGTTGACAGAGGTATGTACCCTGTCGAAGCAGGAACCACAATCCTAGTCAGGGTAGTCAGATGCACACCATAAATTGACCTGTGTTCACCCACCGGTAGTTTGGCACAGAGCAGGCAGTCTAAACTTAACTTACAAAGTGTAAAGTATGTGTGCAACTCTTCGGACAGTAACACAGTGAAAACATCACAAAAAGTCTCCAAACCAGTTTAGGAAAATAGTTTATATTTTTATTTTTATGAACAAACAAGACCAAATTGACAAAAAATCCAATATGTATAGCTGGAGTTAATAATTTGTAAAGATTAAATGAAATTGTAGTGCTTAGAAGCTTAAAGCACCATCCGCGGGTATCTGATATCTCCAGGATATGTGCCAGTACAAGAAGTCCACTGACCTAATCATCCATAAACTGTAAGCAGCAGAAACAGTGATAAACAAACAAAAAACACAAAGGAAAATTATACTGTGCTGCACAAATTCTGACTTTATAATTTGTGTAGCAATTAGAAACGTTCTTCAGTCTTCCAGTTACTTGTGCATGCTATGGCTGTGCGTCTTAATTATTGCACAGTCCTTATAGGAGGTAGTCTATAACAGGAACACCCACGGAAGACATATTTTTCCTGTGTTTCCTAGTGTGTGTCCTCAGAATTATCTCTTAAGAGAGTTGAAAACTGAAAACAGGAGCCTTTTCCAGATGGTGGTGATGACTCGTTTCGGCCCTTTAAGATTCAAAGCCTCTTCAGGAGAGTGGAAGAAAAATCAACCGGACAAAATCTGGGTGGAGCCGAAGCGAAATTGAGGGCAACCTCTCTGGAGCAGGGTGTTATGAATTGGATCGCCTTTTAGTCTGCCTGATTGTCATATCAATCCCAAGGCAGGCAGAGGAAGTTGCAGTCTTTAAATGACCCTCAACAGAGATGTGATGAGACCTTTGAGGAGGTCTTGTTTTAAATATCCTTGCTTGGAAGCTCAGAAAAGTGGAGCGAGCTGAGTTGGCGAAGAGTTGTTTTGCGTGGGTCCTCCCATGGTATCATCGTGAATGTGAGTCCAAGAACTTGTATAAAATACAGACCCTGAGCCATCCCCAACTCTTCACAAAGACACATACCAATGAAAGAAATTGTGTTTTCTTCATAGGTTGTATTGGGTGATATAACAATCATAATACATAGTTTGCAGTCTTAATTCTAAAAGCTATTTCAATCTCTGTTTGAGATGTATTAAACAATTTTGTGATAATGGAGTTTTTAACTTTTATATAGCTTGCACTGCAGAGACATTATATTTTATTGGCTCTCATTTGTTGAGGATTTTATCCACCCTCTAAAACTACTAATGTGTCCATCCACTGCTATTCTGGGAGTCCGATGAAAGCATTTTGCTACACTCTACAGTCTACATCATCTAATGTAGCATCCTAAGTCCTCTTAAAAGATTGCATGAACCTGCAGGAAATCAACCTGATGTGATACCTGTTTGTGATTTCATAAAAACACATCTGTAGAATACCATTTCTAGAAAACATTTCACCTAAAGATTTAAGCACATTTTTTCATGGTGAATGGCTTTTACCATTTGGTATATGCTAATGCTTGAATTATCTTTATTTAATTGCGTTTTACATACATTTTAGGGCATACATTCCATAGGGCATCTCCCTCGGCTTTTCTGCATGGTTTACTTAGATTCTTTGTGTGTTCTTTCTTTTCATCATCTCTAGCTCTGCCACTGGGTGGAGTTTCACTTTTGTTACATTGCTGATTCTGAGGGTTACCTCAGAAAATCCCTTCTGACTTTCCACTGTTTACTTTTCTTTTTTGGTCAATTTCTACTGCCATCCTCCTGCATTCTCCCTCCCTCCTTGATTTTGTTTGTGTGCCTCCACAGCAACCTCCATCTTCGACCATTTTTTAAATTATCATATTTTACCCTCTGTAATGCATTTCCTTTTTTTTCTTTCTAATTTTTTTTGTGGAGGGGCCATTTACGTCTATGTTGTCATTCACATTTTCTTTTAAAAATCATATTTTATTAAGTTGAAATAAGTTGTTTTACTTTCTTTTCTTGGGGGCTTTCTCCAATATTTTTGACCAAACTGCATATCCGTTAAGTAGTTCTTCTCCTAACTGGGTTTTGCATTATTTGAGTTCGTAGAAATTGAATAATTTTTTCTATAAATGTACATACAACAGCGATGTATATGCATTTAAATATTGTTATCTGTATGTGAGCCCAACAGCAGATAGCAATCATCCATGTACAGTTCTCAAAACTGCTTTTATTATATGCAGAGAATGATTCCAAAATCTTTCTTCATTTATTATGCAGAAAAAGCTCTCCATAAAATAGTGTTCTCTCATTCTGTAGCTATTTTGTGGTGCTTCTATGAAATACGAATATGTAACGTTACAATGCATGCGATTACATCGCATGCCGTTGCAACGCAAAACTTTACCCCGACTTTCTGTCGGGGGAGCGCTAGAAGTTAGAATAGATTAATTTTCTATTCAAACTCCAGTCTGTGCAACAGTAGGGACCGTGTTGGAGTTAAATCCAACACCTTCTACCCACTGCTGCACACCTTTTGCGTTGCAACGGCATGCGATGTAATCGAATGCTTTGTAACGGTTGCGTTAAAAAGGCTGTTTCCCATGAAATACACATATTTATGGTGAAGGTATACATTCAAAACACAGTAACAATCAAACTCATGACACTGGTATTGCTGCTATACACAGACATATAGGATACTCAAAGAGGCAGTCATGTTTCGCTGTACTTTTGTGCATATCTGTGTTTACATTTATTACTACATTAAAGAGAAACTGCAGCCGAAATGGTTCTTGAATTGCTTGCTTTCTCATTCGATGGGACTCGGCAATTCGGACTGGATTATTATATTTGGAGAAAGACCAAAGCTGTTTGCATATGGCTGATTCATGTCTGTAGTTGCACATTGAGCAAAGGAAGGATGGACTGGAATGTACCCAATATTTGTCACAGTGCTTACAACAGTTCTAGCTGCTACTGTCCCTACCATGATAACAGCTGTTATGCCTGTTGAGTCCCTGCTCTTATGGATACTCTTGTCACTGCTGAGGTTCTTGAATTTGTCGTAATCCATGTTGTTGCTGTTATCGCTCTTGTGGTCACAACTGTGTACGTTGTTTTCCCAGCCTGTGAGCAATTGTTTTTACTGATGTTGTGTCTGCAGTGGTGCAGCTGTGGCCACGGCTATGATCCCTGCTGTGAGTACAACCGTGTTTGATGGCTTTTTCCATATTGTGCTGGCACCTGTTGTTGTTGTCCTTGCCATGGTGATAAGTGTGGCTGCTGCTGTGGTCATTGCTGTTGTAGCACCTGCAGAAACTACTTTTAACTACAGCTGCTAGAAAGGTAGTCGGTGCTACCCTGACCCCTGCTATTTTGGTAGGTATGGCAGCACCATATTCCTGTTTGTGGGTTCATGCCAGTGCCACAGGGAGCACCGGAGGCATTACTTGTGTCAGTTAAGCTCAGTAGTGTAGTTACCGATAGTAACATGAGGCCATATGTACGGAAAATGCGGATACAAAAGGCAGTTGCAAATTTGCATACCCTGATCTTGTGACCACTAAATTATTTTGCTAGCTGACCTAATTACTAAAAGGTCATTTCCTAACGATTTAGAGAGGGTCATAGAATGCCGTGCTTAATGAATTTCATTAGTCAGGTCACAAATTGCAACTCCTTCTGACTGGCTATGACCACCATGCCTGTCTTTGTATTTCAAAACTGATTTGTTTTTGTGCTTACAAATTTTGATCAAATAATTTATAAACACTTCATTCAGATTGGAAGTGGTGTCCAGCTTGCAAAGGGGTTCCAACGGCCTCCTTCCCTTTTGCGAATGAATTACCACACCATCTTGGGAGTTGGTAACTAGTCAATGGTTTGTGACTGGACATCCGGTTGCAAAGTATTGATACATATGGTACTGAATCATAATTTAGGAAGGACACCCACAACATGCTCCTTCCAAATTATGACTCTGTATCCAGTCTTGAGCCCATTTTCGGAGTCAGTAAAAATTTTCAGAATACTAAAATGGGTTTAGTACAATATATGTTTTTAGCTTTCAAACACCTCAAGATTTTTGAGAATCTGAGGATTTGCAACCACTGAAACGACTTGCTCACCTGGCCTAATTTCATTGCCCTCATCAATGCAAAAACAGAAAACAAAAATATATAACTGCTCAAATCAACTTTAAACACGCCTCTGCATTCTCTTTTGTGCTATTTGATTAGTTTTGACAGAAAGCTAAAGCTGTTCTAACTAGACCTAAAAGGTGATGAGTTGGAATAAAATGGTAAATATTTGTAAACATTTCCAATATACATTAGTACTGTGATGTTCATACCTTTGGGTGTCAGGGAATAGACATTTTACCTCAAAAGTAATAAAAAGAGAAATGTCTTATTGCTGACACTTCCAAAATACATTATTGCTGGCATACATATACTTTGATCTATCTATCTATCTATCTATCTATCTATCTATCTATCTATCTATCTATCTATCTATCTATCTATCTATCTATCTATCTATCTATCTATCTATCTATCTATCTATCTATCTATCTATCTATCTATCTAGCTCTTTGTATATATATATATATATATATCAATATCAAAAATCAGAAATATACACTTTACATCTAAAGTCAAAAGTCGATATTACATCCTGTCTGCCATTTATTGTTTGCAAAAGTCTTCTAATGAGTTTCTCCTATCCTTCACACATTCCCTAAATGCAGTTTTCAAGTTTACAGCTTGACTGTGAGGCATTTAGTTTCAGAAATACACTGCTGATATTCTATCGAGAGACGAAAATTACTGAACTGAAGCTATCTCTGGAATTTCTTGTATCCTACTGAGTGTAAATACTTTTGTCTACGAGGTTTGAAAGATCTCAGAGAAAATGTTTCCAAACCTGGGGAAAGGTGTAGTTATGTGTGTGTATAACCCCTTGAGAGCAGTCTATACAGGATGGACTATTATAGCATTTAAACCTAGAAACTCGAAGAAATAATTTAGTGATATCAATGTGAAGGTGCATGCAATAACGCAAATGTATGTGGAATAATTGCAGATTTGAAGTGTATGCACAATATAGTGTATATTATAAAATAACTTGTAACCTACTGGAAGAACATGCAGGAAGTGAGGTTCTCCTTTCATGAAAGCAAATTAATCTACAGATACCCAACACACATACAATATGGGATAAGTGATGCCAGTAACAAATTTAAATAAAGAGAATTTGTGAAAGAAATTAAAGTAGCACAAATGTGCATTTAACTAGTGTGTACACTGCTACTTTTGGGTGTAAAAATCCTACTATGCTACATAAGAGGACCAGCGACGCAGAATATACTTATTTATTTAATAAATAACTTTACAAAGTGATGACAATTCCGTTTTAGTGACTTCAGAGTGCTTAAACATTTTTACAAATCCTGTACTTTGTGATGGTGGGGAAGACTGATTCTGGTTGGGTAGGGTCTGGCCCTTCACTATCTCCATTTTTGTGTTGTTACTTTTGCTGGTGTGCATGCAATTTGGTTCTACCGTCAAGTTTGGATTCTATACTTTCCACACCATGGGAATTTGGACACCAGGGTACTCCTTTGTTCTTTGGTGCTTGGAAGCTCATTGGGTGATCAGGTGAGCAGTCAAAAATCAGGTTCCTGTATAGCACAAAGCGGGTTTTTTTTTGTCTGTGTTTCTTCTCTTAAACCCACTAGGATCTTTGTACTGAGAGCAGAATGTTGAACCTAATCATTGTAGCCAAGAGGAAGCACTAGAGCACTTTGATAAAGAGTTGGAAGATTTTCTAAATTAGGCGTAGCTACCTTATGAAATCTGTTTATTGGCATTTCGTTAATATAGACATAGCACATGGTACATATGAAGTATCACACAGGCAATGAGTCAGCCACTCTGATTAGTCCCCACCAGTTGTGAGCATGGCGAACAACAGGATCAAGCGCCGCCCCCATGTGCTAAGCAAGATAAATCTTGTGGGTCTCCGGACCACCGCCCTTATCTAAACAGTTCCATGAAACAATAAAAAGAAAGAGGCAAAACAACAGAGGCCCCAGCACAACAGCAGCAGCAGGTTCGGTCTTTTACCATATGATCCCCAAGGTACCTCTCCCGGCCCGACCCCCCCACCCGCTCCCCACCCCCCGGTACAAACAGTTCCATTAATGGTAATTTTCAGTGTCCGCACACGTCCCCGGTTCAGTAAGAGCCTCCGCAACAGTCCCCATGTTGGACCCCCGGGGACTCACCTCCGTTCCCCCCCTCCTCAGGGAGTGCCTCCACAGTGCTTGTCCCACAGAGCCCCAGGGAGTCCCCATCCAGCTGCATCAGGGTCTGCAAGTGTGTGCCCCACTGGTTCGCTATAGGCGTGCGCCTGAGGCCCAACGTTTCTTCCCGCAAAAGGGCCGTACCCTCCCCCCCGCCCACACCAGCAGGGAACTCCGCCATGCTTGCGCTCGCGGGGGGCTCAGCTGCCTTCCAGCGCTTGGTGAGCAGCCGCTTTGCCACCACCAAACCCAGGTCGAAGAAGCGAGAGGCAACCTTCGTGGGAGGAGTTCTACGAAACAGGTGCAGCAAGCAGGCCGGCAATTCCCGCGGCGCCAGTGGGCCGGCGCATTTACTTAACGCTCCATGCACCGTCCGCCAATACGATTCTAGTGCCGGACAACTCCACAACATGTGCACCAGCCCAGCATCCAGAGCCTTGCAGCGTGGGCAGTCTGCATCCGCGCGATGGAAATATCGATTTATAGAGTCAGGAGTGAGATATGCTCTGTGTAGTATAAAGTATTGAATTTGGCGAAACCGCAAGTTTCTTGGAACCCGCGTTGGCCCCCGTAGTGCATCCCTCCATTACTTGTCAGCCATGGGGCGATCCAAGTCCGCTTCCCATTTACAGCGCAAAGGAGACAGGTCGGTCGCCACCTGTGTACGCAGGGAGGCCGCGAACCAACGGATCATGTGACGGCCCCGTCCCATGACATGGAGGTTTTGCATCATGAGGTGCTGCGCCGGTTCCTCCTGGAGAGCTCCCCACCGGCTCGTCAATGTCGTGATCAGCGAGCGGTGACGGAGGAATTGGCCGACTGGTAACCCCGTCTCCTCCACCAATTGGGCGAATGGGATAAGCGCACCATCGCGGTAGAGGTCCCCCAATGTGCAGATGTCCGCCGCGTGCCATTCCGTAAGCTCCGTCGAGCGCAGTATCCCCTGCCCACTAGGAGAACCCTCAATCGGCATGGCAGGGGCATAAGGGACACTCGACCGGGTCAAGTAAAGGGCACGCCGATAGCATTTGTAGGCCACTGCCACAAGGAGGGGACCCGGCTTGACCACTCTGGCCGTCGGGTGGAACGACGCAATGATATCCGCCAGGGGGAGAGGTGGCTCCGCGGACGCCGTATCATCCCTCTCCCTATCGGCCAACCACCTGGCTACCCACTGCAGCTGCGCTGCTAGGTAATAGTGCGCAAAGCACGGCATCGCGAGTCCCCCTTGACCCGTAGGAAGGTATAACTTAGATAGTGCCACTCTGTGGCGATGTTCATTACTTTTATTGTGGTGGGTAGAGATTTATCAAGGCTATGCGGCTTGTTGATGAGAACTGAGTCTGTTTCTTTCCCTTCCCTTCCAGAACTTTAGCTTTATCCATGTTCATGCAGAGAAAGCTCTTCATCAAATGGAATAACTGGTCCCTCTGTGTGTTGATAATGGCCCAGGTCACTGGCTTGTTATCAAACTGTTAGTAAATTTGGGTGTCAGCCTTGTATTTATTTCATTTATTTATTTATAGGTTTTATATAGCACTAGCTAGATCCAAAGGTATTAGGGCACTTTACATTATTTATTTATTTAAGAGTTTTATATAGCGCTGGCCAGACCTGAAGGTATCAGAGCGCTTTACAACATTTATCGAGATGCAGTCTAACACAAAGTATTTCAATATACAACATTTACTCATGGCGAATCTTGTTTGGCGTGGGGGAGCGAGTCAAATGGGAGGTGATGTAAAAGCCTTCTAATGAAAGTGAATATATACTGCACTGGGCAAGATTCCTTGTTATGCGGCAGCTATTCATTCGGATGAGTTTGGTTGAGGAAGAGGTCTTGGAGCTGGCTTTTGAAGTTTGTGAAGGAGGGGTTAGTCCTGATATGGACTGGGATGGCATTCCAGATTTTAGGCGCATTTCCAGAGAAGGAGCGTGATAGGGTTTTTTGGTTGCGAGTTTGCAGGGGAATGAGAAGTAGAGTGTTAGTGCTCCTGAGATTCTTTGTCTGGCTGGCCTTTTTGAGTTTGGAAGCCAGGTAGACAGGTTTGCCAGTGTGCAGACATTTGTGTGTGAGACAAACAGTTCTGAATTTGCAACGCATTTCGATTGGGAGCCATTTTAGCTCTCTTAGAGAGGGAGAGATGTGGTCGTATTTCTTTAATCCAGTGATCATCCTGGCTGCTGCATTTAGAGTAGATCTGAGGGGAGCTAAGTGAGATTTTGCCGTGCCTGTAAGGGTTGCATTCCCGTAGTCCAATCTGGAAAGAAACAGGGATTGTGTAGCCTGTTTAAGGTTATTGGGAGGGATGAAGGGTTTTATTTTGTTGATTAATTTCAGATTGAAGAATGCGCTCTTTAAAGTGTTCGTGATATGCTTGTCCAAGTTTAAGTTTGGATCCAGAGTGATTCCTAGGGATTTTACGGAGTCGCCCAGGGTGAGATTGCAGTTAAAAGCATCAATGGTTTTTAGCCATTCAGTGACTTGGGGGTACTGCTCTTTGTTGGATATGATATGAGAAGGATTTCCGTCTTATCCTCGTTGATTTTCAGGTGGTTGAGGGATAGCCAGTGTTGGACTTTTCTTAGAGTGACGTTTAGTCTCTGTATGTCTCCAATAGAGGAAGTTTCTAGGTATATCTGGCTGTTGTCCCCATAGAAGTGGAAGGGGATGTTGGCTTTTTTGAGTATGTCGGTGAGAGGCTCCATGTAGATGATGAATAGTGATGGGGAGAGAACTGATCCTTGAGGGACACCCCTGGTTATGGGGAGTAAGTTACATGAAGTTATTAATTTTTATTCGTTGAGAGCGGTTCAGAAGATAGGAGGTAAACTATTGTAGGACCACCTCCTCTGCTCCAATCCTTTCAGGGAGTACATTTATGAGCAATTTGTGGTCAACTGTGTCGAACGCTGCCAAAAGGTTAAGGAGTATGAGTAGACAGTATTGATCTGAATCGAGTGATTTGTAGACATCATCTATGACATTCAGGTTCGCTGTCTCTGTGCTGCATCCTTTTCTGAAGCCCGATTGATGAGAGTCTAGAAGGTTGTTGTTGTCAATGTGTTGGTTAAGTTGGAGAAGAACACATTTTTCCAGGATTTTGGCTAAGAATGGGAGATTGGAGACGGGCCTGAAGTTATTGGGGTCATTTGGGTCAGAGCTGTTTTTTTGTGATGGCGTGACTTGTCTGATTTTAAGACAATCTGGCATGACTCCAGTTCTCAGGGAGCTATTTATAATCTTGGGCCAGAGAGGGGCTATGGCGAGGTTGAGTTTTTTAACTAGTTGGGCAGGAATAGGGTCCGCTATGTGTGAGGAGGGTTTGGACCTTCTGATCAATGCAATGATTTCTGCTTCGGAGATGGGGTTGAAAGACTTCCAATTGTTGGGGGGGTGCATGGGTGGGTTGTTTCCTTCTTTACAGGGTGTTGGGCTTTCATTGGATGCCTGGAGGTGTACATCTAGGGAGAGCTCAATCTTCGTGATTTTCTCGTTAAAGAAAATGGCAAAGTTGTCACACAGGTCTTTGGAAGCCTGTACTGAAATAGAGGGAGGCTTGGATGTTTGATGTCTAATGAGATTGAAGAGTTCTTTGGGATGATTTTTGGCATTTTCTAACGCACCAGAGAGGAAGGTACATTTTTCATTCTTGATGTGTTTTTTGTATTTCCTGCGTTCTGTTTTGAGTTGATTAAGGTGGAGTTGTCTCAGAGTTGTCTTTTTAAGAGTTTAGTTCTGTGTTGAACCAAGATCTCGATGGAATGTTCCTGACTCTTTTTTGTTTCAAGGGAGCTACTTGGTCCGTTATGGATGTCATTGTTGCATTGTAGTGTGAGGTAAGTTCAGTTGTAGAGAGGTCTCTTGAGGTGTGGGGAAGGAGTGATCTTACCCGTTCTCCTAGGTCGGCAAGGGGAATCTGTCTTAGATTTCTCACCCAATGCAGGAATTCCTATGTACTAGGTGGACAGTGGGTCGTTTTTTTGATGTGAAATAGAATGATGTAGTGGTCTGACCAGTCAACAGGAAGGATGTGATCAATAGTAACAGTATCTTCGTGTGCTATAATGGTGTCAAGGATTAAACCTCTCTTATGGGTTTGCTCTGTGCAGTGTTGAGTAAGATTGTTATTGAGTAGAAGTTTGTTTGTGGATTGGATTAGAGTATTATTTTCATAATTCCAATGGAGGTTGAGGTCTCCTAGTATTATGTTGTTGGAGTCCAAGTGTGAGCAGTGTGTTATCACGTCAGAGAGGTGTTCTCCGAATTTGGGAGTGTTGTCTGGCTTATGGTAGAGGAGGTGGCAGTGTGGCGTTTTGTTGTCATCCATCTTAATAGTGGCAGTTAGATATTCAAATGTGTTATATTCGAAGGAGTTAGTTTCAGTTACGTAAATGTTGCTCTTGTGGATAACTGAAATCCCCTCGCCTCAATGGTTCTTTCTGTCTTTATTGATGATTAAGAACCAGGGGGCACACGCATGTCAATGATTGGGGAGGAAGACTCATTCAACCAGGTTTCTGTGATGAACGTGATGTCAATGTCATGGGTGAGGATGGTTTCTGCCAGTTCTGTTGCGTATTTATTTGCAGATCTGCAGTTTATAAGCATGCAGTTGGTCGTTCCCTTGTTTTTGTTTTTTGGTTTTTTTTTTCCAGAGTTTTATATAGCACGAAGTTGACCCGCATCCAATCAGGTATCAGAGCGCTTTACATAGCACCAGTTACGTTACATTAGGACACAGGGAGATTATGTGATTTTGCCCAGAATCACAGGATGCACAGCGCCGTTACCGAGACTCGAACTCAGTTCCACAGGTCTGAGGTCGAACGCCCTAGCCGTTAGGCCAACTCCTCTCCGCAACGCCCTAGCCGTTTGGCCAACTCCTCTCCCTGTTGTTAAGTTTCTTCATGGGAGGAGCCAGGGGTATATTGATGTGGAAGGCTGGTGGTCTCAACATTCTAGGTGTGATGCGGTCTCTCGTATATCCAGTGATAACCTGGATCTTGGAGCTGGTGTTGACATTTGTAGAAGAGTCGTAGGTGTTGGCAAGATCAGTCGCCTCTCTCATGGATATTGCGGCTCTTGTTCTTTTGGGTCTATGAGGCAAGATCATTTAATTGAAGTACATACAAATATAAAGACCACGAAAAGCTTTGTACAGTCAAGATAGTTACAATATGAGGACAATTAGCACAGCACATGTTAATGGCGAGAATGGCATAGAATAAGGTTAAACAATCAGATGACCTCCTTAGAGGGACTGGAAGGATTCAGAGTGATCTTTGGGAACATAACTCAGGTTGATTGAGTATTAAAGGATTTGTTTAGCAGTAGGTATTTAAGATCCTGTTTGAAGCATGAAAAGAATGGGTTGCAGTGGGGATCTCAAGGGAGAGAGTTTCAGATCCTAGGAGCATTTCCAGAGAATGAACAAGTCTATGTGGATTTCTTTTTCAGTTTGGGAGGAATAAGAAAAAAGTGAGTTAGAGCTTCACAGAGCCCTGGCTCTTCCTGCTTTGGAAAATTTGGAACCAAGGTAGATTGGGTTGTGAGTGTGAAGGGCTTATGTGTAATGCAAGCAGTTTTGTAGATACATCGTCCTTCAATAGGAAACCAATTGGGGTTCTTAAGTACCGGTGGGATGTTCTCAAATGCTTTAAAACCTGTTAGAAGCCTGAAAGCTGTGTTGAGAACTGTTGTAAGGGGTTAAGGTGGGATTTCAGAGTTCCTGTGAGGATGGTGTTGCCATAGTCCAATTTTGAGAGGACTAGAGACTGCACTACCGTCTTAAAATCATCAGGCAGAATAAAAGGTTTGATTTTTTTTTAGATGTTTAAGTGTGTACAGCGCTACTTTGGCAGAGTTGTTGATGTGGTACTTCGGTGATAAGTTTTGTCTGGAGTGATGCCCGAGGACTTTAAGGAGTTGGCTAGAGTAAGAACCTAGGGCCCGATTCACAGAACTAACTTAAGACAAAATCCTAAACTTACTACCATTTTGGTATTCACAGAAGGCACTTACCCATTTCGGTATTTACAGAATGCACTTACTCATTTCGGTATTCACAGAAGTTAGGAGTCCTAACTTTAAGACACCTAAATGCCTTCTGTGAATACCGAAAATCTTAAAGTTAGGATTTTTTTCAGTTTAGGAGTAGTAAAGTTAGGAGTCCTAACTTTACTACTCCTAAACTGAGAAAAATCCTAACTTTAAGACTTTCGGTATTGACAGAAGGCATTTAGGAGTCCTAAAGTTAGGAGTCATAACTTTACTACTCCTAAACTGAGAAAAATCCTAACTTTAAGACTTTCGGTATTGACAGAAGGCATTTAGGAGTCCTAAAGTTAGGACTCTTAACTTTACAACTCCTAAACTGAGAAAAATCCTAACTTTAAGACTTTCGGTATTCACAGAAGGCATTTAGGAGTCCTAAAGTTAGGACTCCTAACTTCTGTGAATACCGAAATGAGTAAGTGCCTTCTGTGAATACCAAAATGAGTAAGTGCCTTCTGTGAATATTAAAATGGTAGTAAGTTTAGGATTTTGTCTTAAGTTAGTTCTGTGAATCGGGCCCACAGTTTAGGGCGTCCAGGTTTGTGAGCCAATCTTGTATTGTTAGAGGATTGTTTTTTGTGGAGAAAAGTAGTAGTTCAGTTTTGTTGGGGTTCAACTTTAAGTGGTTGGTGTTAAGCCAAGTTGGTATCTTGATTAGTGTTTCATTCAGATGTATGATGTCACTCAGTAATTTAGTATTTTAGTAAAGTTGAGTGTCATCAGCATATAGGTAATATTTGACCCCTGCTTGGTTCAGGATAACAGTAAGGGGCTCCATGAAGAGATTGAAAAGGGATGGGGATAGAATTGAACCTTGGTTTTCACCCTGAGGAACTAGTGTTGATTTTGAGAAACAGTTGTTGACTTTTATTTGTTGTGAACGATGTTGAAGGTATGATAAGAACCAACGAAGGACTGTGCCATTGATGCCACTGCAGTTCTTGAGTGTCTAGATTAATGTTGGGTGATTTACAGTATCAAATGCTGCTAATAAGTCAAGTAGGATTAAGAGGCATGCATCACCTTAATCCAGGGAACTACGAATATCATCCGAGATATTGAGCAAAGCAGTTTCTGTGCTACAGCCTTTTCTCAATCCTTACTGGTAGGTGTCCTGGAGGTGGAATTCCTCTATATGTTAGTTGAGTTGTAGAAGGACAAATGTCTCCATTGTTTTGTCTAGGAACGGGAGGTTGGTAATATGTTTGAGGTTATTGAGTTCATTGGAGTCAGCTCCTGGTTCTTTGAGTATGGGAGTGATTTGGCCTAGGTGGAGGGAGGTCGGTACAATTCCTAAGGACAGAAATGTGTTGATGATTTTTGTCCAAAATGGGGCGATGATATGGTTGAGGTTTTATACTAATGCGGATGGGAGCGGATCACAGGTGTGGGATGTGGGCTTCAAGTTTGCAATTATATTGAAGAGTTCACTTTCTGTCATGTGTTTGAAGTCAGACCAATTAGCATCATTTTTCAGTTAACGAAGACCATAGTCGACATTAGTTTTTCTTGGGACCAATCGGTCATTAGGTCATTAGTTAAATCTGGAGTGGGAGCAATCATGGAAGGAAGTGAGACAGTGGGGTGGGTTGCAATGGAAGATGGATTTTTGAATTGGATGATGGATGCTCAATTTTTGCTACTTTATCAATGAACAAGTTGGTAATTTCTTCACAGTGTTCATTGGAGGCTGTTATTTTGTTAGGGGAGGTAAGGGTAGTTTGTCGTTTGAGGATGTTGAAGAGCCCCCTAGGACCGTTCTAAGCATGGTCAAGTTGGTTGAAAAAGAAGGTGGCTTGTTCTCTAAAGAAAACCTTGCAGAATTTAGGAGTGAGAGGTGCATAATGTCTCCATCTCCTTTCTGTTTGTCTTAGTTACTCCTCTCATTGTCCAGATTGGAGTTGAACCAGGATTTGAATTGTTTTTTTCACGATTGTTTTAGTTGGTGCAACTTGGTCAAGGAAATCAATCATCGTTGAATTGTAGTGGGCAGTGAGGTCCTCTGTGGTGAGAGTGAAAGGATGATACTGTAGATGGGCCCACTATCCTGGATTTCAATTACGTTAATTGGATTTGTTTGATATTCCTATCCCGCTGCGTAGGTTTTTTGGAAGGGGCTGTGTGAGCTCTGAGGAAGATCTTGATATTGTATGAGATGGTAGTCAGACGAGTTGATAGGTGTGATGGATCAAAGTGAGATCAGATCATTTTTGCTGATTATAGCATCTAGAGTGGAGCCTTTACAATGGGTTGGTTCTTTGCAGAGTTCTTTGAGGTTATTTATTTCAAGAAGGTTAGTTAGGAGGCGGACAGTGGTGTCCTCTGAGTTATTCCATTAAATATTGAGCCGCCCAAGAAACCATCCTCGAGTCTGTTAGGGAGAACCGTGTTACTAAGTCAGTTAGTTCCTCTGAGAAGAGGGTACAATCACCAGGTGTGTGATAGATGTTGTGAAGTTTAATAGGAAAGGTGACTTTGGTTGCAAGTTCAACTCAAAGGTATTCGAAAGTCGAGTATTTTGAGGTCGATAAGGTAGCAAGCTGGATTCCTTCTTTGTGTATGATTGCCAGACTGCCACTTAATCTCTTTGGTCTGACCTTTCGAATGATGGAATAGCCGGGAGGAATGAGCAGGTCTAGAATGGGTGTTGAGTGTTCATTGAGCCATGTTTCAGTGAGGAATGCAATATCTATTTCATTATCCAGTATAGCTTCTGCAATATCTGTGGCATGTTTAACTGCTGATCTACAGTTTAGGAGCATGCATGTTAGAATCTAGAACTAATGTTTGTGGTGTATAGTGTCTGAATAGTGGTGTATTGAGCAGGTGGTCTAGGCGAGGTGAACATTCTAGGAATTATTTTGGTGCCAATTATTACTGGGATAGTGGACAGAGGAGTGTGGACAGTATTCTGGGTCACAGTGATGTAAGATTCTAAGAGAGCTGCACCATTTGAATCAGATACATGGCTGCGAGCTCAGTGGGGTCTGTGGGATGCACGATTCAAGGAAATAGTGGTCCAATGGGAAATGGGCTGATGGTTGGAGAACCTATTGGTGGAGACAACTTCTCCCTACCAGCAGTGTGGTAGTGGGTTAACTTGGCCTGGATCCGAATGTCCTTTTTTAGATGTGAAAAGTCTATAGCTAGTGAATCAAGTTTTTGTCTATTCAATTCAGGAGCTGGGAAAGTCTGTCAGTGCTGTTTGCATCTCTAAAAGAGGGCGTATACGCATCAGGTCTTGTGCTTAAGGAGGGTGAGTGAGCTTCAATATAGGGAGGGCCTGTGTCATTGATCTAGGAGAGGCAGACACAGAGCTCAGAAGGATCAACGTTATTAGAGGGGGTGAGCCCATGGTGAGTGGTATGGAGTTGGGGCTGGTGTCAACAGTTTCAGAGTGTATTTTTGTGAGTTTAGTTACCGTTAGTACGTTGGTTGAAGTTTATCTAGTGATTCCTTGGTGAACATGTGTGTCAAAGGGGGCAGCACCATTGCTTAGTGTGTCAGAGGGTTCAACAAAGGTGCGTAAGGAGTCAGTGGAGTCACAGGGTAAGAAGGGTCAGGTTTGGTGGTAGGAGGGAGAAGGTAGAAGGGAGAGGGGAGATTGGGGCACAGGGCCATGTTGTGATAATGTAGCGAGAAGGGATGTAAAGTGCCGGTCAAAGATGGTGAGGTTATGGTCTGTAGCTTGTATAAGTATGTTCCCTGTCCTCAAGAAAGAAATGGAGAATTCCCCTGAAAGGACACGGAGTGGAAAGTGGTCAGTTTAGTACCGTGTAGAGGTATGGTACAGCAGCCAGGGCAGCTGACTTTGGAGCACAGGGGTCACGGTTCGATCCCCAGCTCTGGCGGCAGATCAGCTCAGCACCATGTGACTCTGGGCAACAGCTCACTTAATTTCCACGACGGTCCCCAGCTCCTTGAGACCCGTAAGGGTGAGTAGTTTGCGCTTTACAAATCCTGGATTTTAATATTTATTTACCGTAGGGGATTTTGATAGATTTGGTAACTTTTAGGCGGAGACGGAAGATGTTTATCCACTTTGAAGGGCATTTAGAGTAGAAGACAAAGTTAGTTTTCTTGTTGCCATTGCTCACACTCTAGTATGTATCAGCTATTAGTTTTTCTGGAAGTTGTTTCAGTAGGCTGTGTTTGAACTTCTTTTTTACAATGTTGGAGAGATTTTTAGGATATCTGATGCTCCAGGAGTTGGGGCCATATCTGTGAAGTACAGTGAAGAGGGATTTGGGGAGGAACATAGTTAGAGAAAAATTAAAAGACTGGTCATCCAGCAAAACTAGTAGAGGTAAGGATGTGCTGATGGTTGTGGGCTGATCAGGGTGCTATGAGGGAGTTGTTTTTCAGTGTGCAATAAGTTTAGCGGGAGTGCTTCAGAGGTGGGTAAGGCGACCGTGCCACTGTTGAAGTCCCATCATTCTCAGAAGCCCAGGCCAAAAAGAAAAGGAGGTGATATTCTTCTAGTTCAATTGGATTCCATAAAGTTTATGGTTTTTTGGTTATGCACTAGTACTAATTGTGTCACAAACAGAAACCATTCGATGCCAAACGGAATTCTCCACTCCAAGATGGCTGCCATAGTGGATACAGTTCCCACTTGAAAACAATATTAATTTGATAGACTCTCTAAAGATGGCCGCTGTGTTGCAAAGAAGAAGTCCTCTGTTTGCTTCTATGCCCTCACCGCAAGCTTCTTCAAATACCGGGGCATATATGTTGAGAGACTCTCTAAAGATGGCCTCTGTGTTGCAAAGAAGACGTCCTCTGTTTGTTTCTATGCCCTCATCATAAGCTGATTTAAATACCGGGGGGGGCATATATGTGGAGAGAATGCTCCCAGATCTCTTGTCTTTTGTGAAACTTGTAGCAAACGATCCCCTGAGGTGGGAGTGCCAGCTTGATTACACACGAAAGTGGGCAGCATAGATGCGGGATGCCGAAATAGAGTCCTCAATGCAGTGCATGAGAAAAGCGCTCGTCCTATATGGGCAGCTCTCACTCACCAACTATTGACTGCAATCACATTGATGCTCCTCCCCAGCCCAGCGATTTTCGTTGGCAAGATGGTGGCCAGCTCCCCACAAACGGGAGCGGATCTCATACCTTAAAAGCACCCGAGTAGCCTGTGATTGGGCAAAGCGGCCAAGAGAGAGAATTTGCGGTCCTGGAGCCAGGCTAAGCCCACAGAATCATCGAAAAAAAGCTCTGACCATTCTGCTCGATTGGCACAAATCTTGTAAGGTTTGAAGTTTATTTCATAGTGGTTTATGAGCTCCATATATGAACTGGTAAATATGGAACAGCAGGTGGGCTAGTGATGATACTATTGGCACTCTATATCACACTTTGTGTGAGGATGATTATAATTACCCAATCAAAAACTGTTGAGTGCTGCTGGATAGGAACTATTGTATCCTTTGTGCGGTGGATCGCACAGTCCAACACTCATTGACATTCTTAGTTGCTTATTGTGGCCGTCGGTTTTATAGGTTAAGCATTGGGAGATGTATGAGACTGTTCGATATCTGTTTCTGATTCAGAATGTTTCCTTTTTTAGCAGATAGCACTGAAAGCTCGGTGCTAGCTTGTGGGGGACATAGCTTTAAAAACTAGTTCCAGTCACAGGTACTTGCCAGTTGTTTGATCTTGATGGAGTGTGTGTCATAGGATTATCAATCCTTCTGGCCTGAGTGATCACTGGTGGGTAGGGGTTATGATGAAAGTTATGCAGTTACAATGGTGTGGCTTTATGGCTGGTTCTTCTAATAAGGCTAGTCTTGTTGGTCTTATTGAATTTGCTAAAAATCAGTTTGAAGACTGACAGGCAGTTTCACTGACCTCAGTATGATCCCCCTATTTGAGTACATGTAGATTGTGAGATTGTTTTGGGGGGGGAGAGGTGAGTAGAGTGTCAACTCTGTAGCCCTTGTAGATGTTCAAGCTCATTGTTTTAATGATATCTTTCTGGAAAGTTATCATTGATAGCTCTTCGTTATTAATGAAGAATTCTGTTACTTCTTTTGATGATTTGGTTTATGAATAAATGAAAAAGAAAATTCCTCCACCTGTTCATCTCCAGATTATTTGGTGGATTACTCTTTTATTGTAAGATGCCTTCACTGTGGAATGGATCTAAGTGGGTTGCAGGTATAACTGTGTGTTGGGGATTAGGTTCTGGCTGTCTCTTCTAAATAGGGAGAACAATCAGCATGAGTCTGGGAAACAGACTGAAGATGTTGGTATTATCAATACCATTATACATAAGCATTTAATACTAGTGCTGTTACAAATGTTGGGGTGAGTTCATTATTTCACTTTCTTTTTAGATATGGTCAGTTATTGTTGGCTATTTTTGTTGACTATTCTTATATAGCATATAGTAGTTTTAGGTATGCTGACCTGCCCAACTTGTTGTTATGGTTTACCATTTGCTTTATCTATCTATCTATCTATCTATCTATCTATCTATCTATCTATCTATCTATCTATCTATCTATCTATCTATCTATCTATCTATCTATCTATCTATCTATCTATCTCTCTCTCTCTCTATATATATATATATATATATATATATTTTTTTTTTAACTTAGTTTTATTTGCATGTTGCCCAAAATCACATCGTACAGTTTGCTACATATAGATACGGCACGCAGTCTGTTTGCAATCATAGGATGCCTTAACATTGCATTTACATAGATGTTACTCAACTGTTACAGTCTTTAGGCATGCCTATATCCATAGTAGTGCCCAGGCGTATGTCCATTCCGGAGATTTGTCAAAATACCGAAATTAGATAAAAACTATTTTACTAATTATACAAGGAGAAGGAAGCAAAAAATTTAAAAGGAAGAGCATGGGAAGTAGAGGAGAATAACAGCGACTAGTGACGGGCCTCCTCATGAGCGGCGGATGGCATATCCGTCACCGTGGTGAGGGAGTAGTAACCCGTCCGCCAAGATCTGAATCAGGCCCAGTGTTGCTTAAAATATGTAATTTTACAAGTTTACATTTCAGAATATATTCCACTTGTCCTTGTGAGCGCCTGGTTTCCATTGGCGTTAGGATTTCAGACATAATCATTTTATTATATTTTAGATAACTTGAGTGTTCATGAAAAGCTATGGTTGTTTGTGCTTTGTTTTTCCAGTTCCGGGCAAAAGTTGATTGGCATTACCACTTGTACCACACAATACGACTTTGAGCGCAGGCGCAAATAGACAAGATCTGAGACCTTATTGCAAATTGCCTACATATTATTTCAGTTTTACATAGAGAATCAGCACGATCGAGCCCAAGTTAACCAATAGTTTTGTTCCATTTGTTCTTAATAAGTAATCTCACACGCCTTAGTATTTCTTACCAAAATTGTGAAAAAAATTATCAGAGCACACTGCTCAGAATAAACAGCATTACCATCACTTCGGCACGTTCTGAACATCTTCCACTTTTAATGTAAGGCATGCAAACATGCACCTCAAATAGCTGTGTGCGCAGATACAGTGAGAAATGTGAGTGCTCAATTTGTGATCGTAAATGTTATGGAATAAACAGTGCATTAAATGATGGGTTGGCATGCTGTGTGTATCACTGGGCTCTCATCCCAGGAATAAGATTAAGCATAAAATGCCAGCCAGCCTACAATATGAAGTGCGTTGGTTTTGTTCGGTAGGCATACGGTGGCATGTCATGATTGGCAGCGCTTCAAACTGACTACTGACAGACCTGACAGTGACTAAAAAACCCTGCACACTGTTTGATGGCCTGTATATTCTCCAACTAAGCGAAAGTACTATTATTCTTTCAATTGCGCTTTGCAAATTAAGGGGCATATTATCAAGAAACGGCGTTAAAATTATCGTCGCTCTGGCGGCAGAAAACTGCAGCTAAAGCGGCTAGAATGGGCTTGATAATATGCCCTTGTGAATTCCCATAGAAGCCCATGTTCTGGTGTGAACATGGACTTCTATTGGAGTTCTCAAGGGCATATTATCAAGCCCATTATCGCCGCTTTAGCGGCAGTTTTCTGCCACGAACCCGGCGATAATTTTAACTCCGTGCTTGATAATATGAGCCTAAATTGCATAAAACAACTATTAACCGCAATAAACCTTTGGTGTTACGTGCATTACAGGATACAACGGTGACCACGCGATTTTACATATTTTGGAAATACAACTAAACTAAAAATGTTAGCATTGTTATCAGAAGGCTGTTTCAAATCATGCCTATGCATGCATGACATGTTGGCTCCTAATCAAGATCACATGGCATGCAACAATATTTACATGAAGTTAATGCCATTATGAGTTAACATTTAAGCAGTGTAGGAATTTCAGTAACATGCTTCTGCCCCTTCATTTTATGACCTCTTCTTTTGCTTTAGTCTTGCTAAACAGCACCCAGGCAAATATGCTGTTGTGAAATGCGCGGTTTTCTGTAGTTCAACATGCACTGCAGTGAAACTGGTCTGCCTTGAGTCAGGACACAAGGCCGACTTTTCAGAGAGCCACATTTTAAAATAATTAACATACTGCCAGCTGTCACAGTTCTAGGGTATCTTCATCTAGTTCCATGTATGTGTAGTAATTTCTATCCTTTCCTAGCTTTTTGGGAGGGGGCGCTTCTCAGGGACTCTCCTCAGACAGTTTCTGCTCTTTTGGTTTTCCTGCTGTGCCTTTGCTAGAACTAATAAATATTCACACTCAGGCATGAGTGCCTCCTGGTCACTGCAAACAAGACGCACCTTTTATAAGCAAGGAGGCAGTGCGCCGGTTGAAATGACCGCTTGACTTGAGTGGTGGAACAAAACTTGAGTCCACCCGCAAAGTACACAGCCCGGCCCACCAACTACCACATTTGCTGAGGGGGCCCCAACCACACTGGGGGGGGGGGCTGCAGGGGCTCACCTTACAGCACTGCTTGAATCTGGAGACACTCACTTATTTAAATAAATGCGTGCAATCCTGCAATACTAGCACAGTGCTACCCTGGTGGACACCCTTTTAGGCTGCTCCCCACCCCTGCATCTATGAGCCATTCTCACAATCCTCAACTAGGGAGCAGGAGCTGTGCTACAGCAGCTCTTAAGGCCCCATTTATGAAAACTGCTGCATCGCTGCGTGAAAACAGCGATGCAACAGTTTTCACTGCACGCTCCTTGTGACATGATGGATGTGGCAAAATTGATCTACGGCGCTCCATGTCGCAAGGAGTTACAGATACGTCCGTATTTCTGATGTATCTGTAGGTGAAGTAATGACGCATTGCTGGAGTGTGTCACAAAGGTGACGCAACGCTAACAATGTGACATTACACATGGGCAAGTCCCGTGTTAAATATACCAGCGTAAGATTTTGACACAGTGGCATCCTAGAAGTGGCGCAATGAAATCTGAAATTTTCACTCTTCCATTTTTACAAGGCTTTTTACAGGGTAACCCCCACCCTGCATACATCATGCCTGTCACAGGTATAATGTAGTGTAGGGCTTTACAAAGTGACGCATCTCCTTAGATGTAAGTAAAGCGCACAAAAGTGTGGCATGGCCTCATAAATAAGGCCCTTAGTGATCTGCTGAACATGGAGAACAATTATTAGTCATCTACAATTCATGATTGAAAGGTAGATTGCATTTGGTGGCTCTAATGTTCCAACTACAGTCCCCCGTGTTTCTGCAGAAAGCGTATGTGTCCGGAGAGGCCTGGTAAGATGGCAGTCATTCATCTGCCATATCACTAATTCACTCAGGTCTTGTACGACACAAGAGAGACAGAAATTCGGGGAAGGGGCCTTCCTGTTGAAGTCACAGCTGTAAAGATTAACTTTGGATTTTCACATGTGTGATGTGATAGCAGCGGATCCCAAATTTCGAATGTATTATTCCCATTAAAAGAAGTCAGTTTCTGGTTGGGTCTCTCCTAAAACTGGAAAGAAAGTGATTTGTGTAAGTTTATGTATTCATTGAGTGTTTTAGTTATACATCCACCCAATCTGATCTGGAGCTATATCACCAGCTCACTCACACATGGCAATATAAACAACAGACAATAATATGCAGCCATAAATTAATTAAAAAACAAAAGAAATCTGGTAACTATTGCTACAAACACAAAGACTTTTTATGCCATAAAGCAATGTGTTTCCTCTCTATAAGGAAGATCATGTTACTGCTAGCTAGCACTACTGCAATTAGGGTAACTGGTAAAATCCGAATTTTATGTTGTATAGCATGCATATTGATCGTTTGCGTTACACCTGTGCATAATGATTAGAGGTTCCATGTTTTAATATTTATGGTAGGATTTACAGGATGTTTGATCTTACAAAAGAAACTATGCGTGCTAGAAAATAAGTAAGCACTAAGGGGCTCATTATGATGTTGTGACGTTCGCCAACCATCACAACATTGAAACAACTGAAACCCCCGCCATATTACAATGGCAGGGGGTGTTGCTGCGGAGGCAAAATGTGGGATGCAACTGCCAGGGTGGAGGTCGCATCCTAATTAGCGGTGCAGGACCGCTACACGTCTGGTGGACGGTGCCAACACCGCGAGGATGGCGGGTGGACTCCGGTCAGCCCACCATCCTAATGGGCCCCTAAGAGTTGTTTAATCCTCACGCAATGCATGAGAACTAGTCAAATGACTGTTTGGCATCCGGAACCAGTGGTTCTGAGATCTAATCCCTCCTTCTCTTATCGTAATTGTGTGACCTTCTTCATTAAGTTCCAAATATGTTTGTTATGCATTTTAACAAGATTAGGCATATGCATTGATATCCTTATGAGTGGCCCTTGGCTCCCCAATTCTGCTAGACACAGAAAATACAATCCAAATCAATAATTACAGAAGATGGAGGAAAATCTCGCTTCAGATGTTTCACAGCCAGACATTTCACTAGCTACAAGTCGGTGAAATGTTTCTGTGTGAAAGGCGTTCAAAAATTGCTCTTACTGAAGTATTTAAGGAAGTAAAATAATTTCCTATAGTAATTTCCCATTTGCCAGGGGCCTTTTTCTGTCCCAATCAGAATACTGAGGTATTCATGCATCCCATCTTCCTATATCTCTTGTATCGATTTTTCAGAGGCGGTAATACCAATCCCATATTCATGGCACCCGTCAGAATGTCGCCATATTGTCCATCCATCTGCCTGACCCTTGGAGGTTATAATATGTGCTGTGTTTTTGAAGTTAAAGTCTTATCATCATTTGAAGACCGCTGGGTGGGCTTTTACAGTGCTGATTCTGAGCTATTTAACTCCTTGCTAACTGCGTTATCCTGCGGTTATAAATGCAAGTTCTACGCTACTCCTCCTACTTCTCTTTTCTTCCTGTAAATTAACTAACCTTGGGCGTAGTGGGAGTAGCGGGGCAAGGCGGAGGTCCACGGAGTTGCAAACAAACTCCGTGGAACTCCGCTCCCCCACCCGCCTCCACCCCCCTATTATCCATTAATTCTACATTAATTAAAAGTAAATTAAAAACCATGTACCTGTACTGCGGCGTCACCGGGCTGCCCTCCTCTTCTTACTCGCAGTCTGGGTAATCCTTGAGAAAACTGTTCATGCGCGCGCGCCCACGCATGTGCATTTCTTGCGATGGAGCACAGTTTGGATACACTATGTGGATTGGGCCAGATCAGCACTTACGTTTGGACTTAAAAGACATTTTGATAAATATATTCTGAGAAGGTAAAGTACAGTTGAGTAAGGCTGCAGTAGGTGTCTGAGGAGGGAGTGTCATTGTCAGATAGGCTTGGGTCGAAGCTGTGGTGAAGATTTCTACGTTCGAACTAAGGGCCTGATTTTGATCTTGGCCAATGGGTAGTCCATCACAACGGTGATGGATATCCAGTCTGCTGATATATAAATCTCATTATATCTTATGGGATTTATATTTCGGCACATGAGAAATCCATCACCATTGTAATGGTGTATCCCGTCCGCCAAGATCTAAATCAGGTCCTTATTCTCTGAAATGAAAGTCAAAAATCTCCAGCCGCTACAAAGCAGCGGGCTAAAGCTAAAGCCAGTTCCACAAGATCAAATTCCCTTTTGGTGAAGGACTGTTGAGCAGGATTTGCTGCTGTGGAGAAGAACGTCGCAGGGGAAGCCACAAAGTCAATTCAAGCGGCGATGCACCTCAGGCGGATACACAAGCAGGTTAGTCGTGGTCTCCGCTCGTTCTCAGAGCTGTTTTGGGCCATAACATTTTGAAATCCTTACATTTGGCATTTGGCAATCTAGGCACATTCAGCATCACAACCAAGGGTCCTGGACTGGTGGAACACACTTTGGGGTTCAGGATTTACTCAGGCTGGGTCCAGGTGTGGGTTCAAGATGGTGGCCTCTTTTTGTATCCATGAGGCTCTAAACAGAAGGCCAGCAAACTAGCCCTTTGAGTCACTCTGGTAGTCCTGAGTTCAGTTGAAGATTCAAAGCTCAATATCAGGGCTGGCCTATGAGAATTCAAGGCAGGCTCCAGGCAGTAAAGCAGTCCAACCAGGTACTGCAAAGCAGTCTTGTGAAGTATAGAGCAGACCACAGCAGCAGAGAGTCTCAGATGATCCTTTCACAGGTCCGCAGAGGGGTCTGAAGCCCTATTTTTATACCTGTTACCTTCTTTAAATTTAGGAGTATTTTCTAGAAGTTTATCTTTGAAGTGCTCGTAATGCCACTTTACGGCACTCCACTGTACGCCACTCCGCCCTATGCTACTCCACTGCGCTATAATTCAGTGTATGCTAGTATACTTGACACTATTCCACTGTAGGAAACTCCACTCTATGCAACTTCCATGTTCGCCACTCCACTTGATGCTTTTCCACTGTACACAGTCCACTCTAACCTACTCAACTCCACACCACTCCACTCTATGCCACTCCCATGTATGCCACTTCACTTTACCCTTTTCCACTGTACACATCTCCACTCATCCTCAATCCACTCTACGCCACTGCAGTCAGCACCACCCGCTGTATGCCAGTCCACTCTACAATGCTGTACTTTATGCTAATCTGCTGTATGTAACTCCCCTCCACCCCACTTCACTCTACATTAATCCACTCTATGCCACTCCACTCTACGTCACTCCACTATACACTCCTCCATTCTATGCCACTCCACTCTACCCAAATCCACTCCACACTCCTATGCTTCCCTCACCAACTCTGTACTTCCCTGTATAGTACTACTCTGTACAATGTATTGCTCTCAGTATCAATGCACAGCACTCTACTTTACCTCAATACAGATTCACTCCACTCTACTCCACTCTATGACACTCCCTCTACACAGCACTACCCCAGCTGGTATACTCTATTCTGTGACACACTACTCCACTGTACTCCTCTTCACACCACTACTGCACACTACACCACTCCACTGTATGCTACTCTATATTTCTCAACTAGACCACAGTCTATTCCACTCCACTCTAACATATCATACCACAATCTATTCTGCTCCACACCCGTCCCCTCTACTACAATTTAATCCACTCTGTGACTTTATTCTACGCCACTATACCACCCTTTCTGACACTTTACAACACACCAGTCCACTTCACTGTACCACACATCACTCCACTCTACAGAATTTTACTCCACTGTATGCTACAACGCTCCACTCTACTCACCTGCATGCCACTGTACACGCTACTCCATGCTTTGCCATGGCACTCCACTGGACTCCGCTACACTGTACTCCACTGCATGACACTTTACCCCACTCTATGCCACTGTAAAGCAATCCACTCTACAATGCCCCACTGTACCACAGTCTACTCCATTCTATGTAATACCACTCTTCTAGACTCTACTACACTCTGTGCCATTATACAACACTGCACACCAATCTATTCCCCTACACTGCACTGTTCAACCATCTACTCAAATCTATTCCCCTTCACCCCTTTGAACAACACTCTACTTTACTCTATGACACTTTTCAACACTCTCCAATACATCACTCCGCTGCAGTGTACAAGAAGCCACACCAATTTATAACATTTTACTCAATTCTACACTATGCCTAGGCACTCTAGTGCATTATATGCTACTGTGCAGTACAACATGCCACAACACTATATAACAATTTCCTCCACTGTACACTACCACACTCAGCTCTACTCCACTCCACTCTACTCTCTATTACACTCTACTCCACTCCACACAACTTCACTCTACCTCATTCCACTGTACCCCACTTCACTATATGCCATTCCGCTGTATGCCAATCCACTGTACCACATTCCACTATACTCCAATCGGTTGTTGTACACTCCACTTAATGGTACTCCACACAATACCAGTACACTCTAGGATTACAAACACATTTTTATTAAAATTAAAAAAACATTGACATTTAATAAAGAGCAAAGGCTGTAACTTTGTTTCAGTTAGGAAGACCTCATTATTTCTATAAAAAACAAACTTAAAATATACAAACATTGCAAATTTTCAACTTATAGTTGTACCTTAAATGTATTATGTATGCACCATTTTTAATTTAATGTTTTCTTTTATCTACAAACCAAACGTAAACTACTAAAAACATGTGCATTTCTATACCTATACCTTTAATTTATAGTTCATGCAAAACCTTCAAATTATGATAATTTATGCACCTCCATACACAGTGTATTCAACTCAGTAGCCACACTTCATTAACTTTAACTCACCACTCTACCATGCACTGTGTTCTCACAAAACACTTGATTATAATGTCATAAATGTTCTTATAAATACTATTATTTTAGATGGTGTAAGTGAGATAATATAAAATGCTATAAGCAGTGCATGGAGAAGGCACCAGTTGTAGTGCAATTACCTTTCTCATTAGGCCCCTCAGTATTGGCCTTTAACAAAGAGAGGCAAACACATCAAGATTAAAGAATTAATGTGTTTTTGTTTTTCAGAGGGAATCATTCGTAATTGGTCCAATAAGAAAAGGAGAGTTATTAATGTGGCTGTGTCATGCAGTGTAGACTTTGTTAACTAACCAGAATATGTTCACCCTAAAAAAAAAAATCGAACCCAACCCCTCTCCTTACTTTGATTGCATGTATGATCAGGGTATAGTGACATAAACAGATACATATAGTGGGGCTTCAAACTACATTTTGAAGCAATCACTTCTAAGCATCCAAGTAGCACTGTAAAATGTACGATGGACGTGCTTCACATGTTATAGGACAAGGTAGGCAAATGCAAAAACAACAGTTGATGGACAGAATGCAGAACAATGTCGTACATTCACCCCAGTACAGAGATCGGGGCCTAAATCCATCGTTATTTTGCTCACCATGCCTTTCCAGTTTGAACCCAGCCATATGCAAATCAGTCTTGACCCTGTGCCTCTTGGGAACAGTCCAGCCCGAAATGCCAAGCCAGGTCCTCCCTGGACTGGAAACAAGCATCCTAGGACCGGTTTCGGGGTTTCACCCCTCTTCAGCCAGGATAGCTTGATTCCAGTGGCATGGAGAGCACGGGACTCACGTCTGAGCATACAGGTCCCACTCGGGGTGACAAATGCAAAAACTACAGTTGATGGACAGAATGCAGAACAATGTCATACATTCACCCCAGTACAGAGATCTGGGCCTAAATCCATCGTTTTTTTGCTCACCATGCCATTCCAGTTTGAACCCAGCCATATACAAATCAGTCTTGACCCTGTGCCTCATGGGAACAGTCCAGCCCGAAATGCCAAGCCAGGTCCTCCCTGGACTGGAAACAAGCATTCTAGGACCGGTTTCGGGGTTTCATCCCTCTTAAGCCAGGATAGCTTGATTCCAGTGGCATGGAGAGCACGGGTCTCATGTCTGAGCATACAGGTCCCACTCGGGGTGACAAATGCAAAAACAACAGTTGATGGACAGAATGCAGAACAATGTCATACATTCACCCCAGTACAGAGATCTGGGCCTAAATCCATTGTTTATTTGCTCACCATGCCATTCCAGTTTGAACCCAGCCATATGCAAATCAGTCTTGAGTCTGACCCTGTGCCTCATGGGAACAGTCCAGCCCGAAATGCCAAGCCAGGTCCTCCCTGGAATGGAAACAAGCATCCTAGGACCGGTTTCGGGGTTTCACCCCTCTTCACCCAGGATAGCTTGATTCCAGTGGCATGGAGAGCACGGGACTCACGTCTGAGCATACCTGTCCCACTCGGGTTGGTGAATGCAAAAACAACAGTTGATGGACAGAATGCAGAACAATGTCATACATTCACCCCAGTACCGAGATCTGGGCCTAAATCCATTGGTTTTTTTGCTCACCATGCCATTCCTGTTTGAACCCAGCCATATGCAAAACAGTCTTGACCATGTGCCTCATGGGAACAGTCCAGCCTGAACTGCCAAGCCAGGTCCTCCATGGACTGGAAACAAGCATCCTAGGACGGGTTTCGAGGTTTCACCCCTCTTCAGCCAGGATAGCTTGATTCCAGTGACATGGAGATCACAGGACTCATGTCTGAGCATACCCGTCCCACTCGGGGTGACAAATGCAAAAACAACAGTTGATGGACAGAATGCAGAACAATGTCATACATTCACCCCAGTACAGGACAAGGTAGGTTCATATAAATTCCACTATACTTAAGGTTTGAAAATAGAAAGCCTGAAGGAAAAAAATATACCTTTAAGGGCACACAAGTATGTTGTGCTAAATGAAAGAGGGAATGTGCACAGTCTACAACACATGAAAAGCTGAGAGTTGAAGTAACTAAATTCTTTCAACACAATAGCAGAGGACTTCAAATGAGCCAGTAGCTTTTTCAATATTTTTTTAAATTTGTTTATGAAAGTTGTTTGCTTTCATACTTCGTTGAGAAAATACAGTTGCTAAGCAGCTTGGCGAGATCTCCTTGTCTAGCTTTGAAAGCTTTTGTGCCGCCTCATGTATTCTTTATAAAGAGCTGTGCTGTAAATATTTTATTTAACACTTGCACGATTTGTTGGCAAATAGGTTTATTGTTTAGAAATGTTGCCTGTTTCAGGATTATTGATTTTATTATGCATCGGTATGTATTTTGTGAAAAAGCTGAATTCCGTGGTAGAGAATTACATATGGAAATTGTAAGATAAATTGGTTCAGCGATCCCAAAAATAGGGGATTGCTCCATTTAGTGTGACGGTATGTTCCTTAATCTTCAGATCACGGATCCGACTCAATCAGGCCGTAACGGGAGGCCCATGTTATAATGTATTTATACCGCGCACAAATACTCATGAGTTTCTTGGCGTGAGGAGTGACCATGTTAGAGTGGAGCAGAGGGTTAGATGGGTTGATTAAAAAGAAAAGTTTTAAGTTGTTTTTTGAAGAGTTTGGGCTCCTGAATATCCCGCAGTTCCATGGGAAGGGAGTTCCATGCTACTGCTGCTTTAACAGAGAGGGATTGACCCCCCAGACGCATCCTGCGAGAGCTGGGGATTGCCATCGGTCGTTGAGTGGCTGATCTCAGAGATCTGCTGGGGGCATAGAAAGCAAAGTGCTTCCTGATGTACGTTGGCCCTAAACCATGTAGGGCTCTGTAAGCAAGAGTGAGAGCCTTAAATTGCACTCTATGAGCCACCGGGAGCCAATGCAGATCCCGTAGCTGCTGTCTGACGCTTGATCTTCCTGAGATATTAAGCAGAAGTCTGGCCACGGCATTTTGAATAGTTTGCAATTTGTTTAGCAGTTATACAGGAATGCCAATGTACAAGGCATTGGCATAATCAATGCAAGATAAAATCAGGGCACGGGCCACCATTTCTTTGGCAGATCTAGGTAGCAAAGGGAAGAACTTTCTCAGTGATTTAAGAGTACCAAAACATACCCCCGTAAGTTTCTTAATCTGTGTGGAGAACCTAAGGTCTTCTCCAAACCAGACCCCCAGGTTCTTTGCTGGATTACCCACTGAGTTGGGCCATGGGTAGTCTGGAGGCCACAGGGTTTCTCTAAAAGAAGGAGGAAACTGTCCATACAGGAGGACCTCTGACTTGTCCTCGTTGCACTTCAGTTGGACATGTGCAAGCCACTTGAAAACAGTCGAAAGATAGTTCTGGGCAGTTTCTGATGACAAGTCGGTGTCCTTCCAAGTAAATAGGATCTGGGTATCATCAGCGTACGCCATGATCTTAGCACCCAGCTCCTCCGCCAGATAAATCAGAGGTGTGAGATAGATATTGAAAAGCAAAGGGCTCTAAGTAGAGCCCTGTGGTACTCCTGTTGACATTTTCCTGGGAGCCTACGAAAAAGGTGGCATTCAGACCGGATGAGTGCGATCCTCCAGGAAGGATTTCAACCAGTCTCAAGCGGGACCATTAATGCCAATATTTGAAAGTCAGGCAAGAAGTTGTGGTTGGGGCACCGTATCGAAGGCGGCAGAGAGGTCAAGCAAAATCAAGGCCGCCCTGCCACCCGCGTCCAAGCACTCCCTAATTGCCTCAGCCATTTCCACAAGTGCGGTCTCTGTGCTGTAAGATGCCCTAAAACCGGATTGAGCCAGGTGGAGAGCGCCAGATGACTCGACATAGGCCTCAAGCTGTCTGAAGACCACTTTTTCACACACCTTAGTCAGTGCCGGTAGGAGAGAGACAGGTTGATAACTAGTAAGTTTGGAGGGATCGAGAGAAGGCTTTTTTAAAAGAGGCAAAATTTTGGCCTGTTTCCAATTCAGAGGGACAGTGGCAGTCTATAAGGATAAATTAATAATAGCATTTACCTCTGAGTTAGCCACCTCCGCAACCCCAGCCAATACCCTGGCTGGACATGGATCTGTGGGAGAGCCTGACTTGAGCGATTTAAGAATAGCCAGTGTGTCTGACCTAGCAATGGGGAGAAAGTGCGTAAATGCGGTAGCAGACGGAGTAGGGGCTGAAGAAGGCAGAAGCAGGGAATCATCCTGCACAGGGAGACCGATCCCTAAGCTATCCTGGATGATCTGTATTTTTTCGATAAAAAAAGATGACAGCTCCTCACACCATTGAGATGTTTGTTATGTTATGTTAAATCATTTGTAGAGCGCGCAGCTGCCCCAACGAAGGGGCGTCCCGGCGCTAACAGCAGTATCCAGACAGGAGACAGTTAAGTCATGGGGAAAAGAAAGGTTTTAATAGCCTTGCGAAAGGATAACAGGCACTCCAAGCTGCGGATCCTTAAGGGGAGGGAGTTCCACAGCTTGGCTGCGAGGAGACGGAAAGATCTGCCACCGGCTCTCGATCTCTTGACTCTGGGGACAGAGGCCAGAATGAATTCGGAGGAACGCAACCTGCGGCTAGGGATGTAAGGGGTGATCAGGCCTGACAGGATTTCAGGAGAAGAGAGCTTTAGGATTTTAAAGGTTAGGCATAGGGTCTTGAAATTGACCCTTTTAGCGATAGGAAGCCAATGGAGGCGGCGAACAGCCCCGGCTCCAGAGCACGATCTCGATAGTCCAAGTATGGCACGTGCCGCTGAATTCTGGATGCGCTGCAAACGGTTTAATTCCGCCTTATTGGCGCCCATCAACAAGGAGTTTGCGTAGTCGAGTCTGGAAAGAATAGTAGCCTGGACTATGAGTTGGCGTGTGGCCGCGTCGAAAAACCGGAGAATGGGCCTTAAGCTACGTAGCAGACCGAAGCAAGTACCAGCGATTTTTTTGGTGTGTTCTTGAAAACCCAAGGTTGAGTCGAACAAAAACCCGAGGTTCTTTACCACCAGCTTGGGGGACGGGGCAGGGCCTAGGGAAGAGGGCCACCACTGAGAGTTCCAAAGCCCCTTGTCCTTGCCCACCAGTAGCACCTCGGATTTATTGGCGTTGAGCTGGAGACAGTTCTCCGTCATCCAGCCCGCAACCGCCTCGAGGCCCGTCCGAAACTGGGTGGCGCCGTTAGCATAATCATCCGAAAGAGCCACAATCAGCTGGGTTTCATCTGCGTAAGAGACCATGGAGAGCCCATGGTCGCGGGCAACTGCTGCCAGGGGCTGAACATAAAGGTTAAACTGAGCCGGACTTAAAGACGAGCCCTGCAGAACCCCCTGCTTGATGGGCTGCGTGGAGGAAGCAAAAGGGGGGGCATAGACCTGAAATGATCTGCCTGACAGGAAGGAGCGGAACCATTCAAGGGCAAGATCTTTTACTCCCGCTTCTTCTAGCCGACGCAGTAGGATCTGATGGGATACCGTGTCAAACGCGGCACTCAGATCGAGCAATACGAGTGCAGCAGTTTGACCTTCATCTAGGATGGAGCGCAGATGTTCACTCACCGCTAAGAGTGCTGTTTCGGTGCTGTGGCCAGCGCAGAATCCATTCTGAGACTAATCTAAGATCATGTTGTTATTTAAAAAGTCGGAGAGAACTTTGTTGACATGTGCCTCCGCCACTTTAGCCACCCAGGGCAAGTGAGAAATCGGATGAAAATTTTCGGGCTTAGTAGGGTCCAGAAGAGGTTTTTTCAACAAAGGAAGTACCTTGGCATGTTTCCAAGAAGTTGGAACTGAAGCCATGCTAAATGAGGAGTTAATGGTCAGAAGTAAGGGTGAGAGGAGCACGGGTAAACAATCTCTGAATTGAGCTGGTCTCATGGGGTCAAGGGGAGATCCCGATTTGACTTTGGTGCTCAGAGCAAGGAACCCCTCCTGAGAGATGGGAGGAATGACCTCCAGGGTGGCATGGGTTAAGGGTAACGAAGGGCACTCTGGGGCCCTGAGGCAGTTGGGGAATGTTTTATATATGATTTCTACTTTTTGGATGAAATAGGTGGCAAGTTCCTCACTTTGTTTTCCGGAGGTGATGGTAGAGGTAGGCGGATCTTCCCTCTTTTTCAAATCGCTAAGAATGTTAAAAATACATTTTGTGGGGTTATTGCTAGAAGCTATCTGGTTGGTAATAAAAGCGGCTCGAGCTAACTGTATGGCTTTATGGTAACTTTTGGTGGCATCCTGATACTGTTTTTTCGCTAAGGGGCAGTAATTCTTCCTCCAGGCGCGTTCGCGCTGTTTGCAGACAGTCCGCATAGCGGCCAGGGAATCCGTGTACCAGGGGTTAGAGCCAGAATTGCGGCCCTTGGACCATTTCGCAGGGATAAGGGAGTCTAGTGCCACATATAACCACTCGCAGATAGCGTTATAGGCCTGTTCTGGGTCGGTGTCAAGGGTAGGAGGACAGGAGGACAGAAGGGCCAACAAATCATCCATTCTTCAGTTTATGCCAGCTGCGTTTGAGAGTGGCCCTGAACGCGGCTCTGGGCGTGGCCCCCACCTGAGGGAGCAGAGTGGTTATGAGATAGTGGTCTGACCAGCAAACCGGGCTGGGGGGTTTGACCTGGAGGGAGCAAATATTGGAAAAAACAGGGTCCAGGAGGTGTCCAGCCGTATGGGTAGGTCCCATTACCAGTTGTCTTAATTGACAAGCTTCTAGATCAGCAATCAGGGAGCTAACGTCCGAGTCAGATGGATGGTCGAAGTGAATATTTAAGTCGCCAATAAGGCTGAAGTTGGCTGTTTTAGATGCCAATACATGGACAGCTTCCATGCTACCCTGAAATCTGCTGAGGGACCGGGGGGGCGATAGACCAAGAGGCTCGAGAGAGAGAAGTTAGCGTTGAGTGAGATGGTAAAGCGGGCACATTCGCAGCCTACTATGTCCTCCTTAATGAAAATGCAGTGAAGGGGAGATTTAAAAATTACCGCCAAGCCCCCAACTCTGGTTTCTCTATTAATAGTTCGAATGTTGAAACCCAAGGAGAGTGCGAGGCCGCGTTCGATAACAGTGTCCGCGTTGAGCCAGGTTTCAGTGATAAAGAAAACATCTGGGGATTCGTTCTCAATGAGATCATAGATCTCATTGTAATGCTTTACTAGGGAGCGAGCGTTCAGATGGAGAATTTTAAAAGGAGTCTTGATAGGGGTCGAGGATAGGGATTGCGGGAAAGGGCAAGAGTTAAACCGACACCTGATACAGCAGAAAGGTCCCTCCATCCATAGGCTAGGATGAGGATTACACAGGTGAATACTATGCCCGATGGATATCAGAGCCTCCTTGGTGTAACTGATCGGTATGGGGGCAAAGCCAGCAGCATGACTGGCAGCTGGCGGCATCTAGGCGCGGACGGGCGCAGACGCTGCGCACCTGAGTCAGCGTCGGTTTAAATGCAGTCATGAAGAAAAAGACTGGTGCGCGGCACTGAGCTCCACCCAAGATGGCGTCCCCCCGGCTTCCGCTTATGAAGCTGGGGTGCCGATCCGGTGTCGCCGCCTGGCCCAAGCACCCTGAGAGCGTGAAAACAGCTGAGCGAGTGAAACGTAAGTCACAGCGCGGCGATTCTTCAAATAAGTTTTCCCTTAAAATAAGATCCCTTAAAATAAGTTTTAAAACAAATGTTCCCACCAATGTGGGCGAGTAAAGTGCACAGTGCAATTGAAATAAATACCAGCGTTACTGAAAAAGCGCAAACGCTACCTCCCGGCTCAAGCCTCAGGAGACAGCTGTAAAGCGCCCGAGTCAGCGTCGGTTTAAATGCAGTCAAGAAGAGAAAGACTGGTGCGCGGCACTGAGCTCCACCCAAGATGGCGTCCCCCCTGGCTTCCGCTAATGAAGCTGGGGTGCCGATCCGCTGTCGCCGCCTGGCCCAAGCACCCTGAGAGCGTGAAAACAGCTGAGCGAGTGAAACGTAAGTCACAGCGCGGCGATTCTTCAAATAAGTTTTCCCTTAAAATGAGATCCCTTAAAATAAGTTATAAAACAAATGTTCCCACCAATGTGGGCGAGTAAAGTGCACAGTGCAATTGAAATAAATACCAGTGTTACTGAAAAGCGCAAACGCTACCTCCCGGCTCAAGCCTCAGGAGACAGCTGTAAAGCGCCCGAGTCAGCGTCGGTTTAAATGCAGTCATGAAGAAAAAGACTGGTGCGCGGCACTGAGCTCCACCCAAGATGGCGTCCTCCCTGCTTCCGCTAATGAAGCTGGTGTGCCGATCCGGTGTCGCCGCCTGGCCCAAGCACCCTGAGAGCGTGAAAACAGCTGAACGAGTGAAACGTAAGTCACAGCGCGGCGATTCTTCAAATAAGTTTTCCCTTAAAATAAGATCCCTTAAAATAAGTTTTAAAACAAATGTTCCCACCAATGTGGGCGAGTAAAGTGCACAGTGCAATTGAAATAAATACCAGCGTTACTGAAAAGCGCAAACCAGCAGAACAGTTTGTTCGGCGCAGGGTGATAAAAAGCTCTTGACAATAGAGAAAATGTCTTTACTATTGTTGTTAGATTTATCAATCCGCTCCGCATAGAAACTACTTTTTGCCTCCCTAATTGCTTCATAGTAGTCTCTCTGAGCTTTGCGAAGAGCAATTTTAGCCAAGGGACAGTACTCCCGGCGCCAGCACGGTTCCAGTTTTTTACATCCCTGCTTGCGCTCTCTAAGTGTCCCAGAGTACCAGGGTTTCGAGGGAGCGTGTCTCACTCACCTATTGGAAAGAGGTATAGATACAGAGCTAACCCCTTGGTCAATCCAGGTGACAAAGCTATCTACCACTCCTTCAAGATCAAGGGCGGCCATAGGGCGTGAAACTAGAAGAGCCTTGGAGAGAGCCGGGATATCAATCTTCCGTGACGGTCTGCTTTGCCCCGAGGTTATAGAGGAGGGGGACTTCGCAATGATCCAAGAAAACCGGATCAGATAGTAGTCTGACCAAGTGACCTGGAGGGGGCCACTAATGGACAGGGGAAAGTTGGAGCAAACCAAGTCAATCGTGTGTCCACCCTTGTGGGAAGGAGACTTGATCCATTGGGTCAATTGTGCCAAATTAAACGAGTCCATTAGTTCCCTGGAGTCAGTAGCCTCCGGACAGTCTAAGTGGATGTTAAGGTCGCCCAAAAGTAGAAAGTTTGAAAATCGAAGCGCGCTGGGGACAATGACATCATCCAGTACTTTCAGAAATGCTCCGGGGAGACCAGGGGGGTGATACACCAATGTGCCGCCTAGCGTGAAGTGAGGCGAAATGACAATGCTAAAATCAAGGGCCTCCCCATTCACTATCCCTAAAGTTTCCTAACTGGTAAAAAGCCAAGTGTCCCTGAACACCACTGCAATCCCACCACCCGACCAGTTTTACGGTCAGCCCTTACAATTTTATAGCCTCGACGGATGGCTAGCTCAACCACAGGGAAACAAGACTCATTGAACCACGTTTCCGTAATGAATAGTACGTCTATCTGCTCATCGGAGAGAAGCTCATAGATGTCAGGGGCATGCTTGACCATAGAGCGGGAGTTGATAATCGCCGCCCGGATCCTGTCCCCCCTATCAGTTCTAGGGGCAAGGACTGCTGCCTGAACAGGGGCTAACGGCTTATTTTGGAAACAGAATTGGCATTTAGGACACGTCCTAGAAAGACTACGAAGGACTGCCCAATGATCGCCACAGCTGTACTTGGCATAATCAAGCGCCAGAAGTTCCTCACGACTGAAAGTCCTCCGACCACTCTGCCCCTCAATAGGGGAATGGGCAGCATGTTGCACCTCATGGAAAATCGCTGAATGGACAGCCTGCAAACTGCAAAAATAGGCCAAATTCTCTAGAGTCCGCGAGGCCGTTGACACATATCTGAATTTAAAAGTGGTGTCATCCTGATTCCATTTGGTGCTCATCCGGAAACAAAAAGGTGTAATATCGGGAAAAAGCAAAGTGCAACTTTAAACAGCCGAGTGAACCAGGCGTTGTCTGTATTTACTGAAGACGATTCTAGATTTTTTTATGGTATAGCACGTCACAACACATCAACGGGACACGTGGTTTAATAACAACTTGGTATTATTTATCAAAAAGATGGTGGAGTTCTCAAACCGAATGTGGAACTTAAAGGGCATCATTACCTAGGACCTGTGCTAACTATGCAAATTATACACATCCTTAGTCTGTCTATTTATTGCAGATATTGAACATATGTTACAGCAAACAGATAAAGATCACGCTGTTTTCATAGCGGGAGATATAAGGCCATTATTGCTATCGCAAAATGCAAGAATATAGTTACTAAGCTTGTACAAATGAACACACAAATCCCAGATGTTAAATCTCTCATGTCAGTATCTTCCTATATTTGCTTTGTTAATCTCAACAAACAGCTTGGAAATCATATTAAATCTATTTTAAGGAGCACGATGAAACAATCCTCTAGGAATAAAAGAAATGAGTGTGCAATTGAAGTCACTTATTACACTCGATAGAGAATAGCTGAGGAAACAGTGGCACTCCAGTCGGGTGATTCAAAATGGATAGTTGAGCTACCGCTGAGTGTGGTAATAAGTGTCTACCTCATACTGTGAGCTAACATATGAATATAGAACATTGTGGCGCCTAAAATGAGAGCTGCAAAATACTGCCTTTTAGAGGAGGTTTACACAAAGGGATAAATGAAGGCACAGCCATCTGTTCCAACGCCTATACAGACGGAAATCTATAGTCAGGTGGGTGTATTCAAAATGGCTGAACAGTGAAATATGCCAATAACATGAACAGGCGCAAATTCAAGGCTTAATTGAGCAGGATGAAAAAATGAAGGTGTTTAGATCTTAATTGTTTTTATATAAATCATAGATACAGCCAAATATGTGTGTGCAGCCAGTTCTGCAGTAAACTAGGATCCCCAAGAAATGTTACTTGTTATATAAATTCCAAAGTTAAAGTTTCCTCCTATGCACATCCTCCACATCTATCATAAGTAGCTCCCTCAATTGTTAATCTGCCACACTTTCCACTGTCCTGCAAGGTGCAGCAGCACCAGCACTCTATCCTAACAAGAGGATTACCCTCACTGAGGTACTTGTCCATTATCTGTCTGAATATTCCTGTCATTCAGAGGCGCTGGGCTCATCGCTTTGAACTTTCTCTAATCTGAACTGTCTTTCAAAATCACCTACAAACCAGATGTACCTCTTCAGCATTTCCACATTAACAGGTGAATTGCCCAACATGTGACTGATTAAACCTGATACCACTCTCCCCCACACAGCTGATGATATAGAAATATGGGCCTTATTGTTGACATGTTTCCACCATAGATCCACTGACATAGCAGAAAGAAAAGCTCACATTTACTGACGCTCGACCTCCCAAGCTTGCATTCTCTTCCAATGCAAATTACATGTGACCAGCTCTGTTACAGTCTGATCAACCTTGCAGAGCCACATACTGAACATTCCACTGACATCCCTTTTGAACTTCTAGATGCATCTGTCCTGAATGTCTTCTGTACCACAGACCTACCACACTTACAGGTACTGACCTGACTTATGACTGACTACCTCAGCCACAGTGAACTTAAAAAACAATGGCAACATATGGAACTACCTCGTTTCCAGCCACACTACCCTGCAGCGCCACATCAAAGTTCCTGGAGATGAGCTCCTCCACATCCAAACCCATTTGGTTGACCTACAGTGTAACCAAGGTTTCATCCCATCTCTAGTATTCTTCAATATCTAAATGTGACCAGACCAAGAACTACCAGTTTTCGATGACACTCAATTTTAACTAAAGGTCACATTGAAAAATTTCACCTGGCCAACAGAATACCTTGTCACAATAGTTGACATGAATAAATGTACCCCACCCATACTGGCCATGCCGCTACTTTGTGAATGTGTCACCAGTTATACTAGCATTCTAGAGGTTCCTAACATGTGAATGACTTCAGTGTTGCTGTGGATGCCTCTAACAGACATGAGAGGCCATATTAATAAAAGTGCCCCGGGGCCAACAGGAATGGACATATGCTGTTTTCACCTCCTTAGTACTCTTTGGTATTTCTGAAGGGAAAACAGATGCTTTTGCAACCCCTTATGTAATTCAAATCTCGCCAGGGCAATCTAAAGTGGGCTGTGACGAACTGGGTCATTAATTTAGGTGGGGGATATCACTGCCAACTTAATGAATCTACTCTGGCTAGGTCACAATTTGATTCTGAGCGATTCTCTGCTTAGCCCCTGGTAACTATGGCACATTCAGCAGACAATTCTTAGATAAAGGCATGCTAAGTACAAACAGTGGCAACAATTTCAAAGTAAAGTACACAACACAATATAAATCCCCAAAATAATTTAGAAAAATAGAGAAACAATGAGTAAGAAGACACCAAAATCAATCAGATAGGTTAGGAAGAAGAAATATATGAATTTTAAAATTTCTAAGGCAAAACATGCCAAGAAAAGAAAAGTATTACTCAAAGGTCACTTGGTTCTTGGTTCACAATTTAAGGCCTTGGTATATGGTATTTTCATATTTTGAAAACCTAGCCAAGAGACAGCAGGGCACTGTACATGGTAAAAACTCAAGCATAACATCAATTAGATAGAAGGAGCTGATTTGAGGGTGGTTAATACTTTGTGATGTGGTGTTCTTTAAATAGGTGAGTTTTCATAAATTAGATCAGCATTTGGGGTGGTTATGATGGATACAAGGATGTTGTTCTAGATGCTGTCCAGTTGTTCCTGGGTGAATTGGGAATTGGTAGAACAGGCATACAGACATGTAAAACATTTTTTTTAATGGCTTTTAATTTGCAGCCTGTTGATGACCTGCATGTGCTGAGATCCACCAGAGAAGGTGAGCTTCTCTGATCATGATAGCTATGTAAATAACACCGTTGGTTCAGATGTTGCAGGCCAGCAAGGGAGCCAAATGAGTTCTATCATGATGGAGTTGATGTGATCTTTTTTTTTTCAGATCCTGTGTGAGTCGTGATACAGCATGTAGTATGCCGTTGGGGTGCCAATGTGGCATCTTGGAGGCCATGTTGTAGGGCATACCATCTTACAGATGCGAAAGTGCGAGGGCTTGAACAGCAGTTCATAAGTTGCTACCTGGAAAAAATTGTTTTACTTTCTTAAGGAGTAAGATCTTGTACCGGGCTGCATGTCCAGACCCTTTTTGCAGGGACGGTACGCAACTCATACTCTCCCTCTTGAGACATACCCCCAACAAAAGAAACAAGTTCACAGCCTGCATGACAGAAGTCACTAACTAGATGAAAGCCAATTGTCTCAAACTGAACACCAACAAGACAAAAGTAGTAATGTTCAGCAACAACACCTCACCACGGGACTCCAAATGGTGGCCAGCTGAATGTGGACTACCATCCACACACAGCACCCCCACCAGGATCCTCAGAATAACCATTGACTTCCAGCTGGACATTACTGAACAAGTCAATGTTTTCACAGCATCCTGCTTTCACACCCTGAAAATACTTCAGAAGATCTTCAAATAGCTCTCAATCAACACTAGAAAAACTGTCCCTTACACACTAATCAGAAGTAAGTTGGACTACAAGAACACACTCTGTGCAAGGACCACCAAGGAACGCGGTAGATGAACTATCCAAAACTGGGCATCCAGACTCATCCTTAACTTACCACGCAGAACTCATATCACACAACATCTCAGGGAGTTCCACTGGGTCTCAATACACAAACACGCTCATTTCACATTTCTCATAGACACACATTGAAGGCACTACCCAATTGAGGTCCCACCTACCTGAACAGTTGCATTTTCTTCCATCAATCCACACTGAACCAGATCTAGAGGACGGGTGTTCTCTTACATCTCTTCTAAAGCATGGAACGGTCTCCCACTCTCCATCAGAGCCTTCTCCTTTCTTCTTGAATTCTGCAAGAAGCTAAAGGCCTGGCTTTTTAATTAACCAACCTACATGGGCAGGGCTAGGCACATCTACCTGTTCAGTGCCAGGATTCCCTCTTGGGTGATAGTGCATTTTATGTTTAAATCTTTTTTATTAGAATTAACAAAATATCGTCAACGGCATCAGCAGCTCCCGCCTACAACCCTGCGGGCCGGCTTGTTACTGCGCACGGAGGACAACCTATCATCAACCCCATCCGGGCCCCGTGGTTAGGTCATTTTAACACAGCATGTCGCCTACAACCCCTCGAGGCCTGCCGCGTCTCATCCTGAAGGGAGTTCCTGCAGGTTGCAACCCGTAATAGCTTGTATCCTATACCATCGGACCCATGGGGCACCCACCGGGGAGAGTGACACAACTTGGCGATCGAGGTCCCGAGCCATGCAGCAGGTCCTGTGACTAAGACCCGTCTAGCAGGACGTCAATCCGTTATGATACTTGGAAAAACAAAACAAATTCCTGTCCCAACACCCCCCTCCCTCTCCCCGTCCCAACTCCCGAATCCCCGTTTACCCCTGAATCCCCCCCTCCCCAGTCCAGTGCGTGCTTCAGGTTAATCTTGTTAGTCCCCTTCTCTTCTCTCTAGTGCCTCCTATCAAGCCCTGTCAAGAGGTCAAGTCCTCCTGTGCAGTAAGCCGCAGGAGTCGTAGGTATCTCGGGCAGGTCAGCTCTCTGAATTCCGTGACCAGTAGGGACTGGATTGGTTGCCAGATGTCGTTAAACTTCTCCGCCTCCCCTGCCACTGTCAACGAGATTTTTTCCATACCAAGCACATGCCACAATCTATGCAACCAGCCTGTGGCTTTGGGGGGTGTGGGCGAGCGCCAATGTACAAGAATATTCTGAATGGCTGACCCCAGCGCTATGGCCATTTGCCTGCCTCTGCGGGATTTTAAGGGGTACATCAGTCCGTTTGGGAGACCCAGCAGGACATAGGCTGGGAAGCGCGGCAACTCAGTGTCAAAATGGGAGTCTATTTCGTCTATCACCTCCTTCCAGTAAGCAGCAAGAAGGGGGCAATCCCACAGAATATGCGTCAGCGTTCCCACCTGCCCGCATCCCCTCCAACAGGTGGCCTCTTTACTACTGTCCATAGCATGTATGCGTGCTGGAGTATAGTACCAATATGTTGAGACTTTAGTGAAAGTTTCTGTAAGGCCGGTGTGATATGCCGAGTGCCTAGCCCTGTAAGCTACCTGTTCCCATTCTTCGTGACTCAGGGACCTACCCAACTCCCTCTCCCAGCGCTCCCTTCCCGGGTTATAGAAGTGCGAAGAGGGCACTTGGAGGAACTGATAAAGATCGCTTATGAGCTTGGCGTCGGTCGTGCGCGTTAAAAGCCAGCGTTCATACGGGAGGAGTCGTCTATCCGCCGCTTCTCGCACCTGGGGGTGCAACGCCCAGTGGCAAACCTGCAAATATCGTAACCTCTCGGTTTCCGGCAATGCGTAGTCTTGTCGTAAGCCCTCAAAGGGGACGACCCCCTCCGCACCGTACAGATGGCACAGAGCTCTGCACCCCGCCCTCCGCCAGCGCGCAAACGTGCCCCCTTCCATTCCTGGAGTGAAATCTGGATTATCTACCAAGGGTGTCAATGGGGAAGGAAATGTGGTCAATCCGTGTGTGAGATTCGTGGCATCCCAGACCTGGAGATGCACTCTAGTGATAAAGGAGGCATATAAGTTAGCAGGACGGTGAGCTCTGCGCAAGAATGGCACCTCCTGTAGAGGTCTCCCTGCCACCGCCTGATCCTGGAAGAGCCAGTGCTTGTCAGATTCCCACCTGCTCCATTCTACAAGGTAACTCAACTGCGCCGCGTGAAAGTATTTGCGGAGATCCGGGACGCCGAGCCCCCCGCCTCCGGCGCCAGCAGTGAAAGCGCCCTCCTCATTCTAGGCTTTCTGCCCTGCCAGATGAAGCGTCCCAAATTCGACTGCATCCGCTGCATCCACCCAACCGGCGGACCCAGCGGGAGTGCCCGAAACAGATATAGAATCTGAGGCAAGATTGTCATCTCAATGGCCGCCACTCTACCCAACAGCGAGAGGGTGTTACGGTCCCAGCGAGCCAGTTCCTCCCTTACCTTTCTACCCAAAGTGGTGTAGTTGGCCAGCACCATAGCTGGCAGGGTAGGGGCTAGCAGGATTCCCAGGTATGGCACCGGTCCCCGGGTCCAGACCATTGGAATCCGGTGTTGTAAAAGGGTCCTGGTTGCAGGCGCCAGGGAGAGATCCAAGGCTACTGACTTTCCCATATTCATCTTGAATCCTGCCACCTCTGCGAAGGAGGTCAACTCCTCAACACAGGCCGGCAGGGCCGAGAGCGGGTCATCTAAGGAGAGTATCACATCATCCGCGTATAGGCTAACAGCATGACTAAAGCCACCAAACTTCACCCCTCTCACCGCCGGGGCGTCCCGGATCCGCTGTGCAAAGGGTTCCATATATAACGCGAAGAGTAATGGTGACAGCGGGCATCCTTGTCTCGTGCCCTTTTCAATGTCGAAGCTTTGTGAACTGTACCCATTTACTCTTACCACGGCTGTCGGGGATCTGTAGAAATTAAAGATCATGCGGCGGAATTTGTCTCCCACCCCTACCCTCTCCAGCACCTGCTCCAGGTACGGCCAATGAACTCGGTCAAACGCTTTTTCGGCGTCCACCGATAACAACATCCTCTCTCCCTGGATCCACGACGCTTTCTCAATGAGATGTGTGATCCGTTTGGTATTATCGACCGTTCGTCTTCCTGGAACGAAACCCGCCTGATCCGGGTCTATAAGCCCCGGCAAGAGGGGGGCGAGGCGAGCTGCCAATAGCCGCCAGTATATAGTTTAAGGTCGATATTTAGGAGAGATATGGGCCTGTAGGAGCCGCATTGTGATCTGTCCTTCCCCGGTTTGGGGATGACTGCTAGGGACGCTCGTAACAGGTCTGGCGGTATGGCCCCTGGGGCCGCAAAGGTATTGAACAGACGCGTGAGGATCGGCGCCAGCAACGCACAAAACGTCTTATAGAAGAGGGACGTAAAGCCGTCCGGTCCGGGGGATTTACCATGTTTAAGATTGGCTATAGCGGATATCACTTCTTCGGGCCTAATTTCCTTGTCAAGAGTCTCCGCCTGCGAGGGTGTTAAGGATGGCAGAGAGACCGAGTCCAAATACCTCCGTGTTGCGCGTGCGTCCGGGGGGTCTCCGGTGTACAGGTCCGCATAGTACCTGCGAAAACGCTCCGCTATCTGAGCCTCTTCCGTAACCGTTGACCCTGTGGAGTCGGAGATCTCCTTCACCGTGTGCTTCTGTCGGGCCACTCTGAGCTTACTCGCCAGCAATCGACCGCACTTGTCCCCCCCCTGTGTAATAGTCCTGCCTGAGGCACAGCGCTGCGTATTCCGCGCGATCCATGTCCAGAGCCGTCAGAAGCTTTCTCGCCCCTTTGAGCTGCCGCCAGATCCGGGTAGCACCCGTCCGGCCGTGCATGTGTTCTAATTCACAGACTTTCTGTGTGAGTTCCTCCCGTTTTTGCCGCCTGCTAGCGTTATCCGCCGAGGAGATCGCGATAAATTCCCCCCGGAGCACTGCTTACAAAGCAGCCCACTGAGTCGCCCGGGATGTGTCGGAGTTCTCATTGTGGGACAAGTAGTCCTGTATCGCCGTCGTCACCTGCTTGACTACATCGCGTCTGTAGAGTAAGGTGTCTCGCAAACGCGAGACCCGAGGGGGACAGGAAGTCGGCGGCAAGCAGAAGGTGGCCGTCACTGGGGCGTGATCCGAGACGGAGATCACTCCCATGTCCGCCGCCGTGGCCAGAGCGCATACAGGCCCAGTGTCCAAAAAGTGGTCCAACCGCGCGTACGTTTTGTGCGCGTGTGAGTAATAAGAATAGTCCCGTTCCGTAAGGTGCAGGTGGCGCCAGAGGTCCCTCAAATCCATCTCCGCTAGTTGTGCCTTGCACCCCGCCGAGAACTCCCCTGCCTGGGGCGAACGAAGGGCGGACCTATCGATAGCGTAGTCAAAGACCATGTTGAGGTCGCCCCCTAAGATAATGTGTCTATCCTGCGTAGCTGTGACCTCCCCCAGCGCTGCGCTAAGAAAGCGTTCTTGCCGTTCGTTCGGGCTATAAATGGACCCAATTGTGAATGTATAACCGGCCGCTCGGAATCTGTATACCAAGAGCCTGCCTTTCTGTCCTGCCTGTTTGTGGAGTACTTCTCCTCGAAAGTGCCAGGCAACTAGTATCGCCACCCCTGCTGTTTTAGTATTGCAAGACGAAAAGAGTTGTGTAGGGAATGCGGAGGATCGTAGTCTAGAACAGTCCCGAGGCAGGAGGTGCGTCTCCTGGAGAAGACAGATATCCGCGTGGGTGTTTTCTAGTAGGGACAGTATGGCTCGCCGTTTGATCGGGTTGTTAAGACCCCGGACATTGAGCGTAACAATTTTAAGAGTGGTAGGTGTCATGTGGAGAAGTAGTCATGACTGCGTGTGCCCCCCGGGGACCTATTGACTGTGGCATATGCCCCACTACTGCCACTGTAGCCTCGGACACGCACTGGACTTCCCCCCCTCCTTCCCCGGTCCCTCCCTCCCCCTCCCGCCTTGCCCTCAATCCCCCCTCGCCCCCTCCCTGCTCAATGCCCTACCCAAAACCCTCCGGCTCCCCGCCAGCCCCTCCCCCCCTCCCTCAGCAACGTGCCAACAACTCTAGTTTCCTCCGCATCAAAACTTCTCTCCTCAACCCCAAGTCCCGACTCATCATTGTCCAAGTCCTGTTCCCTAGGGAACAAGTCTTCAGTGGAGTATTCCAGTGGTCGTCCAGCCACCAAGCCAACCCCGCCCGCCCCCACCCCGCCCCAGACTGGTCTTGGTATAAGGGGACCGGATGGCCTCGGAAAGTCAAGGGCTGCCGCTTCCGTGCCTCCGCCATGATGCGTTCTTTAAGCGGGTAGTCTGGGAGAAAGGCCAGCATGTCCGGGGGTGGCATCGGTGCTCTGCGTTGGGGTCCAACTCTATGTGCTCTATCGATTCGGATGGTAAACTCCTCCGGCTCACCCAAGATCTCCTTGAACAGGGCTCGCAGATAGCTTGATGCGTCCGTTCCCTCCGCCGTGGATGGAATTCCTCGAACCCTAATGTTGTGCCGCCGAGACCCATTTTCAAGGTCTTCAGCATGCGCTTGGAGGTCAATCTGTTGGTCCCTGAGGCGCAGCAACTCTTGCTGTAATTGTTCAAACTAGTCGTCTCGTCTCCGTCCGGCGTCCTCCACCGTGGCAACCCGTTCTCCCAGGCCATCCACCTCCCGGCGCATCTCCCGCACCTCACTGGCCACTTCGTTTTTCAAAGCTTGAAAATCCTCCCTGAGTGAGCTGAAGAGGGACTCCATAAAGAACCTGGTGATGGGAGGCTCCCCGCTTCCGGAGTCTGTCGCTCCTCCGGAGGAGCCAGGGGACTGCTGCCCTCGTTCCATTCTCTGCTGGTGTCTTCCTAGCAGTTCTGGGAGGGCCCCCCCCCCATTCTTCCCTCCTTTGCTGCCTGCCAAAGTCGCCGGGGCACGATGTCGCTCGGACTTTCCGCCCCACAAGCTCGCCACGTGGCCCCCGTCTGTTCCCTCCGTCCCCGGGTCTCACCACTATTCTCCACCGTCTCCTCGCAGCTTAGCTCCCTTCTTCAGTGCTCGGTCGCTCCGCGCATCCGGTAGTAGGATCCGCACTGGGCCTCGGCCGCCCAAACCAGTGTCCCCCACACTGTCGCCATCACCGGGGCCCCGGTCTATGCTCCAGTCTATCTCTCGCCCGTTCTTGGCTCTCCGACGGGTGGTGCCCCCGTATTCAACCCAATCTGCGTCCAGGCTCCGACTCCGGGGCCGCTCAGACCTCAATCTTCTCTCTGCATTCCCCCTCCGTCGTAGGCATAGGCCGCAGCCTCTGGACTCTCTCCGACACCGCCTCCCCCTCCAGTCGGTCTCCCAGGCAGTCGTCGAGAGAGGGGGGATAGGAAGAGGAACAGGGGGGCGGGGGGGGAGCCCCGGTCGGCGCCTCACCCGTGTACCAGCAGGCCACCTCTGTCAGCTCCTCCTCCCTGGGACGAGCAGCGGGAGTCTCCTCACTCAGGCGTGTGGGCCCCGATCTTCAGTAGGATCCGCCAAGTCTTTGCCTTCAGTTAACTGCTATGGCGCCCCCAGCTTGCAGACCCGTTCCTGCCTCCCTCTTCACCGGCCGTGCCCCTCTCGGCGGCCCCGCTCTAGAAGGCCGCAGGCTCCCTCTGTGTAATGGCACTGCCGAGGATCGGGTGCATCCACTATGCGCTGGGGGTGCTCTGAACGATCAAGTTCCACCCCCGATGTCTTCACCGTAGCCGACTTCCCGCTGTATTCCAGCAACAGTGTTTTTACTTGCCTCGGTGGCGCATGGCGGCCGTTACCCTCGGGCGAAATCTCCCGTTTCTCCGTGCCTCGCGGCTACCCGCATTGGAGCTGCACAGTCCGTAGGGCTCACTCTCGCCTCCGGGGGGTGCCGGTCTACTGCTCGTCCTTCCAGGTCTGCCCTCGCTGCTCGAAGCTAGAGATCGCGTCCCTCCGCTGCGCGCCGACACGCCGCAGCAGCGAGCCCGGGCACTCGCGTAGATAGGCAGCCGATAGCGCTCCCACCTGGTCCGGCCCGGTGCTCCGTCTCCTCTCGGCGACTTTTCTCCTGCGTGTCCCTGCTCGTTGCAGGATCCTCCAGGGTGCCTCCAGCCGTCGGATGACTCCCACCCGCGCTCTCCCGTCTCCGCTGCTGGTTCTCTTGCAAAATAGGGGGAGATTCTGCTAAAAAACCCAGGCTAGGGGCCTAATGGAGCGGGAGCCGGCTGGGAAGGCGTCCGCTCACCTCGCCATCTTGGCCACGCCCCCCGATAGTGCATTTTAGAAATATACGTAACATAACATAACATCAGTGCTGTTTACACTCAAATGAATTGTAATTTAAAATATTCTTTAATGGTGAAGTCAGATTTTCAGTTACTATTCTGAAAATGCCGCTTTTAGAAAGTTGGTAATTTTTCTGCATTAACCAAAGTATGCCTTTCTAGTGTTGTCACATGTATATGAATGAATTGTGTTTTGTGCATTTCTTCCAGACATAGGAACAAAAGTACTTTGGGTGTGGTGTTGACATCCTGAACAGGATGTTCTGGGGAGTATAGTCTGCCTTCCTGAGCATCAAAGGGTAGCCACAGGGCTTGCCCACACCCTTACTAACTTTAAGTGCGCCTACCCAACCACTGACAAATGCAGCTCACACCTAGGCCAGCCTGCCCTTTCTTTCCCTAGACAGTTTGGAGTTGAAACCAGGAAAGAAGGGATGTTAGACAAAGGAGCCATCCCCCTCAGCCACACACTGGCACTGGGGATAAAAATGGCATCTTAAGGACCTCTCATCTGAATACTCCTGGACCTCTGTAAGATTAAAAAAGAAATTGTCCTGATCTCTGAAGAAGGAACATTGGACCTGCTTGCCTTTTACATAGGCTTTCCAGAAGTGACTCGAAGGGTCAGTTGGCTAACATTCTGTTTCAGCCACAAGGACACAGCAAGCTTTCATAGGACTCCCCGCAACTGCCCAGCTGACCAGCACCATTGGGAACTTCCTGAATCCTGCATCTGGTCTGTGCTGGAGTGAGTCCTGATCCCCAAGAGGTACGACCAAGGTCCTCGAGCCTTGGCTGGCATCATTGCAACAACAAATTGATCTCTCTCATTGAGAAATGACTTCCCACAATGATCGCCGATGCTCAGCTCCAGCAGGAGCTGCTCTTGGGGTCATCAGCAACTGTCCGTGATGACCACTATTGCGAGGCTCCAACAAGGACTGGACTTCGAGCCTCCATCAGCCTGCGATGGCCACCAACATGAAGCTCCAGTGATGACTGACTCTTCATGCTACAACAGTGACTGTCTGCAACACCTAACCTGCTCCTAGAGCCAACAATATCCTCCTTGACAACAGCAGCTCCTCACAAGGACTTAAGAAGGTAACTCTTCAGTGGTGTGAACCTGGTCCCCGTATCTGACACACGCTCCATTGCAGTTGGCCTAAACTTGTGACTTTCCCCTAGTCCAGTGCAACCAGATTACTGTGAGTGTCGTATTGGGCTTTTTGGTCCTATTTTCACCTAAAAACTGTAACAATTCATAACTCCCGCTTTACTATTGGAGGTTTGCGGTTTTAGTGCCATTTTTTAATTACATTTTAATCTATTTACCTAAATCAGATTGGAATTTTTCTTGTGTTGTGTTCTGACTTTATCACTGTTTGACTGCTGCATAAACACATTATACATTGTCTCTAAGTTAGGCTTGACTGTCTTTGTGCCAAGCTATCACAGGGATAACACAGGTTTATTTAGCTACTTTTGTGGTTCACCTTGACAAGGATTGTGTTTATTATTTGAGTGGGCTTTCCCCCTTCTTTGTTATTTTGGGAATGAGTTCCTTGATGGGAGGTTGGCAACCAGGGTGAATCTAAGTGACTTGGCATTCGTTGGAAGCTAGGGTTCAAAGCAGTGAAGGTCCATATCATTGAGACAGGTATGTACTGTACTTTGTTTATAGTCCTTAGAAAATTACAGAAATTCTATCTTTGCTTCATTGAGCTCTGGTAAGTGCTGGACATCCAGGTCTGGATGATGTCCCAGCAGTTTTTGAGGCATTGAATGTCTGAAGCAGAGAAGGCTTTCACGCAGAGTTGTGTATCATCGGCATTTTAATGAATCTTGATGCTGTTATCTGCGAGTAGAGAAGCAAGCAGTACCATGTATTGGTGGAAGATGACAGAAGAAAGGGTAGTACCATGGGGACTGCACATGTTATAGGGATCTTTGGGGACATGGAGATGCCCATGTGAACACACTGGTGAAGAAGAGGTTGATGACATTGCACTTTTCTATGGAGTGAGGTAGTGGTGGGTCTGGCAGTCGATTGATGTAGTACTACTGCCTCACTTTATGGAGTGAGGTAGTGGTGGGTCTGGCAGGGGTTTGATGTAGTACTAGATTGTATTGAAAAGCACTCTGCTTTTATTCATTGATGATGTTGGTATAGTAATCTGCTTTGGCTGATATGATGAGAATCTGCATGATATGTGAAAGAACATCAGTATCAGGAGGTCATTGGAAGTTCCATTATTCTTCCATTTTCTTTGGAGTAACTGCATGCTGAAGGCATTGCCTTACACTTCATGATTTTATTTGGGTGTGGTTGTTTTACAGTTTTCCCAAAACGTGTTGAAGCTGTTAAGAAGGATGTTGGCATCAGACGTAGTGTTGATAGGGTGATAGAATAGATCAATCATTATGTTGTCTGTTTAGAAATTTGTGAAGGTTCTGGAGGCTTGGTCTACTGTTTTGTGTTGACCTTCGTTTATTGGTAGGAGATTGAGCAGGGAGACTGGTTGGCAAAGTTGTCAGTCCATTACAGGGGTATGGGTGGTTTGTAGTGGATTATTGCTGATGTTGAGAAGACAATGTCAAAAATGTGGCCTTTCAACTTTGTTGTTTTTGTGACATGCTGTATCACATTGAGGCCCTTATTTATGACGGACTTATGCCACCATTGCATCACCTTTTTGTGACGCTGTGGAGGTGTAATCAATGCACCACACTGCGCCCTATATACAAAGTGATTAATCTAGGCAGATGCGTCACTGTGTAAAGCCCTGCACTTCATTATACCTGCGTCAGATATAATGTATGCAGGGTGGGCGTTCCCCTGTGAAAAAGGCTCGTAGATGTGGCACAGTGAAATCTATGAGATTCCATGGCGCCACTTCTATGACTTCACTGTGTCAAATTATTATGCCTGCTTCAAGTATGCGTGGGGATAGAAGGGGCCTGCCACACGTTGCAGGGATGAACACAACCTCCCATTTCCCTATGGGAGCTTGTGCTATGGCCAGTTTACAGACCATAGCACATGCTCCAGGGAAATGTGATTGTGCGACCACACAATGTGCGTTTGCATGGTAATTAGGTGGTCGGGACCAACAGCTGGAGGTCGGTCGTCCAGTTTCCGCAACGGTTTCTGGCATATATCGTAATAAGCCCCAAAGTTTGTGAACTGGATTTTTTTGTTCTGAATAATTCTGTTGTTATATTTGTGTAATATGATATTTTTGTTCCTGGTATTTTGTCATACAACTGTTTAGTGAAATCTTAGTAAATCTTTGTAAATGTACACCTCAAAGTCAAGAAAATTATTTGTAATTAAGGGGCTGATTAGGATGGAGGGCACCATATCAGAAATGGGACTGCCCGACATGCTTTCGGCGATCCCGTAAGAGGCACTACAATGTGACCACTACCTATGATACAACATACGGTGCACATTGGCCAGTGTTTCCTTAGCACAAGAAATCATCCCAGATGTGCTAACATAAGTCAATTAACAGTAGCTGCAACATGGAGCTCACTCTACAGTGATTTGTGTACCCAGTCAACTCTGATGTACTTTTGTAGAAACTTACCAATATAAAAAGTTTCACATGATTCTTAGCTTCAAGTATATGAAACCCTCCAAGCCATATTCTGTATAGGGTTTGAAGCAGTAGTCTGCTCACATACATATTTCCTCCCACCACCTAATGTTAGTTTACATATAAGGTTTCCACTCACACAAATCTGTTATTTATATAATAGTCTGATACATCTAATGGGGAAAATAGGAAGGATGGACAGAAGAGCTAAATGGTGGAAAGAAGTTAGTTTTGAGGCAAGAATGCAAGGAAGGAAAAGTACCATCTAAGATACACCAAAATTGCAAGCAGATACATTTCAGTCATTCCACAGAACATTTGTGGTAATTACGTTCGAGAAACACCTTCAACTGTGTCATAAAGTGGTCTAAAGCATTTTTACAAATAAATAGACATGCCTGAAACCTTTGCTGCAAGGTCCTGCTTACCCCGTTTTCAGTGCGGCAAAAAGCTAAGTGCAGGACAAATCTGTTTTTGTTGTCCTCCTCAGGTGTGACATTCTTGGGCAAGGCTCAGCAAGTTGTCCCCATCCTTTAGAATAGGAAAACATGAATTAGTCTTAGTAGTCAGTTTTCTCCAACAGGTGTGAAAGTTACTTCGTGTCAATCTTGCATTTAACAGAATATTAAGATTCAAAGCATACCAGAGAACTGATAATTTACCGTATTGAGGGACTGAAAACCTCAGACAATTGTGCAGCCCCTAGTCCCTGTGGGCAGGCTTATAGGCACCTGATCTCTCTTCTGTCAGGTTTCCAGAAAGGTATAGGTCTCTGTGGTTGTCTGGGCCTTCTTGGGGTCATGAGTCAGGAGTCAATCTGCTTTATTTGTGCCTAAACAAGCAAACAGAAGCCAACCGCTTAACTCTTGGAGATCAGTTTCAGTACTTGGGTGCCAGCAGGAGTCAGGAGTCTTCTTCAAGCATAGGTCTTTTTCAGATGGAGTCTTGAGAGGTTCAGGAATATTCTGTGGAGGTAGAGGTTGAGTTGCAAGATTTATCCTTTACACTACAACAAGGTTATAGAAATTCTGCCACCCAAAATTAACTAGTTGCCCACAGTCCCCACCTCATTTATCAACAATTACATTTGCTCTTTACCTTACTGTAAAATTACCCAAGAGTGCCTACTTCAAAGAGGAATAATCCAGCAGCCACCAGGCAGTCCTGTCAATAGCTACTCCCCTATTAGATGAACTTCCTTGTCATCTGAGAGGGTCAAATTTGGTTTTCTTCTCTAACATGACTGGAGCAAGGTTGTCTGAGACTGTTCTGGGAATGAATCAGAGATGGCCGCCCTAACATCTCCTATAGAGGCAGTGCTATAGCTGCCCTTCAGACTGCCAACTTTTCATGTTTACTCCCAAATAGCTAATTTCTACTTAGGGGCCAATATGATGTTGTTCGGAAAGGTTCCAAATGGTATTCGGTATTGCAGAATCCGATTCAGAACCCTTGTTTCCGAACTTAACATACACATTTCCCAACAACCAATTACGATTCCCGAAAACCGTTCGATCAGTCCGAATCGGTTCCGAAAGGCATTCGGACAGCCCGAGTCTTTCAGACCCAATTTATACAGCTCTAGCAATACGGTTTCCTGATGAGCGATTATGATGATCGATTTGGACAGCCATTCTGATTCGGTCTGCCTGACACAAAACAGTTCTGAAAGGCATTCGGACAGCCCGCGTCTTTCAGAGCCAATTCGTACAGCTCTATCGATACGGTTTCCTGATGAGCAATTACGATGACCAATTTGGACAGCCATTCTGATTAGGTCTGCCCGACACAAAATGGCTGTTGGAATCTGTCTTTGGGGGCCCATTGCGGACCCCCCTTCACCTGGATGTGTATGAATGTGTTCTGTGGGTGTACCCAAGGGACCCCTCTTCCCAACCATGCACAATGATGCAGGCACCATGGGATGCCTGCCACATTGTGCATGGGTGGGAAGAAGGGTCCCTTGGGTACCCCGGCAGGCCCCATTGATATGCCTCTGGGTGAAGGGGGGCCTGTTGCAGGCCACCCTTCATCCATAGGTTTATGAAGTGGGCCCTTGTGGGTACCCAAGGGACCCCTCTTCCCAACCATGCACAATGTGGGAGGCACCATGGGGCGCCCACCACAGTTTGCAAGGTTTTTCCCAGTCACCCCTTTTTTCAATGGGAGCCTGTGTTCTCATTCGGAAACATACTTCCATTGAAGTCAGTGCGAGTCTGACTGAACGATGTTGGAAAGCATCATAGTCGGTCGTCCGGACTCGCAGGACCTGATTCGTTCAGAAACGAGTCCGACACCGATTCATTCGAAACAGTTTCCTGACATCATAATCAGCCCCTTAGTGGTCACCAGTCGACACACATTGGCTCTTTCTGAGCTCAGAGGCAGGCTATTATCCTCTGAGCCAGAGCTCTTATTTCTTAGAGCCAAGGATGTGTATTCCAGCTCTGGATGTGTGATGCATGGCAAAACTGGTTTTAAGTCATTTCTGAGTCAGGCAGCTTAAAGTACATTTTTAGTTTATGCTGTGCTTGAGTTATCTTATATCTAATTTCGCCATTATATTAGATTTGGAAAATAGGTAGGAAATAACTTTGTAGAGTTTTTCTAGCGTTTTCTCCAGAGGAGAAAGGAATAACTATTTTAATCCCACCTAGGCATACTCAGAGAAAGATCTAGCAGTGCCCAGACAGTGAAAACAGTTTTTGTTTTTTATCTCACTATGAGAGATCACTCACCTCAAATATGTTAATTTCTTTATTTTTATGTATTAATATACTATCCTGTGGGCCTACAAAACACACTTGAGGGAGAACTTATGAACATACAAATATAGCTTATTCCTATAAGGCAAAAGCACTTTTCCCTACCGTATGCCACTGCAGTGCAATGAGGCTGCAGTCCAGCTAGATCACAGAGGTGTTCATGGCAAATTTAATTTTGTGTTGTATATGCAAGAGATGAAAATATTCACTGCAGGTCTCATATGGCACATTTTATGCACAATTAACAATGGCTTCATAGGGAATTAAACATAGTACAAACTTAAAGTTCCAATATACAGCACATGTTTTAGAAGGAACTCATAGGTGCTTTAAAACTCTTTAGCAAGCAAAACTATGGGTAATTTCTCACAGTAACTCTTATATCAATGGCATAAACATTGTGCATGAACTATGTGTTTCTTTGTTCCATTGTCAAACACATAATGGATTTTTGTTTTATTAGGTTATAAACCTGTACCACACTAACACAAAATTCAGAATTCTGACAAGACACTCAGTTGAATAAATATTATTCTTGTTGGTAAAATCTCTTGGACTTATACATCTAAATATAATTTAAGTTTGAGCATTCAGTGTTGTTACAAATACAAACGCAGCTTTCAGTTTCTCCTAGATGACATCTATAAATAATCTGCAACTGAATATCTCCCTCTCTAAATCGCTGGCATTCTTCATCTTTGATGTTTTTATGTGCATTCTATTACTCCCATTAACCTAAATATTTGATAAAATATCACATTTCGTTCAAATTTCCCCCAGGAAATTGCGTGTTTTACTGCATCTCTTATGTTATTCATGGAAATTACTTTCCTGCGCTGTATTCTTATTTATATTACAAAAATGCATCTAAATAGCGCACGTTTTATACAGACCAGTAAGGTTACAAAAATGAAGATTTCGAATTTTCAAAGGACTAAAATCTTTAGGTAAATTTTGCACATTACTATTGTGAAATAAAATTATTAACAATACAAAGTCTAAAGGAATGCATAAATGCAATGAGGGCAAAGGACACGCGTTTGAAGAGCAGTACGAGATCCTCACAAATGTAGGTCACTGATCCATATCTGACCTAGATTTGTAGTAAATGAAAAAAAAAATACACCAGCTGTTCTTTGAAAAATAAACTGTGCAATAGGCAATAGTTTTGATTTGGTAAAGGTCTGTTTGTATACGGATCCACAAGTTCTTTAGTGAATATTACTTTTCAGGAAAGATATGGATTTCGAATCTGGTAGTCATACAGAGGGGCAGATTTACAAACTCCTTGCGCCACCGGTGCACACGCTGCGTTAGTTTCTTGCAAATCTGCCGCTGAATGTTTACACATCCCAAGTTAAAAAAGATATAAGTCTGTTGCATTGTTTCATATGGTGCAAAAATCCTGTATGCTAAATTAGTAAATATATAGGAAACAATACCACTTATCTAAATATGTTTAATGTGGTATTGTGCTTATTGAGCCATTAGTAGTGTGGTACACAACATCAATTAATACAAATGTACATAAGTGGATAGGGTGGCTACTTAGAGGGAGATTTGAGGTATGAGCATTATATGGTAGAAACTGATGGCGATATTATAGGGTAATGCCCCTGTCATCTATTATCAGTAGTACGTACGTAGTTACAAATTGAGGTGTGGTGAAGGACAAGGACATTCGCTTTTCACAGCTCATCGCTTTCCAGATAGCACTTGCTACCACAAAATGTGCCATTTAATAGCAGTGCAAATCATACATGCTTCTAGTACCAATTTCAATGGACGCCGGAAGAGGATTGGCATAGCCCCACTGGATTTCAAACCGGTGATTGCACGCTGATGTCAGTGGAGAACACTGAACCCATTAACCAATTTTGTAATTTGAGTAGACATCTAGGTGTAGCCCAGATTTTTAACCAGACTTGTTCTACTGCATTCATATAGATGTCTAATGGAAGTAATGTGGAGTTTTCAGAACAGTAACAAAACTCTGGTTGCATGCACAAAGGAAATATGAACAGTCCCAGGAATTATAGTTCCAAAGTGTTAGGTCCTTAGATACATGTTGTGCTATGTGACAGCCACCACGTGGTATTGGTTTCCCCCCTTGAGAATTCTACCTTAATTCACAGAGCAATAACATATTCAGTTATTATCAATTAAGTTATTTAGAGCAGATGCGGAGCTCTCATTTGTCAGGAAATTGTTACACTAGCACTGTTAAACGTAATTAAGATGGCCACTGCAAGTACTTACATACCCTCATCATCATGGTGAAGAAGTTTCAAACTAATAGCGAATAATGTTTTGCCTGAGGAACGATGCATCTTACAAATCCATATGTATTACTATGGTGGAAATATCTTTGAAAGTTTCACTTCTCCATTTAGTCTGGGTAATCATTATACTTTAAAAAGTTGCTGCATTAGATGCAAATAAAGCTGCTTTTGAGTGTTTTTGATAGAAAAAGAAGGATTTGCTATCATACACAATATGGTAGTAACCATCTACTCACTATTTCAATTCTGCCACTTTTAACAAGATTAATGTGAATTTGGTCTAGAGAACTGCATAGTTGCTTGACTGGTGGGCCTGTATGTAATGTAGAAAATCCACTATTGACAGCAAAAACTCGATAGAACATTTAAACCATGGTGAGTGACCTGCCATTTTCAAAGATCAGCAGATACCCTGGCCTCTGCACCCAAGGCAGGTGGGGGTCTCTGTGCCTTCAGTGGAGCCACCAGTTCATAGCCTCCACTGAATGCAATCAACTTTGCTAGCAAACACCATGTTTATTCACCAAGTTATTGCACCTACTGAACAAAGAGAATTTTATTTTGAAGAAACAAATTTATTCTTTAAAACAAAAATGAATGACCTCACATGCGGAATATTTCTTCTTGTGCACAGAGACAATATGAGTTTTCCCTTCCTAAGTCCACTTTCTTCACATGGTAGTCTTAGGAAGGGAAAAAAGATTGATAGTCACTCCCACCTCATGGCCCTGTGGCTGACAGGTCATCGCGTCAACGGTTTATGCAAGCAGATCCATCTCAGGCTCCACTGGTGTAAACCGATGTGCTTCCCCTGAGTTTAGATTGGGTAGGAGAGCCACAGATTTTGGGGGACCTGAGAGTCTTGATTGTACCCCCAGAGACCTTTTCTATCATACGAAGCTGATAATCTGTTTTTGCAATTATTCCCTTCAACACTAGTAATATTTCAGCATAAGCTTTTTATAGCTAAGAGGCCCTCAAACAAATAGGAAGGGGAATAGGGAAAGTGCACATGCCTGCCCTCTAACTTATTTTAAGTTAAAATATGGAGATGATGAATCACCAACAAAGCTTCATGCTCTGTTGTAAGTATTAGAAGTCATGGAAATACCGCATTCAAAATATTTGTTGCCCTCATTATTGCCAGTGCATTCTCTTCAAAATGTGCCTAATCAATATGTACTTCAACACTTGAAGAATGTGTTGCAAGTAATTTAGCCTACAGTTTACATATGTAGTAAATCTGTAGAAGAGGGGATAGTTTTTTTCGTGGTTTTGTGGCAGGCTTATTAACTGCTTGTGAGAAATTTCCTTATCGAGTCATCTATGAAAGATTCAGTGGCATTTTGGAATTTTCAAAAGCAAAAAGGTTGGATAGGAAAGGAAAGGTTTTATAGAGAATGAGGGATGTCTTGTGTTTTATACTAAACACTTGTGGGGTTGGAACTCGTGGACTTTCACTCAGTGGATTTCCATGGAGTTACATAAAAACTCAGCGAGATTCTACAGAGTTCTGCCAACAGGTGGAAAAATGCATGTCGCGCTGCAATTTAGCGGCAGTAGCGCAAGCAGCATTGAAAAATCAGCACAAACAGCACCAGGCAGTGTAAAAGCGCACACAGCCATTTTTAGTTGATTTTACTGCCGCTCAAGTAGAAAATCTACTTAAGGGACAGCAAATTTAATCCAGAAGCAGCCCTTTGACCACGACGTCTCGCAAACTCCCGCATTAGGAAATGGCTCTAGGGGATGCCGAATCTCCCTTGCGCATGCATTTATTTCTGGAGGCTCACAGGAACATATTCAGCCATGCAGCAGAATCTTCTAATTCCACAAATTCCATGGGCAGAAGGAAACATTCCACCCACCTCTAGTAAACACACATAGTATCAGGCTCTCTTTGTATTATTAGCCAAATGGCAATATATTGATTTTCTAAAGGAGATATTGATAAGACATATTTGAGATTACTTAGACATACTTCTACTTTGGAGCCAGACAAGGACATAGGAGGAATAAAGACTATGTTAGTCGAGGTAACATTTTACAGATTGTGGTTATAACTAAAGAACCAATTTCTTGTTCATCTATGCCTCATATGTATCATAATAGGATCTGTCTTGGAACACGGAAGTGTCTGGATTGGCTGACGAAGTAGTGGTGCCTATTATAATTTGCTCCACTTCTCTGAACATGAAAGTCAGTCCTAATGGTGAAGCCACTGTTTGACGCAGGGAGTCAGAAATACAGATGAAAATTGTGAATTGGTAGGTATTTCTTGAAATTTTATGTGTGTCTCCATTTTAAGAGGTGTAAAATGAAGAAGATAGTTACTCACAATTCACATGTTGTCAAGATGATTCTGAAACCTGTAATGCCTTCAAAACAATAGTCATATTCATTGGGACAGGACCCGTTGATTAAGAACCAACATTAAAATTGCCAACTTGACAACCATTTAGTAGGGATACTTGAAAATGGCACCACTCTAGCCCACAGATATCTTGGTCTTCAGTAAATACAGTTGGCTGTGTTTTACTGAATACAAAAAGTTTGTTTCTTTGGCTTTGGTATGTCCGCACATCTTCAAACAAGATGCTCCTTCCACGTACTGGATTGAAGAGAGCTATTTTTGAAGTTAATAATGGGACTGCACATGTTTAATTGTAAAGCTGTCACAAATGAATAGAATTTGAAAATCAACACTGAATCTATCAAGTTCGGGAACTTATTTTCTGAAAATTGAAATTCAGATGTGTATACATTTTTATTAGAGGTGAAGAAAATACCTCTATTCATTTTGCCTGGATTCTAGATATCCAATTAATCTTCAATATACTCAAATCCGCTATTACAGTTAGAACGTTAGCTGACACTTTTCACAAATATTACTAAATATAATTTATTTGTAAGCATTAATTCACATTTAAAGTTGTTATGTTACCCCACAAAGCATATGTTTATTGTGGATTTACTGGCTTTTCCTTTGGTTATGTTTGCACTGTCTAATTTATGTTTGTGCAGCACATGGTATAATTATTCCCTTAAGGTAACCGTAAGGGCATTCCAGAATTGGTATCTTATATAGCTTCCAGTGTTTTATGACACATCAACTCATAAAGATAGAACCCAATAACATGATTGTTTTAAAATGTTTATATTTTATTGGGGTTATTTTTACAGTCTGTCATGGCCCACAAGGGCAAGAGAGCATGTTTAATAGCCAGAGAGATATTTGGCTTATATGCATGGGTACAGTATATACTGCAGGGATATTTGTATAGCTCAGATGAATTTTACATATAAAGAAAGGTATCAGCAATGCTTCACATAGCAATAGGGATACATGTTGGCTTTTAGAGAGCATGTAGGCTTATTGACACAGCTCATGGGAAACTCTCACCTAAAATGGCATTTAGAATGCTTTTCATAGTACAATGGGTATAGAGCACCCACAAGAACATGCATCAGATCATGTTTATTTAACTCAGGACAAATTTACATATTAAGAAAGATGTTAAGCTGTAGAGGGAGATTGAGGGCTGAGACCTTCTGAAGCATAATACTGAAGTGGAAGCTTTAGGTGCAATGGCAGCTAATTTTTTAGACTTGGCAGGTACTATCTATTTTTGTTAATGGAGTGTGTTCAATTTAAGGGCCTGATATAGACTTCAGAGTACAGATTGCACTCCATCAGGGTGATAAAATAAAATACCCGGTCGCCCCGATGGACTACCCCTCCTCCGATTGTAGAGTTCTTGGCTGGCCCAGCGGGCATCTCTAATCATTGACAGGAACAACTGCCACATGTCATGGGTCGATGTGTTTAAAGTTTGATGGATGGCTCTGGCAAACATGATGGCCGCCAGTCAAACTTTTAACAAGTATGTGTTTTTCACAAACAAAGTCCCAATGCAGGAGTTTTCTTCCATAGTGTGGGGTCATTTAATAATTTTTACTGTCCCTTGCTACAACATCTTCTACAATGGCAAGGGAGTGCAAACACAGGACATTTAACCGCCTACTCTAAATCGGGTGGTCGGTTGCAGGGCCAAACCTTAGATAGCCCTTACTCTGCCAGGTCATCAGAGAAGTATCTCAGCAAGATCCACCAGACTTTAAATCAAGTATGTAAAACTTAAGTTTTCAGTAGAGCATACTCCATTACTGTTGTGGGATTTAGAAACCTTCCCGTCAAACTAAGTCTGAGATGTGAGGTGTGGGTAAAACCACTGCTCGTCATCTGTCATTTAACTGCTGGCTAATCTGGTGTATTCATGTGAATGTCCATGTAGATTATTTTGCATGTATCTTGATGGTGGGAACATGGTCCAAACAAAGGAACCCACATATTAAAAGGCCTTCAGGGTGCTTTGCATGGCACAATAAGAATGGTTCATAATGGACGCATACATATGATAATATTTATATCAATCAGTAGAAATTCACGTGTTAGGAAAGAGATTAAGCTACAGAGGGAGAAAGAAGACCAGGGCAGGTAAAAGATGGGGAAGAGATTGTGCTTTAGATATTTTCTGAAGCATAGATTTAAAGGGACAGAGTGCTCTGGTATGTGTACTTGTATTGGGCTACATGGCTAAAGATGACTTCATCTTTATGACAATAGTTTCTTGGGATAACTTTACCACCATTAAGTCTTCAGTTCAAGTGAATAGTACTTGCTGTCTATCTTTCTATGGCGGAAATTCCCTGAAAAACTTTCACTCACAAAGAAAGTCCTCATATGTGGACCTATGCATACTCACTTTGAGGGGGGAAGGAGTGCAAGCCAGTGTCCTTTAAATACACTTCAGAACCATCTTGTCTACTGAAAAATATAACACCATTTGAATGTGTACACACCTCACTTAATGCAGTTCAGAATTTCACTGCAACACCTTACCACAGTTATGATCTGAATTCAGTCAAATTGACTGATTTATCAAACGAAATATTTGAGCATCTGCGTATTTTCCTTTAAGCCTTAGAACTATTTTAAAACTTGTGAACTGCAGATTGTTCTTTTCCCTACTACATACTAAATGTATAGTATATGGGAAAGGAGGAGAGTTCTCTTTGGAACTGACAGCTGGGTTGTGTAGGATGTATGAAATATCAGATTTGTACAATGCTTTTTCAAGTTTCCTTGGACAGAATGTGTTCTTGTTAAAGCTACATGTATCTTCTACTGCTGAACTGGTTCATTGTGCCCATATGTTGCCCAATTGCTCGATAATACTTCACTTTACATCTGAGATACTGGATATTCTCTTTCATTTTCTTTAATAATAATCATCTTTATATGTATACATGTTTAACCAAAAAATCTAATGCATTTCAAAGTTTGCTAGTATCATTATAGTTCACTCTTTGTGGCAAAATAGTGTTCATCATTTTGGTTACTTCTATGTGACTCGTTGAGTCTCAGAATCCTACTGCCATGAAAGTGACTCCATTGGTGGAAACATATTGGGAAAAGTCTGTGAAAATAACTTGTACATTTTGTCCTCAGGCAACATGCACTATTTGTGACATAATCCTACATTTTGAAGGATTTCGAATAGTTTATTTTTCTATTAAAGTATATCAAACTGTTCACTGTTGTATCAATATTGGATTTTGCGATTCCATAATAGCGAATTTTACCGATTCGCTATTATAGGATCGCAAAATGCTATGTATGTAGGTTTTGAACTAATAATTGCGATTCCTACATATTCCTTATTTGCGACTCACAAATTGTATGGAATGGCTTCTCATTCATTTCTTTGAGCTTAGAGGCCCATAGCAATGAATGGGAATTGCATGCGCAATTTGCGAGTACCCAACAGGTACTTGCAAATTGTGTATGCAATTTCAAGGGTGCAAGGGTGCCAAATGGACACCCTGTTGCTCCCCTGGAATATGCATGTGTGCACATGTGGTGCACATACATACCCTAAGGGCATGTATGTACGCCACATGGCACCTTGAAAAATGCAAATCCAGTGCATTTTTCAAGGAATTTGCATATGACCACCAACTTGAAGTTGGTGGTAATTTACGATTCCTTAACGGCAAGTCGCAAATTGTTTTGGCTTCCTGCATTTCATTTAAGGAATCGCAAATTGCGATGCCTTAAATGCATTTGCAAATTAGGGAATCACAATTTTAAAGATTCCCTATTTTGCGAATGCCTTTTAGGATGATACATCCCAAAAGGCTTTTTTTCCCGTTCGCCAACGGGCCGATTCGTTTGCGAACGTGAAAAATGCTTTGTACATCTGTCCCTATCTTCATGATTAGCCACTTTTCATGGAGCTGCACTTACCAGTGATATAGTGATAATTAAAAAAATGCAGGAATAAAACAAACAATAAAAAAATGTCCTTACATTTTTGGAGACGTTAGCATTTAGAGGGTTACCTTGCAAGTTGTCATACTTTCAGTAAAGATAGGTGAAAGGGCAGATGAGCTGGACCTTGGAATCAATGTCTCTGTCTGAAATATGTTATGTGTACTTTAAGCATAATCACATAATTTCTGATTATGAGTTGGACTTTACTGGGAGAACAGTACCTTTGCATGCAATTTCACCAATACTTCGTGATAAGTCCAGTCCACCCCTGTGCTGCCCAATTACAATTTAAGCGAATTGCAGTGTCAAACCATTTTTCCAGTTGTAAAATCACCAAAATTCCCAGTTATGTGGGGTTTAACACATGCATTTAGCAAACGCTCTGGACAGATGATACATTTATTTTGGGGCCACTGTGTGAGGTAGGGATTGAGGAAGGGTAGTATAGGGCATTGGGGAGGGGAGGGAAAAAAGTTCTTGAAGGTGGATAATTGCATGCTCCCACAGTCAGAGAACAAAATAGAGCAAGGGGCTTGGTTGCTGCTGCAGCCAAAGATTCATTAGATTTTTCCAGCCTCAAATACTGACCGGAGATAGGACGTGGTTCTCCAACAGACAGAAAAAAGAGGCGCTGGACAAGATGCCCACTCCAAATCAGGTGAAGCAGAATACCATGCCTGATTCAACTATGCCTGCCATTTAATCAGAACCATACTGTTTATCTTGCATTGTATTATATAATTCAGTGAATCTTTACAAGTAAATGTACAGATTAGCAGAATGCTTAAAGTGTAATCAGCAATCCCAGGTACATAACTGTAATTGCTCTATTCATCCAATATCTTCACATTCAGTCCATCCTCCAGAATAATTGTAAGGTATTTATCCCCAACTCATACAGGACATGGGGTTTGAAAGAGTTCCAAATCTTACTTGCTAGTCTTGGAGATGACTCCATGCTGGTCAAGAAAATAGGGATGAGCTTGGCATTGTGAAAGTGGAAAGGGAGAACTAATCAAATAGAAATCAGTTACCTGGTCTTTTGTATCACATGCCATGGTATTAGCTCATATGTACCCGTCTGCTTGTTATTTCCAGTTCAATGTTGCACCACCAATTTCATTCACCCGCATGACTTACTATTTAGGTGAGATTTCTGATGCTGTGCTAAATTTTGTTTTTGCTGGCTTAGATGCTTTGGGCACTTTGCCAGTGCTGATCAGTGTCACAGTGCAAGTGCTCCCTGTGTAAATTGTTATTACAATTGATTGCCCCTGATTGGCATATTTGATTTACTGATACATTCCTAGTATAGTGCACTAAAGTGTGCTAGGCCTGTAAACCAAATGCTACTAGTGGGCCTGCAGCACTGATTGTGCCAACCAAATGAGTAGCCCTGAAACGGTAACTCAGACCTGCCATTGCAGTGTCTGTGCGCAGTTGTTAACTGCCATGTTGACTTGACAAGTGGACCCACTTGCCAGGCCCTGACCTTCACTTTTCTTACATGTAAGGCACCCCTATGGTAGGCCCAAGGTACCCCCTGGGTAGGGTGCAGTGTATGAGAAAGGTAGGACATGTACTGGTGTGTGTGACATGTCTTGATAGTGAAATCCTGCCGATTTTATTTTTCACTATTGAAAGGCTATCTTTCCCCACATGATAGAATGGGAAATGCTCTGTAACATCTTACAAGTATAACTTCCCTTTGGGACAAGATGGAGAAATAAGGTTTAGGCTCTCTGAACTCGAATTTAATAACACATCTTTTAGTTAAAATGGTTTTAAATTGTGTGTTTAAAAATGCCACTTTAGACATTCTGTGTGCCTCTGCCTGTTTGTGTATTGACTGTCTGGTTTTGGAGTGACAGGGGCTGGGGATGTGCATTCACTGTAGACAGCCACTGAGGGGATTGAGGTGTACCTGGCCCTTCCTGAATGACTCAGAGCTGAGCTTAATGGGGCTTGGCTGAATTTAGAGTAGTGGGTGGAGATATCCTTGCACCTGAATAGGGCCTGTCTCCCTTGCACAATGCAGTCTCCACCCCCTGTGGTCATACTGCACCAGTGAGGACAGAACTGGTTTGGACTGGGCTCAGACGCTTGCACAAAGAGAACAAAGACATTTTTGGGTATAAGTATTAGACCTAAAACCCCAGAGATTTAGGTCACTTCTGGACTCAAGAGGAACCTGTGCCAAGGAGAAGAGCTGAAGAGATGTGAGGAGGAGTACTGCCCCTTTTGCTGTGTGCTGTGTAGAGTTGGCCTGCAGTTGCTGTATCTGCCAAGGAAAGGACAAGGACTGAAACTTTCTGTGAACCTAATTGAAGAAGGACTCTCCAAGGGCCTCTTGTGCTGGAGACACTCAGGGACATCAAAGTTCACACATTTGTTTGGGCTAATCTGAAAAGGGGATGCTTGAGGCTCATCACCTGGGAGCCTCATGATGCTTCATTGCGGGGAAAAGTCCTCCCTGTACCTTCCTTGAGTGGGACTCCCTTTATTTGGGTACACTGCTGACTGAAAGAGCTGTGTGCTGATATTTTCTTCCTACAAAACACCCTTGGGTTCTGTCCCACCCACAGGGCAGAAGACATCCAGGTGCTACAAAAGCAACCAGAGTTGCCTGGTAACCTACGCAGGCCAGCGGTATGGGAGAAATGAATATATCCCCCCATCCCCCAGCAGGATGCCGTGCTGACAGAGAGCAGCGAGGAAGCTCTCTATATCCCCAGAAGCAGAAGTCCCCAGGGCTGCGCGGCCGGCATGCCACCCGTAGTTCCCAGCATTTTCTAACAACCACTGAGGGAGCTCAGTCCCATGCGGCCCCTGCAACCTTCAACCCCTTTGCAAGTGAACACGGCCGCCGGATCGGGAGCCCTGCCACATTTGGCACACAGGGCTAACGGGCCGCGCTCACTGGAGCAGCCAGTGCTTTGAGCACCACACTGCTGAGATCGGGCAGCATCATCGCGTCCATCAGGGGGCACCGGGCTGCTTGTCCACAGCACCGCATGCCCACCCAGCTTGGTAACCCACTGCTGGGATAGTGGAGCCCATCCATTTGTGCCTTTTCTTCTGTTGGAACGGCGTGGAGGGTGCCGAGGAGCTGAGCTACCCATAGAAGCATACAAATGTGTTCACGGTGATGTGGACAACACTGCCTACTTACTGTCATTCAAAGCAAAGTGAATTGTGTAATCTGATGGCATATTTCATTATTTATTCAAAATGAATTGTGTGCTTAGCTATGAATCTGATGACATATTTCATTATTAATTTCTCTACAAAGTAATGAGTGTATAAAGCCAGGATTGATTTATGTATTTTGGTATACAATATAGAGGATAGATTTTTTTTTATATGCCTTGGTGTGGAGTCTTTTTTGGTGGTGCCAAGCTACGAAGGGGGTGAGCAGATGTTATCTTGGATGTGTGACTCCCTTGCCCTGACTAGAGTGGTGGGTTCTGCCTGGCTTAGGCGTATACCCTAGCTAACCATAAACCATATTTCTAACAGTTGCCAAACAACTAGAAGTCACTGCAACTTCTACCAGCTCTGACAAATATCACCTCATAAGAACTCATACCAAACTACTGGTACCTGCATTTTGCCCAACATAACAATTTTGGTGAGTGTGATGTAACTGTGGTAAAATCTGTACCATAGACTTTGGAGTGTTTCCTCCATTGATGTTGGTGGAATTTGCATAAAAGTGTTTAAGAATTATTCATGGGTTTGTCTACCTCAGTCAGTTTTTTAGGCATTTTTCAGGGGTTAATTTTCATTATTTGGCATTGCAGATGATACAGATTTTGTTTTGAGGAAGGTTAACAGATAATTGCTGAACTGCTGGATTATTCACCATTGAGTCTAGATTGCCAAAGTTGGCGCAAACAAAATATAGCGAACTTCTTGCATTGTCTATGAATAACTTTGATGATCCGGAGTTTTTATTGAGAAGATAGACTAGTTAACCCCTTCAGTGCCCGCCCCTTTCCCCGCCCTGTGCCGGCCGTTGTATTAGCGGGCGGGGTCTATGATGAGCTGGACTCGTCATGGGCACAGCGCCACCGCGGCCCATGACGAGTCCAGCTCACCATGGGCACTGAAGGGGTTAATTGTTAGAGAAGATGTTTCTCTTGTTTTAGAGTGGATGTGTGCACCCCACAGTTTCTTACAGATGTTTTTATTGTGATAGTTCAGAAAGTCATTGATCAATATATTTTATTTGTTGCTGGGCTCATAGTAGGGGGGATGGCTATATCCCCAGTTTCTGGGATAGCATTTATTAAACGCATACTGTAAATTCCCTAGGCAAGTGTTTTGTTAACCTTTTTGGTGATGTGGATAGCCATGCAATTTGATTTTCTCCTTTTTTTTGCTCTTCAAGCTTCTTTCTGTCCTAATTTGTTGTCTTATTCTTTTCTCTTCACTCTTAACTATTGACCTAGTGCTCCAGAGAGAGGATATCATAGCTGTTCTGTTGGGGGAGGAAGTAATATGGGATGGCCACATAAGAGAAGATAAAATGCAATAGACCTTTGTATAAAATCACACGGTTAGATGATAAACTATGGCAGTTGGCAATAGACAATTTTCCCATGCCTTTATGTAAGTATATTGTCCCCTACTCAGTGATTTGAAAACCCACAAAATAAGTAGACAACAGGTGGTCTTTGAAGCAGTACTGTACAACAGTCTTTGCAATTTGATTTATTGTTGGAATGATAGGGTAGATATGAGGAACTACAGTTGGGGTTTGGGTGTGAAAATGATCCTGCACCTGTGAGGTCCAGACATGGTCCAGCGAGTTACAAATACAGCACTGCAGCTGAAAATAGCCAGTATAGTCACAAGAGAAACAATAGTTTAGACTATGCCTACACCACTGTATGCATGATTCCTGCACATCCCCATCTAAGGGGCCAATTAAGATGCTGTTCGGGAAAGGCTCCGAATGGGATTCACTACTGCAGAATCGGATTCGGAACCCTTGTTTCTGAACAAATCATACCATTTCCCAACAACCGATTACAATGCCCGGAAACCGTTCGGGCTGTCCAAATTGTTTCTGAAAGGCATTCGGACAGCCCGAGTCTTTCGGAGCCGAATCGTACAGCTCTAAGGACACGGTTGCCAAACCAGCGATTACAATGACCGATTCGGACAGCTGTTCTGATTTGGTCTGCCCAACACAAACCGGCTGTCAAAATCTGTCTTTGGGGGCCTGTTGAGGGACCCCTTCCACCCGAAGATGTCCGATTGTGGCCCATAGGGGTATCTAATGGACCCCTCTTCCCAAAAATGCAAAATGTGGCAGGCATCGTGGGGCGCCAGCCACAGGGTGCAAGGGTTTCCCCAACCACCCCTTTTTTCAATGGGAGCCTGTGTTCTCGTTCGGAACACAGGCTCCCATTGAAGTCAATGCGAGTCCGACCGAACGATGTTGGGAAGCATCGTAATCGGTCGTTCAGACTCGCACTACCCGATTAATTCGGAAACGATTCCGAGACCGTTTAGTTCGGAAAAGATTCCGAACAACATCGTAATTGGCCCCTAAGTGTGAGAAGCTGCATAAACTCAACAGCGGGGTTAGCAGACACAGCGCCAGCTAGTGAGGGCTTTTTTCCCCACCTTAAATGAACAATGTTCCCACTGATGTAGGGCTCAGGGAAGGAAAACTCCACCCCTTGTCTCAGCCATCAGTTCTCTTCAGATTCCTATTTTCTGCAGAAGAGGAAAGTAGGTAACAAGGGGAGAGCTGCAGAGAGTATACAGTCCATGTAGAGAACACCATTTAAGTTCTGATACTGTGTCTGCAACTTTTTAACCTGAGCGTGGTGGTCACAAGAACAGTGCCAAAGAACTAGACCCTTCCTCTGATGACCCCTAATTGGCATTCATTATAGGCATGTTTGATAATCCCAGTATTATCTAAGACCACTTTAAATCTGATACTTTCAGTTAGATCGTAAATAATGCAGCTCCTAAATTCTTCTTTCTCAAGTCAGTTATTTCTTAAACTAACCAACTGATAGTCCTAGTATATCATTCATCCCATGCATTATCAAAACTTGGAGATGATCAGTTGTGTCTTAATAGCCGATGAGATGTTTTTTCAAAACTAGAGCTATTATCAAAAGTAAGAGCCATAGTAGTGGACATAGAAAAGAAATGGTAACTACTTGTCATTCCTACAATTGCCTACCTCTTTTAGTTTAGAAGCTAATCCTATCCAGCCTCATACCAAGGGGCAGATTTAAAATGACATGTCACACAACGCAGTAACACAACTAACTGTGCTGCATTGTGTTACAGGAATAGGGCAGGGATGTGCCATATTTAACACTATATAGTGTATTCCTGTCCTCTTCTTTTTGCTTGCACACAATGTGCTGCCTAGCACCAACTCAGGCTTCCTTGCACCATTGTCCAAGGGGACCAGTGTTGCAGGCAGGATTGAGTTTTGTGCTGGAAGGCACACCTACCTGCACAAACACAATCCTGTGAAGCTTTTTCCTCTTTCTGTGTGTGCTTCAGAATACAGCACATGTAGATAGTGAAAAAAACGAGGAGAAATAAACATATTTCTTCTCGTTATGCCTCCTTTGGGAAGGTGTAGCATTTTGATGCATTCCCAAGTCTACCACTTATGGTAAATCTGGGAATGCACCAAAATACATGGGTGGAAATGTGGGAACATCCACGCTTCACCAATGGAATGCCTCCCTGGGACAGAATAATGCAACGCAGCAACTTGCGTTGCCTTGCGTTACTCCAGATTTACCAAGCCATGCAGGGCCGTGCAAGGTGGCCTTGGTAAATCTGCCTTTAGTGTTGTGTTGCCTTTGTGTGACCTTGGGTGATGCAAGGGCGATGCAACACTTTGATAAATCTGGTCCCAAATCTATTGGAAACCTTAATAGTTGTTACTCCTAATGTGTTTCAACTCTTTTTGCATCATTCCTTAATGATTGTGTTTCTGGAAGGAGAATAACACATTTTTCTTCCCATCTGAAATGTTTACTCCATTAACTTTTATTGCTTAATTCATTGACATTCTATCTGATCCTACATATGATTTTTCATACCTTCTCTTTGTTCATTACTTGAACATGTTGATCTTACACGAACAAGAGTATATGAATATTTTTCCTTTTTTAGAAGTAATTAATGTTGGTGATTGAAGTATGATTGTTTGATTGAATGATTGAGGGATGTGTTGAGTTAAAATGAATGGATGGTGATGGTTGTGAGTAATATTTTGTGAAGTAAGTGGTAGTTTCAGTGGTGTATCCTACAGTTGGGACTTAATTGGAAGCGATAGGAGTGAATGTTTTGGGTGACTGAGTGAAACGATAAGTGTGCAGAAGTGTTTTAGTGAATCGTGGCATGCGTGGGTACGAATAAGGTGATTTTAAATGTATAAGAGACAAATGGCTCCACGTTTTTTCAAGAAGAGGATAGTGTAAATTAACAGTTACTTTGCTTATTCTGTTCGTCTTTGTGAAGAGGGTGAAGAAAAGTACTCTATGTAACTAGTCAAACACAATGTTTCTATTTAAGTTTGCTCTTATTTGTGTTGAAGCACTACAAATAAATAAAAAAAAGGTTCCTCTGATTGCCTATGTGTATAAAGGCAGTCACTGGCTATTGCCTTTGGCAGTCAGTGAGCAATGTACAAATTCACAAGGGAAATATGGTCAATACTTTGTCAGCGGGGTATTTTCTGTAATGTATCTGCTATATACTGTTTGTTTCAAAGGCACACACTGTAATGGGAAAAATCTGTCTTAATCACATTTACAAACTAAGTCGAACACTTCTTAGCATTAGCACTGCATGGCATATTTGTAATGCTTCTCACCACGATGCAAAACTGATCTGAGCATTTGGATCTTTGCTGGTTTTTTGTCTTTTACTTTTAACTCTAAAATAGTGTTATATTAACTGTGAAAACTGTTGTTTCATTTGTCTTCATCTGAGAATACTTCAAACATGTTTTGAAGCTAATGCTGTGAATGCTGTGATTTTTACCATTTATAATATGTATACAAATTAGTGTTTTGGGTCTCATCTACATATGATTGAAGCATATCGGAAAGACAGTTGTCCTCATATCATCATGCATATATTTGTTGCATGTTTTTATTGGGAAATGGAAAGAAATGCATTTGAATACTGTACAATTGAGGAAGAAAAACAGTGAATTAATTATATATTTGAGACAGTGATGAGGTCTCTCACAGTAATAAAAATGCAAGAGTGTAGATTGTCTTTCTCCAGAGGCAATTAATTTTGTGATGAGTGTTCAGCTTCATTAATAACAGAATTAATAGCAAATGGAATATGTGCTAAAGCCTGTGCACAGGTCCAAGTGCACCTTTGTAAATATATTATCCCCATGTTTACAACATGTTCCTGGTTATGGGCAACCAATCTCAAGAGAGCCTTTCTTTTGCTTTCTTCTAGGAGTTTCCTTTTTTATGGAATGACTTGTTTTTCTACTCATAGTTTAAGCAACAACATTGACTACTCTTTCCCATATCATGAGGTTTTGAAACAATTATTTGTAAAAAAAAATGTAACTCCATGCGAGAGAATCATACAACTGTGGTTTCCACAAAAGCCAATACGGTTGTGGGTTTGGCTCAGGACTGAGCCATTTTTGTGATTTATGTACTTTCCTGGAATTTAATTGACTACATTCTTGAGATTTTTGGTGCTGGGATTGTAATAAAACTCTAGTGATTTACTTTGGGGTGGGGTGTTCCCTTCCAACTTAATGAACAAAATCTGGTTAAGTCAAAACTCAGTTCTGAGAGACTCCTTACTCTAGTGGCTATTGTACAAGTAGGAGGCAAACCCCACAGAAGTGTGTGGTAAGGTCAAACAATACCACAAATTTTAAAGTAAAGAACACAACACAGTAACATTTCCAAAACAATGTAGAAAAATAATGAGAATGTAATAAGCAAAAAAGATACCAACATCATTACAATCTTTTATGGGGAACTGGAGAGGCAATAGTGCCAAAAAACAGTAAAGTGCTAATCAAAAGTCGCTGATCACGGTCGATCAGGACCTAGGAGTAATTCCAGGCTGACCGCAATGGAGTGTAGGTGGGACAAACCATGAGGATCATCCCAGTCCATGTTTTTGCCTTTAAACTTGCCCTTTGAAATGAGAGTCAAAATCTTCCAGCGGGGCAAGGTCCAAATCTGTGGTCGGCAAGGATCTCTCGAATATGGATTTGTCATTGAGCTAGTGCTGAAGCCATTGATATTGGCACCAAAGGCTCCGAATGGGACAAACCATGAGGATCATCCCAGTCCATGTTTGTGCCTTTAAACTTGCCCTTTGAAATGAGAGTCAAAATCTTCCAGCGGGGCAAGGTCCAAATCTGTAGCCGACAAGGAACTCTCGAAGATGGATTTGTCATTGAGCTAGAGCTGAAGCCGTGTATATTGGCACCAAAGGCTCCAAATGGGACAAACCTGGAACTCATAGCTGCTTATGTTGCTTCATGTATTGAATACATTTGCCCCCTCTCCTCACTGTAAGTTTCAATCTTTGGACATAGTCATTTTCTTGAAGGTCAAAATATTCCAGTGGGCCAAGACTGAACACTGCTGCTTGGTAGAGCTCCAGGAGGACAGGGACCTTCAATGTGATGCCCTGCTGAACTAGTTTTCAGTGCAGCAAAGAGCTCAGAGCTTGACAAACCACATTCTCTTGCCCACCTATGGTATGACCTTCTGGACATACTCCTGGTTTTCTGTAGGTTGAAAAAACAACTAAGTCCCACTGTTCTCCAACTGCTGGTAAAGTTCCTTCTAGTCCGACTTGCAGTTCGTTGCTCCTTAAGGCAGGCGTTGGGGCATCAAGTCTTTCTATTGCTAAGTCTTCTGCACGGTCCAGTTCCCTGTGGTCAGGAGTCGTTCTACTTTCTTTGTCCCTGAAGCAAACAATCAAGAGGCCAGTAACTCAACCCTTGGAAAGCAGTTCCATTTCCTTGCAAAGTGATTTGTGTAATTCCTGTGACGTCATGACAATCGCCTAGTGGCACAGTAATATATGTGGTTGTGATCTAATGTGTTTTTATGGATAATAGTAAGGATATTTTTATATAAGCTTGTGTGGAGTTTCTTTTGTGGTGTGCCTAGTGTGTCACTGTTGTGTGAGTGTGTTGCACAAACGCTTTCCACATTGCTGACTGCTCTGCCAAGCTACCAAGGGGGTGAGAAGTGGTTATTTCAGTGTGTAACTCCCTTGCCCTGACTTGAGTGTTGGCTCTGCCTGGTTAGGTGCATACCCTAGCCAACCCCAAACCCCATTTCTAACAACATGTAGCAATCATTTTGCATAACAAGGCAGATTGTTGATCTAAACAACACCAATCGGTATGTGAATGCGACTGGCCACTATGAAGCCAAACTGGAACACAGAAGGTGACTATGCACTCACCACAGTCCTCAAGGGGCAATCATCTATGATCTTCAGAATCCCATCTAAATTGTTTTTATCTCTCGGGATCCGGTCATGCCACACCAGAAGAACGTAAGATCATATAATGAGGGGCAGACAGTCCTAGAAGTAGAAAGACCGATTGAAAAGAAGGGACTCTCTATAGTTCTGCAGGAAAGAAGGCACCGGAGTGTGCCCTGAAGTCAGGGTGGCCGTGCATCAAAGGAGAAGGAGAGAAAAAGCGCTAAGACATGAGGGGGCATAAAGAGTTGAGAAGGGTCAGATAACAACATTGGCCAATAAGGCAGCATGAATCAAAACATGTAAAAACACAATTAACATCCAAAATGCTGCTAAATCATGAAGCACAAACGGCAAAGCCACCCTCGACTGTCCACAATGTGTAACTGCCCGGAAACCCCAAGTCTAAGATGCTTACGGGGCAGTTAGTAATTTTCCCATCAATTTGTGTTTTGTCTGCAAATCTAGAGCTACGAATCTGTTTTATTTCGCTTTAGCCGAACATTCATTATTTTTTAGCATTGTGGTCCCTGTTTGATGTCTTGTAACTTATCTGCAGTTGAGAAGACTCATTGCTTCTGAATGCCTACTAGCTTATAAAACCCATGCATGGCTTGGAATACATATTAAATAATTCGTATTTGATTAAGTTGATATGCCAAATTTAAACTATAATTAAAAGTAGGTGAACCCCTATTTTTGAACCACTGCACGCACTAAGCACTCTTTCTGCACTTTGAAAATGTTAGTACCACTGCCAGTGCAGTAGTTTGCAATAAATAGAAGCATTTGCCTGGATCTGAAGCAGATATTGACAGTAGCGGAGGTGTTGTTTTATTCCCTGACATTTGAGTAAATGTGTCTTGAAGGTTGCACCCCACCTAGCACACAAGGTAGAAGAGATGCATGGATAGATATATGCAATTTTATTCCTGAATGATCATGATTGCATTATAACTCCTGCTGTTCACAAAGACCGAGTTCAACAGCTAATTACTATGTTTCGTGAATGAGAAATGAGTTTTGGAGCCACGTTTGGGTATGGGGCTTAGCAGAATAGTTCATGTATGACTTACTAATGAGTTGATTTCAGTTATCCGGAAACTCTAGTTGAATGCAAATTACCTCTGCAGTTTCTCGAGTTCCCCCACTGATCCGGCGTGATGTATGTGCCTCTGCCTGTATGTATGCATATGGATGTAAACAGGGTTGTGCGTACCTTTGCAAACATATTTTGTTGTTCTCACATCCCCATCATGAATCAGCACCACAGCTTTCCATAGAGCAGGTGTTGTGTAATCTATGGTATTTTATGGCCTTTAAATCCCCGTACATCTCTATTACAAAAGTCTGTTCCATTTTCAAAAGTATTTCTGTTTTGTTTCCAGTATGTACGGTTCTGTTTTCCTATTTTTTTGTGTCCAGTATGTACCGTCCTGTTTTTCGTTCAGAATTTTTTTTTGTTTCCAGTATGCACGAGGCTGTTTTTCTTTTAGAATGTTTTTGTTTCCAGTATGTACGAGACTGTTTTTCTTTTAGATTTTTTTTTTGTTTCGAGTATGTACGGTTCTGTTTTTCTTATCAACCGAGAGATTTTTTGGGGTCAGTATGTAGGGTCCTGTTTTTCTTTTCAACCGGGAGATATTTTCGTTTCCAGTATTTATGGTGCTGTTTTACTTCTCAGCCAAGAAATACCCTGCAATCCACCATTTTAGAGAAAATTACAGAAAAGGATGAATAGAAATTATACAAGTGATTTAATCTACATTACGCTGGCATCCAGCTTCACAAAGTGCACAGCATGGTGTATACAGGGAAACACTGCATCTGTACCGAACATCAGAGTGAATGCAGAGAAACATCAGTGGTAGATATCGTCTCTCTCTCTCTCTCTCTCTCTCTCTCTCTCTCTCTCTCGTTCTTCTATCAATACAATTGTGTGTGTCCGTAGCTCTCAGGTGGTGAGCATCTTGTAAACCACAAGTAGAATTGTTCAAAGTAAAGTATGGTAAAATAATGCCTGCTAAAATAACAATAGGTACTTCTGAGCACACATTTTCTATGTGCACTTCTAAATCACATTAACATTTGTTGAATGTGAAGTACAACGTTTCTCAGTAAATCCTTTGTGATCCATCAATCTAAATTGTGAGTCAGGTGATTTTTAGATGCTAAGGATTTTAACACTTTCTGGTTCCACAGGAAAAGGCGTGTCCTGCTAAATAAAATGTATGTGTCCTTAAATTAGTGGAGGTGTAGATAAAAATCTTGTAATTCTACTTTTGTCATATCTTTTAATTCTTACTGATATTGACTGCCTCATAACTATGTCTACGAAGAGTTTCAAATGTTGTAACCATGTGATGTGCAACAACACATGAAATTTAACAAGCATTGCCAAGGCCTACAGGTCTGGCGTTTGTTACCGGCCCTAAGGCTTTCCCATGTTCTTTGTGAATGATTTGTATAAAGACAAGCAATACATGAGTTGGCTGGTAGCAGTGTTGGGGGATCTTCCGGTCCCTTGTCAAAGTAAAACAAGTAATACCTAAAAGGATATCTATCTAGATATATTGAAACAAGGGTTAAAGTGAGGCTGTAGATAGGTAGGGTAATAATCTCTCACTTTCCATTAAAAAATACAGAAATTGTAATGATTTGTTATTCCTATTTGCAAAACCTTTTTTTAATAATGATTGACCAGAGTTTTTTGCTAAACATTTTATAGAAAGTATTTAAATACAAGATCACCACCGTGCATATTATGGATCTGACTTGCACTTGTGGTAAATAATTTAATTACCGGGACTTAATTTGATACAGAAACATAATAAAAATAGCTCAGAAAATAAGAGGCAGAATCCGTGGTATTAGAGGTTCGGAATGGGCTTTATTCCAATGGTCGATTCGAATCGGTTGCTCCAAGTTCCATCACCACAAAGGTTCAGGAAGTGAAGTACACACATTATTGATAATTAATCACTTTTATACAATAGGCATTACAGTGAAGCAAATACAAGAGGCGTAACAATTGATAGTGTGGATAATATATTCATGCGTAGCAAAAATAGGCGTAACTGGGTGTGATTAAAGAACGTCATCAGAAATACTTGGCAGAAATGCGCGCGCAGCAGCATGACGTGTGATTGACGTGCAATTAGGGGGTGAAGGGGACTTGACATTTAGCTCTACATGTGGCGACAGAAGTCTGGAGGGTCAAGTCAACCTAATCCCAAATCATATCTAACATCCTATGTTTAAAGAACTATGTTATCCAAAAGAGAGGTCTCTTAGAGTAGAATCTTATTCTATACTGACTATACTGACTGTTAGTGCGTGTACAAGCGTCTAAGTGTCTACACTAGATGCGAGGGCGGAAATCTTCCATAGTAATAGGGCTATGAATTACTTGCATAAAGACAGAGAAGCCGGGCCTTTGCTCGGTAGCTGGAAGAATGTTTACTTAAACTACTAGACAGGAATGCATCGGGCAGGGAACGGAGCAGATAATTTCGAAGGTGAAATACAGTTTTTGGCAGGCAACAGGCTGATGTCAGGCTTCGTGAGCCGCGCAGAGAATGAGACAAAGTTCATGGTCACAGATGCAGGCTCAGACTGGAGCTTTCAGAGGCAGAAGGCAAGAAAAGTTTGATGACAGAATCGGGGCCTACTTGCCTGGACTGTAAAAATGGCATAAGTGAACCATATAAAGCCGGTGGCCTTTCATACTTAGGAATGGAATATCCGGCCTATTCATGGCGGATCTGAAAGAGGACATGTTGACGGTGGACGCACATGTGTTTGCGTCTTCATAACTGGAACTGGAGGGAACATACATGTACTTGTAATTCATACATTAAACCGTTGGGGTCCAAGATAGGGGACATAACTGATCAGAAAAATCCATATTTCCACATTCCCTCCTTGTCCCCTACTTGCCCGTTAAGAGATATCAATCTTCATCAATCCGTTGATCTGTTCATATAGCATCATTTGTTCTTCTTTCTTCTTTCGGGATGAATGAAATCTTGGTGGTGGAATACACGATGTGGCACACAGACCACAGATCGCTGGTCCACATTGTAGACATAGACAGCAACTGAATAGTATGAGAAGGCCAATACCTAGGAAAGATAGGACCTTCCATCCAAAGGTAGGTAATACACTCCAAAACCAACCGGACCAAGTCCAGGTGCCTGGATTCTGGTGTATCTGGCTTACAATCTTATGAAGGCGAGTTATGGCTTTATATACAGATGGCGAATTTTCTGGTATGAAAATGCAACAGCTTGATCCGATGACCCTACAAGCTCCGCCCCTATCGGCCAGGATGACGTCAAGGACAAGACGATTTTGAAGCACAACAATCCGCATAGCAGACTGCTCTTCTGTTAAATTGCCTAAGGCGGAAATAGTTTCGTTCACTACTGCTTCAAGGGTTCTAGTTAATCTACGTATCAGCTTACTATTAGTAACTGTACCTATATAGGGAAAGAGACCTTTATTGAAATCTGTGTATTTTTCCCATGCTGTTTCAGTGTAATCGACTATTGGGAGATCTCTCTTTACTCTATTATATACTAAATGAGTATTTCTGTGATAATCAGGAGGAGCTAGGAAAACAGGTGGCAAAAGGAATCCAATGTAGCAAGTACCATCCCAATCTAGAGGCAAACGTACATAGGCCGTCTGACCACATATGAAATAGGAATGGCGGGAAGCTCTAAATGTAGACTTGCCTTGATCACTAAATTCTACTACAGTGGTGCATCTACTATGGCCCATATGTATGGAACCATTCTTTCTTACACATAATTCACCTTTTACTGGAAATATTGACATAGCGGGCAAAATTGGAGTAGCTTCGGATTCGACATTTAGGATCATAAGATTAAGCGTAAAATTACCTAATCCATACACTTCATTTTCTAGATCAGTTCCTGTTCTCTGGGGAAGTCCCTCCTTGTTAGGGTAGCAGACCTTAAGTAAAACTAAGTTCAAATTTCCCAATACCCAGTTATCTTGATAAACTGCAGAATTCGAATCTAGGGAATTAATTAAACTAAACCATGCTCCACAGGAGCCGTTGTGTGTGAACGGGTATGGAAAGAGAGGTAGAATTCCTTTGTAATTCTGATAGGGAGGGAGTCGGCCACATATCCAACAATTTGTAGCATTGCTAACCTGATGGGAATGATGTAACATACTAATAAACGTGTTATTGCGCAGCGCAAATCTATAAGACAACTCAAGCGGAGGTAATTCACTAAAAGAATGTTCAGCAGTAATATTATAAACATGTCTAGAGATAGGGTAATATATGTGTAACAGTATACTTGCAGTAATTATTAAAAGACTTAAGAAAAACAAAATTAATAACGTCACTGTGCAATGACTACGCAGTGATTTACAGTACGCCTGTCGTTTCAACATTTTTCGGGTGTGTTCTCTATTCAGGTCTAAGGGATACATGTCAGAGACAATTCAACCGCTTCACCTTGGAGAGGACTTAAACAATCAAATTGCTTGACTGATTAGACCTGAGTTTTAGTTTATAAAGTTCGGAATTACTCTTTTCAACAAAAGGAAGTTTTGAGTCAATGGGTGAAGACACACGAGGTGTGGTATTCACATCCGATGGTAGTCCATGAAATTTCTTGATATGACTTGAATGAATCCAGCCTTTCCTGCCCTCGATCTTCACGGCTGTCCTTGTGGTGAGCAAGACCAGCTGCGGCGACTTCCACCTAGGATCCAGCTGAGTCTTTCGATCAAAGTTCCTCACCAGGACCAGGTCTCCCGGAACTACGTCATGGGGTTTCACCTCAGTGTTGTCAGGAAAAGCTGCAGCTACCTGTGAACGACAAGATTGTAGTGCAGACATCAAGGAAGCCAAGTAATCTGTCAGCATATTACAGTCAATATCAGTTATTTTGCGTGGTATGGGCGTCCCCCACATATTTGGTGGTCTGCCAAAGATCACCTCATACGGGGATAGCCCTGTTCGAGAGTGTGCTACCATTCTCATGTAAAAGAGTGCAACTGGTAATGCTACTACCCAGTCGACACCTTTCTCTCTGCATATTTTGGACAATCTAATTTTCAGGATCTGATTATGTCTTTCTACGAGACCTGCTGCCTCGGGGTGTCGGACACAGTGGAATTTCCACTGATAGCCTAACAAAAGTGAAACGTGTTTCATTAGTTCGGATGAGAACGGCTGGCCGTTATCTGAGTAGACGACACGTGGTAAACCGTACCGTGGGAAGAATTCTCGAACCAACTGTTTGGCAGTAGTCGGGGCAGTGTAATCTGAAACCGGGTATGCCTCCGTCCAACGGGAAAGAGCGCAGACAACTACGAGAACATATTTGAATCCTCTACATCGTTCCATCTGGATATAATCCATCTGGAGGACTTCAAAAGGGTGATCAGGAGGCTGAAATCCACCCTGTTCTACGGGAACGCTTTTTCCTGGGTTGAACTGGCAACAGATCATACAGGTACGAACTTTTTGTTTAGCTGCTGCTCGTAAATGTTTATTGAACCAAATGTGTTGAATGCTATCTAGCATAGCTTTTTCTCCTAGATGTGCTGGACTATGTACAGTGTTAATAACGACTTGGACCATTGAATCAGGAAGGAACCACACAGACTTTTCCTTCATCATCCATCCTTGATCCGTTTGGATCCCTCCTAATTCAGTCCATTTCTTTATTTCGTCTGGTGTAGCATGTGTCTGTATATCAATTACGTCAAGAGTAGGATCTTTAATCGTCATACAATGTGTTGGCGTCGGGACTATTGTCTTTGTCATGTCGGATGTTTGAGTTTGAGCAGTCTGTTTAGCTGTTCTGTCAGCTAGATCATTGCCTTGAGAAATGATATCAGTAACTTTCGTATGAGCTTTACATTTCATAATTGATATTGCAGTGGGTAGATGTATTGCATCTAATAAGGCATGAATGAGGGGTCCGTGCTGAATGTGGGCACCGTGAGAAGTTAAATAACCTCTCTCTCGCCACAGCACGCCGAAGTCATGTACAACTCCGAATGCATAACGTGAATCAGTGTATAGGTTGACTTTTTTATTTGTGGCTTGAATACAGGCTTGTGTCAGAGCGATGAGCTCTGCGGCTTGAGCTGACAAGGTATTTATGCAATTTGTTTCAATGACTTCAGTATCTGTTGTGACTGCGTAAGCGGCCACTAGCTCTCCTGTACCTGTTCTCATACATGAACCATCTACATACAACGTCAGGTCTGGGTCTGACAATGGGACATCAGTTAAGTCTTGTCTGGGTTTCGTCGTGATTGTAATAACTTCAATACAATCATGAGCTAGTGGGTCTGTTCCGATTACAGGTAAAAGTGTGGCAGGATTCAATGTGTTACAACGTCTGATTTCTATATGTGGCTGAAACAATGTTAATTCATACCCTGTAAGTCGCGCTATAGTCAAGTGTTGTGTTTGCGTTCTATTTACAAGAACCTCTACTGCATGTGGTACTTGAACTGTCAATGGATGTCCTAACACTATGGCATCGCTTTGTCTGATTGCTAAAGCTGTTGCTGCCACTGATTTTAGGCATGCAGGCAAAGCCTGAGCTACTGGATCTAATGTACTAGAAAAATAAGCACATGGTTTGTGTGATCCTGCTTGTTCCTGTGTGAGTACTGACAAGGCAGTACCTTCGCGTTCTGTAACGAAGAGTGTAAACTGTTTACTGTAACATGGTGTTGCTAAAACAGGTGCTTGGCATAAGGCTGTCTTTAAGTTTTCAAAAGCTTGTGTATGTTCCTGAGTCCAAGGGAGAACAGTCGATGTGGCTGCCTCCTGTGTTGTCAACTGAATGAGTGGTTTTGCTAGAAATGCATACTGAGGGATCCACTGCCTACAATATGAAGTGAGGCCTATGAAAGCCCGTACCTCCTTTTGTGTCTTGGGTATTGGCATGTTAGCTATTAACTGAATGCGGTCGGGTGTAAGCTGCCTTCCCTCCTTGGACAGCGAGTGTCCAAGATAAACAACTCGCTGGACACAGAATTGCAGCTTAGAAGGGGACACCTTGTGCCCCTTTTCGGCTAGAAATTGTAAAACTGTCAGTGATGCTTTCTCACATTCGGGTTCGCTTCTCGCGGTGATCAGCAGATCATCGACATATTGAAGCAAGGCAGTGTTAACTGGCATGTGGATACTGTCGAGTTCTCATTTTAGTGCTTGGCTATAGATGCTGGGGCTTTCTGTAAATCCTTGAGGTGCGCGTGAGAATTTAAAGCTACGTCCATTTAAACTAAATCCGAACAAGTATTGGCTTTCCGGATCTATTGGGACGCTGAAAAAGGCATTCTTGAGATCAATTACAGTAAAGAATGTTGCTTCGGAATCAATAGCTGTCAGCAATGACGAGATATCTGGGACCACAGGGAATTGTGGCACAATGCATTTGTTTAATTCGCGCAGATCAATGACCAATCGATATACTGGCGGGGCCTTCGGATCTGTTCGTTTAAGAATCGGAATTATCGGTGAATTACATACATTGGAGTCTGTTTCCACAACCACTCCTTGGGCAATGAGTTCGTCAATGATTTGCAGTAAAGCCACTACAGCATCTGGTGGTAACTTGTATTGTCGCATTCGTGGTAGTACCACTCCTGCCTTTAGTGTAACTCGATATGGTGTAATATTCATGCAACCAACATCAGTAGGGCCTTGCGCCCATAGATGTGTAGGTAAAGTCTGCAGTCGGGGATCCATGTCTCTAGACACATAATGACCTTTGAAATCACGTAAAAACAATCTTACTCCTTCCGGAGAACAACATATTATAGCTCCTAGAGCTTTCAGTGTTTTTATACCTAACAAGTTTTCTGGACATGATTTAGTAAGCAATAAATCTGTAGTTCAGGTCAAAGGTCCTATCGTAAGTGGAAGAGGCTGTGACACTTCATTAACAATAGGTTTTCCTGAAAAACCAAGGGAAATATTCTGTGAGCCTGAGAGGGGTGCCCCTGGAACTTCACTACGTTTTATGGTTGTTCGACTTGCCCCTGTATCGAGTAAAAATTTTCTGTCTTGGCCTAATAATTCACTATGTACATAAGGTCCTTCTTGGTCTACAGGGACCTCGATAAGGGGTAAGTCAACTTCCCTCTCTAGGCTGGTTCATGCGTATCGTTGATAATCAGGATAGTCGTACTGTGCGGTCTGGTACATTTGTCGTGTCGTGGTTTGCGTGGCAGCAACAGGCAGCGCTGGTGCAGCTGGCACAAACTGTATAGACTGTGGTGGAGCTGGCATGGACTGTGCATGCTGCGGGGCTCCTTGATCATTCTGATCCTGTCTAAGTGGCCGTGGTCTTTCTTGTGTTTTACCTGTGGCGATATTGCGCTTCAGGACTGGGCAATCGTGTATGTAATGACCTGGCTGTTTACAATAGTTGCATGTCCCTTTTACAGGACCTGCTGAATCACCGGAATGTGTTGTACCCTTTTTATGTCCTTCAGCTGGAACTGTCTGGGAGACTAGCATTTTCATTTTCGTGTCTTTCATGCGTCTTTGTTCATGTTCTTGTTCCTCTCTAATTCTATTGTGATGATACTGTAACATTTGTAACATTTGTGACGGAGTGTTACCTTGCCAGGTACTCTCGAATTTTAATACTCTATTCTTCACTTGAGGCAAGGAATTTTCTACTAATTTTGTCACAAACAGATGTGGGTATGATTCGCTACTTGCTTTTATGCCACTATTTATACCAAAACATTTTTCAAATCGGGCATAGAAATCACTAGTGTCTTCATCTTGCTTTTGTTTACAGGCTGAAATTGTACCCCAGTCTTCCTTTTTCGTAGTTAATAAACGTGGCAGTACCTGTACTAGTAAACCTGGTAGTGCTTTAGTTTTATCCCCAAGTCCTGCTCCTGCAGTTCGGGCCTTTTCTTCTGCTTCTAATGCTGACCATTCTATCTTTTGGTCTCCCACCTCCCACTCTTTTTCCTTGAGTTTTTCATAAATGCCAGCAGGCATTAATACCTTTAATATTGTCATAATGTCGGGATAGGTATACTCTCCCATGAGTAACATGTCTTTAATTTCTCGGTGGAAACCCGCTGGGTCTTTGTCATGACTGGGTACCACTTTCTTCATTTGTAACAATTCTATTTTCGATATAGGCGTATATACAAATACACGTTTAAACTCATTGTCCTCGCCTTTTATTGGGTGTACTTCTCGTAAGGGATTCTGTCTGTCCATGTAATACGTGGTTCTTTCCTTAATGGGCAGTGAGACATGTTCTGGGCATACAAAGAGAATGTACTGCTTTCTTGATTCTAGTATTTCTTTAATTAACTTAGTACCTGAACCTCTCCATCTATTCGTGAGTAATTCAGTCAGTATTTCAGGTAAGGGACCAGGATCTGAATGCTGACTCTGATATAGTATAAGGAGTTGTTGAATCATATAAATCCCAGCTAAACGCTGTTCATCTGGGGTGAGATTCAAAAATGTGTGTGCTACTGTATCATCACCATATTTTCCGGGACTGTCAACCCAATGAACGGCTGACCTGGCTAATTCTTGTTCATCCATAGAATCGAGAAAATGATAACCCCTTCGTTCTCGGAGTAATTTGTCAGCGGCTTGGAACGAATGTTCGTGATTTATATTTATTATAGGTGTTTGGAAATTCCTGTTATTATCTGGACATATCGGACGTATCGGGTCAATAAAACATCTAGTACTATTACAAGATCTTCCTCTACCTACATATGCTATGGTATCTGACTGTCCTGTGGGCAGTCCTGATCCTTCCTCCTCGCTTTGTTCGAACTGGTCTACCGCTAATCTTTCTTCGTGTAGGCGTTCTATTTCTTTACGGATCTTTCGGCACATGGCTATTATGCAATTTTGCTTATCATGTCTCCCTTCTGATATATTCTGGCTCCATCTGGTAAGAATTTGCATTGCTTCCGGGTCTACCCCCGGTCGGTCTTGATTTCTGATCACACAATTTATAAGGAAACGTAACAGTTCCCCCTGTATCTCCACTTTCTGGTATTCCATAGCTCTGTTAATACATTCAGAATCTCGCCCTGTTTGGACAAAATGATATATATTATCTAGATGCGCAGTCATTCCGGGTAACTTCCCTAGATACACCGCGGCTCGTCTGATACGTAATGATGCCATGATCATTTCGTCCTCTTTGCCGGGCACAGGGTCATATCTACAATCTATAAGAAGTTCCTTAAGCGTGCGGGCATTTATGAGTTTGGGGGTACGTGAATGTGCTGACTCTTGAAAGATAAGTTTATTTACTCTGGGTGGCGTAGAAAAAATGTTGGTAGCACCTCCCGTAGCCCCATCTGGGGTATCGGGCGTGAAAGGATTCGTTGAACGCGACACAGCAACTATAGGTGTGGACACAGCTATAGAAGTAGCTGTAGGAACAGATGTAGAAACAGATGTGCTTGCCGGAACTTGTGTCAGGATTTGTGGCTGTAGAGATACAGATACTGGATCTTGGCGTTGAACCTCCCTGGCAGGCGGTCTATGTGGGGCGGGGTTAGCATACTCGGGAACTGCGTCATCTAAATATGAGGAAAGAAAAACATCTTCTGCGGTTCTAGGATGCCCCTTAGGATGTACTTTTATTGGAAATAATGGGGGTGGCAAGTCTTTTGGTATTTCCGGAGTAGCCTTAGGTAATCCCTCGGCCAGGAGGGGATACATACCATTCATAAGGGCATTTCTTTGTCTGTCTATTTGTTCTGACTTCACTCGTGTACCTTCTTCAATTAATAGATTTTCTCGAACTTTATTTGAATTCTCTTTATTTTTCTCTTCCTGTCGGAGTGCTTTTTCTGTACGTCTATGAGATTCTTTACGCCATAACTCAACGGCGTCTTTCTGTGACTGTCTGACTTTCCTTTTCCATAACTCTTCCTCTACTTTCATGATGCACTCTGCATCCCAGGTCCCAGCTGCGGGCCACCTCTGACTTTCTGGTAATTCCTTGGTGTAGTCTACCCATAAATCAAGAAATAATATAGCGTCTAAGCCATGTTTATGATACATGAAGTACCCTGGAGTGTCCCTAGGAGGAATAGGAACAGCTTCTTCGAGTACCCCTTTTCTTGTTGTGATCTGTCTTAATTTCGAAAAGAGCGGCATATTTGAGAACTGATCTGATACTTGATCTTGAACAAACTTAATACAAATAAACACAATAATGAACAATCATTCATACCACAATATGCAGAACGTATTTAAAACATTTAACATCTAACATTTAACTGAGCAACAATGATGCTGACGATCTAAGGAAAAACTTAATCACTAAACATAATACTCGGCATTGTCTGAATTATTCTGAATTTATTACTTGATATACTAGATATACTGCTAAACAGTACAGATACACTGCTGAAACAGTGCAGACCGGATTTGTGTACCCAAACCCGTCTTGACCGGCACAACCTATGTGCACGTCAGAACGCCTCCCCAGTAATGGTACTCACCGGGTAGCTCGGAAACGGAAGGCCTCGGAAACTGAACTGAACTTGAACCGGACTGGACTCGACTCGGGACTTCGGAAACTGGTGGGCCTCTGTATACCTCGGATCTTGCTCTCTCAGCTAGGCTCTGGTCGGGATACTTCGCACTTCTCACCGCCTCGTCTGGGTGTTGATCGCAGCCTCAGTCGCCTCCGCTTGACCGGAGGGAGATACAGGAAATCCTGCTGGTACGCGTTGTTGTCCGTCCAGCTGTGGCAGGAGACCGGGCCTGCAACGCACCGCCGGCGCGTGAGATGAGAAAGTGTCCCTGTTCGGGCGCCATTCATGTGGTAAATAATTTAATTACCGGGACTTAATTTGATACAGAAACATAATAAAAATAGCTCAGAAAATAAGAGGCAGAATCCGTGGTATTAGAGGTTCGGAATGGGCTTTATTCCAATGGTCGATTCGAATCGGTTGCTCCAAGTTCCATCACCACAAAGGTTCAGGAAGTGAAGTACACACATTATTGATAATTAATCACTTTTATACAATAGGCATTACAGTGAAGCAAATACAAGAGGCGTAACAATTGATAGTGTAGATAATATATTCATGCGTAGCAAAAATAGGCGTAACTGGGTGTGATTAAAGAACGTCATCAGATGTGATATCATAATAGGGTGGTTCTATGAAAGAATTTCGCAATGTCAGCAGAAATACTTGGCAGAAATGCGCGCGCAGCAGCATGACGTGTGATTGACGTGCAACTAGGGGGTGAAGGGGACTTGACATTTAGCTCTACATGTGGCGACAGAAGTCTGGAGGGTCAAGTCAACCTAATCCCAAATCATATCTAACATCCTATGTTTAAAGAACTATGTTATCCAAAAGAGAGGTCTCTTAGAGTAGAATCTTATTCTATACTGACTATACTGACTGTTAGTGCGTGTACAAGCGTCTAAGTGTCTACACTAGATGCGAGGGCGGAAATCTTCCATAGTAATAGGGCTATGAATTACTTGCATAAAGACAGAGAAGCCGGGCCTTTGCTCGGTAGCTGGAAGAATGTTTACTTAAACTACTAGACAGGAATGCATCGGGCAGGGAACGGAGCAGATAATTTCGAAGGTGAAATACAGTTTTTGGCAGGCAACAGGCTGATGTCAGGCTTCGTGAGCCGCGCAGAGAATGAGACAAAGTTCATGGTCACAGATGCAGGCTCAGACTGGAGCTTTCAGAGGCAGAAGGCAAGAAAAGTTTGATGACAGAATCGGGGCCTACTTGCCTGGACTGTAAAAATGGCATAAGTGAACCATATAAAGCCGGTGGCCTTTCATACTTAGGAATGGAATATCCGGCCTATTCATGGCGGATCTGAAAGAGGACATGTTGACGGTGGACGCACATGTGTTTGCGTCTTCATAACTGGAACTGGAGGGAACATACATGTACTTGTAATTCATACATGAAACCGTTGGGGTCCAAGATAGGGGACATAACTGATCAGAAAAATCCATATTTCCACACACTTTGCACTTAATAATGTTTTGTAAGCATTACAAATACCACAATGCCATGGGGCAATGTAACAGGAAGTGATGTCTTCAGTTTTTATCTTTAACATCGGAGTTCGAAACTCTGTAATTTACCCGTGAGAACATGATCTTGTGGATTGTGTAGTAAAAATTGTTTGCTGAACCTTACTCGTGAGTGTGGGCAGACTTCTTTGAAGAGATTGGTGCAGAAAGAAAAAAAATATATATATATATACACACACACCCACCCACACCCACACACACACACACACACACATACATATATATATAAATAAATATATATGGACCTAGAGGGTTCACACCCTTGTGTTTTTTCAATGTTCGAAATGTGTGTGCTTGTTCCTGGCTTCCCTTTGACTCTTCTTTCTTCCTGTGCCCCTGAAGTGCAGCAGATGGAGATGTACGGAGCTTTCTGCCAAGAACAGGGCAGCGAAGTAGACAGGATTTTGGGGTCTTTTTTTCTTTTTAGTTTACCTCTCTATGAAAGATGTACTTTCTCAGCACTCAAAAAGTGATCTGGGCCGGACTGGCAGTATCTGGCACTGGGTATTTCGCCAGTGAGCTGGAGGGGTGGGGTCAGGTTTTGTGCCCTTAGGGGTCGGTTTTGTCACTGGGGATCTGTTTTGCAGCAGTGCTGCAATATCAGCCCCCTGTAACAAAAGCGTGAGTGGTGCTTCTTGCTAGCAACCCCCAGCTCTCAGGCCCAGTGGAGCAGCAATCTGCCAGGGCTGGTTGCTCTTCCCAGTCCAGCTCTGTCCCCCACTGCCTCAATGCCTACCTGGAGAACTGAGGTAGGGAGGTGATGAGTTGGCCAAAGGGTTGCCACATGGTGTGGAATCTCTGAGGTGGGATTAGAGCCTAATCTGCCTCTTTTTATTGCCTCTGCTAAATTTTTTAAAAATTTTTTTGCCTATGACCCACTCTGTCATTGAACCTTACATCTCTTTCTCCTGTATTGCTTAAATAAAGTGCAGTCATTCAAAACGTATCTGACCCTATTCATGATAAAATTAATAAACGTACACCAGATATTTACACCTGAGTCTAATTTTGCAGGGGTTTTCTATCCATAAACATTTCCAGCAATGCACCTGTCCCTGATGGACTTATACATAACATAGAACTGCTCACAACTGGCGCAACAAGGGCAAACATAAAAAATCATTCTTTTTCCTGATGGTGAAACATTTTCACCATGGAAATAACTTTCCTCAGTGCTCAGTCCCACCCAGGGAGAAGCGTTAAACCACCCCTTGAATGGAGTAAATCTCTGATCATTTTCATAGTGGAAAATCGGGTGGATCAGATTGTGGAAATGCCCACAAGTTGACATGTTTTGGGTGTTCTGAAAGTTCCAAGGCGAACCTCACCTTGAATGTCACATTCCTATCCCAAGTGGAATTTACTACTGTGGAATTATCTGCATTCATGACATACAAATCTATCATAGTAAGTTCATTTACACCTGCCAGGAATCCTTTTGCAATTTCTGGCAAGCATAAATGGAGGTATTTTCAGCCACAAATGTACATTTAAGCCATAATAATTGTGTGACTAGGGCCCTATACTTTATACTGTAATGTTTTATTCAGTATCAAATGTTGTTAATTTTATTTATAAGATTCATAAATCTAGGCCATGTCAGCACAGAAAAAAAAAGTAAATTAGAATTTCTGGGGGCTTGAAGGACTCCAGACAGATGCATAAGATGAACTAGACCTGACATTTTTCAGACTTTCCAATGCAAATGTACGATTTAAATGAATGTCTGTTTGAAAAAAATATACTTTCAGGAGTTTGATAAACTGACTGTTACAATATTCCTTTCAAAGATGGCTTTATACCCTCTGTTATCATGGCTTTTCAGCAATTGTTTATTGGGGTCTGCTGACATGGGGTGCAGATTTCAGACTAGAAAATTGTGGCATTCCAGTTGGTGTAGGTAGCCAGTACCTCTGCCCCAGAGTACTTTGTGCCTAATCCTTTGTACTTTTAACTTAATCCTGAATTCAAAAGAGATGCAATGTAGGGCTTTCAGGACTGGCTTAATGTCATATTGTTTGTGACACAGACACATTGTGGTTGCCTTATTTGGCACTCGTTGCAGATTGGTTATTATTTTGGGAAGCCAGTATGGACTATGTTACTGGTTCAGTTAAGTATGGACATTAATAATCATTTCCTCAGGAGTAGAGAGTGAATATTCCTGGGGAAGAAAAAGGAGAAAATTAGTTCTTATAACACCAATCTTGATTTGTGGGGTGAAGTTAAGTACAATTTAAAAAATAAATCCCAGATATTTGACCTCCTGGGATCCGGTGGCTGGGGTCCCAGGATAGAATGCTAATTAAAATGGGAGTAATTTTGACCTAATCTGACTTAAAACTTAAACCGTTGAAGTGGTCAGACAGAGATAATTGCCTCATATCACAGCATAATATTACATTCAATGTGGGATTAACATTTTCAAACTGCACATGTATGTGTATTCATGTAGTACAGACTCAGGGGCCGATTATGATGTTGTTCAGAAAGGCTCCAAATGGGATTCGGTATTGCAGAATCTGATTCCGAACCCTTTATTCCAAACGAATTGTACACATTTCCCAACGACCGATTATGATGCCGGGAAACCATTCAGGAAGTCCATTTGAACAGCCCAAGTCTTTCAGAGCTGAATTGTACAGCTCGTACAGCTCTATGGATACAGTTTTTGAACAAGCGATTACGATGAACCATTAGGACAGCTGTTCCGATTCGGTCTGCACAACATGGAACGGCTGTCGGAATCTGACTTCGGGGACCTGTTGTGAGCCCCCCTTCACCCAGAGGGGTTTGATTGGGGTCCTTGGGGGTACCCAAGGGACCCCTCTTCCCAACCATGCCCAATGTGGTGGGCACCATGGGGTGCCTGCCACCGGGTGCATGGTTTTCCCCAACCACACCTTTTTTTAATGGGAGCCTGTGTTCTCGTTCGGAACACAGGCTCCCATTGAAGTCAATGCGAGTCCGACAGAATGATGTTGGGAAGCATTGTAATCGGTCGTTCGGACTTGCAGGCCCTGATTCGTTCAGAAACAATTCCTAGACCGATTTGTTTGGAACAGTTTCCGAATGACATCATAATCGGCCCCTAGATGTAATGGAATAGAGTGCTGTACAAATTAAGAAAAGGGGAACAAAGAGAAGATATGCTTTCTTTCGGGAGTTCTCATTTTTGGCATGCCTTTGTGGTGCAAGCAAAGGGCCTAGTTCACAAAAGAAACCTACAGCTTCAACTCTTCGAGCAAATAGCCTATGCCTGGGTATAAGTCTCTGCCTAGAAGAAATTCAACAGATCTGGTGGAGATTTATGTATGTAGTATTGGACTGTGTGGCATACATATGCCTCAAAATGTGTCTGTTAAAGTACTACAAGTAAGTTTATGGGAGTATTTTAGCATAAAGCCAACACATACCATTATACACAGCTTAGAACTATGAACTGAAAAGTGCACGAAAATAGATATCACTTGCAGAAAATACTACATGCATTCATCACAAGTGGCAGCACAGAAATCCAGCATCCACCCTGAACTTTGCACTCTTTCCCTTGTAGCATAATCAGTAATCGTGTAAATAGTAGCTTTGTTTAATTGAAAACAATTGTGTAACAGTTCACAAATGCAACTAGCAAAATGAGAGATTATTATGCGGGCCTTGCTATATTCAGTATCTTGAAGTCTAGTGTGGCGTTTCACCTTTGTGGCTTGGGCGTGTGTAATCCTCCCGTGGGAGCGCCTGACAGCCAGCAACACAACACGATATTTCCGCAGAACTCTTTGACCTTTTCTGTGTAACCTGCTTGAGCTTAATTCAGAGAGTGTTATGCCAAGGCACGCGGCCCCTTAAGGAGCCAGGATACGTCAATTGCTTTGAATCGCATGTTGTTTTATTGAATGAGACAGAGCTCGCGCTGCTGTGCTCTGTATGCCTAATATATAAAGGTAATGTATTAGGGAAACGGTTCTGGCTCTTGGTAGAACCATGCAATTGTACATTGCTGCAGCTAATGAACGTACATCTCCCCTCTTACATGTTTTGCATGTGCTGCCTGGAAATATATTTGGTGAGAATAAGAGGGAAACAACCTTTTACTCACGGAATATTGATGACTTGTTATCGAGCTGCCTGTATATAACCACTACAAATATATGTGGTTTTACAAAAATGCATAAATATTGTTTCTTGAAAAAAATCACTAGTTAAGTTTCTTACTGATACTTGATGCAGACAATTGATTACCAAATCATCAACTTTTCTTAGCGAATTCCTTTCTATGTTAACCCATAAAGAAACCATTCTCTGTCTTGGGCATGTTTCCCTTATAAGATATGGCAACATTCCTGTTAAGGGCTGTGTCATAATAGGATCTCTCTCCTCCTGTCGCAGGTAGGACACACCGGCTACCTAAAACTTGATACACAAAAACAATCCTCAGAGGCATTTCCTCTTTCTTTGAGTGCTGCAGCACGTAGCACATTTAGAAAGAGGAAACAACGAGGTGAAATAAAGATAGTTCTCCTCGTTGCACCTCTAGTGGGGAGGCTTACAATTGTGGTGCATTACCAGTGTTTGCATGGCCCAAGGGTGACACAAAACCTTGATAAATATGGGACAGTTCTAGTGTGCACAAAAAGCTTCTTTGACTGAATGCAAAACTGTAGTCACAAGGAACGCTTTAATGAAGCTACCTAGATGCTGGAGGTTTGTGAGTCAAATTATGTAATTCACCGTTGTAGAAAATATGTGTCATTGATAGGAAAACCATGACTATGTTTTTCCTAAAACGGCTCAGTTTCACTTTCATTGCAGCTCCTACTATTGCAGCTGTGTTATACAGCAATAAGAAAACTTCCCTGCTACTGCCAGTTGTGTGATATTCATATGGACCACACTGTAATTTAGATCTGAATATACATTCTGTCTGTAAAGTTACACGTATGGTTAGAGACTGGTTGGTGGTATGTATATATATGTTGGATACTAGCAGACACTGTGGTACGTCTCCCCCATAGAACCCACTTGGGGAATGCAGTTTGAACATTTCATAAATATCTGACAGCACCCACTATGGATCTGTTATGGACTACCATACCCAGCAAACATTGAGGCATGAAGTCCCGCTGGGACGGGGCATAATGGTATTTAGTCCACGCAACTGCCGATAACTTTGTGAATAGCCAGTGAACAAGGGCAGGAGCCCGAAATGCATTTGGCGTCTTTTCGTGTGGGGGAGACAGTACGCTGTGCCTGCTGCCTAAAATAAACTATGGAGGTACTTACCGACTGTGTTGGCGTTTCCTCAAAGGCAACCTTTGTGTTTTGGAATTAAATTGTGGCGTGCCTCGTCGGGGAAATGCCCCGCCTCCCCAACAGCGGACCGACGGCACTTGGAGTACCAAGTGCCATGAGGAGTTGGTAAATCCAGTATTTTGGGATTGGATACTAGCAGACACTGTGGTACGTCTCCCCCATAGAACCCACTTGGGGAATGCAGTTTGAACATTTCATAAATATCCGACAGCACCCACTATGGATTTGTTATGGACTACCATACCCAGCAAACATTGAGGCACGAAGTCCCACTGGGGCGGGGCATAATGGTATTTAGTCCACGCAGCTGCCGATAACTTTGTGACTAGCCAGTGAACAAGGGCAGGAGCCCGAAATGCATTTGGCGTCTTTTCGTGTGGGGGAGACAGTACGCTGTGCCTGATGCCTGAAATAAACTAAGGAGGTACTTACCGACTGAGTTGGCGTTTCCTCAAGGGCAACCTTTGTGTTTTGGAATATATATATATATATATATATATATATATATATATATATATATATATTACCTACTGGCGGTCGCCACTAGGTAGATATAGTTAGGACCTATTTTCCATGGGAAATCCCCAACATTCTATTTGGAATAATGTTGGCGCCGATTGACGTATCTTAGCGAACTTTTCCAAACTTTTGACCAGCTCCGGTCCGCTCCTATCCTGAAAATTTCACGGTGATCCGTCAAGCGGGGGCCAAGAAAAAAGGGGGGTCCCAAAACGTGTTTTCCCCATGCATTTTCCCATAGGACCTGTTGACGCAGCTACAGCCCGAACTGCTGAACGGAATTACACCAAATTTGGATAAGAGGTAGTCCTCAGTTCAGACTCGTGCCTTTTGCTTAAATGGTGTAAATCCGTTCAGTAGTTCCTGAGAAAATTAGGGTAAAAAAGTTAGTGATATCTATGGCTTCGGAGGATCCGCGCACCCTCCCCGCACCCAGCGCGCACCCTGCCGTGCACGAGCTGAATGCTAATTGGCTGTCAACACTCCAGATCAGGAAGTGTTGGCAGCCATCTTGTGCCTCGGTAGAACGGAGGCACAAGAAACCTATAAAACAAACGTGAAAAACGCAACAAGGGGGCAGGGTAGAAACACCCTGACCCCCTGGGCCAGGGCCCAAAAAAGCATTTTTTTTAAAATCGTCGAGATTCGCGCACACAGCGCGAATTTCGGACGAAAATTCAAATAAAAATTCTGCATGGGCTGCCGCGCTGAATATTCTAATTTGCACCCGGGGGCCAAATCCCGGGGCTTACTTAAAAAAAAAGTGTTGGGGGGTCCCAATCCCCCCACACTGCCCCGGGGACCGCCACCCCCCGGGGCTCCAAGATTGTAAATGCGGGGGGCTCACGGCCCCCCCCCGCAGCCCCGGGGACTGCCACCCCCTGGGGCTTCATTATCATAGGTGGGGGGCTCACAGCCCCCCAACCCCGGGGGCCGCCATCCCCCGGGGCAACTTGTACATGTTGGAGGGGGGCCATGCCCCCCTCCTGGAGCCTTGTATTGGCCCTGGGGACCGCCACCCCCCAGGGCAGAGTCCTGCAGTGTCCCGGGGTGCCCACCCCTGGGACACTGCTGTTTGCAATGGCAGGGCGGGAGCCTCGCGGCTCCCACCCTGCCATTGCAAACTGCTTTGCTTCATTGAAGCGAGAGCAGGGAAACCTGCTCTCGCTTCAATGAAGAAAAGCAGATTGCTTTTCCACATGGGGAGCAGCATGTTAGCATATGCAGCCCCCCTCCATCAAAAAATAAAAAAGGCCCATGCCCCGGGGGATGGGGTCCCCGGGGCAAATTATGGCCTCAGGAGGGGGGCCTCGCGGCCCCCTTCCCGATTTTTTTTTTTCAAAAATAAAAATTGGGGGCAGGCCCTGGGGGATGGGGTCCCCAGGGCCAAAAGAATAGAAAAAGAAGGGAGGCTACACAGCCCCTCTTCTAAAAAAAAAGAAGGAACAAAAACAACGGGATCTGGCCGGAGGCCACACCCCCTCCTCACACCACTCTGCAAATGCGCCCTCTGGCGCGTTTGCAGAGGGGAACTAATTCCCCTTGAATACTGGGGGTCCCTGGGGGCCAACTAGTCCACCAGGAACCTCCAGTATGCGCCAGGGGGCTGCCTTGCAGAGAGGTGTAATGAGGCCACACCCCTTTTAACACCTCTCTGCAATGCAGCTCCGTGGCGCTTACTGGAGGTACCTGGTGGCCTAGTTGGCTGCTAGGGGACCTCAGGATTCAAGGGGATTCAATCCCTCAACTTAAAACGCGCCACGGGGCACGTTTGCACAGTAGTGAAGATACGGGGCGGAGCCTGAGGTGATTCTGTGCAAACACGCCATGTGGCGTGTTTTAAGTTGGGGAATTCATTCCTCTTCAATCAAGAGGTCCCCTAGGGGCCAACTAGCCCACCAGGTACCTCCAGTAAGCGCCACGGAGCTGCGTTGCAGAGTGTTGTAAAAAGGGGCATGGCCTCTGAACACCTCTCTGCAACACAGCTCCCTGGCGCATACTGGAGGTACCTGGTGGGCAAGTTGGCCGCCAGGGGACCTCAGGATTCAAGGGGATTTAATCCCCCAACTTAAAACACGCCATGGGGCGCGTTTGCACAGTGGTGAAGGTAGGGGACGGGGCCTGAGGTGATATGTGTGCAAACACGCCCTGTGGCGCATTTTAAGTTGGGTATTAATTCCTCTTCAATCCAGAGGTCCCCTAGGGGCCAACTGTTGCTTTGTGTTTGAAATTGTGTTGCCCATTTCAACAACTGTAACTACTGTACTTAAAAGTCTATTGCCTATTTGCAAAGTATTTAAACTAAAGTGATTCATTCTGAGAAAGTATATATTTTGTATTGTAATGTATAATGTAATTAAAAAATAAAATATCTAAAAATAAACAGTTTAAACAATGTAGTAAATCAGTATCAAAAAAATCAGTATAACAATTAATACATTAAAAATTGTCATTTACAAAACCTTTGAAATTCACTGAAAAAACCATAGGTTTCAGGCCTGATATAGTTAGGAATTAGCATTTAAAAAACCTTAGAAATTCACTGATAAAAACAATAGGTTTTAGGGGTGTTATAGTTAGCTGGACATTTCACTCAATTCCTCCGATATAGTTAGTTGTACTAACTACATCTCGCGCGCCCGCAATCCACTGCTGATGATGTCACATATTACATCATTCATGACATGGTCAGTGACTTCACTGATGACATCTCAAATGACATCACGGATGACATCACTGATGGCATCATCCAGAGAATGTGGTTTGGTTCGTTATTTAAATATGTATGATATATATAGCAATTTGCATTGAAGAATGAGTGGATATATAAATATAAATATCTGGATGGAGGATTTAGTAGCAGTGCGATTGACTGTTTACTTGACTAATTTATAGTGTCTCATTAAATATATTGTCAAATCCTAAACCCTAAATTCCGGTCCTAGAGAAACCTTTGTTTTGCTAACTTGGGGGTGTTGAATTCCACACACCCACATTCGGAACCTTGTATTTAGGCCTCAATTGTCACGTTAGGGGAAAGGAACATCTCACAGTATTGATTAGTAAGTCAAACATGATTATTTGTCTGTGATTTAGTGTAAAAACGACACCAAAAACGGAACGAGTCATTGTTTTTGTGAACTAGTTCCCAAAATTAATATTGTCTCTCGCCCCAATGGAAAATAATAGTGGCTGAACATTTTAACTAAAGCAGACACAGCATCCAAAATTGAAACTGCAATGCGAACAAAAATCTAAGAAGGATGAAGCTAGCATTGTCACATTGTGCTTGTGAAGGACAGACTAATTTGTAGAAAGTCTATTGATTGTACTGCTCGCATTGTTGTGTCATAACATTCATGTTAATTTAGGCAATTTATTGCATCAACTAAGCCTGTTCTTTGATGGCTCCGCAACATTTTGGCATGGGATGGTTTTATATTGTTAACTGTATGTTTGAAGCCTTGTTTCCTTACCATCAAACAGCCGGCTTTGTGATTGAATGCAAAGCTTCATCCTTCTAGCTTTTACGCGCATAATTAGCATTATTACCTTGCATATTTGCTGTGTTTTTTTGTTGCTTTTGTTGAAAGTGTTGTGTTTTCTGTCCATTGATTTATGCTGGCTAATACTGCTGTACATGCCTCGCATGTAGGAGTGTGAGACAGTTTCAAAGCAGAATAGTTTATGCCTTGACCATGTGTACGTGTTATGTTGTGTATATCACTTTTAGAACTGTAATCAGAACATTGCCACTTACCATATAAACATCAATGAGCATGCCTCATTAAAAAAGGCTATTGAAGTCATTAGTATTTACCTAACAACCCCTTGGAGAAAATGAAAAAACTACCTCCATGTAATCATGCAGTGATTGTTTACTAGGTCTGGCATGACAGCACTGCTGTCTGTACCTATTGTTACCCAATATATGGAGTGGGGTTGGGCTCCCTTCTTTCACTGGCTGTTTGGTGTATCATTCCGCATCCTACTCAGTGCTTGCCTTACAGCCCATGAGGGACCGTATTATACCACAAAAGTGCATATTAAATTCTTTATTGCCTTCATGCATTATATACAGAAAGCAATATTTTCTATGTTTTTACACTGCATCCGGCTTTTTCTTAATGTTTAAGTCAGGAATTGGGTGTGAGCCACACATGCATCATTAACACACATATTTTTATATTACATGGGCCTCTGCAATCCCAGTATAAATACCCGTCTCTAATACAGGAAACTGCAGCTGCTTAACTGTAATAAGTTATAACAGTTGACTTTTGACTTCACAATAGCTTCCGCCAGAGCCAGCAGCCAGGGTGAAAGGCAGGTCTTAAATCATAATTACAGTTGCCTTCCAAAGGAGGAAAATAGGAACTACTTTTTCCTTCTACGGATATGTTTTTCTAAAATGAAAAGCAATCAGAAAACGTGAAATATTTATTGCAATATCTTGCAATAAATATGTCCTTAGAGGTCATTATTGTTTGCAGACGATATTCAAGGAAGCATTTCCTTCTGGCAGCTGTAGCATTGGAGACATCCTGTAAGAAATATACCTCATGACTAGACCACTGCAAGGGCCCGCTTGTTTGGTTGCAGAAAGAATGCCCATAAAGCCAGTCAGTGTGCTACAAGTAGAGAGTGAATGTGCCCTTGAGTCTAGAATGAGGAGCTATATTGGATGGGTTGGGTCCCAGGCACTGAACTGTTGAATGTTTAGTGGGTTGTGCTCCTGTAGATGGACAATGTAAGGGATTGCCTTTTGCCAAAAGGAGTTCATGTTGGGACTTTTTGAGTTCTCTGGTATACTTTAAAGTTACTTCTCCAATTCCTGTTTTCAAAGTCCTCAGTGGTCCTCTTGAGTTCTTCGATTTCTCTTATCAGCTGAGATACATCTGGGATAGAGTACTCTACATCACCAATACTCCACTCCATTGTTGTAATACGTTGCGCATGAGTGGACTAATTCTCCTCAATACTTATAAAGGAAGCGTTAGTCTCCACAGCAAAAGGTGTTAAGGCTTTTATTTCTTCCAATACATCTTCTAATGTAAGAGGGTGGTGGTGCTTTGGAAGGACATTCCAAGCCTTTCTTAGGTCTCTTGACTGGTGTAGAGAGCTTTTTTGGCAGTGATCTAGAGATTGATGCAGAGCCTACCATCCTGAAATCACTGGTGTCATCCATTAGGACTGAGAAATTCTCAGGGCTGAGGTCCCGTTGATGATTTTTATGGCAAAAAAAAAAAACTTGGTGGTGGATGGGAAAGATGTGCCTTTTTTCCTCTGCATCAGAGATCTGGCCATAAAATAGTATGAACTTGCCAGACTTGTGAAAAATAAAAATTAAAGAATACCAAAAGTGAGTGTATGAAAAATGCCTCCAGATACATTGGAAGAAGAGCATCCGCTGAGGTGTCAAAAGCAGTTGTGCAGCATTACCTACGAGACCTGCAAATCACCTGTCATGAATATCATGCATGGGATGAATAATAGCTTGACCCCAAGTGTCTGAAAAAAACAGTCAGTAGATAAGTGCCAGCAATGAGGAGAGAAATAGGCACTTCCATAGAATTACACACAGCTGCAGAAAAATGCTTTAGAGACATAAAGTTCTTTAAAAGTATAAGCGAAGCCTCTTACTGTACACAAAACATCAAAGGAAAAGTGCCCAGATTGTGAATGTAGACATCTGCAGTCTCCGTGTAGAAGCCTTCGTTTATCCTCAGAAACCAAAAATGGCAGCCCTTCCTTATCTGTTTCTTCTTTTTCCTATCTGTTTCCCTCTCTTTAATTTGTTTTTTAAGTGTATGCAAATCATGATCACAACTAAGTTGCCTATGTATTATTTTGATGTTAACGTGTAGCTTCTTTCAGAATGCCGCTCAGAATAACAACATGAAACATCAAACTTTTGAAAAATCCCATTAAACACCAACTTGCTTTATCTCACCTCTCTAGACTAAAATGTCAATTAGCATTACTTCAAGAAATTCACCTTACTGATGAAGACATTGCAAAAAGTAAAAAACAATGAGTGGGCGAGCTTTACTTTTCCCCCTCTGTGTTTGAATAAAAATGGAGTGGCAATATTGTGTCATACACATTTAAGCATTTCACATGTTTCCCAGGAGAATGACAACCAGGGTAGAGGGTTTTTACTTGAACTCAAAATGTATGACATCACTTTTACAATTATGAATGTTTGTGGTCCTACACACCCTGACCCAACCTTTTGGAGGAATATCTCCCAAAAGATTGCACAATATTACACTGTAAACTTCATTTTGGGTGGTTGCAATCAGATCCTTGGTCCCTTCTCCAACAGACATTCAATTACGAACTTCATTCCCCATAAAGGCCACAAAACATTTAAGCACACTATCAGACACAATGCCTTATCTGACTCCTGGAGACTAGCTCAAGAATGTCCCTTGTCTTCAGCTCCTCTCAATGGCCAAAAAATGGCCAAACTAGAATTGATTATTTATTCTTAGTCAAAATCTGTCCCAGCACCTAATTCACGTAGGACCCGATTCACAGAACCAGTCTGAGACAAAATCCTAAACTTACTACTCATGGTATTCACAGAATGCACTTACGACTGTCCTAAGTGTACGTCCGCACTCGGGCCGGAATTTCCGCACCCGGAGCAGTCGTAAGTGCATTCTGTGAATACCATGAGTAGTAAGTTTAGGATTTTGTCTCAGACTGGTTCTGTGAATCGGGCCCCTAGAGATTGGTTCCATCTTGATTTCGGACCAGGGTGTACTGATCTAGATATTCTCCTAGATAACCCTCCCAAACCTTTCTTGAGGTTCAATAATAACTTATTATCTGACAAGGTTTTCCTCACTTCGTGTGAAGCTTATGTCCACTACTTTATTGCTGCTAATTACATAGGAGAAACCTCCATTTAATTTGTTTGGGATGCTTTTAAAGCTGCCTCAAAAGTATTTTTTTATTAGTTATGTTTCTAATAAAAAAGAAAGATGTGGAGAAGGATTCAGCTTCCGTTTATCTACTATAAAACAATTTGAACACAAATACTACACTTCCAGAAACAACAAAGTGGATTTAGATGCTCTAGTAGCTGCTATCATTGAATTCAATAAATCGACCACAGACATAGCATGTGGTACACTTTTAAAAATCCATGCTAGATATTGTGGCAGCAAAAACAAAACAGGTACTCTGTTGGCCAACATTTTGAAATGTAGGAAAGAAAAATCATCCATCAAATCAATAGCCAATCGATCAGGTAATAACCTGTCTCGTGATGCACACATTGATAGTTGCCTTGCTGATTACTATCAAGCCCTGTACACTCCTGAATCCACGCCTTCTGAGGGTTCTATTACACCATTCTTTTCGCACCCCACAATGCATAAGTCCACAAACACTGATATGACTTTTCTTGAGCAATCACTGCACATAGAAGAACTATTTCCAGCTGTCAAGCGCCTTTCTGCGTGTAAAGCGCCTGGTCCAGATGGGTTTATAGTTTAATTGTATCAGCATTTTTCCAAATTACTGTTCACTAAATTATTTAAATTACTCAATCCTTTCCTCCCAATGAAACATTTCTCAGGTTCCTTTACAGAAGCTATGATTTGTCTCATTCCAAAAAAAGACTGTGATTTATACTAATGTAAAAATGATCATCCCATCTCTCTTGATAAATACTGATTGTAAATTTAAATTCCAGGGAAATATTTCACAACTATCGATAAGCTCCTATCTTTCTTTCTCTGGATTGGGAAACCTTCTTGTATGTTAATACATAGCCTGAGGTTGTCCAAGTCTTTAGGTGGGGTTACTGTCCCTGATTCTTTCCTTTACCACAAAGCTTTAGGCATTAAGCAGTGCCAAGGCTGTTTTTACGACCACTCAAATTGTGGTACCGATTAAAGCTTGCCATCATTTATCCCTTCTCTCACAAGCACATCATATATATGTCCCATCCCCCTCACTATTGGATACCTTCACTTATGCTGTACTGCTGTTCGTTATTCAAGCCGTATTTAGTAGATCCCCCATCCTCATATGAGCACTTTGTTCAAATTCCCATTTGATATAGCAAATGGCTCTTGAATACATGGTAATTCGATCTTTTGGCGAGATTGGTTGACCAGGGGTTTATTAACAATCTCTCATTTGTTACATCATAACACTGTGGTCATTCCTTTTGAGAACCTTTCCTCATTCTTTAAACTACCACCTACATGTCGGAAACAATATCAGTTTTTGGGCCCTATGCTCATGACCACGCTCAAAATTGATAATTTTTGGTGATGTAATAAAAACTCTGGATCATACCTAAACATGTGTTTTATGTGTCTCAAGCTCTCTCAATTCTGGGATCAAGTGTGGGCATGAATAAGTGATATTGTGGGTATTAGCTGTCCATTCTCAACAAGTGTTTTATTTTTAAGTGGTTGAGTAATCTCTGGTCTCTTAACAGATTGCATGTCAGATGAGAACCCCTTATGTTCGCGATTGGTTTACATGTACTCCCCTCCACCTGGAAATCTACAGACTCTATGACTCTCCAACAGTGGTGGAACTTGATCTGCCATAACCACTGTCTGGATCAGCACAGTTTGCATTCTACTTTTTTATTTGCCAAGCGTGAAGCATTGTGGGAACGACTTACCATATACTTATCCCTTCATGCAAGTAGTATAGCCTAATTATTTGCAGTGTTACAGTATATTATCTGTATATATTACTCTACATTCTTACTATGTTGTTTTCTTTACATTTTTATTATTCACTTCCAACCATATTGTTCGGATAGTTTTTACTACTGTATATTTTAGTTTTTTCTTTTCTTTTCTACTCTCTCTTCCCTTTCTTTTCCTTTTCTTCTTACCACTTTACTATCCTTTCTTTTCCTCTTATAATACTTGCAATGATCACCTTCTGTTAACATGTGTTTTAAGACATGCATTATTATCTTTATATTATTTGACTTCTTAGTTCTATAACGTACTACTCATGTATTGGCTTGTTGAAGTTATGTATAATGCTGCTCCACCTTTAATACAAATATTAAACTAAAAACCCAAAGATAGGTAATTATTGGTAAGATTAAATCTCTGCTTGTTTCTCCACAATATGAGCCAAATATTTTGTTGATCTGATTAAATTCATCCCATATTATTTTGGCAAATATTATAAACTCGAGACACTAAGGGCCTCATTTATGAGGTCTTACCATAGGGCAGCACTGCAGGTCTTCCTGCTGCACTGCCTAACAGTAATAGGAAAGGGCAGGTATGCACCATATCTATCAGATACGGCACATTCCTGTCCTTTTCCTCTGCACTGGCGCACAATGGGCAGAAAATAAACTGTGTTAAAGGGAACCATATTTATGAGGCAGCATTAAGCTGAAAAAAGTGGCTTAGTGCTGCCTCGTAAATACAGAACGTCATGTTCTGGTGGGGCAAGGGGCCTCATAAATGAGGCCCAAAGGATTTATGCAGTTTGTGTGAAGGATGATGGTGTTACCAGAAATGAAATACCATCTGTCAATTATTAAAAGGGTATTAAAAGTCACCTCGGAGTTCCAGGACCTTATAAAGGAACTCATCCCTCAACCTCATTCCTCTAGATGTTCATGGAACTCCTCGGCAGCTTACAATATCCTCATAGTTTACAGCAAGGTGTATTTTATCCCATAAACACACACAACCCCCATATGCTTAAAGACAGAAAATGTGAATGCATTAGCACAATAAAGCCAGATCTATTAGCCTGTAAATGCTGTTTTCTTTTCTTTATTTTTTAAATACCAAGACTTATGGTATGAGGGGTATCCAAAGAAGCATGCAAAATAGATAAATCTGTAGTAAATTGAATTCATCGAAAGGAGATTGGAATGTTTCCATAATTGGATTGGCAGAACAAAATGAATGGAAATGCAACGCCATGCAGGAAGGTCTAAAATTCTACACAGCACGTTGTACTATAAGGGATCATACCATAAGTGATTGAGAGTCCTTGCATCATGGGATCACTTAAAGTCCAGTGTAAATACAGGACAAACAGTAGTAAAATGAAATATGATGAAAAGCTCCGTATTGAGACACATATCCTATTTACCGTCTACTTCTGAGACATGACTTAGCCTGTAACAAGCATATGAATGACACTAAAAGTTGATAGTAATTTATAAGTAACTTCGCACGTGACAGTGCGCATTGGCAGAGTGCTCACAAATCCTTTCTCATTCATTGAATGAGAAATGATGGATTAGGAAGCCAAGCAGACAGTCTGTTCATTGAAGCAGGTAGAGTGCACATATTATTTTGCTAGGTTCACAGCTAGAGTGTTTTTTTAGCACAAAACAGATTATGCACTCTCATCTAATCAGTGAGGAATGACGGGTGCTGCTGTGTGGTACAGCTTTGTGCTTTTTTGGGGGTCCTTGCTTTTTGTGTGTTAGATAAAGTGTCTCTAGTTGGCAGAGGTTTGCACCCTGTCCAAGTATGGATGACCACTCTAGTCAGGGTAAGTCAAAAACACCCCCTAAATTAACCTGTACTCACTCTCTGGTAGCTTGGCACAGAACAGTCAGTTAACTCAAGAGGCAATGTGTAAAGTATTTGTGCAGCACTCTAAGTTACAGTAACTCAATGAAAACACCACAAAAAGACTCCACACAAGTTTAGAAGAATAGAGAAAATGTATCTGAGTAAACCAAGACCAAAACAACAAACATCCAATCAGTATAAGTCAAGAATTAATTTTTAAATATTAAATGCAAAAACAGTGCTTAGAAGCCACTAGCGGTGAAAAGGTTACCTGAGGTTGCTAGGGACCAGTGCAATTTCAAAGTTTAGGCTGACTGCAACGGAGAGCAGGCCAGCTACAGGATCCAGACTGTTCCTGCTGAAGAAATACCTTGGAGGGAGCTTTTGTCATTGTCAAGAGTCTACTACGTTGTCGTTGAGCAGCTCAAAGGGGGTTCTGCATCATCGTCGAGCTCTGTTGAAGTGAATGCAAAGTGTCATCATCAAGCCGTGTAGAGCATCGTCGTTGAGTCTCACCGGCTGTAGATTCTTCATTGTTGAGCAGCCTCTGCGTTGGATCAGAAGGGCGATGCTGCAGAAATTCCCACACAGTTGAGGCAATGCATCTGTTTTTGCAGAAATCAACTGCAGAACCCACTTCTGAGGCCCAGGACTAGAGGGGGTACCTCAGGCAAGGGTCAGACTCACAAATAGCAGAGTCCAGCAGCACCAGCAGGATTTCAGGACGTTTTTTGTGTCCCTGAGACTTCAGAAGACAGGAGGAAACCAGCAAGCCCTTGGAATCACTCTGGGTTCAGGTGAGTTAGTTCCAGTACTTGTCATCATCTGGGCAGAGATCAGCAGAAAGTGGCTCAGCAAAGCAGTTCCTCAGAACAGTCAGTCACAGCAAAGTGGCAATCCGTATAGCACAGCCATCTTCACTTCAGCAGAATTCTTCCCAGGTCCTGTAGTGTACTGATTTGGTAGGGTCGGAGCCCTGGTACTTACACCCAAGAGTGCCTTTCATGTATGGGGTGACTCCAAAGGTGCCCTCTGAAGTCTAAAAATGGTCCCTTTCAACCGAGTCCTGTCTGCTAGGCTATCTGTGGGGGTAATCAGCCCTTTGTGTGAGGGCAGGACACAGCCTATTCAAATGTCCTGGCCAGGAAGGCTATCAGAATGCAGATGAGTCCTTTCTCACACCCAGTCCATCCTGTGTTTGTGGCTGTTCAGAGGGAATGCATAAAGTGTGGCTGTCACCCAGACGTGTATTAGAAACAGGCTACAGGCACGCAGAACAAAGTTAAGAGCAGAGACATGTCCACTTTCTAAAAAGAGGCATTTCTAAGATGGTAATATTAAATCCAACTTTACCATTAAAGAGGTTTTATCACTAGCATTCCAAAGATATTAAACATCAAGAAGCTACTCCTTTCTGATCAGGAATTACAGCTTAAACAGTGTTTTAAGGACTCCCAAATGCTAGCCTATGAGAGGAGTAGGCCTTACTGTAGTGAAAAAGCAAATGTAGCTGTTTGTCACTTCCAGGACATGTAAAACTTACAAGTACATGTCCTGCCTTTTACTTACACAGCACCTGGCCCATAGGGCTACCTAAGGCCTACCTTAGGGGTGACTTATGTAGTAGAGGGGAAGTATAAGGCTTGATGAGTGGTTTTAAATGCCAACTTGAAGTGGTAGTAAACTGCACACACAGGCCCAGCAATGGCAGGCCTGAGACAGGTTTGAAAGGCTACTGGTGTGGGTGGCGCACAAACAGTGTTGCAGGCCCACCTGTGGCATTACGTTTACAGGGCCCAGGTTACTCCGGTGTTCGACTCGGAGCGCTCTGGAGATTGGCTTCCCTTGGAGCGAAGGGCCGCTAGCTCTAGTCATGACTGCCAGCCTTGGGGCGCTGTTATGGTGGCTGTGTTCGCTCATGGAGGAGTGATGATTGCGCCAGAACCAGTGGTTTTGACCTCCCCGGCTGAACCTGGGCAAAAAGACAAGATGGCGTTGCCTGCGGTGTGAGGTCGCTTAGCGGTAAAATAATCTGGCTAGCAGCGTCTGGCCAAAATACTTGAATGACGCTCCCCCATGACGGTGCTGGCAGATGGAATGGGCCGAGCACGGCCGCGAGATGCCCCAAAATTCGGCATCAGTGGGACAGAGGCTGATGGGGTAAGGAGTAACGGGCGGACAACACTGCGCAAGCCGCAGCGCCTTGGCCAGCGGGAGGCCCCTTCTTCGTCCTGCCAAATTTTAAGACAAGAGAACGCCCCCCCCCCCCAGCAACGACCCTGGTGATGAGAATGAACCGGATGCGAGCACAGTGCTCCAGTGCCCGGCCAGCCCCCGCCAGTGCCACTTTGTTTAGGGTTTCAAGCTTGCTTTCCTTTTTTTTTGCAGAGTTGCTCGTCCTCCTGACCCTGCAGCTGCCTCCTCCTGAATCTGCCTTCTGAGTGACCGCGCTATCTTCCCTGCCTTGGATTTCCTGGAGGAGATCAACGACCTTCAACCTTACCTACTTTCAGACCCATCTGCTACTTACACCATGCAGCTTTACCTTTGGGGTTGGTTGATTCTATATCGAATTTTCTTGATCTGATTTTTTTGTTATCCTTAATACCCGCCATCTTGTTTGCCAGCTCTCTGGGTTCATGTCACTGGTTCCTCCATCTTGCGGTTTCGACTGTCCCCACGATGCCCGTTGGCACCGGAGCGACCTGCGCCCTTCATCGACCCATCGGAACCTGCTACACTTCTCTCTTCTGGTTGGACTTGGTTAGGCACCCCTTTCCACCCCTACCTTTACCTGTCCCAGCTCTGTAGACCAGATTATATTGTTACCGATACCTGGACCTGCTCCTGTTTTTTCTGACTTGCTTACTCTTAGTTTTGGCATCCACTTAAGAATCTCTTCTCCATGCCCTGTCTTCCTGGCTTGATATGTATCCTTGCCCTTTTCTTTACCCCTTCTCCAGCTTTGCTCCTTGGTCTTGTTTTTCCATCTTTTCTGATGCTCTAGAAATGGAAGTATTTTATCTTGTGCTCTATTTCAACCGATGTATTTTTGCAATATGCGGTGGTTGGTTTTTTTGCTCCAGAAACTAATTGTAATCTTTGTAATCACTGTTCTGCTGCAATAATTTCCTTATTTTAATGCGCTCTGATACCTCTGGGTCTTGCCAGCCCTAGCGTTCAGTGGAGCCCGAGAACCATTGGCTGTTGCCCAGTGGAGCTGTCCTATGCAGCAATAGAGGAGTCTGGCTATGGCTCATCCCCTCGTCCGTCACCTACCCAGTCGGACTTCGAACATTGGTTAAAACGGTTCCTCATGGTTTTGTCTATCTTTCACATTGACTGCTTTAAATGCTTTATTTCTCCTGATGTACTTTACCCCTTCTGGTCTATCTTACTCTATCAACAAAGCTACAGAAGAGGGACCCTGAATGAGTTAAATGAGTGAGGAAGTAATCAGGGAAATGATAAGTACCAAGGAAACACAAAAAACTTCCTTCACATATATACTTCAATTAGTGGCAATATGTCCATAAGATAAGGTACACCCACAGACCAAGAGTGTTATAAGAAATTAATCCATTTATTGTATCAATGTATCAAAATATATCATTTTCATATTGTTTACATATCCATTTTTTTTTAAATATATACAGTGCAAAGATAATAACAATGATAAACGAGAACACATCCTGACCCAGCACAAAACGTAATAACAGAGTCAATGAGTGAGAAAGCATGGAAAAACCAAAATCTGCAGATGCAAAAACAACAAGAACAATTTTACAAGACAATGGATGACAAAACACAATACAACATGTAAATACAATTAAATAATAAACAGAGAAAAAAGCGCTGACAGGCGTTTCGGAGATCCCATGAAACTCAAAAGGCTCCTTCTTCAGGGCGCATTATGTGAGTCTTTTTGGAAAACAGGTCATGAATTCAGTTCCAATATCATTTTACTTATAGTGCCGGGCTTCACTCAACATTAACAACTGTTGGTTTTCCAAAGGGTCCAATGTTTGAATAAGTACCCTGATACCTCCGGGTCTAGACAGCGCTATATAAAACTCTTCAAATAAAATAAATATGTATATGGTATACCACTTTACATGGGACTTACAGGTAAACTAAATATGGTAGTCAGGTATACACCAGTGTCAACATGTTTAGGGGACAAGCACATGCACTTCAGCACTGGTCAGCAGTGTTAAAGTGCTCAGAGCCCTATGGCCAACAAAATGATACAGCAAAACGTGGAGGTAAGCAGGGACAAAGTTGGGGGAAGACCACCCTATGGATGACAGGTCTAATAGCGTGACTACATGTTGCCAAAATACATAAGCACAAGACATAATCAAGTCTTGAGAAATGAACATCTTGTGTGAGGGAGTAGAGGCGTGGAGGGCTTAGGCACACATAATAAGGAGCAATAAAAAGCAATAGAAACTGCAGGGCTGTGAGAGAAAGAGTAATTTGTCATGTTCTGTGTGGAACAAAGTAGCTCTGTCTTTAAGACATTCTCTATTCCTTTCATCTTATCCAGTAATTTGACCTTTAACTTCGGGTCTCAATCTGCTCACAATACTCTTCGGCTGCTTCCATCATAGTTATAATGTGAATTTACTGAACATGATCCAGTAAACTCAACCAACTCATCATAACTGCTGACAAAACATAATGCCACCTTACTTTAAGCATAGGTGTATTTTGTATTATTTTGTGCCTCTTGTTTTTGACTAGACAGCTTTTCAGTATTACCCTATCTGAGCACTAAATGGTGATAAATGTCAAAATTCCAAGCACTTTGGAAAAGAGTGAAAAGAACATAGCATTGCCTTTCTGTTCTTATTTCCAGTGCTTTATCCATTGTACTGTGGCAGCTGGTGCCCTACACAACTGGCTTCTGACCTTCTGTTTCAATGACAGTGGCGGCTGGGCAAAGGAGGTGGCTGAGAGGTTGATGTAAACACCTTGCAGGGCTTGGCAAGGGGTGACCAAGCCCAGGTTCACGCCATTGTCTGGAAGCTTTTGTCATTGAAATACTACTTAATTTGTTATTTATTTAACAGAATGATCTAGTGAACTGATGCAGCATGAGCTGCACATCCTGACAGTCATAGTTCCCACTGCAGTCATCATTGACAGGAACCAACTGGGGAGGATGTAGCAATGGCTACAGGGCTGATGTCCATCACTGGTGGATCCCAATAAAGTGTGTGCTGGCCTCTCACTTCACCTTTCCTCTAGCCACTCCCTCTGGTGCAGAATTGATGAGATGCACACGCTGTCTCGGGCAGGGCATTCTTAGAATGTTTCAGTAGACATAGCCGCCTGGCAAACTTTCTTGTGATGTCACTCAATGGCAATGTTTTTAAACGAATAGCACCATTGTATTGAGTGTGTTTGAACATTTTCTCCTGAAAAGGGCTGTACTGCAGTAGAAATAATTTTCAATTTAGAAAATGGCTTTCACTATGGAGTGAAAGGTGATTTGTAGTATTCATTTAGTAATAATCAAGGTGCCTGCAATCAGAATATATGTCGCATCCTTCCCACTAATTTGAGTTGATTAAAGAAAATTAATCAGTGCTTAATGTGATCTTATGGGGGCCACAGGCACTTATTTTTGTGGACCGGCACTTACTTTTCCTCATCAGACACTTTCCGAGAGCATAAGAGGCAAAAACACACAAAATTGAAAGACAGAGGAAGAGAAAGACAGAAAATTCATCCCTATAGGAGAAAGCAGAAACCTTTAAGAGTGAGATAACTGGGCAGGTATTGCCTGGTAGTGAATTGAAGAGGACTGAGTTAAATTCAGGACTATGCACCCTTGGTATGCAGGTGTCTGAACAGCGCTTCGGGCACAGCCATTTATTATTTTACAAATAAGCACTGCAATGAGTGGAATTGTTGTAGGACCGGATTTTTGTGACACATGAACGTCCTTGCTTGGACTGTAAACTCAGACCTGCATGGGCTGGCCCCCAATCCTTATAGCTCCCTGAAAGCAATGTTAAGGGAATGATCCAGGAATGATACCTGGTGAGTATTACAATAAGTGCCCGGGGGCGCAACGGGCATTTGCGCCCGCTTTGTATGCCCTGGGGCACTTTGGTAATACAGAAGGGGGCACAGATGCTTGTGCTTCCCCTTCAGTAATACTGATAGCGCTGGCGCACTTAAAGGTACAGCACTGCCATCAGGGAGCATTCTTTCATTTGCATAGGGGCGTGCCCTAAGCAAATGAAGGAATTCCTTTGCCTCTGCCGTATTACAGATGCGGGTGCAGAGGCAAAGAAGCTCTTAGGGGCGCACTGTGAGCAGCCCTCCGGAGGGGAGAAAGGGGGTCCCACTGACCCCCCATCCTCTTGCAGGAGGGTGCAGTCACTGCACCAGCCTGCCAGGGGATATCTAATCCCCTTTAAAAGTGCAGATGGGTTGCCGCCTGCACGGTGAAAACACGGAGCGCTGCAAGGAGCCGGTAGCGTTTTTACATGAATGCGCTGCGCCCAGGCCAGTGTGAGTTTGCGGGTGCCCTGGTGGCAATGCATTCACTATAATAGGGCGCATTGTCATTGGTTGTGCCTGGCACACCTTTTGAAAGGTGCACCCGGCGCAAACAATGAAAATTTGTAATATGGCCCCTGGTGTTCATACAGACAAATACATGATTGGATGCTACCGAGAAATAATGTTCCCAACAACAGAGCCAGTTCTTCCAAAATTCTGGAATATGTTACGAGTTTCATTTCAGAACTAGCCACTAACAATGTGACATTTTAGCTAACAACTTTTTAAACTGTCCTGGAAAATTGTTTCCCCAATTTTAAAATAATGTTATTGCTGGTCAAAACCTCCCCAAGAGTGTGATTTTTCTCAATACAGTAGTTACATTTTCCAGTATGGGTCTAGTATTAAAACATTTCCCCGCTGCTTCTAGGTCCTACACTGCCAAATGGTGATGCATTCATAAATTTTTCTAAATGATGTAAACGCTATGTGGTACTCATAATCCTACCCCAGGCCGTTTTAAGTACAGCCTACTTTCCACTGGACCAGCGGGTGCAGATGGGATACCCCTTGCTCACTGTTCTTCAATTAACTGTTTCTGCCTTATGCAGTTATTTTATCAGCATTTTACTGTGTCTCGAATGTGAAGTGTTCCGGCATTTTAACAATGTCAGCATCTCTGCAGGCGATAGCATTGTCATTTAAAAGTGTTTAAAAGAAACACCAGCTAGAATTTACTCAGATCAGCATATTGTTATTTTCAAAAGTTGACATTTTAGCCAGAAACAATCACTCATCAAAATATGATTTTTTTTATTTTCTACTCTAATTACTAAAATATATATAAAGCAAGTAATGTTCTTATTCAGCAGACACATTTTCCACTCAGTGTTTGCGATAAGACAATGCATCATGTTATACTTTCTGAAAGTGGAAGAAAATATCTAATTATTTCAGTGATTTACGATGTTGTGCGCTGGGTATGACAGCTCGAAGTTTTGTTCGAAAAGTACAAATTATATATTTTACATATTATTGCATTTTTATACCAAATATGTTGTTTTGCATTTTTTGCGCTTTCTTTTGTCTATTTTTTAATCATACGTAAATATTTGATTTTTTTAGGCTGTATTAGCAATAAGATTCAGACATCTGGGATTGCTAGGCATATAAACTGTATTTTGCTGATATAGGCTATGGGTTGTTAAGATTAGGGCCACTGGTTCTCCCAGTCGTCCTCTTATGATGCCATTCTTATCTCCTACGCAGTAGATTTCCATTGAAACTTCTTAGACGTAGCAAGGGATACACCAATGATGAATGGCACCATATTGGGATGGGTACTCTAAATGTCATCTTGGATGATAGTAGGTCCTCAGGAGGGATGGACTCCTCCTCACACATGGCTTCAGTCCTCAGACACCACTGAGGTAACTAAACTATTCAGGACATTTCTCTGCACAATTTGTTGAACTTCTAGTAGGGGAGCTTTTCTCCTCTTATGCTGTCCCTACAGTAAGCTAGTTTGTAATGCCCTTTGTTTCCTTCACTTCCTAGGTTTCCGTATCTGCACACAGAAAGTGGTGTTCGGTGTGCTGCTGGCACTCCATTGGACATAATATTCTCATGACATGACACAATAATAACATAAAATTGTGATCCCTACACAACACCAGTTTGCCCAGGGATCGCAATAAGAAGCAGTGCGATGTTTATCATAGCCAGTGATTACCAGCTGTGGTAAGGTTTGCATCCACTTTACACAATGAAGGTCAATTCATCCTAAGTTTAACCAGTTAAGAATGCCCTTATAAATGCAGGCACAAGGGATCCTGGTGTGCACCTAATTCTGAATAATATGCTCCATTATCAGGACAAGTTACATGCCATGCTATAATTACTGCACTTAAGAAATTCGGACTATCTGGGTGTTAGATTTTATCAGATGTGATAATTATTCTCTATGTATTTAAATTTATCTTCTGAAGATATGTTACATTTATGTAGACACTTAAGCAGACTCAACTAAAAAAATACCCAAACTCTCACTGTTCTCTTTCTCTTATCTATTCTTGAATGGTATGTGATCATATCTTCTCATTTCATCACCTTCTTTTCTATGCATCCCCATTGACTGTTCTCTGGTGTTATCACTACATTCTGTATCAAGATTCAAAAGGTTTCCCCAAATTCCCCCAAACTGTTTAAGTGAAGGTGAATTTGACTAAAGGTGAGGTGAGTGAGGTTGCTCAGGGGGTTATCACCCTCTGTTAATATGTTAAACATCCCATTGTAATATAGCAATTGCGCCTTCAATCCATGCCTCATATCATTTTTTGAGCACTGGAAGGTGGTCATTTTCCAGTAGCAACTATTAATTAAAACAAGCATAGACTAAGTCAAATTCTGTTAATAATATTTGTTGATTGCATAAACATCGACTGAGTATTTCCCTACTAATGACACACAAATTGGTGGAACGTTTAAATCTACAATCACTAACTTTAGAAACAAGTAACATTGTCATGAATATTTGATGCTGTCTTCATTCACCAGTGTGTCTATACCCCCAGTAGGTCTTACACTACAACCATAAGTGTCCTTCCTCTCACCGTTCAGATATACACTGGACAAGCTTAAATTAGGAGGAATTGTGCACTACCCCAACACTGTCCTTTACTGTAATCATGCTATATTCAACGTATTGCCCAAAGCACAAAGATTTATCTCCTAACAGTTGCAAACAGTACCAGAAGCAGAGTACACATCTTTATGAAAAATGTGGATAAACTGGAATATTTGGTTGCATCAAAATAGCCAGACCACCACACACTTTAAACAAGCATTTGCAATGCAACGGTCTCGGCATTGTTAAAGTTAGAGCTATTGGCATTGCTCATGACATTATTTTTGTTTATGTTTTTGTTTTTAAAACATTTAAAGAAACGGCATTGTTATTAACAATGTCAATAGCTTAATCACTCTCCAATTAGTATGGACACTCCCTTGAACTAAAAATGTGCAGAAAGAGCCCATTTTGGAACTGCCCAAGACCCGAATGTGTATTTGTCCGAAGACATATGGTTTGGATTTGGTAGCAAACATCTGATGCCAACATGAAGTCTGAGTTCAAAATGTACAACTGGCAGGCCGTGGCGGGCATTTGTGAAATCCCTCGGCCTTTATGCGTCAGATTGAGCAGTCATGAATCCGATGACTACATCCGAATGCTTGATAATATGCCCCCTCTTTTTTTGGTAAAACGCGCGATAATTCTCTCTTTGCAGATTTTTCGTGTATACACAAACCTGCATATGCACAGACACGCACCCCAACGGTACGCACACGTATGCATCACACACACACTGCTCAAGCTCTATGAAACGTTTGGGGGGACTTCGGCGCTCCAGCTCTGGGGCCAGAGAGTATCTGAATTAGGAGGGAGGCGGGGGAGTTCATCAGACTGGGGGGAGGAGGGTGACGTGTGTAACAAATTAATTAGCGGCCTGTACCAACAGCCGCGTCGTTAACTCCGTGCCCTGTGATCATTACCCTCAACCCCCCTCCAACACCCCTCCCCCTCTGCACGCTCTGGACTCCAGATGTAAAAACCATTGACAAAAATATGCCCAGTACCTGGTTTCTGTGTAACTGACTCCCAGATGTTTTTATCCACAGAAACAGCTCGTGGGTTTAAATGTCCCTGCAAATGTAGAAATGTAGGGAAAGGATCGGAGCTCATCACACGACTATCTATTATGAGAAGCAAAGTACCCCAATCGTGCGTAGAGTGAATATTTTGAGTCATACAGTGTCTGCCCTAGGACCCTACTCGGTTATGGAGCTCCGCAGTACCTTGCAGTGTTTTCATTACGTGCAGTAGGGTGTACTTCACCCCATACAGAGTGCTTACTGACAGGCCGTCATAACGTCATAGCGCTATATGTGGAATGGGATTTTATAATCAGCTCCTGGTATCCAATGGGGAGGCGGGGCTTAATTTAAGGCAGGATTCCCTTCACAGTGAAACCCACAAACTGTGCCGCTGAACTGTTAATAGTGAAACCTACGCATAAACGGCTGACTCGGCTGTGCGGTAAAGATAACATTTCGGCGCACAAAGGCCCGTATAGGCACGTTAGAACAGGCACAGCCAGCAAGGACAGGCCGAGGAGCAGCTGGGACTCCGCACAGCTGGTTTCAGATTCGCGCGGCCAGCAACAGCTGGCGAGAGCCCGCCCTGCGGTACCATCCTGAGCGCTGCAGGGTCACTGGGGGGGGGGGGGGGCTTGTGCAGAAAATGTCACGGGGGTTCACTCCAGCAATCCAGTTACTGGTGTAGCAAGAACATACGGAGACACCACCGCCTTTCTCTGAGGTCAAGCAGAAATGCCTCGGAGAAACGCAGCGGCGTTTTCGGATTCGGGGGCGTGTTTTTCTTTCTCTCCTCTTGCCATTGGCTGGAATGTTTACATTCCAGAGGAGAGAAAGAAAGTAAAAAACACGCCCGCGAATCCGAAAAAGACGGGGCTTCTTTGGAGAGACAAAGCTCTTCTCCAATGGCTGACTAGCATTTAAGAGGCCAGCCAATGGAGAAGAGGGAAGAAGAGGGGCGGGTTCAAGCCCCTCTTCTGAAAACATTAAATCTCGGAGCGAGACTGCGCAAGCGCAGCCTTCGCAGTCGAGACCTAAAAAGACAAAAGTAGCACGCATCTTCTTTCAAACCTATCTGAACTCTTTCAAGATGTGACTTTTGCAACATTCAAATCCTTGGCAGCTGTGCTTTCAGGAAGTCAGTGACCACTTCATAATCCATGTAGATGTACTGTAGTGTGCATTCATTATAACAAGTGACATCAATGCCGATATCAACAACTTAGGGCCCAATCACAATGTCATTCGGAAAGGCTTCGAATCGGATTCGGAATCTCAGAAACCATTTCGGAACCCATATTTCCAACCAAGTCGTGACATTTCCAACCGACCGATTACGATGCAAGGGAGCCGTTCGGGCTGTCGGAATCAGTTCTGCAAGGCATTCGGACAGCCCGAGTCTTTCGGAGCTGAATCGTACAGCTCTAGGGACACGGTTTCTGAGCGAGTGATCATGATGAACGATTCGACAGCTGATCCGATTCAGTCTGCCCGACTCAAAACAGCTGTAGGAATCTGACTTTGGGGACCCATAGCGGCCCCCCTTCATCCATAGGCCTCCAGTTGAATCCTGTGGGGTACCCAAGGGACCTCCTGTTAAACCATGCACAGTGTGGCAGGCACCATGGGGTGCCCATCACAGGGTGCAAGGTTTTCCCCAACCACCCCTTTTTTTAATGAGAGCCTGTGTTCTCTTTCGGAACACAGGCTCCCATTTAAGTCAATGCAAGTCTGACCGAATGATGTTGGGAAGCATCGTAATCGGTTGGTCAGACTCGCTGAACCCAATTCATTCGAAAACGATTCCGAAACCGATACGGTCGGAATAGTTTCCGAACTAAATCGTAATCTGGCCCTTAATGTACTTCTTGTCCAGATTTGCTTACACTAAAACCTTATTTAATCTATAGTTGACTTTGAGAATAGATATTTATTCATTTTGCTGGTATTTGAAACTAGGATATTTGAAACTAATGGTTTCGCAATTCACATCTCATACATCTGTTATAACAAAATAAATATGTGATGCAAAGTAGTTAATGTTTCAGAGCAGAAAGTGTTGATCTTACTATGTGAAAATCAGGCAACTGTGGATGATCCCTATGCCCTGACTTGGTGAGTTAACAAGAGTATTATGTACAGAGTTAGTTTGGGACTATTATTTCTACATTTTATCGCTAGCTACAAAGTTGTCTGCGACCCATCCCAATTATTTTATGTTCAGGAAAAAAGTGCATAAGAATGTAGGGTAATAATTTCTGCTTATTTGTCAGAGGTCTTTTGTAAATGTGCCTTTAATTAAGTTTAGAGGGCATTCCATTCTGGGACACATTTGTAGTCACTTTTAGTATATTAGTTTAATTCCCCCACACGCATTTTTGTTCTTTTAAAATTTTCACTCAACAACTTATTTTGTGACTATTTTTGAAAGATGATTGTGAAATAAAATACATTTCAGCTTGATGCAATCACAGCAACGTCACCTGCCCAGGCTCAGGGTACAGACCCTGGCTGGTGGATCAGTGTCAGGATGCCATCCCAGGATGGCAGCAGGAAGAGTTGACAACGGGTGCAATGCACCAAGGGCTACCGCACTCCACTCTATGATGCCACTGAGGTTAGGGAGCCCTGAGAGGCATGGCTCTTGTCACTGACAGCTGTCAGGGGCCACTGTGGCTTGCTGTCCTGGTGGAAAGAGTTGCCCCTTGGAGGGGGACAGGAGTCACACCCTGAGGGCGGACTGGTCCACACCACTGTGTGGGACATGTGAGTACTGTCTGCCTGCTGGGACACATCTGTGAGCAAAGGAAGTGTAGGTGCTGCACAGATGGGGTCTGCAGGTGAGGAGAAGAGTTCCCTATGGGTCAGCATTGTGGGCCCTGAAAGTATAGACAAAGGGATCCAACTGGGTTCAGGAAGGTCTGGAACTGGAATGCACCCCTGCTGTTGCGGACCAGGGTCCATATTCTATAGTCCCAATCAGGGAATTCCATTGAGGTGTTGATTGGTATCCCCTGGCTTTAGGCTGCTGGAAGGTTGTGTTAGACCTGGGCCTGTTTGCAGGTTTATCTTCAAACTTTTCCTAATTGCCTCCTATTTTTCTAACCCTTTTTTGTTGGCTATAGGATTCTGTGCACTTTACCACTGCTGATCAGTGCTAACGTGCATATGCTCTCTGTGTAAATTGTGATCCTGATTGGTTATCCTTGATTGGCATATATGATTTACTGGTAAGTCCCTAGTAAAGTGTACTGAGTGTGCCAGGGCCTGTAAATTAAATGCTACTAGTGGTGCTTGCAGCACTGGCTGTGCAACCTACATGTGTAGCCCTGTAAATGTGTCTCAGACCTGCCACTGAAGTGTCTGCATGCACAGTTGTAAACTACCATGTTGACCTGGCAAGTGCACCCACTTGCTAGGCCCTAACCTTCCCTTTCCTTACATGTAAGCCACACGTAAGCTAGGCCTAAGGTACCCTCATGGGCAGGGTGCAGTATATGTGAAAGGTAGGACATGTACTGATGTGTGTGACACGTTCTGATACTGAAATACTGTATATTTTGTTTTTCCCTTTTGAAAGGCTACCAGTCCAATCGGTTACCATTGGAGCTGCACTGTAATATTTTGCATGTGTAACTTTCAATTGGGACAAGATAGAAAAATTGAGTTTAGCCTTTCTAAACTCAGAATATAATAACACACCTTTTGGTAAAGGTGGTTTTTAAATTGTGTGTTTGAAAATGCCACTTTTAGAAAGTTGGCATTTTCTTACTTGATCATTCTGTGTGCGAATTGACTGTTTGTGTATTCCAGCCGCGGTCCGTGGAGGGAGTTCCGTGGGGCGGAAAGGCGGGGCGGGGGGTACTAAACACCGGAATATGGATAATTGGAGGTAAGTAAACAATGAAATAAATAAAACGAATTTCGTAGCGCGTGCTGCATCACAAAAAGCGATGCAGCACGCGCTACGAAATTCGTTTTATTTATTTAATTATTTACTTGCCTCTAATTATCCATATGTTTAGTACCCCCCACCCTGCCCCTCCCCCGCCCCGCCTTTCTGCCCCACGGAACTCCCTCCACGAACAGCGGCTGGTGTATTCAGTGTCTGGAGCTGGGGATGTGCATTCACTCTAGACAGTCACAAGGGGGGTTGAGATGTGTGTCCTGCCTTGCCTGGGTGACTCATCGCTGGGCTGAATAGACCTGGTCTGTATTGGAGTGGTGGGAGGAATTTCACTAGCACCTGAATAGGCTGTGTCTCCTTGCTTAACTCTGTCTCCACCCCCAGTTGTCATGCTGGACATGGGAGGACAGACGTGGTTTGGACTGGGCTCAGAGACCCTTGCCACAAAGAGAACAGTGATAAAATGGGGTATAAATATTGGACCTAGAACCCCAAGGCTTTAGATTAGTTCAAGAAACAAGAGGACCCTGCCAAGAAGAAGAGTGGCAGAACTGTGTGAGGAGCACTGCATTTTCTATGTGAGGAGTGGGTTGGCCTGCAGTTGCTGCTTCTCTCTATGGTGGAGGAAAAGGACCGAGTGTTTTTGCCCCACTGTGGCATCCTGCTTGTGGAGAATCTCCAAAGTCTTAGCTGTGCTGGCCTCCTGCTTTGGAAGACTCAAGAATATCAAAGTCTTCCACCCTTGTGCTATTAATTTACTGGAAGTTCCTGGTGATTATGGGAACTTCCCTGGGCTTTTTACCTTATTGGAAATTCCTTGTGCTTTCACTTTATTGGAAATTCCTTGTGCTTTACCGGAATTTCCTGGTGCTTTACTCTGCAGGAAATGTCCTTGTTGTGCTCTGCTGGAAGTTGCTGGGGATTGGCCCATTTGTTGGGCCAATTCCAGGGTTAGCCCCAGCATGTAAATCGAGGCCAGCCGTGCTGTGTTACGAGGTCCCCGGGTGAGGGGAGACCTCAGAGAACGGAGTGTAAGGTGTCCTGCAGTGTCTGGCGATGCCCACAGAACCAGATGAAGTCCCCACTGTATTAAAAAAGGGGGAAGCCTCACAGCCCATGTCAATACCAGCACGGGACCCAGCAATGCCGAGAAGAGGCCCAGGTGTGATCCGCCTCCCGAGGTCCATGGAACTCCTGCCCGGCCTCCTGTTTTTCTGAGAACACCGTGGATTAACTCCCAACCAGAATTTCCAGTGCTCCACTCTCCTACTAATTGCAGGGGGCTACCGGTGTCTACGGAGCCTTAACTGGCCATACAATTACACCCGTAGACATAATACTACAAATCAAAGGATCCATAAAGTTCAGCAGTCCCCTACCAGGGACGCATTCCTACTGGGCACCCTATTCAGCCCGCCGATGCCTCGTACCACTTGCCTAATACAAATTTTCAGCATATTTGAATATTAGGTGCTCACACACCTGTCCTGATCAAGATCTCAGTTTCTTGAGATCGAAACGCAGTCGACCCTAATGCAACCAAACTCCTTGTTTATTATAACAAACAGTGTCTATGAGGAATTTCTTCTTGTTGTCAATTCGATGTATGTTTGTAAAGTTTTTCTCACTTACCACAGCACTCCTTTTCACTTACTAGTGTGCTCCGGATCTATACTTGTCTTAGAATACTGAAATGAAATAATATTGTGCAATGAATACATTAATTGCTTGACAATGTTTACATATGTCCCGTCCCATACTTGCCCATAAAAAACTGTCTTAAGTTGTAGAATATAGGACTCACTGTCCTTTCTGTTTTTTTAAAGAAAATATATCACTATCATGATCTATTGGATTTAAATGAACCACTGTTTTCCAAATCTATCTATTTCTCTAGGTTCCAATAATTGTGGTCCCCTTGTTATGTAATACATACCAGGTGCAAGGCAGAGCAAAAGCACTCCCCACATGCAGGAGCTCTGCCTCTGCTCACGCCACTGCCCCAGTCACACCCGGCCAACCATCCGTAAACCAACGACAGAGCGGGCCATGTGAGTTCGTCCATCCCTCTCGCCTCTGTGGAGTTCTGTTGGGCTACTTTTGTAGTGGTTGCACTCGCAGTGTGCAAGTAGCAGGCAGCCTGATAACCTGCCAGAGCAGTATTACACTGCAATGGTGTGCTTGAGGGTCATCGGCACCATGGGGGCTGATGAGAGTGTGTCAATCCTGGTACTTTTTCTCACTGTCTGCATTTCTCGATGGTGGATATGAATGTTATCTTCCCTATTTCTGAGAACAGAATAACAAGGGCTATTGTTGCAAGATTTAGTTATTGTGTGCATGAGAGGCAGCCAGAGGAAGTATTTTTTAATGAAAATGAGCATCCTGAAAGTATATTTAATGCATGTTATTACTGTTATACTTACAACACTTGCCTAGTTGGGAAGTTGGGGGAGATTTGCCTGTACTACAAGGTGATTATGGGCTAATATGTTTTGTCTATAATTACTGCATTTGTTTTAAATCCTGATCCCAGGATTTATGCCAGTTCATGTCCTAAGGCTAATAGGTGATTACTGTGTATGGGGGTATTATCCAGCTGCTTTATGTTTTAGGTGCTGATGGAATTGAATATCTGGGGGTATGATGTGCACGGTGATGGTGTTTATGTGATTGTGGTCTAATGTGTTGTATGTATAATACAAAGGATATTTTTATATAACCTTGGGTGGAGTCTCTTTTTCTGATGTGCCTAGTGTGTCACTGGTGTGTGTGTATGTGTTGCGCAAACACTTTACGCATTGCCTCTGGTATAAGTATGACTGTTCTGACAAGCTACCAAGGGGGTGAGCAGGGGTTTTCTTGGGTGTGTAACTCCCTTACCCTGACTAGAGTGGTGGGTTCTGCCTGGCTTAGGTGCATACTCTAGCCAACCAGAAAGCCCATTTCTAACACTCGACGACTGGAAATGCGCAGAAGTCAAGCCCCTCTTCAAGAAGCCCTCTCCACTGACCCGACGGACCTCAAAAACTACAGACCCATTTCCCTCCTCCCCTTTGCAGCAAAAGTAACGGGGAAGATCGTCAACATCCAGCTCACGAACTTCATCAAAGATAACTCCATCTTTGACTCCTCCCAATCCGGATTCTGCAGTAAACACAGCACCGAGACTGCCCTCTTAGCCGCCACAGACAACATCCGACTCTCCTTGACCAGGGCCACACGGCAGCCCTCATCCTACTAGACCTCTCTGTAGCCTTCGATACCGTCTCCCACTGCACACTCATCGCCAGACTCCACGGTGCCGGCATACAGGGAACCGCCCTCTACTGGACCCCCTCCTTCCTCACCGACCAAACCCAAAGAATCAGACTCCTGCCCTTCCTCTCCAAACCCACAGAGATCAGCTGCGGAGTACCCCAAGGATCGTCACTCAGCCCCACGCTCTCCAACATCTACATGACCCCCTCGCCACCATTGTCAGACAGCATGGACTCAGCATAGCATCCTACGCTGATGACACCCAGCTCATCCTATCCCTCACTAAGGAACCCGACACCACCAGACTCAGGTTCCAGGAAGGGATGAAAGACGTTGCTTCCTGGATAAGCTGCAGCTGCCTGAAGCTCAACTCGGAGAAGACAGCAGTCCTCATCCTCGAACCCACCCTCTCCGCATGGGACAACACCTGGTGGCCCACCGCCCTCTACAACCCCCCACACCTACAGACCACGCCCGGAACCTCGACATCATACTCGATTCATCCCTCAGCATGACCCGACAGGCCAACGCTGTGTCCTCCACAAGCTTCAACACCCTCCGTATTCTCCGCAAGACCTTCAAATGGATCATCCCCGAATCCAGAAAGACCATCACCCATGCACTCATAACCAGCAGACTAGATTACGGAAACGCCCTCTACACCGGAATCAACAAATCCCTCCTCCAAAAATTCCAGACCATTGAGAACACCGCCGCCTGACGCGTCCTCGGCATCCCACAAGACCACATCACCCAGCACTTACGAGACCTCCGCTGGCTCCCCGTTGAGAAGAGAGTGACCTTAAAGTTACTCATGCATGCCTTCAAATCCCTCTACAACACCCGACCCCAGTATCTCAATGAGAGTCTCCTTCTATGCACCCAAGAGAAGCCTCTGCCCCACCTACCTCGCACAAGCCGAAACCCCTTGCAGCCGCAGAGTCAGAATGGGTGGAAGAGCCTACTCCTACATCTCGGCAAAGACCTGGCATGCCTTCAGGAAGAGCCTCAAGAACTGGCTCTTTGGGTAAGACATAGCTGCACAATCCCCCGTACTTTTACTCGCTCTTGATACGAAAACGCCAGCGCCTTGAGACCCTCAAGGGTGAATAGCGTGCTTCACAAATCCCTGTTTGATTGATTAATAACATCCACTTACCCTTTTAGATTTTTTTCCAAATTTCAAAACTTATAAACTTGTATTCATTGTTTCACTTGATTTGGAATACACACTATTCTCTTTCTGTGTTGCCATTAGAATTTTTGTTGGGTTGCTACTTCCTGGAAGGGAATCTTTACCTGGCTTACGTGGGTTGAGATAAAGATACTGCCAATTAATTATTTTTTTATCTCTTGATAACTATCCTGATGTGGGTATTGAGTGGGTTTATCCAGGGCGCTTTATTCTAATACTTGTACTTCAAACTCCTGACAAGGCACTGCTATGCATTTGGTACAGTAAGCACACTAGTCTATTGGAATCAGTGAGACAGATTGGTTTTTCTGTCAAGTTGCCACTATCAGTAGTGTTTTAATAACGTGCATGAGGACCAAGATTGTCACCTCACCAAGTTTGGTTGCAGCAACTATGTGTGAATTGTGACAGGGTGTGAGAGATAGGATGCTAAAGCATTTATGTATGAATAGAAATATGTGAGTGTGGTGTGTTTTAAGTGGTTGCCTCAGAAATAAGGCAGAGTATCTCATGCGATGTTGCAGCAAGTGGGTATCTGTTCTGAGGCATGGGTTTGGGAGAAAAGTGTGAGAGAAATGCAGTCATATATTCAGATACCTACCAGACAGATAAATGCCAGATTGCCTGTATCATACACTGAAAACCTTATGCAATAAAATCATAGGAAGTGTTTAGAGTGCATGACACAACCAATCATGGGTTTAATTTTGCATCAACTGCACTATATATTATTCAGTCCACATGGGAACAGCAGAAGAGCAGCATTTTTGGTAAGCGATAAAGTACCCCATGCCTTACATTAGAAGGATATTGGAAGTCACTCTGGAGTTACATAACCATATAAAGGAACAATGCCAAAAGCAGAGTTCCTTTAAAAGGTTAAGGAACTCTGAAGCGACTTGCAATATCCTTATCATGTACGGCAGTGGGTACTTTATCCCATATAATACATGGTCACACCATCAGCTTTGCCACAAACCACATTAAACAATTGTGACTGGCTCTTTCATATGAAACAGAGAGCATGTTTGCAAACAATAAGAACAAAACCAGTACCTCTACTGCAAAATGAAACATATCAAAAACCTGTTAGGTATTTGTTGTGAAAAGATATGAGGCACAGTTCAATACAAGTCAGTTTTTCTTTTTCTTTCAAACGCTGCTGTAGTTCAGTATGTAGAAACATGCAGAAATATTCTAACTTTTCTATAACTATCTAAAGAATGCAAAACGTGGTGTTTTAAGCTAGAAAGTAAAGCACTATTTCATGTTTCATTTTTGTTGCTTTAAACTGCTGTTCTGTGACCTAATCTGCTTTTCAACTCGCTGCTGACTCTGTCAAGTTCTGACATTTTTGCCTTATAATCGGCGACTGAATGTGGCACAAGTCACTGATTATAGCGAAATTAGAGAGAGACGTTTATACAGGAAGTACAGAATCCAATGTATTTTAAAATTAATTATACAACCAACTATAGTAAATGCTCTGAGTAGCCCAATAATAAATGGCAAGGAGCAGCGCGCAGAAATAGACAATTAGCCACAGTGTGTGCTGTGATTGATGTACCATGGGCTGATAAATTACCGATCATTGTATACTAAGCATATGCCTGTGGACACCACCCAGGTTGGCCAGCTCGAAAAGCATTGAAAGGGGCATTATACAGCCAGCTACAACATTTGCTGTGATTGGTCTCCATGAACTATGATATGAGCAAATACTGTGTGCTCAGCCACAATTTATTTCTGAGGACTGTGCTTACATGTAGTAATGACAAACCTGCGCGTAAATGTTACTTGCAAGTTCATTCAGAAGTAAAATGGAGTAGGTCACTGAAATGAGCATTACACAACCAGCTACAGCACATTAACACTTGTCTACCCTCCCTTGTTTCTCTTCCAGGAGCATTTTCAGAGCCACAATCTACTTCTCTGCAGCTTAGGCCTTACATATTAGCTTCAATAAAAATTCTTCACTCTGCTGCATACCATATAACACTACAAAATTATACTTGATTCTCATTATTAGCACCTTTGCTAAGATAATATCCATTATAATAGGTAACAGGGCTCTAACTGGAAGGAAAGTCTCATTAAGTCGTATTTGATTTATGCTCATTAACCCAGCACGTACTTACAATGCATGGCGTGTACTCTGTTCCTCCATGCTATTACAAGTATAGTGGGAACAATCTTCAAATATGTTGATTATGCGTGTACATAGACTAAAGCGCTATTACAAATATTTTTCGGAAGTTATTATTTTTCACCACAAGGTGTAAAATTTCTAAACATTATATTAGTCGGTAGTTAAGCACAATCTATTTAAATATCTGTCCCATCTTGTTATGTCTGTTTCCATAATTAGCGTCTTTATCTTTTCAGGCAGAAAACATTAGAGGCTCCATAGCGAGGCAGTGTGGTAGAAGTGCTTAGCAAAATCATGCAATTTGATATTTGATCATTTTTACCTTATCAGTAGGCAGATAAGTTAACTTGATCACCACTTACAGAAACTAATCCTATTTATTATTGCTTTTACGTATTACATTTTCTGACTAAGATTCACCTTCTCCGACAGCACAGATGTGCCACTGATTTTATTTTTATTTAGAAAAACCATAAGTACTCTGCAAGTATATATAGAAGGTACATCGACAATTTAATCCTTGCAACATAAATATTTTTTGCTCTCTTGTTCTCAAAATAGGCAAATCTACATAGGCACCATTCTAATACCTATTAAAGTTAATGTTAATGTTAACTTCTACTTTTTAAGCGTGTAATCACCATCAGGTCTCTTAGCGCTTTGAGAGAGAGGTCCGATACCCACTGCAGTCCCCAGGAAGATGCGTTACAAATGATTAGATTGTGTTCAAAGCCACCCTGAACAGAAGCGTTTTAAGGCGTTTCCTGAAAGGGAGGAGAGTGCAGTTTATTCCAGAGTTGCGGGAGCAAAACTGAGAGGTCTCCAAAGCCCACAGGCCAAGCTGCCACTATCATCCACAGAGACAAAGTTCCTAAAAGTATGATGTATCATCATCATCATAGGCTTTATTTCGATATAAAAATATCTTAAAAAGCAGTACATTTGGCACAGAACAATAAGACAATAAAAGTGGCCAATACATTAACATACAATTAATTATGCAAATGACCCCAATAAATTAGATAAAATCATTTAAGAACAAATTAAACAAGATAGGAACGCCTAGATGATCTAATGCGCCAGGCCCAACCCAGGAACTTAGCTATGCCGCAGGCATAAAGTGGGCGTGGATCAGTTTTTTAAAACACGTAAGGCCTCCTTAAAATGCCTTGTCCCAAGTTCTCTACATAGTGGTTTTAAACATCTACTACGGGGAAGGGCATAGGCCGGACATTCAAAAAACAGGTGCGGGATTGACTCTATCCTATGCTCACAAAATGGACACAGGGAGGTGGTTTGGGTCAAGTGCTTCCACCTAGAGGTAAGATCCCCGACGGGGAGTAGGCCTATCCTAAACTGAAAATACAGTGCCCTATCACAACGCTTTGTGACGATGTCCAGATATGGTTCACAAAGGGGCATATCTTTTATTAGTAGGAAGTCCAAGGAGGTTCTACACAATTTAGAATTACTAGATCTGCTATCAGCTACCCAATTCCAATATAATTTCTTTAACACAGGTATTGGGGGAGCAGTTCTATTAACCCAGGCATTGCCAAGACCCATGTTGAGAAGAAGACGCTTAACTTCTCTCAACCAATGGATCTTGGACCAACCCGGCGACTCCAGCACATCAGTTAGGCCATCCGCAAAGCAAGACAACTCTGGGACTCTCCAGATTCTTGCCCATAAAAGAAGAGGGCGGAGCCTAGCCTGGTCGCTAATTGATCTTAACCCCATGTCTAATAGCAGAGGGAGGGTTGGGGTGCTATAGGGAAGCCCCATTAAGTCTTTCAAAAACGTACTTTCCGAGCGAGACAACTGATCCACCTTGTGTGTCCCCCAGAGTTCGGCCCCATATAAAACTGCACTGACACCCCTAGCCCTGTAAATGTCAAGAATTGGTGCAATGGGTTTTAGGCTTGAGGCACGTTGTTCCTTAAGAAGGACACCCAATACCCTTTTATGTATCATCATGCCCAGCCACCAAAGCAGGCCAGTAATGTTTTAATTAGGAACACGAAGTGGATAAAAAGCAGCAGGATTTATAAAAAAAGGGTTGGTGAGCCCTTGGACGTACTTCCACTCATACCTACTCTTTTCATAGTGCCAATTGACTTCCTCTTTCCCCTGGAAAAGTGGTTGCATCAAGGGAGTTTTGCTGTCCCAGTTACAGATATTATTTTGGCTGAACTCTTCTAAATCACTGAAAACATTACACTCCGTTTTTTAATCCAAACTCTTGTCTGTGCCAAACTGAAGATGTTTTACTTTGTTTAAATGTGCTAAGGCTATCACAATGCAAAGGTCTGAGTCCATGATGGATAGTGTGTAAGAGGGGTCATTTAAAGTATATCCTACATATACCTCGCTAACCATATATAACTGGTCATTGGCAGAGAGGAGATACATCTTCGAAAAGAGATGCTTACTTTAGTCAAGTCACGAATTTAAGTTTGTTCCAGAATAATTTAGGTTTAGCTGAATAATTATAAACTGTCTCAAGATGATTGATCCATAATATGCTATCCTAGCATGTAGAGGGGCATGGGTAAGCAAACACTGCATGGACAATTGAAATTAACACATTGCTATATAAGGAAGCATTCATATCCATGTTATGCTTGCACCAGGTTTGGAAGTTGTAAGGATGTTTGTAACACATATTGTTCATTGTGGCATTAAAATTAACCAGCTATGAGCTTCAGTTTGTGTTCATAGAAGGGCACACTAGATTTTGCTGTTTATTTAACTTCACTTATGAGGCCCTTTATCTAATCCCTCATATATATCATCCCTTGATTAAGTGTCCTGTTATGTGCTCCGGTGGTAGACTTTCTGCTAAACTCAAAAGGACCATCAGGTAAAAGGCATTTTCCTCTTTCTCTATAAAGTGAACTCTTCACTCTCCCTTACCATCTGATGAAAGATATTGCTGTTGAAGACCACTGAAGAAGGATCTCAGGCCTCGATTTTCCTTATCACGCTATTCGATCTGTGGGCATGTATAACATACATCATAGGCATATTGGTGATGGTCTATCACTAGCCCATTTTTATTGTATCACAAAAGTGGGATATTCAAGTTTATTATATGCCCTTTAAAGGAATATGATAGTTTCATCCAAAAGGTTGGTAGCAGGATCATAACTAAAACATTCTGAATATTTTTTCAGTTCCCTCCTTGATGTCATTGAGTTCTTGAAGCTGTCTTAGACTTCTCTGGGTGTGGGGAGGTGTTTTCTTCTTCTGGCAGGAAAACAATTTGAGCAGGTTCCGGAACAAAATTTACTACAACATGGCCTCCAATGTCACACACAGATGTAGCTCACCCCTACAGAGACCCTCTCTTTTGTCCTCCCAGTCAGGCAGGTACCAAACCTAGTGAGAAAGAGCTCTGGGTGGGCACACAGGCTCTGTGTAGGGATAGAGTGCTTCTCCCTCTTGAATTTAGTGAGGGGCACTGAGGGACTGTCAGCAACAGGAAATGTTGCAAATGTGGGTAGGATTCCCCTTGGAAACTTTACCCTTTTAGTTAGCATGTGTCAGGCATAAAGGTGGCTCATTTGGTCACCCGCTTCAGATCACCACTTGACCTTTGGAAGACATAATAAGGACTAGCCCTGCTGTTGAAACATGTGAGAAGTCCTAAAAGGCTGAAACCACTTCCACTTGTACTCAGGATGAAGAAGTGGACTCAAGGTGTCAGTTGGCTATCAGACACAACAAGCAGCTAGAAGCCTGTTTCCTGGAAGAGCACAGATGACCAGTTCCAACAATACTGGCTCTGGGTCCTGCTCGTGGCTTCTGCTGGAGCGGTGTCTTGACTCTCTAGTGCTCTTGCTGAGGTCCTGTGTACTCCTCCTAGTATCCTGAAAATCCTGGGACTTAGAAAGGTTTTGGCTCCAAAGACCTCCAGAGGAATGGGGCAAGCCTGCCAAGTCAATCCAATGAAGGTTCATTGCTGCTGGGTGAAATATTCGGATTGCTCCCAATCTGGGTATTTCCACAGCAGAAAACTGATTTCAGCTGGGCGTTACTGGGAGGCTATCCAGTTTTGTACAGTCCTGTTCAAGGCTACAGCCAACAGCCGTGCCCTGTTGTGGGATTTCAGACTCCAACTTCACTGGGAAAAGACGCGAAACTATCTGGCCAGCAAGAGACATTACTTGGGCACCAATTTAGAATTTCTCCAACCCAGGTGTTTCCCGCCAACAGTCAATGGCTTTACCAGGACCTTGTCTGATGACTATCAGACCGCGTGGACACAACCTGCTGCCTTGCTCCACTGAGGATTTTTGACTCCTGTGATAGAGTATAAGTCAAAAAGTAAAACTTCTGACTGGCTTGAACCTGGTTTCTATATCCGGCCCATGCTCCATCATGTTCGGCCTTAAATCACACCTAGGTACTAATCAGATTCAACCAGAGCACTGCAGTTGGCCAAGAAATATTTTTGGCACTAGTTTTGATTTAAAACTTTAACAATTCATATCTTCGATCTCCTTATTTGATTTCTGGCATTTTGGTGTTATTTTACTCATTAAATTATTTTGTTTTTATAAATTGGAATTGAATTATTAATTTGTGGTGTTTTCGTCTTTTTAACTGATTTAGTACTTGTAAATGCTGTACACATTTTCCAAAGCCTGCCTGCTCTGTGCCATAGCTACCAGAGTTTAAACGACTAAACCTTTACTGGACCTAACAAGTTTAGCAACACTATTATTTGCGAGGAACGACCATCCACCCCAACTAATAACACACTTTCTCGCAATCACGATCCAGGCATAAGTTTTGTAATGAGTAGTAAATCTTTATCTTCATTTCTGTGGTAGGGGTTAAGAGTTTTTTAGCTGTGCAGTTTCTGTGGCAGGCACATCAGTGCGTGTCGGACTCAATCGAGTTTTCAACGTACATTTTTTAATTACTATAAACAAACAATGAATCTAAATTAAATTGGTAATTTTGGGCATAATGCTAACACTAATTACAGCTGGAGACACAAGGATAGCTAATTGGTAGAAAAAGGAGCTACCACATCAGGGAGCATACATGCACACAAAATCTGTGTCCAGCATTTACCATTATCAATCTTTATGAAGTTTAATTGCAGTCATCTTACATTTTTTAACAGAAGACCTTTCCGAAAATAGCAGCTGGAGAGTCACACATATTTACTTATTAAGACCAATTAGATTATATTTTATGATGAAGAATTGTATTTCATCATCTTCACAAACATAATTAATTCACGTCTGCATGATAATTCCTTTGCTTTGGAGTACTTCCTGTATGTTGTAAGCTTGTCAGAGATTGTATTCACTGAGAGAAGCTCTTATTTTTAAAAATTATCTTGTCAATTTCATTGTGACAGCAGCAGAGGCAGGTAGCAACAGCTTTCTTCTGATTATGTTAAAATCTCATCTATTATTTACTTTAAAGTTGACAGCATATATTAAGACTTAATGAAGGCTTTCAGTAATTTCAAAGACTAAATGCATCTCCTCAGATGTTGAATGTTTTTTGTCATTTATGCGTGTCATAAATCCAGTGAAGGCTTTTCTTAAATGAAGTTCTAAAGAAATAATTGAAACTTTCCATTGGTTGAATTGTTCTTCTTTATAGAACTTTGTTTTGAGCTATGAAAACACTGCCCCCCCCCCACTCCCCCTTTGCTTCAATGTCTAATATCTGGTAACAATATACTCCAGTGAAGCATCACTTAAATAAATATATTTTTACTCAAAATAAGACCTGCAAGCATGTTAAATATTCATATCAAAGGTTTGCACTTTTGGGGGGATCCATGTTTCAGGATACTGGGTTTGTAAGCAAGGTTATATGAAGTTGATCAGACCTGGATGCTTTTGCACTGTTGTGGAGCAATTTTGCAACCCTCTTCAACCTACATTTACATCAACCAATTGGCACATAATGATGATGTTTTCCTACTTTTCTGTAAGTGCAAATGATACTTTGCACTAGACAGGCAGTGGGTGAACCTCCTCCTGCGTGATTATGTTTTCTAGGCCATTGCTTAGAGTCGATTCATGGCATCTGCGAGAGCTGGATATTTGCTGGCTTCTCGTCATAAGCATGAAATCCTGTGAGCCAGGACACTAATCCTGGGGAATTAATACCCAGTCAGTGGAAACAGAAGAGTGAAGATGAGGAAAGTGGCTGCGAACTAGAAGCAATTGATTAATAGTAATTTTCGACATGGTTTAATATTACTAGATCTTGGTACCTGCTTAGATTCATGAATTAGAAAGTATCCTGAAGGTTGTAGTGGTTGTTCAGTAACATTTTATCTTTGTGGCCAACATTATTCTGTCTTTGTGCATGCAGTATTCTTATAACCTCCAATGTTTGTGTTTCTTGGTGACTCTCCCTTTGTTGTTGACTATTAGTGCAGAAACAACCTTTTACCATTCTTCAACGAAATTTTGAGCAATTCTTACAGGATCTAAACCCAATGGTGTGCCACCCTCTCTAAGCGAGATTCAGATCTCATCATGAGATACAGGCAAAATTAGTAACACTTGAAAACTGGAATCTTTAACAGAAATTCACAAGCCACTATGCCTCTGAATTTACTAGGGGGTGATATGAGGAATTGGATTTGGGGTTTCGGTTTTGTAAAATATATCTGTCCCTTTTAGCTTTTAGATGATTGTGACTAGGTTGCAGGTGAGTCAGGCAGGGCTGATTCTCACTGGGGCAGAGAGTTTAGAGAGAACGAGAGACGTTGCAATCAGGAATCTCTATGGGCAGTCATTTGTTTTTAACCCCTTCGCTGCGGCGGGAATTCCGCCGCAGCGCTGGGGGGGGTTTGGGGGCTGCGCAGTGGCGCTGTGCTCATGACGGAGCCACTCCGTCATGAGCCACGGTTGAGCTGTGCTCATGACGGAGTGGTTCCGTCATGACTCCGCCCACGGCGCTAATCGCCCGCACAGGCGGGGAATTAGCGCCGCGTGGGCGGAGCGGCCGCCAACGGCCGCGGCATGACGGAACCACTCCGTCATGAGCACACGGCGACCGTGGCTCATGACGGAGTGGTTCCGTCATGAGCAAGGGAGGGGTTAAATCGGAGGTTTTAAAGAGAGTATACATAATTTAATTGGTTTATTTATGGTTATGCCAGACTTATGAAGAGGGGGTATATATGCCCTAGTGCTCACGGACTGTAAATATCGGCTACTTTGTGTAATAAAAGCAGCACCTCAGTTTTCACGCAACCGCCAATGTGTCAGCAACGGTAGAATAACCTTGTCCAGGATGCTCTTCAAAGATATTATACTATTAGATAACACCATTTAGGCAGGGGCGGCTCCTCCGCTAAGGCTTAGGAGCGTCACCCCACTGCTCTGCGAGCTGTTTAAAACTGAAAACTAAAATCATAATAACCAATTTTATTATCATTTTATTTTTTTGTTGCTGCCTAGGTGCGGAGGGAGGAGTGGTGGCACACTCTAAAGTGCACATGACGGTTTGCCCCCCCCCCCCCCTGTCTTGGGCCAGCCAGTCATGCGCACTTTGCATGTTCTGCACTGGGCTGTACAGCCTGGTGGAGAACATGCACAGCCTCCCTGTCCTCGCCTGTGCAATGAATCATGGCGCTCAAACTATCACAATGCTGCTGTAAGGCAGCATCGTGATTGGCTAGGGGAGCCTGTGCGCTCCCTGCCTGAGGAGTCCTGGAAGCGGTAGAAGAGGACCGAGAGGTGGCGGTCGGCCGGCCTGCAGGTAAGTGTGTTTTTTATTTTATTTAATTTATTCCCATGCCCCTCCTCACCACCCTGTTAAGTAGTTGCCGCCACTGAATTTATTTTATTGCAAATCTTGCACAAATCTTTCTGAGTTTGTCACGAGATACATGTTTTATAATGTCCAATTAGATATTTCCTCTTATGCATTCTGTGTGATCCTGAATTATGTATTGTCGACACAGTTTTAGCGAAAAACACCGTAAACAGTTTCCACTACTTTAAAACGAACGCTCCTCGTCTCCACCCTGTGGCATTTGGGGCTACAGGGTTAACAAAGAAAGAAGCAGTATTTGCAAGCTCAGTTATGATACATAGTTAATATGAAAGGCAGGGACGCATTAAAATATAGCCTTTCAGTGCATAAACGTATCCGTATTGGTTACAGCTGTCGATAATATATGCCTCGGCGCTTGACAAGTAGCTCCTCTGTTTTGCTTGTAGATTAGCTTCCAGCCCTGCTCTGTATTCTTTATCTTCATCACTGCACCAGTCCTTTAATTAGGCAGTGAAATCTTCTGCATAGTGATTAGGAAATCACAGCTAAGAAGGTGTTACAAGGAGATGTTTCTGGAATCGGCTCAAAATAGCTTTCAGCGCTTGAAATTCCTGCATGCAGGGAATCATGAAAACATGTTTGTGATCCAAAACACAATGACACTTGACCTTCAGCTGGAGAAGCAATTCAAACTGTGAGCCTATGGTTCTAGGAATGCTAAATGAGATGAGACAAAAACGGGCAATATTGGAGCCACCTGTGCCAACAGCTCATTCCTGCTCTTGAGTGAAAGAAATAATACGAATTTTAATAATGGCGTCCTCCACAGCTGCTTATTCCTGCACTCAGATACATGCATTATACATAAAAAACACAAATAAGATATGTCGGGCCTAGTATTTTGCTAATTTTCTTATCCGTATCAAGCCCATCAAAGTCTCCTGCTTGACCGTTGCTCCCTTATTACATAATACAAATGTTGGGTTTGCTAAATATGAATAGGTAAGTAGGTACATAACAGAGGTTATATTGTCATACTTCCTAGAAGGTATGGAATGCTTTATAATTGTTAACTTATTACACAATCAATTTTACATAAAATACAGTGGCGGCTCACACAGGTAACGCTGTGGTGCAGTGAGGGGGGCGGGGATGGGGCTGGGTGGGGGGTAGTGGAGTTCGACATACGATGGGGAAGTGGAGAGTAAATAAATAAATAAAAGCACTTACCTTGCGCCGACTCGGTGATGCTGCGAGCGCAATGTATGTGTTTTTATTTATTTATTTATTTCCTCTCCACTTCCCCATCGTATGTCAAACTCCAGTACCTCCCCCACCCAGCCCCGCCCCTGCTCACCGCCACACAGTGTTACCTGTGCGAGCCGCCACTGATAACATAACGACCCAAGTGGTGCTCTCACACGAGGGGGGGTGGGGGGTCAGTAATACATCACTACAAACCTGTCTGCTTGCCCTACAGTTCTGCCCTTAAGTTTCCAGTTGCATATAGTAGGTCATCTATGACTCCCAGATGTTCTCGAATGTTTGAGACCTGCACAAACTGTAGCCACATACATCGATCATTCAGTTGCCATGCACCAGTCCATGCTGGAGCACCAGGCCCCGACCCTGCATGTCAAAATTCCTTTCGGAAGTCCATGGGGCAAGCAGGAGTTACTGGGCACAACCATATGTGTTGAGGCCATTTACAAGAAAAGAATAAGTGGATATGCTAAAATGATCTGCACATCATTACTTGTACTCATATGATGTAAGTTTAGGTCAATACATTTTATGGCCACACTATTGGGTGCTAATACACTGCCAAATACTTATCCACTCAAAGTATTATAATATTCTTTGTGACTACAAGTAGTCCAAAAAATCAAATCCACATTTATGGGCAATGTAGCACACCAGAGTATAGTCACACATTTATATAGCAATGTAACAGCGTTTGCACTTAAGAGACCATGTCCATCAAACCATATAGATTACGAAAGACTACAAATCACAGTCACATTCTTCGTTGAGATGTCATATTCGATATTTTATTCCCAATTCAAACAGCAGTCGACACGTGTTTCGCACGGAGGGCTTTTTCAAGGCTCGATAAGTTATTGTTTTTAACGTGAGCAGTGGATCTCTCGTAAAAGATATCAAGGGTTGCGTTATGAACCTGCTTCATGGGTTCCGATATAATTTTCAGTCACATGTTCGTAAGTCAAATCACCATCGATATGAAATTGTAAACTCTCAATTTTTCTTTGTATACAGGGATTATTCACACCAGGACCGTATTACGTCCTCTAGGTTTGACCTTAAAAGTCAATTTTAACAACTCTGCACACAATTCTGCTGTACTTCAACAGTCTTACCTTACCTGATGGCAGCCAACACTTGCAGGTGGACTGGGCAGCATCTCTGCAGTCCTTGGTCTCCCAATTCTGAGAGATTTTTACCTCTTGCAGTCTTTTCTCAATCACACAGCAGGTCTCCTTCAGTCTTTGGATGGTCCGCGTCAGAGTCGCTCATCCTCCTCTGTGGCTCCTCACAATTGGTAAGTGTTCCTTACAGCAGACTTGGCATGACAAGCCCAGGTAACAGCCCTGCTCCCACGATGCCCCCTCCTGGTGCCCGGGGCTTCTGGCTGGCTCTGCACATTGGCGATGGCCTCCGGGCATATACGGGTCACTGAATGGCATTGCACATGAGCAGCGCTGGCCCATCCTTCCTGGTGGCACCCACTTGTAATACACGGGTCTTCAAATGGTGCTGCAAAATGTTGAAGGCCCTTACTTCACGGTGGCCCCTACCTGGCATTCTGGGTCACTGACTGGCACTGCACAAGGATGAAAGCCCTAACTTTAATCCTTTCTGATGGCCCCCACCCAGCTGGGAGTGTAACAGACCTACATTCCTAGTCCAGCACCTAGACGTCGTGGTGATCTCCTCATCTGAATGAACAGTGCTGTTGAACAAAGTATGGAACTAACTTTCACACTTTTAAAGTCCAGATCCAGACACAATGTTGATTTATTGTCTCATCATTAGAACTTCAGATTATGGATGTCAGTTTCTTTAAAGTGTTCTCTCCTCTGTACTGCCCTTTATCAAAAGGGACAGTCTGTCACAGCAACAGTGGCTCTAATTCTGATTCATTCACAACACAAGACAAGTGAGAAACTGGGAATCACACTTGGCTGTCAGCTGCCACTGAAGCAGGTGTCATGCAGGATCAATGGCTTGAGCTGTCCTCTTTATCAAGATTCCCTGGACACAGTGCCAATCTTATCAGTCTCACCAGCTCTCTGACAATGAGCCCAGGCCCCGCTGACCAGTAACTTTCCTGGAATCAAAGAGACAGCTGATGTGTAGAGAGGATGCCCTGCTCTGCTTCCCACAGCATGTGTGTTCCCACTCCAACGCTCAGGAATGTCAGCAATCCACATTTACTGTCCAGGGGGTGCAGTCCCTTACCTCCACTAGCTTCAGGAGCATCTCCAAGCCTTATTTTTCCAAAATGGGACCCAGAGGCTTCTGTGTCATGTACCGTATACATATATTCTCATTATCGAGATCACTGAGTACAAAGACTCCCCCATGACTGCGGGGCCTCTGCTATGAGTGCGGAGGCCCCTTGTGAATCAGGTCCCTTATATACATGTCTTGCTTTTTTAATACCATGCACCCTGCCCTATAGACTTTTAGGGCCTACCTAAGTGGTGACTTATAATTATTAAAACGGAAGGTTTAGGCTTGTCAAAAGGTGTATTTTGGGACGTTGAAATGGATATTTACAACTGCACACCCAGGACACAGTGGCAGACCCGTACACATGTTTTACCGTGCTGCAGCCCACTAGTTCCATTTAATTTACAGGCCCTGGGTACATGTGGTATCATTTACTAGGAACTTACAAATAAATTTAAAGTGCAAATTAGGGTTTTGCCAACTCTTCCATGTTTAGAGGGAAGAGAGAAAAAGCCCTTCACCAGTGTTTAGTAGAGTGTGCAGAGTCCTATAGTCAGCAAAAATGGACTCAACAAAAGAAGACTCATTTCTGGGGCAACAGCACGAACAATATGATCATTCCTAACAAGCCCCCTGCCTTCCACTACTCTAGTTAGAACCGGGAGCTGCTGGATCCTATTTGGAAGAGTCCTTAGGTAGTGTTGTGGCGGGTTGACCCTCACATCAGAGAGGACTGTGGATGCGTATCTTGCTAGACTGGCAGGGAACATCTAGAGCTTCCATAGTTGTAGTGTGGTACTACCAATTTCACTGCCACTGTAGCTGAAAGCTTATAGTCTGTAGAAGTAGTGGTTTAAAGTAGAAGGTGAGCTGTAGTTCCTCTTAAATAGAGCCAATGCTAGAGAGGAAGCTATTGATGAATAAATTAAATATTAAATATGGGTGTTGCTATGTTACTGGTGCGCTGGCAGACTAGATGATTTGAGTCAATAAGACTGGCTGTAGTTGAATCATGCAGTTTTTGTTTCTGTGGTAGTGATTCTCAGTGGAATTCCAGGCCCAAAACAAGGCCATCTCAAACTGTGCAGCCAAACCTGCGTAGGAGCTTGCAGGAACACCCTAACATTTGGTTAAAATCAAATCCTTTCATTGGTCTAGTCTCACCTCTGTGGCAGTAAATACTTAGAAAAACGTAGGTAGGTCATGTCACCAGTCAACACAACTGGTCATACTGGAAATATTCCCTGTCTGCATATATGGCGATGCACACGGGTCACCGTCTCCCTTACCAGGGAGCCAAGATGACTGGATACTGTGTTGTTCTTTGCATCTGCTACCTTTGAAAAGGATGCTGTATACATTTGATGCGATCAATGTGGAACTGCCAGTAAAGTTTGATTATTATATTCTCTGTAGTAGCAGGTAATGCACTGGCAGACCTGGAAATGCTATAAGATGATGCACAAACGTTTCCCAAGTATGTTTTTCATGTTTTTTTCATGTTAGCATGTGATGAAGTCACAAGCCTGCTATGGTGTGAGCCTTTCATGTCTCATGTGCTTTCCCTGAGTTGCATAGCGCTGAATCTCAACTGATCATGAACATATGTGAAGCATATGATCTCTTCGGTACACGTGACTCTTCTCGCGTTAGCTTGGCCGAACTCAATTAACCCTATGAAAGGTGAAGGCGCATGCAAGAATAGATATGCATGCTGCAAAACTGTAAAGACAACTAAATGACTGTCATAGGGAATTACAAAAACGACATATTAATGAACTAGAAACAGCTATTGTTTTTTTCTTTAAATGGTAATACCACAGCTGATGCATGAATAGAAATAGCAGGCCGCAGAGATTGATGGTTAGGCTGTGGTAAAAATGTAGAGGGTGTAGTAGTGGAATTATGCCTTTTCTTGTGAAAACCTCACAGGGTGGAGTGCGAGGCTACTAGTGGGTTAAACAGTAAACATATATTCCTGGAAGCAGGCTATCCACACTCAACTAAAATAACCCACTGGGTTGCAAACCCACTGCCTCCTTTTGTCCCCCAGCTTTCTTTCCCTAACACTTGCACAACATTCATACTACACACCAGCCACCATAGCAAGCCGACAGAATGGCAGCGTTCTTCTTTTCCCCTAATAAGGTATCAAAAGCTCTATAACGTAATGATAATATACTTCCAATATGTTTCCATTAACAATTTTCCCTTCCCACCTATTAATTTTAGGAATCTCTACTGATACTCACATTTTCTGTATACAAATGTGAAATGTTGAGTCAGCCCAACTAGGACTCAACCCAGTGACTTTTACATTATTCGCTCTGCAACGGGTGCATTGCAATCCTATGCTATCCTGTTCTATCAGACGCCAGTATAGACACAGATCCAAGCTGTGTGTCTTTGCTAGACTTTTCACTTTAATCTCAAAATGAACCTAATGGCAGGATCTTGAAACTATTTGGAATTTGATTGGTTCATTTATTTGTCGCATTGAGGCTGACAGTCTTTCCTACCTTTTCTTGGTAAGAGAGTTGGCTGTTATGCAAGACATGATTACATATCTGTCTTGGGCTCCCAGGGAACACAAAGAAATGTTCACCTACTGGACAGATACTTAACTTAAATTTGGGTACTTTGACTTTTTGCTAGTGCCACACCAGCATGCTGTGGTTCCTGCTAGCTGAATGTTATTTCCTTTAAATAATATCACCTTGTGGTTGGCCTTCTGTCTGATCACAACACAAAGGGTCTGATTCACAAAGTTAATTTACACTTTTAAGCAAGATTACACTTTGAAATAAGTTCACTACTCTCGATATCCACAAACTTCGAGTATAAACTTACTGCAAAAGTGTACGTTACATGTTTGCACCCATAGAGTAAAGCAATTGGCTCACTCTTGTGTGGGTGGGTGACGTCCTTCTCTAAATCCCTCCCTGGCCCTCCCTAAACCCTTCTTACTTCTCCTTAATCCCAGCCCCTTTAGGAGTAAATGAGCCCCTTTTACTGCCCACTCCCCTGTGTCCCTCCCACATTTACTACTAAAACGCATATTTAAGTGCGCAGAGACTCCACAGTCAGAGTGGAGAACTCCGCACACGTAAGTATAGGTAAAACCTACATTTTGTATTATGTTTATAGTTCTACAAAACATACTACAAAGTGCAGTTTGTGAATCAAGCCCCCAATCAAGAATTTCATACTTCCAGTTGAATTGATTTTTTTCGGCCACTATTAAAATTTAGACCAATCAGGAGACTACATTAAAATCTGCAGTTTAAAATAATACGTAGTATACATATTCTTTTTTGGGAATAATATGGATCAACAGGCCTAATCTAGCTTTAAGTTAATGTCAATAGTATACATTTATGTAAAATTGTTCTTAAACTGATTATGTTGACACTATCAACATAATATTATTTGAATATACGAGAAACATTTCCAATAAAACATTTCCTAGACTAATTTAGTGTTGTGCTGGGCACTGGAATGGAAAATAGGGTTTTCTCCAAAAAAGATGGGCAGTGGCTGTGGATTAATGCCTTCCATGACTCGGCATATGTTCAGCACAAGGAAAGCAGCCATAACATCTTGCAGAGTTCACTTCCAGTTAAGAATAATATAACCAAGCTCATTGGCAGATTGCTGGAGGAGATGCCCCAACTAGACGATATATTGGGTATCTGGTGAGCGTGCGCAGGAGGCAGGAAAATTCTGAAAAAAGAGCTGTTGCACATTAAAGCTATCACTAAAATCCACAATTAATATTTGCTATGCTCTCACATGCCCCTATATCCCAGCTACTTGTGATTGCAGGGATTAAGCCAACATATAGATTGGAAACCCCTAGCAGACCACCAAAAGAATACTGAAAAGACAGCGTCTGGCAACAGGGAGTGGTGGGAAAGACAATGGTGGATATCAAAAATATGACTGGGCACTTTAACAAGGTGAGGAAAACAGATTTCTTGGGCAGATTCCTAATATTGGGCATAATTTGCACACCTGCTTGACAGGTCTGATGCCAACGGAGACTATATTAAGATTTTGGGTGGTATGAATGGTCAGTATTTGTTGCATTCTAACTGTGCTGAAATTGCAAAAAACATATCCTTTTACCATCCCTGTTTGTATTTCGACCCCATCCCTGGGTTACTTTAATTTGTTTTTACTATTATTATTCTCACTACAAATTTATATATGATGTAGATTTTTCATATATGATGCAAAAAAACAGACCAGTGTGGAAAACTTGTAAGCAATGCAGGTGAATCAGGCAGTATTTTATCATCAACTTGGCTGATGAGGGTTATTGTGGAAGGGATTACAGTAAACCCCAGAGTCACACATGCCTGAATTCATAATAAAAAAAGACAGTTCAGTGTAGCACGCCTGCAATCTTTTCTGTTAGATATGAAGGTAAAACTTTATGTTGAGATGTTATTAAAGCTTAGATATGATGCTGTACCTTCTCGTTGTCAAACAGACCTCGGAGGTGGCGAACCCTAAACTAGAGAAGCCTTTGGCGGTACCCACAATGTAAAGTGATGAAAGAGTTCTGTTCGCTAGCAGGGCCTCAAAGGGGCTAAAATAAAATGAACTGCAGCTGCATCCTGAAAAGGTGTGAATGAAAGCCTCTTGCTGCCACTCGCCGGCTCATTATACAGGAATCATTTATAGCCGCGTGATGGAGGGAGATTTGTAAAACGCTTTGTGGGAGACAGAGGGTGCCCCCACACCTTCTGCTGTTGCACCAAAGAAGTTAAACTGTGCTCGTTGGAAATAAATCACGTCTCTGACAGAACCGTATGAGGGAGAGCAGAATACAACATGCCGAGAAAAGTCGGAGAGCATTGTAAATTAGAACTCTTCAGGGCTTTAAGCGGGCCGGGTCCTGCCGGGGCTGAGCTCCCGCAGTTCTAAAAATCATGTGCTGAGACGGGTCCCTATCGGCCTCTCCAATTTTGCCCTCACCCTCAGGTAAAAAAATAATAATCTTATCTCTGCAGCAGTACCCCCCTTCACTGACTTTGATGAAACTTGAAAGAGACTGGTTATAGTCTCAACATATCAGAACTGAAGCATTCAATATGCGATACAACAAAGCCATAGCTGATGTTTATGTATCCTATGCAACTAACAACCATTGACAAAGCCAATAGCCAATAGCCTGGCTTTTTGTAGATGCAATGTTGCTCATTGTATGATATATCTGGATGCAGAGACAGATGAAGCAAAATACCAGTCAGGTGCCACACCATGCTAAGCACACATTTTCAATATACGTGCTGTTAAGCCACGCCCTTAATTACATCGTCCACGCCCCTTTGAGAACCCTCCCCCCCAGTTTTTTCATCCCACTTAAAGCCCTAGAACTCTTGTACACAATGATGGTGGTTGACTACTGTTAGGTTTTAGGCTCCACCCAGGCAATTTCCATCATGTATGGTATCTCATCACCTTTGTGCTGTACGAGCGGAGCCTCGGTTTCATGTACCACATTACTCCCCCCCAACCTCGTTTTTAGGTCGAGGACCGTCCGGTCTGCCGAAGGCAGAACCGGAAGTCGGAGATTTAATGTTTCTGAGAGTGGCTCTTTAGCCCGCCTCTCTTTTTGGCTCTCCTCCATTAGCTGGCTTCCTAAACGGAGGCCAGCCATTGGAGGAGAGAGCCGTCCCTCCAAATAGGCTCCGTCTTTTTCAGATTCGGGGGCGTGTTCCGTGCTGTTCTTTCCAGTTTTTAGCCATGCCCTTTCTCAGGCGTGTTTTTCTCTCCTCCAGCCAATGGCAAGAGGAGAGAAAAAGAAACACGCCCCCGAATCTGAAAACACCGCTGCGTTTCTCCGAGGCATTTCTGCTTTGCCTCGGAGAAAGGCGGCGGTGTTCATGGCATCCTCTCCCCCTGCTCTTGGCTCCCATGTTGGCTGCTGCTCTGGTCTCGTCCCCCCTGACCGAGCCGCATAGGATCCTAAGGTGTCCGTGCCAGTGTAGCCTAACTGAGGCTCCCCCAGCAGTTTTCAATGTTAAGGAGTTGAAAGTTGTGCCCAGAATTGCCGTTGCTGCTTTAACTGAAACAGTTACTTTAAGGGTCGTTGAAGGTGGGACCCAGAAACTGTTGCCACATTAAGTGGATGAGCTATAGTTTTCTCGTAGCAACAAATAGCTCTGCAAGGAGGTATGCGCTTGTTGTGTGAAGTGCTAATTCAAATCAGTAATGCCAATATCAATGTTCCCCCGGAAGACTTGGGATCGCCCCGTTAACTTTAAGTCAAAGTGCCCCTTGCCGCTTTAAGCGAAGCGGGTTTCTGCTAATCACCGCCCACACATCAGAAAGGCTTCGCACGGAAGTAAGCAGTAGAAGCAGGATATTTGCGTAGCGGGAACTCGTCACGTACCTTGCCCGAGTTGACTGCTGCTATACATACATACATCCTGGTAATCAGGGGTCGATCCTCTCTTGCGTGGCGTGGGTTCACTTGCTGGCGGGTTGCTCCATTGATAACAATTGTCGCCTAAATGAAATAAATAATGAAGCCGATGTCGGTGCAGTTATCGGGATACGTTTATTCAAGATAGGAGCTGGAGCAAACCCGACCAGCACATCAGGGAAACCGTCTCTCCGTAATGGCTGAGGACGGAACGCTGGGCTCTGGAACAAGGCGCATGGCCCGTCCACGAGACCAGACAGCACCACGAGCACCTGCTGCAGCGTTTCTTTCCGCCGGCATTTACCAGGCCTCACATAAATGTCGAGAAAACTCTTGTGATTAATTATCTTCCGGGAAAGCGAGCAGCATTTTGAATAGTTGAGGTTTTGACTCATATGAAGTTAGTGCAGAGGCTTAATAGAACGTGTACTAAGTAGATTACAGGGTGCATATGATGTAAACAGATTACTGCTTTCAAAAGAGACATCCTTCTTCTACTTACCATTTATAACTTAAAGTCCTAATATAGAATGGTGAGCTATTAACTTTATTCCCAGAACTGCATACACACTGCAAAGTAAACATTATTAGAAAATTGATTAATGTTGCAAAAAGGGTTCATTTGGCTTGAAATCAATTCGTATTATTAAAGAGAACTCCCAACTATGCTGTTTCTTTTTCGACTCTGCGTTTGTGCGACCGGTGCTACCACACCGGGTGCTGGCTTCCTGGCGGCGCCGTGTTCAAAAGTTTATTAAACTTTTGAAGCACCTGCTGCAGCGTTTCTTTCCGCCGGCATTTACCAGGCCTCACATAAATTTCGAGAAAACTCGTGTGATTAATTATCTTCCGGGAGAGCGAGCAGCATTTTGTATAGTTGAGGTTTTGACTCATATGAAGTTAGTGCAGAGGGTTAATAGAACGTGTACTAAGTAGATTACAGGGTGCATATGATGTAAACAGATTACTGCTTTCAAAAGAGACATCCTTCTGTTACTTACCATTTATAACTTAAAGTCCTAATATAGAATGGTGAGCTATTAACTTTCATCCCAGAACTGCATACACACTGCAAAGTATACATTATTAGAACATTGATTAATGTTGCAAAAAGGGTTAATTTGGCTAGAAATCAATTCGTATTATTAAAGAGAACTCCCAACTATGCTGTTTCTTTTTCGACTCTCTATCTACCTCACTCTCTATCTCACTACCTCACTCTCTATCTACCTCACTCTCTCTCACTACCTCACTCTCTATTTCAATACCTCACTCTCTCTATCTCACTACCTCACTCTCTGCTAATGCAATAGGTATCACATATGCAAAAAAAAAAAAGCTAATGCCAATAGAAATGACAATGCCATTTATTTAGGGATACAATAATGATAAAAAAATAATGAGCAATACCAATAGCTCTACCTATAATATTGCCGAGACCATTGCATTGTAAATGCTTGTTGTAGGACGCGCCTGGATTCTTTTTTAGAAGGGTTGCATCAGCTCTTAAATTGATACTTCGGGGCAACTTCTCTTAAGAGGAATACTTCTTTGCTGTAAATACACCGCCCCCTCTGCCCTCTTTAGTGTGAACACGGGGATTCAGTTGTTCTTCTTACACAATCTGAATATGAAGCCCACATAAGCAAAATAACTCCTCAACAATCCCTAAAGCACGTGACAGTCACCGACCAAACCATCTTCAAGGCCCTTAAATCAATGAGATCGAAGGCGACGGCAGCGATGTGGGAACTGCCCGGTCCCCTGCTGTCCTGAATTCGCGCCTCCTTGCTTGAATATTCTCCCCTTTGTGAGCCGGCCGAGTTGCCAGGCTACTTCACTCCTCGCTCAGCAGGATTAACCTCAGCAGAGCGAGCCCGCCCTGGTAGCAGCTGGCTTCCTGTCACCCCTCCTCCCACGAGAGACAGTTTATGGGAGCAGCCGCTTCTGCCGAAAATGTAAAGCTCGCAAAGCACATATAGGGTTAGTCCCTCCAGCTGCGATCGCTAGACCAGGGGTGTAGCTTAGTCCGTAAGATTAGGAGGGTTTGAAAATCAGGGGACTTATTGACATGCCTCCTGCGCCACTTTTGCGTCATTTTTAAGAAGGGAAAAGTGACATAGGGGTGGCGCAAGGGGTTTGTAAATAAGCCCCTAGATTATCCAACAATCATGCTGGCCTTTAATGGTAAAGTATCCTATAGAACAAGGAAGGCGCATGAGAAAGGTTTAAGGGGCAGTGGGAAGGGAGAGGAATGCAGATTGAAAGTTTTAGTAAATTAGAGAAACACAAGATTTTGCAAAAATGGCCATTTTGAAGGCTTTCAAAACAGAGACAGGAAAAATTGTGTGCGTGTTTTTGTCTGTGTATATGTAAAACTCTATTCACACTTCACCACACCATACCGAACTGAAATCACTTGTCCCCAACGATTTATCAGAAAATATATTTATTAGTGGTGTGAAAGACCCCAAAGACCTCTACCCTGAAGCTACGCCCCTGCGCAGCACCTTCCTCCCACCCTCCTGCTCCCGACTGCTTTAGCTTTTACACTAACTTACTGAGCACACATTCTCAGAAGTGTTTCTTCGTGGCAGCCACATGCTACATTTAACACGCTAACTCATGCCTGAATAAAAGCTAAAGGGGAGTTTGTGTGCCTTCTAACAAAGTAAAGTGCAGCTTTTAAATTACTGTTCATTGGAGAGCATTTAAAAGGTGCCACAACCTACAAATAATACATTAATGTATAAAATTGCAGCTTACTTGCAGCTATTGATAGCACCACAGAGCCTTTCATGTTAATGTATTTTAGTTGGGTTCTTTATGATGCACTATTGGTTATCTCTTTTGAGATAAACACAACTTTATCTGTTTCAACAACCCACCGAGCTACACACTGTTCAGAAAAATCGATATTCCTCCAAAACTTTGCATTAATACTAATTAGAGGGCACGAACCACAGTTGAAGTTGGGTCCTCCTAGTTAATTGGTGTTATTATTATCAAGATGAATAGTTCAAATCAGGGCTCGAGTTGGGGGTACACGTGGGTGGACGGCGTCCACCCGCTCTTTTCTCAGGGTGGACGCCGTCCACCCTGCCAAGAAGTTGAGCCCCACTCTAAAATATGCTAAACACGTCCCGGGGTAATTTTGAGACACCGGGATACATTCAGCGGCGCCTGCTCGTTATCTGCTTTCCTTCTGAGCAGCAATGTGCAGCCGGGGAGGAGGGCTTTGTCATTCGAGACTCCAGCTGGGCCATAATAAGGGCCGAACTTAAGGGACCATTTGGCCTTCTTTAGTCTGAGTATCCAGGCTGGGGCCTGTCTGAGCCTCACACCTAGATGTAAATGCAGAGGAAGGGAAACAAAAACAGCAGCTTGTTAACACTTCAAAGGCGCATAAGAGAGGCACGATTTTTACGTTGTTGCTACTCCCATATTTATATAATAGATATTATGCACTGTAAGAATATCAGATGTGTTACTCTGTCCCAGGCCAAAATAACAATTTAATTACCAGTATTTTTTATTTGTTTTACAGCACTACTCATCCCAATATAGGGTGTCATATCACATTACAGCAAACATGCACATTATATTGACAATAAATCACACGTTTGTAAATCATTGCACAGGATGTGGTGTTACATTAGACAGTGAGGGTTGCTAGGTGTAGAAGTCACATATCATCCTTCAGAGCTCACTCTGCTATACTAGAAGGATTACAATGCAACTGAGTGTAACAAGAGGATCTCTGTGTTCAAAGCAGTAACCCACTTACTAACCTATCTACATAAAATAAAATCTGCCATCTGCATGTTACATGATGTGCTTTGCAGGAGGTGCATTAACCCTGTATGCAGGCATTTAAGTGGGATGATAAAACTAGGGGGTCTCTCAAAGGGGCGTGGCCAATGTAATTAAGGGTGTGGTTCAAAAACACATAAGCTAAAAATCTGTGCTTAGCATAGTGTGCCGCCTGACTTGTAGTTTGCTGTTTCTGTCATAGCATCCAGATATATGATACAACAAGTAACATCATACCTACAACAAGTCAGGACTATTGGCTTTGTCAATGGTTGTTATTTGCATAAGATAAATAAACCGCAACTATGGCTTTTACATAATATTGATAAAGCTTTCACTTAAAGCCCTGGTGATACCACAACAGTGTTGCTGCTCCTGAGATTCAAAAAGAGAAGGGAAATCCAGAGAGAAAATGACTCTCTTTAAAGGATTTCCCTTCCTCTACAACGCTGACCAGGCATGACGTCATGCCACAACTTCTTCACTAGTGAGAAGTGAGCAGTGTGAGCAGCCCACACTAGTGAGAAGTGAGCACTGTGAGCAGCGCACATCGATGTGCCTGCTGTCACTGCAGTCCGGAAAAAAATGGACAGCCTGTGACAGGGCACAAAACAGAGCCCGATAGAGACCCGTTTCGAGGCCCCCTTTAAAAAACTGCCAGTGCTCAGCACCGGTGAGACCCGGCCCACTTAAAGCCATGCCTGTATGCTACTTTAGGTCAAAAATAGGACTAGACAAAAACAGATCTTTCCATCAAATGTGTTAACCACAAGGCAGCTAAAGCAATCACATCTACATGGAAATGTGCTGCACATGGAATATTACACATGGTTAGGCTGGCAGCAGAGTTAGTTTGTCAATCCTTGGGTAAAGGATCCTGTCACAACTATTGATGTCACTTCCTGTGATGTCACGTCCCACAATGCCACACGCTGTGAAGTCACTCCCTGTGATACTACCTAACTTGGAGAGCCCCCCCCACTTCTGTTTTTCAGGACTTGTACCCTGGTTAAAATTGAGTTGACCTACGAAAAATGAAGGTCGGATTTGTCACCCCAGCATTCATCCTCTGACCTGTTCTTTCACATGTGCAGCAAACGTATTAAGCAACTAAGCTATTTCATCACCATGCAATTTGTAATGCTCATTGTAGTAGGGGGAAACGTAACTTATTAGTACACTACCAGCATTTATAGTTAGAGAGTTAAGTAATATTTCATACAGCTTTTTCCTGCAGCCGGACTGCAGCTCTCACCAGGCGGGCAACTAGAGCCAAATTTTGGGGGGGGCTGACAAATTTTCGGGGGGGGCTAAGTTTTCCAGCCACAGGCAGAGCGGCTGTAAAAAGGGGTGAAAATACAACAAAAGCCTCATTAACGAATAAATGGTCTTTTAAAGACCTGTTAAGTACTCGGGTCCGGCTGCACTTAGATGGATGCCAGCCCGCGAGGCTGTCTCAGCCGGGCTGACACACATGACGGGGGGGGCTGAAGCCCGGTGAGCCCAATGGGTGTTGCGCGCCTGGCTCTCACATACTCTGCTTTGTTTTGTAAAGCTCAAAAATGGGCAGAGTGGCCCATTGATGATCCCCGACCACGTGCTCAGACTGGAGGTGGTACTCTTCAATCAACCAGAACCAGAACCCGTGTTATTTTGCAAGCTGCAAGGCTGGGCATTTAGGGACGTTTGGGAGGTTTGTGTGGGTGAGAAATAAATAGAGAGACGTGTGTGTGTGCGTGCACACCCTTGCGTGAGCATGTGTGTATGCACGTGTGGGGGGGGTTTGGGGGCGAGGAGAGAATGTGTATGTGTGTGAGAGAGAGAGAGGAAGAGTCAGTTTGTGAGTGAACGAGAGAGAGAGAGTGATAGAACAAAGACCACTCAAGGAAATTTCTATCACAGTATATACAATGCGCACCCTATATTAAGGAGCCTGCATGCACCCCTGTACACTCAATCTTCATCTTACTGCACAGATGTGTAATCCGGTGTGCTGTCAGTCTTTAATGGACATTCAGCAGCACTCTACGTGGGATTCATGTAAAGTAAGAATATTTCCTTCCTGTCCATGGTGACTGTAATTCCTTTACAGCATTTCCCTGTAGTGTACATCCTTCAGCATTCCTCTACATAGGACTTGTACATTTATGACCTTGTCTCTTTCAAATGGTTGCTGACACAAATGGAGGACCCTTTACAGTATTGCATTCCCCGTTACATTAACTATTTTGTGCAGTAACTTGTTTCAGCCAATCTTGTTTCACAGAATAGAATTCTACTTGTCTCCCAGCCCAGGAAGCACAGAATGGGGTTAGTGCATTTGAGAAAGCCGTTTAGTGGTCAGAAATCATGTGATTTAGCGAGCCGCAGGGTTTTCCACCACTAAATGGCTTTGTACATCCGGCTCTATGTGCAGAAGTAATTGCAAAATAAGCAAGAGAGTAGCTCATATATTCATTATTAACAGTTTTAAGAATGCAGTTCTTATGCACTGTAGAAAACACAAATAACTGGACATTTGTGGGGTTTTTTGATGCAATATAAATCGAGAAGCAGGGTGGGAGTAGGTAAGGGGCTCTGGAGAATATGAGGAATTAAGGAAGCCAAGGGCAGATAGTTAACCTTTTGCTGTGACCTACTAACACTGGAGATAGGGACCAATGCTTGAAAACAAACAGCTTTGCGGAGACTAAGAGCACCTTCTTCCTAAAGGTGTGATTCAGGTGACAGATGTAAACAATACCTATACTGTAGATTAGAGTGACCACCACATTAGAAGAGAAGTATTACAAGTCATCAGTGCTCAGTTCTTTCTTACCTGCATGACCACTCTGATGCCAACATTGTAGAGGCAAACTCTTTCCACTTTTTTCGGTTACACAATCATTAAGTCACATCTTTGTTATAGATCCAAGCCCTTTACGATTGGTATGCATCCTTCTAAATTTCTGCATTGCATTCACATAGGAAAAAGAAAATGTATCTGCCGGGCCTTTGCAAGATTGTACATTGTCCTTTCAGCCTCACCTTGACTGGTTAGACAGTATCAGACCACAGGAGGTAGCCCATAAACCACAGAGAGACTGGGGCAGTACATGATATCTAACAACAATGTCTCAATGTGGAATTCATTGGAAAGACAAGTTATGTCAAAGCAAACCATACAATAAAGTACTTATTAGAGGAATGAATCCACATAGGGAAGACACAGGGAGACCGAGGATGTAGGGAAATATATATTTTAAGAATGTTCAACACATGATGGACATATTACGTCATATGTACATATCATACGGGTGAGAAGCACTGCGTGACAATTAGTGGCAATGTAACCAACAAAATACTGTGCACAAGTGCTCGTGGAATTTGTGACGGCGCAAGTGACACATAAAGTGGTATGTACAGCGGTGAAAAAGGCGCAACAGAAAAAACAATGGTACATAAATCTGGCAGAGTTAGGGCATTCACACAATTAATGTGAGAGTTTTCAAGGAACAGTAGAGCAAATGCCCATGGACAAAGGGGCGCCAAAAGTAACGCTGTTGAAGTCGACGGCGTTTCGGCCTGTAACACTCTAGGCCATCATCAGGACTGGTTACACATATTTGGGGCAGTGTTGCAGGAAACCGGGAGAAAGATTCACCCAGCGTGGCACGGCCAGAAGGAAATGTGGGAGGTCCGTGAACGCTTAAGTTTGTAAAGGACGGGGGACTCAGTTAAATGGAGTGGTATAGTTGGCGAGTGAATCACCGGAGGGGGGTCCGTGGCATGTTGGCGGCCGGCGTGAATCGGGCAGTGATTGCTGTACATACCACTTTATGTGTCACTTGCGCCGTCACAAATTCCACGAGCACTTGTGCACAGTATTTTGTTGGTTACATTGCCACTAATTGTCACGCAGTGCTTCTCACCCGTATGATATGTACATATGACGTAATATGTCCATCATGTGTTGAACATTCTTAAAATATATATTTCCCTACATCCTCGGTCTCCCTGTGTCTTCCCTATGTGGATTCATTCCTCTAATAAGTACTTTATTGTATGGTTCGCTTTGACATAACTCACCTTGACTGGTTGGCAGAGTCAACGGAGCTCGACTCCTTTGAAGAATTGGTTTGTGTGTCGTACCTGCCACTGCATGGCTTCCAGTGGTGGAACAAGTCTGTACAACGGCTGTCCTCGGGTACCTCTACTGCCATAAAAACACGGCCTATGTAGAGCATCCATTTATGGTGAACATCTTTCCCGGTCCAGCAGGTTGGTCGTATTGGACCCTATCTCCCACAGTGAAAATAAGCACCATACACTCTTTTGCTCCTCGTCCTGCCAACTGCATCACATGCTAGCTATCGGCTGCCTGTGGAATGGTTTTTAGCCATGATGTGCCAATGCCTTTCTCTGCCCACCAGCTAATGAGTGCTTGGAGTGACTGAGAGATGGGAGGGCAACTAGAGGACGATCAGTCGTAATATATACACAGCAGAGCATGTAGGGAGATCAAGAAGCTGCCGCTGACCCTTGGGTCCTAGAATGCTCTGCAGTCAGGAGGATCAAAGGAAATGACATTGAAAGCAAGAGTGCACCTCCTTTGCAAAGCATGTCAGCTTCCCCTTCGATGCATTACAAAGAAAGCACTACAGAGGGGAACTACTGCACCAAATGCGCCAATAGAATGGCTGAAGGCTTCAATGGGGAATGACCAGGCCAACAATGTGACTGACACTGCCAGAAAGCACTGACTGCCACGGGTAAGTAACCACAGCCCCTTCTATATTTTTGTCTTATGACAACATGCACTCTTGTAGACCTGACAGACAGCTTTACCTGAGTCTAGCAAGACCTAAAGAGAAAGAGAAAACCATCCACCAGAAACTCAAATCAACGATTTTGAATCAAAATGTGTGTCTGAGCTACTCCTGGGGTGAAGTGATTCTCTAACAAGAATGCCATATATTTTCATCGCAGAATGGATAACCCTGTTTTCAAACAACAAAAGCACTTCATGAAAAGAAGACGAGGTCCAAGCGATTCTGGCTCCATTTCTTATTTAGCAGGTAGGAACAATGGTAAAGAAATCAATGCTTCATATGTTTCCCACTGTAAAATCGCATTACATGGAGTATACCCCTAGGACTCTACAAATGCAACTCAGAGTCTATGATACAAACTCCCGCTCATGATATTAGCGGGCTTAGTCGATACTACCACATCCAAGAAGACAAATAGTCCGGTGGAAAACGGAGATTGAAATGACTGTAGGTAAAAAGCTGTGTTTGCTGAATCTCTATCACCCCAGCATGATAGGTAAAGTTTTAAGTGCTGCATTATCCAGGCTACTGCATTAGGTGGAGGAAGAACAGGTCATATCCGGTATTGAAGCAGGGTCAGATAGACATCCGACTCACATCTGACTGCTGATCCAGCAAGAAATGTGCATACAAAGACGCCCATGGGAGTAAACGATGCAATGAGTGCACACGACAGCATTCTGAAATATACCACTTAAGACACCTAAAGCGCTTTAAAAAGTATTAACGCCAGAGAGCTATGCAAAACCCAGTGCGAGGCCCGAGTCAGTAGAGCGCTGCACTCCACATGACGCAATGCATTATTCAGTTTTTGTTATCTTTTTTGGGGACACAAAACAAACATGAGTTTCTTTCTTCGTAGCCAGATGTTACATACTTCCAGAAACTCTTTTTTTCTTCGAAATCTGTTATGTTCTGTAAATAATCAGTTTTTTATACAGAGCATAGGACAGACAAAGAGAGGCTTGCACCTTTTCCTATATGTGGCACATACAGGGCATGGTTGAAACATGTCACATTCCCAAGACATATGTCCCTTTTTATTCTCAGTACACATATGTCTTGTTATCCCTTGCACACATCAAATAAATTTCTGCAGGGAACGCCTGTATACAGGTAACATGGGACATGCCCTTTGACAGTCATCTTTGTCACTTTGCAAACCTAAATCTTTGACTAAGTTATACATTTTTCTCCCATTTCTGTAAAGGAAGGTTCCGGAAGCTGCTGAGATTCAGAAGTTCCTAGCAACCAGCATTCCCACATGACTACTGATAAAACCAGTACCCCACTTGTGTGGCTGTACCTAGAGCACACATAGATACCACTGATATAAATGTAAGCAACGCATGTATTGCACTATCTGTGATTCAAAGAAAGTTACCTAACTCACTTCCTTTCTACCAGTGAGAAGGTGCAGAACTTCTCAAATGAAGTAGCAGATAGCAGACATATGCAATATGTATCCTAGGAGAAGGTATTCTCCTGATATCCAAAAGCATATCGTTTCAAGTAACAGACACACAAATAGATGCACCAGCCATACCTACTGCCTACATTAGAGTTGCAATCAGAATTGCTGGGAGGTCTGTAGGTGTACTCAGAATCAGTGCTTGAAATGGGAAAATAGAAGTGCAAGTACTCTGTACCGGAGTACCTGCTTGTTTCTGAGAAGTGCCGGTACTCTCCATTTAAATGTATTACGATTCCCTTGAGAAGTGCCGGTACTGTCCCTCGCAAAATAAAAAAGTGCCGATACTCAATACCGGACAGTACCAGCCCATTTAAAGCACTGCTCAGAATAGAACTAGAAATGACTCTCTCAGTAAAGTGTACATGAATAGACCCTCATAGATTTATTTGAAGTCAGGGGTCTCATTCTTGCTGCTCTTTCTTTGTGTAAGTCAGAATTACATGTTTTAGGAGTATCAACTACAAGTGCAAAACTACTTTTTGAATTGTGAAAAGTGAGTTGTGCACTTATAAATGGTTTTTTTGTACCACAGAGGTTTCCACATTAGTAACTCTGCTCCTGTGGGTGAGCAGTGAATTTTCCAGAAGAGTAATGTTCTGAAAATTTGAGTAGATCCTCCAACGTACACAATTGTGGGTCTTTTAAACCTGGCAATTGTTGGAGATTTATGTAATCAAAGGCAGGAATAAATCCCTATCGAGGATGGGAAGGGAGCTCCCCACAAACTTTGGCGATGCAGGTTAAGGGATCTTCCCTCATAGACTTAAAAAAGGGTAAAATGTATCAAGTACATTTGCCCTTGCACAATCTTACCTTTTTGCATCTTTGAATTTATGAGCATATATTCTCACATGTGAAAAGGAAACTCACAAAACATTTCTCTGATAATTTCTGGAAAACTGCAACTGGTGCATATTAGGATGTTCAACCTGGAAAACGTATACATTCCTGAAATGAGTAAATCAGAAGGATTGGAGTTGTAAGCCTCCAAGTGCCATTTTACTAATTTACTTAACAATTGAACTCTGTATGGTTTGAAATAAAGAAAGCATGGAAGCCTCTAATTAAATCAAATCTGGATGATGATGAGTCAGTTTCTGTTGATGTTTGAGGAACCAACAAGCTTTGGCTAGAACTCCACCATCATAACCTTATTATTTTGGATATACTTTCTTGTTTCTTTTCCTGTTTTCTCTCTCTTTTATATAAATGACTTTTAACTTCTAGCCTTAGTTTGCTTGTAATTCTTCATGGTTTTAGAAACACTAAAATAACCGTCGTGAAATTTCCCTTGGCAACTCATGCTAATTCACTGGACTTTACTCGTGTGATGCAAGGTCCTGACCTCTGCTAGTCACACCTATAAGTCCAAGCAGCACACAGGTCAAGCATAAGCTTCAAGGTAACCACATGCACTCGGATGTAGACAGCATTGAAGAGATAGAGTTATAGTTTGAAACAGTGGCCTCATTCTTACCTGCCAGCATCCTCAGGATAGTTTTCTCAAATGGAGTGGGAATCACCCACATGTGGCTTCTGTGTGTGACTGCACTTGGCTGCAGGGAGCACCGCTCAAAAGGTACCATTAGGGAACATAAAGTGTGTATCACTTCCTAGATGGCCTTCGGGTAGCCTGTTTGCCCCTGTCTCTTCATTAATAGTTGAGTGCAGAGATACAGGTGTCCCTAATTTTGCTGGGGCTACATACTCAAGCAAATGAGAGACTATTGATTTGAGATTGCACGGTCCAAAATGTGTGCCCTGGTGATCTGTAATAGAGAACAGGTGGAAAAATGGGCAACAATGCACATTGTGCCCCTGTAGCCTTATGTGATATGAATCTTGTGTTCCATCATGGTATATTTGTATTATCTGTGCTTTGTGATTTAAATTAAATTACTTCTTTGGTTCTAGATAGGGAAGCCATGTGCAGCGACTGGCCACAATCTGCAGCCCCTAGGTAACTCAACAGAAGACATGTTTCACATTTATGTCAGACACTTGCAGTTTGATTTGTGTGAGCAACTCTTTTAGAATTAACCCAAGAGATCCTCATTTTTGTTAAGGCAAAGAAAAATCATCACACCCGCAATGTGCCACATTTTTCATATTCATGACTTTATTAGAAGTTTCTTACTCCAGCAGTGTTAAAATCTAATTTTAAATAAGGATCTGTTTGTTAATTCATCTTCTTAAAGCAGTGGCGTGTTATAACTAAACGTATTATGCCCACTGCTGCCATTTAGCACTTTTTTATGTCTTCAGAACAGTTCTTTGTCATACTGCGGGCATAACAAATTCTTGTGCACACCTCGCTTTCTCCATTAGGAAATCGATATACTTGAAATGCGTGAATCTTCTCCTCTGTGAGACTCTTCTGTATTGACATTTTACTATGCTTCACACAGCACTGATGAATTAAACCAGTTTGCAACAGAGCAACAGATTTGCTTCTTTATCATGATCTTATTTTTTCAACAATTTTCTTTTGTTTTATTTTAACGGTTTCACTTGTCAGTGGAGAACACAAAACATTGAATAATACTCAAAGGTAGGGCGTCTGCCATATGGCGAGTATTGTCAGTATCCCACCTGCCTAAATATTCACTTGAAAATGGAGTGAAGATCTAAGAACAGGGTTTGAGAGGCTCATGAAGCACGAATAGGCATAAACATGTGCATAATTTCTAGGTTGTGTAATGAATTTTAGGATTGCGCTACAGGTCATTTGTGGAAGAAATCATAGCATTTAAATTATCTTAATTTCATAACACGTTTGTGAAGAAATATAAAGGATTTTACAGCAAATACATCACACACTGGACGCAAGCCTACTAATATATTTTTTCAACTGTATTTTTTCCACAGCAGAAACCTCTAGGATGGAAATGTTTTTAGCCACTATTGGGAAAAGTTCTTTTCTACCTGCTTCTGAAAACCAGATCCCGTGGGCAATAAATAAGTAATCCTGCAAGGTTGTTTTTCTGGGAATGATAACCACCTCATGTGATAACAAGAAGACCTTGTACTGCACTGTTTCAGGATTCAAAGGTTCGGTCAGATCTGACCTCCTGAATTATGATAGAGTCTGTGCAGCTTTTTCGTGAAAAGTGACCTTCAAAATTCACTCCTATTTATAAAGGTTATGTTCAGAACAGAATATTGTACGTTTTTCCAGTGCTGAAATCGCCAACGTTGAGCCTCTGTTGATTCTTTTTTCACCTTCATTGCCTCAATCCTTTGATTGGTGGTGATCTGCTCCCAGGCGACATGCAGCTGTTTGATCTTGCAACATATAAAACGTTAAACCCCTCCCCAAGGACCCCAATTGGCACTGGTCTCAGATTCAACCGGATTTCACTGCGCCTGCCTCCTACATACAGAGACTGTTAATACTTGGTCGAATTAATTCCCTGTTTGTGGTTTATCTGCATTATTGTAGCAGGCGTCCTGCTCCCAGAAACAATATCCACATGTTAGCAATACCCTCTAGGGCCTAAAGTGTCATGTTGAATTAAAATAAATTATAGGGTATGTGTATGCAGGTGTTGAAATTTGGAGTTGTGTAGCAGTAGTGCAAAGCAGCTGCTGGTTGCTGTCACTTTTCAGGTTAGGATGCAAAAAATTGAATTAAAATTTTGAAAAGGTGTTTTTGGCCGGCAATGGAAGCATTGCTGCCTTTCACACAAATAATTTTCCGTAGATAATTAGACATTGAAAAAAAACGAAACCATCATTATTGTTGGCCACACAAGTCCCAATATTTCAAATCCATTCTTTTAGAACCCGGCTCTTAATGCAGTTGGCCAAGTTTCTGCTGTGCCATGTGATGCCCAACCCTTTGTGGCAGGATCGAACATTTACATTGAGTTTCTGCTTTGTCTTGGATTATTCCCTACATAAGGATGAGGATATTACTGTGGTTTACTTTTACCGGGGTTTCAACCCAAGGTCCCAACTTTTCCTCAGATATAGTCAAGTTTGTTTTCAGATGTGGTCCGAGAGGTCACTTAAGAGCAATTTTTATTTTTCATCTGGGTGGACCAGCTGTTCTAGCGCAACAACTCATTAAGTGTGTTTGACCCTATTTTGCATTTCACAATACAGTGTTTCATATCCACGTGGGCATTTTTGTAGACCGATGGATTTTTTCTGCTCAAGATATCACTTAGCAGCAAACATTCCCCTCTTGATAAAGCAAAGAGCCTTCTATCTCTCTGATTAGATGACAAAATAAGATATTGTTGGGCACACTGTGAGGAGTCGTCCATAAAAGCATGAGGGAAAGTTTTCAAGAGTTCTGAATATATGTTCCTTCACTCAACTTCAAAATTGTTTATAGACAATAGACTGTATTTCCCTTTTTGATCACAGCTCAAGGTTACTGGAAGGAGGAGGTAATACCGAGGTGAGTCTATTGGCTTCTCTTGCCCAAGGATATGCAAAGGTTGTCTTAACATTAATGGAAAAATGCTCTATCCAAGCCGAGTCAACCAAGTTGTTCCGTGGTGCGCGTTGCCATTTTAGCCTGTATTTTATGGGAGCCATCTGAGAGATGGGTTCAATTAAGAGACACCCCCTGTCTGATTCCGGGGCAACAGTGGGAATGCCCCATGGTAGCTTGAGCATTGATATCCCAAGTTTATACTCGAAGTAGCCTATGCAGATTTCTGTCTTTTCCAGGCTCCATAACTTGGCTCAAATTGAAATTTTACTTCCCACCTTTGCTTGAAAATCTTTATTGATGTGGGTAGGAAAGCATTGTCCGTGTTTTCCTACCATCCTCAAGATATTTTTGACTGCAGCATCATCTTTTTCTATTGTGAGTATTTCATTGGGATTACAGTTTATTACTACCCCCAGCTATATAAAGGAGTCGACGTCTTTCAGCTTTGTGCCACTTATGAGAATTTGTAAATATTTTGCTTTTTGTTTTGAATGTCATGAATTTTTCTCTTCCTGGGCTGATCTTTTAGTTATTTTTTTCAGTATTTTTTTCCATGGCTCTAAGTTGTGCCTGCAGGCCCTTGTAGGTCTCGTAAATCTATATTGAAACATCAGCATGTAGAGGAAAACGTATAAAGGAGCTGTTTATTACCTGGAACTCACGGGTGGTTTTCTGAATTCTTGATACCAATCGTTAATGTACAGGGGAAAAACAGGGGTGCCATGAAGCAACCTTGTTTTACTCCATTTGTGATATTATATTTTTATTGATATGTCCTTTTTGATTTAATCTCACCTGGGATTATGCTCCAGTATACAGCTGTTTAATTATGGACAGAAGAGCTATATCAATGCCAAGAGTTGACCATTTTTTCCCAAATGAGGCATCCTGAGTCCAAATCAAAGGCCAAAGAGAAATCTAAGAATGCCACAAATAGGGGCATTCACTGCTGCGCTGGATTTGTGAATAATGTGCACAAATTTGAAGATCTGGTTGAACTTTGAGAGTTCTTCTCTAAAATCTCCTTGGATGGATGAAAAGATGTTCTCATTGATGACCCACTTGTCAAAAGCACTAAGGATCAGTTTTTCGAAGATGTTAAAATCGATGTCTAAGGATACGACTATGGTTTGTTTTTCTGTCTATTGTATATTGGCACAATAATGCTGTTCTACCCGGAGGTAGGACAACGATTTTTGCAGATGATCTACAAACATATTTTTGGAAGTATTTCAGCCCATCAATCTGGTTCAGATAGAAACACCTCCAGGGGCTTTTTCTTTTTGTAAGTTGGTTATTGCTTCCTTCGCTTGGTCCCTGATGAGTATCTTGGTCCATAAGTCATCACCATCTCTGCTTATCTCATGTTCTTCTACCGAATGCAATTGTCTTGCACATAATCAACTGTGGAATTACAAATTGCAGAGAAGTGGGTTCTCCAGACTTCTTCAGTGATGTTTGATTCCTGATAGTTTTTTCTGGCTGCTAGACCTTCTCCAATTTTTAACCAGAAAGCCTGTGAGTCCTTTTACAAAGCTGCTTTTTCAAGTTCTTTCTTAGTATTTATGGATTGATCTTGCAGCCGTAATTATGTTTCTTGTTACGTCACTATGAACTAATGTCTTTAATTCCATTTTTTGTATTTCATTCCTCATTAAACCATCCATCATTGGCTGTTTTTCTGGTTACTCCCTGCTTATTGAAGGTGCATATTATTGGTACTATTGGGGTTAGTGATTTCAGGAGTGCATTATACATGAGTATAGTTTGTTGTTCTTGGTAGGTCCTTTCAGTATGAATTTCTGGAGATCAACAGTTCTGTTGGCCATTCCTCTACATTGGACTTGATGTAGGGGTTCCATCACATTCTGACCTGCCCCCTCTAATTTCCAAGGTGGTGTTCGAATTTGCAACTACTCTTTGCTATATCAATATATTACTTTTTATGTCCAAGTTTAAGGCATCATATTCACTTTCTAAGTTCCAAATTTAGTCCAATCCGATGCTCTTATCAGAATGTAATCAATTACAGATTGGGCTCTTCTGTTATTGTATGTCAGAATTTTGAGTACCGTGCTGAAATGATGCCCTTGTTTATACAGAAGCGGGCCTGGCGTGTACCCTTTGCATCTGTTTTAGTAAACACATGTCTTACTGTTGGAATTCAGTATGCCGATTTAAGCTCAATTGATGCTTCATCATCTTCCCCCTATTCTCTAACCTCATCTCAGAATGTATGGTTTTGCATGACAGGGTTTGATTATTGGTTCCTTAATGCAGCTCAGCAGTTGTATGAATCCATTCATCCTTTTCGGATGTATGATGTAACAACGCGTACCATTACAACGTGGTATGTTACATAGCGGTTTTAACAACGCAAGTCATAGGAATAGTGTGAATTACTATTCCAACACCAGTCTACGTACAGTAGGTAGGTGTTGGAAAGTAATTCACACTATTCCTTATCCTACAGCGCCCTCCAGTGCAAGTCGGTGTAACGACTTGCGTTGTTAAAACCACGATGTAACCATACCGCGTTGTAATGGTTGCGGGTTAAAGGATGTTTCCCATCCTTTTCTGTTGTGTGTATATGTTTATTATCCCTAATGTGGCACTGTCCAGTAGTTTGAGGCCACACGTTTGTAGACCGTCTAGTGAATTGTCCCATGCTTTATTAGCAACGCATTTGTCTGCCCTGAAAGATATCCGTAGGCCATCACTATTTCTTGTTTTCACCAGGTGTCATGTGCATTTTGAGTGGTTGATGTGTCCAGGTAGTATCCAAGAAGTAAACGCCCATGTCTCTCGGAGTACTATTATGTCATTGGCAGTCAGAAAATTCAGAAAGTCAATATCAACTGCTTTTTGGGAGATGCCTGCTATGATTCACCCAACGATATAGGTGTTTGCTTCCTGTTGATCAAAGTATTTGCTTCCTATTCTGGCTAGGATGACCCATTTAGACGTCTCAGGAGTCAATAAAGCTTTAAAATGAAGCTGTGCAGGTCACCAGTGGCCAATCGCAATACTGAAGCCCATCCATTGGATACACTCTGTGCCCCAAAGGAATGACTCTGATATGATGGGGTAACCTCAATTACTTGTCCACTATGCCAAGCAGCACATTGAATTCATTGTGAAACACAATGTAATGTGGGTAATAATCAGGAATTGAAAACCTCACTTCAATACAGACCTGAAATTGCTGTATGCAAATTAGATGAAAAGAGATTAAAAAAAAATAGATTCAAAACGATATATTTACGACAATATGTTTTAAAATGGGATTTGCCTGGTCAGTCAGCCATTTTGAAGCATAATTGGGTCACCAATAAACATACCTGGAAAGAGTATTTAAAAAAATTGTTCCTTCGCTCTGCTAAAAACATTCCCATATGCAACTTTTCCCTATATAATGGGAAATAAGGAGGAGGAAGCGTAGTTCCCTGACTTCCTCCGTTCGAAGTACAATGCACTATTACAATGCTATATTCTAACTGAATTTTACCATGTGCCATGTTTGTGCTGAACTGTTACTCAGAATAGATATACAGCAGCAAAAATACAAGTGTATCACTCAAGCAGCTTAGCACGATAGCATTAAAGGTAAAGAAGAGGTGACATTTTCAGTACAAAAGTAATTGTTTGCTGTGGTGCTTCTTTTAACATGTTTGTACTAGGGAAAATCTGAAGAATAATAGTGCGTTAAGTTTAGAATGCAATGTCAACATTGATCGATTCTGCATTTTCACACTATCCTTAATGGGAAGGGCCCAATCTAAATAATGTCTGCCCTATAGGTCAGTTTAACTTCCTAGAAAATCAAGGAGGGAGACTTCACCTTCTATTTGCTCTTTGAAGAGATCAGCAGACTATTTCTGCATATCTGATAGCTGCACTCTGTGGTCATGGTGGAAAAGCTATCCTAATGCACAAGCAGCATAGCCTTAAATACAACTCCTAAAACATTTGAAAAACATAAAAAGCTGATTCTGTTTTCCAGGCAGCAAAGTGTCTGACCTTCATTGATTGTGAGCATTTTTTTTTTTAGGAGATTGTCATGGCCCCAGGAATGACCTATCATGCAAATATTATCAACCAAGCAAACCAACTGTCAGCCTTTCATGGTAATGACATAAGTTCTCTCCACTGCTGCTGCCATTTCGGCAGACACTAGAGATATGAGGAGAGGGAGACACAGAAGTATAGAGAGCGAGAGAGAGTGTGTATGTATACAATTGAGTGACATAGAATGTATAGCATACTCGCTGCAAAGCGTTTCCAAAAGTGAATGAGAGTTGGACTGAATTACAAGAAATGAGTTTCAGTTGAGCTAATGTAAGAGATTCAGTGGGACTTAATTGGATAATCATTTGACTGTCCCTCTCCCCAGCAATGATGACACTCAATATTATTATATTATGTTTATTGCTCGGAAGATGGGCCAATTCAAATAGCATATTAAAGGCTTTGTTATCTACTAGCATTAGCAAGGGTTCACAATGCCCATCCCTGATTTACTCTTTGATATCCCTGATGCAGAGATTACAAACCCTGACTGAAGGCGCCATTAGGTCTGATGGGCTGCCAGCCTTCAGTTTGTTTATCTCCTTGTTCTGTTGTTAAACATTCACCTCATGTGCCTGACCCAGGGTGATGGTCTACTTTCTGGGAAAATGAGTACAGGTTCTCTTAGCAGTCCTTTTTGGAATCCCTGAATTCCAGGTCCTTCCCGACCCCCATCCCTGTAGCCTTGCAGTGGTAACTCAGAAGAGTCAAGGAAATGGCAGGGATCTGGCCTTTATATATGGGTGGGGCTTCTTCAGTTTAGGAAGCACTCAAAGGGAGGAATTGGGCTACATGTCCTCTGTTTAATGCCAGAACTTGCTGATGGTATTCAGGATACCAACCTAACTAAACTCCATTTCTTCCAGCAGGTATTTGATCGCTGGAAGGAAAGGGAAGAACTTCAGAAGTGTGTTTGGGCGGAGGGAAACTGGGCTGCAGGATGTATTGAGGATGCCAGTCTTGCTCAACTCTATTTCTACCCACAGGTCACCAGGGTGGAAAGTATTCCAAGTAAGAAACTAGAGCCTAGACCCTATGCCTATAAATCCTAAGATTAAGAATGTATGTGGTCTTTCCTTAGGCTCAGATGAGAATATCCTGTATACAAATACCGTGCTACTTGACCACAAGAGGAATATCACATTTTTCTTGCTATTCCTAAGAGCCAATAGCTCTTTCTGGCTATATTTTACAGACTTAACATGTATACATTGTTATGGCTGGTATTGGACTTGGCCCTTTTTGCAGGGTCATCCCAGAACGTTTGCTTTCCTCCTGTTTTTATCTGACCTGTTGTTGGTGGTTTAATGACTCTGGGCACTGTATCACTGCTGATCGGTGCTATAATAATAATAATCCTCATTTGTAAAGCGCGAACAATCACCCGTAAGGGTCTCTAGGTGCTGGGGGCTGTCTGGAAGATTAAGCAAGCTATTGCCCAGAGTCACATGGTGCTGGACTAATCTGCCACCGGCGCCGGGGATCGAACCGTGATCCCCAGATTCCAGAGTCAGTCGCCCTGGCCGCGGCGCCACACTTCTTCATTGTGCATGTGCTCTCTCTTGTAAATTTGGTAAGATTGATCTACACCTGTTTGGCATATTTAATTTACCTGCTAGTCCCTTGTACCGTGGTATCCCATATACCCAGGGCCTGTAAAGTAAATGCTACTGGTGGGCTTGCAGTGCCTCTTGCGCCAACCACTGCCACCAAAGTAGGATTTCAAACCTGTCTCAGGGCTTCACTCATATATATAAAGCCCTAACCTTTCACTGTTCACATTCTCCATGTCAATACATAAGTTACAGTCCAAGTACATCTCCATCCCCCGCGAAGATGAAGGAACAGTTCCTAACTCTTTAACCATTCAACAGATAGAGAGGCAAAGATTTGGACATCCCAAAGTTTAGAGACTACAGACAGTAAAGCACAATGCATCCTATTTTCCAACTGTGGAGTAGTCTGACAAGACACTGGGGGCCATATTATGCAAAGTTCCCTGCATGTGCAACGGGCATTGGACTGACTTTCTGTGCCGCTGAGGCACTTTGGTATTACACAAGGGGCTGCAGAGTCTTATGCAGCCCTCTCTTAAACAGATAGCAATTGCACATATGAAATGCTGGTGCTTTCCTAAGGGGGCATTCCCTCATTTGTATGGTCCCATGCCAATAAAGGAAATATTTTTCGTTCGCACCCATGCTGAGTTATGGATGTGGTGATAGAGGCAAAGAGGTCATCAGGAGGTGCCCTGACTGTGTGTCACTAAGAGGAAGAGCACTGTTAGTGCTCCCCCCAAGTGTGCCCCCCTTAAGGGGGAAAATGGGTCCCATGGACCCTGCCAGACACCCCACTGCAGGTCTTCATCCATTCGGCAACGCTCTTCGTACAGTTGTGGAATTTAGATTTAATGGTGGTGGGGTCTGCTCAGAGGCAGAGGATGAGCTGGGTGTCGTGAGAGTAGGATATGATGTTGAGGTCGTGGGTTCTGACAGTGTCAGCTAGAAGTGTCATGCAGGTGTTGAAGAGGGTTGGGCTAATGGATGAACCTTGATGGATGCCGTAGATGGTGCTCTTGGGTTCTGAGGAGTAGGGAGGTAGTTGGATGCTCTGATTTTGTCCTGTAAGGAATGATGCTGTCAATCTGAGGGAGTCCCCATGGATCCCAATGTGGTGCAGTCACTTGATGAGTGTGTGATGAGATACTGTGTGGAATGCCTCAGAGAGGTAGAGAAGGATCATGGCTGCCGATTCTCCTTTGTCGAGGGGAGTGCAGATGCAGTCAGTGGCAGTGATCAGGGGGGTTTCAGTGCTGTGGTTGGCATGGTAATTTGAATGGAAGGCATCAAGCAGATTGTCTCTCTCCAGGTGTTCGGTGATCTGCTGGTTGATGGCCTTCACAAGCACTTTGGTGGGAAAAGAAAGCAGCAAGATAGGGCTGTAGTTTTGGAGTCCTTAGGGGTTGGCAGAGGATTTCTTGAGGAGAGGTCTTGACTTTTGTGTGTTTCCATGTGTTAGTGGCGATGGATGCATTAAGGATGGTGGTGAGTTGGTGGCCAATGCCCTTGCCTCTGAACAGGTGATAGGGGTAGGGGTCACTGGGTGATCCTGAGTGGATGGAGTTCATGATAGCTGTGGTGTTTTTTGGGGTAAGCCGTTCCCATGTGGTGAGTAGCTGATCTGGGAAGGTTTCTGTTGGAGTGAGGAGGATCTGGAGGTCAGTATGTTGGTTCTTGAAGTTCTTGCAGATAGTGGATATCTTATTATGGAAATGGTACGCCAAAGCGTCACAAGTTCTTGTGAGGGGGGTATCATGTTCTCAATGGCCGAAGGGCAGGAGAACTCTCTCACGATGCTGAAGAGTTCCTTGGTGTGATTGACGCTTTGATGCGGTTAGATAGGGTGTCTTTGAGTCATTGGTGGTATTTGTTGAGAGCTGATTTGAAAGTGGCTCGGTATGTGGAGTTTCTGCTGGTGTGCAACCTTCTTTGCCGTTGTTTGCAGCAGTTTTTCATTGTCCTGAGTTCTGGTGTGTACCAGCTGGCTTGTTTGGTGGGACTGAGGGTCTTGTTTTTTTTATGAGAGGATGTAGACATACAGCTAGAGCTGTCGACCTCAAAGCTGAGGAACTGGGTTCAAGTCTCCACAACGACGCTCAACATCCTATGATTCTGGGCAAATCACTTAACCTCCCCGTGCCTAACAAAAATGAATGTGTCCATCTGTAACGAAACTGGTGCTCATATACACAATCCTATACCCGATTTCTCGGGTCTAGTTCACGCGATATAAAATATAAAAATAAAAAGATGAGGGCGACTCTGTTGGTGGCATTGGTGATCCAGGTGGTGAAGTTGTGGACTGCTTGTTCCAGGTTGGATGCAGGGTCGGGCTAGGTGGTGTTGAGGGCCTCCATCCATTGGGTCTGTGGTACTTTTTTTTCAGCTGAAAAAGGGGATTTGGAGGGGCTGGTGGTGGAGCATTGTGATCCTGCGATGGTGAAGTGGATGATGGAGTAGTCGGACCATGTGAGTTCTGTGGCATGGCTGGATTTGACTCTGTTGATGCCAAGGAAAATTGGGTCCGATGTGTCTGGGTTTGGTGACCAGCTGGGTAAGGCCAATATTGCTCATGCATTCTAGGAGATTGGCAGAGTTAATGTCTGTGAAGTCATCCAGGTGGAAGCTGAGGCTGCCTAACCTTCCTGTATGGCGGGAGAGCCCTCTCTGGGTCACCCTCAACTCGAGTGGTTCCACATGCACAGCTGCCGCAACCCAACAATAACCGCTCACTCGGTGCCACCGCGGCCTCTCCTGACCTGGGCCCCAATTCTTCTGCTATGGCATCTGTGCAATGCTTGTGGCGTCGGTTGGCTCTCCACACGGGACGAGTGGTCAGCCCTCAAGCTCTGCTAGTCCGGGGGCATGACAGGATGGAAGGGTCTCAGAGGTCTGACCCGCCACTGTTTATGAGGTCATCACGCCTCTTCTCCACTTGGCGCTGCCTCCGTTGGACTTCCTGTTGCCACGGAAACCTGTGGATCCCACTGAGAGCCTCAGCTGCGGCTCCTAGGTACGGGTCAAATTCCCTCTACTGCACCTGCCTTTTGCAAAACCCAGGTGTGACAACCAGTGCTGGGTTGTCAGGCGGGGCCTCCGCCCTCCAGAGATACACTCTGCTCCTCAGCAGCTGCTCGTTCCTGCTGAGAGGAAAATCACTAAAAAAATGGGGCGTTGCATGGGGACAGTGCTGCACGTGCCTCCATTAACCAGCGCTGGGACTGGCAAATAGAGCTCTCCATGCGCTTTGGAACAGTATGGTGGGAAAACACAGCGCTCACCATGCAGTGTGTGAAAATCAAACAGGGCAAGCCACAAAGCCCAGGGAAGTCATTGGGAGAGAAGAGGCCACAGGCAGGCTCCTCTAGTAGAGTGGCAGTCCCTTCAGCCACCCAGCAGGCAGCAGGTAGTCCCAGACGGCAGTTCCTCCTGGCACACAGCAGTCCTCTGGCAGTCCACGCAGTGTATTTTCTCTCCCAAACATGGAGTCACAGCCCCAGTACTTAGAGTGCAATGTATTTTCTTGTGGGGGGGCACTTCAAACACAATTGAAGTGCACACCACCCACATTCAAATTTTCAGCCCAAGCCACAGACACACCACAGGGGGGTGAAGCCAGCATTGTGGAAGGCAGGCCCATCCCTATTCAGGTGCAGGTGCTACTCCTCCCACCACTCCAAATGCAGACCAGGCCTATTCAGGTGCAAGGGGAAACTCCTCCCGCTATTCTAAATTCAATCAAGGTTTATTCAGCCTAGCGCTGAGTCACCCAGGAAATGCAGGACACACCTCAACCCCCCTAGGAACTGACTGGAGTGAATGCACAGCCCCTCTCCCCTGTCCGTCAGAGCCAGATAGTCAATACACATCCAGGCTGGGAGCAAGGCTACATAAGCCCACAAAAAATGTCCACTCCTAAAAGTAGCATTTCTAAAATAGTAATAATAAATCTGCTTTCACCAGTAAGCAGAATTTATCACTACTATTCCAAACATACCAAGCATGGTCATGGGACCCCTCTCAGATCAGAAATGACCACTGAGCACATATCAGGGAATCCCCAATACAAACCTATGAGAGGGCAGCCTTACAGCAGTGAGAAACCAATTAGGCTGTTTGTCGCTACTAGGACATGCCACACAGTTATGGCTCATGTCCTACCTTTTACCTACACCGCACCCCACCCATAGGGCTAGCTAGGGCCTACCTTAGGGGTGAGTGATATGTAGTAAAAGGGAAGTTGCAGAATTGGCAACCACTTTATATGCCACGTCACAGCGGCAGTAAACGGCGCACAGGCTCTGCAGTGGCAGAGGCCTGAGACAGGTTTGGAAGGCTACTTAGGTGGGTTGCGCAAACAGTGCTGCAAGCCTACCAGTAGCATTTAATTTATGTTTATGTTGACATTGTCAACATAAGCATAAGCAGTAAGTTAACACTTACGCATCAAACAGACCAACTCTGAAAGAAACATGTGATCAGCCTTTGTGTTCTACTTTCTATTTGACCGTTTTTGGGATCAATGGAGAATGGCCCTTAAAGTGGTTCAGGTATTCATTGGGGTAGTTAATGGCGAACCTACATCATGATTTGATTATTATGTAAATTGTCTTGCAGTACAAAACGGAGTGAATATTTACACATGCAATACAGATGTTTGCAGCAAGTGCCCCATCTTCCTTAATTTTCTATCAACAAAAAAGTTACTCAGTATTATCCTTGCTAGGGCGAGTAGCTGTTAAATGATTACCAAATTGCGTCCCACTGAACTTCTTACATTATCTCTACTGTATCTCATTTCTTGTAATTCAGTCCTACTCCTAATTACTTTCAGAAACACTTTTCATAGAGTATGCTATATATATCAGGTCATTCCATCACACACACACACACACACACACACACATATTGTATTGAAAGCTCATTTTGTGCTAAACACGAATACGACTGCTTAAGCAATAATAAGTGATGTATGCACACATAGCAAAAACTCACAAATAACACATCTTAATAAGTAACCTATAAATTAGATGATGGAAAGACTTTTGCATAGTCGTGTCCAGTTGTTCCATGAACAGAAGCAGAATTTACACACAGATTGAGAGATTGTCACTCATTCCGATGTCTATTGTTTTTTTTCTTGCCACTTTACATTTAAGTTTTCATTTCTTGGTTCGTGTGTCTCCCTTTTTAATCTAACAATGGCCTACTGCAGCTGTTTTTATTTATGTTTATATGGCTAAGACAACGAAATGTGAAACCATGAAATAGAGAGTTAATAACAAGGCCAATGAGAAATGCAGTCCTCGGCACAGTAAAGTGCTGGTATGGCAAAAGGAAAAAATGTCTGCCAGTGATATTTGATATAATTTAGTGTGAACAAGATACTAGAGCTATCTGCAAAGGCTTATATCGAACTCTGAGGAGCTTGTTTGGTTGACCTCTTTGAATGCCACCAATATTGAGATCTATAATTTCACGAAATTTGTAATTTCCTTTTAGGTGTTCATGCAAATATATATACAACAGTGGTTTGAACTTCTTTTTTTTACTAAAGCGTTCCCTACTCTCCAGAATCTGTAAAAATAAAGTTTATATTTTTACAAAATACTCAAAAATGATTTATATCAAAGTAACAGCGAGTAACTTTTTTCATAGCATTACATTGTATAGACCCTTCTAAAGTCATATGTACATTGTAGAGGAAAACAAATTTAAAATGTGCAAATATGTATCAATGTGCCATTCCCCACCATTTGCAAGATTCATCCTTTAACTCAAAATGCATCTTTTTGCATTTAGTTTTAACTCAGTTGGTTAAATAAATTGGTATGGAAAATCATCTGCTGCATGTATATGTATGTGAGTGTGCACATGTATTTTGATTCACCCCTCATCAGCCAGGATATCTTGAATCCAGTGGCGAAGTGAGCTAAAGAAGGATGATGGATTCAACCCAGATCTGAGAGTGGGGATGAGGGTCTGGAAAGTTTCAGCGCTCCGTCCATCATCTCCATATGTTTGCCTTATTTCTAAAAGTGGCATTTTCAAACACATAAGTTAAAAACCATCTTTACTAAAAGATGTGTGATTACATTCTTAGTCCAGGCATACTAAACTTCATTCTCCTATCTTCTCCCAATGAGAAGCTATACTTACTAGATAAGAATCTCTCATTCTATCCGAGGGGACAGATAGCCTTTCAATGGTGAATAATGAAATACACTGTATTTCACTATCAGGACATTTCAAACACACACCAGAACATGTCCTACCTTTCACCTACACTGCACCCTGCCCATGGGGGTAACTTGGGCCTACCGAGGTGTGCCTTATATGCGAGAAAACGTAAGGTTTGGGGCCTGGCGAGTGGGTGCACTAGCCAGGTCGACATGGCAGTCACAACTGTGCGCAGACACTGCAGTGGCAGGTCTGAGAACTCTTTGAAGGGCTACTTGTGTGGATGGCACAACCAGTGCTGCAGGCCCACTGGCAGCATTTGATTTAAATGCCCCGGGCACACACAGTGCGCTATACTAGGGACTTAGCAGTAAATCAAATAGGCCAAACATTGAAACACCAATCCATAAACATAATTTACAGTAGGAGCACTTGCACTTTAACACTGATCAGCAGTGAGAAGGTGCATGGAGACATTAAGCCAGCAAAAACTGAGTCAAAACCAGGAGGTCAGAAAGAAAAAACACAGGGGAAATACTCCCAAAGATGCCAGGTCTAACAAAGTTGTAATAGTCACTGTACGCATGGTTTATTATTATATTTTACACAACTTGTTTTTAAGGCAGTGGATTGGTGAACAACATTTGCAACCTGAATTAAACATTAAATAATGGAATTAGCATTGTGACAATACAGCTCATGTTATGGGTTGGTAGACTCTTGATATATGGATAATGTCACCATCGCGCATATTGCTGAAAATATACATTTTTATCAAAAAAATATAGGAACTCTAAAACATTGTTTTAACTTAACTGCTGACTTTTGCCTTAATATTGAAATTGCATATGATCTTGTTTGTACAAAATGCACCTATTTCTCCAGATCATATATTACGCTGAAATACTAAATCATAAAACACTTTATCTAAAACCACCAATAAAAGTATCTATCCCTAGACTTATCAATATATTAAACTTCTCAGGACAGTGTATTTGATTGAAATAGTTGAAATAGGTGGTACAATGAAAGGTTGATGTGAAGTATGATATGTTGGTTCTGACCACAGTGCAGTGGTTGATCGGGGCTCAGAGAATAACATAAAAACTGAATAATTGAGGGGACTTAAACCAAGAACACAAAAGATATTCAAAATTATTAATTTACAAAGAAAATGGCCCGGTGTACCAAAATTTGTTATAAATATTTGAATTACTCTCTTCATGTACAGAGCTACTTCAACAGAAAGGGGAAATATACTATCTAATCAACACAACTGTGAAATATACGCTCCTTTCCTTTCATATGCCGCTTTTCTCAGAACACTTATCAGCATACTATTATTATAACACAAAATAAGTATGTTCATTGTTAGGAAATTTGCTAAATTTCACAAGCAATGTGCTCTCTTTGTTTGCATCCCCTATATTAATAAAAAGTGTACGTGCACTTTCTCACACCCGCTGTTCCACTTGCTCTGGGTTCTTTTTACAGCTTTAAAACTATACAACTTAGATCTTTAGAAGTATACAAATGCATTGCAGAGGTTTGCAAATACCCATAAATCTATGGCTTAGTGAGTGTTCACCTCATTTTCCTGGATTCACCAGAGGGAGCATCCTCTAGATCCCCTGTATAACTGAAGGAAAGTCTGCATATTTAGTGGACATTTTGCACTAATAAGTGACATCATCTCTGAAAGCAAACATAGGCTGACCATGCTTTTTGGATAGGGATCAGGATTTGACCGTGAAATACACCACTTTGGGGAAGATTTACAAAATCTCCACGCAATGCAGCGCAGCCCCCTGCGTGGCTGCGCTGCGTTGCGTGACAGGAAGCAGTGAGGGAGCAAGAGAGCACCATATTTTCAAAGATATGGCTCTCTCCTCCCCTTTCCTTTGCACCGGCGCTGACTTCAGCTGCCATGCGCCATGCACACCCCTTAGCGCGTAGTGCTAGGGTGTGTGCATGAGTGTAGCATAGGTTTTGTACAGGAAGGCTACCCTTCCTGTACAAAATACTATGCTAGGCACATTGCAAAGCTTTTCCCACTTTGCATACGTGCTGCACAGTGCAGCACACATGCAAAGTCGGAAAAGGAAGGAGAAATGAAAGCATTTCTCCTTCCTTGTGCCTAGTTTAAAAGGGCGCAGTTTTCTCATGCTAAAACCAATCTACTGGTTTTAGTTAATTGGGTTTAGCATGAGAAACCTTGGATGGTTGCATGGGAACGCCCATGCACCACCCTTGGTACACCCCATGGCGCAAAGTACTTTTAGGTTATTACCAGTGCTAAACAAATTTAGCGCTGGAAAGTTAATTAGTAAAAAAAAGATTTTGTGCAGATTTGCAGCATTTTTGCGATGCAAACACTGCGCAGATTCTTAGTAAATCCCCCCCTTTGTTTGTAAAGATTGTCTTGTGCATGGAACAATTTAAGAATATAGACAAAACAATATAGACTTAACACAATGGTTACATTCCACATTGTACTGTGTCGTGTGTACAGGAAAAGTTAAAAGACTATGGCCCAAAAACATATACACTTCAGATGAGGATTACATTTCGTATTTTTTAAAAAGGATCCCTCATAGAAGCTGTAATTTTGTATTGCGCCTACTGACATTTATAATAATGTAAAGTTGACAGTCTTTGTCATCGTATACAGAATGCAACTTAATTTTAGCATGCAGTGGCGCCTCAACGATTGAATATTTGAACCCTTTAAATTAACTTGTCTATGACTTTCAAATGTCTTTTTAATTAAGGTATCTACCCTTTTATATGAGACTGGTGTGAGAAATACGCCATACACGAACTGCTACCAAATTTGTGTTGCAAGTCATAATTGCCACTCTGTTGCTTCGTAATTCTATGCTTTAAGGTGTTTGATGTGGTCTGTGCTGTAGGTATGTCAATCTTGTCTCTTTAAATTGACTTATGTGCTCACCCTCCTGCCTGCTTTGACTCCTAAGTTTCAATTCTGTTACTTTTCTTCCGTTTGTCTTTCATTGTTCAGTTTCTTGTTCATGCTCTTTGTAGTTGTTCACACACTATCAATCTACCTGTGTTTTACTTGCTCCAATGACCTCTTTTTATGTCATATCCAGCTCAGCCTCATGGCATTTCGTGATTCATCTAGTCTTCGCTTCCTCATTTAGAATTCAGCTGGCAATCTCAGTAGAACCTCTTGACCCCATACATTGCAAATTTCTCTTTGACATCTTATTTTAAAGATTCTTCCCAATCCCTTAAAAAGTGAACTGTTTGACCTGTAGCTTGTTAAAGCCCTGTTTTCCTGGTAAATGCTTTATTGGTCTTTGGCAGAACTGCACATTTTTTGGTGATTACAGCAAAAGGTCTGGACATGTTATAAATGCTACTATATCTGGCACATTAGTTTAGTATCTGCTCCTTCTAGAAATATGGAGCAGAAATATTTTGTAATAAAAACTATTCATCCTGAACAAACCATGTGAAGCAACGCTGCTGCCAAAATGAATGTGTGCCACGTGTATGTAATAAGTTTGCCTTTCATTACAAATATGCTAATAAAAAATCATTTACGATAAATTCCAGTTAAGATAATGATGTGATCTATCTAGGTACTATGGTGCATTCTATGGTATAGCTGATTGTCACAAAGATTTCACCATGCAAACAATGATTCCTCTACTGCATGACATCAAGCTTGCTGATAGTTCCACTGTGTTTAACAAATGACTAGTTCAGCGTCTAAGATAGTGAATCACAGTTTTGAAGTACGCCTTTCCTCCATGTCAAAGTAGTTTGCTCCTCTAGTAAGGGTCAAACCATCTATGCCATATATGTTGCTATAATTTTGTAGTCCCTTGTATAATCTTGTATAATAACAGCCGTAGCGTAGCTCACATTACATATTAATTCAGTGCAGCAGAGACTTTATTGTAGAAAATGCATTCTAGAGTGACATACAGTGATCTTTAATTAATTTTACAAACATGTCTAGTAACTTTGAAGAGAACATAATAATGTTATACAGCATTTGCTTGGAGCCAACCGGTGGTTCGAACTCATACATAATTATTGTGACTAGATTACCAAATATTTCTATTCTCCGTCCACTTATAGTTACTTTTAAAAAACTACATTTAAATTGATGCTATTATGATTATCTTGAATGCATTAAGGCAATTTAAGTTTTGCTTCCACCTCTTCTGTATGTTTGTATATCTTGGCTTATCGGAAAAGACAGGAGAATATTGCATTACTTATTCCACAGTAGTCAGTTTCTTTAGTACACATGCTTGTCTACACTTAAAAGAGTATGTTGGTAATTAGTCTGTCCACTAGGTGTTTTTTCAGTGTTTTTTGGCCACGAGTCCGTTGTTGTTAACCCCTGACTGTAAGATGCATAAGGCTTCTTTGTAATGAATGAACGTATTGACCATATTTATGATGTTTGGATATTTCTGATATGCCAGAAAATATGAATCAGTGTAAAGTGCCACGAAGTATGGTTCTCCAGGTGGAAGATTTCCACTTTATATCTTGCACTGCACATTAACAGTTCTAGCGATGCAGTCCATGGTGCAGTGAAATTCTTCATTCATTTCCCAATTCCTTCTCTGTATTCCATATGAGGCAGTCCTGTGTTCCTGTGTCATGGTGTGCCCCTTTTAGACCTCAAGCATTACTGTGATGTTGAAGGACATTCAAATGTGCTTTATGTATTTCCTCCTTCTGAAGAATGGCTGAAACCTTGGCCTGTAGCAGCAGTTTCCATTGTGAAAGAAGGCTTTGCACTCACCCATCTGGGCTCCTCTGCCTGCAGGAAAGTAATTTTCTGTTTCTTTCTCTCTGATTCTCTCTCTCTCTCTTTCTCTCACTCCCTTGTTCCCAAATGAACGTACAATAACTTGTTGTTACCAGTATTTGCACCTGTCCTTAAAACTGATTTGATACTTATCACAGAGAAGAACACAATGTGGTGGGTGGAATGCTTGTATTAATCTCAGTAAGTATAGATTACTCTTGTCTCTATTTCAGTCTTTACTGACTGTGCTACTGCAGACAAGGGCCAACCATATGCAAATCAGTATTGGACCAGCCCCAAAATGGATAGTCCAGTGCAATTTAGGCCGCATTCCTGTGCGCAAAAAACAAGCAACACCAGAAATGTTTTAGCCTTGTTAAGTTTCACTTTGTAATAAGCAATCGGGCTTCATCTTGGTAAGTATTTGAAAGAGTTAGTGAAAAAAATCACCTCAAACAGCTCATCCTACCTACTTTCTTCACAATGTCACAAAACACCCCTGATGATACAGACTCATTTACTAATTCAAATGATAAGGAATGTGTACCATGTGTTATATTTGATTTCTCACCAGGGACATACTCCCACACTGCTGAACTGTGAAGATGCGCATTGTAGTCCTTTGCTATGATAATGGTACTCATCTTTTTGCGCCCACTTATCTTGTTTGTGATTAGATCTGCTATTTACATGGGTGTCTTAACACCATAGTCATAACACCAGAGTAGGATTTACAGAGCTCCATAAATCACTAAGCTATATATTTTGTGATGACTATTTGGAATATGTACTATTTTAGTTACTAACTAAGCTTCTGATTATTTTCCTATTGGAATTAGAATTCCCTAGGTATTTTACACTTTTTGAACCAAAAACAAAGTCAGTCATAAAGTCAAGGACAGAAAGAAAATAAGCTTAAGGGAATGTAAGCTGCTGAAGTGGAAATCTCTGTAAAATAGTTACACATGATAGATGGAGGAGTTGCAACCTCTAGGCCAATTGTAGCTTATTCCTCAATCCATCTATGTAACCAATTAATGGCGTACAATCCTATGTTCATGCCTCAGTGTACCTGACTGATTGCTGTGACAGGTGCACACTTATAACATGATTAAATGCCAAAGTATGGCTGCATGTGACTACTGTGTATGGTGGAAGTGGTATCCATAGGAGATGGTTTTAAGACCACGGGCTGTGCATCAAAAAATTATTAGAATTATCATTGGTGCATCTTCTGAGGTTGAAAGTGGAGCATTGTTATAGCCAAAATGTTCATATGGATGGAAATGGGAAGGCAAGGAATGCTACGCAAAGAAATGTTGAGTATATATAGAATTATAGATGATTAACAGTGAATTATGGGGATGTTTTTTGCCAAGGTGTTCTGAGTGACGTCAAATAGACAACGAAAGTGAAGCTCGAGCTATCTATGATGTCACTCAGAACCCTGAGATGCAAAGCATATCCGTAATTAATTTTTTACCCATCTATAATTTTATGTTATGCATGGCTCCCAAAATCATCTGTCCCAGCTTTCAACTACTGCGCAGGGGTACAGGATAATGGGAGAGCTATACATAACATGGCCCCTCCTCCCTGACGCAAATGTGGAAAATAGCTTACCTGCTATCCTTAACCAAACCCACTACCTTTCCTGCCTTCCTTCTCCCTTATGTAGCTGTGCTTTCTGCTTTCAGTCAAGGCAGAGCTGCACTGATAGGCTCTCAGAGAGCCCTGTCTTCTGATCTGGAAGGTCATTATGACATCCAACACTTGATATCCTGCTTTGTAATCAACATTGTGATGTCATAGCAAGGAATTATTATTATTATTATTATTATTATTATTATTATTATTATTATTATTATTATTATTAGGATTTGTAATGCGCAACAAATCATCCCCTGCGGGATCTCTCGGCGCCTTTGGATGCACAGTACCGGTAACTATGACAGAGTAATGATTAGAACAACCAGGTTTTAAGCTGCTTGTTAAACTGCACCAGGGTTGTGCAGGCTCGTATCTCGTCCGGTAGTCTGTTCCAATGGAAGGGGGCAAGATGAGAGAATGCACGCCCACCCCTTTTGACTTTACTACATTTTTCAGGGACAGAGCAAATTCCGGTTGCTCGATCTAAGTATGCGAGCAGGTACATAAGGAATTAACTTCTTCCTTAAGTATGCTGGGCCCGTCCCCTGCAATGTTTTAAACAATGTCGTCAGGAGCTTAAACACTGCTCTCTTCCTCATGGACAGCCAGTGCAGAAGTTGCAAGAGAGAAAGTGACGGGGTGCGAGCTGGTTTGTTAAGGACCATCCGCGCCCCTGTGTTTTGTACAACTTGTAGCCTAGATACAAGATCCTCCCTGAGTCATTCTAGTAGTAAATTACCGTAGTCTAGTCTACTAACTAGCAGTGCCTGTATTAAGGTCTTTCTGGCCTCCAAAGGGATCCACGGAAAAATCTTCCTCAGCATCCTCATTATTCCAAAGCAAGTGCCCAAGACTGATTTCACATGATCCTCCAGCGAAAGTTTATTATCGAGCATGATTCCCAGGTTCCTTGCCTGTTTTTTTGGACTAGGTGCCTCCCCAAGTTCCACAGGCCACCAGTCCAATAACCGTAACTCCTCAGTCTTCCCAGACAAGAGAATCTCAGTTATGACTTTCAGAAACTGAAATAAATGATAGATGCTCTCTACCAGAGCTATACATTACAAGGGAAACAATAGGATTGTCGACACCGATCATGTTTGCAGTCTACTGCTCAGTAAGGGCTTTCGTCACAATATGCCTTCCAAACTTCATTTAACCAATGTCATACTTTCATAGGTTTTCACCAACACAGAGAGTCAGACGTCCACCTTTTTTCTCAGAACCCACAGAAATCAGCTGTGGAGTGCCACAAGGCTCCTCCCTGAGCCCCACCCTTTTCGCCATCTACATGGCGCCACTTGCAACCATCGTCAGAAACCATGGACTCAACATCGTCTCCTACGCTGATGACACCCAGCTGATCCTCCCCCTATCCAACAAACCCACAGCCTCCAAAAACAACTTCCACAGCAGTATGAAAGTAGCAGCCACCTGGATGAAGGACAGCTACCTTAAGCTCAACTCAGACAAGACCAAAATCCTGTGCCCCAAACACTCCGCCTGGGATGACTCATGTTGGCCCGCAGCGCTCGGAACCCCCACATACCCACGGACCACACACAAAACCTCGGCTTCTTCCAGTACTCCTTGCTCTCAATGAACTCTCAGACCAAGGCCGTCTCGTCCTCCGGCTTCCACACGCTCCACCTGCTCCAAAAAATCTTCAAGTGGATCCACCCAGAAATAAGGAAAACAGTCACCCACGCACTCGTCAGCGGCAGAGTCGACTACGGCAATGCATTCTACTCAGGCACCACGAAAACACTCCAAAAGAAGCTTCAAAATATCCAAAACACTTCAGCCAGAATCATCCTGAACATCCCTGGCCACAGCCACATCACTGACCACCCGAGAGACCTCCACTGGCTCCCGATCAACAAAAGGATCTACAAGCTCCTCAAGCACACCTGCAAAGCCTTCCACAACACCGGACCTGCATACCTTAACAACCACCTCTCCTTCCACACCCCCACCAGGCATCTCCACCCTGCCCATCAGGCATGGATCCACAGGACCACCACTGGAGGAAGATTCTTCTCATACTTTTTGGCAAGCACCTGGAACTCAGTTCCTCTACATGTCAAGCAATAACCAGTTCTATCTCAATTTAGGAATGGCCTCAAGACCAGGCTCTCGACTGAACAGCAGAACCCCCTTCCCCCCGCAGCACCTTGAGACCCTTACGGGTGAGTAGTTACGCTGAACAAAACCCTGATTGATTGATTGACCAACTGAGACAGGGGTAGTAAGGCGATGCCAATGAGAATTTAGTGGGCTTCAGTTTTTGTTCATCTTTTCATCCAACAATTACCTGTGTTATTTTTATAGATAACTAAATTGATGAGTAGCTGAAAAATGTTAACTGGGAAGAATATTGTGTCAGTGGCAAGTTCAGTGACTTGCATTGTGCTCAAATACACAATTTCCACTTCTTTCAAACACCCAGAATCAGAGGGGGTAACTTTTTTTGTTGTGAGAAGTTCACAACTCTACCAGCGATCCTTTTTCACAAGTCCTCTATTAACTGAGACATCAGTTAGATTCCAGCTAAGCAAGACTGGTGAGATAGCTTAATTGAGGTTCAAACATAGTTCTCCCGCTAGAGCCAAGTTGAGAACTTGAACATAATATTTACAATGGACAGATGTTGAGGTCTCCCTTGAAATGTAGTGACCTGGTACCAAGATACTGTCCTGTGTGCCGAAGATGGCAAATAGCAGTGTAACCACTAGACTAAAGCATTATATAATAAGAATAAGCATAATAACTTATCAAAGGCTAAGTGTGAACATGTTATCCTACTTCACTGATAATAGTGATCACAGTTGGTATATCATGCCTTGGAATTCATTATATAAATAACTTTTTTTGCCAGTAGGCAAGCCTCTTTATTTTTCATAGCTGATAATATGCCAGGTCTTGCTTTCCAAATAAAATAATCTTTTGTCACTTAAAATATAATATGATTTTAGACATTAATCTGAGATTATTTTGTGGTTTCCTGGTGCCGCTTAAGGCCTCGTCTGATCTGAGGCATTTATAAAGGTGTGTTGTGCCAAGACATATGTCCAATGAAAAACCGAAAGGCAATGAAATGAAACAGAATCAAGAAGATGGTTGCAATCTTTTCTTTAAAAGGGGCATGCCACAGAAAGCTATCTTTCCTCAAAGATCTAGTTTCTAGAGAGATTGGCAGTGACAGACGTACAGAGTAGGACCCTTATCTCCTGAAGAAGGCATTGTTTTGTCACTTTGATGAATGTAAGATAGTTGAGATCTGGAAACTGGCTTCACTGATCTGTAGTGTCTGATGTGTACATAATCATTCCTTGCAGAGTCTGGATTTCCACTGCAGACATTATAGGTGGACTATCACCCTTTCTCTCTAAGCAGTTATACACTTTACAAACCAGACATTTCCATCACAAAGACAGTGCATTCAATAGACTGTATTTTGTTTTATCCTACTTTTTTCAATACTTTTCAACTTTAAACATTTAACATGCATTCCTACTTCTTCACAGCGGGTTATGTTCGCCTTGGTTTGCTGAACACTTTCCTTAAATGCCGGCAATGTACTGGAGGAGCAATAGTCTACAAAATAAAGGTTGCATTCATGCCAATAGGCAAGGCCGGACTGGCCGTAGCAGGGACTGGGTGTTTTCCCAGTGGGCCGGAAGGGTGCGGACCGGTGGGGGCCTTTTTTGTTACTGGTGCCGGTTTTGCAGCAGAGCTGGAATATCGGCCCCCTGTAACAAAAGCAGCATCAATGTTTCCCACCAGCACCCTCACCCATCCTCCTTTGCCTCAAGCTCCCTCCCCCGCTTCCCTGCCGGGGCCAGTTGACTTAATTACCAGGGCTGGTTTGAGTTCTCAGTCTGGCCGTGCCTATAGGGCCTCATCAGACGGAGATGCTAACAGAAGTTAACAGCCCGATCAGAATTACAAATTCCGCGGTTACTCCCTGAATCTGTGGTGCTTCACCCAGGAGACTCCACCTGCTAAATAAAGAATTACTCTCTCTCCTCGGTAACGTCACTGTCCCGGAGTTCAAATGGCACACAGCAAATTTTCAATGAACATGCATGACAGCGTGGCTGAATAGTGAACCTGGAAATAGAGGTGGCAGTCTATATCAGTCACACGAAGAATGTGTTAGGCATTCATTGTGAAGCAGAGAATCACTTGTTGTCATACAGCCCTACCCGCATCTTCCATCGGCTTGCATGGGGACTACCTAATTAGCAGAATACTGGGAGAAAAATATTACACTTATCCTTCAATTGGTTTTCTCTCCTCTTCAATCCTACAATGGTCTTCCTTTGCAACAGCCAGGTGCCTTTGTATATCGTAAAAATTGGAGCATGTGTGGTGTGCCTTCCCATTTATGTAAACCTAGAGCACATATTCATCATAAGAACACTTAAAGAGTTACAGAGAAGATACAGCAATTTAAAACGTTAAGGGTCACTTAATGTGCATTTACTCATTTTAAGACAAATTGGGAAAAATTACCTGCTTCTGTGTTACATAATGTGTGCACAACTCCCACTGCCACTCCAAAAATAATTACTAGACTGCGATTGTTCAGTACACTAGGCATCATCAAAATCCAATTACAGCCAAGAAACACGCGTATTTATAGTACTACAGAGTCAGCCTCTTTGTATTAAAGTGCAATCTTAATTACAGCTCAGAGAAGGCAACTGCCAGCTTAGCCTCACTTATTGGTCCTTGGCCGCAAAGCACTCTCCCAACTGTATACTAATAAAGTCATCTCCTAGCCGGCCATGCTGTAGCAGGTTTGTTAATGCTCTTGGACACAGGTAACGAGATCACAAAGAAACCTTTAAAACTAAGCGTCATTTCCAGATCCTGACATTGTGCCTCTTGGAGATTTGTGAAGTGCCACAAACCTTTAAGCAGTGGCGGCTTACCACGATGCAAAGCGGTAGGGCGGCAAGGAGGGGGGTGGGGACATAAATACACACACAAATATATATATATATAAAATAAATAGATAAATTGCGACTTACCTGATGCTGCGTCTTCCTTCTTTCTCAATGCCCGACTGGCACACACTGCGCAGACTCCCAGATGCCAATCCCAGAGCTGCTTTCATGTCGAAAATGCTTTTCCCAGCATAAAACCGAATGCTGGGATTGGTCTGAGTGGCCTGCTCCCCCTCTCAGACAGTGCCTGGGAGCCTGTGGCTATGTTGTGCAGCCAGGTGGAGAAATACTAAGTGGGAATGACGGTTTGGCCGGCCTAAAACAGCTGGCCAAAGCACCATGTGCACTTAGTAGTGCCCACAACTCATCCTCCTGAAGCTCAGGAGGATGCCCCGGCCTGCAACTTGCTACCCAGCAGAGGTAATGGTGAAAGAGAAAAATATAAAAAAGAATTATTTTATTATCATTTTCTTTCTCACTGCTGCCTCTGCTGGGTAGCAGCAGTGGGACGACGCCCCTCCGCCATAGCGAAGGAGCCGCCCCTACCCTTAAGGTTATCTGGGCGCCAGCACAAATCACCCACTGGACCGCACTACATGCCAGAAACAGTGACTTTTAAACTACTTTTAATCTGAAGCCATGCTGAATATGTAGTAGCAATATTTTAAAGTGTAATCTTATACCAGGGGCCTGGATTCAGCTCTTGTAAATATCTACAGTTGTTGGCAATGCTAGAGGATTTACTTGCACTTATTACAGCACGTTGAACCATGACCTTTTACAAAAGGGTTAAATACACCTCCATGCAATGAATCCTTACAATTGAGACATCATTCATTGCTCAGTGTACTGAGTGAATGTGTTCCTCAATAAAGCGTTGAAACTCATTTCAATCATGGTGCTTAGAGAGTAGCGCAGTCAATCACCTAGTCCTAATTGGATGGTGCTTTTCAAATATATATAGCTGGTAGCAAGCACAGCAAGAAAATGAAAATTGCCAACATAACTCATCGTGTAATCTAATGCTATGTTGTAATATGGACTAATGAGGTAATTTATATTGTAATAACTGCCGATCAAGGAAATTTAATACATTTTCATGGAGAAAAGTAAAGTTCAGAAGTGCACGATAAGACCTCAATCTGTTTTCTTGTGTAGAGAAGAGGACAACTTGATTAGCTGGTCGCAGAGTATGCGCTACACAAAATATCAGTAGGTTTTCAGCAACCTCTCTTAAAGCCGCCCAAGGCGTATTTAGGATGCATTAAATGGCATCCATGGCATGATGTAGTGATATTAGCTTGGTGGGAAAAGGTTATGAGGGAATAGGAAATGGCACAGAAATATTGATTGAAAAAGAACTGAGGTCTTTATCAGATTCTCAATTCATTAAGTCTTAAAGTTTTCTCTTCTGTTATTTTTTCACTATATAAGTGGTGCTTATCTTCATCATTCTGTTCAAAGGTCGTCCTTTGCCCTCTTTATGCAGGTATGCTGCCTCTAGTGGAGATTCTCTCACCTACCTTCCTTATTTGTTCTCCTTCTTGCTTCAATTCTCAATCCTTTTCCATTGCGCCTTACTACGCCTCCTCTGCTCCTAGCCTCGCCACGCCAGTTATACAAACAGAACTGCAGATTTGTAGTGTGTGCATTTACCGTGCATAACATACACACTCAATGTGTTATCCATGTACCAGCCACAAGAATGTTCCGGTGCTGCTTATTCTCCTCCATGGGGTCTCTTTGCGGGACATTTTCACATGACTCTGTTTTGTATTGCAGTGACATTTCTAGACCTCTCAATTTGAGAAGGCAAAAGAAAAGTAGATGCGCAGTAGGCACTTTGATCATGGAATCGCTATTCTGTTTTACTGGGATAGAATAGATTCCTTTATAGCTTTCTAATAAAAATATGTGTTATGTGGTTCAATATGGAAAAAGGTTACCTGGGAATTGTGCAATAGGAATTTTGCTAGCAACAGTAATCGTTATTGTCATAAATGCACAAGTGCATATGCACTATTCTCTGTCTTTCCATGCTTTTGTCAGAAAGTAGAGGAAATGAAGCTTTTTAATTGGATAAAATAGTATATATAGGGGCGCGACACACGCCCCCGCAGCCCCCGCGGTGCAGGGGGGACCCGAGCTGGAGGGGGCCCCCTCAGCACATTACTCGTGTCCGAGAGCTCCTGATAAAATATTGAGTGGGGGCCCCTTCCTGCACCTTGCAGGGGGGCCTCTTCAAATTTCGTTACGCCACTTAGTATATATGGATTTATTACCACACGAAATGCAATTTTCAGAACTATAAAATGGGGTTACTCAGGGTTACAAGACTTTTCAGGCCTTAGTATTTGGAGCAATAACATCATGAAGGGAAAAGGATCCCTAGGAATAATTTAACTGAAATGTTGGCAATCGCTATGGTAAGAGATAGATGGTTTTTTGATAACATTATGGAATATGTCAAAGTAGATCTAGACACTCTTAATGAATAATAAAATTAATTAATAAAAATCTATCTTCACTTTTTCGGCAGAACAAAATTTGCATCAATTCCAACCAACTTTGGCCCCATTGCATTAGACACTGACAAATGTAATTAAATGTCACTCTACTAAGTGTTACCTACCATCTTCAAATATCCAAAAGCTCATCATCTCAGCATACTTAGCCATAACAAAAATGATTGTTCCTTTCCTAGTCTCTCTTCAATCTTTCTTTAATCTTGCATCCTTCCTTTGTCCTGTGTAGCCTAACAATCACTTTTTTTCTGTTGATCTGCTAGACTTTTTCTCCCTTTGACCTTCATTTCTCCTACTAGTCTGCCAGCTTATTTGAAGGATTCCTACTTTCCTACCTGTCTCTTCTACTCATGGAAATTGTGGTCATCAACAAAGTCTCTCTAAATAGTGCATCTGGGCTGTCTAATGAACTTCTGGTCTTTTCGTTATGTGGGTCTAGAGATCCAATGATAATTCTGTGTGCACCATAGAACAGGATGATTTAAGGGATTGCCAGTCTTTTCTTTTTCTAGACCAACTTTTCTTCCATCAAACCTGGCTGAATCCATACTACACCTGCTATAGCTGTCAACTTTTTGTGTGCATTTTTGTATTGACTCCATCAAATATAATTCAACTGAAAAACAATCTCTAACTCCCTTCTCCAATAAAATTAAATGGGCCCTCTGAAATCCCTTGACAAAAAGTGTTTTTTCTGCCCTAAGTTTTCTGCACCAGTGTATGCTGACAATTAAACAGATCACTTAAAATTCAACGCAGGTTAAACATGTTAAGGAAGTGCCAGACTTGCACTAACCACATTTCCACAGAGAGACGGCTGGCCGAAAGCTTATTGCTGTCTTAGGGAATTTGTTCACTCTCTTGCTCGATCAGACATGTTTGTGTACACTGCAGGGCTGTTAGTTAGACCTAAAACATATTACCGAACTTATTCACTAATAAACCCAGAGATCGTATTTGGATATCATCATTTTTTTCTATCATTTATTACCGAGCCAAAAGAATGTAAATTTCACACCACATTAGGAAGCAAATCATTGCCACTGGAAGGAATTGAAAGCTAGAGTAACTGCTTTATTACTGTCTGGCTTCAAGGCAGCACAAAGTGTACATTTTGATAGTTACTTTGGCACTATTGAAATCAAAAACCTACTCTCACCACTGAACTGTACTTTAATAAGTATTAGAAAGCAGGCTTTTAATAAAGTTTCAAACAATTTTCCAGACGAAACTGTGAAAATAGACTTTTATTCACAATGAGGTACCTTCATATAATAATGTCAATTCACCTACAGAATGACAAACTGTCTTTGGTAGCTGTTCACTGTTGGGACATACTTCTGTTTAACATCTAGCATGTCCCACTTTGAAAAATTAACCACCCAACTGTACGGCCTACTGTACACACTTAGGGTGGCATGAATAAGGGCCTTTTCAGAGAGGGCAGTCAAGGACCGAAATGGATCAACACCCTAACACTGAACGTCTGAAGTGAGAGACGTGGTGCAACAAGAGGGAACAGAATTAACTGCATGAGCTAGAACCTTAACAAGAAGCCCATAAGGTGTTTCCCTACAAAAGGCATAATGAGTCAGACATAGCGTTTTGAGCTAAAATCCTTGTAACATGGGACGATGGAGACTAGAGTGCCATGCTTCGGAATCTTGACTGAATTTTTAAAGGCAGGAGAAATAAATTGGACCACCATGTTCTGAAACTTCTGAAGCTAATTGGTGATACTTGATGGGGGCCCTAACTATTGGTGTATCTTTTATTATACACCTACAAACCCACCTTACAGTACTTTCAGAAGTCATTCATATTTGGGCTCATACATTCTAAAGTACTTTAGATTTTTGTGGAGGGCACAGATGTATATATTGAGGTGCCCTGGGATCAGGATTGAAAGCCAACCATGGTAGAAGAACCTGATAATTACATTGGTTAGTGGATATCTCAAAGCTGATTAAACTCAGATGGCGTGCAACTGCAGAAAAGTATATGTAGCTTCCATGGATAATCTCAAAAATGTACTTTGATGCATACAAAGACAAAAGGGTGCAACTTGTATGTCGTTTTCCTTTCTAAAATTATTTGTGCGGTAAAACTGTTACCAACTAATAACAATTGTCTACATTTTAAAAACAAGCATTTACAATGCAATGGTCTTGGCATTGGTAAAGTTAGAGCTATTGGCATTGCTCATGACATTATTTTTGTTTATGTTTTTGTTATTAAAACATTTAAAGAAACGGCATTGTTATTTACAATGCAATAGCTTAATTACTCTCAAATGTGAGACCTATTGCATTTGCACCCACACACAGAGCCACCTACACACACACTGATTAAGCTATTGACATTGTAAATAATAATGCCGTTTCTTTACATGCTTTAAAAAAACATAAACAAAAATAATGTCATGAGCAATGCCAATAGCTCGGATACCTTTGGGTCTTGCCAGCACTATATAAAACGCTTAAATAAAATAAATAAATAAGGTGGTTCTGTCGTTTCTTCGAGTCTCTTTTGGAAATAAGCCCGCGCTTTAACCCCTTCAGTGCCCGCCCCTTTCCTCGCCCTGTGCCGGCCGTTGTATTAGCGGGCGGGGTTTATGACGAGCTGGTCTCGTCATGGGCACAGCGCGACCGCGGCCCATGACGAGACCAGCTCGTCACGGGCATTGAAGAGGTTAAAACAGCCCCAAATAAATAAAACAAAATGTATCTTACCCCAATAAGACAATCCAGTAAGATAGCTTACTGCAACATCTATGGCATACATCCTTAAATGGACAACATGAGAACCATTCTGCTGCAAATCAGCAGGTAATTAAAGTGCCTAGCGCCAGCCATGTCTCTGGGGAGCGATGTACGATTATTAGGCATCAGAATTAAAAAAAACCACAAAGAATCTGCTTGTGGTTTTGCATTTCAGCATCAAGCATTGCTACACGTATAAAAAAAAATACAACAAAAAGTACAATTTGGCGGCAACACTTGACAAAATCCTTAGTCCAGTACCCATAAAAGAGTCCAATTAGGTAGGGTGGTTAGTCTTTATGTTAGATAAAAGCGTTTCGTTTATCGGATGGTTGCAAAATAACCAACAATATGGTGCTAAGGCTACTGGACCAAAATGCATTACATTCACAATGCTACCAGCACCCACGATCGGGACGGAGTTCGGGGATTTAAAAGTGATTTAACACGTAATACATTGAAAACATGCCACTTCATACACAGTAAACTTGACGAGCTAAACTAACATAGCAAACGTTTTTCAACACAACGGGGATCGACACCAAGACACGGCTGGGGCTTTAAGAAGACGTCACCGTCCAACGTGTTACTAAGGCGGAAGTGAAAGCACAGTTCCTTTTCACTGGCCTCACACGCCCATAACATTGCTAGTCGGCCCGCTACACCGAGTCATTACTATTAGAAACCGCATCCGTCTTTAATCTTACATTTGACAGGTTTTTTTTTACACGTACCCTCTAGACGGTGCTTCCGGATAAATGCCTAAATATTTTTTACAAAAATGGGTTAAAATTGATAACGTTTCCACGGTGGAGGATAGATTATTATTATTCTACAATTGCCTTTGACAAAATAAAAAAACAATGATTTAAAAAAATACTCTGTCGCTGCCTATACATGCGTGCTGCAAACTCGAGAGGTGGGGCCTCCAAGTAGACACTTCTCTGCGGTTGCTGGGGGATGGGTGTGGCGCCCCTAATCTGGTTGTGCCCGAGACTTCCAGTTTACACGTAACCCAACTCGAAATATCCAACGGGCTGCTGGTTCACCCCCTGCGTTTTAGTCCGCGGCGAATAGTTTGTATTTTTTTTTTACCTGCGTGGTCACTTCCTCCGGCTTCCAATGTGGCCTCAGCTCCTTAAGCAGCCGCATCACTCCTTCGCGGCACCCGCGCTCATCTACAGTCAGGTTCATCCTGGGCACGTCGGGGGAGCTGGGAGGGATGTGAATGTAATGTGACATGGTGGGTCTTAAGAAGCAAAGCAGGGTGGCGCGGGCGAGGCGGTTAATTTTGAAGTATTTCTGGTTTTAAGGGGTACAAAAAATGTCGCCTGCTTTACTGTCCGTGTATTACCAGCTGCCCGGTGTGTGCTCGGCTTCCTTTCCCCTGGCAGAAAACAAGCACACCACTGCCTTTCTCCGAGGCGAAGCAGAAATGCCTCGGAGAAAGGCAGCGGCGATTTCGGATTCGGGGGCGTGTTCTCCTCTTGCCATAGAAAAGTTGCAAAAAACACGCCCCCGAATCTGAAATGGACGGGGCCTGTTCGGAGTGAAGAACCTCTTCTCCAATGGCTGGCCAGCATTCAAGAGGCCAGCGAATGGAGAAGAGGGGCGGGTTCAAGCCCCTCTTCTCCAAGTCATTATCTCTCGCGAGCGAGACTGAGCAAGCGCAGCCTTCGCTAGCCGAGACCTAATCAACCATTTGAGATTGGTATAATACACCTCCATCGAATGTAAAGCCACCCCTCCCCCCCCCCCTTCCTTTGTTAGTAAAATGGTTCAAGTAAAAGGTACATTAGGCGTCCGGGCTACCGCACCAATTATATTATGTAGGAAATTAACCTGGCCTAAGCAATTGAATTCTGTATAGTCACATGGATGTAGCAATTTGGCATTCAATAACACAACACCCTTTAACGTTGCTAAGCACTGTATAGTTATTCTATTTCCCAATTGCATCTCTGAAGAGTAAATTGCTGGTTCAAAATACATCGGCAGTATACAGATCTGCAAACCGCAGGTTACAAATTGAACTCCACCGACAAAATAGAATACTCAGAGCTATTGTTCAAACTCATTTTTATCCCAGCGAGGTGGAAGTGTTTTAAAAATGCCGGGACCAGAAGTGTTTCTGTGCATTTATGCACTGACATTTGTGTTAATCGAGCAATACAAAAACAATTTTTGCTCCAACTGAGTAGAGAATATCGAGATTTGTATATACTTTTAGGCAAAAGAAAAGTACAAGAGTGATATGTGAATTCCAGCATGAAATCAAAAGCAAATACAAAAACAGTCCAGGCTCTGATCAGTATAGAACAACCCTTAATCCTGCCTTTATGGATAATGCTGTGTATAGAACAACCCTTAATCCTGCCTTTATGGGTAATGCTGTGTATAGAACAACCCTTAATCCTGCCTTTATGGATAATGCTGTGTATAGAACAACCCTGCCTTTATGGATAATGCTGTGCGAGGCAGGCTGAAGAGTAAAAGTTGCATACGGTCCAGTCACTAGATCTGTTGTGTCACAATAGGTCTGTGATTTTGAAAATATAAACATTAGAATTTTTCTTCTCGAGGAGCAAGATCATTTGTTGACATATTTAAATGGTGCTATTTTGTGAAGGAAATCGCACCAATTGTGCTATTAATGTATCTTTTTCTGACCTATCTGTGTAACCCGGAAGCCGTCTTCCCAATGAAATTGCACTTCCTGCAAGGACAGTAGTTCAGCTTGGCTTGGTGTAGCTGTGGCCCATATCCCATGTATGTTTGAACTTTTATGTGTCCTTAAAGTGCAGCTTTCTGTTTTTGTGTGATGTACAATGTATTGAAGCAGAAGATGGGTAATTTATTCACCCTTTTCACAAAAATACTCCAGTCCTTACTATCCTCCTAATCCTTGCTCCAAAAGGCGTCACTGACCTTCATGACAAAAGGTGTCACTGACCTTCACGACAGGGCACAGCTGTGCTATGAGGGGTTCCTTTAGTGAAGTTGTGAGCCCTGCAGACCTAGCAGGCAAGGACAGAGACAGATGGAAAGCAGCCACCCAGCCCCTTCCCTCTGCACTCCACGTTCTGCTGAATTCCGAAGCAAGCCCGCCTTCTCCCTGGCGATCCCCGCCATGCATAAAACACTTCTGCATATCTGCCCAGCGCCTCGTTACAGCACTCCGCGCGCCAGTACCTCGGCGCTGCTTTCTCTGCCCCACTGCCTGCTTCATTTGCAGAAATATCCATGCTAAGGAAACAATGGAACGCTTTCCAGTAGTTGCGCTGTCTCCAACTTGTAATTCACCCCTGATGAATGCAACCATTTTTCAGAGACAGGCTGCCTCGAGTTTAAAACTGCTATTCATTTTGTGCTGCCATCAAGCGAGATCCCCCTCGGAAATGAAACAAAGGGCCCGGGTGAGAAAGATTTGACACAGCTTTTCTTTTGCAATTTCACATCATGCTTAAAGGACGTGAAGGGAGCTCTTTCGCAGTTTTGTTTTGTTCCACCAGGCTTTAAATAATTCCATTTTCTATAGACGGTTGGCAGGCAGGAATTCTTATGAGATTCAGGAGAGCGTTCCTACTGTGCGACATGTCGAGCTCGAAGTGAGGTCTCCCTGGTAGTGCAGTGAGGGCTTCCTAACAACACCTTCCGCTATATCTGCCTTTTTCAATTCAATTTTAAATTCTATATTTTAGTGCAAATATTTTTTCTCGAAAATGATTTAAAAAAAGCCTGTAACAAATGTAGGGGTGTGTAAATTAAAGTGCCAAATAAGTTCAAATAAGTTTGTTCAAAAGAAATAGGGTAAAGAAGAAGGGTGTAACACGTACCTTCTATTTGTGCAAACCTTATAGTATATTTGTCATGACATGATATTTTATTATCTCATTTGTGAAGCATAACGACAATTCCTAATATAGGTTGTTTGGGGTTATACTCCACTCTATAGATATACGTCTCCATAGAACAATCAATATGTAGTATGTGTCTCTTATGTTTGACACAAGGGGGATATAACATTGCAATGCTATAACCATGGCAGAATGTGCACTATATAAATGATAAATGCCTACGCCTCTGCACCATTTACATTTTCTTGTTACTTTGTCTTTGTCTTTTTTGTTACATGGAATGTGGATGGTTCTTAAAATGCTAACATTGCACGATAAACTTTATTTAAGTAGAAGTAATTAAATGTATTTACTATTTCATGTTGCTGTTTGCAGAGGGCTGCCCTGAATAACTTGTCTTGCCACTCTTTTTTTTTCATTTGATCTAGAATTATTTTTAAGAAATGGCCCACCTGTAAATTTATTCTAGAAGCTTAACAAAATAGTAACTCATCAATAGACATGAATGTTTCTCTGAGACCTATTAAAGTTATAATCAAAAAGTAATTATGAGCCCCATTTACAAAACATTTTGTGGTCGCAAACCCTGCAAATTGCAAAATCACAGAGTTTGTGAGCGCAAAATAGTATTTTGAAATGTACAAAACCCCTTTCGCAAGTCTGGAAAGACTTTACACCTTGTGAAAGGTATTTCACTAGTTATAACAAATTTCATTTAGGAGATGGCATGAAACAGGTATCCCCCCCTATTGTGGTTCTCAATAACATGTTACAGTGGCTTGCAACCACAATTGTCAGTTTATGTAAACTAATGCGGCGATTTCTGCTAAGATTACATTTCCATTGTTTTCCCATAGAAAGTCATATATATGTTAAACCATTCCTTAAACTTTGTTAATACTTTCTAAATAAATCAAACTTGGTAACTTTCATAAGAATTATATAAAGTGATATATGTAAAATCTGCTCAATGTTACCATTCGGCAGAGAAAACTCTCTCTTGAACCACTCCTGAGGTTCCTCTTGACTCGGACCTATCTCCGTACCCAAAGACCAAACTCACTATGAAATGCCAGATAAGCACAGTCACCTCAGCCTGCTTCTACACTATCTGCCTGCTTTGTAAGATATTCAGATGGCTCCCCACAAGAACTAGGAAAACAATCACGCAAGTCTTCATCACCAGTCAACTCGACTGAGGCAACACACTCTATGCAGTCACCTCAACCAAACTCATGCAAAGACTCCAAACCATCCAGAACACAAGGACAAGACTCATCCTGGACTTACTCAAAAGGTCACACATCTCCACTCACCTGAAGGACCTCCACTGGCTCCCCGTTCAGAAGAGATTGCCAGTTCAAGCTCCTGACATACGCTTACTAAGCACTCCACAACATCGGACTCCACTACATAACCTAGACCACTGCCTGAGGTTCCACCAACCCATGAGAGGCCTCCGCTATGCACACCTGGCCCTCACACACACACACCACTAATCTGCCACACCCACACCGGAGGACGCTCCTTCTCCTATCTTGCCGGCAGAAACTGGAACGCCCTCCCTCTCCAACTACGCACTGCCCTGTCGCTGACCCTCTTCAGGATCGAGTTAAAGACCTGACTCTGCGATCAGCATGGCTCACTTGCGCCTTTATACCCCTTGCGTGATTGGCAGCACTTTAGAATTACTGATTGATTGATTGATTCAAGTCAGCAAAACAATCATTACCTTTCTGTTCCTCAGTAGTCTTGACTGCTGCATTAGTCTTTTGGTAGGCCTTCCAGATATTCCTACACACAATAGAAAATGTTCTATACTTTTCTACCTGCATAAGATTCAACGTATACAAGCACATCTCCACCTACAAACTCCATGCATGCTGGTTCTCCACCGAGAATAGGGCCGGATGCAAACTATATTTACTAGTCTTCAAATCATTGATCAAGCTGGCCACTTACTACTCTGACACCATACTATGCTACAAACTAATTTGAAACCTCAGGTCTGCAAATCCCACCCTATATCCAACTTCTAAACCTTTTACCTCTTGGGCCCATAGCACTGGAATTCTTTACCACCTGATATAGGTCACATCACTTTGTTTTGTGCTCATCTTCTCCAAGGATAGTCCACTAACTAGAACAGCTCATCATGACCCAAACTGTTCTTTACTCCTACTATGTACATAAACAGATATACATTATGTGTGTACCATAGGTAATGTCATGCACTACATTCATGCTAAAAAGGTTGCGGATGAAAGAATAATATAAAAAAATACAAAAACAAGTAAAGATCATGCAGTCTGAAAATATCACAGTCCAGGTAGAAAGACTGGAGATATTCCCAGTTTAAGCTTGCTAGATTTACCTATCTTTAATGTGTAAAAATGTATCATGCACATTTGTATCCCCTTTTAGATTCCTTAGTAAAACATTAGAGTGATCCTACTCAGTATTACAGTGCTCAACGTGTACAGTCCTGTCTGTGACCTGCTTGAAAAGGAAACGTGTCAAATGTCCCTGTACAGAGGCTCATGGGCTGTCTTCAACCTGTAAAACAAGGGCATGGGTACAGTACACCTAAAACAGTTTTTTTAAACGACATGAAGATTTCCCTCATCTTGACTATATCTAGACTGATTCACAATCATTAAGTAATGTAGGCATTACCTACTTCTGGCTGGAGCAATTTCCCCAACATTTAACCCTATATTCTAAACATACTGACTGACACCCATGTTATTGGGCTCACTTTCTGCTTATTCCACTAAGACTGGATAACATCTTTATTGGAAAATATATTATTCTATGACCTACTAGGCTATCTTTATATTTTTTTCTCAGTAAGTGTATGATTCGAAATAATTAGAAAGTGTATGTGATTAATAATATTACACGCATGTATTGTTTGGTTTCAGAGACATTAGTACATGTTACCCTACACTGAAGGTTACACCAGCTGCCAAACAAAGCCATTTACCTTTGGATCTCTTTTTTGCTTCTATCAATATCTCTCACTGTGGCTTTTACAGAATTTGAGGCCTGGATCGTCTAGTTTGGAAAAATATCAAACTCTTTTTTTAATTAAGTGCACCTGTAGGTCCGAGAAGGTCTCTATCACCTGCAGAGTACAGTGGAGTTCCATGGTGTCTAAAAACATCTTCAAGCTCCATTTGGATCCGTTTAAGGCACTTCTCACAGACAACAGCATCAACGTACCAATATGTCAATGAAACACACATTTTTTTAAAGTATCTTCTGCTCCAGATATTCAACTCCTCAAAAAGTGCCTGTACCATACCTAGACGGGGCACCAACATGATGCTCAACCCCACTAACACAGCCATTCTGTTATTTCCGAAGAACAACTACATGAACCATGTCAGCTGTAAATCCCAACTTTCACCCAATGAGAAGTCACTTTGATTCACCCTGGATACCAAGCTTAGCCTTAAGGAACATATTGCCAAAAAAACAGAGAAACATCTAGTTGAAACAGTTCATCACAGAAAGCAACTTTACAACTGCTGGACAAGCCTCACACTCTCACATCTGGATGTTGGAAATATGCTGCTCCATGAACTCCCAGGTTCCTCCCTGGCCCCCTTTAAGGCAGTCATTCAAACCACAGCACATGTCAACCACGACCTGAGGAAATATGATGACATCATACCGATCCTTATGGAAAAACACTGGCTCCTATCTTCAAACAAACTGCATTATTTAAAAAGACTTTGTGATCTGCACCCCTGCCTATATGCCTGACAAACATAACCTTCTCGGCACAAGTTCAGCCTGGGCACCATCAGACTGTGGGCAAAGAAGTGTACAAAAGGGAAAACACTAGGCAACAGGTAATATCCATATGTGCACCAAGAACCTGAAACAACATTCCATAACCATCAGGACTACCAAAACTCTGCTCCAATTCAGGAAAGAGTTGAAGACACACCTCTTTAAAAACATTCCACAAAATGGCCCACTAACTAACTTACTTGCCTTTGATACTGTGCAGCACCCCCCGCCTTTGAATAACTTTGTGCTATGCAAATACAACATCCGTACATACATATATAGGCAAATTAAAAATGCAGTGCAGCTGCTGTATTTTTCCAAAGGGTTGTTTTATGATTTGCTATATTTTGTTTTGCAAAAAATCTGATAGATTCTGCTACCCCCAGCCTCATGCTCCGCCATTGAGGTAAGGAATGCTCTTAGCCACCTGTGTGTACAAACATTTGAAAACAAAAAAAATAGCAGTACTCTCCTCCTTTCATAGTGCCCTTCCGATCTTGTCAAAGGGTGGGTCAGCTAATGGACCCGTTTCCACTGCTTCATTAGTCGTGAGACCACTCCTTTGACTCAGCTTTTTTACACCTTGTCACAGGGTGAGGTGCCAGCAACATTTGCTGTCTATTTACCTGGATGAGTAAAGCTAGAATGAAAAAGAACCAGTGCTCTCTCCTCCTGGCTTGCTCTGCCCATTAGAATGTGAGGCTAAAGGATCAATCAGTTGGCAAACAACATGTTAACGGTGGCCATAAGGAAGCACACGAGTGCTCCATACCCCCCAGTTCCATGATCTGTCTCGTAGCCATTCATCCTTGCATAATGAATAGATTGGCTCCCGGCCTACTGACCAGATCAGTAGAAGAATGCAGCGAAAGAAACATACCATTGCTGGGTCTCATTAAGAATGAGTTAGCGTAATGAAGCGTAATGAGCATTACATACAACATTAAAAGTAATTAATATTAATAAACAAGAGAAGCCAACAGAGTTCTGCACAGCAGTAGCAGCACACACTGAAAAGTTTGTTGAAGCAAAGCCCCAAAGCCTACTCAGAAAAGCTAGGATTGTCAGCCTCCTTCTTAAGACTCATCCTCTAGAGGTACCATGATGAATGACATGAACCCCTGCTTGAAATACTTTCAGGAGCAACATAATCCTCCTTTTTCTCCTCTTTTTGAATCCAGTCAGTCCCTTTGTATTCTGATGTTATACTCATATTATTTCATCACTTTCCTCCAATAGAATATGATAACCTGATCAAAAACTTCTCTTCACTGGTGACATTTACCATTTCTTGTGGCATCACATAATTTTCCTCGGGTTTTCTCTTATGTATTTATAACTTTTTATTGTGGCTGTATAGAAGCTATCATTTGAGAGACCACTCTTCCAATTTAGCTAAAGCGTGCCCTAATTTTCGGCCCTCGTGTGTGTCTCCTGAACAGACAGCAATTATAATGTTTAAAAATGCATGGATTTAAACTTTAATTAGACTTTTGAATGTAATGAAGGCCTCAGAATCAATAACTTCCTTGCACCAGGCTTAATACTCCTTTACCCTAGGAATGAGCATAAATTGATGGAACTCTGTCACTGATTGGACAAACAGTTCCCAAGCGTATTCACTAAATCCTATTCCTTTCCAAGCATTGTGCACCTGTTAGGTCTTCTCTGCAGAGCACCATTAAAAGATTTACTGTCTTTTAAGCAGACCACCTTGCACCTGCAAGAAGGCCACAGTGTGAATTCACTGGACACACTAGGTATAGTGTGTCTTTTGTTTCATAATGTACTGGAGTTGTTAACACACTTTTACATTTCCTAAGAACTTCACTCAGGCTTTCTATTGAATTAAACTTCAAAGGCATACACACACACACACACACAATGCACAGGAAGGCAAGGGTCAACTGCAGTAGCGGCTCCTGGAGGGAGTGTTGTTGGGTGGTGGGCGGGGCGGGGAAGGGGCAGGGTGGGTGGTAGTGAACTCCGGCCGACCAGAGTAATGTAAATAAATAAATAAAACAAATTTCATTGCGTGCGCTGAAACGCCAAATGGTGATGTAGCGCGCGCAATGAAATTCATTTCATAAAAGTAAGGGCCTCATTTATGAGATCCCTAGAGCCACTTTTGTGCTGCCAGAGCATCACTTTTTTTTAGCTCCAGGGACGCATTGTGCCGCAGCATATTTACAAGGCCACGCAAAGCCACTTTGCTTGGCTTTTCATGGACTTGTAAATATGTGCCCCTTTCATGCAGAACACTGCATGAAAGGGGCATTCCATGTGTGTTGCAGTGGGTCTTCCCACACAACGCCCATGGAATCTGAAACATTCCCAGATTTACAAGAAATCGTTAACCTGGGAATAAGGAAGGCGCAACGAGGAGAAATATCCTCATTTCTCCTCATGTTTTCCTCCTTTTGTGGGTGCTACATTCTCAAGCACACATAGAAAGAAGAACACAACTCTCATGATTTTTTTGTGCAGGAAGGTGTCCCTTCCTGCACAAAAACAATCACCCCTATATTGCAGACACCCTTGTACCCTTGTAAGGGTGGCGCATGGCAGCCCATTGTCCGCCAGCACAGGGGAAAAGGACAGAAATGCACCATATCTCATAGATACGGCGCATTCTTGCCCTTTTATTTTGATGCAGGGCTGCGCAGCAAGATTCCTAGCGACACTGTCCTGGGCCAAAACTAGTAAAAGAGGCTTTAAGGCTGTAATCACAAATGTCACAAACAGCTGATCAGTGATTCTTGTAAAAAATGAATGACGTACTTCATATTGCAGAAGATATGTGCCTGTATTTGCTAGTCTTATTGTGCATGTCCACTAGCAGGTGGGAAAAGAAGGAACATGTGGTATCCGGATGCGGGATTTTCAATTTTCTCAGTATCATGGAGGTATACTGCAGCATATATCCTACATTCCGTGCTGTTGTGTAGGTATTGTTTCCTCAAATTAGCCACAGAAAATAATTCCTTTCTATCCTTTTCGTGGTCAGTTATGGTTGCCATGCTCACACAAATTATCGGGTGAATGTCGTGGCTACATCTAAGCACTCAAGTCGGAGGAGGCATGGATTGTGATAGTAAATAGTAAACATATTTCCAGTTTTCCACTTGTCAAAACAAATTGTTTTATTAGGAGTTCTTATTATGAAAATGACCTCTCCTCCATTTCATTTTTTTCTCAATATACCTTTTAATGTAACTGCTGTTTTACTGTGATTTTATATTCTTATGTTGTTCTTATATTCGTGTTGAATATTAATTCAAATACAGTGTGGGTCGTAGACACATAACACTTGCATACACATATTTAACAACAAAAAATGTAATTGGAAAGAAAATAGTTAAAGACTAAAAAGCAGCTTGATATACACATTAAATTTAGGGCAAAGATTTAATCCGATTTTATGAAATAGTAATTGACTGTTTCCTTGTAAGTACCACATAAAAAACCTATTATTCGATACAAATAATTGAATCCATACTCACTGTTAAAAATCGTATATTTCCCAGAGCATCTTTTAGATGCTCCCTTTGTGAAGGATGATGTCATAAATACCTCCACAGGAATCGCTTTCCTGTACTTTTGAAATTTCTCTTTCTTCTCACATTCCCAATGCTCAAGAATTAAGGTCCACACAACTTGTAGGCCTATTTGATACGCGTGTTAAATACTTATATCCGTTTTATCGTTTATGCAATATGGGACATCTTTGTATCATATGATTTTTAGAAACTATTGCCTGTCTGCTTTGGCAGTGTGGCGTTCTGAATGACCATTTTGTTATTGCAGTGTTCCCAGTGCTGATCTCGCCAGGGAAGAACGCTTTAAAAAAACCAAAAATAAAATCTGAATAAATACTCTTAGATGAATGCAAAAAGCTGAGCATTATAAATCATGGAATTGTATTTCCAATGAGGCCAATTGCCCAACATTTAAGTTTGCACTTGGGACATTAGAACACACAGAGATACTGCAGGTGCATAATTCACACTGACACCTCATTTTAAAAGGTGGGGATCAGGCGTGTTCGCTTCTAGGACTTCCCTGGTAGACTAATAACATGTGCCCCTTGGGTGTCAATTATCTAGGTTCTCATTTTAAAATAGGCTTCAATCGGCCTTTCTTCCTGGTGTAAAGGAGTTACGGTGATTAAAATATTGCAACGTTATGTGTTTTATAGCTTGCATACACAGTATTTACTTCACTGTGTTATTTCAAATCCGTTTGCTTTTTATATGTCTGTGCCACCATTTTTTAATTATCCTCTGAAAGCTTTTAAGGCCCTATATTTGAAATATCTGACTCACATCCTTTCTCAACGTGAATATGCAAATTACGCCCCTAACCAGGAAGCTTTTGTTCAGTGTTCCTGTGACTGACCTGGGTCATCCATTTGTCATATGGAACCTCATCCATGTGCAAATTGTGTAAGCCCATTGCTGTTTATGGAGGGCTGGGCTATTCATTACAGGAATAAGCAGAACCTGTGTAATGATTTCCTAAGCAGTTAGGTTTAATGAAGATACATATCATCTCTGGAAGGCAGTGCATTATTGAGCTATTAAAAAGACAAGTCAACAAACGGTGACTAGAAAGCAAAAAAACAGACTGGTCGCTGAAGTGAGTCCTTAAATCCTGCTAGTGCTAGGCATGAGGTGATACTTCCTCCTTGAAGTATTTTCTTGCTTGTTACTTTCTTCTTTGTTCTTCCCATCATTCAGGAGTCCTTTCACTCGCTCTACAGAAATGGGAAATTGAAGTCCAATTTAAGGAACCATTGAGAATCAAAAAATAATTCATTTGGTTATCCAATGACTCCATCTTGGCAGGGATTCCTTATACCAGTCCAGTGGTTTTTTTCCAAAAACCATTGTAATCTGGAAATTTGATCCTATTTCATATATTGAGTTCAACGAGGACTATATGTGCCAGAAAATATAATTTTTTAATCGAAGGGCCGTGGCTCAAAAATGATTCCTTGGTGACTTGTATTATGGTATGTATTTGGTGCAAACAAAATTGGGCCACATTCGACATTTTTGAATGGAGACAACCAATGGGGTGGTCATACCAAAGGAAGAATTTGCATGCATAAACTCACTGTGCACTGGCACAGACCTTGACAAGCAGGTGCTGCCCACAGCCTGAATGCCTATCCAGCGAGCATTGACAGGCATTGGCTGTAAGTCACACACCCAACATTTCACACACCAGTTCCCAACTGTGCTGCGTAGAAGAAGTGCATACATTCAGCCACGAGTTGCTAGCACTGAATAGAAGTATGGAACCTGCAATAAATAAGGAGCATTTCTTTTCAACTTGCGGGGCATTCCACTAATGGATAACCTTTTCACATTCTCCCTGGGGTCAGGAATGCTTTTTTAGCCTCCCATAGACCTCTCTGTCATATGGGGGTGCAGGCTTCCCCAACAGGAATGATGCAATGACCCCACTCAAATAATTTGTCCTTTACATGCAAACATTCAGATCACCAAGATCCTCAAATCTTTGAAGAATCAGTGATCCACATTGATTGAAGAGAAAAGTAAAATATCCTTCCTAGACAAATTACATTTATTCATTTTACACTTTTATCATCCTTGGAGAATGTTTAGATCCGGTTCAGCAAATGATCCACTAATTAATGATCCAGATATCTGTACAAATAATCTATTGAAGCCTGCCAATCACCTTTTATTTAGAAAAAGTATCAGAATGTATTTACACTAAACCAAGGCTATATAAACGCCATCTCTTACTCGAGGGGCAATAGATGTGCACAGTATACAAAGACTACAGTCCTTTTGTTCTATAGAAATGAACAGATAGATAGATAGATAGATAGCTAGATAGATAGATAGCTAGATAGATAGATAGATAGATAGATAGATAGATAGATAGATAGATAGATAGATAGATAGATAGATAGATAGATAGATAGAAGATAGATAGATAGATAGATAGATAGATAGATAGATAGATAGATAGATAGATAGATAGATAGATAGATAGATAGATAGATAGATAGATAGATAGATAGATGATAGATATGAATATTTTATCATGGTTGTTTCAATAGCAACTTTTAAACAATGACAATGTTATGATTACTATAAGACTGAGCACAGTGAATTACATATTTATCCACATTCTGGTGATACTATTTTTTTGTGATGGGAATTGATGTACTAATTTTCTTTTGGAATGCATTGGTCACCTGAAACTAACACATTGTTCTGTATCTTTTTCAGGTAAGCAAATTCCAGATTCTGCAATGTGTTCAAGTACAGCAAGGTAAAGTTAAGGCATCTGAGTATCTGAGAGGATGTGATGGTTAAAAGGGTATTCAAATTACCAGGGGTTGAAACATGTATCCGAGGTCACTTAACACACAATGTGTTTAAAATAGTGATTTCTCGTTAAAACAAACAAGACATGACACACTGAGTCTCAGAAACTCTGACGCCTCTTCTTCCATTCTAATGACCATGAGTCATTGAATCATTCCCTTGCCCTCCATTATGAAGATTGTGTTGATTGGGCTGTTTAATTAAATATATATCACACTGCAGCCACTGTCGAAATAAAAAATCCAAATCCCTTTGAAGGACTGGTGTAGCAAGACACGTGTTGTATTCAGATGCAGGTGTAAATATTTAAATGAAAATAGTATGGTAACAAAATAAACATTAAGACCCACATTATTTATGTCCTTCATGTCATTGCCTGCTCAATCGTGACCTAAATCATTTGTAAGTAATAAAATGTGCACATAAATCCTTAAGACATTACAGTATGTAATGTTTTTTTCAGCTCGATAGTTATACAGTTTCAGCAGGATTAGAAATATAATGATCATTGCAGCAGTAATTTATTAGTAAACAATATGTTCTGTGCCTTTGGTATGTATATTGTTCTATGTTTTCCTATTTACTTAAGAGAAACGCAGAAACTGCTTTAATCAGACTCTGTTTTCACGTTTAGATGTATTTGATGAACAGACTAGGAAACATACAAGCACTTCAGCAATACATGTCTGGATACACAACTTCAGGGTGATTGATATGTTTGTTTGTAAAATATATTGGGCCCGGTGTGGAAGCGTGTTTCTACAGGTTGTATTTCCAAGGTCCAATTTTGGCCATGGCCTCATCTGTGGTATCCAGAGCTATGGCTTCCCCTGTAAAAGCCACCATGTTTGAGTGCGCCCACATTCGGTGTAGATGTGGGCACGCACGTGCGGCTTGCTTTGGTGAGCGGGTTTTGCAGCTTTCTCTCATGACCCCTGAAGCTCCACTCTGGCATTTTTGCCACTCTGGCAGTTGGTTTAGTATGGTTCCCAGATTTGGAAGTGGCAGCACCCTATGGCGTTAGTTGGCAGGTCTTCATCTCTTCCTAGCTTTGAACTTCATTGGCCATGTATTGAGGGCCAGTTTGAGCTGTCCACATCTCCTTCTGCCAGTAAAAGCAAGTCAACAATTTTAAGCAACTTTGGGCAGTAAATTAAAGATTCTGACAGATGAGTCACTTTTAGCACAATAAAGGTTTTATTCACTTTGTGATGCCCTATGTGCAGGATTTGGTGTACAAAACCGTTAACCTGTAGCAAATACTTTTTAATTGTAATTTTTTATACAATTCATTACAGCTAGTTTATCAGCTACTCTTTACTGCCATCTTGTGACTCAAGTTTTTACTATCAGCTATTATTAGCTTTTACCGTATCCAGTGCTGATTAACTGCATTGTCTTGTTCTTACTAATTCTTCAGACAAATTTGTTGTCTCCCTTTTCTTTTGTTCTATATTGTGTCCCATTATGTAAAGCACACATTCACCCGCAGGCATCTTGGCGCTGAATGACAGAAGTTTATTGTTACCCAACTCAATGGTATTCATTTTATCGACCTCAGATGGATGAAAGACTGAGTGAACCCGCTGGGATTTGAACCTGTGACCATGAGTTTGAACTCAGGGTCCTGCAGAGGATGCATAAGTCTGCTGGGCCACCAGACCCGGCCATTATCAAGCATTCGCTTTCATTTTGCTAGATTCTGAAATGAGAGAGGAGTGGGTAAACATGAGGAAGGCTGGCACAGATATATCATACAACAGAAAAATGTTAACTGCTACTGACAAATCTGCCATTAAATCTGCAGCTCTATCCTTTGGGGCAAGTGCCAAAAACACACGCACAGAGGGGCATATTATAAAGAGCAAAATCGCTGCTTTTCCGGTGCTATGCGCCGGAAAAGCTGCGATTTTTACAACTCACAATTTAGAAGGACTCGCGATCATGCTTTAGCGTGAGTTTCCTTGAGTCAGGTGCCATTTTAACCCTACTTTGCATGTCAGCGATATACATCGCTAATGACTTGCAAAGTAGGCGTTCCCAACCTAATCCGCATGGATTCCTTCAAAAACACAACATCGCCCTATTATCGAGGCGGGTCAGGTGATCACAAAAGCCGTGCTAACTGCGTTTTGCGCCGGATTTTAACCCCTGAAGAAAACCTGACTTAGCTATCCTGCCAATGGAAGGTGGATTGTCAGGCTGAGTCCACCAGGGCATATCAACAAGGATTTCGCCATTGGTGAGTTTATATCACTGGATTTCCAGCGATAATCAAGCATTTTGCCTCTATCGCTGGATTTTAAATCGCCAATGCGCAAAGCGTTGTTAATACAGCGCTATCATGGCGATAAAATCCAGCGATAGCTGGCGATAGCAAAGAACGCACTAAGCGCGTTTAGCGATAATTATCGCTACATGTTGATATTATGCCCCAGAGAGAGTCCAGACATTTCTCCAAACGAGACAAATCTCAAAATGACGCTAGTAATGCTCTTTATGACCACATCCCTTGAGTTTCAAGGGTGTTTGCCAATGAAGAAATGAAAGTGTTATCAAAATCTTCTAGCAGCAGCAATGGACAGAGCGCTCATGGAAGATAATTGAGAAAGATCTGTAAAGATCAAGAAATAATTCTCATAAATTCTCAGTGTCTTCCATTGATTTTGGAGAGAAGGGTTGGACAAAGAAAGAGATTGGTTATAGAAAAAGAAGAGAGGACCAGACTAGTGGGTAATCCCCTATCACCCTCCCCCTTATTGCCGCTTCACTCCTGCAACCTTCGTTGTAAATAATTACTAGTGAGTGGGGCAACTTCAAGTCTGCAATCTGTAAGGAAAGATTAGATCCTAATCAATGCTAAGATGGCCATATGCAGAAGGGTCCTCAGGGAGCAGTGGGCCTGTTGTCATGTGATGTCCGAGTAGAAATAGGGCCAGATTAATCAAGAACTCTTAGTCCAGGAACAATAATGGAAACACCACAAGAAAACTGAAATGTGGCACCTCAGAAAGCCCAATTAATATCTCAAGCTAACCTTACATGTTTAGAGTCCCTCCATCATATGAGGAATTAGTAATGTTGGTGAGTGCACAGACGGAGGAGGTACAATTACTTTGTGTGGAGTTAGAATAGACAACATTAATCATGCACCTAGGTCCTAAACAACCTTCTGCAGGCGGGTCTGCTACAAAGTATCTGACTCAGAGCCCTTTCATGTAACCGAGCAGAAAAAAAGAGAATTTCATAGATTTCAGTGTACAGCATGCCCCCTTGGTACCTATTCCGCAAGCAGTATGCCCCAAGCTGTGATTGGTAATAACGCCAATCTCTTATCCATGACTTAAGATCTGCTATTCTAAGCAAAACAGGTAGTGATGCTGCAGATCGAGCAAAGGTGTCTTCGGAAAGGGAAACCTAAGGAAAGAGGCCTCCAACACCATAAGATCTGTCTTTTGTTCCCTGCCAAATAGGGGCAAGGAAGGCGTTCTGAAGTACAGGAAGGACATATTGGCTGTATTAAATCAGAAGCCAAGCTCCCTATTAAAAGATTCACGGGGCATTCCTTTCATAAAAGTACCCAAGGTTTCAAGCAAGGAACTTTGGGAGGCCCTGCACAATAAGTCACTCACCCACCTTAGGGACAATGCAGGTCCAGACTTTGTAATGCCCCGTGATTTTAAAACGTTGAAAAGATGTCATATTCAATAACAGTCAAAGCAATTGTGGTGCCATTGGTGGTGGAGAAAGCAATATTCCAAAATCGGATGCAAACCTGTTACTGATTCGTTTCCTTTAGCTCCATCTTACTTCTAAATGTTGTTGATGCAAGACATAGAAAACTTGCTTGTTGAAATGTGTCATGACTTCGTGTGGCCTTTATGTATTTTCTGACCTTTTGCGCTTGGATGGTGCCTGTTACATTATGCTAATTTCTCCAGATTTTTCCAATATTTATGTTATATTTGACTGACTGCATATTGTTTTCATCTATTGGTTTTAGTAGATTTTTTACATTGATTACATTGTTTTTGTTGTTTAAACTGATGTTTTATAAAGTAAATGATATATGTTTTTTTAGCTTGTCACAAAACGTTTTTCGAACTTAGTGTTCAATAAATTCAAAGTAATCTCTCGGGTCTTGTGTGGTTGCCACATATTAGTGCCATCAGGTCGCCATTTATTACCGAGTGTGGCGAACATCACTGAACCTATAGATACAGATACAGATGTGTCTGTGCTTCTAATATTTGCTGCTTTGATCTTGAATTGGGCTCTCTCTTCTCAAACCGTCATTCCTGCACTTAGTGACATGGGTCACAGCTTCAAATTCTGCTGAAACATATCTCGAAAAGTGCTCCTAATTTTGAGCCCTGGCTCAATAAGATATCTCTAAATAATGTTTGATCTGGGATCTGGAAATGCTTACTGGTATATCCATAAAAACTGATCCCCGTCTATAGATGAATGCTGATTGGTAGAACCCTAAAATGTATTTTAATGTCTGTGCTTTAAATGAATTCCAACTGATAGGACTTTATGAGCTGTGGATGAACGATGACTGGTAGAACCATAAAACATATTTGATTACTGGTCAATAAATAATGACCAGTTCAATGTTTCTAGATATGTTTCAAATCAAATCAAATCAGGAATATTTATTTAGCGCACACATCACCCGAAGGTCTCATGGTGCTGGTGGACGGCTCCTGAGTTGTCAGCGTAAGAGGGACAGAGCTAATGGTCGAACAGCCATGTTTTTAGATTCTGACCGAAATGGTTATGGTCAGAGATGATACGTAGATGTAGAGGCAGTTTGTTCCACAGAGTGGGAGCAAGAAAGGAAAAAGCCCTGCCCCCGTTTCTGACAGTACGTACTCTGCACGGAGTGAGGAGGGATTTGTTACAAGATCTTAAGGGCCTGTTTGGCTGGTACCAGTTGAGTTTTTTTTTCCAATAGCCCGGCCCTCTACCATACATGTTTTTATGTGTTAAGCATAGGATTTTAAAACAGGTTCTCTTCTTTACTGGCAACCAGTGAAGATGTCTAAGACTGGGCTCTAAAGGGGTACCTGATGGAAGATTCAGCACCAGTCTGGCTGCTGTATTTTGTAGGACCTGAAGTCTGGAAAGGAGGTTTATTTCTGACAGCAGAGCGTTGCCGTAATCCATTCGGCTAATAATCAGTCCATGAACCAGTGGTTTCCTCGCTTCTAGCGGGATCCACTTAAACACTTTGCACAGATTGCGCATAATGCCAAAACAGGAGCCAATTATGTGGTTGACCTGTTTTTTCATTGATAATTGATTATCAATTTGTATTCCTAAATTCCTCACTGTCTGCTTTGGGGGTGGGCAAGGACCGAGATTTGAAGGCCACCAGTCATCCGACCAGTGCTCTGAGGCCTTACCAAAAAGTACGATCTCGGTCTTGCTGCCATTTAATTGTAAGTGGTTGGTGTTCATCCGACTATTTATGTGAGACATACAGTTCTTAAAACATAATTTTGTCTCCATGGGGTCAGGACCAAGGGTGATCAGAATCTGAGTATCGTCGGCGTATGACACTACATCAAAGCCGTATGATCTGATCACTGTGGGCAAAGGGGTCATGTGAAGATTAAATAGCATAGGGCTCAAAATTGAGCCCTGTGGCACTCCCATCTTAACAGGCCTGCTACATGAAACTAAATCGCCAATCTGTACTGCAGTGACTCGATCCGTTAGATAACTTTTGAGCCATTTCAGGGTCCCCCCCCTGACACCAATATCCCAGAGTCGTTGTTCAAGAATGCAATGGGCTATGGTGTCAAAAGCTGCTGATAGGTCCAGCAGGATGAGGATAGATGCCTACCCTCTATCCAATGCTAGTTGGATATTATCAGTAACTTCTACCAGTGCCGTTTCAGTACTATGGGCTGCCCAGAAACCGGACTGTTAAGGATCAAGTAGACCATGACTCTCGAGATGGTCTACGAGCTGCCGGTTGACCAGTGACTCGAGTACCTTCCCAAAGTAGGGGAGCAGCGAGATTGGATGATAGTTGGTTAAAAGTTTTGGGTCTGCAGTAGATTTTTTTACAATTGGTCTAACTCTGGCTGCTTTCCAGACCTTTGGGACCACTGATGTTGACAGTGACCTATTAACCCCTTCAGCGCGGCGGGAATTCCCCCGCGGTGCTGAAGGGTTCGAGCGCGGGCGGGGCCATGACGGAACGGTTCCGTCATGAGCACAGCGCAACCGATGCTCATGACGGAACCGTTCCGTCATGGGCATGGAAGGGGTTAAATAGATTTGTGATACTGTCCAGAAGCACCAGAAGAATTTTAGACAAAAAACGGGGTGACACAGGATCGACGGGAGAGCCTGATTTAATTTTTTCCATGGCCTTAGCCACTTCCTCAGAGTTGTGTTGGGAAAATTCCTCTAAGAGGGGGAAGGGGCCAGTGGAGGAGGTATGGTATTTTCCCTGAGTATTTAAATATTCTTGTGAACGAAAGGAGCTATGGATGGTAATAATTCTTTCTTCAAAGAATTTGGAAAGAGAGCCCGCCCAATCTCTGGAACAGACACTCCTTTGATATGATATGATGTGTGTATTCAGAAAAAGTGTATAGGGGTATAATGAAATGATCTGTATGCATCGCTATCCTCTCAACCCACACTGGAACAAAATTCTTAAGATGCTCTCAGGTTTCAAGATAAACACGAGGAGCAGAATACCTGGAAACTAAGTGCACAGATAATGTAGGTCTTTTTTCCTCTACCACTTCTACTACCTACGTTACCACCACTCCTTTCCTTTCACATACTATTACAGGTCATAAAGTAGCCAGTTGGACAAAAGAAAGATTGTCTGGTGTAATAATCTTGTAATGCTCTCTGTGTTTATTCCTATGTTCGCAACCTCTCTTTTGAAGAGATTAGTCAGGTACAATAACTGCCATTCTCCAAAAATATTTAATTCACTACAAGTACATTCCTTACATACTCCCAGCATCCTTCTTTTTGTCATCTCCTGTGTTCCACTAATATCAAGAGCCTCTTTTGCCAGACTCTTCATAAAATTATCAAAGCGGACTCATTTATGTAAGCACATGGGCAGGATTAACACTTTTAAAATGAATGCCCTGCTATGTGTTTTATTTCATTTGGGCACTCCAATCCCTGTGTACCAGCAGCCGCGGCTCGTGCAGGTAAGAGCGGAAATTTTCGACAGACAGAGACGAGGAAAAATTAAATAAATACATTTTTTCCTCATCGTTGTCTGTCGAAGTCCCGCCACACCAGGCCCTACCGCCCACCTCTCTTACCTGCATGAGCCACAGCTTTGTGTCAGTAGATCCTTGCTGAACTTAAATCAGTGATGTTAGAATTCATATTACAGGAGCAAGAATGGGATATAAATTGTTATGACTGAGGTTAGCGGGAGGAGCGGCTTTTCCCGAATTTCCAATGTATTAAAGAGATATTCAATTCTGGGTCGTAGCAGATTGGTCCCTTAGAACAACTTGCAAAACCAGGTTCTTGTGGATTGAGCCAAAGCGGGACGGAAGATATGGCATTTGACATTGAAGCCTAAAAAGGACAGGCCCTCAAACCCTTGTGTAAATATGCTATAACTATTACACTCCAGGTCTATGACTATAATATTATGCATACTAAGAAAATCCCCTTTTCATCTCCTCAATTGCCAAACAATCATAATCCAGCATTCACCACAGCATTATAACGGAGTACTTCTGATGGATACATCTGCCAGTGGATTCCTCACCTTGAGAGTACAAATCCAATCTGCTCACAGAAGTGTTACATTCTCCGTCTTCGACATCGGAGCCCTTGTTGCCTTTCAATGAGGCCATATTGGAGCCGGTATTAGAGGTATGGAAGAAGCCCCTTTCTTCTCCTGCAGTGTGTAGACAGGTGGCAAGAAGGTACAAGGTTGCACCAGGGGATCCTGACTTTTTATCCACTCATCCGTCCCCGGACAGTTTGGTTGTGCAGGCTTCATGCTCCAAGCATGCTTCCGGTGCCTTTCCTCAGTCTCCAGCTGACAGGGAGTCTAAAAAGGCTGATCAGGCAGCCAAGAAGACCTTTTCGACAGGAAGCATGGCGTTAAAGTCGACTAATGCTACATGCCTGCTGGGACGTTACGTGCACGCTCTAATGGATTCCATTAAGTCCTTGGCTCCTAAGTTGCCTGAAGGGGATAAGTCATCCTTCATGGAGGTTGTAGCGGACACTCAGGCGGCTGCCAGGCAAGTTATCCAGTCAGGGTTGGATACTGCGGACTCCGTGGCAAGGATCATGGGGTCTTCTGTTGCTGTAAGAAGGCAGGCTTGGCTCCGTAACTCTGGTTTCTCAGCGGATGTTCAAGCTACGCTGGTCGATCTTCCATTTGATGGTCAGAAGCTGTTTGGGGAGAAAGCGGACTCTGCCCTTCAGCGTTTTAAGGACAGCCGATTGACTGCAAAATCCTTGGGCCTGCAAGTACCGGCAAAGGGTTCAACCTTTCGAAAATTTAGGGACTTTGGGCGATCGTCTTTTCGCTCTTACCGGCAGCCCCAGCAGCAGCAGCAGCAGCAGCAGCAGAATCCCCTCTATAGGTCCTATAGAGGGAGGCAAAGGGGTCGGAGAGGTTCTGGACGCAACCCCTCTTCTTCCTCCTCCTCTGCTCCCAATGAGGCCTCAGGGAAGCAGCCCTAGATCCCCCATCCTGGATCATGTAAGGCCTGTGGGGGGTCGGGTGTCCTACTTTCTACGGGGTTGGAAATCGGTTACAACAGACCTTTGGGTTTTGAACCTCGTGGAGACTGGGTACGCCCTTCCCTTTCGGGAGTTTCCTCCCCATTACCCTCCTTGCCAAGGTTATTGCTCGGAAGACCATCTGCTTCTCCTGCAGAAAGAAGTTCTAGCCTTGCTTCAGAAGGGTGCGATAGAGGTGGTTCCAGAGCAGGAAAGGGGTCAGGGATGCTACTCCCGTTATTTCCTGATTCCCAAAAAGGACGGCAGATTGCGTCCTATACTGGACCTCAGAATCTTGAACTTTTACCTGAGACAGGAGAAATTCAAGATGCTGACCTTTGTGCAGGTTCTTCAAGCGTTGCAGCAAGGAGACTGGATGGTGTCGCTCGACTTGCAGGACGCGTACTTCCATGTCCCAATCCTGAAGTCGCACAGGAAGTATCTCCGTTTTACGGTTGGGTCGCAACATTACCAGTTTGCGGTCCTCCCGTTTGGTCTTACTACCGCACCTCGAGTCTTCACAAAGGTGATGGCAGTGGTGGCTGCTCATCTCAGGAGGTCGGGGATTCCGGTTTTTCCCTACCTGGACGACTGGCTTCTGAAGGCAGAGTCCCCAGAGATGGTGCGGCGTCATCTGCAGGTGACAACTCAGCTGTTGTTCGACTTGGGTTTTTCAATCAATGTGCCCAAATCTCACCTGGTGCCATCTCAACGCAACCTGTTTATAGGGGCAGTACTGGACACTACTGTGTGTCGAGCATTCCCTCCTCCTCAAAGGATTCTCGACATTCAGGAGATGGTCCCTTTATTCCACAGTGGAGCGGTTGTTCCAGTTCTGAAGGTCCTTCGTCTGCTCGGTCTGTTCGCTTCCTGCATTCTGTTGGTCAACCATGCACGCTGGCACATGAGGGCGCTCCAGTGGTGCCTCCGCAAGCAGTGGTATCAGCACAACGGGGATCTCAGGGAGTCAGTCAAGATCTCCAGAGAAGCTGCAGCGGATCTGTCTTGGTGGAGTGTAGAGGGCAATCTGTCGCAGGGAAAGCCCTTCCATCTATCTCCATCAGTGGCCACAGTGATAACGGATGCATCCACCTTAGGGTGGGGTGCGCATCTGGGGGACCTGGAGATCAAGGGTGTGTGGTCTCCAGAGGAAAGGTTGCTTCACATCAACCTTCTGGAATTGCGGGCGATTCGTTTGGCGCTCAAGGCCTTCCTCCCTTCCCTTCGCGGTCAGTCGATTCAAGTCCTGACAGACAACACGATCGCGATGTGGTATGTCAACAAGCAGGGAGGTGTGGGGTCTCTTTGTCTATGCAGAGAGGCCTTACGTCTATGGTCCTGGGCTCAGGACCATCAGATTTGTCTGATGGCAAATCATCTGGCCGGGGTGCTGAACGTGCGTGCAGACAGTCTCAGTCGGCAGTTCTCCGCCGACCACGAGTGGAGGCTCCATCCGGAGGTAGTTCGTCACGTCTTTCGGACGTGGGGATCTCCTCGGGTGGATCTGTTTGCCACTTTCGAGAACACGCACTGCCCGTCATTCTGCAGTCTCCAGTATCCGATGCAGGGGGCGTTGGGGGACGCGTTTCGGTTGAGTTGGGGCTCACGACTCCTTTACGCGTTTCCTCCCATACCCTTGATTCCTCGCGTTCTGAGGAAGATTCGCCAAGACCGGGCCCAAGTCATATTGGTCGCCCCGGATTGGCCAAGAAGGGTATGGTATATGGATCTTCTCCACCTCTCCTCGTGCCCTCCGCTCCGTCTCCCTCTGAGGGCAGACCTCCTCTCGCAGTCGGAGGGGCAGGTTCTACACCCCCACCTCCAGAGCTTACACCTTCATGCCTGGAGATTGAACGGGGCAACCTGAGTTCCTTCTCTCTCCCACCTGATGTGGTGGATGTTATTTTATCGGCCAGGCGACACTCCACCAAGTCCGTTTACTCCTACAGGTGGTCTAAATTTGTAAAATGGTGTGGAGAGAGGTCCGTTGACCCTTTAAAAGCCCATCTTTCTGATGTTCTCCAGTTTGCTCTTTCCTTGGCTCAGCAGGGCTGTGCTGTGGCTACGGTTAAGGGCTATCTTTCGGCCTTATCGGCTTTTCTGTGCCTTCCGGATCAACCATCACTTTTCAAGTCCCCGGTTGTTCTGAGGTTCATCAAGGGCCTTACAAACATGTTTCCTCCCTCTCCATTTCTAATGCCTCAGTGGGACCTTAATCTTGTTTTAACCTTTCTAATGGGGTCCCCTTTTGAGCCTCTTCATACTTGTCCTTTGAGGCTGTTATCATTTAAGGTGGTTTTTCTTGTGGCCGTAACCTCGGCAAGGAGGGTGAGTGAGCTTCAGGCTCTTAGTTCCAATCCTCCTTTCCTTACCTTGCATGCTGAAAGGATGGTTCTCAGGACCAGGGCTGCTTTCCTGCCAAAGGTAGTCACTCCGTTTCATTTGGGGCAGTCCATTACTCTCCCTGTTTTCTACCCTCCTCCTCACCCTTCCAAAGAGGAGGAAAGACTCCATCGTTTGGACCCGAAGAGGGCTGTTAGTTTTTATCTGGATAGAACCAAGGACTTTCGCCTTGATGACCAGCTCTTTATTGGCTACATTGGTCGTTCTAAGGGGAAGGCGGTGCACAAGCGCACGCTGTCAAGATGGATAATTCTGACCATCAAGATCTGCTACGCCCTGGCTGGTAAGACTCCTCCTGATGGTATTAGAGCGCATTCAACTAGAGCTAAAGCCTCTACATCTGCTTTGGCCCGGGGTGTTCCTGTGGCAGATATTTGTAAAGCCGCGACTTGGGCCTCCCTCCATACTTTTGCAAAGCATTATTGCTTGGACTCTGAGATGAGGAGGGAGGGCCACTTCGCGCGCTCTGTGTTACAGGACTTTCTGGTATAGGAAGGTGGACACCCTCCTCCGGGAGTGGGGACTGCTGTGGGAATCTGTTCACAAGGTGAGGAATCCACTGGCAGATGTATCCATCAGAAGAACAAGTTACTTACCTTCGGTAACGCTTTTTCTGGTGGATACAGTATCTGCCTGTGGATTCCTCACTGACCCACCCGCCTCCCCGTTTTCCACCTTTGTATACCATGAAATAGGTCTTGTTGATATGCTTTTATGCTTTGTTGTGCAATTGTAGGAAATGCTTGTTTATTTAGCTTTCATTTTCTTTGTATGCTATGCATATGTGTTGGTGTATTGTATACTGTGTATACTTTGAGTCTGTCGTTAGTCCACCTGTTCGCCTCGAAGGCATGGGGAAAAAATGGGTGGAACTGACGTCATCACGCTGACGTGGGCTTCTTATGGCTCCGGTGACGTCGATTGGAGTCGCGAGCGGAGCCGGTGTATTATGACGTCGCCCACGTCGACGTGGAATGCTGGGGAAGAAAAGTTCCGTGGAATGCTGGCGCACCACCAGAAAAAGCGTTACCGAAGGTAAGTAACTTGTTCTTTGGACATGGGGAAGCTTGTAGAGTGTTTGACTATATCTGATCTACTTTGTGGACAAGCAATTGTGTCCTTTCACACAAAAATGTGTGCTTTTATTGTACACAACTAAGACGTTGTGTTATGTATCCACATATTAAATTAGCAGCTACACAAGACTTGGCCCCCACTTGAGAAATTTGTAAAATCAGCTGTGGAAACCAAAGGACAAATGACCACATTTTACAGTACACTTCTACATACCACTCCCCTAGTATCTCACCCATACAAAACACAGTGGTCTAAGATAATAGGGGAAAATAGAGGAGATATATCTAAAAGTGAACACAGTATGATGGGTAGGGAATTCATTGCAAGGTAGGTTTTGACAGGTATCTCTATTGGACTAACATGCATAAATATTTTCCCCACACAAGTGCAATGTGTGGGAGGGTGTGTGGAATACTGGGTCTCTTCAAATACATATGGTAGCACTGTCCTCCGATTAAATCATTATGGGGTCCAGATACTGGCTGCGATGAAAACTATGTTGTGCTATCCTCTTCGATCATTGCCTTCATACTGCCAGGGCTGAGATCACCTGCGCTGCAACATCCAACCAAAGTGGATTGGGTGGTCATGTGGAGCTCTCCAGGTGCTGCTAGAACCACGCTGGCAGCGTACTTGAAGAAAAAAGAGGTCTGCCCATGAATCACTGGTACTTGAGTTTGTAAAAATATGGCAGCAATGGAAAGGCTCTTGGTTGGTTTCACTGGCCCTCATATTCTAAATTCGAGCACATCTGGAATCCCTACTCGAAGTTCTATTGCAGGGGACTGCCAGTGCCTTTTGCCCAATCTGCCAGCTAGCCTTGAACATATTTCATTATTTAAACTAGATGCGATTCAAGGAGCTACAGTAGGGGGACTAATGGTCATACATATGCGCATCTATTATCACAAATTATAAATGTGTCTGTCCTTAGAATTTTTATTAAAAAATTAGGTGTTTAATGTTTGACCGAATGTGCAATGCTACCATTTTCAAGGGCAAGGGAGCAGTTACTGAAATACAATGTGGTTGTGACAAGTGCTTTCATGTTCTAGGTGCAATGATACCTCTTTCCTTATACTAAGTGCATTTGTCTATGTATCCTATTTAATATACATTATAAACATGATTAAAAATGTCCCCTACACCAGTGCTAGTTGAGCAGATACTAGGACATTGTAGTCCAACACCTTGTCCTCCCCTGTCGAAGTGAATGAATATCAACCCAAGTATACAGTGCCTTACAATTTCTTACCGAGGGATGCATTTAAATGTAATTTTTGAAATATTGTATAGTCATGCTTAGAATATCTCTATTGCAGGCCAAGATGTGTGTCATCCTCTGTTGGATATTCGTCCAGTGTAAAAACCGAATTGCTGTGGACTGCATGCGATTCTCAATGAGCACTGTATTATATTTTCAGTCACGTCTATTTGGCTAGCGATATAGTCAGTTCATCTGACCTAAAAAACATGCAAGAAATGTTTGTATTTATTTAAAATGGAGAAAATGAATATATTCTAAAGTTTCTGTCTTTAATTTCCTACAGTTTGAGTTGGTTCAATAATAATTGATGTGCACACTGCAGATGGGCGAACTTGTTCTTACAATATATGTATCATATTAGCTCTGGTCCTGCTAATAGGCCACAAATATTTGGGTTTTAGCATATTATATAGTCGTACTTACTCAAACAAAGTTCAAGGAATTTTTGAACTTGAGAGTCAGAATCTGCAGATAACATCATAAACGTCCTTTAGGGGTCGCCAAAGGTGACAGCTGTGACCTCTAACTTGCGACCCCTAGCACTGCATTTGCGACCCCTGGCCTCAGAGGTGGCAACATCTGTGCCAGGAGCACAGGGACACATTGATTGTGACCCGAATCTGCTTTTTTGTCATGTTTTTATTACACTAATGGTGAATAATTGTATATTAACAAAATGGAGCAAAATCAGCTGGAAAATGACTCTCCTTGGCAGCTGAGGTAAATAAAAAATGTAAGTTGTGTGATTCTGGGCAGCGGAGAGTGTATTTATGTTAGAGAGGATGTGCATATGTGTGATTGTGTGTGTATGTGTAGCATATGTGTGTGTGAGTAAACATATAGGTCAAATGTGTGATGTCACGTCCGCTAAACCTGGTATTTTGGTGAATTGATGTTCATGGATATCATACAGTGCTTCTTACTAAGAATGTTTGTTACAATAAATGTTAGAAAGATGCATATTTGCTTAGTGGAGGGATGGCATCCATGTCTGTGGAGGGCAGAGCGGAGTTGAGTCGGGGTTGTTGTCATTTAAAGACATTTGTTTCTCCTCGTAAAAAAAAAACCAGGCAGCGCGTCAAGCATTTTTGCATTCATCTGCTGCAGGTTACCCACTATAATATCATACCAAATGGTGCAATACATTTAAAGTAAGAACATCTGCTAGCAACACATCTGACAACAACAGATGCTGCAAAGCAAATGGCCATCAATCTTTTTCTGCAGGCACTGAATGTCATTGCGAGGGGTGAGCACATTAAGGAACACAATTTACTGGACTAAAAATGACAACATGTCTCCCTAAACCATTATTTATTCCTCATTAGGGGATCGTTTTAAACAAAACCGAAACAAAAGCATCCAGTTGACACACCTTACCCCATTAGAACCAAACATGCACACACACTGGTCTCGAGGACATCGTTCAGTTTACTCTTTAAGGGCCAGATGCATTAAGCATTTTTCTCCTCGCAAACGATGCGAATCGCAGAATCGGCCCGTTTCAATTGCAAAAAAATGCTTTTCCGAGGCAGCAAACACAATTTTGCAATTTGGTAACCTGTTACCGAATCACAAAATGGATTTGCGATTCGCCGTTTGGAAGGGGCGTGTTTAGGACGTCCCTTTCAAGTAGCAAACACTAACTGTATGCATGAATGTTTTGTGACCGTGAATGAGGTAGCAAAACATTCTCATTTTACCACCTACTTCAAGTAGGTGGTAACCAATTTGCAAATGAATGGTTGTAAAATAATTTTTTTTAGAGCAGGCAGTGGTCCCACGGACCACTGCCTACTCTTGAAAAATGAAAAGAAAACTTAAAATTTTTGTTTTTGAAACACATCCCGTTTTCCTTTAGGGAAAATGGGCTGCATTTAAAAAAAAATTGCTTTATTTTAAAGCAATCACAGACGTGATGGTCTGCTGAGCCCAGCAGGCCACCATCCCTGTGATTTTTGCGATTCCTAGGGGGTCGCAAATTGCAACTTACCTCATCAATATTCATGGAGTAGGTCATTTGCGATCCCCTAGCAATCGCTAAAAGTGTTCCACACACTTTCATGCATTCCGTTTTGCGATTTCCTAATTGAGAATCGAGTCTTTGAAAATGCTGGCTTTCCGTTTACTTGAACTTCAACAAAAGTACAGGAGTAATATTTCAACAGCTAGAGGTGAGGCTGGATTCCTCATCCCCCCAATTGAATTTGCAATTGAAATATTGCAAACTATTGGTAAAGACAGGAAAGCGGGACTCCAGCTCCAACATTTGAATATCTATCTCTGCCTCCTGTCATCAGCACATGTCACCATGTTTTGCCTCTTGAGATACTCAATAGATATAAGCACAACCAAAAGGTCCTCGAGTAGTAGTGCATACCCAAAAGTAAAACATCAAGCCCCCAGTATTTTCTTGTCAAATCCTAGAAAGCACCACCGTCTACGGTTTACTATTTTAAAATATATATCTCTAATGCTTACCATTTAAAATAGATATATTAACTGATATATTAGCGGCTTTACAGCTGCATTTCACAATGTTCACTTTACAATGGAGCGTAGAATAGTTAGGATTTGTATGCATTTCATGAGTTGAATCTGGAATAAACCAAGTGAACTTGATAGGGCTTGGCAAAGGTATGGCTTTTCTCAGACATTGCCATAGTGAGTCTAAGTAAGTGGTGTGCAGGAGATCAAACAGAGCAACAACATTTCCTGTTCACAAGAATTGTGTCATACCCATGAATTCTGAAAACTATTTCACAGGTTTCGCATATTTCCAATGAATTATAGGATTTTTAATAACCACTGTTTTTTACTTGACTCACTTCCCTTTTTTAATTTAAAAAGAAGATAGAACTATATGCTTTTTCCATTTGGGGCTATTTGGTGGCAACATTATCCTGTTTAGCCTATCTAGTGTATCTCTGGGATCCATGTTCAATGTTATTATCGATCTTAATCCTGCAAAGATTAAATTGCCTGGGGTTCATTACTAAAAGTCTGAACACATCTGCACACTGTTAGTCCTGTATCAGCAGATTACTGATATTGTTTAGCAAAGGAGAGGTCTATCATAAGATGAGCACAACTATAAGTGTTAGTATGTTTATTTTCACAGATCGGGTTGTGCTTTATATGAAACCTTCATTTACAGCCCATTACCACACAAATCAGTTCAAATTTGCAAACAAATACTCTCCACCTGTTAGATATACCAAAACTCACATACCTCAGGCAGCTTTCAACAACATCCCACCAAGCGAATAGAACTACCCCATCCTGCAAGTATTCAAAAGAGAACTGATCTGTTTTTTGGCCCATTGGTGTGGGTTTGAAGAGGCAGACAACCAATCAGAATTCTCCTTTTGTTGTCTAAAACCCTTGCTAAAGGCCTGGAAAGGGAACATTGGATTGCTGCCAGTTCTCTTCTCCTCAAGCTTGGGTTGACCCAGTGGGCAGCACTCCAGCCCCCATCTGCAACTGGGGGCTGGAAAAACAGCTTGTGTATATTGCTGTGACAACAGCTGTCTGACTAGAAGCCTTTCTCGCTGCCACTCCATACTAGACCCTCCCTTTCCTTGTCAAAATTGAAATAAAAGCACTAAGAACCATAGAATAGTGGAAAAAATAAAATAAACTGACATTCACTATGTTTTTCCATTGGTCAGTGTCATTTCTGTCCTGGTTTGAGAAAGAGGTGAGTGACCGGCAAGGAGCGGTAGCAAGAGCAGCTTCTGATCAGAGGTCTGCTGCTGCTGCAGTGAGGAGACATTTGTCTCTTACCCACAACAAGTTAAATTCACTGCTTTGAAGAAGGGGGGGGGGGGTGATAATAGCCTCAGCACTCTTACCGACAAAGTCATGATTACTTTTAATTTCAATCCGCTCACTACATGACTTCCTCATTGCATCACTTCCTTTGTGGCCTCCACTCTGACAATACCTGCTGTAGACAGTACATAAACATCCTGTTCTTGGGTCTAATTTACTCTAAATAAAAATATGTATACATTAGCCTTCTGTACATGTTCTGCTTGCCAATAACCACCACTGAGACACAATTTATCTTATTGTGCTGACTTTGCACTTGATGTAAATTTTTATGATCCTGTAACTATTTTCTCTTCATATAACTTTGCACTCTTTAAAGCTGTGTTTTATGCTTCTGGGTCTTTGTAGTGCATAAAACCACAAGTAAATATGATAAAATATTCCCCAATGGCCTACTCTGAAACCAGATTTCTGTTATCTTTTTTAACTCATCACCTTATTATTCTCTAATTAAAACGCGATGGGCCTGCCCTGAGGTATTGACATAAGCTCCTAGAGGGCTAGCAACATGGCTTCCGCAGCTGTCTCCTTAAAGCATCTTCAAAACCTCTGTGCAGCAGGTTAGTTCTGCTCTATTTCCCATCGCTAATGGCTGCGAGGACGTCCTTCCCAATTGTTAAGCTATTCTCTGTTATGCATACAATGCACTTGAAACCCTTCACTTATGTCCTTATGAAATAACTGCGCCTACCCGAGATCCTGCGTTCAGATGACGCGGGGATCAGACTGTCCCCGTGTCTGGTTTCCTCTTCAGTGCTGAAGCCCACTTCACCAGGGCAGCAAAGTGCTTGTTGCATTACGTTGGAATCTTCACTTAGAAAGAAATTGCGTTGGAGACGTAACTCTTCTTACTGATGACAGAATATAAACTAAACTGCTAAAAGCATGCTTTAGAGTAACATGATACAATATACATTTTTTAAAGCAGTTTATTTCCCTAAGGCCACGTCCTCTGCAAAAGGTGCTTTTCTAAAACCTTAAATACATGGGGCCCAATTCCCAAAGGTAAACTGAGATGAAAGTCTAACTTTACGACTTTCGGTATTCACGAAGGGCATTTATACAGCCGCGGCCCGTGGAGGGAGTTCCGTGGGTCAGAGAGGCGGGGCGAGGGAGGGGCAGGGTGGGGGTACTAAAAACCGGAATATGGATAATTGGAGGTAAGTAAACAATTAAATAAATAAAACAAATTTCGTAGCGTGCGCTGCATTGCATTTTGCGATGGAGCGCGCGGTACGAAATTCGTTTTATTTATTTAATTGTTTACTTACCTCCAATTATCCATATTCCGGTTTTTAGTACCCCCCACCCTGCCCCTCCCCCGCCCCGCCTCTCTGCCCCACGGAACTCCCTCCACGGCCGCGGCTGCATTTACAAGTAATAAAGTTAGACTTTTCTCTCAGTTTAACTTAAGTTTTGGTCTTAAGTTTAACTGAGACTAGACTTTTGGTCTCAGTTAAACTTAAGACCAAAACTTAAGTTAAACTGAGACAAAAGTCTAACTTTACTACCCGTAAATGCTCTTTGTGAATACAAAAAGCGGCAAAGTTAGTCTTTCGTCTCAGTTTACTTTTGTTAATCAAGCCCTTACTGCAGGGCTTATTTACAATCCCCTTGTGCCGCCGGTACGTCACTTTTTCCAATATTAAACATGACCCATGGCCTGTTTGTAAATAAGCCCCTTAGGGGCATATGTATCAAAAAATCGTTTTATGAGTCCTTAATAGCGAATTTTTGCGAATCGCTATTAAGGACTCGCAAAATGAAATGTATGTAGGTTTTGCAACATTAATTGCGATTCCAACGTATTCCTTAGTTGTGAATCGCCAATTACGATTCGCAATTAAGGAATACCTTACCACTCATTCCTATGGGCCTAAAGGCCCGTAGGAATGAATGGGAAGACATTCGCAATCTGCGAAAACCCATTAGGTTCTCGCAAATTGCGAATGCAATTTCAAGGGTGCAAAGGTGTCAAAAGAACACCCTGTTGCACCCCGGAAATATGCATGTGTGCACACGTGGCACAGCACGCCACATGGCATTTTTGAAAAATGCAAAAAAGTAAATTTTTCTAGGACATCGCAAATTACCACCAACTTCGAGTTGTGTTTTCTTTATGCAAATTCGCACAACTTGGGTGCTTCCAGAATTACATTTAAGGAATCGCAATTTGAAATTCCTTAAATGCATTTGCAAAATAGGGAATCGCAATTTTGCGATTCCCTATTTTGCGATGGCCTTTTGGGATGATACATCCCGATATGCATTTTCCCGTTCGCAAACGGGCCAATTCTGTGAATTGGCTCGTTTACGAATGGGAAAAAGGCTTGATGCATATGCCCCTTACGTTTTAATTATGACAGAAGTGAGCATGGCTTCCTTCGGCTCCTTAGCCTTAGTTTACAGCACTTTTACGCTGACTTTAGTGGAAGATGTCAAGCTAGGGCGCTTCTAGTCTACCCATGCCTTCCTCTTTGGAAACCTCTTATAGGGACAAAAAAAAATGATTAGCTCGACACTTTTGAAAGCAATTCAGTGTACCCAAAGATGAATGCCTGCTTTTCAACAGCTTTTTCACAAAACAGTTTGGAAAACCCTAAGGACATATGTACCTCTGTGCCCGTTTGCATGATCATGGCCCTTTTGAAGGATGAAAAGGAGCTTGCCTTAGGGAGAGAGAAGAAGGCACATCTTTGAGCGAAGGTAGTGTTTATGTGAAACGAGAAAGGAAAGAGGGTAACAGAAAGCAATTCACAAAAAAAAAAAGAAATTATTTTGCCACTTGTGACTTTTTCCGTTGGTATTTGTGCAAATGGACACGTCAACATATTCACATATGCAGGTTTAGATTTACATATCTAGATGTGCTTCTGCAGAAAGAGTGGGGGTGGTTCACAATATGGTGATTTCCCATTTCACAAAGCAGATAGCCTTCCATTGGAACCCGTGAAATGTGTTTACACGTAGTTCAAGCCACACTGCGCAAGTACAAACACAAGTGAAATACACTTGAATTGTAACCTTAGTGAAGCTTACTGATTCAAGGTGCAGAACGCTCGTGATGTGGTCGGTCAGATGAATCTTGCCCTGTCCACTCTAAAACTCTAGGGTTAGTGTCACTGACAGGATTAGTGTCACTGGTAGACTTCCGTTCCCACAAGAGGGAAGGCGCATCGTTGAAAACTGATGAGTGACTGCTCTGTGTACAGGTCTTATATCTCCAGGAGGTGGGAATGTGTGCTGCATTGCACTTCCCAGTTAGCCCCAAAAAGCATGCAGATCTACTTTGTGAATAGGAAACGTATCTGTTGAGGAATATTTGCAGAGGTATACCATGAAATATTTTCACAGAACACCTTTGCACTACAGGTTCTAAATGTGCCCCATGCTGGGTGGACTAGCGAGACAGAATGGGGTTACAGAGGTGTATCTACAGTGGGAGAGGTCTGATGGAATGTTTACACATCAGGGGCGTAACACAGGCCCCCGCAGCCCCCACAGTGCTGTGGGCCCCCAAGCTCCAGGGGCCCCCTCAGCACAGCACTCTGGCTGCAGAGCTCCTGATTGAGCCCGGAGGGGGCCCCTCCATGTGCCTTGCAAGGAGGCCCCCTCGAGTTTCGTTACGCCAGTGTTACACATGTGGGGTTACAGTCAAAGATTGCTTAATATGGGTATAGAGCAAACAGTAAAAGTGGCTATTCTAGAGGAGTCACTCAAGAGAGACTCCTTGGTGGTCTTTGCATGGTGTGCGGAAGATGATGGCGTAATTCTTCAAACAAAGTCGTTTTCCTTGTACAGCACCCTGCTCCAAGTTCCGCGCCCATTTATTGTAGGGATATTGACGTAACCTGGGAATCAGACAGTCAAATCACGCTTCCAATACAAATGCATAAGTACTGAAGATGCAGTGGCACAATTCTGTTTGAAGGAGAAAAGATTAGTCAAAGGCAAGCACAGGTGTCAGGAGTTAATGAATGATACTGTGTGGAGGAGGCAGTTTAAGGGAAAGATGCTTTCTCACTGTAATTTCGAACCTTGAGAATAATAGGTTTTCTGCGATGATCTTTCCAGCCCCGTCTTTGCAAAATGTTCGGTAAGGCTATAAGTAATTTGACATGTGTGGCACACTATTGCTGAACCAGGTATGCATTTGAATACCACTGAGCCGCTGTGTGCTTTTAGCGAGAGGTCATATCCATTTTAAGTCCTTTAGTTGTGCATGTATTGTATTGTATTTGTATTCTAATTTAATTTATATAACACTTGCTACCCCTGACGAGGTGGCAAAGTGCTTTTTCAGCGACTGGCATGCTACTCCGAAACCCAAAAAGGATTAGGGGTGATTTAGTATATTGAAATAAGATATTAATTTGAGTGTTGGATTTTAGTCTGGTATTTAGATTGAGAAGGATAGTGGCGGGATAGAAGAGGAAAAGGGTTTACATTTATACAGCCCTTGCTACCTCTGATAGGTGTTAAAGCGCTTTTAGATGACTAAAACACGACTCCGAAACCAACAAAGGATTAGTGGTCAATTAGTCTGGGGAAATATGAAATTAATTTGAGCGATGGACATGTTAGACTGTTATTTGGATTGAAAAGGACATTCACGCTAAATATTTATTTAGCTTTAGCTTGAAGTTATTCCTTTAGTTTAGGATAATTGAATAGGATGCAAGAAGCAGATGAATAAGCAATGCCACAAAAGGGTATTTCTCCATATTCCAGTACCTTTTTTCTCAGTGTTTTTTAAAGAAACTAAAAACATTAAATGGCAGATCATAAGTGGGTAGGAAGAGCCAAGAGCAATACCAGGGGTAGTATTACTGCTACTGCACAGTAATCGAACACCCATACTGGGCCATTACAAGAGTAAATGTTTCCTTGTTGATTGCGACGTTATTTCCCCTTTTCAGCAAGATTTTTATCCAAAACATTTTGCTTGTTTTCAGTAGCCAAAATGCCCAGGTGAAACCCTCCAAACCACGGTGTTCTGTAGGATCCATAACTCATCATTGCCAAATGCTCTTTGTTTTAAACTTAAACAAGTTAGAAATTATGTTGATTTCCCAGAGCCTTGGCATGTAAACAAAGGAAATGAATTATAAAAAGGGAAGGACGTTGGGTAAAGGCTAAAGGTATGGTCCCGGTGAGAGTCTGAAGCAAGAAAAAAAAACTGAAAAGAAAGCAACATATGAAAATAGGGACATGAATGGGCTTCCGCTTGATAAATAGGTGCTTGTGGGTAAGCCCCATGCAGAAAAAGACTAAATAAAAAAACCCTTAGGTTCAAACAGTCTTTCAGAATCCAAACATGAGGTTGTAGGCTCTTTCTTTTCAGATAAAAAACCCCCCACTATTTTCCTTATACCTAATTTTTCTTCAGCCTAAATTTAGTATTTGTCGGGATAGTGATGATCTAGGAGGTGTACCGCTTAAAACATTTTGTAGGTACTTTGTCACCATGTAAGTGCCCACAAAATTACTCCTTCCAAATGCAGGAGTAAGTGTGTGGACATGATGGAAAATAGAAAGAAAACACCCACCACTCAGCTCCATGTCAATGTTGACCCTGTTTCTAGTTCTGGTCTATTCACCCACAAATAATTGCTATCAGGCCCTCTATTACAGACCATGCACCTGAAGCACAATGCGTATGTGTCTGCACCCAAAGGCCACTGTTGTATTACGGAAGATGTCACGAGCGCTCGGTTGGCCCTTTCTGTAACACCGTTGATGTCTGTGCATATGAAGCAGCTGCGCTACCTTTAAAGGTAACTTGCTCATGTGCATGGGGTTGCAGATACATGCAAATGATGGCAACACTGTGCCTCTGCATCCGCACCATATTTTGAATGTGGATGCAGAGGCAGATAGTTAATCAAGAGGCACACTGACTGGCTCACACAAATAGTTGCCTCCCAGTCAGTACGCCCCCTCAAGGCATCCATCTGAAGGAGACCGTGTGGGTCCCATGGAACCTCCTGACATCTCCCTGCAGGCGGATGCAGTGGGAGATCTCTGTCCCCACTTTGAAGTTAAGGCAGATGCCCCTTGCACAATGTGCTGCCCTAAGGGTTCAATCCCGCAAGTTTGCATCTTCCATCAGGGCAGCACATTCTTAGTAATAGGGAACACTGGCAATCTTTTTTGGTCCAGGCTCGTTAATTCGATGGGGTGCAGCAGTGCAGACAGAGACAGTGAGCCCTATTCGTAATATGGCAGCTGGAGTGTTAGTCTAATTTATTCAATGGGCATAAACCAAGTCTACAATACAAAGAAAGCTAAAAATTGGCAAATTATTGAAACAGTGTCCTTTTTATCATGAAGTGAGGTCCCTTCCGTGATCTACTTAATGACATCTGCAACACGGACATGCAGTGGACACATGTATGTGGAATGTTGTCAAGTCCAAGGTGCGATAAAGACAAGCCCTTCTACCCCAGCCCACTCTTGGATTGTGCCCAGCGCCAGAAACCTTGGTCTGGTCACTGCCCAGTGATACTCTGCAGCGCTCATTAGGTCGCTAGACTCCTGACACTGTTCCCCCAACTGCTGCCATGTCTCACCTCACACCACGGTAGGATCTTTCACCTGTACCCACTGCCTGTTCTCCAGCAGCCAGCAACCCACACAAATACTAGTAATGCCTTCAACACCCACTCCCAACACACACCACACAAGCACCAACAATGCCTACACTCCCACCCTACACCACAGCAAACCCGCACATCAACACCCATTTGCAAGCGTGCTTCTCAAGATATGATCACTCAGCAAACACACAACTTAAATATGGAACCTTGTGAGCAGCAATACACTGATATCCTACTCATCACGGAGACCTGTCTCATCTCCTCATTGACGTCTTACTTTGCTACGGCAATCCCAGCGGGCTACAAGATTACTTTAAGGGACTGCCTTCACAAGCCTGGAGGACTCACTATCATCTAAAAGGAATCCATCAAATGAACAACATCCTCAGAGAACACTACCCCATTCAAAGAACACCTGCACTTCAAGCTCAAATCTCTAAAGAAATCTGTATGAACAGAACCCTCTCCAACCACCACCTGGACTATGCATCCCCTTTCCCAACCTCATCACCAACTTTGTTTCTCCTGTCACCATCGATTTCAGAGCCTACATTCTCCTTGGAGACCTCAACTTTCACATGGGAGACCAAAACTACCCCTACTCCACAGCACTCCTCGAAAGCTTGAGCAAAATCAGACTCACCCAATTCGTCACAGAACCAACACACATCACATAACACACACTAGACCACATTACCATCACAAGCGACAGCATCACATACAACTCAACAACACAGCTCACATGCACCAACTACTCCATCTATCATCCACTTCCAAATCAATACTCCTCAAGTCAACACCCCTACCAGGTTCAGTCCTCCAAGCCACAACTGTGGCAAAATCACAGAAGCAGACTGGGTCAGCATCCTCAGCACTGATCAGCCTAACCCCACAGATAACCTTGACAAGGACATCAACAACTTACTTCAACAACTAGATTAAGAACTGCGCTGACTCCCTCACACCCATCAAACACAACAAGCATAGCAGATCAAACAAGCAGGCCAGTTGGTACACAGAAGACCTCTGAGACATCAAACAACGCTGTAAACAGCTAGAAAGGAAAAAGAGAGCCAGCCATGACACAGACAAAAGTACCTACAAGGCAGCATGCAAACGCTATCACCAGCAAATTAGAGACACTGAGACAAAAACACTGGTGGACTGCATCAAAGGAAGCTCCAACAGCTGCAAGGAGATCTTCACCATCATCACGGATTTCACCTCGCCCTTAGCCACTGTCAACAACATTGCTGCCTTCCTACAGCTCAAGAACAACTTATCCAACTTTTTCCACAGAAAATCACAAACATCTGCACCAATTTTGCACACCAACTTTATCCCAGAGAACTCTTCGCTAACCTACCCACCATCAACCAAGACAGCCCTCTGACCGAATGTACAACCCTGACCAGAAACGCCATAGTGCCAATAATGTGGACCATCCACTCAGGGGCTCCAATGGTTTCATGCCCCCACCACATCTACAACCTGGGAACATCACCAATCAGTACCACTTTGACCCACATCATCAACACCTCCATTGCATCCGCCCCTTTCCTGGATGAATGGAAACTTGCAGAAACCAATGCCCTCCTCAAGAAGCCCATAACCAATCCTGATAAACTGAGCAACGTCTGTCCCATCTCACTGCTCCACTATTCTGCCAAAGGGATTAAGAGGGCCATTAACAAGCAATGCACAATCCACCTCAAGCTTCACCATCGTGTAGACAATACACAATGAGAATGAAAAAAGAACCACAGCACCGTAACAGCACTCATCGTGGGCTACCAACGGCATTCAAAACATCCTGGACTAAGGAGAAACAGCGGCCCTCTGAGGCATTTACAGTGTCTCCCATAACACTCTCATCAGAAGACTCTACGTGATTGGCTCTCAAATGGATATATTCCTTATTCACGGGAAGAACCCAAAGGGTCAGGCTGTCACAGTTCACATCAGAGACCAGGGAAATTATATCCAGTGTCCCACAGGTATTGTCCCTCAGCCCCACTCTTTTCAACATTTACATGACACCACTTGCCAACATCATCCGATCACAAGACATCACTGTCATCTCCTATGCCAATGACACCCTACCCATCTCTCCTGGATGGACACAACAAACACCAGCAGAACCAACTTCATCAATGGCATGACCATGGTAGGAGACTGGATGCAAACCAACTACCAACTACCGACAAGACGGAAGTACTGGTCTTTTGCAACAAGACCTCTCCATCAGATTCCACCAGGTGGCCATCAGAGCAGGACCAACACCAACACCGACAGACCATGCAAGCAATCTAGGGATCATCCAAGATGACAAACTCAACATGACAGCTCAAGTCAACACAGTGTGAACCTCCTGCTTTCATGCTGTGAAAGATGTTCAAATGGTTGCCTCAAACACCAGACAGACCGTCATGCAGGCATTCATCACCAGCAGGCTGGACTATAGCAGCACTCGCTATGCTGGAATCTCCAACCAACTCCTACACAGACTCCACACCATCCAGAACACAGCCACAAGACTCATACTCGACCTTCTACACTGCACACACATCACACCCCACTTCAATAATGCTTCACTGGCTCCCCATTCCCAAGCACAGACATTTCACACTTCTCATGCACACATACAAAGCCCTACACAACACAGGACCAGAATACCTGAGCAACTGCATACACTTTCACCAACCCACCAGACACCGATCTCATTTGCACATGCTTTTTACATCCGCAAAACTGCAACATAAGGTTGCCCTTTATTCTACATCGCACCCAAGACATGGAACTACTTCCCTCAATACATGACTTTTGCAAGAAGCTGCAGACCTGGTTCTTCATATAAGAACCTTTAGACCACACACTTATCACACCACACATTGCCCACATGCCTGGATACCCTCTTGGGTCATTAGTGCGCTACACAAAGCAACATAACATAATATAACATACCTTTACATTCCATAGTTATGGGAGGGGTGTGATATTAGTCGTGGTGAAATGTTAGGCTCACTTATAAATTATCAGATGCACTCTTGACGCATGTAGGTTTTCAAATCCATGGCAGTATGATCAAAATATGAGCTTCAGAAAAAAAAGTTCTGTAAAATGTCCCTTTGAATTGTTTGTATTTTGGAAAGTATTGCTATTGATGTGCATAACCAAGTGAGTGTTCATTTTTTTAGATATTGAATTTAGCAGTAGAAACCTATTTCTGCGAACATTGATCATCATAAAACCACATACTCCTTGGTAATATTCTTAGATGTTGTCTTGCTACACCTTACAGATCTAGAACATGCTACAAATTGAGTTGTATATCCCCTTTGTATGAAATTTGGTTATTGTTTGAGGGGTCTGGAAGCCCCACTCAGACAATAACCACAATCATTGTCTTGGTGATCCACAAAAGTCAATACACTACCCTGTGCTTAACACTATGATAGCTGGGTTTAAAAGCAATCAAGCTTAACTTAAGGGCAATGTGTAAAGTATGTTTGCAGCACACAAATGGTAATAATCTGAAAAAACAACACAATAAAAATCCCAAACCATTTCAGAAAAATAAAGTAACATTTATTGATTAAAATAAAATGACAAATTAAATGCAAACAGTAGACCCGGAGTTATGAATCTTTACATTTTTTGTGTGCAAAGTAGCGCCTAAAAAATAAAAATGCCAACTGTGGAAATCTGGTCACGTGAGTCCGGAACAAAGCCAAAAGATAAGACTGAATGCAATTGAGCGCTGGTTGGTTACTCAAGGTAGATTGGGCTTGTTCTCAGTTAACGTTTGGCCTTATCAAATTTCTTGAAGAAAAATCCAGGAGAAGGTAGAGTTTAGTGAAAAAAAGGCAGTATGATGTTTTCCAAGGAGGAGTTGTCGTCGTCGAGGAGCCTTTGGATGAAATCTCGATGAAGCCCCCGAAGATGGTGAGAAAAGGCTCTAAGCAGGAAAAGTCAGATATCTGGGCTGAGGAGGTCGTCGTTGTCATTTGGGCTGTTCACAGTCAACCTTGGTGAAGATTTCTACCTTCGAACAAGACAACTTTTTAGAATTCGAAAACCTCTAGTGGGACAAAGCAGCAGGCTGCAGCTGAAGTGGACAACACAAGGCTGGATGTTGTCATTGAGAGGTCCCTCTGAGCAGGATTTGCTCTGTGAAAAAGAATATAGCAGGAGCGACCACAAACTAAGGCATACCAACAATGCACCTTGGGCAGATCAGCTGGCAGGTAGGTTCTGGTCTTCTTTTGGCTCCCCGTACCTTTTGGTAAAAAAAATTATAAGTCTCAAAATGTAGTGTTAGTCATGAACAGCAAGTCTAACACGACTTCTAAGGGCCCAAGACCCTGGGCTGCCACTTTGGGGGTTAGGACTCACTTCAACATGAGGCCGGGTGCAGGGTTCAAGGCCTCAGTAACCTTTTGAGTCCCAAAAGCTCCCACAAGAAGCCAGCCAATTAGCCCTTGAAATCACTTGTGTTGGTCCTGGGTTAAAGGATATGGTCCAAATCTCCTTCAAGCAGCAAGACAAGCATTCAAACTGAAGGGGAGTCCTCTGGAGGTCCCCAGCGAATCCTTCTGAAGTCTTCCACAGGTCCAGGAGTGTACTCAAGTGTTGTTCTGGGGGTCCAATATTTATACCTGCTACGAGCCTGTGAAGTGGGGCTTTAAAGTTTTGCCTCCCCCACATCTGGTTCTGAAAATGTATTCCCTTCCACTACCAAGGCTCCAAGAAGCCTAGGGTGACAAAAGGCTAGTTCCAGATTGTTTTGTGTGTGCTGGAGGGAAGCCATTTGAAGTGTAAGTGGGCAGGGAACAGCTCTGCCCCAGGCCATTCTGGCAGGATTTCCTATCCTGCCAATACCCACTCCCCTTTTGTCTCAATGTCTGGGAGGATTACAAAAAGCCCAAAAGCAGGGTCATTCACATTTAAATGACCTAGGACACTGACAGAGGCACAAATGGTTAGGACAAGAACATGCCAGCTATATAAATGTGGCACTTTCAAATGTGAGACTTTACTATTAAAGGGTATTTTAAATTATAATTCATTTGAGTCTAAACATGGCATATCTACCTGTTTCCAATCAAACATTAGCACTTACTGAATGTGATAAGGTAACCCAGTGTTATCCAATGGGAGAAATAGGCCTTATAGTAGTGAAAAAAACCAATTTAGAAGTTTTGCACTACATGACAAATACAACTTAAACGTGCATGTCATACTTTTTAAATGTAATGCACCCTGCCCTTTGGGCCTTTAGGGCTTACTTAGAGGACATGTATATGTACTATAAATAAAGGCTTATGCCTGACAAGGGTTTTTTTGTCAGGTCTCATTGACAGTCTGCAACTGCCATGCAGGCTGTAATGGCAGGCTCGAGACATGTTTTACAGTGCTATGTAGTTTGGAGTGCTGCAGGCCCACGAGTAGCATTTCATTTTCAGGTTCTGGGTAAATGGGTACCATAGACTAGGGACTTATAAGTAAATTTAATGTGTCACTCATGTGTAGGCAAATGTAACCATGTTTTAGGGAGAGAGTACAAGTACCTTAGCACTGGTAAGCAGAGGTAAAGTGCATAGAGCCCTAATTCCAACAAAAACTAATTCCAAAAGCCAGGAACGGTGAAAAAGGTTTGGGGGAACCCTAAAAAGAGGGTCATGTCTAACACCCTTCCCTCACCGCATTCCGGCAAGGATTGTATGCCATTCTCTTTGAAACATTCCTCAGAATGAACGCTACCTTTGTTCACTCCTCCACTTTGCTCTCCCTTTTTCTCTAACAGTTTTTAGTGCTTCACCTTCCATTCAACAATTTTGTTAAGTGAAATCATGTCAACATGATTCTGCCCACTGATGAGCCCAGGTGATGTGTTATTTCACGCTTACAACTATTTTCTGGCTCGCATATTCATTCTAAAAGTTCTATTGTCTACCTGAGGCTAACTCTCATGGTGTTTTCACACTAGCAACTGCTCCATGTAGGCATAAATAGCTATAAACATGTGGGCCCAGAATTACAAAGGTTTTGCATTGGGTTTCTGTTACTTTTTTAATGTAGACCGGGCACAATATCCTTTTTAGGATTTACAAACGAATACAAATTGGTACTTACCTTGGTTTATAAGACAAAACACTGCTTTGTGTTACTCTGAATCAAGGTGGCATTCTATGGGTGGTACATGGTTTTTTTACATGAAACCCTATCTACTAACAACAGTAGTCAGGGTTTTGCATCACATATTAATCCCACTTGAAAGCAGACATTAAAAATAATTATTTCATCTAACCTTTCCCATTTTGCATGAATGCTGCACTATAGAGCACACATCCAAATTGGAAAATGTTTTAAAGTTACTCCAAATATAGTATTTTGTACTGGAGTGGAACACATCCAGTACAAACCATATGCTAGACTCACACAGACACCTTTGCACGATGGTGAAAAGGTGTGTGTGGTGCTCTGTGGCATAATTCTGCACCGGCGCTTGGGAGAGAGGACAATAGTGCCATAACTCTCTAGATCTGTTGCCTTTCTGCTCTCTCCCAGCCACTTTTGTTGGGCCATGAGTTCTTTTTTTTTCTTTTCTTTTTCAAGAAAATGTTATATGGGCCATGATTCAGGGTTCCATACTTCTATTTAGGTTGTGAATTGAGTAGCTGACATTAGCAAATGCCACTTAGAAATCTATCTGTTTATCACAACTGAAAATTCCTAAGGTGAATTGCAGAGTAAAGTAGTTTAGGGTATTCCTAGGCATTGTGCTATTTATATACTGCTTATCAGTTAAACCATATTTCATAGGAATTGCATGTATGTTTATGATCTGTTGTTGGGTGATATGTTAGGTGGAATGGCTGTGTTCCATCTGGCCATTGGTGTGGAAGGGTTTTGTTTTGCAAGAATGAAAATGACTTTTCAAGTCCTCAGCTAAATTATGCTTCCTAGGCATTTGTTTGCTTTGGCAGTGGTGTAATGCGCTCAAGATCATCCCCTGGCATCTAGCTGCAGTTCCTGGATGAAAGTTCCTCCCAAGAAATAAAGGAGATTTGTGAAATGTGAGCTTATATATACATATATTTATATAATATGTGTGTATATATATGTATATATATATGTGTGTGTGTGTGTGTGTATATTTAAACATATGCATAAATATATATATATATATATATATATATATATATATATATATATATATATTCACTGAAAAAACAATGGTTACAGGGGCGTTATAGTTGAGCTCAGATTTCACTAGTACAATACCATAGAAATTCAGCAGTTATAGTTACCTGAGCTAACTATAACTTATGGCCCCGTAATGCACCAAAGATGTAGGCAATTCAAAAAAGGCTGTGACTGTCACCACTGTGTAGTTATAGTTAGGACCTAGTTACCATAGGAATGAAGTTTTGTAGATTTACTAATAACTCCTTGAAACCGTTTGAGAATTTTTCATGGCTTCACGCAACTTTCCCCAAAAAATATTCCATAGGAACGGTGATACCTGGAAAAATGGCTGAATGGAATTACACCAATTGTCCCAGAAAGCTAGATCTTAGACTAGAAATAGTTTAATGCTGAGTGGTGTCCTAATTAGTTGAGGACCTGCAGCAGCTCCTTTTTACTACCTTAGATCGTGGTAAATGGTTGTTTGTCACAGGAATTTTAAAGACATCTCCTGCTTTTGGCTAAAAATGAAGCCACATTTGTTGACATATCTAAAATAAACCACAACATAATTCAATTGCATACAGAAGGCAACATAACAACACAATTAAAATATAATAGTCCACAACCCAAAGAGTTTAACAACCACAGTACAACAAACAAGAACCATTAAATAAACAACATATCTCATTACCACAAAAACAAAATGTCTCACGAAAAAAGAGCACAAACATCATTGTAGTACCTCCACAGCGCTGCTTACATAATGTGGTGGCGAAAGGTGTTTGCACCAAGCAATACTTTAATTTACCACCAAAGACATGAAATGGCGCCAGGCATGTTTTGTGATGCGGCCTGTATGTTTATCACGCCACTCTAACCATCTGCTCTCGATAGAAGCCTATCTCAGTCTCAGCTTAATGGTTGCACTATTACTTCTGTCAATTGTAGCACACGCAAACGAGTTTTAGAGCTTTGTTCATTTCCCTCTTGTGCCTTGTATTGTTTGGGGAGTGCGGGGAGCAGAAGGCTGGGAGGCAGCACCATCGAGGCCCCGCCTGATATTCCCCTGGGAAGCCCGCCTCCCCAGTGGTTTGATAGGATCCAGTCCCTCCAGCTGGGATGACCTGTGAGGAGGCGTTTGCAGCTAATTTCCATCTTGTCTCCGCGGACCTATCAGAAAATGTTGCAGTACCTCGCATCAGATGTTCTGCTCCACAGAGGATAAGCATGTCACTTTTATAGCATAAATCAGCCTGAATGTGAGGGTCTTAAAAATCCATCTAGCGCGTGCATTCTGTGCAATGCAGCAAAAGCAGTTCAGAGTGTCCTCAATAATTTACAGCTAATTCCATATTTACAGACTTGATTACACTTTATATGCAAATGCCTCATTATACTTCAGAAAAGCAATATGTTAATTTGATTAATGTCCTGCCTTATTGGAGTCCTATGAAATGTCACCTGTCATTCAATCAACAAACCAGTTCTAAGGAAACAACAAGCATTGCTGCGAGGTGAAGCATTACATTTTTCTTAATCAGAAGGCAGATTTGACAGGACTCAGTTCGTGCACACAGACTTTGCTGAGTAGGCTAAAAAAATGTATTCATTGCCTTTCCAAGCCTATTAGTATAAAGTTGTTTCTTCAAACGAGTAGCTGAAAATGCTGATTAGAAAGGCGCAGGTCACATCCATTTAGTGTAATTCTGTGGGCTTTTCAACGGAAGCACAAATTATATATTTTCCTTTAATGGGTTTTGCAAATTATACCTAAAGTTTAATGTACACAATTTAATATCAATGCCTTTGGCACAATTATCTCGCCCTCTGAAGGACACAGTCAATGCACTTCTCGTACTATATCTTTGATGGGAAGGACAAATGTCACATGAAACATGATCTGCGTACAAACCGAAACTTTTTTGCCGTTAAAATTTATCACTGCTCTATCGACCAGACTAAATGGCTCATTGGCTAATTTCTCACAATACCACATCTGTGTGTGGTAGATATGTCTATAGGTGTGAGTGTATGCCATGCCAGTTAAAATAATTGTGCCCCAATAACATCTTATTTGGAAGAGGGGACTATTAGCATATACATGTATTTCCACTTTTCAGAGGTCATTACAAGGTTGATCCCGTAGTAAAGAATATCGACCTTGACAAATGGATGCTTACAGTTTCCCATATTCTATGTTACTATCACATAGAGGAAAACAATGTGCCGGTACCCATGCCGGTTATTTAATGAGATTTGATATCAATGCATTCATGTAACCCTTTGTGGCTTGGATGTCGTATGTCATTGGCCCCCTGCACACTCATCAATGGTAATAATTATAATATAACGCTCTGAACATCTGCTTATACAATGTTTATTGTATCTAGTTTGGAAAAAAGTGTAATAATAATTGTCTAGTCGCATATCTATTACCCCAGGGCAAAGGTCAACTCACGTGTTATCGCAGGACAAGTTGACCATCTGCACCATGTCATTCCTTCACATTCAAAGGGGCTCTTTAATGAGATGCTCAAGGCCTGCAATAGTACTTGAGTTTCTTATCAAGATATGGACAAAATAGTAAGCCATAGACCATACAGACATAAAAGAAATATGGATTTAATTGACATTGTTGAGGGTGGGGACAACATTTTGAGCCATTTAAAGCTCGACTTATGTGCATTGTGGCCTTGCCCGCAGTATGATAATCACTAAACAAAAGGCTGATGAGTGCTGTACATGGTCAACGGCCATGGTATGGTCAGTGAGTGATTGGTGGGGAAACTGATTTCTGAGAGTGTACGTTGTCTGTTATTTTATTGTCAAGTAGCTTTTTCTGTTATTTTGTTGGCATGTAGCTTATAGGTGGAATATGTGTAAAGTACTGGCTTGTGATATACATATGTTATGATATTTATTGATGGTTAACAAAAGTCTTTCCCTCCTTGTCAGACCAAGCATCTTTTGGAATAATTCCACCTTAGTTTTGTCGCTTATAAGCGTAAGAATAATAAATCGGTTCTAGATAAACGTATAAAGGACCTAAACAATACTGAATGTGAGCTGGATAAATATATTAAAGAAGGACGGGATTTATCGGAGATATTGAGAAAATTAGCCATTCATAGGTCAGTTGTATATCAACAGTTTGCTGAGGAGGTGGCAGCTAAGTTTCAGATTCACAAAAGGGAATGTTATGAGCATGGTGAGCAGTCTGGCAAGGTTTTAGCCTATCGACTGCGACAAAGGGAGGCCCAGAATAAAATCTTGAAGATTAAAGACATGCAGGGAATAATTCAGACAACCCCAATTGGTGTGAGGAAAGCCTTTCAAGTATTTTATGAGAATTTGTATCGCAATGAGGGCACTGAAAAGGCGGAGAGCTTTTTAGCAGGGATTGATTCTACCTCTCTGTCAGAAGAACAGAGGAATAGTTTGGTGGTTCCAATAACGTTAGAAGAAGTTCAGACCGCTATTTTTTCACTCCCCTGTGGCAAGGCGATGGGTACGGATCGAATACCCTTGGAGATATATAGGAGGTTTTGGGGCGAGTTGGGGGTAGAGCTGTTGAAGCTGTTGCAATACGCTTTTAATGGCTCTCCGCCAGAGTCTTGGTCCAAAACGATTATTATGGTTTTTAAGAAAAAAGGGAAAGACGGGCTCCAACTAGGCTCATATCGGCCTATTTCTTTAATTAATGCAGACAGCAAAATCTACTCAAAAATTCTTGCTGTGAGAATCTCGAAAATTATTGTGTCAATAGTCTCACCACGACAGCATGGTTTTATTGCGGGACGAGGCACCACAAATCATGTTAGTCGGGTTATATCTCTTCTAGATTGGGCGCAGGCGACTGGGTCACGGGTCGGGGTGGCCCTGTTAGATGCTGAGAAGGCGTTTGACAGGGTCTCCTGGGCCTACCTGTGGGCAGTGCTCAGTTGGAAGGGTTTCTCTCCCGAATTTGTGAAGGCCATACAGACTATGTATATAAAGCCGGAGGCAGTTGTAAGGGTTTCTGGGCTGGTAACTGAGGAGTTTAAGGTGTGGAGGGGCACACGTCAAGGGTGTCCCTGCTCTCCTTTGCTCTTCGCCCTGTATATAGAGCCATTGATTCATAAACTGGAATGCGACTTGTTAATTACTCCTGTCAAACCTCGGCTACATGAGGTTAAAGTGTTAGCTTATGCTGACGACATAGCAGTTCTGACTAGTGATGTTGTTCAAGCGCTAGATAGAATTGAGAGCTTGACGAGTGATTTTGCCAGGTATTCAGGATATAAATTAAATCTGACTAAGACTCAGGTCTTGCACTCAGAAAAGGGATGCCCAGCTGATCTTAATCTATTAGTTGATCAGGCTGTATATTTGGGTATTAGAATTTCAGCGAAAGTCGAGGAAATCCCAGCCTTGAACGCTGACCCTATAATATTAGAGTCTGATAGGACTCTGGAGAGACTGGATCACTTGCATTTATCACTTTATGGAAGAAGCAATGTAATTAAAATGATGATCTTCCCGAAGTTTCTGTATATATTTAGGGCGATTCCGTTAATTTTTCCTAATTCCCTATTTGTGAAGATAGATAGACTTTGTTCTCGGTTCCTTTGGAGTTACAAAAGGTCAAGAAGAGCCATGAAATGGCTTTTTATGCCATTTAGTCGAGGTGGGTGGGCCATTCCAAATTTTCGTTTGTATTATTATGTTTCGATGCTTCAATACTGTCGTGTTCTGATTTATGGTGAAAGGGCTCTCATGGATCCGGCAGTAACCCCCTCTATTTTTGAAATGATTCTCGGTATAGAAGTACGGTATTTATTAGTTAGGGTTATTGAACCTAGCTACTACAAAAAAACTAGATTCAAGGTCTTGGCCGCAGCTTTTTATGTTTGGAAAAAGATAGGCTTGCTTTGTGGGATAAATAAAGTTAATGTTTATACACCGATTGGGCTTCCCGGGGCTCTGTCCATAGTTCTTATGGACTCTGTTGCTCGGAAGTGGCGGCTGGCCGGCATCCGGACTCTGGGGGATATATGTGAACATGGCCAATTAATGCCCTATGTTTCAGTGAGTGAAAAATTTAATTTGGGAAGGGGGGATTTTTTTAAATACTTACAGCTGCGTAGCTATGTAGATAAAGCTATCACAGACGGTATATGTTCACTAGAGGGAATCCCGATACTTAAAGTGTTAAGCTTTAAGGCGAATCTATCTCAGCTATACAAAGAGGCTAGCCGCGGCCAGCATGATGACCTCCAAATCCAGGAACTTAAATGGAATAGGAAGATAGGGATTCAGAATTTAGACTTGCAGGAGTCGCTAGAAATGGCAAGCATTATCTTGTTTTCAGGGAGTTTAAAGAGCCAGTGTTTTATGTCAGTTTTCGATCTTTATTATACTCCAGCCAAGCTTGCAAAATGGAAAGTGGGAGGAGGGGACAAATGTGCGCGCTGTGGTGAGAGCGCAGCGGAGGCTGCACACATGTTCTTTTTTTGTCCCTCATTAACCCATTTTCTTGGCGAAGTGCAACTTTTCCTGAACTCTGCTTTAGAATTTCCGGTAATACTTAATCCGGGTTTAGTGCTATTTGGAACTGAGCCTGAACTGTTAAATAATAGAAGGCTGGCACCACAAAGGGGCTTCTTATTTTTGAGTATGGCGGTAATTCGCCTTTGTGTCACCACGAAGTGGCTAAGTTCAGATCCACCCTCTTTTTTTGAATGGAGGTCTAGGATCCTTGCTCTATATCACATGGAAGTTGCTTTATATAAATTAAAGGGACATAGAAGAAAACAATTTGGGGAGCAACTATGGGCGCCGATTACCAAGTGGCTGTCTGGTGGTGAACAGCTATAATATCTGTAAATGTCTTAAAATGATTCTTTTTGGTTTTGAGATGTATGAATTTTGGCCTATATGAAATGTTTATGTATTGCTGACACTGCTGAATAAAATTATTAAATAAAAAAAAAAAAAAAAAAAAAAAGGAATAATTCCACCTGTCTTTTTGCCTTCTGACCTCCTATTTTGGCGGTGTGCTGAACTTTGTTTTTGCTGGTTTTAAGACTCTGGGCAGTGTTCACTGCTAACCAGTGCTAAAGTGCATGTTCTCAGTGTCTAAAATATGATGGCATTTGGTTTCTCCGTGATTGACATATTTAATTTACTAGCAAGTCCCTAGTACAATGCACTACATGTGCCCAAAGCCTGTAAATCAAATGCTACTAGTCAAATAATCAATCAGTACATTTGTAAAGCACACAACTCAGGCGGTGGGGGGGAGGGGGTGCTGCTATTGCTCGAACAGCCAGGTCTTGAGGAGTCTCCTGAAGGCCAGAAGGTCCAGGGTCTGTCGTAGGCGGATGGGGAGGGTGTTCCAGGTTTTTGCAGCAAGGTGGGAGAAAGATCTGCCACCGCCGGTTGCTCGACAGATGCGGGTGACGGTGGCGAGGGCAAGGTCAGTGGAGCAAAGCTGACTGTTCGGGGTGTAGAAGGTGAGTCGTTGATTGAGGTACGCTGGTCCGGTGTTGTGGAGAGCTTTGTGAGTGTGGGTGAGGAGCTTGAAGGTGATCCTCTTGTTGACAGGGAGCCATTGCAGGTCTTTCAGGTGGGCTGAGATGTAGCTGTGGCGGGGGGATGTCGAGGATGAGGCATGCAGAGACGTTCTGTATGCGTTGTGGCCAGTTTGGCTGATGTTCCTGTGTAGAGAGTGTTGCCGTAGTCCAGTCTGCTGCTGACGAGGGCATGGGTGACTGTCCTTCTGGTACCAGTGGGGATCCATCTGTAGATCTTTCAGAGCATGCGGAGGGTGTTGAAGCAGGAGGAGGAGGAGATGGCGTTCACTTGCTCGGTCATTGACAATGCGGAGTCCAGGATGACTCCCAGGTTGCGTGCGTGGTTAGTGGGCATCGGTGCAGCCAGTGTGGCCGGCCACCATGAGTCATCCCAGGCAGAGGGGGTGGATCCGATGATGAGAATCTCCGTCTTCTCTGAGTTCAGTTTGAGGCGGCTGATCATCATCCTTTCGGCGATGGCCTTCATTCCTTGTGGAGGTTGGATTTGGTGGTGGTAGGGGCCTTGGTGAGGGAAAGGATCAGCTGGGTGTTGTCGGCGTATGAGACGATTTTGAGGTCGTGCAATCTGGTGATGTTGGCCATGTAGATGTTGAAGAGTGTCGGGCTGAGGAACGATCCTTGGGGTATGCCGCAGATGATCTTGGTGTCTTTAGAGCGGAATGGGGGAATGGGGGAAGGCGGACACTCTGGGTTCTGCCGGTGAGGAAGGAGGTGGTACTGTCCAGTGCTTTGTCGCGGATCCCTGCTTTGTGGAAGCGTGTGCGGAGGGTGTGGTGGCAGACGGTGTCGAAGGCGGCCGAGAGGTTCAGGAGGATGAGGGCTGCGGTTTCTCTGTTGTCCATCATGGCCCTGACGTCATCGGTTGCGCAGATGAGGGCTGTTTCGGTGTTGTGGTTGCTGCAGAATCTGGATTGGGACAGGTCCAGGATGTTGTTCTTTTCGAGGAAGGAGGTCAGTTGCCTGTTAACGATCTTCTCGATGACTTTCGCCAAGAATGGGAATAGGGAGATGGGCCGGAAGTTCTTGAGGTCCTTGGTGTCAGCTTTGGGTTTCTTCAATAGGGCGTTGATTTCGGCATGCTTCAAGCTCTCCTAAAGGTGGCAGTCTCGAAGGAGCTGTTGATGATCTTGTGGAGATGGGGTGCGATGGTGGAGCTTGCTTTGTTGAAGATGTGGTGCCGGCAGGGGTAGGATGATGAGCCGGAGTGGATGGTGTTCATGATTTTGATGGTGTCTTCGTCATTGACATGGGTCCAGCAGAGCAGGGGGTCAATGTTGATGTGGCTGGGGGGCGGTGCGTCTGAGGTGTCTGGGTCTGTCGGGGGCCTGGTTGCTGAAGCTGTCGTGGATGTCTGCGATCTTGCGGTGGAAGTAGGTGGCTAGGGAGTCGCAGAGGTCTTATGATGGCGGGATGGCGTTGGAGTTGAAGCTGGGGTTGGAGAGTTCCTTCACGATGTTGAAGAGCTCTTTGCTGTTGTGTGCATTGTTGTCAATGCGCTCTTTGAAGGAGGTCTTTTTGGCGGTACGGATGAGTTGGTGGTGTCTGCGGATGGCGCTCTTGTAGGCTGTGTTGCTCTCTGGTGTCTGTTCGTGGTGCCACTTCTTCTCGAGCCTACGGCAGGCCTGCTTGGATGCCTGGAGGTCGTCGGTGAACCAGATGGCTTTTCTGTTGATGCACCTGTTTGAGGGTTTCTTGATCGGGGCGAGGGTGTTTGCGCAGTTGTCGATCCCTTGCCTGAGGTTGAGGGTGGCGGAGTCGGTGTCGGTAGTGTCCGTTGGTGGGTTTCAGGCGAGGGTGGTGACTAGCTGGTCTTCGGTGACTTTGCTCCAGCTGCGGTGGGGGGTCCGTTGTGTGCGGTGGTGCGTGGTGGGCTTCTCGAAGGTGAAGTGAACGCAGCGGTGGTCAGTCCAGTGGAGTTCGGTGGTGTGGCTGAAGGTGACGTGGTTGCTGGCTGAGAAGATGGGGTCGAGCTTGTGTCAGGCGGAGTGGGTGGGAGTATTGATGAGCCGTTTGAGTCCGAGGTTGGCAAGGTGGTCGAGCAGGGTGGTGGAGTTGCTGTTGTTGGTGTTCTCGAGGTGGAAGTTCAGGTCTCCGAGGAGGATGTAGTCCATGGACGCAAGGGCGTGCGTGCTGACGAAGTCGGCGATGGAGTCGCTGAACTGCGCCCGGGGGCCGGGTTGTCTGTAGATGAGGGTTCCTCTGAGGGTGGTGTTGGGGTCGGTGTGGATCCGGAAGTGTAGGTGATCGGCAGTGATAAGCGTGTCGTCGGTGCTGGTTGAGATTCTGAGGGTGTTTCTGTGGACGATGGCGATTTCTCCTCCTGTTCCATTGGTGCAGTCCCTGCGGGTGGTCTTGTAGCCGTCAGGGATGGCTATGGCGATGTCGGGTGCCGAGGAGGGGTTCATCCAGGTCTCCGTCAGGAAGGTGATGTCTGGGGAGGTGGAGTCGAGTAGGTCCCAGAGTTCGATGGCGTGTTTGCGGGCGGAGCGGGTGTTGAGTAGAAGGTATCGGAGGCTGTTGCGATCTACCCTGGTGGGCGTGGTGGTAGTTTGGAGGCTGGTGTAGTGGCAATTCCGGCAGAAGAAGGGTCCATGGGTTCGCTTCGGGGTGGCCTGGAAGCAGGTGTGTGATCGGCCGGTGTTGAGAGCATGGAGGGTGCTGGCGTCGCAGCAGCGTCGGGTGTCGTGGTGTTTGCAGGGGCCAGGGGGTCTGGCGCTAGGCGCAGTCTAGGCGCGGACGGGCACAGACGGGCTTGTCTTAGGCGTGCCATTGGCGTGCCCGCTGCATGCGGCCGCACAGCAGCCGCCATAAGAAGGAGAGGTGGGAGGAAGGAGCAGCTGGGAGGCGGAAGCGGGACGAATGGGTGAGCAGGGGGGTGGGGCCGCAGGGGACGCAGGGGACGCAGCGGTGGGAAACGAGAGAGCAGAACTGGCGAGAAACCAAGGGCACAACAATGCAAGGAAATACAGGAAATAAAACAAACAGAATACAAGCACAATATTACAGAGTACAATAAAATACAGAGCACAGAGTCAAAACGGAGGGAAGACAGGAAAAGGGGCAGATCGAGCGCACAGATACCTACGGCCTACCACAGGCCACCAGGGATGAGGCGCAGGTGGTAGCCTGCGGGTGGAGGAGGGCCTCGAACTTGCAGTTGTGGCAGCAGCAGCGAGCTGGGAGACATGGGCACAACAGGTGGTGCTGTGGTGGCATGGGGAGCTACCTGCCTGGAACAGGGTCAAGGGTCGCCTGCAGCACTGATTGTGCCACCCACATGAGTAGCCCTTCAAACCTGTTTCAGACCTGCCACTGCAGAACCTTTGTGTGCAGTTAACTGCCATCGGCTTGGCAAGTTCACCTACTTGCTCGGCCCCACACCTTGCCTTTTATTACATATAAGTGACCCCTAAGGTAGGCCCTACTGAGCCCCATGGGCATGGTGCAGTGTGCTTAAAACGCGGGACATATACTGTGGAGTTTTACATGTCCTGGTAATTAGTGGCTGCTAACTTTGTTTCACACTACAGCAAGGCCTCTCTCTCCCAAAGGTTAGCATTTGAGCTGCTTGTGACTCCTTTGAAGTGTAACCTCCAAATGGGAAAATATAGGAATTGTAAATTTGGTGTCTCTGGACTCAGAATCTTAAAACACAACTTTTAGTGAAGTTATTTTTAAAATTACTGGTCTGAAAATGCCACTTTTCGAAAGTTGCCATTTTGTTACTTTAACCATTCTGTGCCTCTGCCTATCCCTAGAATACACATCTGGGTTGGATGATAGCTAGGCTTTGTTCATTCCCTCTAGATAGTCACACACAAAGGGAGCTGAAGTGTGTCCTGCATATCTTGATGGCCCATCACCAGGCTGATGGGTCTTCCTGAGCTAGAGTGAGAGGGAGGAGGAGACACTTGCACCTGAATAGTGTCTACAACCAGGGCCAGGAAGCGCAGGCTCTTGTGCATTGCAAATACCTTTCTTTGAAGTCTCCCTACTTCAAAGGGTAAAATGGATTTAAGTACTGTATCTCTGACACAATATACTCAGCACACTCTGGACTGAGTACAGTGTGCCAGGAAGAAGAGCTGCTGTGCTACATTGCTGCTTGCTTTGCTGTGTTTGGCTGCTGCCTGCACCTCTTGCCTGGGGGTGAGAGGACTGGACGTTACTCTCTACATCCTGCGTATCTAAAGGTTCTCAGGGCTTGCTTTGGCTTGCCTCCTATTACTGAAGTCTCAGGGATATCAAAAACTTCACCTGCTGTGAGTCCTGCTCTGCCAAGTGGTGCCAAGTCCTGGGCCCCTGGAACTGAGTGTTTGATGCTGCACCCAAATAAACGTATGCATTGAAACCGAAGCATCGTTCAGAACATGCTCATTCCCTAAGTAATTGATACATTGTCACTGCCTGCACGGAAGCCGTGGACACCACTCGCCAAGTGCGAGACGCAATAACCTCTATTTACAACGCAGCCCCAGGTTTGTCGCAGCACCTTTGAATCATCACTACTGTGTGTGTCTTGGACAATTCATTGCTGATGTCTGTGATGCCCTGTCCCTTGACACATTCCCAGCCCAGCATTGCTTCTAACTGACGCATTGCCTTCAGCCCAGTGGTTCGACATTGTTTTCTGGGACTGGATGCACTGCGCTCTTGACATTGGCACATCAATGACTTTGCCCGACTTTGGAACTGAATCGCCTGCAAGGCCTCGCCTTTGTATTTCAACGTATCATCCTCAAGCATCAATGAATCCAAGGTACTGTCAGCGGTTGTGCGTGATTCTTGTATCCAGCCCACGCTCCATCATGGTCAGACTGAACTTTTGGATTTGCCCCGGTCAAGCACAACCAAATAACCCCAGTTAGAGCTATTGATTTCTAAGCACTGCATTTTTATTTAATCTTGCAAAATTCACATCTTGACTTGTTTATGTTGGATTTTTGCCATTTTGGTTGATTAATATTCTCTATTTGTCTAGACTGGTGCGAAGTATTGTATGTGTTTTTTTCACTGTGTTACTATGTGTGTGTGCACAAATATTTTACACATTGTCTCTTCAGTTGAGCCTGACTGCTCTGTGCCAAGATACCAGAGGGTGAACACAGGTAAACTTTTAGTGTGCACTACATTTACCCTGACTAGGATTGTGGTTCCTACTTGGACAGGGTCCATACTTCTGCCTACCAGAAACCCAATTTCTAACACACATCCATATTCGTATCATAAGATTAGACAATGGCTTTCATGAACATTTTGCACTTGTCATGTGAGAGCACCGGTTACTACCATTTATGCCTATGACCACTGTTTCCTGGTGGGGCGAAATGAAATGCTTATGCAACAATTAAATCATGTTGTAAAAGTTTACTGATTTGTTAATGATGATTATGAATTGTTTGCCTATACAGTATACAATTATAAATGAATCATATTAATACTTACCATAGCCTATATTCATCATTATCGTGTGAAAGTCTGCAGCTGTCGCATAATAGGTTTTTTGTGCATGCACCATATTTCTCATAGCCTGATGCACATATAAATTCTCACTCTGTAGCTTGATATCTCGCAAGGGACGTGACAAGGACAAATCTCACATTACTACAGTGTCACAGTGTAGAAAACCTCTGTTTTTTTAATCACTCAGGAGAGGAGCTGAGTGCCCTGCCCATGAACTGTGAATTGTTTATTTACTCTTTTTATATTCCCTGTATTTTGGCTATGCCAATTTTCTTTTTTGTAGTAAGGATTTCTTGCGTCCGGCAGTCCACACTTACTGTTGTAAACTACATTAACAGGAATACGCTATTATACAATTGGCACATTAAAGCATCCTGGGAATGTAGTGAAATTAGGAAGGGATGATTCTTAACACCTTGGTTTCAGTAACAAAACAAATATTGTCCTTTTCTATTTCTAAATCAATATTGAAAGGTCTTAAGGATATATGTCAGTATTTTATGAGCAATCAGTGTAATTGCTGAAAACCAAGTTCACTTTTATTTTTTGCAACATTTCATCAGTAATGAACACTGCTTTGCATTAGCCTAGCATTGTATCATTGCTCTCATATTCGATGTAACCCAGTCCATCATGACCAAAACATCTTCATACAGTTAAAGGGTGTCTTTCACAGTGAGCACATACAACCTAATGCTATTTTCTTCACCTGTGCTGCTCTTCCATATATTTATCTCCAGTGACGAATGTGTATTTTGACTACACTCATTGTGGTTCCCTGAGATGTGCCAAATTCAGAAAATAATACTGAACACCAAGGTTCAATTTATAAGCAATTTATAAAGCAGGCTTAAAAAGAAGTTTTCGACCGATGTTCATCAGATGCCTCATTTAATTCTGTCTTACATTTTTATTGACAACTAATTAACTCATTTTTTGGGAGTTGTCCACAAAGTAGCTGTTCCCTGTCTCTGGGTCCAAGGTTGTCGTCGGTATTGGCATGGCTAGGTGGCTCCAGCTGCCTTCCTGCAGCAGTCACAAAACCTCTGGGCTGTGTCAAGCAGCTGAGGTGGGATTCTAAAAATGTATTGTTGCTGATGTGCTTTGTCTGTTACATTTATCCCTAGTTCAGTGGTTAATTTATTATAAAATAGGTGCCGGGCTCTCGTCAGGAGGCAGCGTGCACCAGCCCATTTCTCCTGTTAGCACTGCCTAAAACAGAACCAACTACTAACAGTGAAAGTGGGGACAGGATGTGGCATAATGGCCAGAGCTGTGACTTCGGAGCTGGGGAACCAAGTTTGAGTCTTGGCGTCGGCTCAACATTCTCTGAGTCTGGGCAAATCACTTAATATCCCCTAAGGTGCTCATGAAAAGTGCTGGTGTTGATTAAGTGTAGGTGCTGAGCTCCAGAAACCACCAGCTCAAATTAGGCACTGCCCTAGTTCAGACATTCGGAATCACAATTGGATCTAACTTTGATTAATTATTAGGAATGTTTCTTCCATTCCTTCACATGGACTTTCAGAGTGTATAAATAGACAAAACATAAAGAAAGCTGGCAGAAATACAACAGCAGTGAAGAGGCAATGCCATCTCATAACAGTAAAGTAGCCTGAACTCCACTGACAGGGGCGTTGCTTCAGGGGCGGTGTTTGGGCTGTTACACTCCCCTAATAAATCTATTCTCTCATAAATAGTTGTATACAGGTGTTTTTAGTCGGGTATGGAATACAAAGACAGACAAAAATATACACACACACTCTGTCTCTCGTCTCTGTTTTGAAGGTCTTAAAAAACTGTTGGTTATTTTACAAAGTATTGTGTTTTAAGTATCCCTTACAATCTGTACCCCCGCTTCCTTCCCACTGCTTCTCTTATAATGTTTTAACGTGATATGCCAGCATGGTTGTTGGAAAACCTGATACCCCCCATCCCCCCAATCTTACCGACTAAGCTACACCCCTGTCCAATGGTTGCCAATAGAGGCTTTGATTGTACTTCCAAAGTCTGTATGTTTTTTGCTTGGAGTGCTTTATGCCTGTACACACAGGCCAGAAGTATGCCATGGTCAGTACAATGCATTATGCTAGTGCTAGATGAAGCTACATGCATTTTCCTCCCAGGGTTCTGATAATACACCAGGTTAATTGTAAAGGGTACTCACCAGGTTGTTCTGTGCTGATACCCCTCAGTATACGTAAAATGCTTTGCCTACATGGTCCTGTATTTAAGTTTAAGCTTACAGCGTTCATTTTCAATAGAATGATATAAACTGGTAGACTGAATTCAAACCTCATGCACTGCCCACAGTGCGCTATTAACTGCTACGGCTTGATCAAGTGCATGGCATTATTCTCAAGAGTGCTTTGAACTGTCTACAGTGGGGCCCTTGCTGGTACATTGAGGTAAAGCTTTGTAGGTTTTCCAAAGGACACAGTATGCTGGGTCTAGCTCACCTGGTTTTTTAGTATCTAAACTGAAAATGTTAACTTCTTGTTATTCTCCCAAGCCGTAATAACTAGAACAGTATCATGAACTGTTGCGCTGGCTCAGCTCAGATCCGGGCACTTGTTTTTATGCAGTTATTGGTGGAAAGTCCATAAAAGCAACTCATATTTTCTCAGAGTTATACATGAGCTGCATGAAGCACAGCTCGAAAACAGAGAGAGGTAATCACTGCTCAGTGTTTTTGGCCCCACCACAATTCATGGGTATAGTTGTGGCATCTGTTTAATATACCATTCTATGACCACTATGTAAGGAATTATCAAGGCCATGTTTTTTTGTGTCTAGATGTGATGGGGTGTTAAGGGGTGCTTAGGTAGAACTTATTTTAAACGTTGCCTTGCCTCATCTTTTATTTGAGGTATGTGACTTCCAACAGACGTACCTTTGCTTTTTACCTTTGTGTGTTGGTGCCCTTAGGTGAGAATTTTCTGTATGGGCAGCGTGGCTGTGCCAGAGGGGCATTGGTGTACTAATATTTTTTTGTGTTAATACAACCTGCACGTTGCCTTTGGTAGGGTGTTTCTTGTATATCCGTTCTATGCAGAAGAGATCTCGATGGTCTCATGCTGATACACAATTTTTTGTGAATTTGCATGCGATTCGATGATGTACAGTGTTATAAGGAATGTGTTTGTGTGAGCAACATCTATCCCTTACAACTAGGACTTTGTTGCATTTTTTCACTCACATTTATTTGGTCATCCTATAATTTGCTCCTTTTCTGAGTACTAGCTGTGGACTTGGGTTTTTTATGCGGTATATAAGTTCCACGATTACTGGATGGTCTTCGATGCAGGTTTTTAGCTTTCTTCTACGTGTCCATGGCTTTTGACTTGAAATGTTAAACTTACAATGTAGATGTGTCAGTACTTAATTTGAGCCGGTGGTTGCCGGTGGGGGACACAGCACTTACTTTTGGGCACCGGCACTTATTCTATTAAAAATTAGGCACTTTAACCCTTTCATAAAATTACTTTGAATAGGAAAAACAGAAATAAACTTATCTTCAACTCAAAATGTTTTTGTTGCATTGCTTGCGTACAAAAAATCTTGTCACAAGGGAAGACGAACATTCTCTTTGACTCAATGCTTATTGTAAGGCTGCCTTACGTGCACTTTACACAGTGGCGGCTGGCACAGGCATGAGTGGTGAGACGGTGGGGAGGGGCGGGGTGCAGCGGGTGAAGTCGACAGACGATGGATTAGGTTTTATTTATTTATTTCATTATACCTATTCTGTCATCTGTCAACTTCCCCCCTACCACCCTGCCCATCCCTGCCCCATCACGCCTAACTATGCCTGCTGCCTCTGACTTTACATTGTCTTATGGTAATCAGACTACCGGCAAATGTAAAAGTGATTTGTCTAACTTTTAAAAAATGAATGGGGGTAGACATCTTAATTTAATTGATGTTCATAAATAGCTTTCCTTCCTGTGGTTACAAAATATAACATTTACTAAACCACTTCTTTGCTGATATTTGGCACATCGGGATGATTAAAAGCCAGCAGACTATTCACAGCATGGCAAGAGAGAGGATTTGATTTATTATCAAAAGTTGCCTACTTCTTGCTGTGACTGCATTTATGAGAATTTAACATTCTAATTTCACTGAAGGAGTTTGCTGTGTAAAACAATGCGTATGTAACTTAGATATTTGCAATATTTTGCTTTGCCTCTCATGGTAATGCAATTCAATGATATATTTTAGTTTTGCATTTCTGGCTATTATAATTGCAAAAACGAATCAGAATTCAGATCTCTTGAAATCTTTCTCATGGAAAACATGCTTACGGCTAGCAGGAAAATGGATATGGGGCATGTGTTAGACTATTCAAACGTTTTAGGTCAGCATTTCTTTCTGTCATTGAAATAACTATAAAACAATCTTCTCAACATCATTACGCACTTACATTTCATTCATGACATCCAGGAACATTGGAAAACTCAATGCAGAAGGTATGTGTTCATTGGTGTTTGTTATTGGTCCTGTCTGCAGGATCATCCTCAAACCTTGTGCCTCACTGTCCTATTTTCGGTACACGTTTTTGTTGGTTTTTTGGACTGTGCACACTTTACCACTGCTAACCAGTGCTAAAGTGCTTGTGCTCACTCCTTTAAACATGGTGAAATTGTCTTACACGCAATTAGCGTGTAAGCCCCTAGGAAAGTAGTACTACATGTGCCCAGGGTCCGTAAATTAAATGCTACTAGCAGTCCTGCAGCACTCATTGTGCCATCCTCTTAAGTAGCTCTTTTAAACATTTCTCAGGCTTGCCATTACAGACTGTGTGTGAAGTTTACACTGCCATTTCGACATGGCAAAAAACCATTTGCAGGCCTAAACATTCCTTTTTAATACATATAGATCACCCCTAAGGTAGGCCCTAAACAGTCTACAGGGGAGGTTACAGTTTATTTGAAAAGTTGTACTTGTTCTTTTCACTTTTATGTATCCTGATAGTCAAAAACACCTAAATATGTTTTTTCACTACTGCAAGGCCTGCCTCTCCCAAAGGATAACATTGAGTTAACTTATTACTTTAAATAAGTGATCACTTTCAATTGGGAGCAGGTAGGAATGCTGAGTTTGGTGTCTATGGAATTGTAATTTAAAACCATCTTTAATGGTAAAGTCGGATTTTAAATCACAATTCTGAAAATACCACTTTTAGACAGTTGAAATTGTCTTGTCCTTACCATTTGGTCCCTGCTGCCTGTATCCTTGGTCACATGACTAGGTGTAGCTGCCAGGCGGTCTTTGTGTATTGCACCCAGACAACGAGACAAAGGGATAATAGGTGTTGGTAGGATGGGACATCTCTGACTTGATGAGGAGGAGTTGTCTCCTACCACACTTGCACATCACAATAGGATTGCCTGGGCACACTCGACAAAGGGGTTGACACTAGTCTTTTGGACACTAGACAAACTGGGGCCAGAGCAAGGAGACAGGATATTTCAAACAACTCTGGGTGTAGGCACCTCCAGAACCTGCTCCTACTTCAAGGCTGGTACCAGGAATAAATAATAGACCCTCAGACCCGACGCTTCTGTAAATTTCTGGCCTTGTGGAAGACTCAGAAGGACTGCTGTGCTGCTCAGCAAAAAGGAATGCTACTGTGCTGCCCTGCTTCCCTGTTGCCTCAGTGAAAGGACTGTTCCAGCAGGTTGAACACAGGGCCACCAGAGTGATTCCAATGGCTAGTTGGCAGGCCTCCTGATCAGACCCTCAGGGACAGAAAAGTCTCCAACCCTCTTGAGCTCAGCACGTGGACTCTATTTGCTGTGAGCCTTGCCCTTCAAGTGGTGCCACCCCTGTTGTGGACCCTTGGAAGTGGGCCTAAAGGTGATCTGCCAGCCTAGCTGTCATCCTGTGAGCAGAACCGACATGGCACAATGCATCTCCTCGCAGCTGCGTGGGAACCGCCAAAGCACAACGCATCCCTGATGTCAAATTTTGCATCACAGAACGTAGTCTCATTGGGAGCATCACTGTGCGAGGCATCCTCAACGCAGGCCTTTGCATTGCAAGCCCCTAGCCAATGGCATCCTCAACAGTGACTTAGGACTCCACACCGCAGCCTCCCAGGCCGTGAACTTCGCTCTGCCCATAGGGCCTTTCTCAACATTCCTCGCTTTAAGAAAAAGAAATCTGGTGGAGCGAAATTTGCTGTTCTGGCTCCGTTTTTTTGGAATTCTCTCCCTCCTGCTCTCCGATCTTCTCCGTCATACACACAGTTTCGGAAAGACCTTAAAACCTTGTTATTTGAGCAAGCTTACACTGTTTAGCCCTTCCGCCGACCGCTACTGCATCACTTAAAGCGCCATGAAACCGCATGGTAAACGTGCGCTCAATAAATGTTTTTAAATTAAAAAAATTCAAATTCAAATTCAAATTGCAGTATGTACTTACACCATCCCGTTATATGACAAACATATATATCAGCCCGGAGCATCACTATGCCCTGCTTGGGCTACAGTAAGACATGGCAAGAAAAAGTACCTTTGACATGTAGGGAAACCTATTTTTATTGATTATTAAGTCACTTCTACAGTGTACACCAGGTAGGTGACAAATATAAAACAAATGGCTCACTATCACTTTAGAAAATGTGAACTTAAAGTCACTGAAAGCCTAAAAGTTATTTTCTCTGTGGAAGCCCATCTGTAATTTCCGTAAGACAGATCTAGGTGTGCTAAAAATATTTAATTTTACCTCTCCGCCCAGGAAAATTCTACAAAACATCATCTAAAGTTATTCCCCACTTAATTTCCAAAGGTTTATCTGTTAGTGAAATCAAATGTTTGATAACATGAATAAAAATAAGGACTTTCGAAAAATGTACTTTTGGATGCATATTCCAGAACTAGCTTAAATAGTAAAGTAAAATGATAAAAAATTTACTTTCATCTGCCTGAGCCAGAATTGAATTAAAACCAGGTCTGATGTTCTTCATACTGCCGGAGTTGGAATACACATCCTTGGCAGGGAGAGTTAACAGCTCTGGCTCAGAAGACAATGGCCAGCCTCCGAGTCAAGAATGGTCAGGGTGGAGTTATCTGTGACCTCTTAGCAGGGATTAGCTATCTTGTAGCAGACAAGAACTGTTGGCAAATCAAAGGACAGCCTGCACTCTAATTCCTCTGACTATGAAATAGCAAAAAGGTCTTCTCCTATTCATTCACAGTTCACTGACAAAACATTGCCACCCAAATCCTCCCCATACCACAATATTGAGTCATAAATATAGATGTAAATAATATCGACATTCTATATTTATAAAGAATAACACATTTGAGTGAGAATAAAGGAACATAAAAGCAACTTACGCACATTCAATCAAAAATCAAGTGTAGCCACACACTTTCACACACATCATCTCAACGTGAGTCAACTCCGCTACTTGGTGTTGGAATCTGTAATACCCAGAGAGGGCATGAACATCACCAAAGCTCTTCTACAAAGAGAAATCTATTGGATTGAACTTTTGGACACCCTTCATCTGAATGGACTGAAGGACCGAATGGAGTATAGTTGCTTTTTATAATCTTTTTTCCACTGTACCGTCACAACACTGGAGACATTCATGCTTATTCAACAGAACCACTGGTGGCCAGCCAAGATTTACCATATGGCCAGAGCAAATTAAAAAATTCAAGTCCACCTTATCTTTTTATCTTTTACATATTCACACTCTTCTCTTTTGTAATTTTTTTTATATCCAGACTGACTATGTTTCATAATTGTTCAGCATTCCTTTAGCAGTTCACCACCCACCACTAAAAATGTAACCTTCCCAGTCTGATTTGGGGAAAGATATGGATAATCAATAATTCTTCTTTATTATCCATCTTCCAACTATTCATTTTACTACATAGGGCCCTTATAGACTCCTTGACACAGGCACAAGTATATACCCTATATCTCTCTTCCTTCCAGTCATTTCCTTTCATTCACTCAGAATGGTTAGTGACAGCAAATTGTTCAGCATTGTCTTTATTCATTCATCTACAGTTTACACGTATGCTTTGCAAAATGTTGTTAATTGTCTGAATCCATCCACTTACATAGTGTATATTTTTGATTGTTGCTAGAAAGTCAACACTTGCTTAATTCTAATTCTAACAACACATTACAAGATGGCGCCCTCTCCTTTTTCACACACATCTCGCGATAGTCCACTTTTCATCTCAATCACAGCAAATACATCGTGACAGGCGCATTTCTTAAAATCATGGCATCTCTTGTCTAAATCACAGCGCCTTTCGAACACATCGTTCCACTTGGATTTGGGGCAAAATATAGACGACACTTCACAAGGTGTGCACTAACCGCACGACGACCATTCTGGTAGTTATTTCATACGCACTGCTGTCACTTTTTGCCAGTAAGCATGTTTTTTCCTTTTTCCTTTGGCACACACGCGTCGCATTGCACCAGAGTGTCACTAAAGAACATAACCCACCCTATATAACATTTCAGGCAACCCATAGAGATACCACACATCATAGAGCAGCACTAACTTATATTCACAAAAAAACATTCACAGAGTATGCACAAGCATGTTTTAGCATGCATATTTCACAAGCCTTTATGCCGTCCGGCGGTTTAAATGTCAGGATTGGAAACATTTGGCCTTCAATTGCACCGAGGGGGCACATCATATAGCTAAAACAACATGCAAATCGTTACTTCGGGATTTTTTCGTGGTTATTGTATTCATTGTAGTTATTTTATTTTATTTTATTCTGGTGTATATCCACACAGGAGAACTTTTGATTACCTTTTTTTGCACACCATTTGTGTTCTCATTAAATCACATGGCATAAGCATGTTTGGGACTTTCCTCAATTTCTCCAATATGTATTAACAAACATATTTGATAAAACCCAGTGATGGTAACTCAGCTATATTTTCATGTTTCATTTACACCGTTTGTGAACATTCCCCTGTTGAAGGGCCCATAGTGCCCGAAATGCATTGGGATTGACCAATTGGTACCACAAGTTTCAAGTCAAGCCATGGTATAGCACTTTGGTCATGGATCAAAGAATACAGTTCATGTATTTATAATTGGAAAATGAAAAAGGATTTATGAAGAATAAAATAAACTCTACAATTTCACCTTATGACTTTAATATTTTGAAATTGGGATTACTCCACCAGCTGGAGCTGAAGCTGTGCACTGAGGGGACACCTCCGCTGGGGGGAAGCTATACTAGTCATATCAGGACGCTCAAGGACTAGAGAGCGATACTCGACCTACAAGCAAACTTAACAAGCAATTGAATTGAATTTTACCCCTATCTTTTGAATAACGGTGTGCATGTACCACCATTGACTAACATTAGCATAATAACATCTACATGAGGAATTTTACATATTAAAACACCAGTGCATCTTATATACATTTTAACCCAGAGTACTTTACAGTGAAGCTTATGACACAATCCCAGCTGTATGCTTCGGCAAAGCTTGTCAACAGAATCTTTTCTAATAATATAGGAGCATTATTTCCTTTCACTCATACATATTCCTGTATGACACCGCATGCAGGAATAAAAGGCATTTGTATGTAATTATGTATAAGCAACCTCTGTGGCCTTTAGTGGTTACTACCCTATTGGGTAATCTTCACTTTCTTATTAAAAGAATTTCCTTAGGTGATAAACCAAATGCAATACATACTTTTCAGACCATTTAGTGTTCATTGACAGGAGATGGCACAGAGGTTTGTATCTGTAATAATGAAACCATGAGAGTCCCTTTCTATTTTGCTTTTTACAAAGGTTCCCTTTTAATGCCATGAGACTGGATTCAATATTTTCATATTACAGTACAATACTGTGCAGGCAGCATTCAGAAAGGTGCATTTACCAGAATATTTTTAAATATTGGTTAAACATCCTTTACGCAGGCTTCTTAAAGATACTGGGATGTTTTCTTGGGTTATCAAATAACTTTATTTATTAAAAATGATCATCGTGTGATCTCTTGTCAGTATTCAATACAACCTGTAAAAATGTAGAAGTAAACCATGATACAAATTCCATCTCTGAGCAGTGTATAACAATTCAAATGAGCAACCTATCAATCAAAAGTGCTTGCTGCCTGTCAGCTGCTATATTTTGGAAATTGTGAGGACTTGGATATGCATATGATATGGCTGTGGGGCCACTCACAAATACCATCCTGGGTCCAGTCAGTATTGTTTACTTAACCTTAACTCAACCGTGGGTACCTGTGTCTGCAAGCACTAAGGCTTCTCAAAAAGGAAATTAGTATAAAGCATTTAACAGCACCAGACAACATAATAGGAAAGTCACACATGAATTATGAGACACAACAACTGTTTATGACAATGAAGCTTATTTTGTATAAATGTTTAGATACCTTGATAATCAAAATCCACCAGAGGGTTCCAGAGATACAGATTTTAGAAGTGTGTATAACCGCAAACAAGCATTGGTCAACAAAAAGTTTGTAAACTTTTCATAAGTTTGAAAGAGTTAGTGTGGGTGCTCTGGTCCGGACTGAACATCCAAATCTGGCAGGGACAAGAGCTAGGGGGCCAGGGAGGATACTTTGGATGGTTACCTGGCTACCATTGCATTTTTAAAGCACGTTCCAAACTTCACAGGAAGACCATCATGAACATCAATGGAGTGGTCCTAATGCTTAGGATACAGGCATTGGATGCTCAAAGGATGCTCTGGTTGTAGTGCGTTCAACGGGGGTGTCTTTGTGGTGGTCCCTCAGTGATTAGGGGTGACTTTGGCCATGGAGATCAGGATCCCTCGAAGTCCTCTATTTTGCAGTAACTGGCCAGCCTATTCTGCTCTATTGGTCTTCTTGTACTGTGGTTAGGGCTAAATCCTTAGGTGAAGGCTAGTGTCCCTTTTGTATGATGACTTTGATAGCATTCCAGAGTCCAGGAGACAAGGATGCAAATTTTGGCTATCTTGAATTTGTCCTTTTGTGCGCCTGGCGACTGGTAGTGGTAAAACCTCTGCCATCTCAGTTTTAGGGGATCAGCCAACTGCTCATTGGATTCACTGCTGTGCATTTTTTGGGCAAAGTACATCCTCCTGTTAACGTTTGGCATGAGGATGCATTAAAGCAAAGCACTGTGAACAATAACCCCTCGTGTTATGTTGTTTGCCTGCAGTGAAGTTAATTTTTACTGAAAATTATATCATTTGTGGAAAATGTTTACTAGGAAAGTGATTATGCAAAGTGACATACCTGTCTAATTTTGGGAATTTGGAAAATGGACCAAGGTTAAAGTGAAATTTCCCAAATCATACAAATTACGCTGGTGTAATTAAAATTTCATCAAGGCCTACTTTTATTTTCATGAAACATAACAGGCCAAAACGTAGCTGAGTAAGTAGATTGGCAAGCGTCTTTCACATCAGTCCACCGTGTTGAAAGCTATAGGCAAGTCAAAAATACCTTTTCAATGGAAACACCTTCTGAAGCATATTTGTGTGAGATAAAGGGCCTGATTTAGATCTTGGCGGAGGGGTTACTTCGTCACAACTGTGACGGATATCCTGTCCTCCAAAATATAAATCCCATTATATCCTATGGGAATTATATTGTGGCTGACATGATATCCATCACCATTGTGATGGAGTAACCCGTACGCCATGATCTAAATGAGGCCCAAAGATACAGATAGATAGGTGCATAAATAAATGTGGATTTTCTTTTAAATATAAGGACAGCCTGGATAGACTACAGGAAATAAAGTGACAGGTAGCCTACATTTTCCATCTTTCATATAAATTAAACACTTCTATTACAGTGACAGACATATTTACAATCAAGCTGCTTGGGAAAATACCTGTGTTACTTATTTTCGAAAAAGAACAGTTCCCAGTCGTCACTGCTGCAGAACAGTCCATTGAACATTCTGTTGTACAATACATTTGCTTTGCACAGAGGTGCTATTGTGGCAAATGCCTGGTAGATACCTTTCTGTGGTCTTCTTCTTTAATATCATGCAGGGCACGTAAACTAAAACATGTTTTCCAAAAGAATTTGGATGATGTCCTTATGTTACACCACAGAGATATTTTGATTGCCAGCTCGAGCCTCTCCTTCAGTTCACCCAGATGGAACAGCTTATCTTTATTTTGCAGAATCGAGTCCATAGTGTATTTCGCATTATGGTCAAATCTTGCTATGCTTTTGAACAATAAAACACCGTGCAGAGCGAGAGAACCTTTCAGTCCCCGGTCTAGGCAGCATGCAGAAACAAAGAAGCATTTCTTATTAGCTGCACAGTGACCCAAAGTCTGTCCTGGGAGGGCTGGCATTTCTTGTGGTAATTGCTGTTTTGGCTTGCTATCTTCCATACAAAAGTGGAAATCATTTCTCGAGATTTGAATAGTTTGCTGCCTTTTAAAGTGTTTGAAATAGCATCAGGATGTTTTCCCATAATCCTTTTGGTACAAGACCATAAATACTAAACAATGAAAGTGTTACTCTCTGAGGAGTGCACACATTTTTCATGCAATCAATTTAATTTCCTGGGCAGCGTTGGATGGAATTTTGTGCAGGAGAATAATAGTATGTGGATGTTCTTTCTTTGTTTTATTGTAATTTTCATATGCAAACTGATTTAAGCAGAGTCTTTCTTTTTGACAATGAAACTCATGATTGAGACATATTGAACTATACTGTTCGCTTGTCTGAGGTAGGAAGGTTAAAAAGTATCTTAATAAATATTTAAACATGGAATTTCAGATGAGGTACCCTCTGCTTTTTTTAAGAAGACACATGGCAAGAGTGGCGAGGCGAAGACACACAAACTTAATAGTTGGTATTTGCAAAAGTTTGCAGAGAGCTGTCCCTTCCTCCATAGTCGGAAGTTTTCTCCTGTTTAGGGAAGACCTACATCTAGATTTAGAGTGGAAAGGGGATTTTAGTCAAAGTGCTTTTGCTATGAAATATAAATGCAACAAGGCAAGTGCAAATGGGTTTTTGGAGGAAAGTACACATATGCCATGGGATGATTCACAAAGATATTTATGAAGATGTGAAGTAGCACTACAATAGTACCACTTTATGTACTCTTAAATGTCTATTTTCATTGGCCCACCTTGTAACTAAAATTGCAAAGATGGCACAGTCGCATCTATGTTTGCCAATTGCATATAAATATTCCCTGAAAAGTCCCATCTAAGCCCAATTTTTTTTTTTTTAGGGACAACTCACAAAGCTATTTAAGAGTATGTGGAGTGGCACTGCAGGAGTATTGCAAAACCTATTCGTAAAATGTCTTGTGGATTGGCGCTCATGAAAATTGGCATATATCTAAAGTCTTATGAATATGAGAGCTCGAAATGAGCTAATACTGCATTTTTTTGTTACCTAAAATTATAAAAATGCTGAAATTATAGGAATAAAACTGTCAAAGTAAATATGCATTTTTTATTTACTGGAATGACAACACAAACTTGCTTGCAAACGACTGGATCCAAAAAAACAAGTATTTTAGAATACATTTCCAGATGTCTTGTTACAGATGTGTGATTCTTCTGTAAATTTCATGTTTTCCAAGTCAGTTGCTATTTACACATTTGTAAATTTACATATCACAAATGTAAATGTATGCTTAAATGCAGTGTTTTAAGTGGGTTGCAAAAGGTAGAGGGTCTCCAAAGGAGGCATGGCTAAAGAAGCACAACTAGGAATCCTTTCCAAGAGGCATGATCTAAGTAATTAAAGGCATAACTTAAACCGTGTAAACTAAAATCCTATGTTTCACACATGTTGTGACCTAACCAGTATCTGGGTGCCTCTCTGTAAGGTTTCTGGTCTTGCAACCAGACATATGACACAACAGCCACCACATATATTTAAAATAAGCCAAACCTGTATCGGATAAATGAATAACAATTTTGTCATGAGTAATTAGAATTAAAAATATCTAAATTCTGAATATATACTCCTGTTTTCTCCTTCATACCACTTACCTCTGCAGTCTCTCACACATTTCTCCTCACATCGTTCTGAAATACTCCATTTGGTATATCCCAGACATACTCACTCTCTTTATCAGTACTGTCTTTTCACTCTCTCCTGTGCGTACCTTTCTTCATATCATCCACTTCATCTTACCGTTACCCAGACATACAGCCCTCAACTCCCCTGTAAGCTCTGCATTTTCGTTTCTTTGGTGCTGTAAATAATTTGACAGCTTTGTCCCTCCTTTACACACTTTCCCACAATTATATTTCGCAGAACTATGATCATTGCTCTCTGTGCACTGCAGAAAGGGCAAGGATTGAGTGTGCATATATTATGCATACCTACCCAATGATAGACACTATGAAAAGCTCACACTGCCCTCAGCCCGACACTCAGAGCTCTCAAGCTCAGCCAGATCCCCTGAGTCAACTTAGTTCAAAGTAAGCACTATCTCTTGAGTCATTTGTTGCATGAACAAGCAACTACTCCTGGAAATGAATGATAAACATGTGACATGTAAACAGGTAATGCATCTCTGATATTGAGTATCTTAACAGTTTTACAGACATTGTAGAGAACTCGTTCAGTGTCTTTACCAGAAAAGTTAAAGACATGAATATAATGTCAATAGGGCTCAGTTTTTCATTACTCTTGGGTCTGGGACCCAGCAGGTCTGCCCTACTTAAAAGCCCTGCTTAAATGTAACAGTACAGCACATTTGAAGTTTTGAACTGTTTTACCATTTATGGGGGAAAAATAATTCTCCCAGAAGCAATGCTTTCGCCCACACACTGACCAATATATGGGGTGTTCGCATCACCTTCGCACTCTAAAAATGCATTTACTACATCATTTGTAAATTGTTGTTTTGAGGATAAGTAACAAGAATTTACACTTATATTACATTCCTAAATGTTGTTCTAATTAGGAATCAGATCCAAAAACAGCACTGATAAATCAGGACACAAAATATTCCTTCTGTAAATAAAACACTTAAGGTAGAGATGTGTCTTCTTAGTGGTTCTGACAGCTTGAAACTTGTTAACTGCCAACACATACTTGCTGTTACTTCTCCCTTCTACTGTGTTTGAGGCATTTAATGGTATGAGTTCACAGAGGTCTCCTGCAGAATATGTTTAGCTTATGAGCATTACTTTGGCCTCTGGCTTAACTTCAGGAAATATGTGTGCCAAGTTGGCCAAGACTAAGAGGAAGTTCACAGCATGGAGACTCTGCAGGCTAATTAATTATTTACCATAATGCTGAGGGGAACCTCTGAAGTCCTTGTATTCTCGCTTACGAATTATATAAACAACTAGTGCTTGAAATGCTGACTAGTAATGTACATTGGCCTTGGCTACAGTCGATCACCCCAATACAAAGCATGCTGTGCAGTGTTTTAGTAATTTTTAAAAATAGTTTAACAAATTATATCACCTGTGATTAAGAGCAAAACATAAAGGGAAGGGGAAGTTTAGCAGTGTTATAGACAGTCTGGATGTGAGTATTGGTCCTAGAATCTTCATTCTTTGCTGCCTTTGATGCATGCTTGTCCTTACATATTCTGCATTATTATCTCACTCAAAGGTACTTTTGGGTATTACCATAGGGGTACAACTGCACATGCTCATTAATGCCTTTATGACTCTGCCCTAAAATCTCCAACTCCCTTTTAGTAAAAGTGAAAAGAGAGCACAACCCTTTCTATTTGTACTAAATATATATGGATATTGACTGAATATTTCCACTTTATTCCTGTTTAGATGTTTTGGGCCCAAGCCCCAAAGGCATGTGAGAGTATATGAAGTAGTGTTGCTGCAGTACACTTCACACACTCATAAATGACTTATTGAAACGGTCCCATTGGATTTCTATTAGGTATGTTGTGTTATGCTACTGTTAAGAGACTCTATTACTAGTTTGTGTGTGAGATTTAGTTGGGAGAAATTATGAGGAATGGAAAGTTTTTACATAAACTATGTGGTTTCAAAGATTAAACTAGTAAAATTAGTTAATAATATTTCTGTAGAATTTAAAAATGAAGGAGATGCGATCTAGTTGGCCAGTTCATCATTTTGGGTAATTCATTTTCATATTTGTGTCCCTTGAACTAAACTCCGAGGAGTAACACATTGTCCTAGGTAAGATTCATCTTTATACACAAGCAGTTTTAACATGTTTGGGCCTGATTCACAAGGGTAAGTTTGCATGTATAGATCTTCTCACATGAAGATATATTCCGACAGTTAGGTATAAATCCCCACTTTTTTGCCATTTACCATTTTCGAATGGAGATGTACACCGAGATGTAGACTAAAAAGTCTCCACTCTCTCAAATGTGGTAGGGCTTGGGAGGCTGGGGGGTATTTCAATGACTGAAATTATGAATGTAAGGTTGCTGTTTGTAATTTCGCACCAGTTCCTGGAGATCTTTGCCCTCTTGAAGTGGAGAACTCCCCATAGAAAAATCACAGGCAATGTAATAATGTGTAGTATTATTTAAAAAACAAAATGATAAAATTATCTGAATGTGAAATAAAAATTTGAAATAATTTTAAGCAAATAACACTATGATAAGCAAATGAAATAAATATAAGAAATGTAAATAAATATAAATATATAATTTAAAATGTAATTGATAAAATTATACAATCATAACATATAAATAAATATAATAAACAACTATTACAATAAAAACATTATATATTAATATATATTTATAGAAGCTAAAACTCCCTTTGCCCCCATGGACCCAGCAGGAGTGTAGCGCCTGACCAGAGGAGCAGGCCAGTCTTAATAGTATATCCAAAAGCAAATTCCAAAAATGGCGCTCAGCAATGGGTTGTTAGCACACAATAAACTGTCATTCTGAATCTCCCTGAGTGAGAGTCATTTTTTATCTTTGTTTTTTGGATATAGAATAAATCATGAAACAGAATAATAATAAAAGTTTACAATTATATACTGTAAATAAGTAAATATGATAAATAGAAGGGGCCTGATTCAGAAAAGTAAACTGAGTCAAAATCCTAACTTTACGACTTTCGGTATTCACAAAAGGCATTTAGCAGTAGTTAAGTTAGGATTCCTAACTTTGCTATTACTAAACTGAGAAAAATCCTAACTGTATGACTTTCGGTATTCTCAAAAGGCATTTAGTAGTAGCAAAGTTAGGATTCCTAACTTTACTACTACTAAACTGAGAAAAATCCTAACTTTATGACTTTCGGTATTCACAAAAGGCATTTAGTAGTAGTAAAGTTAGGAACCAGAAATATTCTCTAGATCAAATGTTGCTCAAATCTCTCTTTTTTTCCCAAACTATGACTGAACATTTAATACAACAGCATATTTCTAAATATCCAGAACAGTGAAGGCCAGTCTTTTTCTCATTGTAGAATGTTTTTCATTATAGAATATTATAAGCCTAAATTACATATGCTAGCTCAGAAAGTACATCTAGGCTTGAGTTGTACATTGTCTGAAAGGTGACAGTCCACTAAATCATATCCTAAATACAGGTCCTAGACCATTTTTTCTTTTTTAATTTCGGTTTCTTTCAGCATTACAAATTCCCAAAAATACAACACAGTACATCAAAGGCATTCACAATAAAAACAAAGGGGCATATTATCAAGACAGGCGATAAAATTATCGCCGCTTTAGCGGCAGAAAACTGCCGCTAAAACGGCGATAATGGGCTTGATAATATGCTCTATGGAATTCCAATTGAAGCCCATGTTAGATGTGAAGGACATCTAACATGGGCTTCAATTGGAATTCCATAGAGCATATTATCAAGCCCATTATCGCCGTTTTAGCGGCAGTTATTTGCCGCTAAAGCGGCGATAATTTTATCGCCTGTCTTGATAATATGCCCCAAAATCTGCAAAACACACCCCTAAAAACTATCCATAGCTCCATCTATACAGTTTTCAAACTTTAAAGTCCAGGGTACAAAGTGCAAGCAGAGTGCCAAGACCTACGTAAAAATGGCATTCTGATGGATACATCTGCCTGTGGATTGCTCACATTTTGAATTACCCTTGCGCCAGCATTCCATGGAAACTTTTTCATAGCTCTCTCATGTCGATGAGGACATCACAATAGCACAGCTTCGCTTGCGACTCCGTATGACGTCACCGGAGCCATAAGAAGACCTCGTTGGTGTGCTGACGTCACTTCCTTTTTTCTGCGCTGCCGACGCGTAACAGTTAAATCTGGGACTCTTCATTTCTTTAGGATATTACATTGTTCAGTTTCTATCTGTGGCATAGCAGTGCTTTGGCTACACAAAAGAAGTCAGGGTTCAAACCTTGTAGGGAGTGTGGGGGTCATATGTCCATCACTAACCCCCTCGAAGATTGCCTATGGTGCCTGTAGTCAGATCACGACATCGAAGGTTGAATACGAAGGCGCTTAAGGAGAGGGAGGCAAAGTTATTCATGGCCCAGGCGAGAAAGGAGAAGTGAGGCCGCAAAAGATCCAAGGTGAAGTCGACGACCCCGTACACCTTAAGGTCATCGAGGAAGTACCAAAGGAAGCATCCTCATGAGACCCAGCGACGTTCTTCGAAAGGCTAGTCTTTGAGGTTAGCTTCTCTGGTCCAGCAGCTTCACAGTAAAGATGACATCACGCCTTCGTCCTCTCCTTCTCGGCAGGCGACTCCAGTCCGTTCTCAGGTGCCAAGGGATTCTCCGGTGCCCAGGGAGCCATCTCCAGCTCTTCCGGCTTCACCTGCCCCGGCCTGGGTGTTGTCAGGGCCACAGCCGCAACCCGCCTCTCAGCCTCGGTCAGATCCACACCAGGCGGCTCCGGATTCTTACCCACCTTTTCCGGGTCCGGGTGCAGATCCATCGCTTTTTCTTAATGTGATGTTTGGCATGTTTGCCAAAGCGGCTAACCCATCCAGCGTCCGCCTGGCCCCGTGGGTCCGCCTGCATATAATTCGGGCATCCCCCAACATTATGCCCAGGCACCATTCGTGCCTTTCATGCCGATGACTCCACCATGGCATCTCCCAGCCCCAAGGTTCTTGATGCAGATACCACAATCTCCGGCACCATCTAGTTTTGGGCAAACACCTTCCCGGCTTCGTGCGGCTCTGCTGACAGCTACTGAGGGTCCTCCTTCACCGCCAGCGTCGATGTCACCAGCTCCACGTTTGGCGCTGCCAACGCCGATCCCGAAGATGTGCTCCAGGAGGGAGGCCCAGAGGCTGCTGGAAGAAGAGGAGTTCTAGGGACAGCAGGAGCAAGCTGCAGAGGGGGAAATCCTTGACTCTGTGGTTGACTTCGAGGGGTTTTAGGAGGCCAGTGTTTTGGACACATCCTTGGAGTGGGAGCTTTCTTCCCCTAAGGCAATGCCTTCTCATGATGTGACTCCTTATCACACTGTCATCAGGAAGGCTGCTGACCTGTTAGATCTGCAATTGCCCACTGCTGAGGTCAGGTCTAATATTCTGACTGAAGTTTTGCACTCTCCTTCTTCGGTGGTTGAGCCTTTGCTTCCTTTCAATGAGGCATTAACAGAGACGATTTTGGAAGTGTAGCAGAAGCCTTTGTCTACCCCGGCAATTTCAAGAACAGTCCCAAGATGCTATAAGCCTCCTCCAGGGGATCCAGCTATCTGACCACTCACCTTTCTCTGGAGAGCTTGGTGGTTCAAGCTTCATGATCGTCCAGACAGTCGGCAGGATCCTTCCCCACCACCCTGGGGATAGGGACTCCACAAAGTTGGAGCAGCCAGCCAAAAAGGTGTTCTCTTCAGCGGAAGCATGGCCTTAAAATCTACAAACGCCAAATGCTTGTTGGTAAGATATATCCATGCTTTGATGGACTCAGCCAAAGAGGTGACTCCTAAGCTGCCGGATGATGTATGAAGAAGTATTGACTGATACGCAGGCTGCAGCCAGTCAAGTGATTCAGTCGGATCTGGATACAGTGGACTCAGTCGGCAGTGTAATGGGCTCTTCGGTGGCTACCAAGAGGCACGCCTGGTTGAGAAGTTTGGGGTTTTCTCCAGATGTGCAAGCCAAGCCACACTGCTTGATCTTGCTTTTGATGGATCCAGGCTCTTTGGGACAAACACAGATTCTGCTCTGCAATGCTTCAAGGTTAGCAGGACTAATGTGAGACCCTTAGGCCTGCAGTCCCAGTCTAGGGGCTATGGTAACAGGAGATTTTGGGGTTCTTGAAAGGCAGCTTCCTTTTTAGGCCGTCAATAGCAACAGCAGCAGCAGAACCCACTGTACAATTCGTATAGATGGAAGGGAAGAGAAGGTCTGGGGGGAGCTGCCCAGCAACAGTCCTCCTCCTCTCCTGTTCCCCCCACCAGTTCCACAGGGAAGCAGCTCTTGATCCCCGATCTTGCAGCATGTTGGTCCTGTAGGAGACCGGGTGTCCATTTTCTACAAAAGTAGAAATCTGTTACATAAGATCTTTGGGTTTTGAATATCGTAGAAAATAGGTACGCCCTTCCTTTCCTGGAATTTCCCCCTCCTTACCCTCCTCACCAGGGCTGGTGTTTGGAGGACCATCTGCTGCTCCTTCAGCAAGAGGTCCAGGCCTTGTTTCAGAAAGGTGCGATAGAGGTGGTTCCGGAGCAGGAAAGGGGTCAGGGGTGTTACTCCTGATATTTCCTGACCCCCAAGAAGGACAGGCAGTTGAGACCGATACTGGACCTCAGGATCTTGAATTTTTTCCTCAAGCAGGAAAAGCACAAGATGTTGACCCAAGCTCAGGTTCTTCTGGCACTGCATCATGAAGACTGGATGGTGTTGAATAATTTGCAGGATGTGTATTTCCATACGCCCATCCTGAAGTCGCATCGGAAGTATCTCCGTTTTATAGTGGAATCCCAACACTTCTAATCTGCGGTCCTTCCATTCGGACTTACTTCCGCACCACGAGTCTTCACAAAGGTGATGTCGGTGGTAGCAGCTCATCTCAGAAGATCGGGGATTCCAGTATTCCCCTATTTGGACGACTGGCTGCTGAAGGCGAAGTCTCCAGAGTTGGTGCTGCATCATCTGCAGATAATGACTCGACTGTTGTTCAACTTGGATTTTTCGATAAATGTACCCAAATCTCACCTGGTGCCCTCCCAGTGCAACCTGTTCATAGGGGCAGTACTGGATACTACTATGGATCGTGTCTTACCGCCTCCTCAGAGAATGCTAGACATCCAGGCTATGATTCCGTTGTTTTAAGACGGGGCGGAAGTTCCAGTCCTGAAGGTCTTACGCCTGCTCGGTCTGTTCGCTTCCTGCATACTGTTGGTCAAGCATGCACAATGGCACATGAGGGCACTCCAGTTGGACCTCTGCAGGCAGTGGTTTCAACACACCAAAGATCTCAGGCATGTGATCAGAATCTCCAGAGACACTCCATCAGATCTGTTATGGTGGAGCTTTTCAGGCAACCTGTCGCAAGAGAAGCCGTTTAAACATCCTTCTCCGGTAACCACAGTGATAATGGATACCTCCACTCTGGGGTGGGGTGCTTATCTGGGGGATCTGGAGATCAAGGGCCTTTGGTCTGCAGAGGAAAGGTTGCTTCACATCAATCTTCTGGAATTGTGGGCGATACATTTGGCTCTCAAGGCCTTTCTTGCCTCCCTTCGCAGACAGGCAGTTCAGATCCCGATGGACAACACTACAGTGATGTGGTACATTGAGAAGCAGGGAGGAGTAGGGTTGTATCATCTCTGCAGAGGTGCTCTGTTCCTCTGGTCCTGGGTGCAAATCATTTGGCCAGAGTGCTGACTGTGCCTGCGTAGATTCTCAGTCAGCAATACTCGGCCGATCACGAGTGGTGGCTTCATCCGGAGGTGGTCCATCATGTCTTGAGGATGTGGTTGTTTCCTCGGTTGAATCTTTGTGCCCCTTACGAGCACGTGCACTGCCCGTCATTCTGCAGTCTTCAGTATCCAATGCAGGGAGCATTGGGGGACACATTTCAGTTGGATTGGGGCTCGCAACTCCTCTATGCGTTCCCTCCAATACCCTTCATTCCTCTGGTTCTGAGGAAGATTCGCCAAGACCGGGCCCAAGTCATATTGATTACCCCGGTTTGGCCAAGAAGGGTGTGGTACATAGACCTTCTTCACCTCTTGTCGCACCCTTGGCTCCATCTCCCTTCTCAGGGCAGACCTCCTCTCACAGTTTCAGGGGCAGGTTCTATACCTCCACCTCCAGAGCCTGCACCTTCACGCCTGGAGATTGAACAGGGCAACCTGAGTTCTTTCTCTCTCCCACCGGATGTGGTGGATGTTATTTTATCAGCCAGAAGACACTCCACCAAATTTGTTTATTCCTGAAGATGGGCCAGATTTGTGAAGTGGTGTGAAGAGAGTTTGATTGATCCCTTGAAGGCCCACTTATCTGATGTTTTTAGATTTTTGCTTTCCTCGGCCCAGCAAGGTTGTGCTGTGGCTACTGTTAAGGTTCTTTGTCGGCCTTTTCAGCCTTCCTTTGTTTGCCAGACCAGCCTTCATTGTTCAAGTCTCCCATAGTTATGAGGTTTATTAAGGGCCTCACAAATAGATCTCCTCCCACTCCCTTCATTATGCCTCAGTGGGACTTAAATTTGCTTCTGACTTTCCTGATGGGTTCTCTTTTTGAGCCTCTTCATAGTTGTCCGTTGAGGCTTCTCACATTCAAAACTGTTTTTCTGGTTGCTATTGCCTCTGCCAGGAGGGTAAGGGAGCTTCAGGCTCTTAGTTTTAAGCCTTCTTTTGCAACGATCCATGCAGACAAGATGGCTCTTTCCTGCCTAAGGTGGTTATACCTTTTCATCCAGGGCAGTTTATCACCTTACCTACCCACTAATCTCCCCCTCACCCTTCCAAGAAGGAGGAAAGACTTCACCGCCTGGACCCTAAAAGGCTGTCAGTTTCTTTTTGGACAGAACCAAGGACTTGAGGCTGGACGTTCAGCTCTTCGTTGGTTACGTGGGAAGAATGAAGGGCAAAGCTGTCCACAAGAGAACGCTTTCCAGATGAATCAACTTGAGCATCAAGATATGCTATGCCTTGGCCAAGAAGGAGCCACCTGAAGGTATTAGAGCTCATTCTACTAGAGCTAAGTTTTCATCTTCAGCTTTGGCTAGAGATGTGCCTGTGGTAGACATATGTAAGGCAGAGACATGAGCCTCCCTCCACACTTTCGCAAAGCATTATTTCTTGAATTCAGAAGTGAGGAGGGGCGGACATTTTGCACATTCTGTGCTGCAAGACTTTTTGGTATAAGTAGTTGGACACCCTCCACTGGGAGAGGGACTGCTTGGGGATTCAATTCAAAATTTGAGGAATCCACAGGCAGATGTATCCATCAGAAGAACAAGTTACTTACCTTTGGAAATGCTTTTTCTGGTGGATACAGTATCTGACTGTAGATTTCTCACTGACCCACCCTCTACCTACATATACCGAAAAGGTTTTTGTGCATGACGTTCTTGTATTTCTATGCCATTTGCTTTGCTATGATGCTTGTCGGTAGGAAATGTCTTGGCTTTAACTTTTCCTGTTTTTCTTCTTCTTCCATTCACACACTGTGTATATTTGTACATGTATTGTATACTGTGTATACTTGCGATATGTTGTCGGTCCATCCGTTCACCTCGAAAGCACTGAAGAAATGGGTGGAACTAACGTCAGTCTGCCGACGAGGTCTTCTTATGGCTCCGGTGACGTCATACGGTGTCACAAGCAGAGCAGTGCTATTGTGATGACCTCGTTGACGGAGGTGAGCTATGAAAAAGTTTCCATGGAATGCTGACGCAGGGGTATTTCAAAAGGTGAGGAATCCACAGGCAGATACTGTATCCACCAGAAAAAGCATTACTGAAGGTAAGTAACTTGTTCTCCATGGCAGTGCCAGACATTTTGATTACATCTGAGAAAAACTAGACTGAGAATTTAAGTATTGGTACTACAAACTTGTGCCAGACATATAATTTCAAAGTGCATAGTGCAAACTTTCTAACTCTATGGCGTCAAGTACACAATGCAAAGTGCCAATTGTAAAATAACAGATACATATACATTCCGCTCAAAAATCCCCCCAAAAAGCACGTTTTAATTCACATCCATTAAGTAAGTTTTCATTCACATCCGTTAATTACGTTGTCATACACATCCATCAAGTACGTTTTTCCCAAAGCAACCCACATCCATCTCAGCACATCTTCCCAAAAAAGTTCTAACTGCTACATCCCCAGGTAATAATAAACCACATACCTAGTTCTGAGCACCAGTGAAAAAGTTGTTGCTTAGCTCTGAAGGCCAAAATCCTATGACATCTGATATTTTTTGGATTTGTTTCCTTGGGGAGTTTGGGATCTAAGCGATACACAATTCCTTTGCACATAGCGTGAAGGAAGGAGTTATCAAAAGTAATGCACTTGGCCAAATCAACATACCTGGTGCAATTCAGCAAATGGGCCGCTAAATAGTAGATTCTCAGATCTGGGAGAGCTAACCCTCCTTGATGTCTGTGTAGAGACAGCCTCATCGTACTAATTCTAGGACTGCTCCGTCGCCATATAAAAGTGCTAATCTGCCAATTCAACAGTTGAAAAAAATGATTATGTAATACACAGGGAATTGATGTAAAATAGAAATTTAGCAAAGCCAAAATAGTCTCCCTAAGCAAGGTGCCAGTTGATGGCTCCTGGATTTTATCTACGATATTTTAGCTTGTTGAGCTCTAACCCACCAGACAAACAGCTTCTAGCTTACTTCCCCTTCCTCATATAACTATTGCCCATAAGTTCTATCCTTTATAAGCTACTTCTCCAACAAGGGCTGCTGTAGTTTATGCTTCACCAATTCTCTCTCCTCAAAGTGTAAGGAATTGGATAAACGGGTGAGCTACAGCTCCGTTAATTGGAGCTCTGAAGACAATTCCCTAAATTACCTTTTGGCTAACATGTTAGAATATTTTGAAAAGCAATAATCTATCTTCTCATAGTTACTTTAAAAGCTTCCTAGATATTATCTAAAGAGGAATCAAATCCGTTTTCCTCAGAAAACAGCAAAGCTGGCACCTCATTTTAGCAATAAATAATTCTGGACCACCTGATATTTTTTGTTGTGACAGGTTCAGGTTATGGTCATTGGCATGTTCTGGCTCATAGACTCCAATTTAAACCATGGATGAGGGAGGCAGCAACATCTTTCTCTGCCAGGTTACTGGCACCCACTTTCTATTGAAAAGCAGTATTGGAACTGGTGTATTTGAGCATACTTAACTGTGTCATTCAAATTAGTTTGAATTTGTCAGCTTTTTTACAAATATATGTTCATATGGTCTCAAAGGTTATTGTTTGCAATTCCTTGACAATCCTAATCTGTTTTGAGATCATTATGGTACTCTCTGTGTATTAGCTGTGTCTGTTAGGACCCTTTCAATGAAGTGTGTTCATTTCTTGCAAACTTTATTATATTATCAATCAAGAGTTTTTAAAGTGCTGCAAATCACCTGTGAGGGTCTCAAGGTGCTGGAGTTGTCACTGCTTCTTGGTGATATGTTCATTTGAACAGCCAGGTCTTGAGTCCTGTCTTGAATTACCAGAGCAGGACTGAAGAGGCGGTCTTGAGGTGCAGGGATATTTTGGCAATGAGTACCAGGAGCCTCCGATGCTGACCTACCCTCAGTGCCCACCCAGCACTTCAACAACATACATGTAGCTGCTGAGGTCAAAACCAATTTCACCGGTTTGCTAAAGAACCCTGGATTTATCCTGCTAGATTTCTGCATCCTTTTCAGCTTATTGCAATTTCTCAGACTGCAGTTCTCATCTGTTCTCAGGTCATAGACCGAGCTGTTGAATGAGGATGTGGCAACTTTAAGTGCTTGGGTCTAGCTTTTCAGAAGGAAGGTCAACAACCACAGCTCTCGTATATGTGAGGAAATGAAATAGCAAGAAGTTATTCCCAGCATTGACAGAAGGACACCATCAGGACCTGACCTCAAGGTGCATAGTGGCCATGTGAGACCCATGCAAAGCTGTGTCTCCATGGCAACAGAAAGTCACCTAGTGCTTCTGTCAGCGATCTTGGTGCCCATTTTATGAGTGACTGTTTTCAAGAGCAGCATTAAGTAGGAGACTCTGTGAAAATCATCTCTCACTGCATGTTTTAAACTAGTGGGTCAGACCAACGCATTATAGGTGATTGTGTTGGAGAACTGATGTACGGTACAGTCTGAATTTAAATGCTCTGTGGCCAATGTTTTGTGGAAGACTTCACCTTTTCATCTTACACCTGATTACTGCCTCTCGTTCTTTAAATGTGACTGCCATAATTCAATGATCAGTGTTTTCATTGCCTTGGCTACCTTCAAACAACTACCAACATTTCTTCATGATCCTGAAGACATGACTATGAAGTGGGAAAAGTGCCTCATATTGTTTAATAACTATATGCTGGCTTTAGATCACAACATATTTGACATTCAAAATGTAATGGCTGCTGAATTTATTTAGGGTAGCAGGAGAAACCTTTTTAAAACCAATTTCCATTAATGTATTTATTTGCATGATTAGTTAAAATCGCTGCAAACAAGAAAAGAATGGTACAATACAATACAACAAAATGTCATGAACCTTCAAAATACCTAGTTAAAAAACCCAAAGGATAGAAAGGGTACATGGTCAGATGACAGAAATTATACACAGGCAGCACTCATCGTTGATAAGTGAATTTGATAAAGTGCAGTTATAACAAAGACAGCATCTCCCCCTCCCAATTAGAGCAGAATCCAATCTATCTACTTTCCGAAAACTCCTCAAAACCTGGCTCTTCAGTAAAACCTCGGTCTAATCTTCACTTAGCTTCACTCACTTCAGCCTCTCCGAGTCAACCCAATCTTCTTCACAGCGCTGGGACGCCCCTGGGTAGCCATCGCGCTTTACAAATTCTCATTCCATTCCATTCCATCCAACTGGCTGTAATCACAAGGTTGCTGATGACCAATAAGAAAAAGAAAGTCCAGTGCCATCGGAGGCCCATGATTGTGCAAAAATAGCAATTCAAAAGATGAAGAGTCAACAGACAGGACAGAGAATTGTGTTTGTATAATAATGGCTAAGGTCAGCCAGCTGCAAAAAAAATGCAAGTACTATTCACATCCATTATACTCTAGCACGCAGCTAATGCACCGGCTAGAAGATAGACGACTTATAGATGAAAATTAAACCGATATTCTATTACTACAACGTCAACCGAATAAGTAGATGTTAAAGAAATAAGCAATCAATAACTATCTAAACCTCAGCATTCAACTTCTTGGTTGAAAGCTTTATACATTTTAAAAATCAGCTGATAACTGACACAATTCCCCCTTCCGACATTCATCAACAGCAGCTTTGCAAGATCTTATGTTCAGTTGTCTAAAAATTGGTAAGAGCCAATAAAGCCTAAAACCGGATTGATAGGGGCAAGGCAAATATTGTGTTGAAGAGAGTCCTCCTGGATTCGGCAGACCCTCCAAAGCTCATCTTGTTCGCCTGACAGACATTCGCACTTGTATGCTTTAGGCAGGATCAGGCCCATCCAGAAACAGGGTGGTTGCATTTTAACAGTGAGTTTAGATGGACGTAATACATATGACGGTAATAATATTGGTTGATACAGGTCCATTATTAAATGAGCATGAGCTTTTGTGCGAGTAACTTGCAGATGATCCTGAGCTGACAGCAACTGGTCCATTTCAGAAGTATTTTGCCAAGCTTCCCCAGTGGTAAAGGGGCTTTAATTAGCTCATTGGCTGCAAGTCGGTCAATCACAGTCTGATGAAAATTGTACAGTTCAGATTCCTTGCATTGGATGATGCCCCACAAAAGCTGCTTCATTGATCCCGGCTCAGCTAGTGCTACCTTAGTGCAAAGGGATAGAAAGTGAGCATTAAGGGCGTAATCTTGGCAAGTCAATTTCAAGTGAAGCTGGATTTGGTCCTGGTCCGTACTGGATCATAACTGAAATAAAGACTTATAGCATTGGCACTGCACAAGATCCAGCCAATATGATGAATGATTTTGTAAACAAAGGATCCGTACATAAGGGTGGGCATCAGTTTGAAGTCAATAACTATGCAGGATAGTGGAAAGATTGGGGCCAAGGAGGGTTTTGAGCAGGCACTGAAATGCAAAAATGAGAGCATTTTTCTATGTTGACCTTTTGCACAGAGGAATAACTGCGATTATTTAACCAGACTTACACATTTTTATTTTAGAAACATTTCCACTTTCTGGCCAATGATGAACCAAGCTCCATGCTTTATTCATCTTTTTCCAAAGACTAGAATCCCCCAGGTGTGTGGCGGAAGTGCAGTCCTCCAGACGGTTAAAGAAAGCTGCCCTTAGGTCTTCCAACCAACCTTCTCCTGCACCTGGACTCTGTCATCTGTGTTTCTGCACTGTTAAGTGATGCCAGTCCAAGTCCCTTGGAAGTGGGCCTAAGGTGGTCTGCCTTCTGTGGACCTCATTGGAAGCACTGCAAAGCAACGTGAAGTCCAGCAAAGCCTTGCCGCACAGCGGCCCACCTCAATGGAATCAACGCTGGGTGGCGCGAAGCCATGTAAAGGCATGCCGCACAGCTACAAGTCTATTGGAAACCAACTCACAATGATGCCAAGCTCTGCAAAGCTTTGCTATAAAGCTCCTCGAAATCGATGCAAAGCAATGCCAACCCCCATAAAGCCTCACCCCACCGCTCCCCAGGACTGACACAAAGTGACAGCAAGCCCCGCAAAGCCTCACTGCACAGCTTCTCGCAACTGACACCGGAATGGTGCAGAGCCTTGCAAAGCAACACCTCGAGGACCGCTCACCAGGATTTAAGGTACTGTGTACAACGGACCCAAGTGGGTCCTTGTAGTCAGCCCACGCTCCTTCGCGGTCTGCCTAAACTTGTGACTTGAACAGATAACCACAGTTGTCGTTTTGCTCTTTTATTCACTATTTTCACCTACATTTTTAAAATCGCATTTCTTATCTTGTATTCATTGGATTTTTGTTGTTTTGGTCTTGTTTTGTTTGGAATATAATGAACTAATAATCTAATCTGGTGTGAAGACTTTTTGTAGTGTTTTCACTGTGTTACTGTAATTAAGGTGTTGCACAAACACTTTACACATTGCCTCTTAAGTTAAGCCTGACTGCTCCGTACAAAGCTGCCAGAGGGTGAGCACAAGCTAATTTAGGTTGTGTATCTTACTTACCCCGACTAGGATTGTGGTCCCTACTTCGACAGGGTGCAAACTTCTGCCAACTGGAGACCCAATTTCTAACAGACAAAATAATTTGCATCATTTAAGTTAACTCTATAACCAAACATTATTCTTTCAACTAAAGGTGTATTTTTGTGAAGCAAATGTTATATTTCTCAAGCGTCACTTGTCCAACAACATAAACAGCAGTTTCCTCTCAACGGACGTACATACCACTACACATTGCATACAGTGTCTAGCTTTTCTACAAAGATTTGTCCTTCCAGATGAAAAGTAAATAAAAGGCACTTTGCCTTATGATGTGACATACTCCCTGGTTTTGCTTCAAGTAGTGCACTCCTTGGAAACAGCATTCGGAAATATGCCTTGGTTCTGCATTTTGCTGTGAGCAGATGGGACTGTTTACTAGCCATGGTCAAAATGGGAATTTTAAATCCTCATTGCCTTTCAAAATAGTGTAATATTTCTGAATGTCAAATGCGGTGAATGACAATAAAAAATGCTTAAATATGTGTTCAGTACAAGTATGGGATATGCAAACTGTCAGCATCACTCAGGTGAGGGACATAGTAAAACAAAAACCCTGCTGTGGTGTAAGACACAAGGAGTTACTCAGTTGACCGACTGTTCACAGCAGCATGTCAGTTGTTAAGAAATTTATTTTGCCTCTTCAGATTGCCTCAAGCCAATTATTACCCTGAATGCACTTCAACACACGAGAAGGGTGAAAATATGACTGAGAGTGGCTGAAATGGGTTGTAAAGTTTCTGCAGTTTTAGAGAAATTAGTATTAGTAAATAGAGTACTTCAGGCTTGGCACTTTCAGCTGCTGTTTAACTGGGGTCTCAAGGAGAAATGCTCCTTTTTAGCAGTGCCTTGAGTTATAATGTTCTTTTTTTCTGGAAGTGAAATTAGATTTCTCCCCTATTGGACTAAAGTATAAAGTAGTTACCTGTACTCTTTGAATGCCCTGAAAGTAATTATGACCTTAAAGAACAGGTAGAGCACGCACCACCCCCCTAAAATCCTGTAGCTTTAATATATTTAAGACAACAAAGAGAAATCTGGATCCAAGGCGGTTTGAGTTATCCCTTCTTTTCTTCAAGTGTGGCAGAACCGCAATAAACACAGGCCTGCGGGTTCAATATTCAGCCGTGGATGCTGAAGTTGTGCTTGGGTGACTTAACCCAATTGATGTTTTCCATGGCAGAAGTTATAAATGGCATGCAATGACTCCTGGAGGTCAGTGACTAAGGAAGACAGCATGGAAGGGCCTTTCAGTTCTGCTATGAAAGGTTTATGCAGTTCAATATTGTTTTGTCGATATTCAGCTTTCAAGAGTCTCTGCCTGTTAGCTACCCCGCAGCTACGGAGGTAGACAGGCTCTGCAGCCATTGTATTGACAGACAGAGATGTGCAAATTGTTGCAGATCAATAGGCAAACCAATTTGCAGATTATACCATCTAACCATGTTTTACAATTGTTGTGTTCTTGAAAATGTCAAATTGATCTTGTTTGCAACATGCTAAATAAAAAACAAAGCAAATTATATATGGATATATATATATATATATATATTCACTGAAAAATAAAAGGTAACGGGGCGCTATAGTTAGGCTCAGATTTCACTCATTCAGAACCATAGAAATTCAGAAGTTATAGTTACCTGAGCTAACTATAACTTATGCCACCGCAATCCACTGCTTAAGACCTCACATATTACATCACTCATGACATGGGCAATGACATCACTGATGACATCATCAATTGAGTGTATGTGTTTTCTAAGAGTTTAGGAGACTTAAATATACTTAGCTACTACAAAAGTTTAAATTAGTATACTAGGTGTACTACTAATGAGTGATACAATTTCTAACATATGTGCCCTGAATGGATGTGTGACTGTCTGTATCAGTGTGTGAGTGGCTGTATGGATGTGTGAGTGGGTGTGTGATTAGCTGTATGGGTGAGTGAGTCGGTTTCTGACTAGCTGTGTGGGTGTGTGAGTGGTTGTATGTATGAGTGGTTGTATGGGTCTGTGAGTGGAAGTGTGAGTAGTTGTATGGGTTTGTAAGTGGGTGTGTGGGTGGTGTTATAGGTGTCTGACTGAGTGTGCAAGTATTTGTGTAGGTGTGTGAGTAGGTATCTGAGTGCCTGTATGGATGAGTGAGTGGGTGAGTCAGTGCTTGTGTGGGTGAGTGAGTGCATCTGGGAGTGCCTGTATGGTTGAGACTGCATATGTGAGGAGCTGTATGGGGGTATGACTGGGTGTGTGAGTGGCTGAATGGGTGAGTGAGTGGGTCCATGAGTGGCTGTATGGATCAGTGAGTGGATGTTTGAGTCATTTTATGGGTCTGTGAATGGGTATGTGAATGGTTGTGTGGACATATGAGTGGGTGTATAAGAGGCTGCATGGGGGTGTACGTGGTTGTGTGGGGATTGTGTCAAATATGTCATCAGTGATGTCATTTGAGCTGTCATCAGTGATGTCATCAGTGATGTCTCTTACCATGTCATCAGTGATGTGATATGTGAGGTCATAAGCAGTGCATTGTGGGGTATAAGTTATAATTAGCTTAGGTTATTATAAATGATGCATTTCTATGATTTTGTGCGAGTTAAATCTAAGCATTACTATAACATCCCTATGGCCTTTATTTTTTCCGTGAATTTGTTCATTTTTTTAAATTCTATTTTCTAACTGTGACATCCCTTTAACCTTTGTTTTTTTCAGTGAATTTCTACGTTTAAAAAAATTCTGTTTCCTAGCTATAAAGTCCCTGTAACCTTTGTTTTTTTTAAACTGAATTTCAATGTTTTCTAAAATTGTATTTCCTAACTGTAACTTTTGAGAGTTGGTGTATGAGTGGCTGTATAGGTAGGTAAGTGGGTGTATGATTGGCTGTATGGTTTAGTGAGTGGGTATGTGAGTGAGTAGATGGATGTGCACATATCTCTATGAGTGGGTGTGTGAGTGTCTGTGTTGATATGTGAGTGGGTGCATGAGTGTCTGAGTGGGTTTGTCAGTGGGTGCATGAGTGTCTGAGTGGGTCTGTGAGTCGGTGCGTAAGTCTCTGACTGGGTCTGTGAGTGGCTTCATGAGTGTCTGAGATATTATGTAAGTGGGTGGATTAGTCTCTGAGTGAGTGAGCATTTGAGTGGGTATGTGATTGGGTGAATGAGTGTCTGAGTGGGTCAGTCAGTGGTTGTGTGAGTCTGAGTGGGTCTGTAAGTGGGTGCATGAGTCTCTTAATGGGTCTGTGAATGGGAATATGAATGTATGAGTAGGTATGTAAGTATGTGCGTGGGTGCATGAGTCTTTCAGTGGGTCTGTGAGAGGATGCATGAGTGTCTGAGTAGGTCTGTGAGTGGGTACATGAGTCTGAGTGAGTCTGAAAGTGAGTGTGTGAGTGGGTCTGTGAGTGGGTGTATGCTGAAAAAGAGGATGGGGACCGGAGAGGGAGCCTGTATGCTCCTTCAGTCCCTGCCAGCTCCCCTCTTCCGGTGGGATCCGGCATTGCTTAAGCCACCCCAATGCACTGCTCATGACCTCACATATTACATCACTCATGACATGGTCAATGACATCACTGATTACATCATCAACTGAGTGTATGTGTTTTCTAAGAGTTTAGGAGAGTTAAATATACTTAGCTACTACAAAAGTTAAATTTCCAACTTTCTTTTTAGATTATTGCGGAAAAGTGAATCTGAAGGTTCCTGTCAAATTAGAAGAGGCAGGGAGTTCCATCATTTGGCTGCTAGAAAGCTAAAGGAGCATCCTCCAATCCATGCCTTTTAACAATGGGAACCAATGCTAGCAGGGATCCGGTAGATCTTAACCTTCTAGTAGGAACATAGGGCTTAAAGAAAGGGTGCAAGTAGCAGGGACCCTCGTTCCTAAGGATCTTGGCTTTAAACGTAAGTTGTTTCTCAAGTGTTAGCCAGTGCAACTTTAAAAAAGCAGATCCCAAAGAAGACCGCCTAGGGAGCTTCAATAGCAGACAAGCTGCCACATTTTGTAAATGCTGAAGTCTCATTAACCGTGACTGCGTAACTCCCAAATAAAGAACATTACAACAGCTCAGTCTTGAAATGACCAAGGCTTGGAATACTGTCTTTCAGGTAAACTCAGTGAAAAGTCCAAGAATCTTGGTAAGGGATTTTAAAATCTCGAAGCACTTACCTACTAGGGCGGTCATCTGACAATCAAAAGAAGGCTTTTAAACCATATGCCGAGATTCTTGACTTTCGGCTTAGGAGGAGGCAGAGGGCTTAGCACGTCTGGCCACCAGGCAGAGGACCAAATAGATGGTGGGTTTCCCAAGATAAGGACCTCAGTTTTCCAGCATGTAATTTAAGACAACTGAGGTCCATCCACTGGGCCACATCCATCAAACAGGCCCTTAGCAGTGCAGCAGTGTCAGTTTAATTCTGTTACAGGGTGATAACCAATTGCATATCATTGTCGTATGAAACAATGTTAATGTCGTACCCCTCAATGATATCAGCCAGGGGCGCATATACAGATTGAATAATGTAAGGCTCAAGGAAGAGCCCTGAGGCACCCTCTGCTGCACTGAGAAAACCTGGGACAGAAAAGGTTTTAATGACACCTGAAAGGATTGATCTTGCAGAAAAGAAGCAAACCACTGCAAGACAGTATACACAACACCTCATCTCCCCAATCGTTCAAGCAGAAGGTTGTGGTGCACGGTCCGATGCTAGAAGCAGTGCCATCTCTGTGTAATAAAGTGGTAAAAGCCCAACTGTGTCCTGTAAAGAAGCTCTTTTGTCTCAATAAAGATGAAAAGCTGCTGGTTTACCCATTTCTCAACCACCTTAGAGGCAAAAGTGAGCAATGATATTGGCCTGAACTTTTCAGGCTTAGATGGATCCAGACAAGGTTTTTTAAGAAAAAGCACCACAGTGGCATGCTTCCAGAGTTAAGGGACCTTACCAGTCTTAAAGGAGCACAGAGAGCATAGGTTCCTCGTTCCAGAAGCCCTGTGAGATTGCTACGGTCTAATATTCTCACGTTTGCAGAAAATTGAATTTTTTTACATGTGTTTGTGCTGCTACCTTATCATTCAACATACCTGAGGATTGGCAGCTCTGGGACTTAGGCCTTGCCTGATTGGAGTGAGTTGTGACAGGCATGGCTCTAAATAAGAGTCTCTCAGGTTTTATGTATTACCACTTCTTTTGTATACATACTCCTTTGAGGATATATTCTTTGTTTTTCATTGTCTTCCTTTGAGCACTCCTTTCACATTTTCTTGAATCTAATTTTGACTATGTGTGTGCACACTAGGCATACCTAGGCTACATTTAACATTGCACAACAATTCCTTTAACCAGGAATAGATATGATTTCCCTGAAGTCAGTCTGCAATCATAAAATGCTTGTCCTATACGCTTAGGTGTTACAGGTGTTCATGCCCAACCTATCTTCATTTTGTGAACCCCAACAGCCTCTGAGGTATACTGAGAGTCCGTGGCATACCGCAGTAGATAGTTCTCCTCATAAATCACTTCTATGATCATTTTACCTGCAGGGTGGGAGATAGTGAGTATAGATTCACAGTAAAGACCTTTGTGAGGCAGGAATGGCGATGTTAGCATTGCTATAACCCTAGTCATTAATTGGGTGATGCTCCACACAACAGAAGACCAAGCCAGCGGCATCAGATGGACCTTATTCTCTATTGGAAGACCGTGACTATGCGGATGACCTGAGCACTCCCTTGACATTTCTTTGAATCTCAGTCTGCCTGTGTGCATGCCCACTAGGAATGCCTAAGCTACATTTAACATGGCACAACATTTACATTATCAAGAATAGATATGATTTCCGTTAAGTCATTGGGCAATCATAAATAGTGCATGTTATGCACTTAGGTTATGTCTACACCCAACCTATCTTCATTTTGTGAACCGGACCCAATGTACCTGAATGAAATGTAAAGTGGCACTTAATTTAGCCATCAACCCATGCTCGTGAGAAAGCTCCTCCCAATAAACATATGTAGATTCATTCTGTTTAAAGACAAAATTGAAGCACATTTGAGAAAGTAAATAAACAGGCAGTGTGTTAAGGGTGCAGCTGCTATCATGATTATTCCTGACTGACAAATATAGCAATAAGCCATTCCAACAAAAAAGGAAATGGAATATCATGTAGTTGGCAAATGTAAATGAATGCATTTTTTCAGAAACTATATGCAATGCTTTAGCTTCATTTTATGATTCGGACAATTTCTTTTCTAAAACTGACCACCATGCATCAGCAAATATTGTGCTTAGTTCCCGAAAGAACTATATTTATGTTTAATTTGGAAGTTGATCGCTTGCAGTTCACCCAGAGTGTAAGAAGTAGACAGCAGAAAGAGTATTAGACCAAGTAACACGTGTTTCTGAAGGCAAGCTACATGTTTAACTTTCAGACTAAGAAATTATATGTAGTGATAACTCAAAATCAGCTCTCTTTTTTGCAACATTCAACTTTCTTGGTATTTACACGATGATGTACCCAGTGAACTGCCATTCTTATGCTCAATGGCCACTGTCAAAAGAATAATGATGCGTAACTGGAATCATCCTGAACAATTTTAAAGGTACATTTCAAAATACTGTTTCAAGGTTTAGGAAATATATTTAACAAAGATTCTTTGTGCGGTAAATGAATTTCGAGTGCTGGCAAGGCTCAAAAAAGAGATTTTTCTAGGTATTCAGTATTCAAGATGTAATTATCCTTCCTCTCAGTGGTGTGTATTTACAGAAGATTTTAATGATGGCAGGAAAAAGTACCAGTGGGAGGTGATCATAAATACATGGGTGAACACTTTCTTCTAATCATTTAGCCGTTTCTTGTAATAACACTTTCAAGTGAGCATGTAATTGTTCAAAGAAAGTAAAATTATCCTTTTGTATTTTATTACTGTTTGGAATAAGGAGCATTAAATGCTTGTGAAATTTATGTACCACATAGAGGGAAGCATACTCGATTGACTATACTAAAAACATAATCTCCAATTCGGATTGTTTTACATTAGTTTACGTGAGTTAAGTAACTTTCAGTTTATTTCATGAATCGAGAAATCATATTAATGAGTCATCCTTTTATAACATCTTCACGTTGTAGTATGTTGCAGGATATAAAATGCATTTGTTTATATTTCTGACCATAGGTTATGAAGTTAATTTTTTTTTAAACGAAAGTTCTTTGTTTTCACATGCTTGTATTCCTGTAATTATGTATTTGCTTGTTTATGCTGAACTTATTTGTGCAAAACAATATCAGTGCTCAATAAAGAAAGACTAAATCATCTTAAGCATTAAGTGTTAGCCAGAAGGGCTATCTAAGGAGGTAAAATGTCTTAGTTAAGTTAACAATAGTGATTGAACAAGATGGGTGATTAAACGGCAGAATAAATGTGTGAAGACATATGATAATTTGAAATCACTGACAGGCTGGTATTAAAAATATCCAGGACTTCAACGAAATCCTACAAAGCAAATTGCAGATTGATCTCTACTGGCAATCATTTTGACACTGTGGATAAGAGAGACACCTATATGCAACTTAGATTCTTTTTTTTAAGTCTTCTTCATCCACTCTGTGTCCGCATTATAGCCGGGACTAACGTTTGTGTTTTTCAAAGAAAACAGTGCTTGAAGTTTCCTAATTCCTTCCTTTGAATTCTTAAGTGGACAACCAACAGATGTGCCATAGTGTCAAAATCAAAAGCTAGCTTGAAATGCTTGGCTTGCTTCCAATGGCTAAAGAAAGAATAGTTGTATTTCAGAATAGTGTTAGCAAAAATGTTGAATGGAATTAATAATGTGTCCTATGGGTCATATAAAAACATCACTCCATTGGTTGTAGCTGTACATCAAGTAGGCATTACACAAACATATTTTAAATCCTGCTAGGTACAGAGAGATTATGTAATTTGCCCAGAATCATGTACTGTTGTGTCAAGAGCCAAGGCTAGGATTCAAAGCTGGGTTCCCAGGTTCAAAAGGAAGAAGCTCTAGCCCATAGGCCACATCTCCTCACTTATGTCAGAACAACTCATAGTGTGTTAGGAAAAATGTTACTACTATACGAGAAACAATATAATTAACATACTACTTTGGTAATAATGTTAAACAGGGCAGTGTAAATGTTTACATTATGATAACATCACAAGTAAATGGGGGCTATTCATACAGAAAATAAGGGGAAACATTTAGATCTCTATCTTTTAGCTTTTATTGGGAGTCACAAACATTTCCAAAAGTGCACCTGGAAAGCTGCAGAATGCTGAGGTTTTCAGTCACACTTCTGGGAATGTAATATGAGTTTCCCTATAGGCTGCTATCACCTCTGTGTGGAGTTATCCATAGTAGAGAGCTCTGGATAGGGGAAATAGGAGCCTCCTGTTAAATGACTTTTCCTACACAAGGAAATCATTTTTTCCTGTGGAGAAAGCTCTGCCCCTCTACCCACAGCAAATCAACAAACAACAAACTAAGAAAAAAACACTTTCCTCTTCGGCGGGCTGTGTCTCTCCTCTTACCTTCCGACGAGTCCCGGAATGGAAGCAGGAGGTAAACAGGCTCCCCTAAGCCAATCACAACGTTGCAATGCTGCGTTGGGATTGGTCTGAGCACCGTGGTTCTGCGCTCAGACGGGGGCTATGAGCCTGTGCATGTCCCCCACCAGGTTGTGCATTACAGTCCAATGGGGAACATGCAAAGTGCGCATTATTGTTTGGCCAGCTGAAGACGGCCGGCCAAACCATCATGTGCCCACCACTCCTCCCACGTGACCTCAGCACACCCTAACCTAGCCCCATAGCTAAAAAAAATAAAATGATAGTAACAATGCTATTGTCATTTTATTTTCCCTTTTTTCACTGCTCTGAGATAAGTGGAGCGAGGCTCCTCTGCCTTAGCGGAAGACCCACCCTGGTGTAGTCACTTGAACATATATCAATCACTCGTAAGAATCCTTACTGTTTCACCTATGAAGTACTTTGCACTGTCAGCAGTTCTCTGCTGCTAGTACAACTGGCACTAAAGTCCATCAAATGCATTGAGGTGTGTCTAAATGCTTGGGCTTCTCTAGAATATCGATAATAAAATAGATGTTCTTAGGAACAGCCAGAAAGCAACGTATGCCAACCTGACCTCCGTCGTATACATTATAACATCAGGCACCCACATGGCACAATTTGTTGAAATGCCAAATAATATTTTACACCATTGAGATCATATTTAGGGAGCTCTTTTCTCATGTTATCCTCTGATGTTTATATTTAAATGCAAAAACCGCGCAAAATCCTTTGCGAATGTCCTCTGAAATTGTCTTCTTTTCCATTCGAAAAGTGGTAGAATTTGAAGAAAGAAGACAAATTGGAATGGTACATATTTTATATATGAGATACATAAATGAAAGATGATAGGCTGGTTAGCTGTTTCATCGCCCACGGTGGGCCTTTTAAATTCATAAAATTCTCTCATGGCTCTGCAACAAGATGACTTATGACATTTCTATTCATTGCTGTAATGGGGTCTTCACCTGTGCATGTGGGGTACGAGCAGTTCCTTGTAAACATTCATGTTACGGTGAAAATCCATTTTCAAATCTACACTTGCAAACAAGAGTGTCGTTCCATAGGGCAACGTTTTTTCACAAGTTCTTGAAAAGGGGCTGCGGTAAATGCCAAGGGAAGCTCTCCAATTCCACACATGTTAGCAGTAGGACAAAAGTCTTTCGGTGAAAGGTGGCTTTTGTGTGCAGGATCACAGATGATCGTACGAGGGCTGTCGAAGTCGAAGCTGCCAAGCACAAATACTGAATCCAGATACTGTTCCAGAAATTGGCATCCACATGTTGTGTACGCCTGTGGAGGACAAAGAAACACAACCAAACACTGCCAGCAGCCAATGCCAAGTGGCAACTGGAATATTACAAATATGGGGGTTGTTTACGTTGGAAACGTTTCGTTTTAGATTATTTTTTTTTGCAGAGGTTTGTGCTAAAAGGATTTTAAGACCGTATCAACCACTGAAGGACTTTTTCAGACATCTAATTTTTTAATGTTTTCTGGCATATGATTGTCTTAGTAAGCTTTTAATAATTACGGAATTTGCAACAAATCCATGAGTTCATGTTTTATGGAAAACTGATAATCCTTCCAGCTTGTTGTATCTTGAATGTCTGCATTGATTCTTTCTGTAATTTATTTAAAGATTTCTTCGCGAAACATCCCTGCAACAGTTTTGCACACTTCTGATCCTACAAACAGGCACTTTATCACCATCCGAAATGTGTTTCTACATGACTTGATATATACATTACATTAGAAGTCTTGTAAATATGGAGCCCTTTCACACATTACTCGGCATGGAAGGGGAGAGCAAGTAGCCTTATGGCTAGAGCAGTCGACATCGAAGCAGGGGAACAGGGTTCAAGTCTTGGCAACGATGCTCAACATCCTGTGATTCTGGGCAAATTACCTAATCTCCCCGTGCCTAAAAAAAAGAATGTGCCCATTTGTAACGAAACTGGTGCTCACATAACGCGCTCTGATATCTTCAGATCTAGCTTGCGCTATATAAAACCAAAAAAAAAAAAAAAGGGGTGTGCTGTGGGTGTTCCCATGGAACTTGATGCATTCCCAGATTTATAACATTCTGTAAAACTGGGAATACATAGGATCCAACGCCTCCCCAGAGAAGGCATAGGGATGGTGCAACAAGGAGAACTACTTTTATTTCCCCTTGTTTTTTCCTCTTTTGCGCACATAGAAAGAGGAAAATGCCATTGATGATTGTTTTTGAGCAGGAAGGTGTCCCTTCCTGCTCAAAAACAATCATCCCTGTAGCACATGCACCATTGCAAAATGACACAAGGGTGCCTGCGCTGGCGTATGTCAGCCTATTGTGTGCCAGGGGAAAGCACAGGGATGTGTCGTATTGTTGTTAATATGACGCATCCCTGTGCTTTGAAAATTACTGAGCATGGTGCAGCTAAATGGATTGCAGCGCTGCGCTGCAACATTTTCTTGTAGATGAGGCCCAGTGTGTCTGGCTGTCACCTGGTCAGGATAGGCCCGGTTAGAAACACCATCATTTTACATGCTCATGTTTCTTAAGTTGCCTTCTTCCTTACATAGTGACTTTTGCCATTCATTTGCTTGCGTGTTTCTGCAGGATAATATTCTCTGAAACTGCACTGCTTACATTTCCACTTCATAGGCACACTATCATGACACCTTGAACATTTAGTACAAGGGATAAACTTCAGTGGGGCAATGTTGTTGTCTTGCTGTTGTCCATGAGACGACAGAGCTAACTTAATAGAATAAACAATAACGTCCTGAACTGGGGTTTCGACATGGCAGCATGGGGAATGTTGAATATATATATATGGTATCAGTGCATTGTTGGGCAGAGGAGCATTTCGCTGGCACTGCGAGGTTGCTGCATGATGGAATTCCAGCTCAGCTGATCTCTGTTCACCCTGCGAAGAGGGATGTTCAGCTTACGACCAAGACGGAGAGCTGATGACAATTACGCCGAGGTAATGGGGAGTTAGACCACCTGACAGGAATTTGGCAGATGACCCACCCTAGACAATGTAGGTTAGGCAGCGCTAGGTAGGAGTACACTATAACACAGTACATGCCCACATATATTCACTGTTATAGCACAATGATGGAATGGTTCATCTTTTTCGCTAATCTGTTTAATTCTATTGAGTATCGCTGTGCATATATTTCATACAAGAATCACAATGCTTCAATAAATACTGAAATGCCTTGTATTTCTTGTGTAGCTCTTTGGATATACATGAGTAACCAAATGAAAGGGTTCTCAATGTCACCGCGATTTCCTTGGGGTATCAGGGTTGTCATGCTCTGAGGTTGCATATACATGTGTTACCCTGTTAGGTTAGGGGTACACTTGGTGCACTGTGATCTAGCAGGGATACAGGACAACATATCCTGAGGGTGTGCACAGAATCAGTCTGGCACAATCCTGACATTTATGTTGTCCAACAAGCGCACCGTTTTACCGGGAAAGTACAAGCTGTACGACAGGCTAGGATTCGAGAAGACATAAATCAACACTCTCACCTGACCAAGTTATTCATATGTGGATTTGTCTTTGCTTTGCATTGCCCTGCCCTGAACACTCTAATATTATATATGTGATTTCACATTTTTGATTAGCCCAAAATTCCTGCATTTATTATCCCAGTGCACATTCAAAACCATGGAAATTTGCAGTGTTTTGAGACTTTCCAAATTTGCAAAGTAACAAGGCTTCCGTATGCATACCATTATGATTCTTTGCAGTTGATAGAATGCACATGTTAAACATATGAGCAATTTTTAATGCCTTGATTTAGAATTTTGAGGATTCTGGCCATCAGCCAAAAATTGGCAGAATTCCTACCCATCTTATCTGGGACCTCCTCACAGGTGACCTGTAAACTCTGATAGGCCCATATTAGGAATTACAAGCCAATTAGAATGTCAAAGGTTGATTTTTTTATACAGAAATTTTGTTTGCATTTAGCAGTTGAAATCTCCACATAAAGACTAGGAAAAACATGCAGAAGTTTACATGGGAACACCAATTTCTGCATGTTATTCCCCCAAAACTTGTAATTTTCATTATTTATGACTCTAACAGAAATATTGGCACCCCCAATAATGACAATACCATGGTAGAGAAATTACAGGACATTTTCCAATATAGTTGTGATCGAGGCCTCAGTGTGAACACATATGTGCACACTCTAAATAGGAGAGAAAGGATATCTTCCAAATATTTGGCAGATGTCCCAAATCAGCCAAACCATAGTCAGTGTCTTAGGGCCTCATTACTATGTTGGTCAGACTGACCATCTGACCGTGATCTGATTCTGACTGCTGAGGCCAGGAAAGTTCTTCCTGCCGTATTATGATGCCACCACTGCTACATCGGTGGTCCCATCTACGGTGGTGCACATATCCCAAAATATGTCACTGCAAGTGCGTACAAACTCACAGGAAACATGTGAAATGTGCACACATGCAAGACATATGTGGGGATATGCCTTCTAATGGATGTACCACATTGCTGGAGCGGGGTGATCTGTGCACACTCCAGTCAATGGGGATGCATACCACCTATGGACTTACCTGCATTTTGGCGCCCACATTGTCGTAGCCTTCAGGGTTCAGCTCCTGCAGTGTATGAGGGATCTGGAGAAAGGGATCCACGCCAGAGACTGTCTGGTAGAAGTTGATTTGGGTGAGTATGCACCCCAAATCCTTTGTTGCTGGCAAGTCGAGGCCACCGGTTGGATCACCATGGTCGGCTCGTCAGAAATGCACATCGTACTCAGGACAGCGGTCTGAACTCCACTCCCTGTACAACTCTATGGCTGCTGCTTTTCTTCGACTGTCTTCTCAGTGGTTGGAGAAAGGCTTTCTGAGTTGTCTGTCTTCCAGTGGTCTGTCAGACTACATTCAGCATGCATCTCAATTCGGCGGTCGGTCCAACAGCTACCGTCAAGATCGCAGCGGTCCGACCGACGACAACAAGGCCGTGAATGTCAGTCCAACAAGCATCGTAGTGAGGCCCTTAGTCTGTATGCCACTAAAGGGTTTTGTCAATTGAGTCTGAATTGTGTCTGCAAGTACTTAAGTCTCCAATCTATATCTCCTCCTTTTTATTCTTTGACTTTGAAAAATCCCTTGCATTTTTCTCTTTTAACCCCGTTTGTGGACCCCCTAATCTCAAAAACCTCCTACCTGCTGATCTGGGGCATTTTACGGAACTGGTTGCAAGTCCTAAGATTGAGTATACCCTAAAACAGTTCCTTAGAGTGTAGTTTAGAGGAGATTTCTCCCCAAAATGATTTAGTGCTGCCTGGTTAGTGGCAGAAATTTGTAGTTTTAAGGATGAGGTAGCTAAGTAAAGAGATTATGCCTACTGGCATTTCCTTGTAAATTAAGTCCAGTGTCATAGAGCAAAGAGTGCCCCCTTTGCATTTGTTTCAATCAATCCATTAAATGTGAATAGCTGTGATCAGTAAATGCATTCTATAATAAATGCAGACATTAGAATGAGTGCAGAATAAATAATGTTATAGAATATCTTCGATGCTGTATAATTGAGTGTAAGATGGAGGATGGCTTCTGTCCACAGAGAATGACATGGATATCCTCATCCGCCACTTTTTCTTTTGCTCGCCGTGAGCTTTCTTTGTTTTTTGGTTCTCTCTGAGGAGAATTCATAAGGTAAAGCTCTGGTGGGTTGCCCTGCAGTGTGTATGTACACAGTGTCACCTATGCATTAGCCCCCATGGTGCATTCTGGGAAGGACCACAAGCCCCGCCATTCACAGAAAACCCATGTGACGAGCGAAACACAGCCTCAACCTGATTGGTTGGTGCTTTAACTTCTTGAATTCACTGTTTGATAATGGGCTGCTGCTTAAATGGCAATGGTCCTGTATGTACTAGTTCCACCATGTTAAAATATTTGTTACCTTGCCCTGCCAGTTGCATGAATTGTATTGACAGTGTTTGCAAGAATACTGTTTTTCCCAATTGGGTAGCAACCACAAACTGATTTAAAATGTTTCAATTTCTGCATGAACGTTGAATTCCTCAGTGTTCTTTTTTGCTAATGAGGGGTGTAGTAGCCGCAATAATTAGTCAACAATGAGGAGCATATTCTTGACTTGGGTGATCATTGTAGCAGATGGTTTTGCTGGGGTTACTTCTTGCGATGTTTGATTTGTTTGTATGACATTGTTTTTTTTTTACTTCTTATTTGTAGAATTGTTTGTATTTTAAGAAATTATTAACGTATTGATTTGTATAAAAAATAGTGCCATCTTTATTGCAGCTACATAAAGTGTGCCGTAGTGTATCCCGACTCATCCATCACATCAGCTTCTTTGAGCTTGGCAGTGATACTTCTCCAAGCTACTCAGAGTCACTGAGACTTAGGAGTCCAACGTTCTGTCACATCTCCAGTAACTAGTGTTCTGGTTAGCATGTAACACCCACATTTCTACCTGTGATAATCATACCTTGCCCCAGAGACTGCAAGAATTGGGGACAAAGCACAAAAGCTTCTAAGTAACTATGCTTCTACCCACCTGCCCAGACTACACTTTCTTGGCATTTGGTGGATTATTTCATAATAGGGCACAGCCAGACTGTTGGGGAATATTACCTACATGCTAACCTGCAAAAATACTAAAGTAATACAAGTTATGCACTTTTAGACTCTTAATTCATGCCATAAGTAACCCATACATCAAGCTGTTATTTACATAGAGGGGGTAATGAGGTAACTTGCATAAATCTCAAATAATTAAAAGGTTTATTCTTATTTCCTACACTGTTTACGTATTGCCCTATGCCATAGCACTGCCCAAGCTTGGGAAGATGCTTCTGAAGCGTGCCTCAAGCATTAAATACTGCAAAGCTTCTCTTTGAATCCTTCCATTTGCCCTGTGATCTGTATTGACATTGGATGTCTTAGTGTCCTATTGAAACTGTGTGTGCTCTGGCAGAGAAAGACTCACCCCACAGGGGCAACTCATGCTTTCTTATAACACAAATCAATGAACTGGTAGGCCACCTTCAAGAGGATTTCACAATCTGGAGTTCAAGTAGCATGTTCAGGCTGGAATTATTGATTACCACACATCTATGGGCTGCTCTATTTTCATATCTTGCTGGTGGATTGAAACTGCATATATTATATAAGAAGATGGCAAGGTAGTATTTTTAGATGCTGGGTCTAAATCGGCCAGAATGATCTAAAATGCATAATTTCAAGTTTTGTAGGTTTGTCACAGTTAGAAACTGTCATTAATGTTAACCCTCAAAAAGGATTTGAGGCTGACGTTTCTGTATTTAGAAAATATTCAGTGTGCGGTATGGATGTAGATGATAATTATGAGATGCCACTACAAATGATAGTTTTGTCTAACAAATGTTTTCTAATTTCTATCAAAATTGCAGCTCAAGAGAAATAAACAGGAATGATCTTTCATTTTCAGTTAAGTGCACACGTATTAATACAGCATCAGTGGCTTGACAAAATTGGACTAAGGTTATTGCTGATAGCGACTTGACAAGAAGATATTATGGTTGCAGTGACCTGACACAGTGGCCTGACACAAACACTTAGAGCCTCATTCGAAGGTCCCCGGTGAGATAATGCCTATTCCTCACAATTACAGTTAATTGCACTAGGGGTCCTATTATGCTTGAGGGTGGGGAATTATTGATGATTGATGCATGAACTATGAAAGTCACTTGAATAATGATTAACCACCAGGGGAGTCAGGACTTCAGGAACCGATTCCCCTGACAATTCCTCATTCTTCCCCTGACTTTCCCCCCATAGATTTTGGATGAATTCAGTAGCCAAAATCTTGAAGGAGAAACATGAGAGTAATGTTGTCGGAAAATGGCCCTCTCTGAAAGGGTCACCCCAAACTTTATGCCTTCCTCCTCTTTCTCTTTCTCTTTCTCGGCTTTAGGACTCTGACACTTTACCACTGCTAAGCAGCGCTAAAGTGCATGTGCTTCTCCCCTAAACACGAAGACTTAGGTGTATACCTGAATGGCGTGTTTGTTTTACTGGTAAGACCCTTGTAAAGTGGTATGCCATATATCCAGGGCCTGTACTTCAAATGCTACTTGTGGGCTGCAACACTGATTGTGTCCTCACAGAAGTAGCCTTCCAAACCTGTCTCATGCCTGCCACTGCAGTGCCTGTGTGTGCAGTACACTGCCACTTTGACTAGGCATTTAAAACTACTTGCTAAGCCTTAAGCTTCCTTTTTATTAAATATACTTCACATCTAAGGTAGGTCCTAAGTAACCCTAATGACAGCATTCAATGTAAGTAGAAGGAAGGATATGTACCTTTATGTTTTTCATGTCCTGGTAGTGGAAAGCTTACCCCTCTCATAGTCCAGCATTGAGAACTCCTTAATACAATTTTAATCTGTAATTTCTGATCATAGAGGTGTAGCTTTTTTGTATTTGATATGTTTGGAATGGTAATGATAAATCCTCCTTATTGGGGAAGTTGGATTTAATATTACTGTTTTAGAAATTCCACTTTTAGAAAGTGGACAAATCTCTGTACTTACTGCTCTTTGTGCCTGAAACTCTGTCTCCAATATACATCTGGATTGGGTGACAACTACACTTTGTGCATTCCCTTTAGACAGCCCCAAACACAGGAAGGTGAGGCTCATTTGCATTCTGAGCACTCATCTACATTCTGATGGGTCTTCCTGGGCAGTGAGGAATGGGGAGCGCTTACACTAACACTTCGATAGGTAGTGTCCGGTCCACACACAGAGAACTGATTTACCTCCCAGGGGTTAACCTGGCAGACAGTACTGGGTTGAAAGGGATCATTGTGCACTTCAGAGGGAACTTTTGAAGTCATCCCCCACATCAAAGGAACTTTTGGGTATAAATATTGGGTCTCTGTTAATGTTAATGTTAATTGGCATTTATAAAGCATGTTATCACCTTCAGGTCTCTAAGCGCTATAAGAGAGATCCTAGCCACTGCTTGTGGTGAGTGTAGATGGTTAGATTACGTCCCAAGCCTCCGAAAAAAGGACTGTTTTCAATTTCTTCCTGAACGGGAGAATGGCGTGTTCCTTGAGTACATTCTCCGGCAAGATGTTCCAAATTTGGGGGATGGATGTAGAGAAAGCTCTTCCTCCTTTAGAGGACATATTAAACCAGGGTCAATCCAGGAGGCTGCCCTCCGAGGACCGTAGCACCCTGATAGGAGTGTATTTAGCTAGGCAGTCTTTGATATAGCTAGGGGCTAGGCCATAGATGACCTTGTGTGCAATGCAGAGGCCCTTAAACTTTGTTCTTTGTCTCACCGGGAGCCAGTGCAACTGTCTTAGGAGAGGGGTAGTGTGGGTTCGCCTGGGCACTCTAAAACGTAGTCTAGCGGCATCGTTCATGATAACCTGTAATCTGGCCAGCAGGTTACCTGGGAGGCCGATATACAGAGAGTTACCATAGTACTCGAGACGAGATAGTATCAGAGCTGCCACTGCCATTTTAAGGGTGTTGAAGGTGAGAAGGGGGGCAAGCTTTCGCAGCTGTCTCAGCATGCCTATACACATTCCCACTACTGCCGATATCTGCTGAACCATGGAGAGTTTGGCATCGATTTTGATGCCCAGGCTTTTTACAGCCACGGCCGGCTCCGGGTATGTGCCAAGTTCTTGTGGCCAAAAGAGTTCCCTCCAGGGGTTGCAATCTGAGGTGATGGCAAGTACTTCTGTTTTGTAAGGATTAATTTTGAGGGAGTTGGCCGTCATCCAGTTAACAGTGAATTTCAAGATGTTTTGAAATCTTGTGTGGGCGGTCGGGGCATTTTCTATCTGAATGATGATTTGAGTGTCATCAACATAGTTATAGATTTGACACTCCATGTGGTTCAGTGCCGCTATCAGAGGTTGGAGGTAGGTGTTGAAGAGGAGGGGAGACAGCACCGAATTCTGTGGTACCCCACACGAAAGTAATCCTGGGTCAGACACGTGGTCGGTCAGTTGTATTCTCTGGGATCGATCCTTGAGAAAAGATGTCAGCCATGCCATCTTTTGGACTTCTTCTCTTTCATGATGATGGTCACTGCCTAACATACAGACTGGGACTGATTTGGGAAGTGCCTCAGCATATGCGTAACATATTTGGGGATCTCATAGGGGATTGTTATCTCCTTGGAGAGCCAGTTTGGTCTTCTGAAGGCAGAGAGAGGCCTAATGCCTGGAGGGGGAACAACCTTTACAACGCAACTTTTACAACGCACTACCATTACAACGCATTTTTTACAACGCATAATCCATTACAACGCATGACATTACAACGCATGACACTACAACGCATTTTTAAAAACTACCTTTACAACGCATTCCATTACAACGCATACTACCATTACAACGCATACCATTACAACGCATAATATTACACTATACTATCCAACACTTACCCTACTGATGCACCCCCTGGAGTTAGAATAGTAATTTTTACCCCTACACTATCCAACACTTACCCTACTGTTGCACCCCCTGGAGTTAGAATAGTAATTTTTACCCCTACACTATCCAACACTTACCCTACTGTTGCACCCCCTGGAGTTAGAATAGTAATTTTTACCCCTATACTATCCAACACTTACCCTACTGATGCACCCCCTGGAGTTAGAATAGTAATTTTTACCCCTATACTATCCAACACTTACCCTACTGATGCACCCCCTGGAGTTAGAATAGTAATTTGTACCCCTATACTATCCAACACTTACCCTACTGATGCACCCCCTGGAGTTAGAATAGTAATTTTTACCCCTATACTATCCAACACTTACCCTACTGATGCACCCCCTGGAGTTAGAATAGTAATTTTTACCCCTATACTATCCAACACTTACCCTACTGTTGCACCCCCTGGAGTTAGAATAGTAATCTTACCCCTATACTATCCAACACTTACCCTACTGTTGCACCCCCTGGAGTTAGAATAGTAATTTTTACCCCTATACTATCCAACACTTACCCTACTGTTGCACCCCCTGGAGTTAGAATAGTAATTTTTACCCCTATACTATCCAACACTTACCCTACTGTTGCACCCCCTGGAGTTAGAATAGTAATTTTTACCCCTACACTATCCAACACTTACCCTACTGTTGCACCCCCTGGAGTTAGAATAGTAATTTTTACCCCTACACTATCCAACACTTACCCTACTGTTGCACCCCCTGGAGTTAGAATAGTAATTTTTACCCCTATACTATCCAACACTTACCCTACTGTTGCACCCCCTGGAGTTAGAATAGTAATTTTTACCCCTATACTATCTAATACTTACCTTAAATGTAATTTAATATTATGCGTTGTAATGGTATGCGTTGTAAAGGTAGTATGCGTTGTAATGGTAATGCGTTGTAAAGGTATTTTTTAAAAATGCGTTGTAGTGTCATGCGTTGTAATGTCATGCGTTGTAATGGATTATGCGTTGTAAAAAATGCGTTGTAAGGGCATGCGTTGTAAAAGTGTGCGTTGTAACGTCATACATCCGCCTGGAGAGCACCAAAACTTACTAAGTCCTTGAAAATTACTCTCCGTCAAACGGTGTGGATAGGATGTGCATTCGTAATTTGGCAACTCTGCCTCGGGGTTCTGTGTAGATTTTGAACTGAACCTCTGTCAGAAGGACTGCAGTGTTGCTTAAAGGACTCAACTAGACTGCTTTTCTGAAAGGATTTTTTTTCTCCTTCTTGCCCTGCTGCCTGCTGCTCCCTGATTCTTCAAGGAGAAGAGTTGGATTCTGCCTTCCCTCCAAGTTATCTCGAAGGGCTTGCTGGCTTGACTTCTGTTTTCTGAAGTCTCGGGGACACAATAGACACCCTACAATGTTGCTGGTGCTGCTGGACTCTGCCTTCTGTTAGTCCTACCCTTGCCTGAGATGCCCCCTTAAAGCTATGGGCCTCAGAAGTGGGTTATGTAGCTGTTTCCTACAAAAAACGATGCATTGCATTGACTGCGTGAGAAATTCCGCCGCATCGCCCTTCGACACTGATGCAGAGGCTGCCCAACGACAGTGGATGGCATAGCCTGTGCAGCTCGATGTGACACCCGGCACAGCTCAAAGAAAATGCATTGCATTCACTTCAATGGAGCTTGACAACAACGCAGGACCCTCTTTGCATGGCTCAGCAATGGCACATTAGGCTCTTGACATCGACACTTGCTCCTGCCAAGGTATTTCTTCAGCAGGACCTGCCTGGTTCCTGTAGCCTGCCTGTAGTTGAATACAGACCTTTGGATTTGCACCATGCCCTCACCACCTCAAGTAACCTTTTGACCGCAAGTGACTTCCAAGCACTATTTTTGTATTTTATCTTTAAAAGTTCATATCTCGACTTTTAATGATTGGAGTCGTTTTGTGGTGTATTCATTGTGTTACTGTGTGTGTTGCACAAATACTTTACACATTGCCTTTTTAGATAAGTCTGACTGCTCTGCACCCAGCTACAAGAGGATGAACACAGGTTATGTTATTTTTGATCTAGCTTACCCTGACTAGAATGGTGGTTCCTGCCTGTCCTGGGTGCATACCTCAGCCAACCATGAATCCCGTTCCTAACAAATGCAGTAACTCCAGGGACGTTGTGATTCCCTATGGGGTGGTTAACTGGGCTACTTGGCCCATTGTAAATTAAGGGCCTCTAGTAATCTGGGCTGTAGACAAAAGAGTGGGCTAACGTTGGTTCAAGGAGAAAAAGGTAAATTGACCTGGAAGAAACAGTGTCCAGATATGCACATATGGGAATTTTCATAGACTTAAATAGGAAGATTTTAAGGAGAAAAGGCAGTCACAAGACTCACGTAAGCAATAATGGGTAACGTGAATTATTAAAGAACTGGTTTGCTGATGTTAAGATGTCAAAATAGCGCTGGGTTTCATAGTGTTTAACTAACTAACTAGTTAAGCGTGGACCTGGGAAACATGGTAGCTTTGAGACAGTGGTCTGAGTGGCGTTTGGTCTTCCTTATAAACCAGCAGCAAAACATGTGTACAATGCTGTAAATCAAAACTATCATGGTCAAATATTATTTATCATGTTGTTCAGCCTGTTTGCGACTATTCTGGGTCTATAATAAAACAATAGTGTCAATTTTACTTCATTTTCTAGGATTATTTAGTATATTGTCCTGCCATTCGGCAAAAAAAATCACAGCTGAAACAAACAAATGCAAATCACATTAATACCTGCATTAATACTGCCCCTACCATGCCCGCACTCGTATTATAGAACTGGATATTGAAGATGAGAGCAAGGTGCTAACCTTGAAAAAAGTGTGATGCAGTGGTTACGGATTAACACTAAATGCAAGAGTCTTTCCCAATATGGCTGCCCTGCAGTGGCGCACTTTGTAATCTGCAGGCAGCCATTCTCAGCTGTGCCCCGGGGGTTGTAGAGGTAAATCTCGGGCACTTACTTCCTCAGTTGTCAATTATACAAGTGTGTATTTTTTTACAAGTACATAGTTATGAACTCTAATCCATATTTATAATTTTGTTGACCTCCTGTAAGAAAGCACTGAGTTATGTTATCCCAGGTCATAATACGGTGACTTTTGAGATTCACTTCTAGATTTTTTTGGGTACAGGCGTACAGCACCAGTTATGGCCAATTAGATTCACAAGATACTCAGGTCCAAATTTTAAAAAAAGAACACGCAATGCAGCACAGTCCCTAAAGAGGCTGTGCTGCATTACATGACAGGGAGGGAGCAGGAGAGCTACATATATTCAGATTTATGGCTTTCTCCTCCCCTTTCCCTAGCGCCAGCGCTGATTTCAGCTGCCGTGCACCAGACACACACCTCAGCACCATAGTGCTAAGGTGTGTGCCTGAATCTAGCAAAGGTTTTGTACAGGAAGGGTACCCTTCCTGTACAAAAAACTAGGGCTAGACAAGTTTCAAAGCTGTTCCCACTGTCAATGTGTGTTGCACAGTGCAGCACCCATGCAAAGTTGGAAATGCATGGAGAAATGTTTTCATTTCTCCTGTTAGCGCCTCCTTTTTTGAAGTGGTGTTAACTTTTGGAGCAAAACCACGTCTACAATTCTTTGTAGATACAGATTTGCGCCAAAAGGCATGGGTGGTTGCATGGGAACGCCCATGTGCCACTCTTGAAACGCCCCCTCAGCGCTAAGTAAAGCAAAGCAGTGTTTCTAATTTTAGGGTGCTTTCCAAAGTAAATTGCACAGAAACCATTTTGCACTTGTTAGCATCACTTTTGCGACTCTAACCCAGCGCAAATTGTATGAAAGTCTACTCCTCACTGTTTTATCGCGGAACTCTCACATAAACAATCTGTCAGAACTACTACCCGCGTGCTTCAACTAAGTAACTTTACAATCACTTTTTCTTTGAGCTGTTCTTGGGTACATGTATATTTCGATATAGTACAGTGCGATTTCACTTCCTTTTTAGGATAAAACGGATGGTAAAATCACTGGAACCTTTACAAGCCTACAAACGCACAGTCCACCGTGCAGCTCAAGTGCTCCTTTCTAACAGTGGACTCAATGAACTATAAACTAGCGGGGACTTCCCATGTAACCGCAGTCTCTTCTGCCGATTGGGAAGTTTGCCCTCGGCAGACGCACTGTGTGTGTTAAGACATTGTGGGGGTTCACTATCACTCATTATTATTTGCAATAAGCATATGCACCCTACTTTCCCTACGAGAACAGAAAGCAGACAAAGACATATGCCACCTTGCTTGCAACCCAACGCTAACCTCTGGAAGCAAACCGGGAACAGTGAGAGGCTGTTCTGAATCTGTTTGAAATTAAAGAAACGGATTAAAGCTTGTCAGAGTTCAATATTTCTCCAGCTCGAAATATTGTGACTACAGAGGATCAGAGACATGGATTTCAAGGCACACAGAATCTCTTTACATCTGCACCATCTGAACTGACCGTCTTACAAGTCCTCTCACCGTGTGACGCACATATTCGGAAAACTTAAAAGCTCAGTAGCCTTTGCCTGTTTATGTCTGATGTGAAATGGTACTGCTTGCTCTTTTTATCTCCAGAATCAACACTTGTAGCATTTCACTAGCTGGGTGGCAGAAGGTGAATTAACCAATTTCTTTTTATTATATGGTGCTCCAAACTACACGTCTGATATTGCTAAGTGCTGTAAATCACGGGGGTTACTAATGCTCAAAATAAGAATTTTCAATTTACCGACCTCAGAAGGAAGGAAAGCTCGGTCAACCTTACCAAGATTCGAACTCTTTAGATCACTTTAAATCTCATGGGTGAACGTGTAGTTCACTGAGCTACTATCCTTCACTCCACCTATCATAAAATTGGTGTTTGATCGGAATATCGAAGAAGAAATATTGGGGCATATGTACAAGCCCCTATCGCCACCACAACGTCACTTTTACGGACGTTGTGGTGGTGATAGGGGCTGCGCCAAAGTACAAGGCAGTGTTATGCCCCTTAACGTGGCTTAACGCTGCCTTGTACATATGGCACCCTTTCACGCTATGGTTCCACCACAACACCCATTGTATTTGACGCTCCCCTCTATGTACAAGAGTGGCGTACATAGGAGGCAGCGCCAAAATTAAGACCTGGAAAATCCTGGTCTTAAGTTGGCAAAACGAGGAGAAATGCATTATTTCTCCTCGTTTTTGCTTTTTCCTTATGTGCTGCCTTGTGCAGCACACATGGAAAAAGCAAAATGCCATGGGTTTGTTATGAACAGGAAGGTGTCCCTTCCTGTACATGAAAAAACCTTTAAAAAATTGCAATTTTGTAACTTTCATGTGTGCTGCATGAAGCAGCACACATGAAAGTTACAAAATGGCATTTTTGGAATGTGTATGTGCGGGGGGGGGGTAATCCTACACATAACCAATCCTCCCCTGCACACAGACACCCTTGTACTCTGGTGCAAGGGTGCCTGCGTTGGCGCTAAGTTGTTAACATTAGCGGCATCGCAGAGGGAAATGCAAGGCTACACCACATTCTTGTAAATATGCGTTTCTGAAGTGACAGAGCATGTCGTTAAGCCAAGGAGGCTAACGACACGCTCCGCCACTTTATTGTACATATCCCCCATTGTGTGAGAGAAATATCGTTTCAGAAAAATCAAGGAATATCACAGTATTGTGAAGGCAAGTTACTATTGGTAAGCAAAGTTTTACTATACTCAACTACACATATATGCACCTTGACAATATTTATATATCTGGATGTGGAGTTAAAAATAGTAAATCTATATTTACTTACATGCACCTTCTCCATATGATTGGTCCTTGATATTTTTGCAACAATATTTTTTGTCGCTCAATATTTTTGTCCTTGATATTCTGTTATACAACCCATAAAATGTAGAAACAGAGACACATTTTTTGTTTTTTGTTCTACAGCAACATAATCTTTAACTTTCACTGTTTGGAAGTATCTTGTGTTGTTGTCAGGACTTGAATGGATATAAAACAGGGTAATCTACAAACGCAATAGGACTGAAGGGTCATAGTCACAAGCAATGATTTCTCTTTCATTACAGAGCTTGACAAAGCCATATCCATGTCTCTGTTCTAACTGCATGACATCAAACACTAGGGCAATGGAGTGGGACGCAATGAAAGTGGTGCTGAGGGGGTTCTGCATGGCAGCAGAAGTGGGAGTTAGAAAAGTGTTATAAAGGGACCTGCACAAACAGGAACGCAAACCAGCTACTCTAGAAGTCTCAAATCCCACAAACATAAAAGGTCACCAGGGTTGGATGGCACAGAGACAGAAAGTAGGTGAGCTATGGGATAGTTTAGATAAATTTGACTGTACTAATAGCAGAAAGCGTTGGTACACGGAAGGGGACAAAGCGGGACGTCTGTTAGCACGACTCATAAAAATGGAGTCGCAGCCCAAACCAATATTAGTAATCAGGGACCCCGGAAGCCAGGACATGAAATATCAGCAACACAAAATAAATGCCAGGTTTGTGGACCATCTGAAAACCATTTACACAGAACCCTGGTTAGAGGTTCCCTCTTTCAAGATGGAGCCTTTTTAGAGGAGATAGCTCTGCCCTGTCTAGATCAAGAGCCCGAGATATTCTGGGTGCCCTGCTGACTAAAAGGGAATTAGTAATAGCGATCAAACAGATAAAAACTTTCAAGTCACCAGGTGCGGACGGCCTGACGACCAAATACTATAAACAATTCCCAGAAATACTTGTAGACAGATTACTCTAGACCATAGCGGAGGCACAACAGAAGAAGGAACTACCAAAGTCATTAAGGGAGGCTCTTATTGTGCTGGTTCCCAAGCTAGGGAAAGACCCAATGCTACCAAACTCTTCCAGACCCATTTCCATGTTAAATGTAGAGCTGAAGCTTGTCAGTCATGTCTTAGCATCCAGATTGCTCCCATATATGCCTCAGATCGTACATGAAGACCAATTGGGCTTCATACCCTGTAGGAATACTCTGAGAAACATCCGCCGCCTGGCACATGTCATGCAGACATTGGAAAGGAGACCGTAAAATAGCGCCTTTGCCTCCCTAGATATAGAGCAAACGTTCGATTTGGTCAAATGGGACTATATGTGGCAAGTACTGGGAAAAATGGGTCTAGGACAGAAGTACATCGAATGGGTTAAACTTTTATATACAACCCCAATGGCAAGGTTCCGCGCCGGCCGTTATATGTCAGACAGTAGAGCTCCAAAGAGGGACACGACAGTGATGTCCGCTGTCCCCATTGTTATTCGCCATAGCTATGGAGCCGCTTGCCTGCCACTTGAGAGTGGCACTCAGGGGACATGGGATACAAATTGGACCAACAGAACATATAATTTCTCTTTCCGCGGACGACACTTTGGTGTACCTCAAACACCCAGGGTAGACTATGACACTCTTGCTTATAGCGTTGGAGAATTTTGCGTCAGCTTCGGGATTAGAAAATAATAAGTCAAATTCTCAACTATTCCCACTTGCCCAACCGATAGGGGATGGGGAATCACACCTCCTGCAGTAGGAGCTCCCATGGGAGTTGGATTCTGTCCGGTACCTGGGAATCCACGTGGCCAGAGATAGAGACCGGTTCTATGATCTGAACATGGGTCGGATCATATGGGGACTACATGGCAGCGTCAACTTCTGGAATACCCTAAAACTATCCCTGATGGGTACACTTGCCTTAATAAAAATGGTGGTGCTGCCGAGATGCCTGTACGTCATGCAGGGATCTTTTTATGAAATCTCCCGCAGAGTCTTCAAAGAACCAGATGTGCCGTTGACATCCCTGTTATGGAATGGGAAGCGATGTAGAGTGAGCCTGGAGGTGCTGAAACTACAATGGGAAAGAGGGTGAATGTTACTCCCAGATCTGGAATTCTATTATTTGGTATTACAGTTACAGCACGCAATACAGTGGCTTGACTCAAAATCCTCTTGTGAGAGGAGCCTGTTAGCTGGCATATATGGGAATCAACAATTGGCGGCCCTTCTCATGGGGGGAAAAGGCAGGCCGGAAAGTACTCCACCCCTAATACGATTAATGGCAACCATATGGGACAGAACGGTTAAAACAGTATATAGGAGAAAGCCTTTTGCTCTGGAAGCAGATGTCTGGGCCATACCACAGTTTGCCAAAATAGAGTGAGCAATGACCGTTGAAAAGTGGAAAGAAGGAGGCTGCCTGATGTTGGTGGACTTATACCCAGAAGGAAGATTTATATTCTATCAAGATGCGGTCGAATCATTTGATCTGTGCACCGGGCAGTTCTTGCAATTTGCAAAAATAGCAGCCACAGCTAGAGAGCTCTGGCCGACCTTCCCTAAAGCTCCAGGACATTTTCAGATATTAGTTACTCTTAGACCTGGCACCTTGGCATGAGTCTCCCTTCCATTTTGCTGTCGCCTCATGTGTTTTTGCTGGTGTTAGATGCTTTGGGCACTGTGCCACTGTTGTCAGTGCCACAGTGCAAGTGCTCCCTAATGTAAATTGATGTATGAATTAGTGAATCCATGATTGGTTGGTTTGGTTTACCTGTCAGAGCCTAGTACACTGCACCAGGAGTGCCCAGGGCTGGTAAACCAAACACTGCTGGTGGGCTTGCAGCACTGATTTTGCCACCCACAGAAGCAGCCTGTAAAAGTGTGTTTAAGGCCTGCCATTGCAGAGCCTGTGTGCAGTCTGGTACTGTCATGCTGACTGGGCAAGTGCACCCACTTGCCAGTCCCTAAACCGTCCCTTTTCTTCATATCAGACACCCCTATGGTAGGCCCAAGGGCAGGGTGCATTGTAAGTATAAGGTAGAACATGCCCTGGCGTGTGTTGCATGTTCTAATAGTGAATTACCGCCATTTTAGTTTTTCACTATTGCAAGGCTACCTGTTCTCCATAGGCCAGAATGGGCAGTTTGATTATTACACTTTATAATCCTGACTGACTGAGGAAACATGGTAGAAATTCGAGTTTAGTATGCCTGAACTCAGAATGAAAAAATGCATCTTTTAGTGAAGTTGGTTTTAACATTCTGTGTTTGAATATACCACTTTTAGAAAGTATGTATTTTCTTGTCTAACCATCCAAACCTGCCTCTGCTAGGTTGTGTATTCCTTGTCTGGAGTTTGAGTGACAGGAGCTGGGGGATTCTAGGAGACAGGGTGAGTCAGCCCAGTGGTAAATAGAGAGATGTGCATCTAGATGGGAGGGAGGAGTTGCACCTGGGACCTGAATAGGGCTGGGCCTTCCCTCCACAATGCTGGCTCCACCTCCTGTGGTGCGTCTGATGTCTCTGCCCTGCTCTCTGAAAGGAAAGAAGGAGTCATGTAAACAAAGTGCTCCAGGACTGACCAGAACTGGTTTGGACTAGGCAAAGGCCTCTCTGCCTTCAGAGAACACAGAGAAACTTAGTATAAAAGAGGGGTCCCAAACCCCAGAGAATTAGATCACTTTTGGACAACAACAAGAAACCCTTGCTGAGGAGAGGAACCAGAAGAAACTGAGGAGAGACTATCCCTAAGCTGAAGTGCTGCTTGGGGGATTGGCCTGCAGTGGTTGCCTGACTGCCAAAGAAAGGAGAAAGGAATTTTGGGTGCTTTATTTCAACTTGTAAAAGATTTCCAAGGGCTTGAGAGAAGAGTTTGCCTCCCTGAAGTCTCACGGACAACAGACTTCAACCCCCAGCTCCCCAAGAGTTCTTTGGAAGTGCCTGCAGTTGTTTTGGGCCTTCTGAAGGACTGCGTGTAGCTGGAAGTGTCTCGCAACTAAGAATAAGCGTGTCGCCATCACAACCGCTGCCGTCACATCACAGCACAAGGGTGTCGCCGCTGTAGCTGTCGCATTGCACCGCAGAAGCACCTCGTATCCACGGAGAAGCGTGCCGCCGTCGGAGCCGCTGTCGTCGCATCACTGAACAAGGATGTTGACGCTGCAGCTGTGGCATCGAGCGGAAGCATCTCGCATCGCCGGAGAAGACTGTCGCCGCCAAAGCCGCTGTCGTCGCATCATAGAACAAGGGTGTCGCCGCTGCAGCTGACGTATCGAGTCAAGACTTCTTGCAACATCGGAGAAGCATGCCGCATCAAGAAGAGGACGACAACTTTATTTCTTTGCACCAAAATGTAATCGCATCATGGCATTGCTCGCCGCATCGCCCCGGAAGCGCAGTAAGGAATCAACGCATCACCATCTTTGCAACACTTTCATTGCCCTGCGTGTCGCATCTAAAGGTACATTGACTCAAAGTGTCGCATTTTAAGATCTAAAAAGAACTAAGCCAATTCTACCATTTTGAGTGCAGTATTGTGGATTTTTGTCGTTTGTGGTCTTGTGTTAAATATAAATAAAGAATACTTATTTTTAATATACAACTGCGTGGTGTCCATCTGTAGTGTTGTCACTGGATTACTTTATGTGTTCGCAAATGCTTTACACACTGCCTCTGAGATAAGCCTGTCTGCTCGTGCCAAGCTACCAAAGGGGTGAGCAGGGGTTATTTAAGGAGTGTACCCCCTTACCCTGACTAGAGGCAAGGGTTCCTATTTGTCACAAGTGCCTACCTGTGCCAACTAGAGACCCCCAAATCTAACAGTTACCATGATTGCTATGGCAGGTGGACCTAAGTTTGTAACCCACCTATATCAAGCATTGAGGGAAGATAGGCGGGGCACGCCCCTAAAAATAGAAGAAAGATGGAAGGAGGTGGTGGAGCATCCATTGATACCGTCTGAATGGAAAAAAATACACGAGGGAGTACGTAAGGTGTCTATAAGTGCCAGATTTAAACTAATACAGTATAATATAATACACAAGACGTATCTTTCCCCAGATGGCTGCACATGATCAATGCAACACAGGACCCACAGTGCCCCAGATGTAGATATGCACAGGCTGACTTTGTGCACATGGTTTGGCAGTGACCACAGATACAAGTATTTTACTAAGGTGACAGGGTGGGAGATAACACTAGAAATCAGAACGTGTCTTCTGGGACCGGTACCCAGTAATCCAAAGTGCAAAACGACCAGACGTTTTTTGATATTGGGACTCACAATATCAAAAAGACGGATAGCAATACATTGGCTGGCCCTGCAGGGCCCGTCCATTGACAAATGGAAAACAGACGTCAAGGAGTGGGAAACGGCAGAACAAGCCCATAAGAGGAAAACCAGATAGGATGAGAAACTACAGGAGGTGTTATTGGCCTGAGGAGTGATGCTACAGGACTTGACAGACACACCCCAGACATCGCAAATAGAATCGGGGGAGGGAGAACGATGGGACACACAGATCGCCCCTAACCCTGAAGGACGGGATGCCGGATCTCAATTGGACCCCTAAATATTGTACCCTAGATTTTTTTTTTTTAAGGAAGAATAATTTTCCATAGAATAAGTTGATAGCAGCATAACATCCCTAATATTGACGGTTGGAAGCTGGTGGGGGAGAGGGGTGAAGTTTAACGAAAAGTGGAATTGTACATGTGAACAGAACAAAGGGTATGATATTGTAGACTAAGTGATGAATAGTGCACTGTCAAACAATGATTGATAAGTAATGTATAATACAATGAAACAATAAAGAAATCCCCCCGCCAAAAAAATCCATTTCTCTTTTATTAAACAAGTCGGACACAGCTTCAAAATAGACTAGAGAATATTAATGTATACTTATAGTAGACTCAGGGCATATCAACTTAGGCCACAATTTGTCAACAACGACAAATGGAGTCATTAGATGCCCTTTAGACTCCATCGTCTGGACTGAATCTGAGGTAGTTGAAACACAAGAAGATAGCTGAAATAAATGTGTGCAATGGCCAAATATCAACTGAATTAAAGTTTAGATTCAGTCTGCATCTGAAATTTCTTTTCTATACAAACTAAACATTTTATTGTTAGAAATGGGGTTTCCGGTTGGCTAGGATATGTACCTAAGCGAGGCAGAACCCACCACTCTAGCCAGAGTAAGGGTGTTACATAACCAAGATAACCCCTGCTCACCCCCTTGGTAGCACACCACATCAGTGATACAAAAACATACACCACAAAAGAGACTCACAAGGGATTATATAAAAATAATGTATATATTGTACATAATACACAGACCAAAATGACAGAAATCATAAGTACAGTGCAGCCCATGCAATTCAGTAAGCATTATCTTGGTAGGGCAAGAATCAAAATGACATTAATGAGACCATCAGGGCATGAAACGCAACATGAAAACTCATGAATCATAAAGGCTGTGCATACTATGCAAATTGTAGCACTGTAAAAACAACATACATCAGGAAGCATCAGGGCGCGAAATGCGGCAGTTTAATGAGGGACCAAAACACATGGGTTACCACATTTCTCCAACTGTGATCAGCCCACATATGCAGCTTGGGATGAGTAAAACACATAATCACCAAATTACTTTTAACACATTAGGCCCCACACTCCTATGCTCCTATCATGATGTATATGGTAATCTAGGCCCCAAGTGCAGGGCATAGAAGCACCTGTGTGCATATTCACTGTAATACGGTAATTCACAGTGCAGAAAACATAGAACCGTGGACCCCCGTCGAGGCTTCACCCCATCTGAAACATAAGATCTGGTGCCCCCAAACTTGTAGGTGCCGCCCCCCCCCCTCAAGGACCTCCCAATGAGAGAAGGTGGGTAGACAAAGTACAGGGCAAATGTGGGCAGACCTCACCCAGTCCTCTCCCGCGATCACGATCACTTAATTGAAGCACCTGCCCATGAGGAAAAAAATGCAGCCACTCCCTTTAAGGGACCCACGGTACTTTTCTGCTCAGCATGTCGGCAGCCTTCAGTTCAAGAATAGAGGCCAGAGCATTACAACCTAGCTTTCCCATTCAATCCTCTGTGGTGCAGTGGCAGTCTTGCATAAGGGCCCACGAAGCAGAAAATCTAGTTGGACTCCAGTGTGATCTCAGTGGCCTGTGCAGTGAGAAGCCAGCAGCGCGGGTTGGGTACCCTCGTTTGCTCGCTCCTGGCAGTCTCACACCGCTGCTTGTTTTCTAAACCATGACTTGGCCCTGAAGCGGGAGTTGCAGGGGGGTCCTCCCCACTGATCAGGACACACGTTAGTCTTGTTTTCACCCTTCCGGGACACTAGAGGCAGAGACTTCTTTTGTGACTGCAGCACTCTTCCCCAGGCTGTTTGGGGACCGCCAGACGTCAGCAGCCATGCTCTGAAAACAGCGTGTACCCTCGTATAAAGCACTCTGCATGTGCTAATCTTGGCACAAGTAGAATTACCAAATGCAGCGCTGACCATGCACTGTTGAAGCAAGAGCCAACATACCCTTGGAGAGCACTGGGGGAAGAAGCAGAGGGTAGGCAGGCAGAAGGCCAGCACATAAGGCAAGAAGTGCAAAGTGGCAGCCCCTTCTGTAGCATAACAAACAATAGGCTGCAGACCAGTCCAACAAGGAAAGCCTTCCAAATTGCAGTGCCTCCTTGCAGCAACGCTATCCTCTTGTGCAGTATGTACTGCCAGCTGTGTCTGATTTCAAGTTCTGTACTTATACTCAAATGTCTTTGAAGTGGTGGTAACTTGAAAAGGAATCTCAGAAGTGCACTGCACCCCCATTAAATCCCAGCCCTAGATCCGGACACACTAAAGGGGGGTGGAGACAGCATTTTGAGAGAACAGGAACAGCCCTATTCAGGTGACAGTGACAACTCTTCCCACTTATCTATCTCAGGAATACCCATCAGCCTGGTGATGGGCAACTAGGATATGCAGGGCACACCTCAGCTCCCTTTGTGTGACTGTTTAGAGTGAATGTACAAACAGGACACTGTCAGTCTAAACCAGACATTGATTGGGTTGGGCTGCAAAGCACAAAGAGTCATAAGCACATAGAAATATCCGCTTTCTAAAAGTGGCATTTCTAAAATAGTAATGAAAAATCCACCTTCACCAATGAGTAGGATTTATCATCACTATTCCAAACATACCAAACATGGCAACACTGCTCCTTTCAGATCAGAAATTACCACTGAAAAACATAGCAGGGAATTCCCAATGCAAACCTACGAGAGGAACAGGCCTCACAGCAGGGAGAAACCAAATAGGCAGTTTGGTACTACCAGGGCATACCACAAAATGAAAGCACATGTCCTACCTTTTACCTGCACAGCACGCTGCCCATAGGGCTACCTAGGGTGTATCTTAGGGGTGATCTATATGTAGTAAAAGGGGAGTTCCAGACTTGGCAAGTTACTTCAAATGGCTAGTCTCTGTGGCAGTAAACTGCTCACACAGGCCTTGCAATGGTAGAGGCCTGAGACAGGTTTGAAAGACTACTTCTGTGGCAAGTAGCGCTTCAGGCCCACTAGTAGCATTTACAAGCTCTTCGTATGTGGTAAACCACTGTAAAAGGGACTTACAGGTACAATAAATATGCCAAACAGGTGCAAGCCAATCATACCCTTGCTCAAAAAACCTACACAGGACCCTGCTCTTCCCTCCAGCTACCGCCTTATTTCCCTTCTGCCAGCTGTGGTTAAGGTTTGTGAAAAACTGATCAATAAACAGCTTTCTAACTTTGTGGAACAACATGATCTTCTTCACCCGGCTCAATCAGGCATTAGAGCCTCACATAGCACAGAATCAGCACTTGTGGAAATTTAGAAGGCCATCCGTGAAACTCTAGATGTGGGGGGCAGGGCTGCCCTGGTCCTTTGGACCTGTCGGCTAAATTTGATACCATGCCGCATGCTCTGCTCCTGTCCCGTCTTCAGGAAATTAGCATAATATAGTCAGCATGGAAGTGGCTGAAATCTTACCTCCAAGGCAGAACCCAGCAAATCTGAATTCCTCCTTTTACAGCTTCTCCACTTAGAATTTGATGGCTGTGATTCCCCAAGGTTCTGTATTGAGCCTTTTGTTAATCAGCATTTATGTGTTTCCCTTTATTCGGCTGGCAGAGGATCTGGGTGCCAATGTCATTGTGTATGCTGATGACACTCAGCTTCTATTCATGTGGAACAAAAATTAGTCTTCCACCGCCCATGTCAAAACATGCTTGACTGCAGATTTCTCCTGGCTTACATTGGCTCAGCTGAAGTGTAATGAGAATAAAACTGAGAATCATTCCTTTGATAACTTCCCACCTCTGTTTTGGTATTCTTTTTGGCTGGATGAGTCCACATTGCCTACACCTCTGGGTCAACTCGCAAAGAACTTAGGGATCTGGTTTAATGAAAGCTGTGCTTTGGCCCCCAGATTAATAAACTTACAGGAAGGTGCTTCGGCATCTTGAAAGCACTAAAATAATTCCTTCCTCTACTCCCGCTTTCAGCAAGGAAAACAGTTACCCTTGCCCTGATCACATCTCTCATTGACTATGCCAATGCGTTGTACGTTGGTCTCCCCAGGGTCAGCATCAGGCAACACCTGCGTAGCCTGCACTGGTTGCCGGTGAAAGAGAAGATGAAATTCAAATGATTGGTCATGGCTCATGCAGCCCTCCATGGGCTTGGCCCAGTGTACTTGAGAAAGTGATTCAGGTTCTATGCCCCTTCTAGGCAGTTGCACTCTTCTACAAAACATATGGCATGTACTCCTAGGTTCTGTCAACAAAGGTTAGGTGGCAGCTCCCTTTCTTGTATGTCTGCTGTAGCCTGGAACCAACTCCCACTGGAGTTACGTGCTCTCCAGGATCTGAAGATCTTTAGGAAGAGACTTAAAACCTTCCTCTTTGAGTATTTGAGTATTTGAGTATTTATAGAGCGCAACATTCGCTCCGGAAGGAGCATCTTGGCGCTGAGCATGCGTATAGGGGATAAGCGGTGAAAAGATCTAGATAGCTGCTAGCACATAGGTATCTGATTGCTGATAGATCCAGGTCTTCAGTTGTTTCCTAAAGAGACATTCGGACTCAGTCAGTCTAAGATTTACAGGTAAATTATTCCAAGCTCTTGCTGCTAGGACTGTAAACGTTTTTCCGCCCCTGGTTTTGTATTTATGCCTCGGGACCTTAGCAAAATTAGCCCCCGAGGATCGTAGACAGCGTACGGGATCATAGCGGATAAAACGTTTAACAAGGTATTTAGGACCTATATTTTTCAAGGATTTAAAAGCTGTGAGCAGGAGTTTAAAAAGAATTCTCTTATGTAGTGGCAACCAGTGTAAGGAATTTAAAGCAGTTGAGGCTGAAGATTTCCTGGGAAGTTTTAACACTAACCGTGCCGCCGCGTGCTGTACACTTTGCAATTTCTTCAAAGTGGACTTTTTTACCCCTGCCATCAACCCATTGCAATAGTCGAGTCGGGAGAGTATTAATGCGACCACGACCGATTTCCTGGAAGCAATGGGGAGGAAATCAAAAAATTTCTTTAAAGATTTGATAAGGCCAAAGCAGCAGCCAGCCGTGATCCTAACATGATCGTCAAATGATAAGGTAGCGTCAAATTGCACGCCTAGGTTGCGAGCAGAAGACACAGCACTGGGCGGGGCCTCAGAGTCTTTAGGCCACCAATCCCTCGGGCAAAAAGGTAGATCCTGACCCAATGGTATGATTTCGGTTTTCCCACTGTTGCACTTTAAGTGGTTTTTGTTTAACCACTGAAATACCTCAGTGAGACAATTCCGAAAACACAATTCAGTATCCGTGCGGTTTTTGTCTATGGAGACGACCAATTGAGTGTCGTCAGCATATGACGTAACAAGGATCCCGTGTGCCTCTATCACAGCGAGGAGGGGTGCCATATAGATGTTAAAAAGAAGTGGACTTAATATGGATCCCTGCGGGACTCCAGATGTAATAGATTTTTCGCTGGATAGGTAACGGCCCAAAGATACAGACTGGGACCTGTTGGACAGGAAAGAATTGACCCATGCCAAAGCTGTGTCTGTTACACCAATCTCTCGCAGCCTGTCATTCAAAATGACATGAGAGATGGTGTCAAAAGCTGCTGTTAGATCGAGCAGGATGAGGACGGCCTGCTTTCCCTCATCCTGCAGGAACTTGATGGAGTCAGAGAGTTCTACCAAAGCCGTTTCAGTGGAGTGGCCAGAGCGAAACCCGGATTGTTGGGGGTGCAAGATGTTGTGGTTCTCTACAAATGCTTTTAACTCGAAATGTACCATCCGTTCAGTGATCTTTCCCAGAACAGGCAGGAGTGAAATAGGGCGCATATTAGTCAGATCCGTTGGCGATTTATTCTGCTTTTTCATAAGAGGTTTAACGATAGCCTTTTTCCATTCCTTAGGTACAATCCCTGATTTTAAGGATGTGTTTATGATGGCATTAATGGTTGGATTCACTACCTCGACCAGATGATGTAGGATGCAGGGGGGACAGGAGTCAGTGGGTGCTCCAGATTTGCAAGCCAAGATCGCTTTGCGGGTCTGTTGGAGGGAGACCGGTTGGAAGCTACCAATGAAATGGCTATTTACGGCTACATGTTTTTGGGGGCCTAGAGAAGGAGAAATCAAAGGGGGCAAGAAATCCTTTTGGATGTTTGCAATTTTCTCCTCAAAAAATTCTGCAATTTGATTGCATAAACTCTCAGACGGCGGGATTTCGGGCTGGAGGGCTTTGGGGTGGGTAAAGGATTTAACTATAGAAAAAACCGTTTTTTGTTTCTGCTGTGCATCGTTAATAGCTTTAGTGTAGTATACCTTTTTGGCAGTCTTTATGTTAGAGAGGTACAATTTCCTCTGTTGAACATAAAGGGCTCTTGAGGCCTCATCATATGTACTCCTCCACTTCCTTTCTCTAATTCTACAAAGTAGATGGCTCTCAGCTAAGGCCTGGGTATACCATGGGGCACTTAACTTCCGTTTGGTGCAATTTCGGCGGTCGCCTTTGGGGTCAGAATTTTCTAAAATAATCTGATCCATCCAGACGTGAAAGTTACGGGAGTCGGCCGTGACGTCTCCTCTCAATTCGGGGGCCTGAGCTAATAACTGGGTATCCAGTTTGATACAATCCATCAATTTCCTCCAATTTACCGAAAGGGGAGATTGAGGGTGCTTTATTGTTAATGGGACTCGAACTTGTTTCTTGATGCCAAACGAGATGAAACTATGGTCAGTCCAAATTTGCGGAATAGGAGGAGACATGATCATGGTGTTTAAGTTGGAACAAATACCATCAAGGGTATGGCCTGCTAGGTGGGTGGGTGCAGTCACTAATTGGGCCAGTCCAAAAATGTTTAGGGTATGGTGGAAACTGATAGCATAGGGGTCTGTATCTGATTCCAAGTACAAATTCATATCTCCTAGTAGAGTAAAGTGTGGATAGCGTAACATAAACGATCCAAGCACTTCATCTAGGGAGTCTAAAAAGGGAGTAGCATTGCCTGGGGGGCGATAGATTAGACCTCCCGAAAAGGAGGTGGAGGCATTAAGTTTAATCGAAAAGCCAATACTCTCACCTCCTTTGAGGTAATCCAGGTCAAATGTATGACACGAAAATGACCTTTTGACAATGATTGCGACCCCGCCTCCTCGCCCGTTTTGCCTATCCCGCCTAAAGATGGTAAAATCCGGGGGAAGGGCAATCGCCAAATCGGGATTGGAAGATTCGTTGAGCCATGTTTCAGTTATGAAAAGGGCATCAAGACTATGACCCATTATTAGATCGTGTATGTCCTGGCTGTGGCCACACATCGAGCGGGCATTAATAAGACCTCCCTTGAAGTTGTTGCCTCCTTGCAAAGAAGGCCCAGGAACTATTAGCATTTCTAAAGGCATCACGGGAGGGGTCCATTTACAGTGGGAACATGTAAAAGGGCCGCGGAGGCAATCAAAAGGTGGACAACTCTTACACAGGGCACTCGTCTTAGGGCGTAACTCTAATAAGGCCTTGTTATCATACCTGATGGTGTGTGACAATTGCCTGGCAAGTCCAGCAGCCGGCACGGTCCTGGCGCGGACGGGCGCAGACGGGCTTGGCTTAGGCGCGGCTTCGGCGCGCGTCCGGCGCGCCCGCTGCGCCAGCCCGCTGCGCCGTCTGGCCGGGTTGCACATTATATAGGGAGAAGGGAGGACGTGAGGACGGCGCGACTATAGCGCTCCCCCAGCCTCACCAAAGATGGCGCCCACCGCCGCCGAGTATCGGCTGAAAAGCGGCTATACGAGGTGGCAGAAGGTGGAAAAGATGGTAAGAAGTGTCAGTGTGCCTGGCTTACAAATTCCCCTTAACGCTACTAAAAGCCCCCCAAAAGTGCAAACATACAATTTAAAAGCGTTTTTAAAAATACAATCAGGATTGTAGCAGATAGGGAAATTGTCACCACTTTAGGCAACACGCAGCTCGCAGCCCCAGTCACCCTCACTAGGGAGAGCTTGCTACTCTGTTTCTGTTCACAACCTCACTGGGCATACGCTGGGACACTCTTTAAGTAGCTGTGTGCAACATAAATATTGGTAACATAACATAACATCACATACCAAATTTAAGAGAGCACATGCACTTTAGCCCTGAATAGCAGTGGTAAAGTGCCCAGAGTCCTAAAGCCAACAAAAACAGGACAAAAAAAACTACAGAAGGGAGGCAAACGTTAGGGGATTACCCTGCAAATTGGCCATGTCAGCACTTATTTTATATGTAGATTTTTTATATTATAACAATTTGCATTGTCTTAGGTCGGTTTCCAAACCTGAAGTGTTGATGAAGATAACATGGTTCTTCCTCCAAAACCTGCAGTCTAAAAGTTGCCCAACAGCAGAAATGCACACAAACATAGCAAAAACATGGTGCCACTTCTACCCTCTGCAAATTGATTGCTTTAAAAATTATGAAATAAACTTCAATCATATTTTAATGGGCCTCATTTACAACCCACCAAACCCAACCCGAATATATGTAAATTCCTCCTACCTCAAATTGACCTCTCTAACAACAAATTTGTTGCTATGTTCAAGTTTTGTTTTTAGAAAAGCTCATGTCACCATAAGAAATATAGAATCCTTTGTACCATTAAAAACTTTTGACAGTAGTCAGATAGACCCAAAGAACTTACTCATGTTGTTTGTTGTTTCGTATATCCTTACTCGAGCCCTCACCGTTTAAAATTGGCTTTCTGTTGATATACAGAAAAGGGAATCAGAAATTCTTCCTCCATCATGACCCGTTGATCAATTAAAATAGTTGCTTGACGAGTGGATACCTGTTCAAAATTCAGGGGCCAATTCCTCTAATTGTACAAGTGGAGGTAAGGCAATGTCAGTGTAGCTCCTAGTGTCACCTGGCTAATGAGGCCACCTGTAGTGTTAATCTTTATATGAAGCGAGTAACAGCAGTTGACATTGGGATTTATGTCATATGTACCTGTCAAATAGGCCAAGCCTGCACATTTCCCACGCCATCGCCTTTTATAAATTTCAGTAAAGACTGAAGGAGTTAACATTTCCACAATAAATACCTTTCACTGCTTTACAGGGATTGGCAATGGCAAGATCTGAACCCATGGCAACTACAATACAAATTTGATAAGAATTTAAAACAAAAAAAGCATGGAGATTCGCAAGCAATGGTTAGATCCGCAATCGAAACATCACACAGTCATGAAAACGATAACTTGCATATCCAGTTTAGTGGTAATTAATGCATGTTGGCAAATAAGTTCCACGTCATTCAAACTTCTAATTTCTTTTCTTACTTTAGAACACCTGTTTTTTAGGTTTTTACTGTCAGTGAGTCTCAATAACTGTGCTTCATTCACTGTAAACTGAGACTGCTAGCCCCCAGTGTCAGTTGAAGTAAGAGACACTGAGTTGCACTTGACTACACACCTGTGCTGAGTGAGTAGGACTACCATCCTTCTCAGCCCATTATCTTCACACAGGTAGCCTGTCGCAGAACGGATCCTTCAGTGATTGCTGCTGAGCTGGTGTAGGCTCTATAATGTGAGTGGTCATTCATAATGTAATTGCTTAACTGATAAGAAACTGAAGAAAACCAGACCAGTTTCTGGGGTGCATAGCCACACTGGACTTTGTAGCACTTATCCCTTACAGTACAGTCTGTAAGGGTCAGGAATGGGATGGGCCTCTGGGAGGACCCTGGAGGAGAAGGGATTTTCTTGGAATTCTGAGGATTGGGCCTTTTGGTTGATACCCCTCAGAGGGTAGTCTGCTAACTTCTGCGAGCACATGAGTGTTCTTCAAGAGGCGAAGTAGTCCATGGGAGCTGTAGAGTGCAGGCATGGAAGGTATTCAGAATTGAGGGGGATAGGGGGCCTCAGTGTGAGGGGAACATCAGACACAGAGCAAAGAACAGATCCTGAGGAGGGAGCAAGAGTAGGGCAAAAACCAGTCCCAAAGAAATAAAAAATGTAGAGACCTGGAAGCCTGAAGAAACATCTCCTAGTAACTGGAGCCTCCAAACAGGAGCTGAATGATGCCAGAACCATCCAAACATGGCCCAAAAGGGGTGGACAAATCAAATGAAGAAGTCTGGTCCAATGGAGGACTGGCCCAGATCAGGATTGCTTGGCCTTCCCCTCACATGCAACTTTGAATGTTCCTGGGGATCCCATTTCCCTGGGGACTGAAGCTGAAGAAAATGCCTGTGGGTATGCATTTACCCCTTGTTTAAGATGGAGAATGACTGGGGGGCCCATATATTCCTGGGAGACATCAATAAAGCATCAGTAAAAGAAACTCGGTGCCACTGCTCTTCTGTTAGCAGCAACAGCAATCACTATTGTTTAGTTCCCGTGGCCAGCCAGGGCAGAAGCAGTATTGACCCTTAGTCCCCAGAGACCACAGGCATAGTGTTGGGTACAGTTTTTTTCCTCCTGTGGCCATGCATGGGGCAGGGCCTACCCAGCCTCTGCTTCCCATCTGAATGGACCAAGGGCAGGAGAAGGAATGCAGGAGCTGCCTATCACTTTGTCTCTCTAGAGCCATTCCAAGCAGGGAGCTGGTTGGGCAGCTCAGGCTTGGACTCTCTGCATGACCCTGGCAAGCACCTGAAGGAGCAGGGCATCCAGGTCAATTTTAAAAGGAAAAGTTGCTGCCCCCAAGGAGACCGTGTTTAAAAGCAACATGAAAAAAATAAACTAACCAAAAGGGTTGGGCCTTTGGCACGTCAAAAGGCATTGAACTGTATGCCGATCAGCTGAGAGAAAGCTCACCCCAAAAGCCCTTGGGGCGGGGCCAATACCGTGATTGGTGGGGCCCTATAGATGGCAGTAGCAGGACCAATGTACTGCTAAGTGTTCTGGGGCTGCCCACAAAGGAGGCCCACACCAATGTGCCCAAATGTCACACTGAGTTATATGGATGACCCCAGGAGAAGTTTTATCGATTTTCAAGCACTTTTGGAACAGGTGCTTTTGAACAATGGCTTCAGATTGCGGGGATCCTTGTTGATGGATTCTAAGGCTGTGCCTCCAGCATGTAAAAATTCAAAGAAAGATTCATGCAAACAGTTTGCTGAAAGTGAAATATTTTATTGATAATACTAAAGTTGACAGTAAATCCTTACATGTATAAGTAAAAGTCGCTGAAATGTTTTGCTGACAGGTCATTAAATAGCTTTACAGCTAATGAAAACAGTAACAGTGAGTCAATACATGTCTCAATGAAGGGCACAGAAATAATTAATTAACAATCACAAAGTTGACAATAAAAAGTACATGATGTATTCAATGTCATTGAAATGTTGCATCATCGTGATTTCAAGGAAGATAGGCACACACTAACAAGGCCCACCTTTTTGATATCTCCACCCCCTTATATGGTGTGTATTATATTTGGGGGTACTGTGGTACTCGGGTGCTTGGCCCCTTAGGGGAGCAAACTATTAGGAGGGTTTCACCATAGCTATTAAGTGCATAATAAATTACTTGTCCTTTTTTAAAGAAAGAGCACTGACTGGACAGTGATTTATTAGGTGTGTTTGTTGTGTGCCTACAGACTAAGGTACCAGCCCATACCACCTGTCCTCTCTAGACCATTGACTGCTCTGCCTTGCACTCTTGAGGGAGACAAGTGCTATAGAGAGGTGTTTGATTCCCAGTAGACAGAAGGTTGCAGACTTATTACTTGGGGACTTCATTCCTTTTCAACTAATAACACACTCTCTTACAATGTACCATTGATATGACACATGAAATTACAAATCTCATAAACAATTTTTCAAGGAGGTACATATAGCACTACCCTTAAATCTAGGAAGAAGATGAATATGAAGTAAAGTAGTAGATTTATTTAGTAGTTTTAGTATGTGTTGGTATTTAATTTCATTGTTTACTAGGTGTTGTTACTTATTGTCATAAATATTTTGAGGTCATACACATTGGATTTGTGCAAGTTATGGATTGTGAAGCTAAGCCTAATTTGTGAATTTTTAGGGTTTTTAGCATTATTTCCTAGCCGTAATTTAACTTTAACTGTGATCTGTAAATGCATTTCTGAGGTGTTTGTAAACATTCATTAAGGTAATATAATCCAAGCTAAGCATACCTCCATTGTACTCTTGTTTTTTGTGGGTGAATTTCTGATTTTCTTTTTAATCATATTTATTTTATGGTAAACTATACCCTGAATCACTGGGGAAGGGGTATAGCCATGGCAGCAGAGGCTGGCTGCAGGGCCTAGCACACAGCATACACTGGGATGCCAACTTCCATTGTGATGGCATTTAACCATGTACAGTCGTGATTGGCCACAGAGCCTCATCCCATTGAAGGTGGCCCATCAAATCTTCAAATGGCTTTTGTACATGAGGAGCCGGGCTTGGCCGTAGGGCCTTTGTGGTGGCCAACTCCTGCTATGGATGGCTCTTGATCGTGTGAAGTGTGGGTTAATTACAGGGTCTGGCCTTAGGCCAAGCCTTGGGTCAAACAAACTTTGGGATGTCAACCCCCACTGTGCACACCATTTATCCATGTGCCACATGAGTTTCACCACAAGGCCTATCGTTCAGGGAGCTCCAGGACTCAACCCACTAGCAAACCTCGCCTGCATACAACATTTGGGCAGCCAAGCGGACATTGATCTTCCAAGTTGGGGTCCATGAACCCACAGAGATGTGTGAGTACTTGTTGGACTTCTTGCAGGGTTCAAGGACTTAGTTTGGGATCAGTGAACCCTTTGGGTAGGTACAGAAAGGGACCATGAATCTATGTGGGTTTGGGGACTCTCAGCCATGGTTTGCAGATCCAACAGGGTTTTAACAAGTGTCCATGAGTCCATGTGGGTTTTTGACAGATCCGTTGGGAGATTTTGTAGACCTTGAAGCAGCACCAGGGCTCATGAACCCTGTCTAAGGGTCTGTGAGCCCTGCAACAAAATGTTCTTTTAAAATAATTAAGGGCCCTTTTGGGGTTCCCCACCAGAGACATTAGTCAAGGGATGCTTCCTCTGCTTTCTTATTGCTCATTTCTATTTTTACCGAATGCAGGGAGTAAGCTCTGTGCCTTATCATTGCGGCTGCAGCAGACCTATTTCTTTTGCAACTAACTAATCAGGGGATTTTGGTCCATGGACCTGGCTTATTGTCTGCACTCCCAAAATGGATGATGAAAAAAAGCTCTCTCATTTGCAAGGTAGAATTAACAGAATGCAACAGAAAATGTTGTTAGTAACTCAAATGACTCAAATTATTATTGTTATGAGTGAAATTGCACTCAATGAATGGATTTAATAATTCTCATATTTCTAGCAATGAAGCAAAATTTTGTATGCAAATGTTTCTTTTATTGGGGGTGGTAAGAGGCCCACTGTAACATTACCTGCCAAGTAAGAAAACAGCCTCTTTCAGTGTTAGGGGTATTCACAAATGTTGGCAGGGCGATTTTCACAATGGATGTATTAGTAAATTTACCTTTGTCCAAAGTGAGAATGATTTGGTAACAATAACTACATTTATTTCTTTGTGGAAAAACATTTTTCCTTATTGTGAGACCCTTTCACCTGCACCCCCTCAAGGTTCAGAAGTGTACTGTTACCTTTTCCATCCTGGAAAGAAAATTACTTAAGCCTTTTACTGTTGAAAATTTCTGACATGTTCCTCGGAGTCAAACAGATTTATGAGAATTCACAAAACTCTAATAAAAACCAATCTTTAATCCTCCCAATCCCACCCAATCAACAACCCCTTCCCCCTCAACTCGTTTACAATTGCATAATGGCACCTAGTTGGGATGCACAATCAAGGAGTAGTATTGTCATTTACCCCCTTCTAGTTCTTATCTTTTTGAGGATTTTTGAAAGGTAAAAATTAAGTAATTTTTGACCGTAAACAGAGATTTGCAATAAAGATGGGTTTTGTTCCTATTTGTTGTAAATTATATTTTATATCTTTGAAAAAATTTCTCTCCTGTAGAAAAATACTTCCAATCCATAAGACTTATAGATATGATTGCATATTTTTAAAACTGTATTTATCAGTTATTTATAGCATCAATGTAGGCATTAATATCAAATCTCAGGTTGAGCATCTTTATTTCTATTGCTGGCGTTGTCAGCTCCAGTTGTATTAAACATTGAGGCATTGAGGCTGTCCTTTGCACCTGGGTTCAGTGCTATAGCGAAAGGCCACCTAATTGCCATCATTAAATGTGTTTTTGCAGAAGAAATATTCCAAATTATACTGATTATAATGAGAACCATTACTAAATGAAGATATTAGGGTAATATGCCTACTCAAAAATATGACTTGTTTCTGAAGAATGAATATATTAGTACTGCACAACTAATTAATGCATTTAATCACATTCACAGTTATATATTTTGTACATGCCTGGAAGTTGTAATTGATGATGCAGTATTATCATGGAAAATAAATAGACTTCGGCAGTTGGGTCCTAATATAAAAGTTGCTTAGTAAAACCTGATATTTTGAAGAAAGGTATTATAAACATGCGTGTTGTGTCAGTGTTTGTTTTGGACCCGAAAGCCGCAGGTAGCTTTCTATAGTCTACCACATGATAAAACCACACAAATGGAGGATGCTGCTAGGTGTCTAGCTCAGACACAAATAAATCATCACTTTCTTCTATATCGTCAGTGGCAACATGCTACATTTGCAGGCTTGTTTACAGGTTAAAGAAAGAAGCCATCTTGCAACGTCAGAAAGGTTTGGCTCTTCTAAGTTGTGTTGGTCCAAATATATAAAGATTACATCGATTAAAGACCCCCATGAACATTGGAACAAGCAATACATGGAGCAGACCCCTGCATTTATTTCTTAATGGCCATGTCACAATATTGAATTTACCTCTTCGTGAAAGAAGCTACTCTAAATTATAATGCAAGTCATTTACTGGCAATGGGTGATCATATTAAAATGCAAACTGAAGGCCTGCTCCCAAGGGTGGTTGTACTTAAAATGTGAACAGTTGATGAACAAGCAAGACAGACACCATGTTTACGTAAAAGTGTGCAATATTTTAGGATTGCGTGGTTCAAATAATACTGTATGTGCTTTCAAAAGTTTCAATAGCTCTTTAGAGAGCTGCCCCGCACCACTACGATGTGAAAATATGTATATGTGGAAGTGCAGAGTTTACTGTTTCTCAAGCTTAACACATCTGATGCCCTAGGCGATACATCTAAAATTCACAGTTAAATGTTAATTGTTATTGATTAATACAACAAGACAGCTTAAACTGCCACAAACAATAGCTTTTAGTTGCAAGGAAACACATATTCATTGGTTGCAGAACAGCACTTGAAGTTGACATATTGATGCATTTTTTCGGTGATTTCCTGTTCATACTCGCTTTTCCAACATGCATAAATCTGTGGTATTAATACATCTGATTTGCAATCTAAGGGCCTCATGTAGGAAGCCAAATACCGGTCGGTAACGGCCGATTTTCGGTAATTATACCGTTACCGACCGGTATTTTGGCCATTGGTATGTAGGGGGACAAACTTTGCTTTCGGAATTTACCGAATCGGTAATGTTACCGAATCGGTAACTTTTCCGAATCGGTAATTTTACCGATTCGGTGAATTCCGAAAGCAAAATCGAGATGTAGGGGGAGTGTGTGTGTGTGTTTAAGAGTCGGTATTTACCACCAACTTATAGTTGGTGGTAAATAATGAATGTATGTGTAAATGCATTTTTACGCGCGTAGCAGTGTGCAATGTGGCATACATACATGCCCTTAGGGCATGTATGTGTGCCACATGTGCACACATGGCCGAATCAGGGGTGCAACAGGGTGTCAATGTGACACCCTGCCACCCTTGTATGTGTTCCCCCCATTACCGAATCGGTATTTACCGATTCGGTAATGAGGCATACCTTCCCATCAATGGGAAGGTATGCCTCATTACCGAATCGGTAAATACCGATTCGGTAATTACCGACTAGTAACGATTCGGTAAAAAATACCGACTCATTACCTACATACCAGTTACCACTTCTAAAATACCGATTCGGTATCGTTCGGTATTTTAGAAGTGGTAACTGGTATGCTACCTACATGAGGCCCTAAGTGTTTGTTATACAGTTTTTCATTTGTTGAAGAAAGTGTGTATGTATGTATGAGATTTTTAAAGCACAAACCTTTCTATAAAGAAACAGACCACTCACTGTACAAGGGTCAATTTTACAGTAGTACATGTAGGTCAAGAGCAAATTGGCGGAGAGGAGTTGGGGGCAGGGGAAAAGGTGGTGTAAGGATCTTGGCTAGGCACAGAGTGGGTGAAGGGGAATGGGAGGAAGCAAGGTGATGAACAGGCATACAAGGGGGTCCAGATGGAGAGGGGTGGACCTCAAAGAGAGCAGCAGTTGTGGGTTAATACGCGACAAGGTATTGCTTGAATAGCTATGATTTCAGTTCCATTCAGAACAGGGAAATTGATGCGGCTTCTGAGATTTCAAGTGGGATGGTGTTCCGAACTGTGGGTGTGCAGTAGGAGAAGGATTATTGACCTCCTTTCCTTCTTTGAATTCCTCATTACCCATGTCCACGTTGGTCTTTATCCTGTTTGCAGGTTTCAAGGAAGTGTTCTATAGATATCTTTGTAGATGAAACAGCCAGGTGTGACAATAATGTGTCTTGGTAGAGGGAACCAGTGGAATACTTAATGTTTCAAACTAGTTCTGTCATGTATGCAGTAGATATCATAAAATGTGCATACAAATATGCATACAAAATTGTGCAGAGCCATGTGCCAATGGCTGCATAAAAACCCTGCAATCGTGGAATCAAAAATGGAAAATGGTCAGGAATACATACTAGTGACTGCCTACAAAACATTGCTACATGAAACTCAGAGTGTTACAAGAATAGACACGAGTACTAGTGTATACATGGATGATCTACTGCACCACGCAAATGATTTAGATTTTCGCTATGATGATCCAACTTTACACACTCTATGTAAACGTCAGAAGCCACAGGCTAACACTATATGTTATTTTCTCCTTCTCAACCAGGGGATGTTTTCAAAATGCTTCTGAGAAAAGAGAAAGTAACACACACAACACATTGAATCGTCTACAATGATACACACTCAGACACTGCTTCTTTGACATTGCTAGTGTTAGGTTTATGTTACATGTTACGTTATGTGGTTGAGTCACGGGGTAGGGAAAAGGTTTAACCTAATAAAGAATTGGGGTTAGTTTTAGGGTTTCCCTTGGGAAGGGTTTAATTTGCAAGTAGTCTTTAAGGTGTGTGTAAGAGAAAGGCTTATGGTGATTTCCTTTTGCTTACACAGAACTTTTCAACAGCAAATGACAACCATAAAAACAAAGTGAGGGGTAGTTTGAATCCGAGTGATGGTGGGTGTTTTACTTCTTCATCGGATATCAACATAGAAAACTGCTTATATGAAGGGATGGTTCAGTGGAGAACGTTATTCACATTATCAGATATAGTTCACAGGTTTATCTCAAGTTAAGGGAAATTGGGTCTGATGTATTTTCGGTTTTACTTGTGCTATTTCAATTCAAAAATGAGTTCTGTTTGATTAATCTGTGTGCTTTTTTTTTAGAAATGGCTACTGACTCTTGATACATTGTGTGTTTGCACACAAAGGACCTAGAGGCCAAAATGCAATGATTTACTATTTGCTATAAATGTAATTGACTTTAAAATTCGTCTGTATTAAAATGTAAGTTGATATTTAACCATTACATTTTAAACGCACACTAAAAGAAGAGATTGGTTGTATTATATAACCTGCTCATCAGGTAGTTTGCATCCATATCATGATTCTGATATTTTGAACTTACCTCAAATTTTGTTTGTTCCCAATGACCATAGGGCAGTTGAGGCTATATTTCAGATTTATAAATCTTTATACCCTCATTGTAATTTTCTGAAATTGTGAATAGTATTAACTGTTATGGGCTGATCACTTCATAGTTGTTAACGTATTTCTTTTGCCCCAAGATAGACACTCTTTGTGCTTCCCAGTTTTTGGTAATTTTGTAGATGTGCAGTCTTCATCAGCTTGTCAGAATGTGAAGCTTCTATGCTAATGGCCAATTGAGTAATTATAGATAAAATATATAAGACTGACCAAGATTTAATAAAAAAACATTAGATGTGGTTTTAGGATTAGCACGGTGGCTCGCACCAGGATTGTGAACCAATGATTGTAGGCTTTATATGGTGACAGGTCTATACCATTGGGTTGTTGGCCATACTCTTGTATTGAGGAAGGTCCAAACTGTGCAAAATAAATATTTGCTAAACTCCTAGTGTATATACTCAATTTCTTTAAGTGTAGTGCTTAAACACTATGATCAAGACTAGAACAATGAAGTTAAAAACATATTTAAATGTGCCAGAAACCGCAGCTATTTTGATGTGCTGATATTACTTGCTCCTGGCCCATCAGTTAAGGTGGAAGCAGGTAGGGTGTATGGTTTATGTACCTGAAATGTGTAGAAAGCGATTCATTTATAAATATAAGGCATCGATAACACAACTAATCATACACATGATGATGAATCAGGGAGTGGGAACTGGCAACTCATTGCAGAAGTTTCACAAAATGGTTACTTCTTTAACTTGTACTGACTAACCATTAAAATGCGGCAATTGCAAGGGTAAGAGAAAGAATGGAGTAGTAATGATTGTTGAATCTTCAACCATGCAGCAAAAAACCCTTTGAACAGGTCATGCTTTGAAGTGAAAGCAGGTATATTGATCAGTCTCATTTACCTACATATGGAAAGCTCCTACTTCAAAGAGATCGAGAGAACTAGTTCTTCCAAAGAACAAAAGAAAATACAGTTCCTTTACAATAGTGTAAGAAACCACTCTTACACAGGAAACCACTCTTACGTCTTCCTCCTATAGGTAATTAAGCTGTTTTGGAAGGAAGTGGCAAAAACAAGTGTGACTACATGTATGATCGGCCAAGCAAAAAATTGCAAAGTGCTTCTCTCAATTGAGTGCCATAAAAACCTTCTTAGTATGATGTATTCTGTTCCCTCTAACACTGCAGCTTTACATAGTGCAGTGGTTGGCATTCATTCCTTTTATGAAACTGAACCTCAATCTCAAACGAGTACTTGATCTTCCAAGATCAGTTTGAATGAAAATGCTCCCTTAAAGGTTGTTGTGGTTTCCTCTGAAGAAGGTGTGGAGCAATGAAAGGCATCACAGTTTCAAACCAATACCCTAAGAAAGAGTTCACAAAAGAGTGTAAACTGATCATACTTTACTGTGAAGATAATAGCTTAGTTATGAATTCCTTATCAGTATGAATCTGTAGTCCATCAATTTCTCAGCAGTGCCAGAAGCGGCAAAGACTTTTCAGAAATTGCTGTATGGCCACCTGACACTGTTATTAATATTCTTTACACATTCTGGGACTATATTTATGAAAAAATAAAAATAGACAGCCACAGTTAATGATACATGTTGCTATAACAACCTGCATATCATAGATCCTTGTTTGAAAGTTTCACAGATCAAAATGCCTTTCAATCCCTATGATGTGAATAGATTCATAAAGAAAATCATAAATCCTACATGTCCGACCTACTTTTGTACATGGTTCGAATTTATGACGGAATAGCACAAACCATCTTGGGCCAGTCTTTCCTAACCTAAGAATATTGCACTTTTTATGTGAAACTGAAAAGTATTCACATCCTTTACTTCCATATTCCAGTTTTCCATATTCCTACACGTCATTCTGAATGTGAATTGTAATATGCATACATAGGCCTAAGAAGAGAGTGACATTTCAAATGTGTATGCATTTGCATGTTTGTTACTGTTCTTTGTCCTTAATAAAGGCAGTTGTACTGCAAGCACTCGCCTGTAATAAAAATTGTTTCTGTGTTTGAGGCGTCCTACAATCAGTCTTTATTTCTGGTGCCAAGGAGTTAATCGTTTACTGGAACAAGTGTATCGGTATTTAAGCTTTTGCATTGTTCTGTGAGACTCAAATTCAGCAGGAAATAACACAATGAAGTTCCTGTGATGAGATTTAGTAGATTTCCTAAGTGAACACCAAACTCTAGTAAACATTTTATTGTAAAGAGATTCCCATATTGAAAATTTGATCAGAATTATTCTGCCAAAATAAGGTTTAATTTATTTGACCTGTAAAATCCCCCAGATTTTTTGCCTTTGGTCCACTTGATTTTAGACCTCTACTAAGAGTTTCCCTAATGGAGTTTCACTCACTGTTTTCTTCTGCTTAAATGATTGTTGAGCTGAAACCCTCCTTTTAAAATAAGGTTCCCTGCTGCTCAGCTGGGGTAACTGGCTCTGCACAGGTTATGTGTGAAATAATGAAGAATTGAGAAAGCTTGTGTCTTCTGGGTGGGAAGAAATTAATCCAATTCCATTCAAGCTGCTATTTTGAAGCTTTGTAGAATGCTATAAACAGGTCTAGACAACCCATAGGTGTCTCTCAGGAAAAGTAAGTCAGTGGTGGAGGAGTGATGTGGTACAACTGTACTGAGTAGGGACTCCCACTTTCTAGAACTGTCCATCTCCTCTATTTTTTGTAGCCCAGCAATATAAAGAATATTTGATAAACAGAAAACAAAGGACAGACCTATACCTGAGTGAACCCTGGTCTGGAGTGGAAGGACACTCTCTGCTTTTATTTTTCAGTCTTTTGTTGGACTCTTTCTCCAATGTACCTCCTCCTTGGGGACAACAGATGGTGAACTAGATGAAGACCCTGAAGAAATACCCTTGGATTTCTGTGGGAAAGCCTTCTCTGTGGATGCAATAGGGGTTAGTACAAAAGGCTGCTGATGAACACACAAGAACTCTGATAGTGGGGGAAGTACTTGAGTGCGTAGGAAGTACAGGCAGGGAGAGTGGGCCACAATTGTACTGCTGTAGAAAGACACCAGGTCGGGAGTCTAGTAGCACTGACTACTATTACATTTCTACACATCGCTCTAATTCTTTTAAATAGTTTTGTTTACATAAATGTCTGAATGTAGCCGTAATCCTTTAATGTTATTGCTTGAACTTCCTGTTAAATGTAAGAGGTCTTTAGTATTAACTTATGCAGTTCAGGATGAAAGTATAGCTTGTGATAGTAGGTGGCTGTGATGGACTTGTGTGAGTCCAGAAAATATGACAATCGTAATCGTTAAGAACTCTTTATCATCTATTAATAACAACCTCTATTGACACACTTGTATTAGAGGCATTTCGTTCTTGCAGGCCTACAAGATACACAAAGGTCATATGCTGGATGACACATGGTATATGCCGGATGGCACATGGTATAAAAAAAAATTCTAGAAGAGCCAAGCATGATCTCTGGACAGCTGTTAAAAGGTATCCAAAGAATGATGTCATAATGTTTCAAAAATGAGGTGCCTATAAGCAAGCTATTTGTAATGTTAAATTATATTTTAGGCAAAGGTAGTATGCAGGTTAAGTGCCTTCAGGCCATTGTGGGTACCTTCAGACCATTTTGGGTGATTATAACAGGAGGGAGACAGGATCATGCATTGGGCATGGTAATGCCCAAGGATGTTTGGTTTTCTCATATTAGCAGGCTTTACATGATCTCTGAAAAGAGGGTATCACTTACCTCAGTAACATCAAAACGTGCTCAAGCTATTCATATTGAATTGTAGAAATTAAAAATACAACTTTGGTATAGTTTTGCAAACAAGAGTCCCAGTGCAGGTGGGATGAAAGTGGATCCCTGTGGGTCAGCATATTGATTAGATTCTTGAAAGCAGTCTTTTGCTCAGTGAGTGTTCCTCCCATTATCAGATTTTCCACAATTGTACCAATAAACAAAAGCAATGCTAGATCATTCCCAAACAATTATCATCCAAAACCACTTCTTGATATATCTCTCATAGTCCTTCAGAGAATACATCTGGCAAATACTAAAATAGGGAGCATCTAGAGCTGGAGTGCTAGTAAGGATCTATATGGATTTTAGAGAACAGTGGATACAAGGGAACAGTGTCTCTGATTAGGAAATACATGAAAATGAGCAAAGGGTGGCCAAATAGGGCATCCTACATGATCTTCGGGATGTAGACGACAGTTTCATTCATCAGAGGAGCTGGATATCAATAGAATTGGTAGTCGCAAAGTTCTGTATCTTCCAGCAGTGGCAACACCTGACTCTCATCACACAAACGAATCGTCCACCAAACTCTTCCAAGTAGCTACATACGTGCAGTGCATATGCAAAGTCTCCAAAAAACGTACGCAGTTGGAAGACGTATTGGACCTGTTCATGAGACTTACTGAACCTTAGTCCCTATGCCACAGGTGGTAAAAGGACAGATATATACTCATCTCTTCAGTATGCATTCAGATGCCATCTCATCCCCCCTGTTTAGGGGAGACTTGATGAGGGTGCGGAGACTGGCCACCATCAGGCTAATAACACGGTAAAAGGGCTGTCCCAAATAGAACTGGATGGCAGGGGACACTGGACACGAGGCAATACTGCTAACAAGTACCCAGCAGGACCCAGGAACATTGGTCTTTTACACCACTGCTGAAGTGTTCTATTTTACCAATATGCTAGAACTGACATTCTCAGAGTGACTTGGGAGGGATCTGCTGCCTGGTGAAGTGATCTATTCCATTAGTATACTGGGGTAACGCCCACAGAGGCCACAACAGACAGGGAGGCCGCCCAGGGGCGGGGAGCCGTTTAGTCGACCACTCTGTCAGCATCATTGGTATTGAACCATGCCCTTCCCCTATCCCTTTCCTTATCTTATCTGTTCTTTTCATTTTTCTAGAGCCTATGTGTGCAGTTGCTATTGACCATGGTAGGTTCCCTGCATATACTGCATATACTGGGACTCTTTGAACATATATTGTACCTCATGGTCCCGTCTGTTCTTGTGGACCTGTTGCATTATAAAATATTAAAGAATGATTAAAAAATGAGTAATGGGGGCTTAACCCTGCTTTTATGGACTTGTCAGTGTCTTTTGATTTTTTTGACAGGTACAGACTATGATTGTAGTTGGCTAGGATGGAGGTGCAAGGAGGTCATATAACATTGTTACAACAGCTTCACTGTTCATATAAAATGATCGTAAAATTCAGTTTATATTTTGGTCCACTGTATGAATGCACAACTACTTTTAAAATTGTCAAGGGGAGTCCGTCAAAATAAGGACCTCTCCTTCATTGCTTTATTGCTCTTCTGTCTAAGACTGTGATTGGATTCGAATGAATGGTGACTAAATACATCAGTTGCATACAAAGGCTAGTATTGGAAACAAATGTTCCCGCAGCAAATATAATGTCAGTTTATCTGAGGAAAATTAAGTTAAAATACATTAGGGTGGAAGGTGTGTAAATAGAGAGTTCTTATTTAGGAGTCACATAGATGTTAATTTCAAATTGCCCCCCAATATAGATACAAAATCTACTAGCTTGACTAAAACCAAAGGACGCAAAAAGACTTACCAATCATGAAGTTGTGTTAAAGGACTTTTGCCTTCAAGTTGTCAATAACTAATTGTTTGCAACTAAGGTACATATGAACACATACAAAATTATCAGTTGTACTAGGCCTAGTCAGCTACTAGTACAATCCCATCATATGTTTAAAAAATCACCAACTAATTGATTAAGTTTGGGTTGATTATAAAAAAAACATATCATCAATACCAAAATCATTTATTCAGCATGACAAGACAAAAAACGTGTACATTCCTCTGGAACACTACTGAGACTAATCAAACACAAAATATTTATATCAGGAATAAGCAACATTTATTACATTCAATCATTAACAGATCTTCTAAAGAAACACTAAAACTTAATTTACTCACATCTAGATGTAAGGGAACGAAACCATACTCTTCCTAATGGAAAGGAAAAAATACCATTCAAATATGACTTAAGTTCAAATCCACAAACACACATATGCCTTCTAACAATACTGAAAAAACCAAACCTTCATATCAAATAGTCAAACAATGTAATGCATACTCAGATAACATGCAATCAGTTGCAAGCAATAAACTGGAATTTTACCATACAATACAGCAGAGATGACAGTGCATAACATACTGGTGAAGGACACACCATCCATAAACTAGATCATGTGGTAGTAAGTCAAACTTAAATTTCTATACTGCATCGGGTTCTTTAAAAAAAGAGTCAATTGGGTACTCCCAGGCCATCCTTTGATGCAATCCATTGATAAGTGTGCAATTCCATATAACCTCTCAATAGGGTATCCATAGATGTTGTATCCATGTATGTATCGGGAAACAAGTGATTCCTGATAACTTGTGCATGATTCCTTTAGGTCTTTCATAATGGCAGCCGGATACTTAAGCTCAGTTTACTGAAACCAATGCTTGAGAACAACTAATGCATTCTCATCATATTAAACATAAAGTAATTGAAACATCATTGTAATGAAGTGAATAATGTCCAATGTTCAATGATCAATACTTTATTCACAGCAGCCTTAAAACATTGTTAGTATAAGAAATAAACAACTAGTGTACAGTTTCTTAAGATCACTACTATCAATGATGGGCCAGGTAGATTGGTGTGAAGCAAATACTTTCAAGCAACATATACACAAATCCTTCACAAAACATAGAAATAAATTGGCACTACTGGAAATCAAATGGAGTCAAACCCATGTATACATATCATGATATCAGTAATGTCACAAGATAATTAAGGGATAACTAATTGTTCATCGCAAAACGAGGCATACATACAATAATATAATAGACAAGAATATAATTCATTAGAAGCAAAGTTATATGTAATGAAGATCTCTCAATACAGCATCATATACTTAACAGAAAAATACATATAGATCAAAGTACTGATAATGACAGCCACCCTAATGCAACATTAGGCCCCCTTTTGAAAAGACGTTCCACATCACTCAAAAACTATGCCACATCAGATGCTTTATGGCTAAATCTATTAGTGTTCAACCTAAGGAAAATGCATGACTTTGCAACAAATTTTAGATTAGTATTGCAAAATCCTGCATTGGACTTCCTGCACATTTTTTTACCATATGTGGGAAGGGTATGCCCAGACGTGGGTCCTGTGCACACTGTGTCACTTGAACCAAGCTATACTTGGCTGATGAGCCCTAACTAGGACAAAAACGGTCTGGGGGTTGCTAGTCTTCCAGCTAAGGGAGGGCTGTGCCTGGCAGTTCTGGCTGGACTGTTCCCACTGGATCAGTGTCAAGACTGGTTTGCATATGGCTAGGTCCAAAGTGAGAACACATGATGTGCAAAATAAAGATGGACTGGGATGGGGTAATTACCACTGGCTGAGATTATTTGAAGCATTCCACCCATCTCATTTTGTATACTTTAGTTTTCACTATATAGCAGAGTCCACATGGGTGTTTCAGAATTTCCTGTGTTAGGGGTTCCAGTACCAGAGGTTTGCACAATGTGTCTAATATCAGCACTTATGTTGCCAAAAGTTAGAACACCTACACATTTTAACATACTTTTCTTTGGATTTTATGGTCAACAATCTATTATGATTAAATTACCATGCCCTTTTTAAACACTGACAAACCAATAGTCTGGGATAACAGATATCTATTTTTTTTCCGCACAGATATCTATTTTGTTATAGAATATCTGCTGTTGAGAAAGGATGAGTGTTTTTTGGACTACTCCTGCAAATGCTTAGAAACTCTCCATACGGCAAGGTATCATACATAAAGCTGTTATACTTTAGTAATTACTTTAATAAGGTGTTATGCTCTTTAGGTTTGTGACATAGGCTGGTGTACATCGATATTAACCATACCATTATTTGCAGCTCTAGAACACTGATATTTGGTTTATGGGAATTCATAGCAAATCTTAGATCATTGCTTTTCAGTAAAACTTTCTTCTTAGTAGATGAAAAGTCGCCAGGCACTTTCTCTTTAAATTCAGCGATCTAGTTAAGGAAATACTCCCTCCATTCTGGCCATCTTCCTGTATGTTTTCCTGCATTGTATTGAATCTCATCCTTATCGCCAAATTGTCGGAACTCACGCAGATTGTGGTTACAGTTTATAATTTATTTTGAGAGTGAACAGCAGCATGTCCATACACTCCAATACCTCCTCCCAACTGCCTTTTCCCAGCTTAACCACCCACCAGCATTCCAGAACCTAACCCATCCACATGGCTACTAGCTAACCTAGATACCAAACTCTGGGAGTAGACAGAACTCGTGGGGTTTCCACGAAGTTACATTATAACTCTGTGAGATTCTGCGGAGTTCCGTGAATGGGCAAAATTAGGCACATCGCTCTGCTTGTGCTTGTGCTGTTTTTTAGCACTGGGAGCTCATACTCTGGTGAAAAATCAGCACAAATGTCACCACGCTCGGCTTCTCAAATTGATTTTGCTGCCGCTCGAATATATTTTCTACTTCAGCTGCAGCATACTGAGACCCCATGACTGTCTGTGCTGGGGAAATATCATTGGGTGCCCACTTAGTCACTAAAAAACATGCTAGGAGGTGCTAAATCTTCCTCACACTCGACAACTTGTTGTTGGTGAACCATGCATGAGAAAAACTCCATCACGTGGTGGTTGGCGGAATTCAACTGGAACTCTGTGGTATATTGGTAATGTGGAGAGGCCAAAACTGCACCAACTCCGGGGGCAGAAGGGAATTTATAGCCCACCCCTACCACACTTTACAGTTGAGTGTCCGAGATGATCCCAATAAAATGCTCCTGACCTGCTATCAGAGACCCCCTTCTGCAACTCCTCATTTGAGAAGAGAAATAGGACCCCCAAGAGAGAATTTGTTTGTGTTGGATTTTGTGTTTGCCAATACACGTGAGAAACACTCACTTTCATGGGGAACATCCCAAATTAGTTGCTCAAATTGTCATTACCAGGTACGTCTGAAACTATCAAAATGACAAGCTTAGAATTTCAAAACAGTTTCAAAAATATTTTGTGTCAAATTTTGTTAGTAGAAGAAACATGTTCTGTTTTAGAAATTATTACCACATTTCTGTCACTTAATAATGTCTTACATAAAAAGTGCTAATATGAGCACACTCAACAATTTGCGCTTTAACAAACATGGAAAGATGAAATGCTGAGCCAGACCTGCTTAGATTTGAACCTATGATCTGCATGTTGCACACAGATGCCCGCTGTGAGCATTTATAGCTGGATGTCATTTAGCTGGTGTTTAGATCATTTTGCAAGTATGTAATGGATTAGCATATATCTTTCTATTTCTCCTGCTTATTTTTGCATATGATTTATGGAAAAGGATACACAATTCATGTTTTATTTATTGTTTCAATTAATCCATAGCTGTATTGTTTCTTTATATTAGATGCTATGTTTACCTGGTTCACAATGACTGAAGAGAGGGGCCACCTTGCACACTTTAAGAAATAATTGCTATCGAGGTTTCTTAAATTAATCTAAAGTCTCGATGTAGAGCAATCCCAGCATTCTACAGCCATGATGGTAATTAATTTTATCCCAGATTCTACCTTTCGTTTGTCCCCTGTTGAGGTAATCCATCATCGTGCTAAACCAAGGGAAAGGCAATCCATCAATGCTGGATTTTGATACAAGGCTATGGCGGGGATGCAAGTCATCTTTCCACCAGTAATCAAACATCTGTGATACAAGCCACTTTCAACTTGCACCATCATATAATAAATGGCTTTCCTCTACATTGTTGCTTGCTTCAAAATGTACAGACAGATGGACTTTGCTGAGGGGTTTCATTTGGTGGCATTCAGGGCTGTGAATTGGTTATTGACAAATGCTACATCATCAGTTCCGGTTGAAAACACAGAGTAATAAAGGAGAACATTGGCAGTAATCCTTAGTTAATCATCCTTAAATGGTAATTTCAAATTGATGAGGGCACAGGGAATAATTTTTGAACTCATGAAGTGTTTCTAAAAATACTAGTTGTATTGTGTGCTTAACACAATGATGAAAGCAGAAGCTTCAATTAATATGAGAAGGGAAGTTTCCATGGAATACTTAAGCAGTACCTGCTAAAATTAAATGGAGAAATGCGACTAAAATCCTTGCCTTTATTTTTTTGAAATATTACAGTACTGGCCATGCTGAGCCATTTGATTTCTTTCATTCTTTGACAAAGACAAGCCTATGTTGAGAATTATAAAATACCATTGTTGGACTAGGCAAGATAGGCCTGTGCTTAAATCGCATCACAGGAGAATAATTCCTAAAAATGAAGATAGATGCCTAAATCTCCAATAGTCCAACAACATAAATAAGTATCTCCTGAACTGTTCAATATAGTCAGCAAAGGTTTTACTGCTTATCTTATGTTTCATATATTAAAAACCTCACAAATTGGTGTTTAAATCTTAAATGCATGCCACATTTCTTTAAAGTTATCAGACTTTCCTGTATTGTTGTGTTTGATTTCCCCAAATGTAATGATTGACCAGTCCAGGTGTGTCTCACCTTTAATGTCAGCTTCAAACTAGTTTTTATTTAAAATCTATGAGGCAGATTTATGAGCCTTTTGCGCCACTTTTGCGTCACTTTTCCCATGTTAAAAGTGACGCAAAAGTGGCGCAAGGGGCTCATAAATCTGCCCCTATGTGTATTTAATTTTGACTGCTGACTTGCCCCCAAAATATGCATCTATATGAAGCACTTATTTCTACCCCGTTTTAATAAAGAAGTCATACCACATCTGCAACGTATGCAGCAGGATTATTGGTCTGTTACTGGTTTTTAAAATATTGCCTTTTCTTTAAAGCCTGAAATCAAACAAGGTATGAGACTACCCACATTTTAGTTCAATCAGTGCCACTTGGGCTTGATACCCGCTATGTCCTGTAACCAGAAGGGAGAAGGCTTCGAACTAAAGGATAAGCGGAATTTTAAAAGTAAGGAATCTGAAAAACATCTTTTTATGTGCTTTTCTGACAGCAACATCTTTGGGACAAGTTCTATATTTGTAGACAAAAATCTTTAAAAATTCATAAATAGAGGTAATAAGTTTGATGGAATGTGACTGCAATACGTTCATATGTACAAATGGCATGGCATTGTGCTTAAATCCATTACGGTGATTTTTCTCCTAGGTGTTGTAATAAGTGATTCCCATCTCTCACTTTGTATCTATCATTAATGCCAATATGCAAGCCATATTGGAAAGCCTGGGCTATGCTGATAAAGAACTGAAAGCAAACCCTCATCTATTTCCTGTCCCACTTTGCAACATTATCTTTGTAGTATCAGGCAGATATTGACAACCCCTCAGATTATCTCCATTTTTTTTCAATGCCAGTTATAATTCTATATTAATTTTACTATTTTAAAGTAGGGTTAACATGTCCTATTAGGATGAGAAGCTAACAGCAGGTCTTCCGCAAACCCTAAAATGATACTTTTCTGCTACTTTACCAGCACTACAGGTTCTACAGAAATATTGAACTCATTTGCAAAGCGAAGGCAACATAGTATATCTCTTTGACCAAGATGAATCTTCTCTCATTATCTGCTATTCCTTATTGATAAACGTTAATATTTGTAAGCTCTCTAATTGAATCCCTTAAGTGAGTCCCTGCTCTTAACGTTTTCCCTTATTTTGGACTACTTAAGATCAATTAATGATGTTAGTAAGAAACCAGACTGGCACACTGGGCTCGATTACACTCATTTAATCTCCAAGACAGTATGCACATCACATGGACTTAAAAAAATGATTACTCAAATCTGGAACACAGAACATGCCTGCATCACCAGGACTTACTATAAAGACCTTTGCTGTGTATTAGGATGCGGCTAAGCAAACATTCCGGAAACTTACCATCTCAACAAATACCATGGAGAATACCCACCATCAACTTGTTGCTGAAGCACCTGAGGTGGCACTTCTTCAAGCCACTATTTTCTAACTTTATCAAAGATCCTATCACAATCTGTGTCACTGCAATCTCTTTAGCATACCCGTGTCCTCCAGTCTATTAAGGACCCAGATCTCGACCTTCTTCAAAGAATACCAAATAAGATTCTGTCCCAAAAGAAGCACTGAATAATGCCCTGATTGTCATCTGGAATATCCACACAGAACTATCAGCACATACAGTCGTGATGTGCCTGCTACAATACCACTTATCTGCCATTGAAATGGTGTACGACCTCACCTCGTGTTAGAAACTGGGCAACATCAGAATTCATGGTATTGTCCTGGACATAGCTTCTCTCAACTATTAAAATCAAGTGGTGCAACACATTAGTACAGGAGACTACTGCTTGGTCTCCCTGATGACTTCTGATATTGGATTTTTTTTAACATTAACTTTAATGGACAAAGGATGATTTGCAAAGAAAACTTATTTCAAGATTGGGAATGCAATTGCAGGGTCGAAGTCTGCTGTCACTTTTAGCCATCTATTCCTGTGTAGTCAACCATAGGGGATCACAAACTGCAACCTGCCTAATTAATATTAATTAGATAGGTTGTTTTACAACACCCTGCTAATGTACATGATATGCCCTACTAGTTCATGGGTCACATTGAAGAACAAATTCCAATTTGCAAACCAATTGTGTGCAAATTGCACATTACTAGCTTGCAAACGGAAATAATAGATCTGGCCCATAGATTCTTTTGTCAAGGGAAACATCTGGAACTGTAGCAAGCAGCTCATTCTGACACAGTGGAAAATCCCTTCTGCTTTCCAGACTTGTCTTTTTGACTGGAGGACACCACAATCCAGCGAGGGCAATACTGAATGACTGCATCTCCCACTACCCTTAGCGCCAGAGGAGGCGCTATCATCATCAGATCCTCGTTGGCTGTCGGAGCACTTATACGCACAATTGTCCACCTGTAGCGTGGGATGCCACAATCCAGCAGGGGCAATACTGAAGGACTGCATCTCCTACTTCCCTTAGTACCAGAGGTAGCACCATTGTCATCAGAACCCCGTCGGTTGCCACATCGCTTATAAGTGCAATTGCCCACCCGCAGCATGGAACACATGTGGGCTGTGCCTGGACGAATCCTGGGCTAGGAGTGGGCCCGTCCACGCCCAGAGGAGCCTGGAGGAGGCTGGGCTGGACCCCCTCTAATGTCTAACTCAAGGCACTGAATTAGGAGGACTGACTGACTGTCTAATCTTTAGCATTAACTTCTAGTGTGTTGCCTTAAAGTGATGGGGGTAGATTTTCATTCTATTTTCTGTATTAGTGAAATCCACATGATCAAAATGGGAAAATGTAGGGCAGTAGAAGTGGCACAGACCTCTAAGAAAGAAAAAAGCCTCAATACAGCAAGAGGTAATTATGTGATGGATATGATTGATAACTTACTAGATGAATGTGTAGAAACTCTTACTCCTACTACCTCTCATGTTCCTATATCATCTCCATCACATCCTGGCCCACTTCAAAGTAAAGGAGAAAAGCGTATCCCGAAGATCTTTGAGAAAATGAAAGCATCGGCCCAAGTTGGGCAACATGAACAAAGTGGGAACTCTTCGAAGTCCCTCATTTGTAATTCCACTGCAGGGGCTCAGACATTTGATCAGCCTAGAGCATTGAGTGCCACAATAGATATTTTGCTCAGTTTATTGATAAGACAGACTCTAACAGGGGGTGGGTGCGACGGGTGAGATGGCAGGCAATGGGATTTCTAAGGAGCTTCAAGTGCATCAGAGTAATATGGATAGCTTGGTAGATATTCTCATTGGTCTGAGAGAGGAAATCTACAACCCAAAGAAGATTGTCATTGCATTAGAAGGAAAAGTTGGGGAAGTCTTGGACCAGAGTAGAGTCAGTAAAGCTGTGAGGGAAACAAAAGGTAATGGTAACCCACTCAGCAAAAGACCTATAAGCGAACCCCCTGACTCCAGGCCCCAATGCACCTCAAATCCAGATTTTGAACAAATGTAACCTTTTTAATCTATCCAATCACCTGGAGGCGAGGTGAAATCAATTAGATAAACTGAGTAATGGTGACAAACGGAATAGGCACCCACTGATGGGGAAGCTAAAGGATGAATCATACGGAGGGTCAGAAGCAGGGAATGGTGCATTTGGGAATAGTAGCCATGCCCCTGTGTTTACCACTGCCCATTGCCCTCAACCTCATTGGCATGAGGGGGACTAAAAATGAGATCTATGCTCAGAATCAGGCCCATGCAAACCAAGCAGCATTTTTTTAAAAACCAGTTACCAAGGTTGGCCGATGGTGTGAAAGAGAACCAGGAATCCTAAAAACATAAAGTTATATACTGGGTAAGGGAGGTTAGGCACTAATATGTGATCATAAGGAGTGATATATTGAATATCCTGATGCTACACATGACATTGTGAAAGTTGTTTTAATACACCAAGATTTGGTAAAAGGCCTAATGGCTATTGATGCATGTACCATCTGTCGTGCAAATACCCAAATTCTGATAAAATTCAAACCCCAAGTCTTTTTAAGGAAGCATGAAGAATTAACACCTGGTGTAGATCCCATTGAACAGGGGACAACTAGGCCAATGGCCACTGGTGTATTTCATTGACTGAGGACTAGGAGTGATTCAACTGCTCAGTCGACTAGGAGCAACAGAAAGGGGGTATTGAAGGAATCTGAGGATGAGATTGTGGATTGGCTCCTGGCTCCACATAGTGGACTAGTCAACAATCCCATCGAAGAAATGTTGGAGTAGAATTTGTAACTAATACTGCCTGGCAACCCCCATTTGTTAATGAACATATCACTAGGAACAGCAAAGAGCAGGACGAGGAGTCTAGTATAAGCACAGTTCCAGGTTTTAATGATTTCCTAATTTACGAGATTAAAGTGCTATCCTGGATGTGGCTTGCATAAGCACTATGTTGTCCGACTCACATTAGGGAAGGTTTATAGATGGGCATCTGTCTCTTTCAGGAGACTTGGAGACCTGTGCCAATATTCAGGAATGGATTCACCTCTTTTTGCTCTAATGCTGTCCACTAAAGGAAGGGAAGACCATCAGGGTGGTTTGGCAATCTGGGTTAAACTTTTGCTACAATGTAAAATTAGCTTTATTCCAGTCTACTCTCGAGATTTACTGGCGATTTGAATGACCTTCCCTCAGGTGTGTCCTTAGTATTTTTGACATCTACAATTGGGTGGAAGTGAGAAATAGCGAATCCATGGCGAGTAATGTGCTTGTGAATAGCCTTTAAAGTCGACTAGCAAGGACTATTTAGTAGTAGCTGGTGATTTTTAGCATGACCATAGAACTCATGGTGGCAACTCCCCAAGTTCTATCATCTGATCTGGATAGCCAATGGAGGATTCCCATGTTAGAACCCCCCCCTGTCAAATGGTCGCATAGAGCAGCGCAAGTGCTGGCACTGACGCTACATTATGACTTAGGAGCAGCTAATGGGAGAACTATTTCTGATAGGGAAGGCAGGTTAACTTTAAATAGACCGGGTTATACCAGTCAAATTGATTATTTTTTTGGTTGATCTTAAACTTTGGCCCTTTCTGGCGGACAAGGTTGTATTGGACAGGATGGATTGTGACCTTAATGCCCTGTGTCTGACCCTGCTGGGTTGTCTTGTGGAGATCCCTCGAGTGGTAGTAACACAGGGGATAGGCGATATCAACCATTCCAATAATGAAAAAACCATACTTCGAGGTTGGGTACTTAAGCATCCGGAGGCCCTGAAATTAGTCACTAGGAAGATCAAAGAGGAGGCAGAAAAATGTAAAGACCTTTCCAGTGAGCATAAAACTGCTGTGCTTGAGGGAGAACATGAAATATTGTTCACACTGATAAGGGCGCTTTTAGACTGTGACATATGGTGTCATAGCAACAGTCAAAAGGAGATGGCTAGGCATTGTATGACATGCAAGTCTGTAATATTGGACCTATTAATGGACGCTAAATCCAAGAATAGAAATGATCTGATCAGGTGCAGAACTGTATACAAGAGGGAGTTGGCTAAAGCCAAGAGAGATTGCGAAACTACCATGCAGGAATATCTACATAGAGTGCAATGCTATAGAAGGATAATAAAGCCTTTTAGAAAATCGTTTCAGTGGGTGCAAGTGATAATCAGAGAGATCTGGCATTTTTTGTACAACCCCATGACTGGGTAGTCCATTTTAGCAGCATATATTTGAAGGAAGAGTATCCTCATGGGGAACAGAAAGGTCTCTTGGCTGACTTTAACTTGGGTAGGCAAAATCCTCCCAAATTTGAACTTAGTGAAACCGTGATAGCCATTAAGTCCGGTATTCCTTCAAGAACTCCGGGGCTTTATAAGATCCCTAATGGCTTCTTTCTGGCCCTCCCGGAGGCATGGGGCCCCTATATTAATGCCCTACCAAATGTTATTCTCTAAGGTATGGACATTCCTCCATCTTGGAGATTGGCTGGGATTATTTCCAGCTTGAAAAAGGGGCAATAAAATACTCCAAATAATGACTGGCCAATAGGCCTGATTGATGCCCTGCAAAATATTTGTTGTAAATAGGTGTTGGCACACCTCCAATACTAAGATAATTATGTTTTCATGTATTGCCAGGTGGGCTTCAGAAAGGACTATTGACCACATAATAGCCTTTATTAGAATACTTTGATAATTAACAGGGGCAAACTGAATGTTGCTTTTGTTGACTTGCACACAGCTTTTGATCTTGTCCCCAGGGCGCAGGTTGTGGAGTGTTCTGGAAAAAATGGGTATTCTTTTAAACTTGCTGGACATTCTGGTGCACCTACACACAGGAAATAGTGCCAGAGTAAGGTCAGGGAAAACAGGTAACTACATATCCTATGAAAGTCAATCGTGGTATAAGCCAGAATTGTTGCCCCAACATTGCTCTTCCTGTATCTGAGCGGTGTTGTAGAATGCCTGGACAGGGACGGGAGTGATTCTCCAAAAATTAGTGGATGGAGGGTGCCGGTCCCTCTTTTTTCCAATGACAATTTGTCGTTGCCCTTGAAATCCCCCAGGGCATACCATTTTTGTTACCTAACTTTAATGCTTTTTGTGCTGAACAGGGGATGGAGCTGAATAGCTCCAAGACTACATTCATAGTGTTTTGCACTGGTATGCAAACACTTTGAAAGAGCAACATGTATGTGGGGAAAGATTCAATCAACCAGATTTCAAGCTTTTATTACTGTTAGATTAAAACATCAAATCTAAGTTGGGTGCTGCAAGTTTAGAAATCACATATGTAACTAATCCAACATATAGCTAACATCTCCAAGGTACATAATAGGACAATATCTAAGAAGGTTGCTCCAGCCCTGTTTTTATACAATGTGAAGGCTATGAGGGTACTCCTTTATAACTTACAATTTGGGGCTGTGCAAATGTTAACGCCTCATCAATGGCAGAAAATAATTTTTTATAGATCACTTTTGGGTCTGACATCAAGTACACCATTGACTTCTGTCTTTTGGGATTTGGCACTACGAAAAATAACCCAGAAAGTAGAGTAAAGATTGCTGACTTACTGATATAGACTATGGACTGCAAAATAATTGGAAACCTATGGTGATATTCTAAAAGACCTTATGTCCCCTGCCTCGGTGCAGAAAATCCCTTGGTTGTGCTATGTTAAGGTATTGCTGGAGAAATTTAAATTAGAGAGATTTGGTCATCCCCTTAGGATTTGGGCTAGTCTCTAAGTCACGTTTAAAAGAATTGTTCTGTTTTTGTGTGGGTGACCAAAGTGACAGAAAATGTGAGGGAATACTAACTATGTCTTCAAACTGTTTCCTCAGTATGAGCCTACAATAGGCAAAGTAATGCCCCAACACGTCAATTGTACATTCAATTCATTTATCAATCTGTCCCTACTAAAATGTCTATTGGTAAGTGGGTAGAAGCTATCCCTGGAGGAGTGTTTTGCCCTGCCTGTGCAGGAGCTCCTGAGTCTATTACCCACATAATGTTTTTTGCCCTGGTCTTTGGCTATCAAAGAGCAAAGTGGATAGTTCTCCTTTATAGGAAACTGGGCACCAGATGGTATACAGAGGCCTTTACGATACTGAATACAGATACTACCAGGTTGCTGGCATGCTGTATTTCCAGATTCCTTATAATTCACCCTTTTTGAAGGCCCTAAGCATAGAATGTTCTGTACTCATTCCTGGGTATAAAAGGGCCAGCCCTGCAAAAGTATATGGCAATCATACTTGAAGAAATTTGTTTATACTTTCATTGAGCTAAGAATTGCCTCTCACCTTTAATATCTGCTTTCACCTTTAAGTTAATTTGTGTTGTTATGTTAGTTAAACCATGCATTAAAATACTGTATTGCCAAGTAGTGCTAAGCCAAGTTAGATTGCAAAAGTGGTAGCAGTACTAGGCATTCGTACACCACTGCGGTTACATAAGCTTTTATGTATTGTATTGATGGTTTGCACATGCTAACTTGGGGGCAAATTATCAATGGCCAACGATAATTATCTCTGGGCGTTCTTTGCGTGAGAATTGTTATCGCCGGCTATCGCTGATAATTATCGCCATGCTAGCGCTGTACTAACAACGCATAGCGCAATGGCGATAATTATTCCTGCGATAGCGTTGTTTTCCATGGAACATCACTGGAAAACTAGCGATGTTCCATGGAAAACGGTGATAACCTTGCTGATACGACCCTGTGGTCGTATCAACATAGTCCACCTCCTATATAAGGTATAGGTAAGTCAGCATTTTTGCAGACGTTAGTTTTTCGTGACCACCGCGGTTTTCGCCAAAAACTAACGTCTGCAATAATGCCTGGGCCTCCTTGTAAATATCGCAATGTGTACATCAGCGATATTTACAAGGTTGTTCTGTCCAGTGACGCCCACTTTACATCTCATTAGAGATGCAAAGGGAGGCGTCGGGTAAAAGGGTGCTACCATGCGCTAATGCATGTTATCACCCTCTTGTTAATAGGGCGAAAAACATTATCTCCGCTTTTTTTACTTTTAAAGCCAAAAAAGCGGAGATAGGTCCTTGATAATATGCCCCTTGGAAGATAAAAATGGTGGCTGAGCACTTTGGTGGGGAGGGTACTGGTTGATTTTTTAACCTGGTGTTCTATTACTTGGCTCCCAATCACATATGACCTGAGGAGTATCTTGAGGTACATGAATTGCTGCACTGTGGATTAAGCTAATTTGTTTAGCCGGTTATTTCATTATCATGGGCATATGTGAGTGTTCTATTTTTAACTTGTTCTTGATGTTTTACATTTTTACTGTGCACTAATTTGATCCTGGAGATCGAAATAAAGTTATTATGAAGATTACTAGAGGTGGGTGTAGTTGGTCTCTGCACTACAGGAAAGAGTATATGGAGCAGAGTAAACTGTGTTTGACGTGAATTGAATTCCAGAACTGTGTTAATTCGCTCCTGGTCCACAACCATCGTCTGTGACAATCGTGGGCCTTCGTGTCCGCACTAGTTCTCTCCCACTGTGATCCACATGTATAGAGGGAGGTGACATACCCGAATACCTGCTGACTCTACTTGAATACGTTTTGCAGATTTGAGCCCTTCAATTTCAAGGAGAAGAATCAATACTTAAATAAATATTTTTGTGTACATAATGATTGCCTGTTTTCTTTGTCTGTGTACTGTTTGTAGAGAGGCTGGAGGTGTTCTTTGTCTTTGTTCTGTCTGAAGAAAGGCCACTATCATGACCAGATTCTGACAGTACACGATTCTGCTTTTATTTAAACACTAAAAGGGTGAAATTTCCTCTTGCGATTTTTGTGTGCCAGAGTAGAGAGATAAAGGTGTACTAATAACAATAACATAGTACAATGCATTTGGCTTAGCTGAGCAAGACGGAAGCACAATGTTCTGTCAACCATGCATTGTGCTTTGCCGCTGGCTGAAAGGAATGAAAAGCTTTAAATAGATGCAATTGGATTTTCTGATAGACTTCTGCCTGATACATTTTAAATGAAAGATTATTTATATTTCAGTAACATCACCCACAATGCAGTATGTCACGCATGACAGTTTATAGAGTTACTGTCAGATTTATTAAATAGCAAAAAACATTGGGTTGACGTAGATTTCGTTTTGGGAAGAGAGCTTAATAAAATAAATGCCAGAAATGTAATTTTTCTTGCTATCAGAAGTATAAGCCTCATCCTATTTCAGGGTCTCTTATTTGAATCCTTATCTTGATATTTTGAAACTCTCTTGCATATCCGCCATTCTTGACAGGAAACAATGTTTTTCTGTTACATTTACCCACATGGGTTTCATAGTCTCAGCCCCCGTCAAATAATGACAATCTAATAAACTGCCACCAACGGACAAACAGGAGGCTGGCTAGACATCACCCTAGAGTTCACCAACTGGCTATGCCTTCGTGTATATATTACAAGGCGAGGAGAGAAATCAAATGCAGCTGCCAGAATCCAGGAAGGAGAAATTCAAAACTTTGCTTTTATATTTCTGCTTTTGAAGAGTTTGTTGGTTTCAGACAAAACTAAAAGAAATGCAAGGAAGCACGAATGTATATTTGGACATATGGTGAAATGAGCAACAATGAAGCACATGCATGCTTAAGCAATAACAACGACGGTGCATTGATTACAGTACAGGGACGGCTCCTCTGTTGCCACACTTACGTTAGCCCCAGAGAGGAAATATAAAATGGTAGTTAATTGCCATTTTATTTTTCATCCCGCTTTCCGACCAGAGCGTCAGGATGGGGTGGGGCCTGCTGACTGACAGCAGCAGTGAGGGCTGTCATTGCACTGTTTAAAGTGCGCATGTCTTTTTGGCCAGTTGTCTTATAATGGCCAGCCCCACATGCGCACCTTAAACATTTCTGACCTTAAGACAGCTAGGTTAGAGCAAGTGCAGGCCTCCAGAGTGCAGTGGAGTACAGAATGAGGCTGCTCCCTCCAACGCGGGTGCTGCTCTCATGCTTGTATGAGAGCAGCGCCAGGATTGGTCAAGGGAGTTTACTGATGGCCGGGCTGCTGATGAAGAAAGATGTCCGGTGTGGAGGATGTCGTGTTCGTCTTCAGGTACATTTTTTAAATATATATCTTGTTTTTGCACCCCCCCACCCTCTCCACTTAGATGCCAGGTGCCACTGTTACAGTACCAACATGCTTTTGTATTATTTTTTGTTTTACTGGGTGTTGAATAGAAGCACCCCAGTAATGGTGACTGGAAACAGAGTTAATATCACCATCGGGATTATGAGATGTGTGGTATATCCATGGATCCTTGACATTCAGCTCTTGAAAGCAGATTAAATCTCTGGGTGAAATACTGACGAGTGATGACAAATAACCATGGAAATCAGAACCAATTTAATTGATCTTCATTCCTAAAGTGACCCTGGGGTTCCCACTTGTGACCCCAGTTAACTCTATCTCGTGAAGTTACAGATGCCCCCAGTGTTGGTAACTTTCGGGGCGCAGACTTTTTTTGGTCAGCACTGGAGCACTTGAAATGGGGCCTTTGGAAGTGTAGCTTGGTATCAGAGCATACCTTTTAAAATATATATGAGTAATAAACAAAGTTGTTGTACTTTCCAATTCCTCAAGCAGATGCTTACTGCAGAACCCATTCCTGAGTTTGCGTAGTTAACAGTAAAACAAAAATAGTGTAACAAATGTATTGCCAATTGAGGAATGCACGAAGGAGTGCCAAATGGCTATGGAAATATTACATTTTTTAATGAGATATGTGAAAGATGAACAAACTTACCTGCTCCAGGTCGACATAACCGGACTCAACACAAGACTAATTCTGGGGAAATGGTTCAGCCATTCATCTTAGCTTAGTGAAGGGCAAATCAACTTAAGATGGGGGAAACACAGATTGCTCAGATATTAGTAGGGGCTGCCATGTAAAATGAAAATTGTGAGACCATAAAAATGTACCCATCACATTCCATCATACTGCTTTAGTTCCTGAGAGTTCAACCTAACCATTATAGGACTTGCAGGTGTGAAACTTTCTCCTAAACAGCACTTATTCGTGACTGGTAATTTATAAAGAAAAGTAGGAAAGAGCACAGATCCACACTCAATGTAAATTCCAAGAATGAATATTCGAATGCTTAATGATGGAGGATTCTTTCAGTACGGATAAAAGGGATTATATATTTTCAGTGTATTGAACATGAATTCTTGTCTATTTATCCTTTGGCCTTAGTGTTCACATTAGTATATTGGCCATCAAAGGTATTGTGAATGGGGAGAATCTGAATTCAGTAAACATTGGCAAATTGTTTTCCGGCTTCTTATTTGTGTACTTGGTGGCTATGCTGCTGGAACAAGTGCCTATTTTTCACGGAAAGCTATTATTTTTTCGTCATTGTGTAAAGGACTTCCAGGTGCGGTTCAGATATTGAGTCCTTCAAATACGTACATATGGGATGCTTAGGAGGTGAATCATGCTCTGGTGATATACAGATGTTTTTATTCATAGATGTTAAGGGTCCAATCATTGTGCTTAACTTTATTCCACACAAGCAATAACAGTTCATTATCAGCCCTCAGTGGAGGTATGATTTTTGAAGTTGAGCCATATTATCTCCGGATCGGATAGAATGACCGCTCTAAAGTGCAGATTGGTAATTATAAGGCTCGAAAGAGTTATTTTTCAGTTACTGCATAGTTGTGTCTTCCTTGATTGTGTGTGGTTATAGGCTTATGTCATCCAATAAATGTATCAACCGGGTAATGGGGCGGGCAAGGAAGTGAGCAAGGTAAATTAAAGGTACCATATGACTAATGCATTTACACACAGTGGAATCTCATTATTTGGTAAAAATGAGATTATGAGAACCTCCTCCTCCGTACCAGTTCCGGTACGTCGGTCATTTCCGTAATTGCTTGCAGCAAGTACGGAAGCGACCAACGTACAGGAACCGGTACGGAGGTGGAGGTTTCCCCATACTTGTGGAAACCATTATAGTCTAGACTTAGATATTACACTTGACTATTTTGGGACCTGAATCTTTAAGATTTTGATATTACTGAACTTATTAAAATTGGATATCATGGGACGGAAGTATAACCGGATAGAAGGAAAATTGGAAGAAGATTTAGCCCTGAGGAAGTCGCGGGACAAAATTCTCAGCTGAGCGACGATATATGTGTTAGCTTTGTAAGGCTCAGGAGTAACACAATTGAATGAAGGAACAATAAGAAAAGAAAAGAAGAAGACTACTGTTAAGTCTTGACTTTTTTCGATACTAAGTAATATGCGTGAGCTGGGGAATATTGTTCACTATGAAAGAGGATTTGTTGGGAATCCATTTAGGACTACTGACAACTCAGGTTAACTTAATACGTTTGTGCTCACCCTAACAATGGTTAGCCTAGATATCTAGGGCTTCTCAGGGACACCTACACAATATTGTATACATCGTTACTTCAACGGTATTAGTAAATAAACCAACAGTTCAGTGGTTCGCTGCGCTGCCGCTTTACCTTATGATCCCTCTTCTCTCTTTCATTCTCTCTCTCTCTCGCTCTCTCTCTTTCCATCCCTCCCTATCTCTCTCTCTCTGAAAAAATATATATAAAAATATCTATCTATCTATCTATCTATCTATCTATCTATCTATCTATCTATCTATCTATCTATCTATCTATCTATCTATCTATCTATCTATCTATCTATCTATCTATCTATCTATCTATCTATCTATATCTATCTATCTATCTATATCTATATCTATATCTATACATATATTATCCACTGGCGGTCGCCAGTAGATAGTTATAGTTAAGACCGTGTTTCCATAGGAAATCTCAAAATTCTATTTTGAATAACTTTGGCGCCGGTTGACGAATCCTCGCGAAATTTTCAAAACTAATGGGGCGCTCCGCTCAGCTCCTACCCTGAAAGTCTCGGGGGGATTCGTCAAGCAGGGGCGGAGAAAAAAGGGGGGTCCCAAAACGCGTTTTCCTCATGCATTTTACCATAGGACCTGTAGTCGAAGGTACAGCCCGAACGGCTGAACAGAATTACTTGAAATTTGGCAAAGAGGTAGTCCTCAGGTCAGGGATGTGCCTTTTTCATATATGGAGTCAATCTGTTCAGTAGTTACTGAGAAAATTGCAGTTAAAGTACATAAATATCTATAGCCACGCACCGTGCGCGCACCGTGCGTGCACGGTGCGCACACCCTAACGTGTGCGAGCGTAATTCTGATTGGTGGTTACATGTCAGTCAACGTTCGAATCGGTCGAAATCAGGAAGTGTCGGCCGCCATTTTGTTTGTTTTGAGTGCGAGAGTGAAAAAGGAAGGTGGCGAACGTGAAAAGGGGGCAGGGTAGAGAGTTCCTGACCCCCTAGCCTTTGTCAGGGGGTCCCTGATGGACCCCGAAGGCAGAAAAAAACATTTTAATTTTTTTAAAAAAAATCGCGGGCTGCGCGCACGGTGAAAAACCATAAAAAAAATAAAAATTGAATACGTAGTTTATTGTAAAATAAATATATAAATAATATAATAATAAATACATAACTTAGCATTTAAAAAACCGTACAAATTCACTGAAAAAAACATAGGTTTCACACACGTTATAGTTAGGAATTAGCATTTAAAAAACCTTGCAAATTCACTTAAAAAACCATAGGTTTCACACATGTTATAGTTAGGTGGACATTTCACTCGTAAAAAAACAATGAAATTCCCCCGTTATAGTTAGTTGAGAAAACTATAACTCGCGCGACCGCCACTCTATCACAAGGATGATGTCATCAGTGATGTCATGAGTGATGCCACTGACCATGTCATGAGTGATGTAATATGTGACGTCATGAGCAGAGAATTGCGGGCGCGCGAATTATAGTTATCTCAACTAACTATAACGGGGGAATTTCATTGGTGAAATGTCCACCTAACTATAACATGTGTGAAACCTATGGTTTTTTAAGTGAATTTGCAAGGTTTTTTAAATGCTAATTCCTAACTATAACGTGTGTGAAACCTATGGTTTTTTCAGTGAATATATATATATATATATATATATATATATATATATATATATATATATATATATATATATATATATATATATATATATATAAATATTACCTACTGGCAGTCGTAATTCTTTGTTGAGATCAGCTCCTATGTTGAAAGTTTGGGGGTGATTCGTGAAGGGGGTCCAAGAAAAAAGGGGGGTCCCAAAACGTGTTTTTTCAATGTTAATTTCCATAGGAAACTTTAGACAAGGCTACAGGTCGAACGGGTGAACGGAATTACCCAAATTTGGAAGGGAGAAGGGTCTTCGTCTAGAAAGCACGCTTTTGTTTATTTGGTGTAAATCTGTTCAGTAGTTTTTGAGAAATATCGAAATTTACAGATATCGATATTTGGGAATTCTGCCATCTGATTGGCTGAGGCGTTACGAGCACGAGCTTGCTGGTGATTGGCTGTGAGCGGTTGCAACTAGGAAGTATTGGCCGCCATTTTGTGATTCCGTTGAAGCGAGTAAGGGAAAAAAGGGAGAAAAAAGTGGGAAAGAGGAGGGTAGGAGCGCTGTGAGGTTTGTAGGGTGGGTAGGGTGTGCTATAGAGGGAGTGTGAAGCGAATTATTTATCCCTACTGGTGTGAAAGTGCTGTTTTGCCCACTGTGAGATGGTGCTGAGGTGAGGTGCCGGTACACTCTGGGATGAAACCGTGTGTCTAAACTGTGAGCTGAGTGCTGTAAAGTGATGTGCTCTGAGCGCTGTAGCATATCTGTGCAGGTGGTGTTAGTATGCGTTTAGAGTATAGCGGGAGTGGGAAGCAAAGTTCTTAGTGGTATCGGTATGAAGACTCGGGGATGAAACTGTGAGTGTAAGTCGTGAGTTTATTGCTGTGAGTGATGTGCTGTGGGCACTGTAGGATACTGGCCGCTGTAGCATACCTGTGTAAGTAGTGACTACTCTTCCCTATTGGTCTGAAGAGTCGAATGTAGTGTTTTAGAAAGCAGGAATAAAGGAATAATCGTGAAGAATATAATGCAGAATGTTGCAATGCCAGAGAAGGAAAATGGTAAAATGAGTTGTGTCTCAGAAAGTGGTTGTGTGTAATAAAGGGATGGAGTTTGAAAATTATATAGAAAGTGTCTTTATTTCAGTTCCATAATTGGACCCACTGGTGCAAGAGCTAGGGTATCCAGCTGATGCAAAGTTAAACCACTTCTGCTGTATTCAAACGTACGCTCTGGCATTGGTGAATTGTATATTACATGTTACAGTTGCACGTGAAATAAACAATAGCTATTACACTTGAATGACTCTACAGTCTATAAAGAAAATAAAGGTAGGATACGATTACCACACGTATCGTTTAAGAAAAGAAAAAAAGAAAAAAGAAATTGCAAAACGTAGTCATCAAACTTTTTATGTACGTTGGCAGTGCTTTTTTGTAACAGAAAATTAACAACAGTAAAATAGTTAACAATCTGTTGTACAGTAGATTCAATGTGGTGCGTGTCAGAATTGGTACTAGTTGGAACTTTGAGGATGAATACAAACATTTCGCTTCTGAGAAGCACATTTGGTACCTTTTTAGTCAAACTGTACATTATTGTCTTCAGCTGTTTCAAAAAAACATTCTTGTGTAGAGAGCTAAGGCATCGAGCTTAGACAAACTCCAATTGCTTCTGCTGTAGTCAAATCGAAGCTCCTGCATCAGTGAATTGCACATTATACGTTACAGTTCTATGTGACCTACAGAATAGCTATTAGACATGAATAAATACATTGTATAATGAAAATAAGGGTAGTTTACGATTACCACACTGTGCCAACCAGTTCCTAAACAAAGTCGTCTATTTACATTTTTATCTTGAGGTTCTGAGCAGAGGCTGACTTTGAGTAAACTTGCGTGAAAGGGCTTTGTGAATAACAGGCAGGCAGAGAGGTGTGTGCACAAAGAATAGACGTGGTTTCTAAATGGGTGTCGGGTTTAGGTTAGTTTTGGAAGTAAGTAGCGTATTTGCATAGGCTATACATCACCGATTCCTGGTTAGACTGGAGACGTAAGGGGAAATAATGAGGATAGAGTTCAAATGTCTGAGTATACTTAGAACGTTATTTTATCAAAGTAGTAGTATTGAAGTGTATTATAAAAAATTTAAAGGAAAAAGTCAAAAAAGAGGGAAAAAAATCCATTCAAGAATAATGTGAGTTTCTTACAAGTCTTGGAGATTCCAGTCCAGAAGTTCTTCAGCTGCTTTAGATGCCTAATGTTTAAAGAGGCTATTGTTGCCATCGTGTGAGAAAAGCGAAGCGATCCAATTCATATCCTCGAAGAGACAGTAATGTTCCTTGAATGTTGGAGCAGGAATTTGAATGGGCAGGCAATCTGCGATGTTATGAAAGGTCGCACGTTGCAGGAGATCTTTCGCTGCTGCGCAGAAATCCCATTGCGCCTCGATTCCTTTTTGCATTGCATTCGCCATTGCTCCGCTGCCAGTACAATCACGTTCATGGTTTTCAAGATACTCCATTACCTGCTGGATATCTGGAGCGATTGTTGAGATGTTGGCAAGGAATACATCCATTCGTCAGTCGAATGGGCAAGGGCAATCAAACGATGGTTGTACGCATATTGCATAAGTGTAGATAAATGTTATGTTGTAGCTAGCTCCGATAATAGATAGAGGCAGGCAGCCGAAATGTTTTTCCGTTTTTTTACAGTATTGATGTAGCTTGGCGTAGAGGCGTATTCTGCCGGATATAGTTGTTACCATAAAGAATCAGTAGTAGGATGGCCGCAAAGAGGGCGAGAATTATGGGCACTGTTCCTGTTATTCCAGAGATGATCGAAAGAATGTCTGAATGTAATCTGGTATTAAAAGAAGAACAGTTTGAAAGCATGTTAGAAGGCTGTAGGAGACCGTGTTAAAAAAGTGTGCCAGACCTTGAGTGTGACATGTGTTGAAAATTGTGTAACAATTCACAAAGTGTAATTGGTGGTTCGTATTTAAAAGGGAGTATATTTTATTTGAAGTTCGTGGTATCTGCAGTCGATACATTTCTTTTGCAGAAGTGAGGGAGACTTTAGTTCTGAACAAAGGTGCTTTTAGTTTGTTTTGTTTCTTGAAATGTGTTTTCAAACTAGGAATTTAAGGCCAACTTGAAGTTTGGAAGTTAGTTTGTGTGGGTGGGAATAGATATTGCCACAGGAAGTTACTGTGTTTGAAACAGTAAGGACATGCCAGCTCATATTCCGTAGGAGTGTATGTTATTGAGCAGCAGATAACTGTCGTTATTAAGCTGTGTGAATGTTGGTGTGATTGTGGGAGATGGCGTCCTTTTAAGAAAGGACGCAAGATTGGTGGCTGTAAGCTTAGAAGCGTCGTGCAGTTGGACATTCTTGGATAGTAATGAATGACTGCCATTGTGGTCGCACTATTCACCTGTGAGAAAAACCTTTGTATGCTCTTTAAGACAGCGATATGTAAATGGAATAAGCCACTGCTCGTGAATAAACGCGCTACCTTATATAATGACATTCAACATGACAAACAACATGTGCACGTAGCAGACTCAATGACACTACGTACTGTGGGAACCGTGGCTAGCCAATTACACAAACCAAACATGGCATGGCACCTCTGCCTCACTCTGCAGAATGCGGGGAGAGATGACAGCAAAGTATGTGCAAAGGTGGTAAGTAATTCTCGATTATAAAAGTATACAATGCAAAGTCTTGAGGGGATGTGCTGGTCAGACTTGAGTATGCAGAGCACAGACATGTACATGGCAACATACACTGATGGTCTATTGAGTGAAGTGGACAGTGGAAGCAACCATGATAGTACTGTCAGTAGGGAAGATTACCGAATAGTAGCACGTACGTGCCACCCCCCCCAAAAAATGTTTAGGGAAGTGGGCTGGCTCGCCGTACACAAGGCTAGTGTAGGGGTATGAATAAAAGGCACTGTTCTTTGGGTGTGGTTCTCTTCCGGATTGGCGAACGTGTCTGCCAGGTCTGCGCAGCTTACACTGCCACGAGGCTGACGCTGTGAGCGAAGGTGGCTGCGTGCATGATGCTCTCATCCTGCTGGTACTCAGAAACCATCATGGCCACTATGATGCATATATGCCCCACAGTTCACCTTTCAACACCGCTGTATATGAAAGAGGGCCGACCACGTGCCGGCGGAAGGTCCTGGGCCGAGGTCTGCGAACTCGGAAGGCTCCAGAGATTAACGCTGGCTACCGCAACACAGGCACACAGAGCCCAGCCTGAGGCCCAGGAGCATGGAGTGCTTTGTATGATAGTAACACAGTAGTCCGACAGGTACCGATAGTGGAACGGTGTTTTGATACCTTAGTGGACGATGTTAGAACTGTATCTGAGAGGTGAGATGAAGGTACTACCTTCGACCAGCTGCAATCAACTCTGGGTCCCAACAGTGGAACGGTGTCTTGATCCCATAATCGACGATGTCCGATTTTACCTGCTGCTGAGTTTTCAGAGCACTCCCTCCGTTGAGGTGCTTCACACTCTGTACTTCCGCAGCTAACTGCTGTACAGGATTATTGGGCTTTGTTGACTGTAGTTGCTGGACTATAGCGCGGTACAGCAGGTCCGAACAATGAAACGGGGTCTTGATTCTATGATTGAGGATGTCAGAAGTTAAAGTCTGTGATGATTTCTGTGTACCCCTCCGACCAGGTGCAATTAACTCTGGGTCCCAACAGTGGAACGGTGTCTTGATCCCAGAATGGACAATGTCCGATATTACCTGCTACTGAGTTTTAAGGGAACTCCCTCCGTTGAGGTGCATCAGACTCTGTGCTTCCGTAGCTAACTGCTGCACATGATTATTGGGGTTGGCTGACTGCAGTCGGTGGAGTACACCGCGGTACTGCAGGTCCGAACAGTGGAACAGTGTCTTGATATCCCAATGGATGATGTTACAACTGCATCTGAGAGTGGAGATGAAGGTACTCCCTTTGACCAGGTGGAACCAACTCTAGGTTGCAGCAGTGGAACGTTGTCTTGATTCCACAACGGAAGATGTCTGATATTACATTCTGCTCAATTTTTACAGAACTCCTTCCGTTGAGGTGGATTAGACTCTGTGCTTCTGTAGTTAACTGCTGCACATGATTATTAGGCATGGTTTATTGCAGTTGCTGGAGTACACAGCGGTACATCATGTTCAAACAGTGAAACAAGGTCTTAATTTTATGATTGAGGATGTCAGAAGTTAAAGTGTGTGATGATTTTTGTGTATAGCTTCTGATGAGGCGCAACCAACTCTAAGTACCAACAGTGGAATGGTGTCTTGATCACACAATGGACGATGTCCGATATTACCTGTTGCTGGTTTTTCACAGAACTCCGTCTGTTGAGGTGCATCAGATTCTGTGCTTCTGTAGTTAAGTGCTGCACATGGTTATTGGGCTTAGTTGACTGGTATTGCTGGAATACACCGCGGTAGAGCAGGTCCAAACAGTGAAGTGGGGTGTTAACTATATGATTGAGGATGTTAGAAGTTACAGTTTGTGATGATTTCTGTGTACCCCCTCCGATGAGGTGCAAGCAACTCTAGGTACCAACAGTGGAATGGTGTGTTCATCCCACAATGGATGATGTTAGAATTGTATCTGAGAGTGGAGATGGAGGTATTCCCTTCTACCAGCTGCAACCAACTCTAGGTTACAAAAGTAGAACGGTGTGTTGACTCCACAGAAGATGAGATGTCATCAGTGATGTCATGAGTGATGTCACTGACCATGTCATGAGTGATGTAATATGTGACGTCATCAGCAGTGCATTGCAGGCGTGCTAGTTCTAGTTAGCTCAACTAACTATAACAGGCGAATTTCTCTGGTTTTATATGAGTCAAATGTCCAACTAACTATAACGTCCCCGAAACCTATGTTTTTTTCAGTGAATATCTAGGGTTTTTTAAATGCTAATTCCTAACTATAACGTCTGTAAAACTTATGTTTTTTTCAGTGAATATATATATATATATATATATATATATTCACTTAAAAAACCATAGGTTTCACACAGGTTATAGTTAGGTGGATATTTCTCTCATAAAAAACCAATGAAATTCCCCCGTTATAGTTAGTTCAGATAACTATAACTCGCGCGACCGCCACTCTATCACAAGGATGATGTCATAGGTGATGGCATGAGTGATGCCACTGACCATGTCTTGAGTGATGTAATATGTGACGTCATCAGCAGTGGATTGCGGGCGTGCGAGTTATAGTTATCTGAACTAACTATAACGAGGGAATTTCATTGGTTTTATACGAGAGAAATATCCACCTAACTATAACCTGTGTGAAACCTATGGTTTTTTAAGTGAATTTGCAAGGTTTTTTAAATGCTAATTCCTAACTATAACGTGTGTGAAACCTATGGTTTTTTAAGTGAATTTGTACGGTTTTTTAAATGCTAAGTTGTGTATTTCTTAATATATTTTTTTTTCAATTTTTTTTTACCGCGCACCCCGCGATTTAAAAAAAAAAATGAAATGGTTTTTTTCCCCTGGGGGGTCCTTCTGTGACCCCCTGACAAAGGCTAGGGGGTCAGGAACTCTCTTCCCTGCCCCCTTTTCACGTTTTCCACCTTTTTCCCCCCTTTCCTTTTCAATGCGAGAGACAAAATGGCGGCCGACACTTCCTGATTTCGACCGATTCGAATGTTGACTGACATCTTACAACCAATCAGAATTTCGCTCGCGTGCGCGAGCGAAATTCTGATTATAGATATGTACATGCTTTTAAATGCTATTTTCTCAGGAAATACTGAACAGATTGACACCAGACCTGCAAAAGGCACTTCCCTGACCTGAGGACTACCTCTCTGCCCAATTTCAAGTAATTCTGTTCAGCCGTTCGGGCTGTACCTTCGACTAAAGGTCCTATGGAAAAATGCATGGGGAAAACGTGTTTTGGGACCCCCCTTTTTTCTCGGCCCCCGCTTGACGAATCACCCCGAGACTTTCAGGGTAGGAGCTGAGCGGAGCGCCCCATTAGTTTTGAAAGTTTCGCGAAGATTCGTCAACCGGCGCCAAAATAGAATTTTGAGATTTCCTATGGAAACACGGTCCTAACTAAAACTATCGACTGGCGATATATATATATTAAACTACCCCAAATAATAACTACAATCCTTGTCAGGGTGAACAACTAAAGACAGTAAATTATCCTGCGCTCACAACCCCGGTAGCTGTGACACAGAGCAGACGGGGTAACTTAAAGGCAATTTGTAAACTATTTATGCAGTATTCAAACAGTACTAAAGTCAAAACACAACACAGGAAAAAACTCAAACTAATTTGGAAAACTAGACTACATTTTAATACATAAAATCACACTAAACCCACAAAAGTCCAATAAGTATAATTAGAGTAAGGAATTTTTCACTTTTAAGGTTCAAAATAGTGCCAAAATGTGTGAAAAGCCAACCCTGGTCTTTTGGTTGCTCCAAGGATACAGTGTCAGACCACCGGTGACAGAGAGTGGGGCAGATACAAGGACCTGGTTCCTCCCAGTTGAGTTTTAACTTCCTTCGATCTTAGTCAATGGAATGGGAGTAACTGATTCTTTGCTTCGAAAGCCAGCAGGCTGTGGCAGATGAGGACTCCAAGTTGTCAGATAACCACTAGACAAGGTGTCAGTGATACCGTTTACTTTTGACGGAAAAATGTCACAGTGGTAAAAGGTTAATTTAATGCCTGACGAGGACCATCAACAGCCACATAGATCTTTATCTTTACATGTCACTGCATCTTACCTTAAGGGCATTGACAGCCATAATAAAGGTGACTAATTAATATTTAAAAGGAGGGTTTAGGCCAATGAAAAGGGGTTATTTTGACAGGTCAAATTTGCAGTTTAAACCTGCACCAAGGCTAGTGGTGGCAAGCCTGCAGTCAGGATTACATTGCCACTCAAGTGGTTAGCACAATCAGTGATGCAGTCCACTTGTGACTTTTAAGATCCAGGTCTGGGTATACAGTTGTACCATATACTAGAGACTTATAGGTAAGTTAAATATGCCAATCAGGGGGAATGCCAATCTCATCATGTTCATAGGGGGAGCATAGGCACTATACCACCGGCCAACAGGGTTAAAAGTGCACATAATTCTACAGCCAGCAAAACAAGACAAGGCAAAAAAAATTAAGCCAACACACACACACACAACCACATACACACACGCACACACAGAGTGTACTATGTCAGAATTTCTTATTGTGAAATGCGATGAACTGCCTGAGTTGGCATTCCGATAGATACAGTATCACCAAAGTTTTATTAGTGCAACCAGATTTTTCCATGAATAAAAGGATATGAGTTTAAAACAGCTTTTAATTTGGGAATTACAGGCAGAAGTTCATGTGGTAATTGTTCATGTAATGGTGCAGTCTTTGCATGCTTGGAAATTAGCGCAGACTGCAGTATTACGATTTCGGGATGTGGCGTTGCTCCATCTGGAATCCTGTAAAGGCGATAACAAGATCATTCACAGATACAATTAGATGAGAAAAAATTGTAAACCTCTTGTTATGAAAATGCATTTTGATTCAGGTGTGCAATTAGCAAGAAAGTTAGTTATACATCATTTATGGTGGCATATCACATTTCTATTTTAAGATGAAATGGAGTTGGAGATTTGTTCCCAAATCCTGTATACTACATATTTTGCTCTCATTATCACCGCACTTATAGTGTCTTAAACATCTCACAGTGCCCATATGTGAAAATGTAGTCCTGGCAATTTACGGTTAGCGTAATCGAGCTTTGCCATACAGCATGTTCATACACTGAATGTGAAGCTCTCGGCCACATGGGAAATTCTGTAATAGTCCGAAATGTGAAAATTAAACGTGTTTGTTATGTCGAGGACAATTTGCTTTCTTGTCATATTTTTCCAGATTAAAAACTGGAGTCATAGACATTGAATGGACGAGGCAGCTGCTGCTAATTCCGGGATGGTTGTTGAAAGAAAGATAAAATAAGTTCCAAATTACACTAAATATTTGATTCGCTGTTTCATAATAAACAATATGTATTCACCAGAGTGTCGCATTGCTCGTTTTCTCATTTAACAAAACATTTAAATAAACATATGCAAAAACAATTTGCAGAGAATCTACCACTCTCTGTTAATGTACCATTGTTAATTTAACGTCGCTTGAAAAAGAGGTGAAAACATGTAATTAGCATGGAATATGTTATTGAAATATGACTGAGACCCGTCAGACATCCATTCCTACAATAAAACGATTTGAAGCTATAAAACATTTATTTCATGGTAAAATGTTTGTTATTTGACATCAAAATGAAATGTGCACTGTTCTGATTAAATGCACCCTTGTGCACGCCACCTCATATTTGAGACATAGTCTGAACCTGTAATTGAGCAGTCCAAAACGAACGATTGCAGAGGATATAATGAGCTCTCCCATACTCTCTCGCCATTTAAATTGATAACAATGTGGTCATGAAAACGGCATCAAGAACTGATTATCTACCAATTAGGCACTTGGCTAAAGGCCATAAAAGAAAATGTTGTCTTACAGACACCTACTAGAATCATCCTAATATATGGAAGCGATTATTTTAACCAGGGCAGTAAATCAGAACCAGCTACAGGATCTATTCAAATGCCCAAAGGACTGACTCAATCCACCGTTCAACTACGATCATTATTAACATTATTGTAATTGGACAAAAATAAACCTCGATACTGCAACAGCAGAATGAAAACTAAAGAGGTCACTACAGTTAAAAAAGAAAAGTAAAGAACTTCAAATGACTTGAAATCTGAGGTTTGTAACTTGGGGAGAGCAAGGGATGAATTTCCACAAAATCAGTAAACTAGTGCCTTCTCAGTTAAATACAGTTTCTGTAGGAAAACCTGAACTTACTTGAGGAAAGATTAGTCTTTTTTCTCAAAGAAAGGTATGTAAAGTATTTAAGTAATGGAAAACAAAACATTCATCAGTCAAGATACAAATTAACAGAATTTCTAAACTAATTTAATAAAAAGAAATATTTATTGATGTGAATTTGACTACAACTACCAAAATTAGATCCATGTACCCAGATGTGAGTTTTAGAGTTGGCATGTCAGCATGCATCAAGAAATATCAAAGTGTCACTATCATTACATTGATACAGGTGACCTGATCAAAGGTGCGTTTTGAGGCTGCCCTAGATGGATAAAGCCCTGTGATTCACCCCAATCAACAATTTTACCTACTAAGGTGGAAGAAATTATGGAAGTCCTAATGTTCCTGCCAGGCCCCAAGGCCTCTGTGTAGAGCATGATCAACCCTCCTAGAAGAATTTCACCACCCCTCCCAAGTCACTTACTGTGGTGACTGGTCTAGGCTATCTAGCTGCACACCCAGTGGTGGTGGGCATGACACGCGGGTGGCAGGGCAGGCGCAGGGAGGGTCAGAGGGGGCGTGGTCGCGAAGTAGAGCACATGAAAAACAAAAAGATTAAAACAAAATTACACACTTACCTTGCCACCGGGTCCCGCCGCTGCGTCTCTGCTCCTTGCTCCTGCTCTCCTCATGGGACAGAAAGCCAGTAGAACAGCCAGGCTCCCCTGACCAATCTCAATGCTGCAATGCAGGGTGGGGATTGGTTTTGAGCGTCCTGGTTCGACGCTGAACCAGGGAACAGGAGCCTGGACTTGTTCACCATGAAGGCTGTAACGGAAAGTGTGCATGACTGGTTTGGGCAGCCCAAGAGGGACGACCAAACAGTCATTGCGCACTTAGAAGTAGGAAAACCACTCCTCCCCTGCCCTGCTCCGTAAGCAGAGCAGCCCCACCCACAAAGGAAGGAAACATAAAATGATAATAACTAAAAGTTATAATTTTATATTTCCTTTCCTTTGCACTGCTCAAAGCAGTGGGCTGATGCTCCTCCGCCATAGCGGAGGAGCCGCCACTGTGCACACCTTATTCAAACGCGTTTGAATCAGTCATAATTGGGGTAAACAAGTTAATATATGTTCCCATCTGTCCTTTGTGTCCATCAGTGTTTTCCTTTCCCCTCAAATGCCAAAATAATGAGGGGTTGCCGTGCAATTAACATCCCCATTCCTTCCTGCCAGACGTCTGTCATAATACCGTCTGCTCTCAGTGACCAATTGTTCTTTTCTCAGTGCCACTTTATACCTATTCAACTGGACTATGGAAGTTTATTACTATCACTGTAGTAGAAGGAGCTGGCTACAACTAGCCATGTGTCTGTGAACCAAAACCTAGCATTACCAAATACAATCACTTTCTGCCCTTGGCCCACCTTGCGTCACCCTGTAGTACAGCTCCTAAAGTGCGTAAGTTTCATAACACAAAATTGTGCCACAATGTAAAATGTGCAGAGGGACTCTAGGGCTGAATTTCTTCATGTCTAGAGATGGGTGGGTCCCCTGCTCTAAAGATACCAACTTTCCCGTATCGAAAACCAGAACCTTGAGCTCTGCACAAACGAAACGATAGTGCTTATTTGCAGCACTGTGCAGAAGTTATATTAATATTGTTACTAAAGTGTAGGGCTGTAGTAACAAGCTGCAAGTAAAAAACTACAAATGTGTATGTATGGGTCTGTGTGCAACTTGCAGCTTAAAAGCATTTATGCTGGAAACCAATTGAGTTGGATATGTGCTTGCAGCAAGGATGTTCCTATGACCTGCTTGGGATGAACTTACATACTTGCAGGGCTTAAACAAAATATAGGGGCATATCACCAACACACTGCGGTAAACATCGCAGAGCGCACATAGCACAAATTTGTACAACGTCTACTATCGCCGGAACTAATCGCCGAGATAACGCGTTAGTATCAACGCATTTCTCCACAGCGATCAAAATTGCGGTGATAGCGACGTATTGAGGGAACATCGCGGGAAATCCAGCGATGCAACTACAGCGTTAAGGGAATCCTTGTTAATAGGGAGATGTGGACTTAGGCTTAGAATCCACCTCCCATTATAAATATAGCTAAGTCTGACATTTTGCAGACGTTAGCTGATGGCGATGACCATGGTTAGCGCCGATTTTTATGTCGCTATGGTTATCAGGGTCCGGCCTGATGATACCGCGATGTGCGGTTAGCGAATTTTTTCCAGGGTTGTTTTCAGAGGGAACGCCTAGGGAATGCCTACTTTGCATGTCATTAGCGATTGTTATCGCTGACATGCAAAGCGGCAATGACACGGACGCTATTGCCAGTAAGCCGTCGCTAACAGCTGTTAGCAACAGCTTGCTGATAGGGCGATAAAAATATCGGTGCTTTAGCGGCAAAAAGTGCCGCTGAAGCGGCGATATTGCCCTTGATGATATGCCCTATAGTTCTTTGGGCATTAATAAATTATATTGTATTGGATAGTAAAATTAGGAAGTACCAAAACAATACAGTTTGTTGTGTGTGCTGTGAAAAGTGTCATACCCGGGTCTGGTATCCATGCACATCTACACCAACGTTAAATATTACTGGATATGTGTGATTTTTTTCTTGCCTCTCAGAAGACTAGGATACAAATCAACTGTTCTAGCTACATTTTGTTCTGAAATTGCCAGGTCTTGTGATGGCCATTTTATATCTTGGCTATTTGCTCAGTGACATACAGAGTGCATTTTCAGGTTTCCTGGTGGACCCCAATGCAACTGGCTTTCACGTGTGAATGTCCATTCTGATACATTCTTACGTATTTATAGAGTTTTATAAAGTGCAAACAAGACCCAATGGTATAAGAGCACTGTGTAGAGAAAGTCCATAACCTGTTTCTTACGTACATTATCAAGTAACAGCAAAAACAATGAACCAAAACAAAACCAAAAGGTCTATCTAGAGAAAACCATACTCCATTCCGTAACATATAATGTACATAGGACAGCCAGGAAGTGAAGTCCACAACAAGGGTTTGTTTTCAATGATTGCATTTTGGAGGTGCAATAGCTAGGACAGTGGCAGCAAGATTCATCGAGCGTATGTCAGGTGGTCCTGGTGTTGCCTCAGACATATCGTCATGGAATAATAATAATAATCCACATTTGTATAGCTCAAACAATCACCCGCAAGGGTATCTAGGCGTTGGGGGCCGTCGGGAAGATTAAGCAAGCTATTGCCCAGAGTCACATGGTGCTAGTCTTATCTGCTGCCGGCGCCGAGGATCGAACCGTGTTCCCCGGACTCTGGAGTCAGTCGCCCTGGCCGCTGTGCCACACCTCTGCATTGTAAAATCCTTTTGACCTCTTTCTTGAAGGCTATGGTTGATGGGTTTGTTCGAATTTCCGAAACAAAACTTTCTTAAAACTCTGGACAAAAAGGAGTCATCGACCGCAAATAATAAAAGGCTTGAGGGGGTGATTTCTCTTTCACAAAACTCAGCTTTGCTTCTCAGCATGAAGTAAACCCCTTAACTACTCACCGGGAATACCAAAGAAGTCCAAGAAGCAGACAGCATAGGTTTTCTTCTGCTGGACAAACATCAGCCCCATCTCCTCAGGAAAGCACTCAGTCCTGGCTGTAGGTGTTGTCCACAGTTTGAAGACCACTCTGTCAGAGCACTCTATTTGAGAGCCACTTGACATTACCTGATAAGATGGAATGTTATGGGTGTTTCTTTGTATTTAAAGTGGGAGTACTAGTTTTACAGTGCATACCATGTCGTCAACAAGGTACATAATAAGACGAGATGTTCACAGTGAATCTCCCTCTCAGATAAAAAAAAAATCTATGTCTGACTATAAATGGTTTTATCTGCTGCCATTGTATTGGCAATGTCTTTTCACAGTGAGCAAAGGCCCACTCATAGGACTCGTAATAGCTCATAAAAACAATCCATTTGTTAAATTGCATTTGGGACACAAAAGCAATTCTCTGGAAGTGTGAGTGGCAACACCTGACAACCACAAACATTAGGAAATAAGAATATCCATGTGAATTTTGGACTCTCTCGTGTACAAAGTTACAACCTTTACAGTTCATAGTAACAATAGTTTTCTGTTCCTAAATGAAAGGTGGATACTGATATGTCGAGTGTTGGCCCTGGTCCTTTTTGCATGGTTGTTCTGAAACCTTTTGCCTTCCTCCTGTATTTTCTGCTGACCTCTTTTTGTTGCAGTTATTTTGCTGAGTCATAGGTGTCCTGCATTCTGGAGGACCACCTCCAGAATGCAGGACACCTATGACTCGGCAAAATAACTGCAATATACCACCCTATACTGCAGGATACCTTAAACAAGCAAGAATCCTTGGGAACAGTCTGACGCCTATGGAGCTTACTTAAGTACAGCCAACACAATACTCCTCAGTTGCTGACCTTATGTAAGAGTGTGCGATTGGACAATCCCACTATGCCATGAGCCAACAATGCATTTTGCCTTGACAAAGCCACATTCCTGTGAGCTAGAGAGCGTGAAAAAGGTGTTACATGTCACTATTTTGAAAAAGATCTTTGTAACCCAGCAAAATGTCTGTGATACAAGATAGTAAAAGTACCACTAGACCCCTAATGATCAACTGCAAAAATAAATACTGCTGCAGTTAATTTAGTGATCATCACTGTTCAATTCCGGTGTCTTTTTTCTATTTCATATGCTCAAAACTCCCACTTCTGCAAACTCACATCAGTTGACAAGAAACCCATGGATACCGAGGAAAGCGTGGGTAAGAACGTTATTAATTAAAAACTGAGAGGATAGCAAATTCTGTGAAAAGAACTGCTAAAGCTAGAACAGTAAAGAAAAAATGTTGCACAGGAGAAGGCTCTCAGAATAAAAGCACTTTACAAAACCAAACCACTGACAACTACCAAGTACTTGTGTCTTGCAAAAACAATGCTTTCATTGTCCTTTCTTGTTCTGCTGTGTCGTTCAAGAACTCATTGAGTGAAGACTTAACTACTGATGTGTACTGCTCATGGGATCTCAGAAGAGCCCAGTAGCAACTTTGAGAGGCATATTAAACATGGCATTCGATCTAGCAGAGGGCACAGCCATTTCAGGCTGAACCACCACATTCTCGAAGACCTTGGTTCCTTATCATAGAGTGAGTGAGCAGGCTTTAGACTTCTCTCTTGCCCAGAAAGTCATTCAGCAAGGAGCCCTAAAACTCGTTGTCATCTATGGTCACTGCTTGTGGTCATAACAGCTTTACTCACATCAGCTCCTTCCTAGAACTTCACATACTGAAGAGAGGGAAAATTAAAAACGACACATTCTAATTCTAACCTTCTGCTATTATAAAAACTCTGGTTCCGTTTTGTGCAAACCCTGACACACTATTTTTCTGTACACACCTGCACCCATGAAGTGGCCTCATGGGCAACTGGCCTTCACGTCTCACTCTCAGTGGCGGCTGGCATGTTGCGAGGGTGGTAGGGAGAGTAGCAGATAAAAAAGTATAATTACATTCAATTAAATTAGGTAAACAGACTTACCTTCCTGCAACGAGCGCGACGTCCTCAATTGTCTTCTCTCCGTGAGGCACACTCCCAAGCCAATCCTGGCCTGCTCTCATGCTGTTCCTATCAGCCTAGTTCACTGCAACACAGTTTATGAAGAAACCTCTTGACCGCAAACAATCCAACCTGTGCAAGGAAAGTCCAGAAATAATGTAGATATTTGGAGATGCCTTTCTCAACATAAAATAACGGGCTTATGGGCTCACAAAACATTATTGTTCTTGCTAGTATACATTTTCTCCAAAAATGTTTATGAACAGAGGCAATTGGTTAGGAACCCATTTTTATATGTCACATCCTATGGTGTGCAAAATTTACAATTTCCACAAAATAGCACCTGTCATTTTTTGTGTAGCGAAATGTTCTAAGAATTTGCCTTTGGTGACAAAATCCGACTGTTTAAATATAGCATGGCAGTCGCACTTGATCATATCATTTGTTGTTTTCATACTTTTCATTAATTTAATCCTAAATCAAAATTATAGGTTTGTTGGTGATACATTTGTAAAATAGTCACTCTTTAGCATCAAAATAGCAAATTGTACTACAGTGCATGACTATATTAAGAATTTTCAGTTGATTACCTGACACTCCAATAATTTTGCATACACTGTGTTGCCTATCACTACTTCACCATGGTACGAATGTTTTTACTATAGTAAGCTCCACATCTATATAACTATGCCTATAATATACAATGTAGAGAGGGTATAGCAAACAGTTAAACTTCAATCCAAAAGAAACTTCAGAAACGTTTTTGATGAAGAAAATAAGTGGCTAGTACTTAGTTTGGCAAGAGTTTGTGAAGGGGGCAATTTTGCAAAAAAAGCGGGTTGGGGCCCAATAAGGAATGTATTCGAACATTTTTAAAACAACATTTGATTTCATATAAATAATTCTCGGTCTTTCTGTATTGCATGAACCTACCTTTGATAAGCAACTAAGGGGCATATTAACAAGCCAGGCGATAAACTTATCGCCGCTTTAGCGGCAGAAAACTGCCGCTAAAACGGCGATAATGGGCTTGATAATATGCTCCATGGAATTCCAATTGAAGCCCATGTTAGACGTCCTTCAGATCTAACATGGGCTTCAATTGGAATTCCATAGAGCATATTATCAAGCCCATTATCGCCGTTTTAGCGGCAGATTTCTGCCGCTAAAGCGGCGATAATTTCATCGCCTGGCTTGTTAATATGCCCCTAACAGTTTTAAAGTCAGTATATATTTTATACCAATGCAGATGAAATGACTGTATGACAACAAAGTTTGGCATCATCTGCATGGACCAACACTGGCTACAGATGGAGAAACTGCACTACAAGTGTGTGATCATCAGGGGCTAGTTTACACTTTACACCCTTTTTGCTTACCATATGGCTGGTATGTTTTATTAAGAAAAGAAAGTTGTTTTGTGTTATTTTCTTGATTTGTGCTAGCCAGCCAAAGGCAGGCAGTCAGGTGATATTGATGTTTGCTGAAGTGTAATATGTCAGTCCTGTAAAGACCCCAGTGATATTTGCTGGGGCTGTGCTATGTGAAATACATTTAATGATTGAGGGCCCCAGTATCAACGCTTTCTTCTATGAGCAGGTGTGATATATTCTTGGAGATTCAAAACTAAGGTAAGAAAAAAACATGCCAAATACCAGAAATGAATGAATGAGTGAAATATCTTATAAAGCGCACGAATACCCGGAGGCGTCTTGGTGAGAAAATCAGGAGAGAGCAAACAAGGGCCAAGTCCTTCAGGATCATTGGCTGAATATCCAAGTTTTCAGATTCTTCCTAAACGCCAGGAGCGTGGAAAATAGCTGTGTAAATAAGGTCGCAAAAAAATCCCCCCAAAACATGGTTCTAGTATAGAAAACCAACAAAAAGGATATGAGTAAAAAATTAAAACAGGGGTCCAACCAGCTCATGACTGGACCTAGGCACTTCATTGGGGCATCAAACTGTCAACCTCTTGGGCCCTAATACCAAAAGGCCTGTAATCTTGGTTACCAGCTCCATCTAAAATGTTACAGTCGTCAGAGTTTCTGCAGGAGATCGCCAGTGGAAACTGCAGAGTTGAATGGGGAACTGACTCTGAATTACAGATTGTCCAGGTAATTCTGTGTTACTCAGAGGATTGTGAGGGTTCACCCAGAATACTTTGTAATTATGCTGCTCCTGGAGTAAACGGGGCCAGCTATGTTAACTGTAAGGATGCAGAATTAACACTGTCACATTAAGGGATCTCAGAATGAGGTAGCTAGTGTGCAAAGCTTTTGAAAGCACCAACATGTGTTCAGGATTGGCAAAAATGACAGAAATGTTGTAAATACTCAATGGTCTCGTCCACCTCAGATCTTGGAGTACAGAGCATATTCATATGATCTTTTCTCTCCAACATCTAATATTTTGAGGCCAAACTGATTTATTTTACTCAGTTATCTGCTGCAGTTACTCTGCTTCTAGTGCTCTACTTGAATGCCACAGTAGATCTGAAGAAGTCATTTAGAAAACTCTTATCTTGTTTGCTTGTGTGAAGAGCTAAATATTTCATAAATTACACCTTAAAAGTCTCTAGATTATGAGAAGGGCAACATACTCTCTAATGGGATCTTTTCCAAAAAGCAGTGGAACTTTATTTCAGAGGAAGTAAGGGTGTAATTGTGCATTGACATTTGCATAGATATTTAGATCGATCGACTGGGGCAAAATGTCATTTTTGAACTAGTCTATGGACGTAAATGTATCTCCTGCATGACCCAGTTGTAAATTCCATTGCAAAACCGCTCTGTGCTATCTGGGTAACCGATAAATATCAGTGCAAATTTGCACTGCTACTGGTAAAATTGATTTAATTTGGAGAGGTCTTGTGAGCTACAAGTGCAATTGAGCGCTAGCTTGTAAATCACACTGCATTCCATATGTTGATGGGTGGTTGTGCCTCTTTTACGCCGCCGTTGCATCACTTTTGTGACGCAGTGGCGGCGTAAAGCCAGCGCCATGCTGCGGGGTATTTACAACGTGACGCATCTGGGAGATGCGTCATGTTGTAAAGCCCTGCGCCACATGTAGGCGTTCCGGCGCAGGGGGGGGCGTTCCGGCGCAGGAACGCCTCCTAAAAGTGGCTGAGTGAAATCTACAAGATTTCACTCGGTCACTTTTAAGGCTATGCTGCGTCAAAACCCTGTGCCTGCTTGAAGCAGGCGTAAGGATTGACGCAGCATGTTAGGGATAGGGCACCCCCGAGCCTTGCTGGAGCTGCGTCGCGCTTGCGACGCAACTCCAGCAATGCACCACCTTTCCGACGGGGAATGCGTCACGCATCTGCCCATCCGAGCGCCACGGTGCGGCGCATTGTAAATGCGGCGCATCAGTGGAGGCGCGCAGGTGGGCAGATGCGTCGCAACTCTTCTGGCGCATCTCTGCTGATTAGCAGAGATGCACCAGAAGTCGTAAATCTGCCCCCTCGTTTTTTGTGACACGATTCAGACTACCTTTTCTCATTCAGTACTCCAGAAGGCATATCATACTGCATAAAACACCATTTTCTTAGTTCATCTTTTAAAATCTTTTTTAATTAGATTTTTTTGTATGGCTCCTTATGTGCTCTCATCTAAGCTGAAGCTCCATTTTAAAGGTCGACTATCACAATCTACTGCCCTCAACAACGAGAGCATTGTAGTTTTTGTCCTCCAGATGCTGAGGGCACAATTGGATGCGCTTGACAAGCTGTCACTCTCCGACTGCAGCTATTTCTTCACTCTCACCCTTTTCACCTTCTCTCCAACCCACATGTACCATAGCAAAAATAGACATTGCAATGCCCCATCTGTCTGTAGCAGAGCTCAGATCCCTGTAGGGACTGAGCCAACACATGCTGTTCACTAATCTGAAATTACCATTGCTGCCGGAGTGTGTGTTCCTCCTTCGTGGGTGTTTGGCTGTATTAGCATTATTTCCTGCATCAGAGGAATAACGTGTTATAATGGCAAAAAATACCACATACTGTATTTTCCTTTTGTTTACCAATATTGTCTGTGAGTGAGACAACATTTTATGGGGCCAAGAGGTGGCTCACATGCTTTAAACAATACCTGTACCACACTATGCACATATTGAATATGAAAGTAAACATATGGGTATAATTATAGAAGTTACCTTTTAATAAGGATGCTCAGAGTACATACAATTCTAAACTCAAATTCTACATGATAGTGGATAGCTGCTAGTATAGTTCGCATTAGTCTTGGTTAAATAAATACCTAGCTTGATAACACTTCAAAAATCAAAGTATAGAAATGTGCATGATAACCATTCCAATAAATGTGTGATTTTTGGGGCCGTTATCATGAACAAATTGGGCTTGTGCACATATGGGTTGAGTGCATGTGTGCACCTATGTTTGTGCATTTGCAGTTTTATTTCTGTATCTATGTTCATAAGCTGCATACGACAATGTTTGAGCGCATGAAGTGCAGGGGAGGCTCCTCTGTAATAGTGGAGGAGATTTACCCCACTGCTCAGAGTCAGTCAGTGAAAAATAAAATGAGAAAAATACAATATCATCATTTTATTTTCCACTGACGGACTGAGCCAGGGAGTCTTGGATGGGGTGTCGGTTCTGCCAGCCATTTTAGGCCAGCCAAACAGCCGGGTTGGAGAAAAGCCGCAGGCTTCCTGTGCCTGAGTTAGCTTAAGCCAATCTTCACACTGCTTTCATTTTTGGTAGCATGAGAGCAGCATCTGGGTTGGGTGGGGGAGCATGTGCTTTGTGCCTCAATGACAGCCGGTAGGAGAAAAGCACTGAGACGCCGGCAGTGTTAGCATCAGTGGCAGGACGACTAAGTATATTTTCTATTTTTATTCACCTAATCCCCTCCCCCACCCCCACTTAACTTTAGTTTTTCGGCAGCTACCACTGATGAAGTATTATTGGCACTTCAGTGTTTCTGAGCTGTGATGTCTGAATTTCATCCAATGGCATGCACAGTTGTAGTGTTTGGCCTCGCTTAAATATTTATGGAAATTCTGAGTAGCCAGAATTTCTATTTTTGACCGGTATCGCTACACATATTTACTCCTTTCACAAGTTAAACTGCATAGAATGGAGAATATCTGTGACAATCCATTTTTTCTGTCACAAAAGCTGCACTCATCTACCAACACTCTGAGTAGGTGATAAATGTGCGTAATGGAATTGGATCCGAGAGAGGGGTGCGGAGGCTGGGGTTTATAGAGGAAATAACAGGTTGTTGGTTGGCAAAAGGGAGCATGTAGTGTCTTTGAAAGGGATCAGACAAGGGCCATGTAGTGGAGCTTGAGGTTCTGGCTAGTAAAACCAGGCCGGTTGTTCCTGTACCCAGGAAACGTGGATGAGGGAACAACAGCCCACTCACGATTGAGCAGCTGAATGCCACACAGGAATACATTTTCACTGCAGTTGTAATCAGGATCCCAGTGTATGCATTGAAAACAGTGCAATCCTTTTCAGAAACAGACACACATCTCTATTCAATGCTTAGACACATGTTTTATTCAAAGCTTGGACACACGTTCATGGTATGGCATCTAGCCAGTGAGCTGGGACTCTTTTATCAAGCATTGCATTTGTCAGTAGGTCGACAAATTAAGTGATGATCGTCTTCTCTACAAGAAACCTTTTGATTGTTGGCACAGGTCATTCTAATCAGTTTGAAGCACTTATAGAGAGGAACAGTGATCGGCTATACAACAGGTAAACAGGTGTCCCATATAGATTTGTTTAGAGAGAGATTATAAGTATTTGGAAGATATTTGACCACTGTGGCAGAGCATCCATGGAAGTGAAATGAATCAAAGATTATTCAACATTGCACCTGTCTGTAATCAATAAAAAGCTGTTTTAATTTTATATTTCTTCTCTTACAGTTATTGTAGTTAACAATCGGGTGGCAAACATATATAAGAAGGTGCTGATGGTTCTTTGGTTAGTGCTTTAGGATGGGTGACAATAATTTGAACATACTATGAATATATTTAAAAACTACTCAATTTATAGAAACTGTTAATGGCAAGGTAGAAATCTAAAAGAGTGTTTATGATCTCATGGTGATGAAAAAGTCAACTGCAAATTCTTAACTGTGAAGCCTAGTGATTGATTCCTTACACCATATCCTCAGTAATGGTAACCTGAATTCTTCCAGACTGTAAAGACTACAATTCTACCCTCCAACTGAACATATTCACTGCATTTAAGAAATCATTGAGAGTACTTTTTTTGCAGTTTTGAACCAAAGTTCAAGACCTTTACCACTGGAAACATCATCAGTTTGGAATAATGGCAAAGCTACCTTCATTTAAAATGATGATTTTGTTGAATTCCTAACTGCCTCACCCAAACTGTTCATTGTCTCCATCAGACTACAAAAAAAGACTTGTACCAAGTACAATAAATCTATGGGCAGTCAATTAAAAACTGGTATTGCTAGTTACGGACCAAAATGATGTTGATTAGTCATCACTGCAGTTCATTTCTGGGAGAAAGTGTTTTATTAGTTGAGGTTTACTGAGGTCCTATCACAAGTATAATAGTTACTATCTTTTTAGGTCTAGTTAAAGGTTTCAGTAATTTAACCTTGATAGATATGGCAGAGAGCAGACAGGCTTAACTGGTGATGAAGCGGTACAAAAGGGGGTGGTGATGGACGGAGCATCAGAACCAATCAAACACTCACACCCAGTCAACAGATCTGGGTTTGATCCATCACCGTTCTTTAGCCCACTCTGCCACCCCAGTTCAGACATGGCCATATGCAAATCAGTCTGACCCTGTGCCTCATGGGAACAGTCCAGCCCGAACTGCCAAGCCATGCCTTCTCTGTACCGGAAACAAGCTTCCTAGGACCGGTTTCTGGCATTTCAGCTTCAGCCAGGCTTGCTTGAATCCAGTGGCAAAGTGGTTTATTAGTTGAGGTTTACTGAGGTCCTATCACAAGTATAATAGGTACTATCTTTTTAGGTCTAGTTAAAGGTTTCAGTAATTTAACCTTGTTTGATATGGCAGAGAGCAGACATGCTTAACTTGTGATGAAGCATTTACCAAAACAGTTATAAAGTCAAAAACTCAATACAATAAAGTTCCTACTTCAATATAGACAAAATAGAGTAAAATGTAATGAACAAAATGACACCAGAATGACAAATATCCAATGAGGGGAACCAGAGATAGGAATTTTTAAAGTTTCAAGAAAAATAGCACCAAAAAGTGCAAGACCAATGGCAGTCAATAGTCATGGTAGAACAGGACAAATATTACCATGGAATTCCCATGATCCAATGCCATTATTTACTCCAAGAATTCCAAAAGCATCAACTGAATGAGTACTACCATCAATGTAAGTTCAGTATGTGAAGCTTGATGAGTGTGCTTTTAGGAATCACCAATGCTATATGCTGCTCTGTACAACTTAACATAAACTTATATTTCCATGCTGAAACGAACATATACTATTTCATCTATGTGCAATCTATTTTCGTGCTCCCTAAGTGCATGATAGTTTAAGTGATCTGTTTTCCTTAAATATAAACAAAACATGTTTATTATGCAGCAGTTTAGATCCCAATACTGTGACTCCTATGATGTCTACAAGGAGGCTTCTGTAAAACCTTTCTGTGTGGTTGAAAATGTAGAAGATTAGGATTCTGTGTCAGTGTGAAATACATTTCATGATGAAAGTGTTTCATTTCCTTTACTATCATTAAACCTCTTAACTTAATGACCACATGGAGTGAATTCAAAATCACTTTTCTAATAAAAGGAATTCCGTTTGACATTCTAAAAGGGTAAAAAGATTCAGTTTGACTTTATGATTTTTTTTTCTTTTACTTACAGTAATTGAAATTAAGACGGGGCACACTGATCTGATAATTCAAAAGATAAAATGTGCAAAGTTTAGTTGTGTTCCTCGGTCTGATCTATTTTTATAACGGTCTGAGTTTTTTTTTTTGCCTTAGCTAAAAACTTTTAATAATAAACACAAACTTGATAGAAATCATTCACCAAGTTAAGACTTTTAAAAAGTGTCCACTAAGACGCAAGTACTTAAACAGCGGGAAAAGACTTGGGCCTACATTTATCAAGCCTTTGCGATGTCCTTGCTTCACGCAAGGTGACGCAAGGATAATACAAAAGTTTTGGTAATATTTACAAAGCCATGAAAGGGGTGATTTATGACGCCTTGCTTGGGTTATGCTGCATTACGTCTAGTTTTAAGCTGGAAGGAATTACATAGGTGCAGCATGGGCGATCCCATGCATCCACAGATAGATTTTGGTGCATTCCCAAGTTTACCAAAGCAAATAAACCTGAAAATGCATCAAAATGCCACACCTTCTGAAGCGTGACATAATGCTGAGAAATATCTTTATTTCTCTTTATTACTTCTTCATTCTATGTGTGATATATTCCACATCACACATTGAAAGAGGAAAATGCCTCCAAGGAGTGTTTTTCTGCAGTAAATTGTCTCTTCCTGCACACAAAGAGTCTGTCCTGTAATTGAGGCACTCTTGCACCAAGGTGCAAGGGGGCCTGCGTTGGTGCTAGGCTGCACAGTGCGCCAGCACGAAGAGAGAAATATTCAATTCCTATGTAAATAGGGAGCATTTCAGCTCTCTCCTTTTCACAAAACTTGGCTTGCTGCCCTGTGTTGTAGGTAATATTAGTAATGTGCTCCTAAGTCAAGCCATTTGCAGCTGATCTTTTCTCGGGTTGCCTCTTTGTCAAACACCATGCAGAATGAGTATATTGCACACCAGAGAGAAGGATATGTTGCACGTAGGGGCATAGATAGAATGTCATGGCTTTGTCAATGGATTTGATCCCCTTTTGTCTGATTAATGTAATTAAGAATCCCTCTAATTAGGACATTCTCAATGTGCAAAACATAATAAAATGAGTGGTTGTCTATTTTATAACCTTATTGCAAGAACATTGAGCAGCATTTAGGTAATTGATTGACCACCTCACAAGTGCTCCACTGCGCTGGATCCGAAGACTGAATTTAATCAACTGATCTTATGTTTCATTAAATCTAGACAAATCTCTAGCGCAAGGTGAGTTTTGAAAAAAATGCCACCCGAGTTATAAGCAATTAGGTCCAGCATTTTTTATTCCCAGTTCTGCTTATTGACTATCCAAGGGCTGGATTAAATGAGATCAGTTGGATTATCCCAGTAGTTGGTGCAGCCAATTGCCTTCAGGATATTTTCTGTGAGGCATACCCAGGGAGTTTCCCAAACATTGTAGTTCTCAGAACATCCAAGCAAGTATGTATTTAGGTACACATGTTCATGACTATTTGTGTGACGTTTAGCCAACGAGAAGACTGTGCGGGCGCTGTTCTATAATTTCTCCAATAGAATGCAGACCTAGGGGCCTATTAGGATGGTGAGCGGACTTTAGTCCGCCCGCCACCCTAGCGGTGCTGGGACTGGCCGTGTCGGTGGCATCCTCTATTCCCAGCATTGTGGCGGGCGGTGCCCACAGGACCACCCCTACAATGCTGGGAATGCACGTTGTGCATTGTCATGCACAAGGTGACAGGCACCGCGTGATGCCTGCCACCTTGTCCGTGACAATGTAGGGGATACCATAGGTACCCCCATGTGCACCCTCCACCCCCCAATACCCTGGGGGCCCGCAACGGGCCCCCGAAAGCAAAATCCGAAAGGCTGTTTCCGGCACCCATGCTAATATGGATGGCGGTGTCTAGCAGACACCACCACCATATCCAGTCCCTTTCCGCCCGGTCAACTGGAAAACCGGCGGACGGTCTTTCCGCCCGCCGGGATCCCCCCCGCCTTATTAAAATGGTGGCGAAAATGGGTTGCAGGCGGGGTATGATGTAGGGCGGATCGCCACCGCCATGCGGGTGGTGGTGATCTGCCCTACATCATAATAGACCCCCTCGTTCCAATCTTAGGGCCAGATGCACAACCATTTTGCAACTCAAATAACGATATGTACTAATGTGTCTCAGACACATTTTGAGATTCCCTATGGGGTCACAAATGACCTGCCTCATTAATATTCATGAGGCAGGTTGGAATTTGCAACCCATTGGGAATGGGCTACAATGACAGGGATGCAGCTTGTTTTCCTTAAAGGAAAAAGGAGTGTGTTTAAAAGAAAAAATTAAAAGTTTTTTAAGGGCAGGCACTGGTCCGTGGGACCACTACCTTCCCTTAAAAATATTTTTGCATACATTCAAAGAGGGGAAGCTCCTTCCTGTGTGTGACTGGCTTGCCACCTACTTGAAGTAGGTGGTAACTGCAATTGTTTTGCGACCAATATAATCGTGCATACCATTGCGACTCACTATTAGAAAGGGACGCCCTTGGCAATTTTGTGAGTCAGTAATAGTTTACCGACTAGCAAAATAGGGTTTGTACATGCTACAATCCTTTTTAGCAGTCCTAAACGGCCCATTTTTTCATTTGCAACTGCTAAAAACGGTCATATATCTGGGCCTCATGTGCTTTCAGAGAGTTACTGGGACCTAGCAGTAATACTTTCCTCAGGAATTGTTTTTCTATTTTCGAATGCTTATGTGCACGACAATAGCCTCATACATGTTCACCATACACTGCAACTACAGCAATTTTCATCTTATGTACCTCCAGGATTAGTTTAATTGAGTCAGCCCTGAGTTTGTGTTTGCAGTGAAGAATCGCTCCCAGATTCTGGCTATGGACTGGTCAGTTTTATCTTTTTGTTTGACCCACCTTGTGAAAGATCAATTATTTTTTCAGTATTCAACCAAAATATACCTTATCATTCCATGACCACTAGCTGTTAGGTAGACTTCTTCACTGTGTACATATAGGTGGTAAAGATGGACAGTTTCTCATAGTTAAATGTACTATTTGTTAATGCCTATACCAATAACTTTGGAAAATGAACTTCAGCCCCTCTTGAGCAATTCATCTACATCTTATACGTGTGAGCTGCCAAATTGTTGACTACAATGCTAAACAGACCCTTGATATAGGGTATGAGTTCCAACAAAACTTAAATGATTCTCTTCTAGTCTTTAATTGAAAGGAAGACCTCATTTGAGCTGGAGCCGATAAGCAAACTCCTGATAATATGAAAGATAATCGGAGAATAGTTTTACGTGATTTAATGTCAAATCATGGCCTATTATTTCTTACTGTGTGTGGATAACCAGTCCTGCCAGAAATTCTGTGGGAACCAGGTCACTAATGTCATTCAGGCCTCTCTCTCTGGTGCAAGATGATCTTTAAAAGAAAAACAATGTCCTGGGACAATTTTTGGTAGTTCCTGTATATGATAAGACCTAATGGCAGTTGACGTTATCTGCCTCTTCTTAAATATATCCCAAAAACAGATAAGACCATGACCTAGTCAAACAGCCTCAACTGCTCTCCCCACGTGAAGGCCCTGTAGTACATTTTGGCTACATAAATTACTTTATGAATTATTGAGGGAAACTGTTATGCAGAGTACTTACTCTAGGTTTTCCTCTTTCTCTGAGGATTGACACAATGTTTCAGTGGATAAATTCACCAATAATATTGGACTGCTAAGGTGGCACTGTCTAACATCCTTACCGATGAGGAAGATATTTATTAGCTAAGCACTGCATGAAGCTATAATCTGTAAATGTTTGATTAACCCCTTGCATGCCCGCCCCTTTCCCCGCCCAGTGCCGCGCTTTGTATTAGCGGTCGGAGTTCATGACGAGCTGGACTCGTCATGGGCACAGCGCCACCGCAGCCCATGACGAGTCCAGCTCGTCATGGGCACTGAAGGGGTTAATTCTAGAACAGTAACAAGTATTACAAATGGCTTTGGATCTTTGCTGAGAAGAACAGAATTAATGGTCCATGTTTGACAATTCATGTAAGTTGCAAAAAGGAACTGGTGACTGGTGCTAAATAAAATTAGCCAGTCTGTGTATCCTACCTTGACTTACCATCTTCATTCAACTATGTTATGGACAAAATCTATGGGGACTATCTGAGAAAATGTGAATGGATAAGTCCCTTTTTAATATTTTGATCTGCCACCATACTAATTAGTATTCTGATGGAATATGTGGGTCTTGGTGTTATTTAAAGACATTCTTTCATTCAACTTTAGGACTCTAGTCAGGCCTGAATCCTAATACTCATTCTATTTAGGTTGTACATTAACTGGAATAGTCAGCTTCATGAAGATGCTTCAAATGTTGCTCATTGGCATATACATCAGACACTGTGGTATTCATTTTTCAAAATGCAATGGTTCCCAGGCCATTATCTCAGAAATTGTCTAACTCATGATCCTAGTCAGACTAGACATCCTGAAATCCAAGCTTACATTTTTTGGATGTGAGTGCATAAAAAATAAACAGTATTTTGGCATAAAGAAAGTAAGATGAGCTCATTCCTATTTGGTTCAACTTTGTGGTAAAGACATTCTCTTTTTAGTGGCTCTAATACCTGTGCTAGTTGGTTTGTAAAAATCTTTCAACAACCATAGAAATAGTAATCCTTTTCACAAATTCTGTGCATTTCGGAATTTTACTTTACCCTCCCCCATGAGGGAACATGCCTCTCTGTTCACCTTAAACTATTGTAAACAACTGTTTTAGATATGTTGTATCAAATATTCATAAACTTGTCTTAGAGAGGATCATTCCAAATTTTAATCCATCGCTATCCCATAGATTTTTCACCAAACCTTGCCAGGCAAATGTACTCAACTCATGCAAAATGAAGTTTGAATTGTTTAGGAGCAGGAGCAAAATATTAGTGTTTCTATGAGAGAAAGCAGTTCTTGTCTCTTTCCTTAAAGCCAGCTCCACATCTCTATGGTTGTGGTGACCAACAGAATCTCTGTATGAGCTGCCTCTTATGCACAAATTCCTAATATAGTGAAATGCGTTAACCCTCAAATCCAATGAGCTGTCTTCGCCTGTTATAATGCAACAATTTGCCTTCTTATTTAATGAACGATGTATGCTAACAGGGATCTATCTTGGCCCCTTTGAGTGTGACATAGTTCCAATACTTCTGAAATGTTGACCTACCATGCGGGATATAGTACCAGTGATAACAACCATAAACCAAAGGAAATCTAGTTTTACGTTAAACAGGGATACCTTGCAGATAAGGATAATCATAATTAATAACTTGCAGGAAAAAATGTACTTTTATTATGGATGATTAATGATGATTAGAGTTAATAGGGAGTCACTCCATTCAAAAACACCAAACCTGCCAGGCCTGAAAGGAAACATTACCACCTGTTACAATTCTACTATTAGCGTGAGGAAATAAAGGGGTTATGGTTTCTCTTGTCTCAAGAGTTCTGATTGAACACATATCAACTGCCCCCTCACTTTCACTTTGACTGCCAAGATCTTTCTGGAGAGATAGCATTAGACCTCACGCTAAGCCTACTTGGTAGATGATCCACAAAGTGGATAGCCAATGAAACTGCCCAGATCACCACTGCCAAAAATAAGGAGATGATGAGGTTTCAAAATCCACATTTGGACAAAATTATCTCACCACTAGCATATAACAGGAAATAATTTATTGTGCATTAGAAACATGGGGGCAGATTTACTAACAAATCAGAGAACTTGCGGCACTGCGTTGTATGACCGGGAGAGGGCAGAAATGCACCATATCTAATAAGATATTGCACATTCTGCTAGGTCCCTGTCCCATGAGCGCTGCCCTGTGGCAACGCAGGCACACTTGCTTGCAATACAGCCACGATTATCTTTGTGCAGGAAGGTGCACCTTCCTGCACAAAAACAATCCTCTGAGGCCTTGGAAGAAATTAAGAGAAATAAATATATTTCTCCCTGTTATGCCTCATCTGGGAAGGTGTAGCATTTTGACTCATTCCCAAGTTTACTTGTCTTAGTAAGTCTGGGAATGTGCCAAAATCCATGGGTGCACGTGTGGGACCACCCATGGAATGCCTTCCCAGGGTAGAGTAATGTGCTTTGCTACAGATTTAACAAGTCATGTTGAGCCAAGTAAGGTGGCTACGCGTGGCTTAGTAAATGTCACTGAAGCCCTTGTGTTAGCTTGCGTGACTCAATGCAACGGAAGAGCTTCGTAAATCCGGGCCTTGGTATTTATTGCCAGGGAATGTGTAAATATCAGAACAGTTTTGTTGGCTTAATAATGAAAGAAATATTGATGACTGACCTTATACAATTTGTACGATCTGGAGACATTTGCTATATGGCTGCCTTTCGGGCCATATTTTCTAATAGCAGGCACCATTAGTCCTTTACAGGAGCTCAGAGAACGCTGCAGCCATATTCAAATTAATATAATATCACTATGATAATTCTTTCAGACTAAATAATGACAGCATTTCCAGCCACTTGTGTATCCTTCCAATTGTGGTGAACCGTGTCACCTGTGAGTGCCAGTCAAGCAGTGAGGTTAATGGAATTAAGCGCCTAGTGTGAGCTGGCGAGAAGACGCCATGCTGCATATGTCTGTTACTTCCAGAGGAGATGAGCACAGTTTCCTTGCCCATGCTGTTATATTTCTACTTTTTTTCCCGAAACAAAGTTAATATTGTTTCACTTTGAAAATATGCAATAGGGTTGATTATGAAAAATCACTGCGCCATTTTCCTTTTTTTCCCTCTCCGGACTGAAGTGTGAAACCTCATTAGGTGTCAGTGTAACAGCCAGTCTTTCAGATTGCCTCGTGCTGATATCTGGGCGCTGCTCAGTCTAAGCATTTACAAACACTTCCTGAGAGCAGCCGAGTTGTTTGAGTATCTAAACAAGTATTACAAATCAGAGGTAATAAAAGCATCAGCGGGATTCATTTGCAACCTCCTGCTGGCAGACACTTTACCTTGGCTGATAAAATTAGACTGAATCATAATGAATGAAGAGGGGCATACACCAGGGAATAGTGTGCAAGATGCAGCAGTAGATATAATTGTGGAATCATTTTCTTTATGCAAATGTTTTTTTTTTCTTTTTTTGCTTCTAGTATTCTTCAAACACATATTGGTGTTAGTAGCTTTAGATAGTAGGATTGAGGCTGACTTATTTCAGTGTTAGTCGTATTTTCTTTGAGTTCCCTGTTTATTAAGTTACTTTGTTGAGCAGTTAATCATTTTAAAATAGGAGACCTTTTTAATATTTTACTTTGACCGCAGTCTTAGCTCTCGGTTCCTTGCTTTTCTTTCCATTTATCCTCTGGTTTTTGTGAGAGGGCACTGGCACTATAACTGTAATTTTCAACCACAAAAATGTCTGTGTCTTTTATGCGAACACATATAATGTGTGGGCCGCCACTTCTCTGTTGGAATGTGTGAATGTGAAAAAATTGAAGGAAGGATGCACTGTACAATGTTTATGTAATCTCAATTTATTTCCAATATATATTATTTGTATGGCATCAGCTAATAGAAATGATAGCATTTGAAGAAGAACAATCAGATTTCTGGCTTCTGACCGTTGTCCCCGTAGATGCTCCAACGAACATGACAAATTAAGCCCAGTTACTGACGACCAGGTAGCCTATCATAGCCTTTTTCACCTGGCTTTGAGCACAGCATTATATAGGCCTGCATTAAATGCCTAACTTTAGTCACCTGATAAATAGCTCCTACCTGGTACAGATTTTAAATTCATTTATGTTTTATTATGAATGCACACTGCACTTAGTCAACGGATGATATCATTGTTCACCTTGATACATAAATAACGTCTGCATGCGTACATCCTTACTACTGGTTCTTCCAAAGCCTTGTTAGTCCAACAGGCCAATCACATGTTGGCTTCTCCTTTGTATGACTGTTATCCTGCACTTATATTAATTAAAACCACAAGAAAATGTCCACAGCTACCAACTCACTCCCTGGGCCAAAGCCAACTGGCCACTGAGATTCGGACGTGCACCCCGAATGTTTGGAGGGAATCAGTTATTCCAAAGTGCATCTTTCTATTTGAATATATGCAGTTTCAGGCAAGGAGTTGCCAAATGTGCATTGTTTCTTTGATAGCTTTGGGGGGAAGCAGGCTGTTAGAAATCGGGTCTCTAGTTGGCAGAGTTATGCACCCTATCCAAGTAGGGACCAACATTCTAGTCAGGGTAAATCAGTAACACACCATAAATTATCCTGTGCTCATCATCCGGTAGCTTGGCACTGAGCAGGCAGGTCTAACTTAGAAGGCAATGTGTAAAGTATTTGTGCAACACAACACATAGTAACACAATTAAAGCACTACAAATAGACTCCACACAAGGTTAGAAAAATAGATATGATTTTTATAAATAAACAAGACCGAAATGACAAACAATCCAATGAGTAGATGTTGTATGAATTTTAAAAGGATAAAAGTAAAAATAGTGCATAGAAGCAATAAGCAACTATGGGGGTTTTCTGATTGTGTTGCACCGGGGCAAAGTCAAGTGTTTAGTCTGACCACGATGGAGCGTGGGCCGGACACAATGAGCCACGAAGGCCCGGTGAACACAGTACCTTGGTCCTGATTGCAACAGTGAGACGCGGGATGCAGGCGAGCGAGGTATCGTAATGATCCCGCAATCGAGGTGATGCGTCGATTTTCTTCACGCAGTGGCGACGATGTGTCAGTTCAGAAGACAATTTGCTACTGTGTCTGCTTTCTCCATGCAGTCGAGTGGATGCGTTCATCTTCTCACTCTGCAGAAGTGGCGATGCATTGATTCCGATGTGTCAGTTCTTTAAGTCAATGGACTGGTTCCAACTGCGTTGATTTCACTGGAGCAAGCACCTGGGCCCACTGCCAATGAACCATGCACAGGAGCAGGTGGTGAGACCTTGATATCCCTGAGTCTTAAGCGACTGGAGGCAAGCCAACAAACCCTTGAAGATCAGTCAGGGTTCAAGAAAAAGTCCAGCTCTCCCTTAGCATGGTCAGAAAAGCAGCAGGCAGCAGGGCAGCACAACAGAAAAGCAGTTCTTTCTGAGTAGCAGTCCAGCAAAGTGACAGGTCCAGAAGTGTTTCAGTGGGGTCAGAGACCAAGTACTTATATCCAGTTGTGCCTCTGAAGTGGGGATGAATTCAAAGAAGGGTCTTTAAAGTGCACAGAGTTCCTTTCTTTCCACCCCTGGCTTCAGACTCACAACTTGGGGATAATCAACCCTTTGTGTGGAAACAGGACACTGCCTATTTAGGTGGAAGTGTCAGCTCCTCCCTCCCATCCTGCCCAGGATGAGCCATCAGGATGAGGATGGGCACACAGACACACCTAACCTTCCTTTGTGTGTGACTGTCTACAGACAATGCACAAACTGTAGCAGTCACCCACCCCAAACGTGTATTGAAGCCAGGCTGCAGGCATTCAGGACAGTAAGAGCAGAGAAATAGCCACTTTCAAAAAGAGACATTTTTGAAATAGTAATATCAAGTCCAACTTTACCAGTAAAGAACATTTGTGATTAACATTACAAAGATATAAAATATGATAGAGCTGTTCCTTTCTAATCAGGAATTACAACTTAAGAGTGTAATGAGGAATTCCCAATGTTAACCTATAAGAGGGACTAGGCCTTCCAATAGTGAAACATGAATTTAGGTTTTTTTCACTGCCAGGACATACAAAACGTAAAGGTACATGTACTACCTTTGACTTACGAGTTTAAGATTTTGGAAAAGGATTTTATATGCCAAGTTGAAATGGCAGTACAATTGCATATACAGGCTCTGCAGTGGAAGGCATGAGACATGTTTAAAGGACTAATTGTGTGGGTTGCACAATCAGTCCTGCAGACCCGCTAGTAGTATTTATTTTACAGGCCCTGAGCACAAATAGTGCACTCTACTAGGGTCTTACAGATAAACTAAATATCCCAATTGTGGCTTTACCAAATGTAACCATGTTCAGGGTAGAAGCACATGCACTTTAGCATTGGTCTGCAGTGGTAAGTTGCTCAGACTTCTAAGGCCAATAAAAAGAACAACAAAAAGAGGAGGTAAACAGGCAAAAGGTTTGGGGGAAGACCACCCTAGGACTGACAGGTCTAACACAGGCATACCATAATATCCACTGGGTTTGTATGTAAGAGTCATACTAGCTATTAGCCAATCAGCAGCTGTTGCTGACTCTTCATTCCTATGCAAGTAAGGCCAGACGATGCAGCAGATGGGCTGGTATGTGGAAATGGTCATGCCTTTGGGCATAGAATATATTCAGGTGTGTTATCTGTCTGACCACACACTAAACCGCTGGATCTGGCTTGAGCAGAGAAGGTGGACAGGAAGAGATTTTGCTGCTAGACTGAACGTTCGTTTTGTGAATCCGAAATAGACAAATGCATTTGGCTTTACAATGGTTTCAACAAGTAGTGAGGGTATCAGCACTATGGGTCATGCAAGAAATAGGAAACAGCATCACTGAACCGTTGAAGCCATCTACCAAATGAAACCAAATGGAATAGCAAATATTCTTCAAAGATGTTGGGGCAAAAAAAACGACCCCCTGCATGATCCCAGCTATGAAAATGTTTTGCTTGCAAATGATGTTACAGGCATAATGTTAAAATATGATAAAGTCTCTTCAAAATTAAAAAAAGTTAACTTGGACAAACTTTTCACGTTAGTAAATCATATAAAACTACTATATTGATGAGCATTTCTTTAAAACTGACAGCTTTTCAACATGAACTTAAAAACATTCCTGCCCCTGGCTGTTGCAACAATGCTATTAGTGAAGAGACAAGTCAGTTGTTATGCCCTCCGAATATATGGCATAGATTAATATTATACTTGAAGAAATATTATATTTCATTAGATCAAGTACAATATGTTTATGTACGGCGCACATCCTGAACTTCGAGGTGCTCTAATATGTGGTAACGAAGAAAAAGGAGGGTGAAAATGAAATATTTGACTAGAATCAATAGTGTCATTTTCTAACATCTTTTAACGTTATCAGTGTTCTTCTTCTGAGCAAACAACACTCAAAGGGGCATATTATCAAGCATGGAGTTAAAATTATCGCCGCTTTAGCGGCAGAAAACTGCTGCTAAAATGGCGATAATGGGCTTGATAATAAGCCCTTGAAAATTCCAATAGAAGCCCATATTGTCACCAAAACATGGGCTTCTATCGGAACTCTCAAGGGCTAAAGCGGCGATAATTTTAACTCTGTTTCTTGATAATATGCCGCCTAAATTCTCCCTCCACAAACCGAAATCAGTATTGGTAGCAATGATGAACACACCCAAGAACGGATTAAGCTTGGCCGGCAGAGTACATGGTGCAGCAACATTGTCCTTTCCACCTGTTTGTGTAAGACGCAGGTACAAATCATTTCTGAATGATTCGTTGAGAAGCCCCATCTTTTGGGTGCACTCGCACTTTTTGTATTGGGAAGGAAAAACATACATTCAAGAATGTTGCACAGACAATGTTTCCTTCGCAGTCTCAATTAATAACTACTTTACCTGAAAAGGCCTCGTACTAAAAATGGTTCCCATTTTATTGGTCTCTTGGTCTCTCTCTGGGTGCAATTCTTCTCTTATGTGGGCAGGAGAATGCGGTTTTCACTCCGACACTAAAGATCATAGGCAAACACTTTGAACCAATGGTGTTCAAAGCACTGTAGGCAAAGGTTTAGCTTAGTGTTCAATCACTGTCTTTATGATAACAGACTCGAGACAACTGGGTTTTTGTAAGTATAATTTTCAGGATGTTAATATCTTGGTATTAGTTTTTTAAAACAATCTGGTCATTTTTGTAAATTAGCAAAATCCCTGAAATGCGTGCTTTGTAGAATACCCTTGAGAAATGTAAATTTAGAACAAAGAGGCAGCTTAGTTATTTTTGCTGATGCATACTGTTTGTGCTAGTTGATAATGACTATTGTCTACTGTGGGAAAATACTTATCAAAATAAATGTGATCAATTACATTATTTTATGTTACAATTCAACTAGATCCCAATCAGTAACTATAAAAATAAATATAGTGTTGAATCAAATCTTATTTTTCACGTTATACAACATGGAACCCTCATTACTGAAATCCCCTCGGAGAGCATGTGTAATGGGTTAATCCGTGGGAGTACCCCAAATGTTATGGACCACAGCATTGAGTACCCGAGTATGCTTTTTGCAACGCCCCATCGTATAAAGATTATACTTGCTCCTTTCTTGTAGGTTAAAAAATGCAGCTAAGTATTTTTGAAATAGGGTTTAAAGGAAAGCCAAGTATTCCATGTGCTTGCTTCATTCTTTAATTTTTGCATTGCTTTTGTACTTTTAAATACGTTTATTGATTTTTAAGCATATTAACAGTTATAAATATTCATTTGGGCTGCCTGGACTCTATTTCAAGTTCAATGTCAGAACATTTCAGCAGTTCCCTCATCTCGTGGTCCATCTCTGGGACATAATGTCTTCTGAATTTGATAGCACATGTTAGATACAAATGTAGTTTTACGTTCTATCAATTCAATTCAGTCTAAAGGCCTGATTTAGAGTTCAACATACAGGTTATTGCATCACCATATGGCTGGATATCCCGCCAGCCGTATTACAAGTGCCGTTGGATATAATGCACTTGTAATACTGCAGACTGGATACAAGCCACATTTGTGATGCGATAACCCATCTCCCGCAGTCTATTTCAGAACCTAAGTCAAAAAAGTCAAAGTCAAAAAGCTTTTATTCGGTTCATATGAGTACCTAAGTCATTTGTAAAGTTCAGCAGCCCTATTCATTTCTGAGCAACGTTCATCTTAAGTGAACTGATTTCTTGCGACAGGTTGAAACATTCAATGGACATTCCCAACTGTGCGAGTGAAAGATGTAGAGGGCTTAATTGGCAAGGCGCCAACATCATGACTTCTCTGGAAGATATTTAACAATTACTCTACGGTGTGGTAAACCCTTTTTCCAGTTATTTTCCATCCCATGCTTTCCTGATAATCAAGATATTCTAAATTGGGTTCTACAAATCATTTTATGCGTTTTAAGGTTCATTCACAATCTTATTTTGAAGTATCAAAATCTGTACTTAAGGTACCACCTGTTTGGCAAAATCTAGCACAGTAGACCAGTGTACCTCAGTAGCAGATTTCCTTTGCTGGCAATGCTCATAGCTCAGTTTTGCATGTGTGAATTCTTCACTCAGATTATGCCTGCCTTCTTCCTCGTCACCTGCTAAGCGTGAATGGCGTGTCCTGCAGCAAATCATCATTTAGCCAGTTGCCTTAATTGTAATCTGCAGAGACAACTGTGGATCTCCAAGAGACCCTCCTTGATATGGGAAGCTCAGTGGCACACTTCCCACCGCTTGTGTATAGAAAAAACAGGCAACAAGCCACTTTTATACCATGGATGTGTGGAGTGAGATGAATTAATACATACATACATAAATATATCTCACAAAAACGATTTAACTGTCAAACACCCTGCTCATCTTTATCATTCAAGACAATCGCATAGACCATCTATACGTTCAGCAACTTTTAGAAAGAGGCCAAGGAGAGTCATTGACAAAGTGTAAGGTTATTCATTCTGAGATATCCATACAAATCAACTTGTTGGAGTCATTTTGAAACTAGCAAGAAGGTAGACACATACAAAGAACATTGTCTGTAGAAGGACAGATGGAGTCACAAAATCCTATCTTGCCCCGAAGATAGAGAGTAATCAAAAATATAAGATACATTAAAAAGGTTGTCTTACTAGGCTGTCCTTCATGGAAGTCACTGACGTTCTGTGCAACTTGTCAATGCATAGATGTGGCCCCACATGACCAATATCAAAAGCAATGCAGCTTTATGGATAGACTTGGACACAGCGGGGTCAGAGGTATTTTTGTGTTCTGTTAATTGCTGTAGCTCAATTGGTAATTATCCACTTGACATACCACAAGTCCCTATCTCTCTGTGACTTGAATCCAATCACATATCATTGAATCAAAGTTCTTGATGTTAATCTTGCCTGTGTTTTCCTAGGGGTGGGCATAACTCGCATATTTCAGTGTAGCGCAATCATGTGGAATTACCTAAAATGTCAGAGAGATTCTGCTTGAATTGTGCGAGAAGAGTAATTCTGCAATTATCAATATTTGTTAGTGCAAATATGTGGCCTTGCATCCAAAATGGATGTGAGGATGCATTTTGTGCTAAGAAATAGATAAGAATAATAAGAAATGCAATAGAATGCAATTAACAAACGTGAGCAGCTACTCACACTAACTAAATGTCATGCGATAGTGGGGAAGGATTTTCCCCCAAATTACTTCAGAAATTTAGCACAATTTTCTTAGCGAAAAATGTAGCCTTGCATCCAAATTGGACAGGAGAATGTATTTTTCACTAAGAAATGGCGCTAAATACAGCAGAACACAAATAGCCTGTGCAAGCATCCTCTCACACTCGCTTAATATGCTCTTGCATTAGAACCTTTTCCCCCAAATTATTCGAATTTCATGAGGAGTAATAATAAAGAGGTAAACTACAGCTACAATTCTGATGGAAGTTTCTCACTTCCAAATGTCGTTTTACATTGTGTCGTTATTGCTGTTCCGTATTGCTGTGATGAATGATTCTGTTCTCCTTTGGAACATCAAGCAGGGATGTATTTACCAAACCCCCATTACCAAGGCCACTGGAATTAAGTGAGTGAGAGGAGGCAGCACTTTTGCATAATTACCGATTTGCCACATTTGCCACATAATCCAACATATGCTGCATAATCTCCAGATTTTAACAATAAAAAATGAGTTCTCTGCTCAAAAGGTTTAAAGGTTATTAAAAGTGCAGTGGCACCTGTCACAGCGCAGTGGAGGGACCTTTACAAAGGTTGACTGGTCACCTTTCTATTGTTTCTTGCTGTATTTGGGTGTTAAACTGGTACTAAAGAGATGCATTCTAGCCACATAATTTACTCAATTCTGCTGCATAAATTGGCCTTTCACTGCCACATAATTCCACTGGCCATGCCTGTGACTCTATCCAGAGTAACAGGTAGTTTCATTCACTAAGAAGATGCTTGTCCCTTGACTGCTTAGTGATATAGATTTTAAAAACCGAGAATAAACTCATAAAGACACAGTCATCTTGCTCCGGGACAGTTCTCCTGTATCTCCAAACTAACCACATGGCTACCCAGACACTATTAAAAATAAATATTTACAATCAATACACATTAGCTTAAATTGTCTCGGGACCGGCGCGCAAAAGTGTTGTGTTCACTCATTCATTCAAGCATAGTGTTTGCTTGAAACAAGGGCAATTATTTTCCAACAGAGAAAAATAATTGCCTTGAAATTACTATTTGCAATAAATACGTGTTTGAAGCTATGACGATTCCAAAGACTGCAGTTCTATTAAACTATTTCACTAAGTTTTAAGTTCTGTGATACTCAAAACAATGTCAAAACGGAGCATTTAAATTAATTTAAAACATGTTCAACTGTTATGTGTTTTTGCTCACTTTCAAAGACGCTTTTATTCCCTTCAGCATGCCTCACTGTGGAAGAGATTTACAAACATGGGCCACAATACATGCCTATAGCAGTTGAAAGATTTCTCCGAGATCCCTGAGATGTGTTTGACTGCCATAACAATCTTTTGCTAATGTGAATATTTCTGAAACATATTGAGGAATATGTCTATGTGTAATTGCTGGGTTCTCTCCACTGAAGGAGTATACGTTTTTTGGTTTCAGGTTGCAAATTACATATCCTGGTGTGTAAATTCTTGAGAAATAAAGAGTTGTGGTTTTTGATGATGATTGAATGATCACTGCAGACAAATTATAACAATAGAGTTCTTTCAGTGGCGTAACAAAACTTAATTGGCCCCCCTACAAAGTACATGGATGGGACCCCCTCCGGACTCACTCTGGAGCTCTCGGGCCATTCTTCAGGGCTGAGGGGGACCCCTGGAGTTTGGGCCCCCCTGCACTGCAGGGACTGCGGGGGTCTTTTGTAGTAAACAAAAATGGAGACTCTTCTTAGGTGAAGATAAGTAAGTTTCTTCAGAGGCAGCACGGACACCTGACCAGACCAGCCAGGAAAATCGAAAACCTCCAAATGTATTTTAACAGAACGTCGAGCACGGGGCATGGGACTATGACTATGTCACATGCCACGATCCCGGCAGCCCAAGGCATGCCGCCCACAAGCCAAGAGTGAAACACAACACATCTCCTTTGCTTCCAGGAACAGGTTTAATATGAAGATTAAATATCAGAAAAACAAAATATGCAACAAAACAATAAAACTATAAATAAAAAGAAACTCCATGTGTAATCCAGCATACATAAGAGAATGGGGTTGCATACCGTACCAATGAAGTTCAACAAAATTGGTAATACTCAACCCCACTACTTTCCTTTAAACGTAATCACAAATATAATGCTTCAAATATTCTGGCAACCTACGTTCCCGAACCGCTCTTCCCTTTCCAGGGGCCTCCCTTGAGGACAATTTGACATCCCTGTTTGTGTCATTGGACCCTTGCCCCATACCCATGAGTATGGATTCTGCAATGACTTTTCTTGTTTTTGGTACAAAGTCACCCTCCTAAGATTCCATGTCTGTCCACTCTGTAACTTAACCCAACCACCTCCTACTGACCTTACCTGAAAAGGACCCCTGAATTTGTTGAAACCTTTACTGACTCCATCAGGGTTAACTTTCGCTAAGTCATCAGGTTGAATACTTCTAGTGCCCCGAAACTTGTTGTTGTTGGATACACCTGAGAAACAAATTTCATAATTTTTGAGCAACCAGGTGGGAACCATTTTGGTGCCAGCTTGCCTCCCCCTCATTAATTCAAAAGGACATTGATCCATACCTTGATGTACTGTAGTGCGGTATGCCCATTAACATTTCTTTGATTTCACATTGTACATGAAAGTTAGAAGTTACTGCTAACTGCATAGTGCCTTTAACCAGTCTATTCCCCTTTCACATAGGACATTGCCGTGTGGATTGTACAATGATGTAGCAATGTACTTCAAACCAATCCTGTCAAAATATTCCACCATCTATTTTGACGTAAGCTGTGTTTCATTATCTGTAAGAAACATGGCTGGGATACCTTCCCTCTCGGAACACCTCACTTAGTACTTTGATGGTGGACTCTGTGGTGATTTTTCTCATAAACGCCAACTCCACCCACCTTGAAACCGCATCCACCAACACCAATGCAAACTTTTCACTGTCATGTAGGTCATTAAACAGACCAATAAAATCCATACATACTTTTTGCCAAACACCTTCTCCACCTATAACATGTTGAGATGGAGCTGGTCTACACAAACAAACTCGCAACCTCTCTTCAGACTCCTTACAACTGCTGCAGTTCTCCACCCACTCCTTCATATGACCATCCATCCCAGGCCACCAAAATCTTTCTTTTAATTGTTTACCTGTTAGGGTTTGACCCAGATGTCCCTCATGGGCTAAACTCATCACTCTACTTCTCACAGATTCGGGTGGTATGAACCTCTCACCCCTCAACACAACACAATGGCCCTGAGTCAAAATCTCATCCTGCAACTGAACAAAAGGTCTGAGGCCTGGTGACACAGTACTTTCCCTTGACACTCACTCTTTGACCATCCTGATGACACCAGCAAGAACATTATCTTTGCGCAACCCTTCCACCCAATCCTCTCTGATAATGACCTTACACAAATACTCAGTGATATCTTTGAGACTAGCAACAACATCCTCTGTAATCAAATCAGATGATGGGGCTTTAGTATCGGGTAGCCTAGACAGGCAATCTGCCACCCTATTACGCCAACCAGGTACATGCTCCACCTTACACATGAAATCTTGTAACCTAACTGCCAGGTGAGCAGGTCTCCCAGAACAGTTTTTTGTGCCATCAGGATTCAAAACTTCCAAAAGTGGTTTATGATCTGTTCATAGTGTAAAGGCAATATCCCACAAAAACACCCTCAAATGTCTGGTGGCCCAGGCACAGGCTAACGTCTCACATACAATAAATGAGTAATTTGTCTCCGTATCAGTCAAAGAACGCAAAGCAAAAGCCACAGTTCTCTTGTCCTTCATGTTTTTGTGCTAAAACGGCACCAATACCCACAGAGCAGGCATCCACTGTCAAAATGGAAGGTAAACCCGGGGTAAAAGGTGTTAAGATATTGGCGTCAGCAGTGTTCTCTTCCACCAGATTAAAAGCTTTATGTTGTTCTCCACCCCAAGTAAATTTCTTGCATTTCCTCAGTATTTCTCTTAGAGGTTCCACCTTGCGTGCAAAGTCTTGAACAAATTTAGCATAGTATTCCACCGTACCCATGAATGACCTCAACTTGTCTCTATATTATCTGGTACTTTTATGTTGACTATGTCACTAACCAAATCATGCTTGGGTTAAATGCCTTCTTTTGTGATGTTATACCCCAAATAATCAACCTCGTCAACAGCAAAAACACACTTGTCTTTACGCAAAGTCAATCCAGAACCGCTCAAACCTGATCCAAATGGTGTTATGATCTTTGAGATTCTGCCCATATATCAAAATTTGATCCTGAAAGAATACCACTCAATCAATACCCTTCAATATTTCCTTGATGATACGTTGAAATGCGCTAGCTGCTGAGCATAGACCAAACGGAAGTCTATTAAATTAGGAGGTGCCTTCAGTTGTAATAAACGATGTATACTTTTTTTAATCCAGATGCAGTTTGATGTGGTACGCACTGCGTAGATCAAGTTTTGAGAACTCTCTACCACTAGCCAAACTCAAAACAATCTCATTAATGTTTGGAAGTGGAAAACTATCCATGATAACACCCTTGTTTAGGCTCCTCAAGTCTACACAAAAGCAAAGCGAGTCGTCTGTTTTTGAGTAATTACCATTGGAGACAACCATTCAGCAGTCTCCACAGTTTCAATAAACTTTTCATCCAGCATCTGTTTGATAATGTCCTTAACTTGGGCCCTGGCAGCCATGGGAACATGTTTCCCTGACCTCACTGTCCTCCTCCCGCACCACTGCTACTTTTTTCCCTGTGGCTTTGAACATTCGGGCGTAATGCTCCTTTTTCCCACACTTAAGGCACTCCTTGCCTAAGGCAAAACAATGTTTTGAATCAGCCAAGTAGTAAGTACTACCACACCTACGACATGTGCGATTAGAGGTCCTTTGCCACGAAGACAGTGCTCTTACCAGTGTATGGTTTCCCACTGGCAATACTCCCCTTATTAGGCTTACTGCGCACCACATTCACCTCCTCAAAACTACTGTGTAGAGTGGCTACCTCCATTGCTTTGTCGTGTTGAATGGTTTTAATTTCCCTCATACATTTTTCTGACTCTTCTACAACTTTAGCAATCATAATAGCTTATTTTAAGGTGGGATTACTAGCAGCCCACAAACTTTCTTGAGCTTTCTTGCTGTAGCACAGATCTATTAATTGATCTCTAATCATGTCATGCTTCATAGTACCAAATTGACACTTTGTGGATAACTCCCTCAATTCATCAATAGTTTCACTAACCTTCTGTGGTTGTGTATAAAATTTGCATCTGCGCATGACCACATTCTCTTGCCTTGCAAATCTAGTGCGTAACCTAATAATGGCATTCTTGTACACATCATCTACCTCCTCAACCGAAGCTGGGAGATATTTAAAGACAAGTTGACTCTCTTTTTTACCCAACGCACCTAGTAATAGGGTTTTGTTACATACAGCTGAAAATGTAGTACCATTTAGCACCACCAAGTAATTCTCAAAACAATCACATCAATCCTCCCATTCCATGGATGGTTCCCTGGCCGACATTAGAAAAGGTGGTGGTGCAGTAATAGTATTTGCAATATTCATGATGAAATCAGAATAGTCAGTGACCGCTTACAACACTTTTGCCAAAACACAAGCTGTTAATTATTAGACTAATTGCAAAAGTGCAGCAGCAAAAAAATACTTAGGTTACACAATAGTTATTACAAGTTACGTAGATTTAGATGAAATTATTAATGAGAGAAGGTGTGCGTCACCACTAATGCACGCTTTAAGTTAACAGTGCGTATGCTCCACAAATATACTAAGGTGTGTGTGTGTCACCGTAGTGTTTCAAATTACTATAGGAGATGGTGTGCCAACACTGTACAAAACATAAAAATGTGCAGTTCATATAGAATTAGTTTCAGCCTTGTAACACACTGTTAACATTTATAGGTACAGTGTGCGTGTCACCGCTGCAGAAAATATGAAATGTACGCTTCCAAAAAAATGACGTGCAACCTTGTGACACGCTGTTGGCAATTAAGGTTTGAGTGTCACCGCTGCTGAAAACGTAAAATGCAGAGTTCCAATGGAATTATTTACAACCTTGTGACACACTGTTAGTAATTGACGATTACAGTGTATGTGTCACCGCTTCAGATAAGGTTATGTAAGCACTGCCTCTTTAATTAAACTGGAGGCAGGGTGGGTGATAATTCTTGTTGCCCGCTGTTGTCAATGGCAATCCACAAACACCACCGTAGACACCGTGTTAAGCGCTGGCACAGCCGCTTTAAGTTAAGCAAAGATTGTACCATTCTTGCCACTGCTGCTTTAAATTGAGTAACCAGCCAGGATGGGTGTCACCGCCCTTTTTCACAGGCTCCAATTGACACCCAGCTCAATGTGAAGAACGATAAGCCTGCATACTCTTCTCCGGGGATCAAGCGCATTTGAAGCAGACTCGCAGGGAAAGTCACATGTATACGCAGGTGAGTGGATTATTTTCGTAATCAACACGGCGCACAGGAATAATTAAGTTTTGCACATACCTCGGACCTGAAAGATTTAGGAAAATTTACCGCAAGTCAAACACTTCCTTAGTGTTGATGGTGAATGACGCGGTGTGTTTCAGCACTGCGTAGGTTCGTTGTTGATCCGAGTAGTCCGCTTTGCTGCCTCCCGTCCTGATCTTGCATGGTTCTCTCCATCAAAACGCCGCTGAAAATGTAGTAACCAAAAACGGAGACTCTTCTTAGGTGAAGATAAGTAAGTTTATTCAACGAAGGCAGCATGGATCTCCAACCAGACCAGCCAGGGAAACCGACAACCTCCAACTGTCTTTTAACAGAACGCTGAGCGCTGAGCGCGGGGCATGGATCTACGGCTATGTCACATACCGCTAGCCCAGCAGCCCGAGGCATGCCACCCACGAGCCAAGAGTAAAACACAACACCTGTGTTACGCCTCTGAGTTCTTCCTTGTATTTTCTTTTCCCTGCGGCCACACTTCTACTCCGGTAGTTTCTACCCCAAACAGCACACCCTCTTCTCTCCACCTGAAACCAGAATCCTTCAACCACAGACGTCACTATCCAAGTGATACATCACTATATTCTACCAATAGTCAACAATATTGAAACAATAAACTTTCCCATGCAAGTTTAGGGGAGCTTTTTATGACAAAGGATTTATTTGTTAAACTTAGTACTAAATGGGAGGGAAGTATACAATAGTAATGAGGGTCTAAGGGATGTTCATGGAGGGATTTAGGAAGGGATATCTACAGATCCACAAAAGAGTAAACCCATTCCTATTCACAAACTTCATTTATAAAGTTGCTGCAGCCAAATAGGGTCCCAAACAGTATTAAAGCACTCCCACTCACAGCTGGAGCAACTCCAGCACCACACAACCAACTACTGGTACCCCAACACCCCCTCATAGAAATAATTGTTTGGGACTTAAAATAAAACTCCATAGGAAATAATGTAGTTTAATTTAAATTAAATTAATTGAAAAAGTAATATACAAATAGTACATATTTTGAAAATATTTGTAACCTATTTTGATAGCATTTATTTGAATGTTAATGTAACAATGCATTTTATGAAATATAATTACATTATTTTAATTAGTTTCATACATCACTTTTAATAATTATTAGTGCATAGTGCATTTGTTTATTTTAGGTGAGAATATGTTTTTAATTTGATAAGATAATTTAATTGTAATTTATTATATTTTAAATATTTCAATTTTTAAGTCAACATGCACTTAATAGTGCTGTAGCATTTTACGGTTAGCTTAAGTATTATGGTGCCAATTCACAAAGGCATTCAAGCATATTTCAAGTAGTACTAGAGGAGTACTATTCACATGCACACTAATGCCTTTGTGATGTGACCCCTGTAGGAAAATGGGTTCTGATAGATTTACACCCCTGAGATTTTGCTTTTAGACTGCCCAGTATTTGAACTTTTTTTGGGAGTGCTTCTCACTAACTGAATCTATGTCACTGTAAACTCTGTTAAAATGGACTGAGAAAGCTAGCCACAAGTGTCAACTGTTTTAAACAAGGCTAGCTTATGTGTAGCTGGAGTAAGAGGCACTGGGTTGGCTGCTTGTGCACACGTGAACACACATTTTTGCACACCTCTGTAGGCTGAACAGGTTGGTTACTGTCCAGCATAGCACAGGTGTTGCTCGCCCACATCACCTCCCCTGGGTAGGCCTTGAACTGCTCTGCCTGAGAGAGTCAAGGGCTACAATGGAAAACTTGGGTCCCAGTAGATGGAAGGTTGGGGGCCTCATTATTTGTCAATCAATCAATCAATCAATAATTTGTAAAGCGCACTACATACCCGTGAGGGTTTCAAGGCGCTGGGGGGAGGGATGCAGCTGCTATTGGTCGAAAAGCCAGGTCTTGAGTTGTCTCCTGAAGGTCAGCAAGTCTTTGGTCTGTCGCAGGTAGAGGGGGAGGGTGTCCTGGCGGCTTGGTGGGAGAAGGATCTGCCTCTGGACGCAGTTCTCCGGGTGCGTGGGACCGTGGCCAGGGCATGGTCAGCGGAGCGGAGTTTTCTGTTGGGTACGTAGAAGGAGAGCCGACTGTTGAGATAGGCTGGGCCGGTTTTGTGGAGAGCCTTGTGTGCATGGATCAGGAGCTTGAAGGAGATTCTTTTGTCGACTGGGAGCCAGTGCAGGTTCCTCAGGTGGGGGGTGATGTGGTCGCGGCGCGGGACATCGAGGATCAGGCATGTGGAGGCGTTCTGGATTCTTTGTAGTCTGTTGATGAGCTTGGATGAGGCTCCGGCGTAGAGGGCGTTTCCGTAGTCGAGTCTGCTGCTGACTAGGGCCTGGGTGACTGTTTTCCTCGTGTTTGTCGGGATCCATCTGTAGATCTTGCGGAGCATGCGGAGGGTGTTGAAGCAGGTGGAGGAGACTGCGTTGACTTGTTTGGTCATGGAGAGTTTTGAGTCGAGGATGACTCCCAGGTTGCGTGCGTGGTCGGTGGGTGCCTGGGGGGATCCCAGTGACGTAGGCCACCAGGAGTCGTCCCAAGCAGAGGGGTTGCACCCGAGGAGGAGGATTTCCATCTTGTCTGTGTTCAGTTTGAGGCAGCTGTCCTCCATCCAGTCTGCGACGGCCTTCATTCCCAGGTGGAGGTTGGATTTGGCGGTGAGGGGGTCCTCGGTGAGGGAGAGGATCAGCTGAGTGTCGGCGGCGTATGAGATTGTGTTGAGGTCGTGTTGTCAGGCGATGCGTGCTAGTGGGGCCATGTAGACGTTGAACAGCGTCTGGCTGAGGGAGGATCCTTGAGGGACACTGCAGATGATCTTGGAGGCATTGGATCGGAACGAGGGGAGGCGGACTCTCTGAGTTCTGCCGGAGAGGAAGGAGGAGGTCCAGTCCAGGGCCTTCCCTTGGATCCCGGCGTCGTGAAGGCGTGTGCGTAGAGTGAGGTGGCAGACGGTGTCGAAGGCGGCGGAGAGGTCCAGGAGGATAAGGGCTGCCGTCTCACCGTTGTCTAGCAGGATCCTGATGTCGTCTGTGGCGGTGATGAGGGCGGCCTCGGTGCTGTGGTTGCTGCGGAATCCTGATTGGGAGGGGTCCAGGATGTTGTTGTTTTCGAGGTGACGGGTGAGCTGGGTGTTTACTATCTTCTCGATGACCTTTGCTGGGAACGGAAGCAGGGAGATGGGCCGGAAGTTCTTGAGGTCGCTCGGATCCGCCTTGGGTTTCTTCATTAGAGCGTTGATCTCTGCGTGCTTCCAGTTCTCAGGGAAGGTGGCGGTCTCGAAGGAGATGTTGATGATTTTGTTCAGGTGGGGTGCGATGGTATTGCTGACTTTGTTGAAAGACTCACAGCCTTCGCAACTATTAACTCAACACTATAAAAAAAAATAGGTTGTTGGTTGACTGGAGTGTGAGCCCTTGTTAGCGGGAGGCACAAACCACTCCTAAATTAATCTGTACTCAACCATTGGGTATATGGCACATGGCAGTCAAGCTTAAGTGAGGGAGTGACCTCCCTAACTTGCTCTCCTCGATCTCCGGCAGTGTTCCACCGCTACCCATCCCGGTCCACCACGGGTTATTCCCGATTCTGTGGAGGGAGTAAACGGTGGTGCAGCTACTCACTTCAAGCAGAAGGCAGTGGCGGAGCCACACGGTCAGCAGTCTAGCTTCTAGACCTATTTAAAAACATGTCCTCCACAACGCGCAGCGGATGCACAACAGAGTGAGACTGTATGCTGTGTGCTGCTTTTTACTGTTTTAACTTCGCCTGAAAACTTGAGTTATTTTATCTTGACACACGTACTCGGCAATTTGTTGACCTTCCTACCTTGCACTCCTCGATCTCCGGCAGTGTTCCACCGCTACACTTCCCAGTCCACCATGGGTTATTCCTGATTGTGTGGAGGGAGTAAGCAGTGGCGCAGCTACTCACTTCCGGCAGAAGGCAAGGGCAGAGCCACACAGTCAGCAGTCTAGCTGCTATAACTATTCAAACGCATTTCCTCCACACCGTGCAGCGGACGTGCACAGCGGGCACGCCACCGGCGCGCCAAAGGCAAGCCCGTCTGCGCCAGTCCGCATCCGGACGGGGCCAGGGGCCATACCCCCTGTTTATTTCTCTTCAGATAAGTGCCTGTTCTCCCCTGAATTCCTGTTACAATTCAGGGGGGCTCCTAATGAAAGCTGCCTACACTCCTTATCTCCAGCTAATGATATAGCTACTTGTACCAAGACCTCCTCTCAGAACCCTACACCTTATAAAATGTACTTATTAAACTGTAGGTTGCTGCCCAAACACTCTGCTGAAATTTCTATTTTCCTACAGGAGGAACTCCCTGACACCGTGTTTCTGACCGAAACATGGCTCAACTCCGAGTCTGAGCCTGTCCTTGTACAAGCCCTCCCCCCAGGTTACCATATCCCGCGAAAAGACCATGAATGCGGCAAAGGTGTTGGCATCACCATTATATGTAAGGACCAGTTTAAATGCTGCATTACAGAAGACCCTCTTCCTGACTGTGAGAATCTTTCCTTCTTGGTAAGCTTCTCGCCTACCTATACATTCTCAGGCCTACTAATCTACCGTCTCCCCGGAGCCTATGGACAATTTCTCAAAGTCCTCCCCGAAACTGTTGCCAACCTAGCTAGCTCCCCTTCCAATTTTGCGATGATAGGAGATCTAAACTTACATCTAGATGATCCAGTGAACTCAGCTGCTTCTGAGTTAGATAGAAATCTCTCACCATTTCAGTTTATACAAAGAGTATCTGGAGTCACTCACTCTAAAGGTCATCTACTGGACCCCATCTTTACTAATAGTGAGGAACTCTCTGTGGGAGTTCCCATCCCCCTGCCATGGTCAGACCACTTTTTGATTCCCCTATCATGTTGCATCATGGATTCACTCTCCTCTTTTAGCACGGTTAGTAGTCTGGAATGCACATGGGCTAAACTTCCCCTAGAACAGTGGGTTCTGGCGCATGAAGCTACTAGGCCTTCTTGCAAACCGAACCCCATCATTGCTAATGATAAGTTCAATGGGTGGATCGAGTCCTCTCTAGACCAGGTTCTCACAAAAAAATCCTCCCGAAAAAAAGTCAGGACCAACACCTCTCCGTGGTACTCCCCTTAGCCTTGCGAATATAAACAAGTCTGTAAAAGACTAGAAAGAACATGAAGAAGGGACTGCGCGGCATCTAGCAAACTAAAACATAGGGAGGCTATCAAAGCCTATCAAGCTGAAATTAAATCTACACAAGTCGCCTACTTTGAGGTAAAAATCAGCCTGGCATCTAACTCCCCGCGGGAAATCTTCCGCATTGCAAAGACTCTCCTCAAACTCCCCCCATCTCAACCTCCACTGATGGTGCTCTCAGCCGCTGCAACGCACTGGCAGAATTCTTTCACAAGAAAATCCAAGATATATACGTCACCTTCCCTCTTTCGGCCTGTCATAATGACCCGTCGCTAATGGATATCTCTCCTCCTTGCACTAAAGCTTTGTTAGAGGAAATTCCCCTGATGGACCTTAAGTCCTTAGAAACCATCTCAGCCCTTGTAAAATCGGACTCTCCCAGGGAACCTGCCCCCCATGCCCTGAATTTAGTTGCAGGAACAGTTCTTCCAGAGATACTGGAACTGATTAATTCCTCCATTTCTTCCGGAGTAGTGCCCCCACCATGGAAATGTGCCATGGTAAAAGCATTACTCAAAAAACCCAATCTGGACCCTGACCTCTTGGGGAATTTCCGTCCTATTTCTCTCCTACCGATGATTAGTAGAATCCTTGAAAGACACGTTAATTCAGTGTTATCTGGATTTTTAGAGTCCAACAACCTTTTGCACCTCTCTCAGACTGGGTTTCGGCCCCAAAAGGGTACAGAAAACGCTCTCTTAGCGGTGGTTGAATAGTCCAGGAAAATTCTGGACCTAGGAGGTACAGCGGCTATCATCCTCCTGGACCTCAGCACCGCATTCGATACTGTCAACTACAACATCTTGACTCTCAGACTCAAGAGTCTGGGAGTGACGGGGGTGTCATCACCTGGCTGCAATCGTTCCTGGAAGACAGGTCTTTTCAGGTCTTCGAAGGAAATACCATCTCTCAGCGTATGCCTCTCAGATGCGGTGTTCCTCAGGGTTCTTCTTTCGCCCTACACTATTTAATGTATATATGAGCCCGCTGGCTGAGATAGTATGCCCATTTGCTATAAAAATAGTCACATACGCTGATGACACACAACTTGTTGTGGCCTTAAACCATCTGGAAAATTCAACCTCCGGCCAGGGCCCCTGTCTGGAGAAGGTGGCTAACTGGACGGAGCTCTCCTGCGTGAAACTGAATGGAAAAAATATGGAGCTGATGCTCCTAGGCAATTCTCCCATCTTCGACTCAGGGTTACTGTGGCCAGACTGTCTCGGCCTTGCTCCTGCACCAAAAAATCAAATCAAAAGTCTGCGCATGTGGCTTGATCGCTCCCTAAACTTCGAACATCAGGTGGCGAAATTATCGGCCACCTGTTATGGCATTCTTAGGATGCTTCGCTAAATCCTCCCTCTTCTTCCCTTCCGTGTCAGAAGGCTGATGGTCCAGGCTCTTATTCTCACCCACCTGGACTATGGGAATGCCCTTTATTTAGGAGCCCCGCGAGCTACCACCTCTAAGTTGCAGATAGTTCAAAACTGCGCAGCTCGTATGCTCCTCCAGACGCCCTACCGGCATTCCGCCAAGCCAGAGCTGAAGGCTCTCCATTGGCTGCCAGTATTGGAGAGCATCACATTTAAAGCTGTATGTATTGCCCACAAGTCCTTTTGGGGAATGAACTGACAATTATGCAATCTATTCTGTCCCCTTACTGCCCTTACAGAAGACTTTATCCAGCCAACCTCCTCCTTGCCTCAGTCCCCCCCAAAAAAAGTAAGAAGTGGCAGGTGCTAATTTTCTTACAACGCTGCCAAGCTTTGGAACACCCTTCCTCTCCACTTACGTCGAAAGTCGAACCTTCTGTCCTTCCAGAAACTCCTCCAAACTTGGCTTTTTCTAAAATGCATCTAATCAAGCTGTCTGCTTCTAGTACTGGGATGCCATAGGGTAGCTACGTGTTTTATAAGTGTAAAAAAAACAATGTGTAAAGTATTTGTGCAGCACTTCAAACAATAATAAAGTGACATAAAACACAAGTTAGAATCTAGAGTGATGCTTAGTAAATAAAGTAGGACCAAAACAACAAATATCAAATTATTAGAACTAGAGATATGCAATTTTATCAATTTCAGCGAAAATTGCACCAAAAAGCACGAATCACCAATAGTGGATATCTGATTGTGCTGGCTCAGGACAAAGCAAAACCAAAGGAAATGATGGACGGAGTGTTGAACATTGCAAGCACTCACCCCCAGTCAACTGATCTGGGTTTAATCCACCACCGTTCTTTAGCCCACTCTGCCACCCCAGTTCAGACATGGCCATATGCAAATCAGTCTGACCCTATGCCTCATGGGAACAGTCCAGCCCTTACTGCCAAGCCATGTCTTCCCTGGACTGGAAACAAGCTTCCTAGGACCGGTTTCTGGCATTTCAGCCGTCTTCAGCCAGGCTTGCTTGAATCCAGTGGCAAAGTGAGCAAGGGACTCACGTCTGAGCATACCCTGCCAACTTATGGCGAACAAAGCAAAACCAAAGGAAATGATGGACGGAGTGTTGAACATTGCAAGCCCTCACCCCCAGTCAACTGATCTGGGTTTAATCCACCACCGTTCTTTAGCCCACTCTGCCACCCCAGTTCAGACATGGCCATATGCAAATCAGTCTGACCCTGTGCCTCATGGGAACAGTCCAGCCCGAACTGCCAAGCCATGTCTTCCCTGGACCGGAAACAAGCTTCCTAGGACCGGTCAAAGTCACAAGTTCACGCTGACCACAATAGAGCAAGGGCCAGCTTTAGAGAGTGTATCAGGCCAGCTGAACAAAGGTTCTTGAATCCTGGTTTGTGGAGCATTGTGAAGAGATGTGTCGAAGATGCTTCACGCAGCTGAAGCGATAAGTCGGTTCTGAGGGGCGGTTAGGCTGCAATGCAAGGTCATGTGTTGTTGAAGATCTCGTCGATGAAGGCTTCTGATGCATAATCTGGCATCAAGGATGCACCTCACAGTCGAGGTAATGCATCAGTTTTCAGTAGCTGCAAGGCTGCAATGCAAAGTTTGTCATTGTTGAGGATGTCGTTGATAATGTACAAGGGCCTTCAGCGAGCACAAATCAGGGAGCAGCAGTTCCGAAGATGATGCGGAAGCAATGCGTTGGTTCTGCTTGGTTCTGCTCAAAGTTACACCACACAGCAGATGAGATGCATCAGTGCTTCTGGAGCTGCACCTTAAGCCTACTTTCAAGTGTCCAAGACTGAGGTGGCAGCACTTGGCCGGGTAGACTCAGAGATGGCAGAGTCCAGGTGCAAGGTTCTTGCAAGCCTGTTGTGTCCCTAAGAGTTCAGAACAGGAGGCCAGGCAACTAACCATTGGTTTCATTCTGGGGTTCTAACTTCATGAGATGCAGGCAGCTGGTCAGCACAGGAGGTATGCAGTCCAGCAGATTGACAGTCCTTTCAGCATTACAGCATTACAGCAGTTTTTCTTCCAGGCAGGGTATCCACAAGTCCAGAAGTGCACTGAAGAGTTGGTGACTGATGTCCAATATTTATACCCTTCATGTCTTTGAAGTGGTGAGAGGCTTCTAAAGGCATTCCTTTGAAGTTCACAGGTGCCCTGCCATCCTGGCCCTGGCTCCAGACCAACTACAGGTGGTATGCAGCCCTTTGTATGGAGGCAGAGCACAGCCTATATAAGTATAAGTGGGGCTGGGTGCAGTTAGTCAGGCACCCTCTCACAGACTCACTCAGAGAGTCATGCACCCATGTACAAACCCACTCAGAGACTCATGCAACCACTTACAGACCCACTCTCGCTCTTAAGTATGTCCTCACAGACCTACTGAGACTCTCATACACTCACTCACAGATACGCGTATACACTCATACACCCTTTCAGACACCCATACAGTCACTCACACACTCAGTCACATACCCTCTCAGAGGCTTATAAACTCAGTCAGTCATTCACTCATACACTCATAAACTCACTCACACACTCACTCACAAACTGACTCAGATATACATGTACCCACTCACCCAGTCAATGCTTATGCATCTACTCACAGCCACCCAGAGGATCACCCTCCCAGTCACAGACCCACTCAGACACTCATGCATGCACCCATTCACTCACAGAGTTATGCTGTCACTATCAGACTCATTGAGACACTTATACACCCATTCACAGATTCACTCTCATACATCCACTCATGGAGCCACTCAGACACTCACAGGCCCACACAGTCACTCACACTGCCACTCATAGACCCAGTCAGAGACTTATGCACCCAGTTGGTTATACACTCAGAGATTCATGTACCCACTCACAGTTGCACTCAGAGACACACGCACCCACTGGCAGAACGACTCAGACACTCTTGTTTCCTGTCATACACCCACTGGGAGACTTATGCACTCACTCACAGACCTTCTCAGACACTCATACACGCACTTACACACCCACTTAGACACTCATGTATCCACTCACAGATCTAGTCAGACAGTGATATACTTACTTTCAAATGCACAAAGGCACTCATGTATCTACTCACAGATTGAGTGAGACTTACACAACCAATCACAGGCCTATTAAGACACTAATGCACACACTCATACAGGTACTGAGGCAGGCACACATTTAGTTACAGAAGTATTGAAAGACTGATGCACCGTCTCTCAGATCCCCTCAAATACTTATACAGTGAATGAGAGAGTTAGTGATACAGTGATGCATGCAGTCATAAATTACACTGAAAAATGTATGCACTGTGTTATAGAAATATTAAGGGAGTTGTACATGCTATTATACAGTGTTTAGATAGTAATGTGTTTACTGTGTTGGTTATAATACATTATGAAGTTATAAGTTTTGAATGTGGTGGTGGCTATTGAATGTCTCCATTTGTTATGCCATTTTGCGGCTTATTTGAGGTGACTGTAGCTATGGATATCATTGCGATGCCCGGCGTCAGCGTGTAAAAGGAAAATCGGTTTAAATTATTATTTTTATGCAAGCTCCCTACAAAAATATTACTTGAAACTGTGCAGTAATATACTCCTAGTGTCTAAAATACTGTAAAATATGTGCATATATGAGTTTTGCCCCACTTAAAAAAGTCAAGATCGTCGCGGTTACTGGAGTCATCGCGACTCTTTGCATCATCGCGGAAACGGGAGGTAGGGTTCAAACGCAGTTTTTTAAGAAGTTACTACAAATGTACAAACATGATTTTTAAATTAGTATTGTGTGTATTGTAATAGTTAGAATGATTTTTTTTAAGTTAAAGTTTTTGAATGTGGTTGTGGTCGTTGAGTGTCTGCTTTTGTTTTGCAATTACGCAACGTGATTGCGACCATTGTGACATCATCGCGAATTTCAAAGATTAAAAAATATGTTTGACAAGAAAATGAACAAAATGTTGCCCATTAGGGTGACTCTTTGTGCTGAGTGTGTGTATAAAACAGCTACAGACAAGGCTAGTGTCAAACATCAATTAAAATATCTGTATATATGTGTTTTAAAGTTTCTGAAAAACACACGAGTTCCACAAATACCGATGTCATCACAATGCACGGTGTCAACACTAAAATCAAAATAGTCTTTGTAGATGATTTTTCAGAAAACTCACTACAAAATATGTGTTTGAAAAGTACACTCATAAAGCTTTACTGTAAAATACATCCTAAAATGTCTATATATAGGTTTTACACTTTGTACAAACAACTTGCTCTTTGCGACTACCGGCGGCACCGTGTTGATGTCGGTAGTCGCAATTATAATTATTTTTGTAAAGGTGGTTTTCTCCTAAATTTATCATAGAAAGATAAGTAAAAACAATATCTTACTAAATATTTAGACTTAAACATTATTTTAAAAATGTCTTTAAATTTATTTTTCAGTATGTTAAATACATTTGCTAATCACAGATTCTCCACAGTAAACGCAACACTGATGTGCATATTCAAAAAATTCTTACAAATAAAACCAGTTATTAATATACTTTCTGATAAACACATACCAAATCAAAAAATGAGTGGTATATAATAAAAATATAATATACAATATCCAAATATAGAAAGAAAATACAAAAATCTTATTGGCCCACTTAAAAAAAATGAAACTTACAATTAAGAAATAGAATTAAAAGAAGCTTAGAAATTCACAAAAAAAACAAAGGTTACAGGGATGTTATAGTTAGGTATTAGCATTTAAAAAACCTTAGAAATTCACTGAAAAACCAAAGGTTACAGGAACATTATACTAAGGAAATGGAATTAAAAACCTTAGAATTTCACTGAAAAAAACAAGAGTTACAGGGACGTTATAGTTAGGCTCAGGTTTCACTTGTACAAAACCAATGAAATTCAGCTAACTCGCGCCCCCACAATGCACTACTTATAACCGCACATTTTACATCACTCATAGAAAGAAAAGTAAAAACAATATTTTACGAAATATTTAGACTCAAACTTTATTGGAAAAATGTCTTTAAGTGTATTTTTCAGTATGTGAAATACATTTGCTAATCACAGATTCTCCACAGTAAATGCAACACTGTTGTGCCACTCATAACATTCTTAAAAATAAAATCAGTTATTAATAAACTTTCTGATAAACACATACCGAATCAAAAAATTAGTGGTATATAATATAAATATAATATGCAATATTCAATTATAGAAAGAAAATACAAAAATCTCAGAGGCTCACTTAAAATAATGGATGTTACAATTAAGAAATAGAATTTTAAAAAAGACTTTCAAATTCACTGAAAAAATAAAGGTTATAGGGATGTTATAGTTAGGAAATGGAAAAAAACCCTTAGACATTCAGTGAAAAAAACAAGAGTTAAAGGGACGTTATAGTCAGGCTCAGGTTTCACACATAACCAATGAAATTCAGCAGTTATAGTTTGCTGAGCTAACTATAACTCGCGCCCCAGCAATGCACTACTTATAACCTCACATATTACGTCACTCATGACATGGACAATGACATCGCTGATGACATCACTGATGATATATCAAATTACAGCACTGATGACGTCACTGCTGACATCATCCACAGAATTTCTGACATACCCACTCATACCCCAATATAACCTTTCATGCACCCACTCCAACTTCCACACTACCACTCTCGAAACCACTGACACAACCATACCAGTACTTACACACCCACTCACTGATTCATAGGTCTACACACACATCCACTCAGTCACCCATACAGCTGCACGTATGCCAACTCACTCCCTACTACAGTCACTGATATATCGACTCATATAACCATTCAGCTACTCACACCCTGTCAGTCATTCATAGAGCTACTCACACATCTACTCACTCACCTATTGCATCAATCAGACAGCCATTTACTCACCTATAAAGTTATTCACACACCCACTCATTTATACAGATACTAACACATACACACACCCTCACTAACCCATACAGCCATTCTCACAATCCCTCACTCACACATACAGTTACTCATATACTCCAACACTCATCTATACTGCCTTTCACATATCCACTTACTCACCCATACACCTCTGGCACATACATTCACTCACCGACACAGCCATACCCACACTCAGTCACTTATAGAGCCCTTCTCTTACACACTCACTAACCCATACATCCACTGACTTACCCACTCACTCATCCATGCAGGCAGTCACACTCCCTCTCATTCACACACACTCCTACAGCCATGCTGATACACAGACAACCAATCAATTATTTATACACCCACTCATGTACCCACTCATCAACCCATACAGCCACTTAGACACCATCTGACAGATTGGTACAGACATTCAGACAACCTAATCAGTGACCCATTCATTCACTGAGACACCTAATCACTCACTTTTACAGTCTGTCATGCTCCTACTGAAACAGCGATACAGGCACTCATACACCCACTGATTCATCAATACACCTTGGTATATATATTTAACATTCACACACTTTCAAAACACTCACAGTCACTGGATGATGTCATCAGTAATGTCATTTGAGATGTAATCAGTGATCTCATCAGTGATGTCACTCACCATGTCATTAGTGATGTAATATGTGAGGTCATAAGCAGTGCATTGTGGGGGCATGAGGTATAATTAGCTCAGCTAACTATAACAACTGAATTTTATTGGTTTTGTATGAGTGAAACTTGAGCCTAACTATAATGTTCCTGTAACTCTTGTTTTTTCCAGTGAATATATATATATTCCGGGGCTCACTAAGGGCATTTATTAATGAGGGCATCCATAAGAGGGAATACTAAGGACTGCATATCCCAGACTGCAACGTGTTGCTCATTCAGAGCAGACCAATCAGGACCCACGATATCGCATATCAGGAAGTTGCAGTCCTTTATGCCTGCTCTTGACCGCTACTGCCTCTGAGGAAGAGTTGATCTCAAAACGCGTTAGGCGGTGGTCAGCTGCTTTTTAAAGGACTGGATAATGTGAACTGCTCGTACTAAAAAAATATTGATGGGGAAAAGCGGTCTGTTGTTTCAAGTGCTGCTCAAGTGTTGGACACCCCACGGAGCGTGATGTATTTGGTGGCAGTCCTGCCGTCGAGCGAGCACCACCCCAAAAACAGGGGGCCACAGAGCTTGATGTTACGGGACTCATATGTGGAGCACAGATCCTGGATTTAGAGCAGACGCACATTCCGGGGCTCGCTAAGGGCTTTATCAGAGCATTTATTAATGAGGGCATCCATTAGAGGGAATATTAAGGACCGCAAATCCCAGACTGCAATGTGTTGCTCATTCAGAGCGGACCAATCAGGACCCACGATATCGCATATCAGGAAGTTGCAGTCCTTTATGCCTTCTCTTGATCGCTACTGCCTCTGAGAAAGAGTTGATCTCAAAACGCGTCAGGCGGCGGTCAGCTACTTTTTAAAGGACTGGATAATGTGAACTGCTCGTACCAACAAAGGCTTGATGGGGAAAAGCGGTCTGTTGTCTTGAGTGCTGCTCAAGTGTTGGACACCCCACGGAGCATGATATATATATATATATATATATATATATATATATATATATATATATATATATATATATATATATATATATATATATATATATATTATCTACTGGCGGTCGCCAGTAGATAGTTATAGTTAGGACCGTGTTTCCATAGGAAATCCGCAACATTCTATTTGGAATAACTTTGGCGCCGGTCGACGAATCCTCGCGAAACTTTCAAAACTGATGGGGCGCTACGCTCCGCTCCTACCCTGAAAGTCTCGGGGGGATTCGTCAAGCGGGGGCTGAGAAAAAAGGGGGGTCCCAAAACGCGTTTTCCCCATGCATTTTCCCATAGGACCTTTAGTCCGAGCTACAGCCCGAACGGCTGAACAGAATTACTTGAAATTTGGCAGAGGTAGTCCTCAGGTCAAGGATGTGCCTTTTGTAGGTCTGGTGTAAATCTGTTCAGTAGGTCCTGAGAAAATAGCATTTAAATCAATATATATATCTGTAAGCGCGCTCCGTGCGCTTACCGTAAGCTTACCGTACGCATACGGTGCCGTGCGCGAGCTCAATTCTGATTGGTGGTTACATGACTGTAAACATTCGAATCGGTCGAAATCAGGAAGTGTCGGCCGCCATTTTCTGTCTCTCGCACTGAGAAACAAAGGTGGGGAACGTGAAAAGGGGGCAACGAAGAGAGTTGCAGACCCCCTAGTGTTTGTCAGGGGGTCCAAGAAGGACCCAAAAGTACGAAAAATACATTTAATAATTTAAAAAAAAAATCGCTCCGTGCGCGTACGGTAAGCTTACCGTACGCGCACGGGAAAAAAAATAAAAAAAATAAAATAAAGAAGTAACAATCACATTTATTAAATAAATTAAAGGACCCACAAGGGAGAAAAAAACAAATGTTACTGTGTAAAAAAAGGCGAGGCGCGCACGGCATGGACTGCGCAACGTGGGTGCTCGGTGCGCGAAGCCCACAGGGTGTGCGCACAGTGAAAAACCAGAAAAAAAAATAAAAAATAAATACATAACATGTAAAAAATTTTAAAAACCGTACAAATTCACTGAAAAAACCATAGGTTTCACACACGTTATAGTTAGGAATTATCATTTACAAAACCTTGCAAATTCACTTAAAAAACCATAGGTTTCACACATGTTATAGTTAGCTGTACATTTCACTCGTAAAAAAACAATGAAATTCCACGTTATAGTTAGATCAGGTAACTATAACTTGCGCGACCGCAATCCACAATGTGTAATTTCAGATGTCATCATTGATGTCATGAGTGATGTCACTGACCATGTCATGAGTGATGTAATATGTGACGTCATCAGCAGTTTATTGTGGGCGCGCAAGTATAGTTACCTGATCTAACTATAACGTGGAATTTCATTGGTTTTTTACGAGTGAAATGTACAGCTAACTATAACATGTGTGAAACCTATGGTTTTTTAAGTGAATATATATATATACATATACACACACACACACACATCTATATATATATATATATGTACATTCACTGGAAAAACAAAGTTTAAGGTGGCATTACACATAGGTAATATGTAAATTGGAATTACAGAATCCTAGAAATTCACTGAAACAAGCAAATAGTCACATATGTTCTGGGTAAATGGGCAGGGCGTACAGTGAACTATTAACAGGTGAATTATAATTTGTCGCTAAGAAAACTTAGGTTCTCACTATTTGCAGTAAAATGCAAATTTTAATTGAGTTAACATCGGATATGCAGGTTCTTGATCTTTGCATTATGGTTTCCAGACTGCACTCCCCTGCTAAATGGAATGCTACTTCTGAATTATATTGTATTTGTTTAATGTAGCATACACATTCTTTGAACTAAAATGCAAGCTGTTACAAAGATTTTTGCAAATGGATTGTTTGCAAAGCATTACAGAAATATGCCTGCTATTATTATTGTGTCTGCTTATAAAGGTATGTAAAATTGGATTTGTCATTGGAATTGCTGAAATGTTAGTCATTTCCTTTAATTTTATGCAAAAGTAACCTAGTACAGCTCCTACATTCTTTGCTCTAACTCCCTGATTTGCAAATGTGAGTGGAAGATTGACTTTAAATTTCCAGCGATGATTAGCTGCCAGCTCTAATCAAATTGTAAAGTAATTAGCAAATTAAAGCTTGATTAGTTCTCCGCTTGATTTAGTGAAATTATAGTTTATGCTGTTAAATGACTAGGGAGGAGAGCTACTTGTGTTTTTGAAGTCTGTGGTAGCATTTTAAACGCACACAAAGTGATCTTTTTCGTTTTATCATTTGTTTCTTTATCAACCTTGCAAAGGCTTCTTTCATTATGACCCACTTGCATGCACCCTGTAAAAAATACAGATGATATTCAGAGCCGTAGTGAGTCCTACTTTCATTTTCTAGCCATTTGTGTCTTACCCAAAGACAACTTTTATCCACCACTCTTTCTGTGATTTTTGAACAAATGTTGTCATCATATATTGTGTTACAAATAGTGAATCTATCCTTTTTTGCTTATTGGATTCCCGTACATGTAGCCAATGAAATACAATTGAACAATCTCAAGTAACCTTTTCATAGGTTTCAACAGTCGATCTCAAAGCTCCCCACAATGTCCTAATACTCCCAGAATTGCCCAAAATAGCATCATTATACTCTCACATAGATGCTAATAGTCATTTAATAGTCATTTACATATTCCAGAGGAAACATTCACAAAGCCCAAACATACCCTCAGGTATCACTAACAAGGATTATATCACTGAAAAAACAAAGAGTAAAGTGACATTATAGTTAGGTATTGTAATGATATGTAAATTTACGTCACAAAACCCTAGAAATTCACTGAAACAAGCAATTAGTCAGGCACATTCTAGTCACACAGACACGGTTACAATGAAATATTGAAAGGTGAATTATAATTCAAGTGTCCTTTAATATATAGTTTCTCACTATTTACGGTAAAATACAAATTTTATTTGAGTTAACATTGGATATGCAGGCTTTTACTTTTGCATTGTTCTTCTAAATCACATTATATGTGTATTATGCTGATGTATTTTTTATTATAAATTGTTGATCTATCATTCCCTTACATGTAGCCAATGTAATACATTTGAATTATGTCCAAGCAATCTTTGCATAGGTTTCAACAGTCAATCTCAAAGCTCCCAAAAGTTACACAGTGCTCCCAGAATTGCATAAAATAGCACCATCATACTCTCACAATGATGTTAATAGTCAGGCACATAGTCCAGAGCAAACATTCACAAAGCCAAAACACATCCTCATGGAACACTAACAAGACTTACATCACCTGTCTAAAGGACATTTATTTAGTTTCCATCATGTTTTAAATACCCATTACCATTTGCATACCTCCAAGAGTCTTGGTGATCATTTTTAATTGATTTCAATGAAAAGGTAGTAGAGTATAGGCTTCAAAGTAGAACTCTTGTGTAAAGCATGCTATGATACTCACTTGCATACGCATACTGTCTCAAGCAATGGGCTTTTTAGACAACAGGGCTCATAGTTTTGGGGTAGTAACTCAACCATAAATCTTCCCATCAGAACGCATAAGGAAGTCAAATATAAAAAACAATATTTTAATGACTACAGAGTAACTATGAATTAGGAATTGATATTGAGGTAAAAGTATAAAAAACACAAAAAGATCAAATAATGGTACACAGAATTGAAAGAAGGTTAAAGATGCTAATGCTGTTGATAAGTATGGAGACACTGAGGGTCCTTTGGGTGAACTAAAGACCAGAGACAACTGGTCATGCTTCAAAATCACACTCCTATACAATCTTGGCAGTATACTTATATTTCAGAATCAGAACAATGTGAGCCCAGAATACAAAGTAATTTTTATCATAAAAATATGGTTCCAACTAAAAATATCCTAATTTGTGTCTTTCAAACATTCACAAAAGGACTGCTTACAGGTGGAAATGGTTTTACTACTGCGGATTTCTTTGACACAACAGCGTAGAAATCCAATTAGAAATTTCTCTGGGTAGCGCTTAGTTGGTAGAAAAATAAGTTCCATCTTCAAAAATAGTTCTGAGGAGGTGGAGATGTGTGCTGGTGAGTAGACAGGTCTTCCCTGCAACTGCAGTGACAGAACCTACCGAAGTCTCTGATCACATCTATCAGCTACCTGGCCATCTGCCATGTAGTCAGGTTCACTAGTCAGCAGCATGTACAGTGGCTGAGAAAAAGGGAGCAACAGTTTCCATTGTGCTGCATGCAAACAGAAGAAGAGTTTCCAACATGATGACATGATGAAGGATCACTATTTTGGCCGTGCTTCTATTTCTGTGACCCTTGGAAATAAAAGAAGGAGTAATCTTGCTTAGAGTCTTTTTCCTCTAAAATAAGTGCCTATGTTGCCCATTGGCAAGCATTGACAGAACATAACCAGCCTCAATGGGGGGCACAAGGTGAGGTTTGCCTTTTAAGGTTGAATTATGATTGAAATGTGGGACTTGAACATGGTGTCCCTGATGATATGGAGCTACCTGGAAAAATAAAACACCAAATAATTATATGACAGAATATCGAGAACAACAATATTGTAACACCAGAGTAGCATCCCAAAAATATTGGCAACAATATAATATTGAGTTTACATACTTCATACATAAATTACAGAAATATTGAGTGAAAATATCGTTGAACAGGTTATCATCAAAAAAGGTAAGTATATAAAAATAATCCAATCCATGTCATTTATTTAAAATATTAAAAAACAAAATTATATTTTTTCAAAAGAATGTATTTAGTAATTTAAATAAAATATATACATAAATATATAAAAGCTTTCTCTAAAAAATATAAAAAATTGTACAAAACTTTGTATTAAGAACATTAATATTAACTTATTAAGTTAAAATGAAACAAAATCACAGAAATATAATTTAAACACAACAAAACAAACAAACATATCACACATAATAATAAAATTAATCTAATTTATACTGAATACAATTTAAATTTAAAAAATACAATTCTTGTTTACGAATAATATAAACATAATATAATTAACCTCTTCAGTGCCCCGCCCTTAACACGCCCTGTGCCGGGCGTTTCATTAGCGGGCGGGGTTCATGACGAGATAGTCTCGTCATGGGCACAGCGCAACCGCGCTCCATGACGAGACTATCTCGTCATGGGCACTGAAGGGGTTAAAATAATACAAAAATACACAATAATCTAAAATTAAAATGAGAAAAAGTGTTGGACTTTACAGCGGTCAGATTTACTATTCAAACAGCAATTTAAGAAAATTTTGTGAAAGTGCTTGGCTTTGTAGAGGTTACATTAACTATTTCCACTCCAACATAAACAATATCAGGGAAAATATTGGACTTTTTTCAAGTATTCGAGTTCTGATTCCCACTCCAAAGTAAGCAAAAACAGGAAAAGTGTTTTGTTTGGAATTTCTGGGGTTATATTTACTAGTCCAACTCCCATCTAAGCAACAGTAGGGAAAGGGGTAGACTTTGGAGGGAGTTACATTTATTGTTACTACTCCAATCTAAGCTACATTGGGGGAAGTGTTGGACTTTGGAGGGATTAGATTTACTATTCCCACTTTAGCCTAATCAAAATAATGGAAAGCATAGGACTATGGAAAGGTTAGATTTACAATTACCATTCTGATCTAGGCAACAATATGGAAAGTTTTTGACTTTGGAGGGTTTTAATTTACCATTCCCACTCTAATCTAAGCAGCAGTAGGGAAATTGTTGGACTTTTGGAGCAATTACATTAACTATTCCTACTTCAATTGGACTTTGTAAGGAGTGGATTTACTATTCCCACATCATCCTAACAAAATCATGGAAAGCATTGGACTTTCAAAGGTTAGATTTACTATTTCCGTACCAATCTCAGCAACAGTAGGGAAATTGTTGCTCTTTGGAGGAGTTAGATATATCATTACATTTCGTTATTTATCATACAAACATTAAAATATATAACAATATAAACCTTTTGAAACATATGTAATATGAATGATGTATGCATTGTAAATAACTACATTAATTAAATGTAATAGAAACAAATTAAATGGAATAATGAAAACATGATTAATAAATATATAATACAATAAATACATCTAAAATTAATATGCATCCCTCCATGCTACACAAAACACCATACACATTTAAATAAATTATCAATAAAAAACGAATAACATTAAATTAGTAACTAAATAAAAACAAAATTAAACAAATGATGAAAATAAAATTTATTAAAATATGTTTATTATTGAATGCATCTAATAACTAACAAATAAAATACAACAAATATTTCACTTAACACAGGATGAAATACATAGTTTACACAATGATCAAGTAATCTCGTAAGAAACCTAAATGAATATTTCAAATAATTAATAGGAAAAAAGATCCCACCCAAATCCCCTACAAACTTAACCTCTCACTTCCAAATTATAAATTAGTAAAAACAATGAAATTTTAAATTGCACATTAAAAATCACAAAATTAACTTAAATAATTAAAATTACAATTAACAATTTAAATAATTAACAGAGTTATGAATTAACATGTAATATACCTACAACGTAATTTACAATAAAAACAATGAATTTACAATATAAATAACTTCCCACCCTATTCCTCAAGAAATCCAACAAATTGCTAAATGATTCACAGAATCATTGATTAGATATTTGATTTACCTAATAATTCATTTAAAATAATAAGCAATAATTTACATTTTAACTATCTTTCCACCCTATTCCCCTACAAACCCCACAACTCACTACTAAATTATAAATTAGTTGTTCAACTGTAGACAATTTAAAATACACATTGAAAATCACAAAAGACACTTAATTAACCTAAAAATTAATCAGTTAGATAATATATATAATTAATGACTAATTTGATATTTAACTTACATAAACAATAATTTAAAATAAGAAGCAGTAATTTATTATGTAAATAACTTACCACCCTATTACCCTACAAAATGAACCTCTTAATACATTATAAATTACTAATTAAATGTAAATTATAATTGCACATTAAAACTTACAAATTGCACTAAAAATATAAATCAATTATTCTAATAGTACAAATACCTAACAATAATATAACTGATATATGTTGAATGACATTTAATATTACTATAGTAAAGAAATTAATATATTCAACAATATTTCCAAAATTATGTTATATTCCTAAAAAGCAATGTTCCCTTCTATATTCTGTCCCATGATATTTGTGAGCTTGCAATATTTTTGACACAGTATTGTTGCATTACAATATTTTAGTCATTCGCCCCACAGCATACATTGTAGTGATACTTTGAACATGAGACAGAACAAAACTTTTAACCTGATCCAACCTTTAATGGTATATCCACAGAAGGCTAGATTAAAAAAAGGGTTTGCTAAGCATGAGTTTCCTTGTCTTGGCCCTGTTCATATGGCTGTCCATTTTCTTTTGAGGTAATTGACTTCACTGGTCACAGATAAGAGACTCTCAGTGACTACACCCAAAACATTCACTGTCCTGGAGAATATATTTCTATATCACTCAGCTTCAAGTTTAACTTAATTTTCACTGCTACTCAGAATACCACCAGCAAATTCTCTTTCTTGCTTGTATTAATTGAGAGGCACAGTCACAATTGACTGTTATGCAGTAGACTTGAAATGGAGAACAAGTCTGAATTGAAGCCATCTATCAACAGCACAGGGCCGGCTTTAGCGTTGGTGGGGCCGGTGCGACAATTTTTTAGTTTATAATGCTACTTATCGTTATATAGATTGTCAGAGCACTTTACACATGAAACATACTATACAGAGACAAAGAGTGATGCAAGTGTAAACATCAATGTATTTGAAATGTTACCTAAGACAATGAGAACCACCTGGTGAAGGAGTTACATGTAATCCATATTGGTAGGCATTAAATGTTAAGAGCGCTTGGTCTGGAGAAATAAAGGGGCAGATTTACTATGTTTCCACACAGCAGATTAACCAAAGATTCTGCACTGTGTTGCATGTAAAGGAGAGAGCACAACAGCACCAAATTTACTATGACTTGTTTTTGCTATGCCCCCTAGTGCTGCGCATGATGTTAAGCATCGGTTCCGTACTGGGCCGGTACCCTTCCAGCACAAAATTCTATGCTTTGACAAAGGTGAATAGGACTTCAAAAAATAAATCTTTTCTACAACTTTACTCCTGCTCAAGGAGGCATATTTCTTTATGCAAATCCCTTCTTACCAAAGTTAGTAGTTAGGGATTAGCGTCCATCCGTGGGTGCATGGGAATGTACATGTACCAACAAAAGGATGCCTCCTTTATGTAAAGAGATGCATAGTGCTATTCTGTGTTACATTGTGGCTACTAAACAATTAACTTCTGGATTTGCGCTTGAAATATGCCCCAAAACAACACTTTGAACCAAGTTTGCATTACTTTTTTAGATAAAAACCAGGCACAAAGTGTTGGTAATCCACCACATAACTCAGGATTTTAAATGTAGCACAATGATTGGGGGTGTCATAGGAATAAAATTGTATTGCTACCCAAAGAAACTCTTTATAGCAACCTTAAAATAATGAGAAATGGAGGGGGAAAAAATAATGTTCTAAACATCTGCCGAACAATTTGCATGCAGTGCTTTGATACCAGTCCATAGCTCAATGTGCAAGATTAGGTTTGCAAGTTATAAAATCCACGTAACAAAGAATCTCAATGACAAAAGCAGTAACCAGTGAGCTACCTACATAACGTACTAATCTGTGATCTACAGGTCACACACTGTGCTTTGCAGCGAGAGCATTAATGCTCTATGCTACTTTATCATGAGACAAAATAGTGACTAGCAATATCGTAGATATTCTAGTGACAGTTAGGTACTTTAACCACTAGAGTTATAATGATGTTTTTATTATATTATTATAGCCCGCCGTAGTGGGCTACACTGGCCAGTAAAGGCCCGCTCCTGCGTTAAAGGCCCGAGCCGAAGGCGAGGGACTTTAACAAGGGACCAGGACTTTAATAGCTGGTATAGCCCTGCTACGAAGGGCTTTAAGGCTATTGGAACATTCTGCCACTAGGGGGCAGAATGTTCTAGCAATTAAAACAAAGACTTCGCGAAGCACAAGGGAATTTAAATCCCCTCGAGCTCCGAGAGGCCTTTGTAAAACATTGGAATGTTGCTCTGCGGGCCTTTACCGGCCCGTAGAAGCAGGGAGCACTCTATTGTCTTCAATGGAGCTCCCAACATTCCAATGTTCTAATATCCCTTGAAAACTACTGGTCTATGCAGTCTGCTCTTAACTCGCATAAGCCATGTCATGCAATAGTTGCTCCCTTGGCCTTGGTGTCCAGTGCGAAGGCGCTGGTCCCACCGCCCTAAAGTCAGCACTAGAACAGGAGCCCCGACTTTGTGTCATCAGCAGAGATATGGGAATCCTAGCCCTGGGCGTCTAGTTTGTCATCTGAAAATGTCCTATAAACATTGAAAAGCACTAGGGTTGAGAGGATCAAAGGTCACACCACAATATGATGTAGCCACTGAAGCTTGACGAGCACCCATGATCAACTGGAACGTCTTATCTGATATAAAAGAGTGATATCACTTGAGTGAATGGGCTGAGACCCCAGCAGCTTGCTGTAAATAATTAAGGACAGTGCAGCTGAAAGTGCAGCCGATCACTCACCTGTGATATCCAGGAGACTCTTGAGCATCCATCTAGGCTGACTCATTACTATCATGAGGCCTGAGACCCATCTGTAATTCACCTGGCAGATTTCTTTTCATTTAACTTTTCAGAAGTGGGTTAGCATATGACTGATACAGGTTTGTGAACAATCAATACAAATAAATGAGTAAGTAAAATAAATACACATAAAAATGTATTCTACTGTTGCTGGTTGTACTGACCTTCTTAGACCTTATTAGAGGTGGGTCCTTGAGTGGTGGGTTTTTTTCCACTAAAAATATAGTCAAAAGCTAAAATTGGCAAATAATTTATTTTTCATTAAGACATATTCATAGACTTTATAAAGTACATGCAATATGAAAACTGAACATGGAGAGGTGTTGGTGCATTTGATTTTGCTGTCCAATGATGCAACATAAACACCTGGTAACTTATTTGTCCGGATCCCTTTCAAACATGCCTGCCTACATCTTCAGAAACGGGACCTATAAAATATGATTATTAATGTTTAACAGACAGCTGTCTGCAGAATGAGTTGATTGTAGTACAATCAATATCGTTTCCACAATTGATGGCTTACTAATAAGACAAGCATACTCCAAAGATAAGTCAGGTGGTAAAGCTATAGCATTCTAGTTTCCAGTGATTAGGTTAAAGACAACTACACTTTACAAGGTTCGAAAAATATATAAAATAATAGTTGCCTACAATAAGCTTATATTGCATCTACTATTAAGTGTATTCTGGCATATTAACTGGTGTTCTTCTGTGCTATGCCTTATTTAATAATAACTGCCATCATTTATAAGAGAGCTTAACCTACCTTTGTATCCCTGAAAATATGAGCAGTCATTTTATCAGCCTGTTACTTTTGTCCTCGACTGACCCATATGAATCATAATGGTGCATGAAAAAGATGAATAGTTTTGCTCTAAAAGAGAAAAGCTATCTACTGGATATGCCAGTTTTGGTTAGTCATTTGTTGGGTATTCTCACATACTGAAAAATACCTTGTCTAGGACAATATTCAGAGAATGCATGGCTTTTTGTGCTCCTTATTAGAATTCTTCCATGATATTGACACTTGTAGGTCAAATTAAACATCATTCAACCGATACCTGACGCAAGGGTAGAAGACAGCCTCAAGCAATCCTTCCTCTTGAGGTTTGAATTCCTTTTATTTGCAGCTTGCACTGCATGTTTGTTTCTATTGCCTGAATGCGGTGTTTCTCAAACCTTGTGTATTTGGTATGCGAACTTGAGTTTATATCTCTCCCCCATCTGTTCCTCTGATACACTTCGTATGGAAACTGACAAATAAAGTAGGATAGGTTACTACTCTTTCACTTTAAAAAAGCCGGTCAGTTTTGAGCTTGATGAGAGATAATTCACTATTGGACATTGTAGGATATAGGCTTCTTTAACATTGTTCCCCAATTTTCCACCCTTTTTTGATGGTTTAAAAACTCAATTGACTTCACCTCTGCTAATGAGGAGTAAAGTGTGTGTGCTCCTCCTTTAAACATTGTGAAATTGGCTTAACCCTAGTTGGCATTTTTATCTTTTTCTGTAAAGTTAAATGGCACTTATGGACTGCAGCATCGATTATGTCATCTGCTTCAGCAACAGAGATAACATTCTGACTGCAGCAGCCTAAAACCTGCTGCACTGACCTGTCAACAACCCCTGATTTTAAATATTAACAAGTCACCCTAAGTACACCTTGACATCTTAGGGTGCCTCATATGCAAAAGTGTAATGTGTGAAATTATAATAGGCACACTCCTCCAGTGACTACCCATAAGCTATTTTCACTAGGAGGGCAGTAGCTGAATCCTATAAAATGTCGGAGTATAGTTTGTAAACTTTAAGGAGTCTGCTACAAAGACCAATTTTCATATTTATTAAAACTTGAATTCATTAGTGAAGTTAGATGTTTAGTAGTTATTTAGGAAAAGTAACTTTTGTAAAGTTACCTTTTTTCTGCTGGAAGCTCCTGGCGGCTAATTTGCAATAGTACTTCAGCAGCTGTCCAGCCAGTGCCTAGGCTTAATGAGGTGTAAAAACTGTTCCCAGAGCAGGAACAATGGACTGGGTGTGGGATAGTGCTTTTCTTCCTCATGCAGGAAGAGTAGTAGGATGGATCCAGTGACTAACTCAACTAGAAGGAACGCTCCCTCAAAAATTGGTTTTGAATGACTAGAGAGGAGGGGACTGCTCATTTCAATGCCCACATCTCTGTGTTGGCACATAGGCTCTACACAAGGGAGAGAGGGTTTCTCCATCTTGCATTTTATGAGTAAGGTGCTCTGCTGGATTGTTTGCAGTAAGGCAAACAGGAACTCCTGCAAATGTAGGTAGGTTCGCCCCTGGGAACATTTAGCAAATAGGTTTAATGATGAATCAAGAGTATCCCCCTCCCAGTATATGGTGGCAGGCATAAATGTGGCACCTCAAGGCACACACCTCAAAACTCTTTCTGGACCTGTGGAAGAACAGAAGAGGGCTAAACACTTCTTGTGGTGACCTGAAGGACTGGATCTGCTCCCTCTTCTACCCAGGACAAAGAAGTGGACACCTTCTGTGGATACAGGGACACAGCATACAGAAAAAATCTGTGAGACTTAGGTGAAGAGCGGAGAAAAAAGAGACTGACCCCTGCAATCTTGGGATGGAAAAAACATTGTGACTTACAAACTGATGAAGGATTGAGACCTGCCACAAGAGTAAATCTGGTGAAGACACTACCTTCCTTTTCAGAAGAAACAGGTTTGTCACACTTGGAGCTTCATGGCAGAAGCAAATTCATTTTAGTAGCACATAGGCTAGAAGGTGTTTGAATACAGCCTGCTGCCTTACCCCACCGGAGAAACCAAGCTCCAAAAGCAAATTTAGTCCCAGTGGAAAAATTGGGACCGAACAAACGCATCAAAAGTATCCAGCTGACACAGCAACTCCTGGGTGCAAAATGTTTAACTTTTGCCACTCAGAGATTTTCCTGCCAAAACCAACAGCTTCAATAGGCCCTTGCTGAAGCTAATCTAAATTGGGTGAAGCCTTCGCGGATACAGCATGCTGCATTGCATTCCTGAGAAATTCTGAGTTCTCTTTTGTAGACTAAGGCAGCAGATAAACTTGTTGGCTGGGCCATCCCTCTTGATGTATCCAACCTCAGGATCCATTGTGGTCAGCCTGAAAGGGCCCATGGTTACTGGTCTACCGTGACCATAGACTATCATTGGTTTGTTGGCACTTAGTACTTTTTGGCGTTATTTCATTTAAAACTTCAAAACTCATATCACTGGTACCCCTTATTGGAATTTTGTTGTTTGGTTTTATATTGTCATCAACATTTACTCAGTTTTTCTAATTGAGTTTAGGATTTTTGTTATTTGGTGTTTTGACTTTACTACTGTGTTCGTGCTGCATAAATTCTTTATATATTGCACTAAGTTAAGCCTTTCTTCTGTGTGCTATATCTACCATAGGGTTGAGCTTGGGTTAATTTAGTGACTTCAGCATTTATGCAGACAAGTTAGGGTTATTATTGAGTACAGAAAAGTAAATGTACAGAAATAGAGATAGGTAGAAAGGTAGAGAGTGTTGAGTGAGGGATAGGTAGAAAGAGGCAGAGAGTGAGGGTTTCTTCTGACTAGTCCAATCATTTTAGCGGGGAAGGGTGGACCTGGTAGGTGGGGGCCCTGGGCAAGTGACCATTTACCCATGCCTAAAAACGTCTCTGCTGACTAGTGAGTATGACATTGAGGGGCCTATTTCGATCTCGGTCGGAAGGGCACCAAATCGGGTTCGGCCGGAAAAACAGCGAGCCGTACGCGTGTTTTCCGGCCGACTCGTACAGCTGTACGAGCGAGCAAGTACGATGCGAGCTACATGAAAATCACCGACTGAGTCGTTTCCGGGTCTGAACCACTCCGTACATCCCGGTCGGAAGCTAACCGTGGCATGCAATGGATGCGATTTACAACCGAGCCAGTACGATGCACACGTCGGACAGCCTGTGCGAGCCGGAATGTCCGGCTCGCAAAAGCTCCCGGAGTCAGACTTTGGGGGTCCGCGTCTGACCCCCTGACACCCTCAGCCCTACAACTCGGATACAGGGGGAGACCTATGGGTCTCCCCAACACAGGCATGTACAGTGCGGGTGGCACCGATGCGTACCCACTGTAGGGGGCGCACTTGTTCGAGACGTACCCATTCAGTCAATGGGAACCCATGTACGCGTCGTACGACCGGCTCCCATTGACTTCTATGGGAGTCTGACCGAACCGAGTCCGACAGCATACGTGCGCATCGTACTCGCTCGGTCGGACTGTAGGGGTCCGGCTCGGTTGGAAAACACTCCGGATCCGACTCGGTCGGAATACTTTCCGACCCAGATTGGAGTCGGCCCCTGAATGGTGCTTTATTGACCCTATTTCATAAAGTAGGAACAAACAAAAACAAAACAATACATAAATATTATACATTTGTCTATGCTAAATCATTTATAATAGCAAAAACTGATATTGCGAGATATCCAAAATAAGACAGGTATTACAGATTTCCTTTGAAAATATTTATCTAATGAGCACTCAACTAACACCTTTCATTAGGATCGATGGCTCTTCTACTTCTGCCCAAAGCCACCCGAATGAACAAAGTGCTACAATGCCGTAATAATGATTGGAATGAAATAAGAAATACCTGCACAGCTACCTTCCGAGAGGTGTCCTGGCGCTGGGGGACATCGGGAAGATTAAGCGAGCTATTGCCCAGAGTCACATGGTGCTGAGCTAACCTACCACCGGCACCGAGAATCGAAGCGGGAACCCTGTGCTCCAGAGTCAAGCACCCTGGCCACTGCACCACACCTCTTCCTCAAAAAGCACTATACAAATGTCAGCCACCCAGCATATTTGACAAGGGTGTCCAACAAGATATTTATTTGAGCGTCAATTGAGACCAACCTTTTTTTTAATTAACGACAGTTAGAGAAAATATTTGAAGGCTAATATTTTTTTGATGCAAAGTCCTTCCTACAGCTGATCGAAAATGTGTCTTACAACTGTAAAATGTGATAAGTGGTTCATAGACCACCACAGGGTATTGTTTGATGTAAATATTGTGTGCAAATATTTTTTTTTAACAATTTGTAGGATAGCATGTTTTTTCAGTTCATGATTCTGTAGACTATACTCTGCCAATCCACCAAACATATATGTACAGTGACTGATGGTTAAGAAAATTAAACTATGGAGGGATAAACTATGGGCATGTGAACCAAAGACCATATGACAATGCAAATTTGCAAACAAAATTGCAACAATGAATGATTCTCAATTGCAGAATGAAACTCTTTATTTTAACAGCTATTTCCTCATCAAGATTTGTGTTATTGTCACACGAGCACTCAGGGCCTTATTTATGAGAAGTGTTGCATCGCTTCGACAAATCAGCGATGCAACACTTCTCAGTGCGCCCTCCTTGCGACACCATGGATCCGGCGTATTTACAGAACAGCGCATCATGTTGCAAGGAGTTATAGATACGTCAGTATTACTGACGTATCTGTAGGTGCAAAAGTGACACATTGCTGGGGTGTGTCTGAAAACAGATGCAACTCCAGCAATGTGTCCTTTCACATGGGGCAAACCCCATGTGAAAGGGCCTGCGTCACCCTTACGCCTACCATGTGGCAGGCGTAATTTTTTGACGCAATAGCGTTCTAGAAGTGCCGCACTGAAATCTTATAGATTTCAATGCGCCACTTCTATGAGGCTTTGATGCGGGAGAACGCCCACCCTACATACATTATACCTGATGCAGGTATAATGTAGCGCTGGGGTTTACGAAGTGACGCATCTGCCTAGATGCGTCACTTCATAAATATGGAGCAATATGGAGCATTATTTACGTCGCCTTAGCAACACAAAAAGTGACTCTGCAACTGCGTAAATGTGATGCAGGGCTTTATAAATAAGGCCCTCAGTGCTAAACAAGTCATTCATATAGCTGCTTCTTTATGGAACTGGATAAAACCGCAATAAAAAATAGTTTGTGAGTCGACTTCACGCTCCTGGTGTGAGCAATTTACATGAAACATGGGCATGTCTCATCCATTTTCATGCAGCCTTGTCACTGAAAGTGAACAGACACTTTAGATTGTAGAGACTGCAGTGACTTTTTGATTAAGCAAGATCAGGCTCCAGATTAAAAGGATTCATTAGAGTTTCAGCTTTCTCTTGTCTTTCAGAGATCAGCATGTCGATATTTTAGTTGGAAATGAAATATTTATAGCAATATTCGAGTCTTCTTGTGCAATCCCTTGTTCTCCCGCGGTTCTTAGATATGTCAAGCATTGGATGTCGAATTCCAACCACAATGCTTTGATCATTTTACGACCACATTTGATCCGCTTTTCAAGCGCTGCAGTGTGTCAGCGGGAGGGCGGGTAATCTCAGTGGCTCTGAATGGGCAGAGCTAAGAAGAAGAAATAAGTTCCCGAGACCATTCATGATCAATCAGTTTCTGTTTCTCCAAGGTTTAAAAATAACTTCTGGTGGAGATTTTATAGGTTTTTAAAACTGAAAATGGTTCTCTACCGTACTATCCAAAACTTCTCCCTATAAAGATTCCTACGTATTTTTTTTCATTCTGTATTGAAGATAGTGTATGCACACATACTGACCGCAGATGGATAATTAGAGAATTAGACAGAGATATAGAATCGTGAATGATCATTTAAAACTATATTAGAGAACAAGAATTTTTAGTTGCTTTAGTTTCCAATATACACATTACCAGTATGTAAATATTAAATGCAAACTCTCTTGTCTATCTATTTTAGGTGTACAGAACATTCTTTATGTTCTGTCACTAGTTCGGTAATATTCACTCAGAATTTGCTCTTGTAATGTGTGCAACATTCTGTACCAAAGCAGATCCTGTACTTTTGTTAATTTGAAACATTTGAGGGACAAATGTGCATGTATGTCGAGTCACCAAAAAGCTAGGGGTAAGGGAAGTGACATCACCCCTCTCACCACTCTCTGACCATAATGACCTCACAGGAATTAAGGTCATATGAACTTTGATCCTGAACAGTCACAGAAATAGAAATATCCCAAGTCCCATAATAACTGCATGATTAATTTAAGAACACAACGCCGACAAATGCATATTTTAGATTTATATTAATAAAGGGTGTTTACATGATCTGACAGGGGAACATTATTAATTTTTGTTTGTATTACATAAAAAATTATGTTTCGGCTGATAATGCCATCGAACAAAGCAAACACAAGGAGATGATGGACGGAGCGCTGAAACTTTTCAGACACTCACCCCCAGTCACAGATCTGGGTTGAATCCATCATCGTTCTTAAGCTCACTTCGCCACCCCAGTTCAGATACAGCTACATGCAAATCAGTCTTGACCCTGTGCCTGATGAGAACAGTCCAGCCCGAACTGCCAAGCCATGTCTTCCCTGGACTGGAAACAAGCATCCTGGGACTGGCTTCGGGCTAACAACCCCCATCAGCCAGGCTAGCTTGAATCCAGTGGCAAAGTGAGCAAGGGACCCACGTCTGGGCATCCCCTGCCAACTTAGGGCGGACAAAGCAAACACAAGGAGATGATGGACGGAGCGCTTAAAAGTTTCAGACACTCACCCCCAGTCACAGATCTGGGTTGAATCCATCATCGTTCTTTAGCTCACTTCGCCACCCCAGTTCAGACACAGCTATATGCAAATCAGTCTTGACCCTGTGCCACATGGGAACAGTCCAGCCCGAATTGCCAAGCCATGTCTTCCCTTGACCAGAAACAAGCATCCTGGGACTGGTTTTGGGCTAACAGCTCTCATCAGCCAGGCTAGATTGAATCCAGTGGCAAAGTGAGCAAGGGACCCACATCTGGGCATAACCTACCAACTTAGGGCGAACAAAGCAAACACAAGGAGATGATGGACGGAGCGCTGAAACTTTAAATGTAAACGGGATGAAAAGTAGAATCCTACACATAAGAACAATGACAAGCTGAATATGTTAAGAGCTAAATATTTACTTTACTCAAAATGGTTACTTGATTGTGTTGGACTCCCAATAAGTGTATATATGTAAATCACTCCATAGACAGGCCGTTGAATCTCAAGACTGCTTTTAGTATGTGACATTGATGAGCATGATGAGTGTCACCAATAAAGGCATACAAGGGAAAACCCTACATTTTATTGGCAAAAATGCACAACAACACTCCCCTGCAGTGACCCATTGAATGCCTAATTCAGCCCCCTACAGCATAAAGCACCATGCAAGCAGGTGCATGGTATACATATTTCACTGCCTGAAGACCCTCATTCTTGAACAGGCTCCTGAAACTAAACTGGTACTAAAAATATAGGTTTGCTGAATCCTTGTCCACTCCCTACTTCAAGCTAGATGCTCCATAAATCAGTGTATTTCGCAGTGCAGCACTGTAAAGGTTTCTTCTTTCTTTCCTTCATTTGCTTATTTGTTCATTTATGTCTTCATCAATTTTTACATTAATTCAAACATTCATTCTCACCAATGTCAGCTATGATCTCAACAATTCATAGAAAGGTTATGTGATATAGAATAATGTGAAACACCTAATATTTAATAGCTCATGATGTAATCTTCATCACTGACATTTGTATGGTCTCTATGAGAGAATTTGAAATCAAAAGATTTCCCTCTAAATGTCACAGGGTAATTTAGTTTGAGATTACCCAATCATCATCAATGTCCTCACAATAAAAGCCATCCAGCTACAAAGCTGTCATACCATTAGATGTATATGATAGAGGAAACATGAAGTGACACATTTGTTCCACTGACGCCTCCAGTGTATTAATCTAACAAATTCGGGATTTCTCCTTAACTGTGGTTTTCAATACCTTCCAAATGAACCAGCTCGTCTAATCACCAGTTATAGTCCTCACAATGCTTTTTTTCCCTCCATAGTCTGGAATCTCAAACAACCTGGCATCCATTCCACACTGGATTTCCAGTAGTCCACGTATAATTATTTATTTCCGTTTCTCTTCTGATCTGCCGGGCCCATTGCTATTCTGTCCAACTCTGATACTCCTCTCACTGCCCCAGACCTTGGTGATTTTGTCAGTGCTGGAGTCGTGAATCAGCAACACAGTCGCAACTGTTATTCTTCAGGTGTACTACTGAGGTCCTGATTATCGGACAAATTAATATCCTCGCCTGCCATTGCAGGCAGCCGTAACTCCCCTTCATACCCTGTTAAGGAATTCTAAAGTTCTACCAGTCTCTGTCTTTCACAGTTTTTATTACCTCAGGCAAATTTGCAAAATTAGTTTTTTTGCAATGTGTAAACTATACAAGTTGACCTTTGGGGTAGATTACAGAATCTCTTCTCTATATTTCTCAAAATAACTCCTTTACACTTCATGAATTGGGCAATGAGACAACCTTAGCCATTTATTACCCCCTTCTCCTCATCCTGACTCTATTCTTTAATAACTGCAGCCCTCGTAACTGGAATGCCCTCCCTGCTTCACAGATCACTAGCTAGAGTAGATGACAAACATGACGGACACTGTTCTAAGGCCCACTTGTACCTGACCCTCCCCCATTCCTAACAGATCCTGCACCATCACACAAACATGTATAATATTTAATATAATAAGTGGGTTAATGGACAACTAGATGCACATCCGGTTCTTATTCAACAGCACTTCCCCAAATAGTAATATGCAATAATTTAGCAGTTTGTCATCAGCATCTGTGTTAATTGTTCATGTAGCAATTAAAACCTGATTTATTCACAGATCAAAACATTTTGCTGGCTTTTATATAGTATGTGTTTCTTTGATTTCGCTTGCACAGTCTTCTATAAATGTAACAGTTACTTGTTTCCAAAGCCATTTCGGACTCCTTTCTTTTTTTACAGCAGCCCATATCTTCTTAAGGTGAATTATGACAGGAGTGGATTAATTAATTCCTGTGCATGGTATAATAACCTGAAGACGGATTCAGTGCACACATATACACTTTAAGTAAACATATTAATCACCTGTCCTTCTATATACATTTCCTAAAGGTCTACTTCTTGACTCCTATTAAGGTCCATCACTTGACCTCTCGAAGTGTGCAATTCTGACGCGAAGGGGCTGAGCGCGCATGCGTAATCGTAATTGCTTATTTTCTGTGGGTAAGACATTTCACATCTCTGGCAAGTCATGAGTGTTAGCGGTGCACTGTTGCTTAGCGGCACACTTCAGTTTTTTAATTACTGTCAAATCATGCATGATAGAAGCCTTAAATAATTGTATAAATCGGATTTAAGATGCTTTCATGAATGCCATTCTAGCTGAAAATCTTTATTTAGAATTTGATATTAGTGTCAACCTGTACTCTCTGTGGCAGGCAGATGCAACTTCCCTCCCCTCCCTCCAGCCTCCCTCCTACCACAGTATGCTCAGTGACATTTTTATACCATAAAAGACATTTCTGACGACAGCGTTCATCTATCAGTTCCCAGCGGTCGCTGGGAATTTGTGCAGTCAGGTTCTCCAAAGAAGCTGATGACATCTCTAAGGCTTTTTTCTAAATATAATGAGTCGATATGTATGTTTGATTAAGAACTACCATAGCAAGCAGTTTGCCATTAGAGTAATATTCATACAATATAGGCTCTGTCCACGAACTTGAGAACATTTGGAATCGTATGTATAACTAATAGTTTTTTTTTTAAGTTCAAAAGAGTTTTATTAAGCAGTAAAAAGGTAAATGCAATACAAGATATCAATTGGGGAGAAAGGGAGGAATAAAAGAGGCAGGAAGGAGGAGGGGAGTGGGATTACAAATAAAACCTATAAGAGAAATTGCATGTAGAAACAATGAACATGGGCATTGAAAAGAAATAAAGAAATTGTGTCAATTCTGATCAAACAGTAAATTACAAAGAGCATAAAAATGAAACAGCAAGGTAAAAATATGCAGAACATGAGAAAGGGTATCATGGGGGTTTGGGAACTTCTTGTTGGGCAGGCAATGGAAGGGAGGAGCGAGCAGCACAATTGTCTAAATATAGCGTAATGGGGAGCCATAAGTCTGCACGTTTAGCTGCCAAGTGAATAGGGAAGACAAATGCATTATCAAGTCTATGATTATAACAGACATTGTACCACCACGCTTTAAAGGAAATGTTGGATGCATTTTTCCAATTAACAGTAATCTGTTGAAAAGCAACAGCCAATAGCAAATCAACAATGCGAGCAGATGTGTCTACATTATTCCAGCTAGTAGACAGACTGCCCAGGAAAAGATGAACAAGGGAAAAGGGGATGCTAGTGTGAAAAATAACATTGATTTGGGCCCATACCTGTAACCAAAAGTCATGAACAAGCTTGCAATGAAATAGCATGTGTGGCAGGGTGGCATTGGGGACATCACATGACCAGCACTTGTCTGGGGTAGCAGTAAATCGCTTATGTAGTGTAGAAGGAGTGTGGAGTAGCCTATTATAAATAAAAAATAGGGATTGTGTCAACGAAGCCGCTCTGGAGGTTTTGCGCAATTTTGTCCAAATTTTGTCCCATAAGGAAATCGTCCAATCCACCCCAAGGTCATCTTCCCACTGAAGTTCAACCTTGGATTTAGGCCTGGGTAACTCGGGAGTATGAAGGTATTTATAAAGAAGAGATGCCTTGGGGACAGTGCGGAGGAGAGAATGAAGTCGAACAGCAGGGGTGATAGGGATAGGGGGAGGAGAAGGAGAAGCCAAAAGTGGTATGTAAAGCTCCAAAACAGCAGCCTTGAGGAGAAGATACTTAGAGAAAAAGGATTTGGGTAAGCAAAAGGAGGAACAAAGGTCAGAGAAAGAAACAAAAGTGGAACCAGAAAAGAGTTGCGAAATCCAAATCAAACCACGGGATCTCCATGATTTCCAATAAAAGGGCTTATTACCAATTAGGAGATACTTATTATGCCAGATAGTGGAAGAGATGAAATCAGCCACTGTCACAGGAGGGCCGGGAGCCGCTGCTAATAGAAGCTTAAGAGTATACTTGTGGATAGGAGTGGGAGTCAATGAAGGCTTACGAGAAAAAGCAAGATATTCTGCAAAAGAAAAGGGGGAGAGTAAAGTACGCTCAACTTTAAGCCACAAGGGGCAAGGGGCAAGGGGAGGTGGAATCTTGTAACCAAAGGGAAGCTTGACGCAATAAAAAGGCCCTCTGATACGCAGGGAAGTCAGGAAAATTAACACCACCTTCAGATGCTGGACGTATTAGCCTAGCCCGAGACATTCTTGGTTTTTTGGAATTCCATAAAAACGAGGATAGTGTTGAGTTAATCTTAGTAAAAAATTTCACTGGAATGGGGAGTGGAATATTGGAGAGTGTGTACAGAATAAGGGGAGATATCATCATTTTGATAGTATCGAGGCGTCCCCACCAGGAGAGGTATAAAGGATGCCATCTTGTCGTGAGATCTGCAATTTTCTGCGAGCATTTGGACATACACATAGAGATAGTGTCTGAAATTGAGGGAGTAATATATAAACCTAGATATTTAATGTGGGACGGACTCCAGGTGAATCGAGATTCAATAAATTCTTGTTTGAAAGTAAATTTGGTTAGGGGAAGGATCTCACATTTATCGTGGTTAAGTTTATATCCAGAGATAGAGGAAAACGTTCTTACTTCAGTCATGAAAGCAGGGATGGATTCTGTAGGTTTAGAAAGAAAGAGTAATATGTCATCTGCATATGCAGCGAGTTTAATATGCAGATCTGCAATCTGGAAGCCGTGAATGGCAGGATTTTGACGCAACCTGGAAAGGAAGGGCTCCAAAGCAAGGTTGAAAAGAAAAGGGGATAAAGGGCAACCCTGGCGAACGCCTCTGCCCAGGTCAAAATAAGGTGAGATTTGACCATTAGCAAAGACTGCCGCTTTAGGATGAGAATATAACAGGGAAACTAAAGAGATAAATCTAGGACCAAAACCAAACCAAGTGAGGGTGTGGAATAGATAGCACCATTCAACACAATCAAAAGCCTTTTCGGCGTCAAGGGCTATCGCTGCAAGTGAGTGCTGATAACGGGAGGACTTTGATAGGATATTAAATAAAAGTCTAGTATTGTCCGTAATGTACCGGCCCTTAACAAACCCAGATTGCTCCTCTCCCAGTAAATCAGGGAGAAGGTGGTCCAATCGAATCGCCAATGTTTTAGCAAAGAGTTTGTAATCAATATTGACTAGAGATATGGGCCTGTAATTTTTGCAGTGTTGGGTATCCTTTCCGGGTTTAGGTATAAGGCAAATATGGGCATCAGAGAAAGTTCCTGAGGAGGCACCACAAGAAATAAAAGTGCGCAATAGAGAGTGAAGTCGTGGGATTAGCAGTTTAGAGAAGTGAAGGTAGAATTCGACAGTAAAACCATCAGGTCCTGGGGCTTTGTTGGGTTTGAGATGTTGCAATGCAGTAAGTAGTTCCTGTTGTGTGACTTCTGATTCTAAGGAGGAGAGATCTGGAGGAAAGTCAGCTGGTGTATGAATGGTGGAGAAGAAATGGTCAAGGGAGCTAGGGGTAGGTTGGGTTTCAGAGGTATACAAAGTTTCATAGAAACGTGAAAATTCAGCAAGAATATCAACATCAGTATGCTTTAAATTATCATCAGAGTCATAAATAGATTCAATATTCAGCTTATTGTGCTTAATCTTCAAATAATTAGCTAGGAGCTTTCCAGCCTTGTTCCTACCCCCGTAGAATTTAGCAGTAGATTTCAGCAGGTACAAAGAGGCATCTTCTGTAGACTTGTCATTAAACTTCATTTTTGCTGCAATGAGGGCTGTCAAGCTATCAGGAGAGTGTGAAGTAAAATACGCATGTTCCAGTGTTTTAATGTCGGAAAGGAGATTTTTGGTAAACCTTCGGGCATTTTTACGCTTGTTCGCAACATAACTTATAATAAAGTCACGTGCTGCTGCCTTAAAAGCATCCCAAATAGTATGATCAGGGAGGGTATCATCATCGTTGCGGAGGAAAAATTCATCAAAAAAGGAAGTAAAGGTGGCTGTAAATTTGGGATCTGTGAGGAGGGAATTGTTGAAACGCCATCTCCTAGGGCCAGTAGTTTTAGGGAGTACATCAACACTAGTGAGGACGGGGGCATGGTCAGAAAGCAAAATCGGGCCTATCTCAGAGTATAGGAGTGACTGAGCGAGGTTGTGGGAAAGAAAGATGTAGTCAAGTCGTGACTGGGAACGGTGACAGGGAGAATAAAAAGTATACTCCCGCAACTTTGGATTGGAGAGGCGCCAGGAATCTACAAGTTTGTGTTGTGAAATCGCATGACTAAACAGTTTGTGGGGCTTGTTGGGAACATAAGGGGCTTTGGACTCTCTATCAATAAAGGGATCAAGGGGTTGATTACAATCCCCCGCCAGGATAAAGTTGTGATCCATAAATTTAGTTAGAAGTGGAGAAAAATCAGCGCAAAAAAAGAAGGTTCGCCTGTGGTAGGACCATAAACATTGAGAAGAGAGACTTGAACACCTCTAAGGGACAGTTTAGCATAGACCCAACGACCAGAAGTATCCGACTCATGAGTGATAACCTGTAGGGGAAGAGACTTGCGACAAAGGATTGCCACACCATTACGCTTGCCATCACCTTGTGAAAAAAACTATTCACCCACCCAACCACGCTTAAGCTTAACAGATTCAGCCTCAGTTAAATGCGTTTCTTGGAGGAATGCAATATCGACATTCAATTTGGCAAGATGTGACAGAATCCGTTGACGCTTAATCGGGGAGTTAATACCCTTCACATTCCATGACAAAATATTCAATGACATGTTATCAACTTATTTATAAAGAATACACATGACACATCCAATGAGAGATAAGCCCAAAAAGAGTAGAAAGTCGAAAAGGTGAAAGAAAGAAGAGTTGGTAGAAACATAGTGAAAACAAGGGAAGCGAACAAGTGACCATAAGTATGAGCCGTAGCAAGAAAAGGAGAATAGGATGCAACAATGTCGTACGTGACCCAGAAAGCTAGGAGTAAGAAAGAAGTAGAGAGAAACATGGTAGAGACATTGGAGTAAGGAGCCAGAAAGGGGAAAGAGGTTGAGAAGCAAGTGTAGAATGAAAAAAGAAGAATGCAATCCTCATAGGTGCAAGGAGTTCCGAACAATAATATTAAATCAACGTGAAAATATGCGGACGAGAACACAAACATAAGAAGAGATAAAAGGGAAGGGAAAGAAGAAAAACCAACGGATAAGCCAGGAAGATAAATAAGGAAATGGGGGAAAAACATTCCTACAGAGGGAAGATACGAGAAAGGGTGGAGGGAGGAAGGAACCACAAGGGTGAGGCAGCACATCGAGGAGCAGCGAGACTGGGGTCGGGAGACATCATCAAGACACGAGGACAAACTCCTGTAAGATGAAAAAAGAAAACAAAGGGTTAAAATGTGCTAGGAAATCAGGATGAAACCATAACTGAACACGGAAAACAGGGAACAGCCATAATGTTTAAACAATAAAAGAAACATTAACGGAACCATATAAAGGAACAGAGAAATTCAGGCGAGTTATAACAATGAAAAACACTAAAGAAACACAGCATAACATGCAGAGCCATATAAGAATTATAAAAACATTATTCATCCGAAAGCAGAGGATGACGGTCTGGAGGCATCCATAGCAGAGGATTTATGTGCATTAATGAAACTTTGCAAACGTATTGGGTCCTCATAAGTTGTAGTCTTGTTATTGTGGGTGACTTTAAATAAACATGGGTGATAGAGGCCGTATCGAGCCCCCATCGCCCGCAAATCCGCTCTCAGATTTAGAAAAGCTTTCCGCCGGGCAGCCGTAGCCTTGGCATAGTCTTGCGCAAAAAACAGGGGAGATCCAGACCAGGTAAGATTCGGAGAGGCTTTGGCCGCCGCCAAAACCATCAAAAGGTCAGTGTACTCCAAAAAGTAGATGATGACCCCTCTGGGTCTCTGAGAAGGAGAAGTTGAGGAAGGTGGACGACCCAATCTGTGAGCTCGCTGAATATTAAGGGACCTGTCCTGTGTCAGATGCAAGAGTTTAGGAAGGAACGACTTGAAGAAAGTGATTGGGTCAGATCCCTCAAGTCCCTCGGCCAGGCCATAAATACGAAGGTTGTTGCGCCTGTTCCTGTTTTCCAACTGTTCCACTTGTTGTTGAAGATCAGAGACTTGAGATTTTAAGTTGGAGACCACAGAAGATGTTTCTTGAAACGACTGAACAGACTTTTCAACTAAAGTTACTCTCGTTTCCATTTGCGACCAGTTATCAGTAAGGACCTGGAGCTTAACATTAGTCTCTTCCATAAAAGGACGCAGGGATCTTATCTCTTCTAACAACAGTTCCATAGATACAGGCCCCGAATGTTTTGGAGGCGAAAGAGAGTTTGACTTGAGTCTCTTGGTGTTAGATTTAGAGGTATCCTGCGGGAGCTTAGATGGCTCCATTGGTGTATCTGAACCAGATGAGTTGAGAGAATCTTCCAATTGCGACAGAGCGGAGAAAACCTTAGAATTCTTCGCAATTTGGGGCGTAGTAGAACGAGGCAGGCGCGACATTGATTTAAGTCTGCCCATGTGGCGAATCTGTGGAGTGGCTAACTCATTGGAGATCACAGGAGGCAAAAATGAAAACAACACCAGAAAGAGCCCATCAGGGGAGCGACGACGTCTGAATATCACCAGAAAAGAGTATAGCTAGCTTCAAAGCACCACAGCGAAAACCTTCATCTGAGCGGACGTAAAAAAGTGAGTGAAGCCATCAGAGAAAGATCAAAATATCATCCATGCGTCAATGTAAAGTGGAGAGGTGGCATCAACTCACTTCATAACTCAAAGTGGACTTAAACAGAAAAGCGGAAATATGAAAAGAAAAGTCCTCTCATGTACTACATAAAAATCCGCAGCACAAAAAGAGCGTTGACAACAAAGGGCCTCCAGGTGCGATGTAGTGAAATAATTTGCTGCTGCAAATAAAAGCAGATGAAGAGAATAGTGAAAAGTTCATGACTGAAAAAAGAACCTTTCATGAAGGAACGTCGTCCTTAAAAGAAGTGGGCAGTGCAATAATGTTGACGCTTCATGACACAATAAGAAATCAAGAAAACAGGCATTCTGAGAGTCGTTGAGGGCCTGGAATTCTAAACATGGAGAATGCTGAACTTGTATCACCGCCGTAGCCTCATAATGCGTGTCGCGCTAAAAATTCAAAATGGCGGCCGGAGCCTGACAGGACTTACAAAAGCATTTTATAGCGTCATGGAGCCTCCAAAATGAAGTTGAAAGCAGCGAGTAGGGTCAGGGCATGTTCCCATACTTCAGCCGCCGTTTGTCATCCGGAGAACTGGGCAGAAACCGGCATGCCTTCCAACGCCGCCTCGGAGCCTCACCGATGCGCCGCCATCTCCTGCAGGCGCCAAGCCACGCCCCCCCATAACTAATAGTTTTTAACCTGTATTACAAGCTAGGCATCACAACATTGCCATCATTTTATGCCTTTTTAAACCAATCAGCCAAATTAAAAATATACCAGAATGAATTCGGCTGAAACCCCACTATTATTTTAAATATTAAAACCAAACCAAAAAACACCATAAAACAAAAGAATGAGTGTTTGGCATTTGATCGCACAAGCTTTTCCTTGCAGTTATCTCTGAAACTTCAAGGTGTGTTGTAATGGCACTATTACCCTAGCATTGTATTCCTTCATGTTCAATTTTTTTAATGTACTCAATAGGCAGCGTTTGAGGACATCCAAAGCCCTAGTAATAACATTTTAGAACATCAAGGCTGGGTAAACCAGAGTCATTAGTCATAAAAAAACAGCTTTTGTATTTAGGAAATTAATTGTGATTAATAAACGTGTGTATAAAGTCTGTCTGTCTGGAAGCAGCCAATTGACATCTGTCTCTTTTATAGCACGGGGTATAATTCCACTCGAAATGCAGATCCCATATGGGGTTGACAGGGTCTTCTCCCATTCATTGTTCTACCTGAAGACCCGAGGGTTCCATGAGTGACAAGCCGAACTTTCCCAGTTGATGGAGAAAATTAAGAAATGAGGCTGAGAACAAGCGAGGTCATGCCCTAGATGGGCAGAAATACAGGCTCGTCCTACTCAGCGCTTGCTGAAAACACATTTATCTGGTCCTTGTGGGAAAGCTATTCAGCCTCGTGGATGGAACCATGCCTGGTTACAGCTTATGACCTTGCCCCGCTACAGGATTTTGTGAATCAAAAAGGTGATTTAGGGGGCAATTTATATTAATCCAGGAGGCGTTTTCACCAATAGGGTGACAGAGTAAATTGTTACGGAGTTCTCTCTCTGCCAACAATTAAATTGACCCCTAAGTCTGAAGTTAAACTTTGGGCCAGGGCAAGGCATGCAAATATATCCCAGTGACTAGGTGTCTACAAATACAGCTTTGTCCCGCTTGGAGCTTTTCACACCAAACAATTTCAGCTGGAGCTGGATGACAACATATAGGCACTTTGAGGGTCCGGCACCTGCTTCAGCCTTGAAACTTTCTACACGGGAAGATTCTATCTTCCAAAAAGTAGACTGAATTCAGAAGGTAAAAAAGTTCAGCAGGATCACATGCTTGATGTATCTGATCTGTTTCATTGTGCCTGGGTCCTGGTCAAAATCAACCTGATATTTTTCAACAGAGCTTTACTTTTTCTTCGTGCTCTTTGCTGTAAACCTTTAAAAATTCATATACATGAATTATATGATTTATTAACTAATCTACAATTGAGCTCTGCAAAGGCGAGCTTCTGAAGGTTTAGTAACAATAAGTCTTATAATGCAACCCATAAATGCCCAAATGCCTTGAGCATTTTGATTAATCTCAATTAAAAATAATTGCTATTAAGATGAACTAATATTGAACAGATATTGCAATATTAAATCCCATTTATATTCCTAATGTACAGTAAATAGTTGCATGGCACATAATGACCATGATAGAATACCTAATGTTCCTAAAATTGATCATACTTACCTAACATTTTATAATTATAAGAGATTGTGTTGTTGGTTGACTAGGGTGTGAGCCATGGTCAAGCAGCAGCCACAAACCTTGTCAGGGTGAGGAACAAACTAACACTAAATTAACCTGTCCTTTCACTTCTGGTAGCTTAGCAGAGAGCAGTCTGACTCAACTTAGATGCAATGTGTAAAGTATTTGTGCAACACCTCAGACAGTAATAAAGTAAAAACACCACACAAGAAAGATCTCAACTTAGAACAATAGAACTTTCTTTAATAAATAAAACGAGAGCAAAGCATCAAGAATCTTTTTAGTAAAAATAGTGCCAAAAAAGCACAAAGTGCCAACTGTGGATATCTGGCCACGCCGGGCCAGAAAAAGTCACAAGTTCCATCCAACTGCAGTGGAGAGTGGAGTAGCTACAAGGATCCAATTAGGCTGGCTGAACAAAATACCTTAAATCCTGGTTCATGAAGCATTGCTAGGATCCTGGCAGCCAAAGCAATGAGTCAGTTTTGAGATGCTTCAAAGCTGCGATGCGAGGGCCTGTGTCCTCATTGAGGATCCCAACAATGGGACTTGCGATGCGAAGTCCAGCATTGAGGATGCGTCTCCCAGCCGGGGAAATGCGTTGATTTCAAGGAGCTGCGAGGCTGTGATGCGGAGTCTGTCGTCGCCATTGAGGCTCCTGTTGAGTAATGCAAAGGTCTGTGTCAAGGATGTTACGTGCAGCGGCGTTCTCGATGATTATGCGACAATATCCCAGCAGGATATACTGAAATTATTTAAAAAGGTATGTACAAGACATTACAAGGAAAAAGAGAGGAAACTCAAAGTTATTTTTTCAAAAGCGCCAATCGGCGTCATATATTTTTTGGATAGATCAACAGAGCACAACAAGGTATAAAATACTCTGGCAACCCTAGTGAGAAAGTGTACAAAGTGCTCGTGTAAGTGAAACAACGGCGCTAGTGACAACGTGAAAAAAACACAACAACAGCCGGCGCATGAAGGCAATATGTACAATACAAGGTCCATATAACAATTTGCTGGATAGTAAGATTGGTAATTTTCTTTTTCAAATGAACCAAGTTTGTGTGCGCCAAGAGCGTTTAGGCTGGTGGGTAATGGTCAACGGCGTTTCGATCCTGCCAATTTAAGGATCATCATCAGGACCTGGGTTGCTTAATTTGGGAGTGCTCTTGTGCAAGGGGAGAGGGCTGAGTGTTCCGCAATAGGTGAATAATTAAGTGGAGGGCACGGGGAGGAGGTCTCCCTCGTGAAGCGAAGCAATTAGGAACTTCGCAGGAAAAGCAACCGATGTAGGGGGAGGACCAGGCTGCAGCCCAAGGTGGAATGGAGCCGCAGTCAAGGCTCTGGTCGCGTATATAAATAGCGATCCACAGCAAAACAGGAGTAAATCCAGATCGGGAGAGAGGACTAGAGGAGCCAATTACATGTGCACCAACTAGGTCGATTAGTGATCGACCTAGTTGGTGCACATGTAATTGGCTCCTCTAGTCCTCTCTCCCGCTCTGGATTTACTCCTGTTTTGCTGTGGATCGCTATTTATATACGCGACCAGAGCCTTGACTGCGGCTCCATTCCACCTTGGGCTGCAGCCTGGTCCTCCCCCTACATCGGTTGCTTTTCCTGCGAAGTTCCTAATTGCTTCGCTTCACGAGGGAGACCTCCTCCCCGTGCCCTCCACTTAATTATTCACCTATTGCGGAACACTCAGCCCTCTCCCCTTGCACAAGAGCACTCCCAAATTAAGCAACCCAGGTCCTGATGATGATCCTTAAATTGGCAGGATCGAAACGCCGTTGACCATTACCCACCAGCCTAAACGCTCTTGGCGCACACAAACTTGGTTCATTTGAAAAAGAAAATTACCAATCTTACTATCCAGCAAATTGTTATATGGACCTTGTATTGTACATATTGCCTTCATGCGCCGGCTGTTGTTGTGTTTTTTTCACGTTGTCACTAGCGCCGTTGTTTCACTTACACGAGCACTTTGTACACTTTCTCACTAGGGTTGCCAGAGTATTTTATACCTTGTTGTGCTCTGTTGATCTATCCAAAAAATATATGACGCCGATTGGCGCTTTTGAAAAAATAACTTTGAGTTTCCTCTCTTTTTCCTTGTAATGTCTTGTACATACCTTTTTAAATAATTTCAGTATATCCTGCTGGGATATTGTCGCATTTACAAGTATTTACCCAATCTCAGTTGGGTCTATGGGTATAACTCCTGTGATTATTCTACGTTCTCGATGATTAGGCATTGCGATGTAGATCTTTGTTACTGCTCCCATCCACACAGCAGCGGGCATTGCATGGGATCTACTTGGGTTTGCACTGCTCAGCAGAAGAGATGCGTTGGTTTCACTGGATCCACAGAGATCGACAGAGCACCTTAAGCCTAGTTCCAAAGGTCCAGGGCTTGGGTGGCACCACTTGACAGGGTAGACGTGCAGATCCCCAAACTCCTCGCAATATCGAAGTGACATGCAAGCGCACCAACAGAAAAAAAAATCCGCTCCTTTACTGAGTGGAGAGTTATCAGTATCTCTGCATTCTCCGTGGAAGGCCGAGTTGCCAAATTCCACAAACTCTGCGAGCGGAGTGGAATGTTATGATCAGGCCTACACTTAATAATGTATCGCAATGCTTTCCTATATAAATAGCTTTAAGGACCTTTTCACACTAGGGACATGTTTAACATTAAACTTCTACATGCCCTACTTTTAAATACCATGGACCCTGCCTTATGAACAATAAGGCCTTCTTATGGGTGACTTGTTAATATTTGGTGGAGGGTAGTTGCATTGAAGGCACAAGGCATGTAATGTTTACATTGGGAAGTGAGTGAGGTATGTTCCCTACTAATGAGGGACACTAGGGAAGTTGGTATGGAACCAGAATAACCTGGACTAAACATAATATGAAATAAAATTGTATTGTAAATATTGATTACAAAAATATCACCCAGTTGGAGTTAATGTTATAACATTTACATTCAAAGGTAATATATTTATGTAAATTCAATTGAGGACATGAAATTCCTATCTGACAATATTTTAGTCAATGTTGTTTTGACAGACTGCATAAAGTTCAGAACCATCCTGAGCTGTTCAAAGTTAGTGTCAAAGAACGTGGCCCTCTTGTATGAGATATGAGGTTCCTTTCCTGCATTTTCCCACACCTCATTTTCTTGTTCCACCCTTATGGAAAAGGAAACAAACTTTTGGATGCAGAGTGCTTGCATAGCAGGTGACCGAAGACACTCTGTAGTTTCTTTAAACAGGAGACTGGACAATGAGGCCTTCTCACAAAAGGGAGATTTGGTAGTAAATTAAACTGTACAACTATACGTTCTTCTTTTACACCTGCCAGTAACTTAAATAAAAGTTTCCTGATAGGTCTAAATATGTTTACTACTGCAGATTTCTCTGAGACGTTTTTGGCAAAATCTTCAGAATACCCCTGAGTGGATGGGGAGTGGGTGTTCCAAGGCATGGGGTTTGTCTTGGTGGCTATAGAATGGCCTCAGACCCAACAATAGCCCCTGTTGAATCCCAAAGACAAAACAATCAACCTAGGAAAATAAAGAAAAGGTGCGGCAGACGTGGAATGAAGCAATTTATTGAAAATAATTTGAGACTTTGTTAAATATAATTTATTACTTCGATCGGAACAACTCACAGAGAAAGCAAACATGCATAATTTATTTTTAGCAGTAAAATGAAAAGGCATTCTTTTAGGAAGTGCAGAGATTTATATTCTAGATGCATAAATCTATTGGTAGTTTATGGGTTCATATTCAGGCCTTAGTAGTACAATTGGAATGCGTATTGACGATTTCAGTTACAGCCAAAAATAATTCCCATAAACATTGTATTTTTATCAAGAGGACTGCCCCACTAAATAGAACCATCATTGTACAGGCTGCACTAATCTCTCTCCAGCATTACCTGGGTGATCATTCTTATCAAATTTCAGTAAACAAACTAGTGGTCCTGCATATGGCCCATTTGTAAAGTGCCTGTTACAAAATGAATGGACTGCCAGGTATTAAGTGATATCGGTTGTATCAAGCACGAAAATGAATGAGAGGTGGCATCTGGCATGCCTGTACAAAAGCTGTGACATACAAGTCAAACATATGTGTTTGAAGTTTTCAAACAGAGCCTTACAGCAGGCCCAGTGGCACACTGAGGTATGTCACTAGAAACAAAGTTAAATACAAGATTTGACAAATGAGAGAGTGGGATATCGTCTGCCTGGCCACTCTCTTTAAAACTCAAAAAGTGCTGGAGCAGAGTCACTGGCTTGGGAGGGTCAGCATGTTTACATTTTTGCTACTATTTACCCTGCCAGTTTTCCAGATTCTTTAGGCAGGCGATTCCATATGAGACAACAGTTTAACTCTTAGATCAAACCTGGATAAAAACAATCTCCTGCATTTTATGCCTAAATCATGAGAGCAGGCACATTAAACTGCTGGTCTGCTACAGACTTCTCAGAGTTTTCCTATATCCATTCCAACTTTGCCTAGTGAACTTCATCAGCCAAAACCGACCCTGGTCCAATCCCACCCGCCCCCATATAGTCTTTCTTCCCAAGAGAGTTCAATCAAAAAAATCTCTGAATTTCTGCTGAAGGCTTATGACACTGGGCCTTTTCTTTTTTTTGCTGAATCTTGCACGAGGATCCATGTTTTGGCAGTTTCTTTGGTGTGCAAAATCCATCAAATAATCTCATACATTTGCAGAGTATGTGGAGCCAGATGTGTACATCTACAAACCTTTAGCCTAGACATGTATTTTTCCAAAGTATTAGAGAAGGTAGAAAGTTCATGTAATTTTCGTAATATAGTATCTGTGCTTCTGTTTGAGCATCGTTGAGTTGGTAGATAACTACTTGGTTAAAGGTAAACGTATGGAATGAATAAAATCATGCTTTTCATTTTGAAAGAGACTGTCTTATAGGGCTCAGTTGCACTCTTGCCAATGTCCCTTCTATCACTAGAAAAGAGCATAACCGCCAACAACATCTGTTGGAAACCTACTGTGCGTCAAAGCACAGCTGGACTGTGAGGAAGGTATTCCACATTTGAATTATATAGATTCATTAAATGGTTGATATCACAAATGGAACAAACTCATGATAATGTGTTTTCTGGCTTAGAGTAAACTTCACCTCAGTTGGGCCTCTACTCCATCTTTAAAATATGGCTGCTGTTTAATAATGTGTAGTGCCTGTTTATATTGCTCATTTGACACCACAGCAGCCAAATGTTCACTGTTTGGTTGGTAATGATTTGCTGTTTTCTAAGAAACAGAGAAAGCTTATTTGCTACTTTCAGCACTCTTCCCGCACACTCTCTGAAGACTGTACAACCATGTCTCTTTCTATTTATTGTGGCATCTTTGTTTCAACACCGCCAATGAAATTAGATCAGAAAGAGCTTAATATATTCAAGTTAGGGGATACTCTAGCATGGTAGTTGTATATGATGGTTTAATATACTGAAATGTGAGTTGCCAAAATAATGATACCTTTGCTGGCACCATACCGGCATTGCAGTTTTCATCAATTTCTAAGCTCAAATTTGCTATGTAAACCCTTGAATATGAGGGTGCGCTGCAGAGTTTTGGATTTTCTACTTGGGATGCTGTCTGCTTCTCTATTGATGTGCTGCACATTTGAGACAGTCTATTTTTCAGAATTTGCCTAATGCCACATTTATTAGGATCGCAGAGTCTTGCCTTCATAGCAATTGATTTCTATGTCCTCCAACTGATTTAATGAGACTGCCGCTACATTTGCATTTTTCAATTATCCGTATTGCACTTAAAATTAAATAAACCTTCATGTTTTTCTGAACTACTGATAGAACTCCCTGTTTTAATCAGTAATTTCTTATTTAGTGTATTTTAAAATGCTGTTTTGAATCTAGTGGCTATGGACATATTACAATTCCGACAATGCACCCGGACAAATCCTTAAAAGTCCACTGGATGCCCTCCAGGCTGCAGACTTCTTGAGGGGGATGGTGCAGGGAAGCTCTGTTACCTATTGCTTTCAGAAAGTCCACTCCTTATTCCTTTTTGAAGCAAAGCAAAGTCTTAAGGGCTGTAGTTCCAAGTTTGCAGCAGGAGAAGTCCTTCAGATTGCAATCCTTTGGGGTGCAGACCAGGGTTCCAGCAGGGTAGTCCTTCTTGTGATTTTAGCCAGCAGATTTGAGTTGCCATGTAGCTCTTACATATTTAGTCAATGATCTGGGGTGACAAGCAGGGGGGCACTCCTGTCCAATGAGGTGCAGGGTGTCACCCAAAAGCATGACAGCTTCCTCCAAAGTGTGACATATTCTTTACCCACAAAGCACTGCACTTTAAAATTCAAGATGGCGATAGGTCTCCAGGAAAGTGCGACCCGGCTAAATCAACCTACTGGTGTGGCTAAACACTCCCCCTCCAGACCTTCTGCAAATTCCATTCCTGGGCCTGCCATCTGGCGGCTGGGCAGTACAGTAAGAGGGGGAAGGCCTGGCTGGCATTCCTTACTCTCCTGCTCTGTTTGAAGCCCAGTTTTGTTGACTCTACCCCCATCCTGGCCTATTTCCTGCAGCTGTAGAGCTCCTCCCATCAGATAACCTCTGCTCTATAAAGGCCACTTATCACCTCAGCAAAGCAGCTTGGCTAAGCCTGTTAAGGCTGACCAATCAGGAGAGGCTGCTAGAAGGCTAGATTTTGGCTTACAGAACTTCTTGTCTGTATTAGTTATGATAAATCAGCAGTTGCAAGTTGTTGGATTTATCATTACCAATCTTTTAAGTCCCTGAATGATATGGTAACCCCCCTTTTAGCAATATTCATACTTAAATAAAATATTCAAATGTTAGCCTGTGGAGCTAAGTATCTACAATGGGGCAAAACACAATTTGCAGGTTTCCCCTCACCTGGGCATATAATGTTATACATACCAAAGAGGAAAGGTACCCACACATGTTAGGAGGTGGACCCAACAACAAAAAGACACTAACCCCAAGAAAGACCATCTTAAGAGGGACAAAACTAGTTCCTCGTACGGCAGCGTTTCTTAATCTAAGAATACATCTCTCAGGAAGTTTCAACCAAACAGAAGGAGGACAAATCGACCAATCTAGAAAGCCCCAAAATGAAGTTGCAATGATCCGAACATGTATAAAACCAAACTGCTCCTAGCGCATTAAGGAACGACCACAGGGGGAGTCGAATAAACACCACTATGAAAGTCATCGCATGGAACGTGTACAGATTAAAAACTACATTGCAAAATAGAGCGGCATTCGAATTCTTACAGTCTGGGGATCTGTTGTGTCTCCAAGAAACCTGGCTACTAACTCCAGTGGTCATCCCAGGCTTTGTAGAATTCCAACAGCCAACGAAAAAGTACAATATATTTGGTAGGCGATCTGTATACGAATTGGCCGCAACATAAAAGCTAAAACCGCGCTAACCACGGACATGGTTCAAGCTGTTTACCTACAGGGACTAAAATCGAATGGCCGTCCATTAACAATTCTCCTCCTGAATGTTTATTTTAACTGCAAAGATAAACCAAGATATACTGAGATGAGGGCCTTGGTAGACACACTTGAGGACTTGCTTAGTAATCATTCAAACGGTGGGATCATATTGGCCAGGGACTTTAACACCCAGAACTTGGGGACAGCAAAAGGCGCATTACTGCACAAGGATCGAGCTGGGGCCTTATTACAAACATTCTTAAATACGTATAGATGAAGGTCAACACAAGACCCACAACTCACTAACCATGCCATGAATAACACTTCACAGGGGAATCCCAAATTTACAATTGATTATATCTTCACATGTAATCGCCTGTATGATCAAGCGGCAGAACTCCGAAACCAGGTGCTGCAGACTAGTGACCACCTTCCATTAGCCATAGCCATTTCGCTGAAAACAACCAGTCTCTCGAACACCCCCCTTCTAGGCCACTCCAATGGAGAGGAAATACACGTACTCCCAAAAAGGCTAAAATGGAATAAAATAGATACTACTAGCCTGTCAAACTGGAAAAGTAATTGGAGTGCACTCTCTAAAGACTTCACAGCTGGCAATATAGCTGAGATTTGGAATAACCTGGCGCCGGAGCTGTATCGACTTTTGTCAGGCAAAAGACCACACCAGCAACAAGACAGTGGAGAAAGGAAGTGCTGCAAAATCCAACCAAGGTGTGGAAAAATTGCACAAAGCAAGCAGGCCCTGAGACAAGCCATCCGCAAACATAGGAGGGAGGGCAACGATAAAACACATCAAAACCGGATATTGGCAAGAAAAGCTCACAGGAAAAACCTATGGGATCATAAAAGGCAACTGCAAGACTCGCAATGGTTGCTTATTTTTTGTATGCTGAAGCCAAACAGACAGGCTGAATTCTGGTCATACATCAACAGGTTGTCTGGTCACGGACATGACCAGCACAATGGGGTCGCCAGCCACACATGGGTTTCCTATGCGCTACACTGTTCCGTAGTGCTCCAGACCACAGACCAGCATGCCATCAAACACCTACTACTGAAACCAGTATGGCTAACCCTCATATAATGACCGTGGAAGAATCATCTGAACCATCTGAAGTTTTTGATGCAGGAAATCGGGTGAAACTAACAATAAAAAACATCCAAAAGGATGGGGCCACGGGGCCCAATGGCCTGCCTGGAAGCCTCTTCAAAGAAGACAGCGACTACTGGGTAACCGTACTTACTCCACTTTATCAGTTATGCCTGGACAACTCAACGGTACGTGAAGCCTGGAAAGGCTTCCTGTTTCAACCGATCCACAAAAAGGGTGACGCTGGAGACCCAACCAATTATAGGTTAATATCCCTCTTGGATATTGAGGCTAAAGGATACGCAAGCCTCCTCCTGCAAGACCTGCAGATTTGGGCTAACGAGAATGAAATTCTCCCAGTATACCAGTCCAGTTTTAGGCCAGGAGTGTCGACTCTAGATAACATCATAGCCCTTGCCTATCTGGTAGAACAGGCCACTGAGGAAAACCAGCCCCCACTCTTCGCATACTTCGTGGACTATTCTGCAGCATTCGATGGAGTCAACAGGAATTTGCTATGAAGGAAACTACAAGATTGGGGGATCCCGACTATTCTGCTGAATGCAATTACTGCACTCTACACTGGCACTTGGGTACGTGTGAAAGTATCGACAAACTCGGTAACCAAAAAAATCTACACAGACAAGGACTAAAACAAGGATGTGTATTGGCACCCTTGCTTTTTAATCTTTACACCGCAGACCTCGGCAAAACAATATCCAAAGCCAATTTGTTACCTCCAAAAATTGGGTCTGCTAGACTGTTTCTAATGCAGTATGCAGACAACATGGTGCTCATGGACCATAACAAAACGGGCATGCAACGAACACTGGGTGCATTAAGCATCTACAACAATGAAAATCACTTAAGAGCAAACGCAGGGAAAACAGAGGTAGTCATTTTTGGAAAGTATGCAAACAAACTCAAAAAACAATGGAGAATGGGTACCCTGAAAATAGTAACAACAACTTAATACAACTACTTAGGGGTTTGGATTATGAGCAGTGGGAAATCTGCTGCAAACACTGCACCCATCGACTCAAAAGCTAAGGCAGTGACGTATGCCCTTTGAAAATTGAACTCCAGACTAAGTAGGCCGACAACAGGACACATTAGAAAGGATATAAGAGCTAAGTTACTCCCTTCAATTACATACGGCCAACTAGTATTCCCTGCGGCATCAATTAACATCATGGAACGTGCAAACTGCCGGGCATTTAAACAGATCTTCCATATACCCGCTCATGCTCGGAACACCTTGGTACGTCTGGAATTTGGGCTAAACAAACAGTGCTATGAACATTGGGCATCAATTGTTCGGTACTATTGAGGGGTCTGTGCTGGCCCCCAAAAACAATGAAGGCAATCTTAAAGGAAGTTTTTGCGAAAAGTAACAACTCTTGGGCGAACGGTCTCTTAACTGCTTGCACTGAATTGCACCTTGACTTGACCAACTGGCAGGATTTTATTTACCAACCTGGAATCTTAAAAACCATTTTAAAGAAACAATTTAGACTTTTATCTAAGGAAGACGACAAGAAGTAACTAGAGACCTCTAGCAACAACATCAGGCTACTAGCTAGTTCCTTCCACGAAAAACTGAGTCAGCCATACCTTGACTCTGCCCTGCACAAGTCAATTCTAAGGTAAATTTTGTCAGTGAGACTGATGGTACTACCAATAAAAGACATCAACAGCCATTGGAAAACCCTAAAGGCAGTTACTACTTGCAGATTGTGCCACCAGTACGAGGAATCCATGACCCACATGATCTGCATATGCCATCGGTTGAACTATGCACATCGCATTTTATTGAAACCCTTGTTCTTAAAATATGGGAAATGCTCCTGTACAGATGCGATGAAATTTCTCTTCAAGCTGGACATTCCAATGGAACTGGCAAGACTAGCGAAATTTGTACACAAGGTGAAAGAACTACTACAAAATGACTCAGTCAAAGGCTAGAGACAAATTGTAATTTCATCAACCTTTCATTGTTGTAATTATTATAATGGCCTAAAGATATGATCACCTTCTAGATACGATTAACAGTCTTGTCAAATGAAATGACCATATTTATTAATGATTGAATCTAAGCAGTCTTTTTTTTTTTTTAAACAATTTTCTCTTTTTTAACAATTTTAACTTTGAGAATGGCTTAAGATATGACATTTTAGATATGGCCAACAGTCTTGTTAAATGAAATGACTACGTTGAATTCAACCAGTCTTTTCTTCTGTAACAATTTTAATTAATTGAAACAATAAACAAACTACTACTACTACTACATATAATGTTCCTGCTTCTAGTTACATGGCACTGCACCCCTCGGGGACATAGGGAAGTCCTTAGGCGTGATTTATATGTAAGAGTAAGGTAGATTACCACTTTGCAAGTACTTTTAATTCCAAAGTCGAATTTGCATATAATCTACTTTTAAAGACAGTGTGAAAAGCAGAGCTGCCTTTACAAATGACAGCAGGCAGCATAGCAGTGCACACTCTAGTGCAGGAAATATCCTGGGCCTCTAAACCTCCCTGGCCTATTATATACTAGGTACTTATAGCTTGTTTAAATTCCCCTTTCCTTACTATAATATACTAGGGACTTACAGGGATCTGTCATTGCCAATTGCAATTTTACCTAATTACTCTAGACCTTTTTCAACAGCGCACTGGCGCTGGGCCTGGTTAGCAGGGCCCAGGGCATAGTCAGAGTCAGTTACAACAGAATCAGTGAGAAAATGGGGGTGAACAGGGCAAAAAGGATGACTTTATCACAGTGGCGTAACACAATATGGTGGGCCTCCCTGGAAGAACGGCACAAGTGGCCCCTGCATCTCCGGTATCTCACAAATATTCATAGGACTGAGGCCCCTTGAAGTTTGGGAACCCCCCTGTGCCACAGGGTATGCAGGGCCCTGCAGTACGCCCCTCCTTTGATAAACATAAGCTTATGGAATGAACAATATAATACTTTTCATTTCCATTTCTGGAAATGTATAGGTCTTGGTTGCACATTGTGCCAGTGTCCCCTTTTGTCACTAGAAAAGAGCATAACAGTCAACAACATCTGTCACAAACCTTCCGTGCTTCAAAACTCAGCATAAAGGACATCAGGTACTTTACGCAACATAAGCCCGAGCACCGTTTGTGCACGAGCCTGCAGTGCATCAGGATAAAAAGGGCTCAAACTTTGAGAAAACCTTCTACTCGTTCCTCAAAATGAATACTTTTTCTCTTAACAGACATTCTTGGAATTTGCCATCAGCCTGATACGTATATAAAGAAAATCTCCACCTAAAACTTAGCTGACAAAACAGAAGAAACTCCTGCAGAGTTGACATTGTTTTATGACTTTCATCTGTCTCTCTTCCTGATACAAGCTGAAGGCGTGTAATCTGCCAACAGAAGCATCTTTTGGATGCCACGTGAAAGAAATTAACATAACAAACCCCAGGGGCTCTGCTTTAAAGGTCTCCCAGGCTACCATAGCTGCCAAGTGTCTTATTCCAACAATGCCTTCTGCCCCTCCTGTTTTATCGCCCCCTTACCTCATTCTTTCACTCAGCATCCAGCCATGTATACTATGAGCATTCCTGTACCTCTGACACATTTGTCCTGGGTGAACAACGTGAAGGATAAGATAAGAATATAGCCTAAGATACCGAAATACAAAATTAGCAAGTGAATTTCCTTTTCCAATTATTGAAGTACCGTAAGAACCTTGCCACTGAGCATGACCCATCACAGAGAAACGTTCCCTCACCAACTGCTGGTAGGTTTTTACGACACAAACATATTTGTAGGTAGGTCAGATGAAAAATATCCTTATTTTAAAAACATGCATTACTTGTGTTTCTATGTATTGGGGGATGGTGTGCAGTGAATGTTATCAGAGCACTTTGAAAGTGCAGTTAAGTGCATATTTGCAGCCTTGAAAAAAGACATCAGGAACAGGTTTGTTCGCATAAAAATATTAAAAAAATGTTGCATTAGAAGCTCAGGAATTTTATCAGGAAATGTATCCAGTATTTCAGACTGGTTATAGATAGTTGTAAATTTTGCAGCTCACACGCTCCTAATATTTCTTTTACATAAAATACAACAACAAAAAATCATAAAATGTCACTCAAGAGTCAGGAGCAAAGCTGCCCAGCTAAGCAGCCAAGGCCCAAGGAAACTACAGCACTAGCAGCATTCACCCCATAGCTATACTGGTATTCATTTGGGGAGGCAGAATGTAAGACTCATGGTGTGAAGGCCATTTGACGTGCTTCATATACATTGGTCGCTGTGAGTGTGTCTTGTAGCAATTTTAATAGCAGCTTTTTATCTTACTATGGTTCTTGTAGGTGATGTCATGTGCGATCTTCATACATGTTATTCTTGTAACTACATTGTAAGCAGATGGTTTCCCGACTAGGGTTTGCTGTACAAGGTGGAACAATTTCTGCACTTTTAGCAGACTGCACCAAACTTAGCAGCATCTTCTCATGGACACACTATTTCACACTGTGATGAAGGTGAGTGCTAGAGTGGTGTTACTTCTCTGCCACTGAAGACAAACTCTGGATCACACCTGTAGACTTGCTTTCAGTGACTGGAAGATGTCATTGGGACACAAGTTGCCAATATGTTGAACACATTAAATGATCACCAAAAGCATTCTAGAATGTTGAATTCATAAAGAAACATGAATAACAAATATTTTTGTTTCATAATCTAGCAGCCTGAAAAAAAAAAGTTAATTCTACGAGGTTACTCGTGCAGAACACCGTTGTGACACGACCCCCATCAGTTATTTAGCTTGCGTTCTCATCCCCATGCCAGTTACTTCATTAGTTACCACACTCAGCATACTCGATATGCAGCCTAATAACTGCCCCCACTTTTTTCTGCTCTTCTCATTTCCAGCTGCTGCATACATCTAGATTGAAATGTCAAAACAGCAACAGCACTGCTGAACCCTCCTGGGTTTTTTTCTTCCTTAATTTGACAGTGTTTTGATACTTCTACCATTTTGAAGGCAGAGGGTCATGTAGCAATGTCAATTAAATCTGATCTGGCCCAATGTTTACTCAAACCCTTCACATACCAGAGGGGGCTCCCTCATCTTGCGTATACTGGTGGGGGGAGGGAGAAGATTCCCCAACTAAAACTTGTAATGCTGTATAGAACTGGCGCTGCCATTCTGGGTCATCCCTACAGTGTGGAGGGGGTGCAAGACTGCGGTTGTTCTCAAAGTGTATGTAATTTTCAAATGTTTTTATTTGTTATTGTATATTAAACCATTTAATTCAGATTTGTTTCTAATTATTATTAGTAAGAGCAATTTGTTATTATTATTTTTATGCTTAGTAACAGTGGCATTCTTTCATAATAAAACTAGCATTTTGATTTTTTTAAATTCAAAATCTGCAACGAGCAGGTTAAAAATTAATACATCTGAGTGGATGGGTATTTAAGTATGCCCTATATTTTTCAGAAGTTAATCAATCAAGAAAATAACTAGCTATGCGCATTACTACTGTCACATGTGAGTTGCCAAGATAATGAGCGTAAACTTAATTTTAGGGGCTGTGTAGCTGGTGTCGAGAATAAATTATTCAGTGGAATGCGTATATAGAAGTGCATTGCATTATTTTGAGGCAAAATAGAGTTTTTAATTTTAATCGCATGTGAAATTGCGTTTGAATTAATGTCTTTCGTAAAAACGTAGATTCGAAGAATAAAATAGTGAATGGCATGGTGAGCAAAAGTGATTGATAGAATAAAAGAATATTGATGATACTTTCTATGTGAATAATCCAATTGAAATATAAAATAGCCTTTCATGGTCCTTTGTCCATCAATGATTGATGATATATCACCTACGAGGCTGTGATCAAATAGATCATCCGTGGTTCAGGAGTTTACTTTACAATCATTCTGTTTAATTTTCCTCTGTAATCATTTCTCTAAGTCATTTCATACCAGTGCTATTTAATTAGATTTTAGTGCTGTGCAACCTACTGAAGTCTATCAACCTGTAACTCATGAATACCCTTATGCAGAGTACTAACATCACCTTACACAGGTCTTTATTTTTGGATCGGTAGTTAAGAGTTGCATTATCATGCTACTTTTTCCCATATTTTCTATGTATCACCTCCTCTTTCATAAGAGCCTGGTATAATGTCTACCTAAATGCGACTCTTTTGACTCACGATGGCTGGATAGTAATTTGCAAGAGATTATGGCCTGAAGAAATTCTATCATACTATTTAAAAAAAAATAACCCAAACAATGCATGTTGGGGGGTGGGAGGGATTGGAAGGTTTCTTTCCCTAAAAATATAGAATAGTTGTCAAAGGTGTTACATGTGATATGTAGAAGGACTTATGTGCATTTGTTATGTATGTTATGTCATGTTATGACTATCAGTAGAGCGCACCTCTCACCCAGGAGGGTACACAGAGCATTTGTTGCTAAATCATAATACTCTTAACAACATGCACAGACTACAAGGGTTTTGTAGGATCTCAAAGCATGGACATACCAATACCTGTTTGCCAGTCATAGCACTAAATCATAATCCAGTGACCAACAGACATCCTGTGTATCAATTCAGAATATCAGTAATTTGATTAAATTATTAGAGTGTAAGATAGGCCACTGAAACCTAAATAGCTTTTGATTATCAAGGGCTCCAGTGCACCACAAATATGGCTATTGTTTAAAAGCAGTAAGGGGGATCTCTATACTTGCTTTCCTTAGGACCCACAGCATACTTTCTACACCACTGTAACCGAGATTGTAAATTTAATGTAATGACTATATATGATCAAAATAACATGCACATAATCCTGGTTAAAATTAGTGTGGATGTAAATTCAGGTTTGTGAAAGGCAGTGTAAGAAAATGCCCGTTTTTGGTTTCCCTCACCCATTATCTTGGGCTAGTGCTGCTGTTTTATTGACTCTGTGCACTTGGACTCTGCTATTCCGGCCCTAGTGCATGTGCTCTGATCCCTAAAACATGTCAAATTTGGCTATACTCCTATTTGGCCTGTTTAACTTAGATATGATTCACTAGTATTTGGCACCAAGTGTACCAAGGTCCTGCAAGTTATATGTCACTAATGGACTGCAGCATATATTGTGCCACCGCTGAAGTGACAATGCAAAACATACAGCGTAGCTGTGCAGGTTTGAACTGCATATTCAGCCTGTCAAAATAAACCCTTTGAAATATTGATGTCATCCCTAAGTTAGCCTTACTTGTCCATATAGCAAGGTACATGGTATTTAAAAGTAGCACATATAAAAGTTTAAAGTGAAACATGTCATTACAGTGAATCGGCCTAAAAAGCTATTTTCATTGTACCAGAGTTAGCTGTCCCATGGGAAAGCAATGGTAGTTTATGTTAACATATATATAATGTTATCTCGACTTAGGCATCAGATTATAAGTTAATTATTGGACTTTTTAAAATGTTGATTACAAATCCTATTTATTAGTGAAGTTGGATTTGTAACAAATATTTTACAAAAAGTACTTTTAAAACATTACGTTTAGTCTGCCTAAAGCCTCTAGAAGCCCATTTGCTTGAGCTTCCAACTGTCACCAGGAATAGTTTCTTGGTGAGTTGTAAAGTGGCTCCCAGAACTGAGACAATATGCTTGGATGTGGGGAGGTGTCCTGTTCCTCAGACAAGTTGTCCGATCTGGCACTTTCCAGGAACTTAATTATCTTCAACCGGGCCTGCCATGTCACAGGTAGATGTAGTTCTGACATGGGCTTGCCCCCTTTATCCCTCTAGCTAGCCTTACACCAATCCGAGTGGGAGAGGAGCTTCTCAGAACCGCTTTTGAGTAACCACAAGGGAGGATTTGCTCATTTTCCTAGCCACACCAGAGGAAGAAAGGTTCTGCCATCTTGGTTTTAGGTAGAGAGGTAGAGATTGTTTGCAGTAAGGCACACAGGAACTGCAGCAAAGGTCAGGAGTCGACCTGGGATTTTTTCCCCTATTGGTCAGGGAGGGACCTGGAGTCTCCCTCACCAATAGGCTAGTGCCGGGCTTAAATGTGGCACATCTGGACACCTTCTTCAGAACACTGCTGAACCTGTGGAAGACGGAAGAAGGACTGCAACTTCTGTTGAGACCTGTTAGGAGAACTCTAAATGCTGAGCCTGCTCCCACCTGTACCCAGGACAATGAGGTGGACTCCAATAGTCAGTTGCAGACCTCCTGTGAAGCTACAGGGATACAAAAGCTGCACAAAGCCCACTTTCCTGAAAGTTCCCAGCTGACCAGTTTCAGCTTGACCCTGCTGGTGGCCTCTGTTGGAGTGAGTCCTGACACCCAAGTGATGTTCCTGATGTCCTGGAACCCTTGTCAGGCGTTAAAATGTACTCCCTTTGCCAAAACTGCAAAGACTGAGACTTAGAAAGTTTTTACCAACTTTCTGTCTGGGAAACCGATGGATACCGAGGTCGCTGTTGAAGCCACTGGCTTTGAATCATTGGTCAGTCTCAGCTTGCTGGTTTACCCAGCTGAAGGAAATCCAACCTCCAGAAAAGTTTCAAAGTCCTACTATAGAGGGCTTCACTGGGACCGACCCTGAGCAGCATCTAATCAACACCGAGGCCTTCTTGGGCACAGTCTTCGGACTTTGCGAGCTCATCACTTTCTCGCTCTCACTTTCTGACCTTTGTCGATGACTACACCGGGACCCCTATCTTCAGTTTCCTGTAGTCATCAGTACTTGTTTCATATCCATCAAGCTATCTGTCCTGGTGCCAATTTATTGACAGCTATTTTTTCTCCATAAATGTTTCTAAGTGAGAAGTTAAACTTTCCCCGGGACGGACTTGGTTCCTGTATCCAATCAGCAATTAATCGCAGTAATCCTTAACTTGTGACTTTAGCCCGGTTTTGAATTTGTGAGAGTTATTTTTATTTAAATATGTAAAAATGTATATCTTCACTTCCCCTTATTGGATTTTTTTGGTTTTGGTGCCATTATGTTTGATTCAAATATTCTCTATTTGTATAATTTGGCGTGATTGTTTATTGTGTTGTATTTTTAGATTTTTAACTGTTATGTTGCTTTTAAATGTTTTACACATTTTCGTAAGTTAAGCCTATCCGCTATGTGCCATAGCTACCAGGGTTTGAGCTCATGTTCATGTTTAACTTACTGAAACTTTTTATTGGCCCTAACAAAGATAGTGATATTTTTTCTTGGGATATGATACCATTAACCCAAACTAATAATCTACTTTCTCAGAATTACTGTTGCCAATCCTAGTTTGCCTTTTGCTACCCCTGGATTTACCCTTGCAAACCAATTCGTAATGGTCAATTCGGCTTTTATAATACTATTCTATTTAGAAAGTTGCCATTTTACTGCCTAAAAGGTATGCTTTCCTGCCAGTGTCAAGCTGTCACCTGTGTCCCGGTGTCTCCTTTGTGATGAAATGTGTAGTGCTCCCAGACAGTGGGCAAAGGACCATGGTGGTGGGGAGAGGGACTCCTCCCTTGACATGATGACCTTGTCACTGGCAGATGTAGCTCATGCCTAGGCTTTCCTCCCCTTTCTCTCTCTAGTCAGGATGACATCAAAACCAGTGCTGGTAGGAGAACTGACCAGAACAGGTTTAGGGTGGACTAAGGCTTGCCCTCCGCCCACAGGCTGACACTGGTCATAAATGTGGATCCCAAAAATCTCTCCACCTGGATCTGTGAAAAACCAGAAGAAGGACTACCCGCTGCTTGAAGAAAGACTGGACCTGCTTGCCTCTGAGGTCCTATAAGTAGCTCTGAGGGATCATCCTGCTACATGGACACAAACTAGCTTCCAGAGGCGTCTCTCCTTGCAACTGCCCAGCTGACCAGCTCCATCTAGATCTGACCTGCTGCCTGTTTGTGGTTAACCACCCAAGTGGTGTTCCCCAGATCCTGGAACCCTTGTCAGGTGTTAGAGTGTTCTCTGTAAGAAATTGGGTTGTTGGTTGACTGGAAGTGAGCCCTGGTCAAGCAGCAACCACAATCCTTCTCAGGGTGAGGCACAGGCCAACCCAAAATTAACATATGCTCAACCCTCTGGTAGTTTGGCACAGAGCAGTCATGCTTAAGTTAGAGGCAATGTGTAAAGTATTCGCGCAACATTTCAAGCTGTAATAAAGTGAGAAACACAACACTAAAAGGATCCCACACCAATTAAAAAAAGTAAAGTGATTTTCAGGGAATAAAACAAGACCAAAATGACAAGAAATCAATTAGTAGAACTGGAGATATGTCCTTTTAAATAGTTCAGTGAAAGCAGCATCAAAAAGCACAAATCACCACCTTTTAATATCTGGTCACACCAGACCTGGACAAAGTCACAAGCTCCGGCCAACTGCGATGGAGCATGGGTCAGCTACAAGGACCCAGTTAGTCCAGCTGAACAAAGTATCTTAAACTCTGGTCTACGTAGCATTGCAAGGATTGTCCTTGAAGATGTATCGCACAGTCGAGGCTATGCATTGGTTCCAAGGTGTGGCGAGGCTGTGATGCAAGGTCCTTCGTAATCGTCGAAGATCCTGTCCATGAGGGCTTACAATGCGAAGTCTGATGTCAAGGATGGATCTTGCAGTCAGGGTGATGCGTCGGTTCCATAGAGCTGTGATGCGGAGTCCGGCATCGTAGTCGAGGCTGCTGTTGACAAGGCATGCGAGGGCCTGCCTTGCGCAGGGGCACATCTGAAGGGGCCACAGCCTATGAAGGCGAAGTAGATCTTTGTAATGGATTTCGATCCATGCTGCAGCAGAGATGCGTCGGTTCTGCTCATAGTTGCGCTGCACAGAAGAGAAGATGGGTCAGTTTCACTGGGTTCTCAGAGGCTGACAGAGCACCTTAGGCACACTTCCAAGGATCCAGGACTGGGCACCACTTGTCAGGGTAGACTAACAAATGGCAGGGTCCATGTGCTGGGTCCATGGTTGTTGGAGCCTTTTGTCCCTGATGCTTGAATTAGGAAGCCATCCAACTAGCCATTGGAGTCACTCTGGGGTCCTGGGTTCAACAGATGCAGATCCAGTCCTTCTCATCTGGGCAAGAGCATAGCAGGCAGCAAGTCTTCACAGCCGGACAGCAGCCCTTCAGAGCAGCAGTCCAGCAGAGTTGCAGTCCTTTCAGCAGCACAACAGTCCTTCTTCGTGGCAGAGTATCTATAAGTACAGAAGTGAACTGAAGAGTTGGTGCCTGAAGTTTCATGTTTATACCCAGTTGTGCCTTTGAAGTGGGTGAAGCTTCAAGAGATTTCCCTTTGAAGTCCCTGGGGCTTCTTTATACATTGTTGCCTGAGAGGCCCATATGGTCTCCCCCACTTCTCCAGGGACCATTACCTCCCCTAGGCTTATTTCTTTTGAAATGGAGTGTTCTCTCGGACCCCCCAGGGCTTTATTCTAAAAATCATTGCAGGGGACTCATCCATTTCACCTGCCCTTTGTTTTTGTGGGTGTTCTAATTGAAACTGGTGGCAACATATGATGTTTAGCAAAACCATCAAGAGATTTGAGGTGAAAGTATTCCGGCGAGTCAGTAGTGTGAAAATGTGAGAACAGGCATCAGTCACAAATGTGCCTCTCATTAGGCCACTCGAGTTAGATTCAGCGGCTCCTCCGCCATGGCGGAGGAGCGTCGCCCCACTGCCCGCAGAGGCAAACGAAAAATAAAATGATCTAAATGCAGATCATTTTATTTTTCATACTGTGGCTGGGGCTTGGGGGGTGGGGCCACAGCACTGCAGCAGAGAGAGGCGGAATGGTGGGCACTGCTGCTTAGGACGGCCAAACCATCATGCACACTGACATCTCTCCAACTCAGCTGTGTTACTGGGTGGAGAGACCAGTAGGCACAGGCTCCCAGCTCTCAATGGAGCGCAAAACAAGACAGCTCTGCTCAATCCCAACACAGCTCTCATGGGTATGAGAGCAGCATTTAGATTGTCTGTAGGGAAGGCTGGGAGCTTCAGCCTTTGCCCATTCTGAGGAGCAGAAGACTGCTGAGCAGAGCAGAAGAGCAGCAGGTAAGTTTTTCTTTTTATTGTTTTGTTTGTTACAGCCTCCTATGCTGTCCCCCGCAATGCCCAACCACATTTCCCTGACACCAGCCACTACAGGTTAGATTAGTAACATCACAAAAGCTACAAAGGTTGAATTAGATCACATCTCAAAAGCCAGAACAATTACGATAGGTAACTAAAATCTGATGACAGATATGAGTATTTGAGGAAACTTACATTTAGGTATATTCATACACAATAGAGAGGCAACATTACACAAAGACATGAGTAAGGTCAATACGATGTATGCACAACAAGAACAGATGAACATAGAGGTCCTTCCGTTGTGCGCAAAACTGTATTCTTAAAAGAAGATTTTGTATAAAGATTCAAAGAATCAATGGAAGGATCTTTCTGTTTGTCTGTTCTTGTTGTACATGCGTCAGTGACCTTACCCATAACTTTGTTTAATGTTAACTCTCTATTGTGTATGAATATAGTTAATTATTGGCATATTTGGAAACAATTATTAGGTATCAAGGAGAGAGGGAGGAACAACATTCCCCTAAAATGTATATGTAATCAACAGGAACTAGCCTGAACAGGCATAGGGATAGTGTGTTTGTAGAGAGGAAAGACATATTATTTCTTATGAAAGCCCTCACCCTAGTTGGTGGCATGCTTCATCATCGGGCTCCACTACTAGGTAGGTGGGTGAGGCCTTTCATAAGAAACAATATTTCTTTCCTCTGTACTAACCCACTATCCCTATGCCCATTCAGGCTAGCTCCTGTTGATTACATATATATTTGGAAACAAACCATCTGAGGTGGGCAACAGTTCCTTCCAAATAATAAGAAATAACACACATGGTAGGGCGGCAAACGGGTCCCCTGATTGCCAAAACTTACATTTAGGATATAAATATGGCATTGGCTGCATTTATCAATTTAATAGCGGTGTAGTGTGTAAATACATAAAAGGGGGCTTTTCATTACAGCACACACTAACCCTAGGAAGCTGCACAGGTCACACTGTGCTAATACTGCTGACCTACACATGTCTTTGCCCTGGCAGAAGGAGGGCATGTCTTCTGGGACAAGGGGGAAAGGAATGCTGTCTCTGCAGAGAACATTCGTCTGATGCCTACTCAGAGGCCTCAACCCACAGAAGATTTCTAATACGCCCTACTTTTCTTGATTTGAAAACCGAACGAGGTTAAAAGAGGATGGAAACTCACTTTGCACCAAATCATTCTTTTATACACTCTTTCAGGATGCAGATGCCCAGGTGAAGTGTTAGATTATAAATTTGTTATTGAGCTGGGTTGATCCATGACGCATTTCTTTTTTGTGTATGTCGCACAGTGACCCGAATGCGCCAGTTGGGGCAGGATTGCCCTACAGTTCTGTATTTTCTTTATTCAAGCAATATTAGCATAGAGTCAGCTACACAGATACATCCGAGGTTTGGGATTGCTCCTCTTTCATCACCTTGGATCATAGCCTTATATATTCTCAGTGTTATTGGTATGATGAGAGCCTCTTATAGTGCCCATCCCCCTCCGTCTTTGTCCTTGGTCACTATGAAATCCATCCTAGATCAGCAAGTCTTGCCAACTCTTGAGGCTTGCGGCTTAGATTTTTGGCCAGACAGCAAAATGCACACTGGTAGCCTTTCTAAGATGTCTATTCATCATATTCAGTTACAAACCTGACAAACAAGGGAAAAAGGGTTAAAGAAATAGATACACCACAGATGAATAGGGAGAAAAAAACATAATATCCTTAGTGGCAAGCCCCCATGTCACCGCAGCTAGGAGTGGGTGCCTAACTGTACTTCCCAAACGTGTGTCATTGTATGCATTTAATAGCTGAGTTGGGCGAGGTAAGCTTTATTTAAGGCTATTTCTGTTGAAATCTGAATATTTTCTGCAAGCATTGCTTTTTGATACACCTCCATTGTGATATCAGTTTCTTTGCAGAGCATCAGCAGAGACTATTTCATGCTTGAAAACAACTGTTTATACACTTTTAATGCGGTGCTGCTGTATTCACTCGCTGCATCTATTACCGCACAAATGGCAAACTCTTAGGCTTTCCATTTCTTTGTCAACAAACCACCTGAGCAGAAAATTATGAAAACAAGGTTTCCTAGGTAACAGAGTCATGACATATTCATTTTGGCGAGGGTGTGGCGGCTGGTTTGTTGGACCATGAATTTACATAACTTGAGTAAAAAAGCTTTGTGTTTCTTTCCAGCTACATTTGGGTTGTTTTTTTCTGCTGATTGCCTATTCTTTTACTTAGATTGTTTATATTACAAGGAATGAACAACCCCAGTGTGGCAAGACATCCGAGCAACAGCAGCAGCTCTTTCTGCTGCCAGGGTCAGATTGGTAAGGTGGGCACTTGGGCAAAGGTTGATAGGCCAGTATCTGAGTTGCAAGTGTGGGCTGCTTTTTTTGCGAGCATGGTGGCCAATTTGGGCTGTGTCTATGCTGTTCAGATGCCACCAGCATCCCTGTGTGGGTCTGAGCTGCCTTTCTGTAGGCAGGCCCGCCAGCCTCCCTGTGTGGGTCTGAGCTGCCTTTCTGTAGGCAGGCCCGCCAGCATCTCAGTGTGGGTCTGAGATGCCTTTCTGTAGGCAGATGGGCCTCTATTAGCTCCCTTTTACCAACAGGGCAGAGGTGTCACTTCCAGTCTCTCGCTGGGCTGGTCCATTAATGTTTGCAGATTGAGCAGGGGCAGGGCCCTGAGCAGAAATGACCTCACTTATATTCAGGTGTGGTTCACCATTGTGAACTAATCCCTGCACAAAGAGTCTAGCAATATTTGCACTTCTTTTTTATTTCAGTGAAGTTAAGAAAACATGCCTTTTTCAGAGAACCTCTCCCCCTTCTTTTCATAATACGTAAAACACTGAAGAAGTGTTTTTTGAGAAGGTGCAATCCACAAATGTGGGGCACTTTTTTTTAGGGTGCCCAGGCCTATTTTTGATCCCAATCCAATCCTGCCTGCCATAACCCCAGTATTCCTGCAACCTTTATATTATCTACTGGCGGTCGCCAGTACATAGTTATAGTTAGGAAATCTCAAAATTCTATTTTGAATAACTTTGGCGCCGGTTGACGAATCCTCGCGAAATTTTCAAAACTAATGGGGCGCTCCGTTCAGCTCCTACCCTGAAAGTCTCGGGGTGATTCGTCAAGCGGGGGCCGAGAAAAAAGGGGGGTCCCAAAACGCGTTTCCCCATGCATTTTTCCATAGGACCTTTAGACACAGCTACAGCCCGAACGGTTGAACAGAATTACTTGAAATTTGGCAGAGAGGTAGCCATAAGGTCAAGGAAGTGCCTTTTGCAGGTCTGGTGTAAATCTGTTCAGTATTTCCTGAGAAAATAGCATTTAAAAGCATATCAATATCTATACGCGCGCACCGTGCGAGCACCCTAACGTGCGCGAGCGTAATTCTGATTGGTGGTTACATGTTAGTCAACGTTCGAATCGGTCGAAATCAGGAAGTGTCGGCCGCCATTTTGTTTGTTTTCAGTGCGAGAGTGAAAAAGGAAGGTGGCGAACGTGAAAAGGGGGCAGGGTAGAGAGTTCCTGACCCCCTAGCCTTTGTCAGGGGGTCCCTGAAGGACCCCGAAGGCAGAAAAAGTATTTTTTTTTAAATCGCGGGGGTGCGCGCACGGTGAAAACCCCCCAAAAAAATAATAATATTTTTTTTTTTTAAATCGCGGGGGTGCACGCACCATGCGCGCACGGTGAAAAAAAAAATACGTAGTTTATTGTAAAATAAATATATAAAAAAATAATAATACATAAATAAATTAGCATTTAAAAAACCGTACAAATTCACTGAAAAAACCATAGGTTTCACACACGTTATAGTTACGAATTAGCATTTAAAAAACCTTGCAAATTCACTTAAAAAACCATAGGTTTCACACATGTTATAGTTAGGTGGATATTTCACTCATAAAAAACCAATGAAATTCCCCCGTTATAGTTACTGCAGGCAACTATAACTCACGCGACCGCAATCCTCTGCTGATGAACGTCAGATATTACATCACTGATGACATATTTGTCTTTCTGAAAAATAAATATTTGTAATATATGTATAGCTAAAGATTAATGGAAGAAGACATGGGTAAATAAGTGTCTAAATACAGTGATGTAATATCTGACGTCATCAGCAGAGGATTGCGATCGCGTGAGTTATAGTTGCCTGCAGTAACTATAACGGGGGAATTTCATTGTTTTTTTATGAGTGAAATGTCCAGCTAACTATAACATGTGTGAAACCTATGGTTTTTTAAGTGAATTTGCAAGGTTTTTTAAATGCTAATTCGTAACTATAACGTGTGTGAAACCTATGGTTTTTTCAGTGAATATATATATATATATATATATATATATATATATATATATATATATATATATATATACCCCTCCCTCCCAGATTCTATAGCATCATATTTCCACTACTAAGCATGAGAAAAACTGTGAGATGAATGAACGCATGAACACTAAGAGTTGAAGTCACCACACATCTTTCCCCTCAACAATGACCAACCTGGAGAGTAAAGCAGGCCCCTTCATCCCCTGAGGTAAAGGCCCCTCCCCCTTAAGGGGCCCCTATCACTTTTGGGGCCCCAATTCAGTCCAAGACTAATAAATATCTGTGAAATATTGGAGACTTACAGCCCTCTCTTTACATTCTGTGAAGTACACAAGATGTACATATCTCCATGCATAGCAGGTAAATCTCTACATATTGTCACGTAGTATCCTGTAGTACACAGAGGTGACATATTCACACCAAGTGCAGCATCTTGGATGCTTAAACCTAGTGAGAGTGACTTCTGGAACACCATGTTAAGTGGCAAGAACCATTGCAAACATAAATAAATTGTTTAGGATGTAAACGTTGACCTTGGAGAAGAATATATATATATATATATATATATATATATATATATATATATATATATATATATATATATATATAAATGTATATATCACCTACAGGCAGTCATGACTAGGTAGTTATATATTATGACCTAGTTTCCATAGTAAGAGCATTTTTGTTTTGCCAATTTGATGAATCTTCACAGAATTTTCTAAACTAGTTTGCCACTCACTTCAGCTGCTGTCTTGATCTGTTAAGTGGGGATTGAGAAAAAGGGGGTGAACCAAATGGTTTTTCTCCATGTTAATTTCCATAGCAAACTTTACACATGGATATAGCCCAAACTGCAATACGAATTATAGCAAATTTGGCAGGAAGATAGCTGTTGGTCCAGAAAGCACCCTTTTTGTTAACTGCTGTAAATCCCTCCAGAAGTTGCGAAGAAATGTAAAGACATTTCCAGTTGTATATCTAGATTCGCGACCCCTCCCGTTCTTGTGCTAAGATCTGATTGGCTGCCAAGATTTCAATCCAGGAAGTATCAGCAGCCATCTTCTAACTCGGTTGAACCAAGCCACAGAAAAAAACATTTTTTAAAAAGAAAAGGGGGCAGGGTACAAACACCCTGGCTCCCTAGGCCTCTTGGGGGGCAAAAAAGCATTTTGTTTTTTAAATCTTGGCAGGAGTAGTGCTGAAACTGCAAATTCTTTTTAAGAAAAAAAGAAATGTGGGCTCCTGCGTTTCAATAATTATTAGCCCAGAGATAGGCCAGGTCCAGGCGGTATTGTGCAAAAAAGTAGGGCGGTGCACAGGCCTCCCCCTTCTGGAGCTTATTATGACCCTAGGGCCACCATCTCCCCGGGGCTTCTTTAAACATTATTGCGGGGGTGTATATGGCCTACCCTGCTACCCTGGGGACCACCACCTCCCCTGGACGTATTTCTTTATAAATTGGGGTGGACCCCCCAGCCCTGGGAACCCCAACCTTCCCTGGCCTTTATGCTAAATCAATTCATGGGGGGTGTATTGATCCTCCTGCATCCCCAGGGGCGGCCCTCTTCCTGGAGCTGTAATTTGAAAAAAATGCAGGAGGGGCATGCGTACCCTCTGCAGCCCCAAGACCCACCATCTCCCGGAGAAAAATTAATAAAGGAGCCCACCCCCCTCCTGGAGCAATTGATACCCCTGGGAACCACCACCCCCGGGGCCGGATTATGCTGTGTCCTGGGGGGCCCACCTCCGGGACATAGCTGTTTTCTATGGATTGGCAGGAGCTTTACCAAGCCATAGCAAATGCTGCTCCGCTTTCAGAAAGTGAGTTGGTGTGTGAGTGGCTGTGTTAAGAGGATGTATGGGTGAGTGAGTGGGTGTGTGAATGACTGGTTGTATGGGTGAGTGTATGGATATGTGAGTGGCTGCACAGGTGGTTGTATTAGTGGTTGTATGGGTTAGTAAATGTTTGTGTGAGTGGCTGTTCAACTGAGTGAGTGGGTTTGTGAGTTTCTCTATTTATGAGTGAGTATGTGTAGTAGTACTGATATGGGTCTGTGATTGGGTATATGAGTGGTTGTGTGTGAGTGGGCATACAAGAGGATGTATGGGGGTGTGAGTGGATCTTAGGAAGATGTCATCACTGATGTCATCAGTGATATTACTGACCATATCAGGAGTGCTGTAATATGTGAGGGCATAAGCAGTGCATTGCAGGGTGGTAAGGTATAGTTAGCTCAGGGAAGTACAACTGCCGAATTTCACTGGTTTTGCATGAGTGAAATCTGAACCTAGCAATAACGTCCCAGTAACCTTTGTTTTTTTCAGTAATATATATATATATATATATATATATATATATATATATATATATATATATATATATATATATATATATATATATATGTGTGTGTGTGTGTAAGCACATTATTCTACACATACATTGTGTTTATTTTCTGCTAGGCACTGCAGTCAGCATCGAATTGTGTCTTGATAGCTGGAAAAATGTCTACCGCAGATGTTGGACAGGTGTCTCCGCATGTTCACCGTATGATGGCAAATTGAATGAATACCTAAAGGCATATTTTCCTGACAGCGATCTGGGTAGCAGCGAAAGTGATTTTCTGGCAGCATGTTAGTAATAAATAATTTGCATTTGTAATAAAAAATGGGAGAGAGATAGGGCGTATGAGCTGACAGTATGGTGTATAATGCTCATGCTGGTGTCAGAATGTGCTGTGCATTATGTATTTTGAGTTTAGGCTGGCAACAGGAGTATGCAGTAAAAGCAGAGCTGAAATAGTGTCACTCATTGGAAACCTCTTTCGGCAAGCAATTTCCATTTTAATTTTTCAGTCTAAGTACTGCAGGTGAGAGAGGCACGTGGAAATATCCATCAATAAAGCAAGAGAAAATCTTAACAAAAGCCTCATAGTGCGCTCAAAAATCCGCCATCCCCAGAAGAGTATATATTCACATTACTAATTAAACATGATCTACGTAATTGAATCCTACCGGGTTTAGAAATGTAATGAATTCCAATGTGCAGCATACAAGTCCATGATTCATTTTCAATGGCGCTCTTTCCATGTACAGAGTCAAATGTCACGTTTAATGATCAGTTCATCTGTCAAACATACAGCATCTAGAAATGTATCAGTTCATGCTGTTTCATCCAAAAACAACCCAACAAGGATCAAATTGTTCAGAGAGATAAATTGTTGTAGAATTGTTAGGTAAGACAGACAGTTTCAAATAAAGGCGGCATTACTCTGGATTGGTGTCTTTATAATGGTCACTATTTTTTTATTTTAAATTGTTATTTTAACATAGCAGTTCTTGGACAGGGTTGTATACACTACCTTGGAGACTGAACAATTTTGCAATGTTGAGAGGGAGTTGTGCGCCCACATTTCACTCACTGATCAGCTCAGAAACGATTTTTGCACCTATAGAAACTTAACATTTTGCACTGTTAGGCCTCTGCAGATGCTCCTGCAAAATTGCTTTGCCACTAGTGAATTTCAAGTAAAACAGGTAGTGGGAAATTTTCTGACCCTATGCGTTGGATTTGCATCACAAAAGTGATGCAAACCCAGTGCAAATGATATTCCTCATTTGTCTCGGAAAGCTACCATAATAGTGCAAAGTAGCAGTACCTACTATTTTGCACTTCCTTGCATAAAGGGTGATGTTCCATGGGAGTTCCCATGCAACCACCCATGGGTTTTGATGCAAAGCTCTTTCAACTAACATTATGAGACAGGGTTTGAACCAATAATTTACGCATCCTCTAGAAAGATGTAAAAATTGTGAACATCGTTCTTCTATGTTTTCACTTTTGCTTGTACAGCACAAAATGTGTCAAACAATGGCATTTTGTACTTGAAGGGTCCCCTTTCAGTATCAAACCAATGCTTAATGTAACACCAGGGTGTTTGTGTGGTGCAAGGCAGCCTTAAGTGCTCCCGCATATGAGGAGAGAGAAACCACACTAAATCTTAGTAGATATGGCGCTTTTCTGCTTCCTCCATTTCTCACAACAGAGTCCAACAACCAAAGATGCACTGCATGAAAACTTAATACATTTGGCCTGTAATGTGACCCACTGCGCATGTGTGCTGCGCAAGGCAGCACACATGGAAAAAGCAAAAACGGGAGAAATGAAGCATTTCTCCTCGTTTCACCAACTTAAGACCAAGATTTTCCTGGCCTTAATTTTGGCGCTGCCTCCTATGTACGCCAGCCTTGTACATAGGGGGCAGCATCAAATACAATGGGTGTTGCGGTGGAACACCCACCACAACACCCACTACACTCGCCTTTCACGCTAACCGTAGCGTGAAAGGGTGGTTTATGTACAAGGCAGCGTTAAGCCACATTAAGTGGCTTAACGCTGCCTTGTACATAACACAAGGCCCCTATCGCCATGGGAACGTCACAAAATGTGACGTTCCAGTGGCGATAGGGGCATGTACATATGCTCCTGAGTTTTAATGAATCGTCTAAGATGAAATACAGAAGAGAGATCATGTGAACAAACACTCAAACTAGAAAGAAAAGGTGTTAATTACTTCCTTTAACAGCTGTGTCCTTGTCAAAGTTTTTTATATTTTAACTTAGTATTGGTGTTTGGTGTACTACTGTTTAAACTACAAAAATAAAGGATTTCTGTGATTAGTAAAATCTGGATTCATGAAGTGACGTTCTGCCTACTGTATGTGAAGTAAAACCACATTTAAATGCGTGTGGAATTACCTTCCTGTGCTCTTATGACCACATGGCTCTATATTTAAACGTTAAGACTAATGGAGAGCAACTTGAAATCTGAACTTCATCATCTTTGTCTCTTGGGATCGAGCAAAAATAGCCTTAAGGGAAAGAGGTGAATCAGGGATCATTGAAAATGCACCCCCACATCTCTGCTGCGGAGAAAATCAATGGGATGGTTGGCCTTTGAGGAAAAATTGCCCACTCAACACCAGTAAATCTTTAGTACCGGAAGCCATAATGAATGTTCAGGACTCAGAGGTGATACACACATATGTAAACCTTCAGAATTGGGATCTGGCAATACATCTAGAGGGAAAAAACACTGATGCGTCCCTGGAATACTCTTTAAAATATGACACATGCCACTTTTGTAACCTTGTATCGATGAATGATTGAGCTGACCTTGCATGAATGTAAAGTTTGCATAAGATGCTTGCTATCACAAATATTCGTATCTCTGCAAAGAACCCGAGACAATGTTATTGTTTCAAATTAGTCACCATTTATCAACTTCAGACACATTTCTGTCAAGACACCCACAGTTTGCACTTGCCACTCAATCAGAGTTAAGCACCTTCACAACTGCAAAATACATCTCTCATCTACACCAAGCACTAAGGACTTCCTTTCATTTGGGGCTGGACTCATATTACGAATCAATGTTAGCAGAGAAGAGTTCTATATTGCCCAGCATTCCCGACGGGTGTACAGTTGTCACTATTCTCTCATGTAGCTTGGGGAATCGGCTCCCTTTTAGGGTGACAGGAAGTGGCATAGCACATGAAAGACCAACACCTTTCTGCAGAGCTTAATTTGTAAAAATTAAGTGCCAGGGCCCTTTTTGGGAGTCCCCTGCAGCTTGATTCACCCATTGCACCTGCCAGAGTTGCCAATGACAGCGCCAGCATAACCAATGACTATCTCTCTCCTACAAGTGGAACAATTCTGACTATACCAGGCTACCCAAAGCTATAAGAATAACATTGTTGGCAGATATTGTTCGTTTTGAGTGAATACTGAGTTATTAAACACTGTCTGTTCATCTCAAAATTTTATAAACAGTGCAACCATGTGGTAGACTGGCATTAGAGCCGGTGTTGAGAATAAAGTGTGGTTCCACCACCATGAGAACCGTGACGGAGAGAAAACTTGTAATATGCTTGGCAGGACCGCGGCAGTCCTGCCAAGCATATTACTGCCTCCTGACATACGCAACATCGCCAGAGCACAGCGGTTTCCTGATGGCTGTGGCGGGGCAGTGGCAGTCTGACCACTCTTATTGTAATAGGGTTGTCAGGAGACTGCCACTGACGCGCCCCAGACTGCCAGACTTCTAATCAAGGCCCAAGTGTGTATCAGGTGCAATAAAGATCATCAAAACACCAGGGTAAAAAGATGAGCTTTGAAATTTGATCTGCTTTTTATGTAATTATACTCCAGTTTTTTATTATATGGCAGACAGTTTCAGAGGGAGAAACCCTGAAAGTGGAAGGATTGACCACAGAAGTTTCTATATGTGAATGGTCAGATCGCCAGTACACTTTGAAATCTGAGCCATATGGCTTGTTTATAGAGAAGGAACAGTTTTGCAAGGTAGTCAAGTGTACTGCTATGCAGTGTCTTATGAACTGGACAGTGTTTTGAAGGATGCTCTTTGCCCTGCTGGAAAGCGATGGAGGGTTTAAGTCGGGAGAGATGTGGTCCTGACAATTTAGGCCACACAGTAGGCGAGTTGCATCATTTTTGACTCTGGAGTTTCATGATAGATGTTGTCAATGTAGTGCTTATTGCATTAGTTAATGAAAAACAAACACCAGACTGGGGATAATGATGATTCTCTTTGAGCAATGTAAGAGAGGCAGGTACCTTGACACCAGCCAAAGAGATGACATGCCAATTTGGATAATGAATTGAAAGAGATTTTCAATTGAAAAACAAACTCAGATTACAAACCTTATCCACCAGGGTGCAAAGTCTGTCTAGATGATTTGCCTAAGATAAGGGGAAGAATAGGTGATTCACCGTACACAGGTGCTGGATTTCAGTATTGTTCCTGTTAAGGCAAAGCCAATTTTTCGGTCTACTTTTGGCCATGGAACACATAGGAGGTTTCTGGGCTCATCTTCTAACTACAGCTTTATAGGAGTCCTGTGGGGCCTGTAAGTATTTAATAGAATGGGCAGAGCCTTGAGGACCATCACAGGACCCCCTTGTGCCTCTGCATCCTCTGGATGCACACAGAGGGGCACACCATGTGCCCCCTGTGTGAATGCACACCAGTTCCTGCATGGCATGGACTTTACAGTCCATGCTGTGCAGCAACTGTTTTTGACAATCCCATTGTTGTACCCATTTTCAGGGCACCGCCATGGGAACATCAGAAACAAAGCTGGGCAGATAGGAGGAAACTCCTAATATGGTGGGCGGGCTGACCACAGCTTTGGCGGTGCAGCGGCAGGGCTGACCCGTCCTGCACCGCCAAAAATCGTAATCAGGCTCTAGGTGTTTCCTATGCCACACTAGTCAGACAACAAAGGCTGACATTCTCTTCTTACCTGGTTCTTTGGACTGTTCGCCTTCTGGACATTAACTTCTGCTTGGATCCTCTTTGTTCAGCAAATGTTCTCCTGGACCGTTCATGTACTGCAGGTTGTCTAATTGGCACGCTACACAATTTCAGCATGGGGAAACGATTGCTATTTGTACTGTACACTCTGAATCCACTTCTTGGCAATTATCTGTGGTTTAAAAATGGAATGAATGAAAGTTTGTTTTAGCATTTGAGATAAATAACCCTAAGAAGATTTCTTTGGAACAACTAATTTTTAAACCAGTTGCAATGTGGAATACGCTGGTGGTAGTACAATCCATCAACTTTCTAAATAAAACGGGGCCACCAACATCTAATGGTTACTCTAATCAGAAATTTGAAACGTCCTCTGTTTCAATGGGCAATGTAACTGTAATGTTTGTGAGTTAGAATTGGAAACTACAACCACCGTTTAATGTTATGTTATGCTATGCAGATTTGTAGAGCACACTGTCACCTGGGAGGGTATTCTGGCGCTGAGCAGGTGGGAGTCTAGTCAAATCTAGGGCCTAGTGCACTTCTCTAAAAACAGTTCTTCAGCTGTTTGTGGAATTTAAGAGGTGAAGAGGAGGCTCTTATGTATATCGGTTGGTCGTTCCATGCTTTACTAGTGATGTAGGAGGTTTGACCACTGGATCTGATTTCCTGTCAGCTTGGGATGTGTGCAGGTAGGAGTACGGATGAGTGGAGGTGTCTGGAATGTTTGTAAAAGCAGATGTAATTGTTGTAATATTCTGGGACAGTGTTATGTAGTTCCTTGTAAGTGTGAGTGAGGAGTTTGAGTTGCCCTTGTTCGTTTATGGAGAGCCAGTGGCGCTACCTGTGGTGTGTTGTGATGTTTGTGTGGTGTGGGAGGTTGAGAGTGATTCTGGCTGCTGAGTGTTGAATGATCTGCAACCTTCTGGTAAGTTTTCTGAGGATCACAGCATATAGGCTAATGTGCAGTCCAGCTTTTATGTGAAGAGGGTTGGATTAGTGTTTTCCGGGTGCTGATTAGAAGCCATTTGAACATCTTCTTCAGCATCCTAAGGGAATGGAAGCATGAGGCAGTGACTGTGTTGTAATGTGTGTTTGCTAGACATTATATTCCTGGTTGGCTGAGGTGTGCACCCAGGCCAGGCAGAAACCACCAGTCTAGTCGGGGTAAGCTAGATGCCCACTAAAAGATAACTTGTGCTCACCTTCGGGTGGCTTGGCACAGAGCAGCCAGGCTTATCTAAATAGGCAATGTCTAAAGTAATGTGTAAGAGACTCAAACTAACACAATAAATACACCACAAAAGGACTCAACACAGATTTAGAAAAATAGAGAATATTTATCTGAGCAAAATAAGATCAACTTGTCAAAAACCCAATTAGTACAAGTAAATAGATTAAATTGTAAGTATTAAATGCAAAAACAGTGCTTAAAAGTCACTCATAGTCAAAACGTTACTTGAGGGCACAAGGTACTGGTGCAAATCCAAAGTTCAGGCCAGCCGCGATGGAGGGCAAGCTGGCTGCAGCACCTACGCAGGGCCCACTGAGAAAGTATCTTGGAGATCTTGGAGAGCTGAGAGCTTGATGCGTCAATCTTTTCCACACAGTCGGGTTGCTGAGTCATCGTCGAGCTTCACTGAGGTGAAGGTGATGCATCGTTGTCGAGCCACGCAGAGCCTCGTCATCGAGCCATGTAGGCTGTAGAACTGCAGTCGGAAAACAGTCTCTGCATCAGTGTTGAAAGGCAATGCTTCAGTTCTGATTGCGCAAAAGGTGACAATTCATTGTTTTTGTAGCAAAACAGTTGCAGAACCCAATTCTGAGGCCCCGCACTCGGAGAGGGCACATCAGGCAAGGGTAGGACTCACAGTAAGCAGAGTCCAACAGCACCCGCAGAATTGCAGGAAGTCTTTTGTGTCCCTGAGACTTAAGAAATCAGGAGGCAAGTCAGCAAACCAGTGGAGATCACTTGGAGAGAAGACAGAGTCCAGCTCTCCTTCAGCAGAATCAGAAAGCAGCAGCAAGCAGGGCAACAAGCAGAAAAGCAGTCCTTCCAGAAAAGCAGTCCAGGATCCAACAGAACCCGCAGAATTGCAGGAAGTCTTTTTTGTCCCAGAGACTTCAGAAAGCAGGAGGCAAGTCAGCAAGCCCATGGATTTCACTTGGAGGTAAGACAGAGTCCAGCTCTCCTTCAGCAGAGTCAAGGAGGAGCAGGAAGCAGGGCAATAAGCAGAAAAGCAGTCTTTCCAGAAACACAGTCCAGTTAAGTCCTTTAAGCAGCACAGCAGTCCTTCTGACAGAGGTTCAGTTCAAGATTCCAATAATATGAAACATGAAAAAGCTACACCCCTCTGATCATGAATTACGGCATAAAAAGTGTATTATGGAATTTCCAATGCTGGCCTATGTGAGGGCTAAGCCTCACAGTAGTAAAATATGAAATAGGCTGTTTGTCGCTACCAAGACATACAAAACATAAAAGTACATGTCCTACCTTTTACTGAAATGGCACCCTTCCCTTAGGGTTACTTAGGGCCTACCTGAGATATAACTTATATGTATTCAAAGGGGAGTTTAAGGCTTGGCAAGTAGTTTTAAATGCCAAGTCGAAGTGGCAGTAGATTTCACACACAGGCACTGCAGTGGCAGGCCGAGACAGGTTTGAAAGGCTAATTTTGTGGGTGGCACATTCAGTGCTGCATCCCACTATTAGCATTTGAAGTATAGGCCCTGGGTATATGGCATACCACTTTACAAGAGAGTTGTCAGTACAGCAAATATGGCAATCAGGTATACACCAATGTCAATGTGTTTAGGAGAGAAGAACATGCACTTGTTATCAGTGGTAAGTTGCTCAGAGTGCTACAGCCAACAAAAGAAATCAGCAAAAATGGGACGCAAAATGCAGAAGGTCTGGGGAAAGACCAATCTAAGGATGACAGGTCTAACATGGTTCATGCTGTTGATGACAATCCCGAGGTTCTTGTCGTGGGTGGTGGGGGTGGGTGATGGTCCTAGCTCTGTTTGCCACCAGGTGGAGTCCCATGGTGAATTCTCTTCCTAAAGATCCCAATTTTGGTCTTGTTTGTGTTCAGCATCAGTCTGTCTTCATCCAGTCGTTGATTTCATTCATGCAGGCATTGAACATGATCCAAGCATTGAGCTTCTTCTTTGTGAGAGAAAGAATGAGTTTCATGTTGTTGGCGTATACAAGGTTTTTGATGTCATGAGAGAGATGATGCTGGTTAAATGGATCATGCATGCGTTGACGAGGGTCGGGTCAAGGAGGATCCTTGTGGATCTCAGCAGATGAGGTTGTGAGTGAGGCTGACTGGCTGAGTCCTTCCAGTCAAGTAGAAGCAGATCCATTGAAGTGCATGTTCTTGGATTCTGATGTAAAAGCTTTAGATGAGGATGGGGGGAAACCATGTCAAATGCTGCGCAGAGGCCCTCGAGATGAAAGCGGCTGTTTCCCCTTCATCCAGAGTCAGGCGGATGCCATCCATGGACTCAATGAGTGCAGTTTCCTTGCTATAGCTTAGTGTGAAACCAGTCTAAGTGGTGTTGAGGAGTTGGTGATCACTGAGGTATTTGGAGAGGCATCTGTTGATGGTTTTCCCAAAGACCTTGGCCAGGAATGGAAGCAGAGAGATCTGTTTGTAGTTGGTGACTGACGAAGGGTCCGCTGAGGGTTTCTTCAGCAATAGGGGAACAGTTGCTTGTTTCCAAAGGGAAGGTTGCAGAATAAGTGGAGGCTTTCGGAATGAGTGTGAGCATGGTGCTGATGCGTTTCGGTCCTCTGGAGTAGTCATGGTGGAGGAAGAGGTCCAATGGGGCCTCTGAATGGACTCAATCCATGGTGGCAGTGGTTTCTTCTGCAGTGATGACAGGCTATGCGGTTAGTATTGGTACCAGTTGCAAGTTGAAGTTGCTCTAAATGGTGGTGATTTTGTTGCTGAACATTTGAGAGAGATTGTTGCAGGGGTCCTGCATGGTGGTAATCGACTTGGAGGTGACCGTTGGTGAGGTGAAATCCTTCACAATGGCAAAAATGTATTTGCTTTTGTTTGGTGCTAACACTGAAGCAGTTTGGTTGACCAGATCATTTGGTGATAGCTTCTCATGCTGCTGTCTGCATTGTCCTGGCTCATTCTCCATATAATGTTAGATCATGTTTGTAAAAACAATTACACGGTACTCCAGTGTGAACTGGACATTAAGCAGGCATTGTGACTAACATATCACCCAAAGATAATACATATTTACAGTGGTAGAAAAGGGCTCGATTATATAATATGCTGAACATGAACAATATAGAGCAGATTGAAAGTGATCAAATGTGGGACCATCTGTTAGGCTTTTGTTCAATGTCTTCAAACACATGCTTCAATATTGATTTCAATGCCAGAGTAAACAATTTCCTTACTTCTCATGGACCATTGATGAAAATAGCCACTTGACAATGAGTAAATTAATATTTTTAATAGTAGTTATTACTCGTGTTGAGGAGTGTGTTTCAAATGCGCTCTAGCCTTTGTCTGCATTAATCAATAGATATGAGGATTTCCTTCACTGCTGGAGAACATACAGAAAAAGGTAGTTTATATACACAATGAGAACCATGTCGCACTGTGTGAAATTGGTGTATGTCACACAGTAACCAGTCCAGGCCCCTCCCTAAATGTGAGCCTCCCCCCAGCACCCTTTAATGATTTAGTCCATCGACTGTAATGCAAGATCTATTTATTTATTTATGCATTTTTATACAGCGCGGACTTTACCCGAATGTGTCAGAGCGTTTCACAATAGGAGCAGGAATGTGCCTCTTGTATTGAGAACTTTGCTTTTTGCTAAGGTCAGACGATTTAAGTTGCATACATACATAAATAAGTTAAAGCGTATAACATTAAAGTGTTTCAAGATAAGGTGATCTATTTCAGGACCTCTTTTAATATTCAAACTATTCAAGAACCGATCTCCAGTAGGCAGTACTACATCAATGTTTCCGAACGGATATTTCGCTTATAACACATTTGTGGTAAGCTATAATAGGCCTACCTGTAAATCAGTCACCACATTAATTAACTAAAGTGGGCGTAGAACTTACTTTGCAAAAAGTGGATAAACGACTCGTCAAGTTCATTATGACGTTTTTGTAAATCTAGTTTTATTAGAGAGTAAAAGAAGAGGGCGACAAGGTCAATTTGGTATGTGTAGCAGGCAGGCCTTCTGGAATATGCTCGTTAGCTCAATAAAGTTCGCAACCGCAGTAAATCATGTTAATACGGAATATAAAAAGAACAAGTCAAACGAAATGGGTCAAGGAAAAACGCCTCGCGTGTCGGTTCGCTAGTAAATCGGAAATGACCGAGTAGTCTTTACTTGTGGTTATTTTTCACTGTATGAACACTACTATTTAATTCAGAAAATAAAATGAAACACAACCATATTTCCAGCTGCGTCGTGGCAAATATCGAATGACGTTATGAGAGCATTGCTTCGAAAGCCCTTCCCAGTTGTATTTCACAAAGTGAAGATTTAATACATCCTTGGTACAAGGTTAAGCCCATGGATTGCTTGTAAACTTGACATTTTGTGACAGCTTGCTCATTTCTAATAAACGTTGGTCATGCAGAGATGTGATGCGGCGCCAGAGAGGGTGCTGGGCAGCACAGCTAAGGACTGAAGTCCCTCTTCGACGGAGGGATCGTGCGTCAGGGCTCGAGATATGGATCCTGTGCATGGCAATGTGCACCTCCTCTGGAGTCAGAGAAATAATTACTATAAATGCTTTTGAAGAGATAAGTTCAGACTGTTGCCGTGGGAGGGCGACGGCATTTCTAGAGAAGGCTCTTAAAAGGACTGTTTAGTTGGAAAAAAGCTTTAATACTGTCGCCTATATGGTTGCAATTTTAATAAGGCTGGATTTTTTTTAATTTAACTTATTGAAAGTGCCTCTATTTTTAGAGCTCACCACTTGCCAAAAGGTCACAAAGGGGCATATCAGCAACAGACGGCGATAAATATCGCAAAGCGCGCTTAGCGCTTTTATATTTATCGCTGCCTATCGCTGTAATTTATCGCCTGGATAACGCGTTATTAACAACGCGTTACTCCAGAGCGATAAATTTTACATCAAAAGGGGCGTTATCCTTGTAAATAATGCGATCAAATTATCGCCGCTTTTCGGCCGAAAACAGACGCAAAAGCGGCGATAATTTTGTATCGCCTCGTTGTTAATATGCCCCCAAGTGCCTTAAAGGAGCTCATACTGGATTGTCGAAATGCAGAGTGCAGACGTTTGTGGATTAAAATCTGAATAGAGGCAATCAGTGTCAGCCAACGGAGCAATGTTGCAGTCGAAAATGACGCTGAAAATGGTACATTTCATCTATTTTTATGCCTGGGAGGAATCAGCTGCAAGGACATATTTTAATTAAAGACTCACATCTTTCTTGCGCTGGAAATGCCAGGCGTGCTGGGTCTTTGCTTTTGCGATCAGTAGATTTTGAGCCTTCAAATGCAGAACAGCTGACCCAGTAAACTTCGCCAAGATAAGCAGGGGTACAGCTCTAGGTCAGTGTGGCATAACAAAAATTGAGGTGGACCCCTTGCAAGGTACATAGAGGGGCCCCTGCTCTGGATATAATCAGGATCTTTCAGGTCAGAGTACTTGTGCTGAGGGAGCTCACTGCACCTGGGGGCCCCTGCGTCGTGGGGGCTGCAGTGGCCGTGGTACGCACTGCTCTGAGTAGTGCAGCCGCTATAGGGGCAACAGAGCTCGGTGGTGTTTGGGTCCCCAAGCCCTGAAAATAAGTCTGCCTAACTAACAACCAGAGAGCAGGAGACCGTTCATGCATATGGGCTCTGATCACCTTTGCTTTCCCACTAAAGATTAGTGTAACGTGGTAGTATTTTAAGGCACGCACCTTCAGTAGGCCTGTCACACGAAATGAAATGCAGATTTTAGTTGAAGGAAGGCCAATTTGAAAACCCTTTTTCCCATAACTGTGGGGTAACTTTACTGTCCGAGCAGCTGACTTGATTTGACTTCTTTAAAAGAGAAAGTTACTAATGGGTGGCTGGCCTCTTGTTGGAAAGTGTAACTGAATGACCAAATGGTAAGTCACCATGAGTCCCAATCACCTGTCTGTACTTTTAAAAAATATGTTATGAATAAAGAAGACTGGAGAGAGAAGTTGGCTTAATGGTTAGGGTGGTCGACCTCGAAACTGGGAAACTGGGTTTGAATCTCGGCAATGACGCTGAACATCCTGTCATTCTGGACAAATCACTTAATCTCACTGTGCCTAACAAAAAATGAATGTGTCCTCATGTAACGCAACTGGTGCTATGTAAAGCGCTTTGATACCTGATACCTTCGGGTCAAGTTCGCGCTACATAAAACTCTGTAAAAAATAATAAAAAAATAAAAAAGAAACATAAACATATTTGCTTACAGTCCGAATGTAGTTGTGCCATGCAAATCTCAGACTAAGTGACAAATAAAGCAACTCCTTATGTGAAGGGCGTCTGCTAAGTACGAGACCTTTAGAATATGGGAATATTGTCAGATTGCATGCTCAGCCTCTACATTCCTGCTGGCTCCATGTATTGGTTGAATTCATACTTATAGCATCTCCACCTTGGGTCACCAGCAGAAGGTAGGTGTACATTGAAGCTACCCATCTGGATACCTCGATGTGAGGAAATAAGTGAAGGGAAGTAAGATTTCGAGAGAAACATGAAACATAAATTGATCCTAAAGTAAAGTACAGTTTTACTCTCCCCAATCCAGCACAGTTTATGAATACTACTAGAAAACATTTCGACGAGCACTAAAAAAACTTCCATTCATTAAATTGGTTTTATCACAGTGTTTATGTGTCATCTATGTCAGTTTCTTTGTGTTTTTCCATTTTCAAAATACGGCACCAGCCTACGTGTAATATATTCAACTGTGTAAATGATACTTGCCTATTCTGTATCTGAGCACATACATTCACTGTGTATCATTTACAAAAGTAAAATTGTCTTAATATGTGAGGATGCTACCTGTGGCCAAATTATGGAACATGTGCATATACAACAAACAGACAAAATCCAGCAATACATTTGTAAAATTAACCAACGAGCGGACTTTCAGAGGAGTGACCTATTCAATGCAATGACAACTGGATTTCTTCCTATAAAAACCCCATGGTCTCATAATCTTCCCTCAACAACCAGTGTACAGAAGAAGCGTGCAAACAGATCTTGTGTAGGGAGTGCGATACGTGAGGTTTTCCCTGCAAACTTGCTGAGGTGCCAGTGAGATATGGACAAAGAAAATATCGAGGCACCCATAGTTTCTAGGAGCCCTAAAGGTTTCTATGAAGACATTGCATTTACCAGCCCTGTACAACAAATACCTGACAACAATGCACATGTTTTGCACAGCAGCCAATTGTAAATAGAATGCTGGTATTCTGCAGCTGCCTTCTTGGGAAAAGCTTACTTCTGAGGACATTCGGAGAGCTGAAGTTTGATCCCATTACTCAGGATTTACACCAAGATAAATCTTTACATTGCAAAGACACCAAAAAACCTGACTCTGATGAAGACCCAGATGAACAGCTTCCATTCATGAGTTAAAATGCGTAGACCTGGTTTTGAAGAAGGGAGTGTTTCCAGAACATTCCCAGAGGCTCCCAGGCCTATGCAAAACTGAGGGCCATCCCATTAGCTCCCCATAATGCACACTAGCTAGCCCTACCCTCAAGTGCACACTTGTCAAAGACAAAGCAATTACATTGGAATTCCCAAATGCTGTGAGCATTTCAGCAGGGGCTTTGCCAGTTCAAAATGGTATAGATCCTTCATAATTGTGCTGCAAAAACTGTACAAGTTCACAGAAGGAAATATGTGTTCCAACACAGAACGGTGGTAATTTCACACATACCTATTTTCATTCACTTACATGTAGATGAGTCAATAGCTCATGGAATTGAACCATGTTTTACATTTCCAAAGTAGTTCTTCATTTTCAAATAATTTTTGTTTGTTTGTCATTTTCTAAAATAACTAATATGAAAACTTTATCAAATCGCTCCAATAATTACTGCCTGAATAACAAGCGGAATTCTCTTAAAAACCTGTGAAGTTCACTGTCATACAGAAAGACTAAGATATCACCCTACTCATATGGTGCATAAGAGAAAAAAAAATCCATAACCAAGGTATGGGACCTCGTCTTTGTTTTATATGTTAGTTAACCTGCCTTCATTGGTTGAAATTGACTATACCCAGCTTTCTGATGGACTGCGCCAGCAAGTGCACCCATGGGTTCACGTTTTCAGGTTGTGCAGAGAAGGATGCTTAGATGGAGGAAACAATAGCTTAAAATGAAACTTGCATTTCAATATTGGTTTTCCTTTATGCATGGATATCTGATATATATAAGTTATTCATTAAGGACAGGCTTCTGTTATGATTGACATATACATGTATGTATTATAGAAATATATATGAAAATACAAGGGACCAAATAACAGTCTCTGTACAAATTCCATTTTGGAAAAAAGAAGCAAATTGTGAATCCCTGGGGATTTTGCCAGCACGATTTTCAACGGGTAAAACCTTGCAAAACTATGCAGGTAAATTGTGCAAAGGGTTGGCACACCACAGAAACTAAAGAACACATCTGCTATTTTTTTAACGTTGTATCCCATCACGGTCTGAAAATCAGACCTGGGTATAAATTACATACCCAGTAAATACCGAGCCCTGCATTTGCTTGGTCTGAAATCTGCACACATCACCATAACCCACCTGTGAATGGGATATAAAAAGTCAAGAACTGCAGCCAAATGTCTAAATCCCTTTGAGCGGCCCAGCCAATGGGTGGAATTGTTGCAGTCCCCTCGGTTACTGATAGGGATGGTATGGGTAGCTCTGGGGTTAGGGAAAATCGAGCTCATTCCAAATTGGGCCCTGTGTGTTCTGTAAGAGAATAGGAATTGCCGGAGAGTTGGTAACTCTTGGTATGATTTCAGCAGTAATTCCTCATTTTAACCCATACTTTCCACGGTATTCCTGTGGATCACTTAATTCCGATGGGGTGGTAAGTGCGTAAGTGCGTAATGGTCCGTGTTTATCAGAGAAACAATGCTCCAAGCTATCGGCAGAGCCTGTTGTCTGCAGAGAGGCAATGAAAAGGATAACCACTGCAATCTCTGCCACTTAATCACCTATTTATTTCTAAGTGGGAGAGAGAGTGATGGAACCGAGCAGAGATTGGAAAAGCGCAATGTGGGAAACGCGGCGCTGCTGCCTCTGACCTTGCTCCGACTGCAGCCATAAAGTCAAAAGCAAGGAAAAGATTAATAAATAATCAATTTCATTTTCCCTATCACATGGCTCCTGTAGCAGAGGCTGTGAACAGGTTGTCATCGAAGGCCCCGCCGCATGTTTCCAGCATTTATTTGTGTTGCTCGGCGTGATGGAGCCTCTCAATAGAAAGTAATGGTCTCATTTCACCCACGAGCCCACAATGCTGCTCTTGAAGGGCATTGAAAGCATTACTTCGTGTTGTGATTAGGGCGAGCAGTTGTTACAGGAGCCATCACTACAGAGCCTAATGGCTGCTCGCAATGTTTGCCACCACATTTTGAGAAATGAGCGGGGAGGAAACTCACTACTGGGCTTGTCTTGCAGATGATTACAACCTATGTACATTTTAGACAAATTGAGCAACTGCATAGCGTGTGTCCTTCACGGCGCTGGCTACAAGCGCAGCCGCATTTTAATTTACATTTTATGAGCTGCTTTGTAGACTTTTGCTTCTAGCGCTTGTCTGGAGGAGTGTGTTATTTGTAAGGTGCCGGGCAGCTTTCCATTTGCATTTGCTTGGCTTTACTCGTCTGTGAATATGAGTCATGCATTAGACAGCACTCATGCCGCAAGGTGTGCCTTGGGGGACAGGCTTCGTCCTCTCCCTCTCTGCATGAGGATTCTTCACCTCATTACTTTTGCTATTCCCTAAAAGATGCGTAGTTACTGTGCGCTAGCAAACAGCATCCCTCATAAAACCTGCGATCGCCATGTGATAAGTTTATTTTGCTAACTCCATTTGTATCAAACTATGGGGCATATTATCAAGCCAGGCGATAAAATTATCGCCGCTTTAGCGTCAGAAAACTGCCGCTAAAATGGCGATAATGGGCTTGATAATATGCTCTATGGAATTCCAATTGAAGCCCATGTTAGATGTGAAGGACGTCTAACATGGGCTTCAATTGGAATTCCATAGAGCATATTATCAAGCCCATTATCGCCGTTTTAGCGGCAGTTTTCTGACGCTAAAGCGGCGATGATTTTATCGCCTGGCTTGATGATATGTCCCTATGAGCTTTGTGGCAAATTCCATCCGAAAAGTGGGCTGGCCCTTCTTTGTCTCAGTTTGAACCTCTGGAACCTAGACCGCTGCTGCAGACTGCGGACGTCGCCCTCGATAAAAATGGACTCCGTGACTTGAGTTCCACTAAGATATAGATGGCCTGGGGGAAGCTTGCATGATTTCGTTTGTGAAAATTGCACAAAAAAATGCCAAAAACAATATGTAAAATGGCATGTTTTTATATGAAATGCCGCTTAGGCATTTTGCACTTTTTTTAATTTGAAATTTATCCTTGAATCAATTTTTGGTGCAAGAACGCATTTCACAGTAAAAAACACAAAGGGGCACATTTATAAGTTTTAACCGCCACAGGAGCGCCACTTTTTTTGATACTCCGGTGGCGCAGCACCATTTTCCATATTTACAAGGTGGCATTAAACCACTTTGCATGGCTTGTTGCCACCTTGTAAATATGCATCTTCCGCCGCAGTCTTCTTTGGCAAAGGGGGTGCAATGGGTGTTGTTGTGGGCATTCCACCGCAACACCCTTTGCTTTTTCGACGCTGCCCCAGATTTACAAGGCTGAGGCAGTGCCAAAAACAAAGGACATGGTATACCAGGCACCAGAATGGCGATGCAAAATTATTAATTTCTTCTCATTTTTTGCTCTTTCATGTGTGCTGCATTCTACATAGAAGGAACAAATCGCCATTATTGATTGCTTATGTGCAGGAAGGTGTCCCTTCCATCACATAAACAATCATCCCTGCAGCCCCGGCACCCTTGCACCCTGGCAGCAGGGTGCCTGCGCTGGCTAGGCAGCTTTTTTTGCACCAGCGCTTCAGGAAACACAGGGGTGCGCCCTATTCTTATGAATACGGGGCACCCCTGTATTTTGAAAATGCCATATTTGGCGCAGCTCCACGCTACAACATTTTATTGTAAATATGCCGCAAGAAGCGCATAATCACGTGTGATGTCAACAAAAACTTCTTGCATGAATGTCGTTCACATTCTTCCCATGTTCCTTTGCTAGATTTATCTCTCAAGTGAAATTCCAACAAGGCAATTTCAAGTACTGGAATAATCTCAGCAATTCTAAGTAACAATCATAACAAGAAATGCTGGAAATAGTGCATGAATATGCCGGTGTAAATTAAATTCAACCCGCGCATTCTAAAATGTTCTTCATTTGTCCTTATATTGCAGTCTCTTTTACAGTGGGGCTAGTCTGGCTACCTGCCAGGGACTCTGACTAGGATTGGAGGCTAATAAAATATTCACACCTAGCCCATTGTAAGGCAGATGAATGATATCCTGTGTGGTGCATCTGGGTCAGTCAAAAAATGATGGGTCAGTGAAAAAGCTATGCAGCTGGAGGTCTTCATCAACATTACAAATGAATGCTATGCAACTTAAAAGGTTTCACTGACACAATGAGAAAGAATGCTGAAGGCTGATGTCACATAGAGATGATTATATAATGATTAATTTGGATCTATGGAAGAGTGGCAAATATTATATATGTATTACCTATACCAGTATTGATTATTATGACGATATAGAATATTGTGTGTCTTAGCTAACCTAAGTAAGTGAATTAATGAAGAAGCAAATTTGTGCATGCAAGAGCAGGGCTATAAACAAATTTAATAACCCTGGTAAGCCAACTGTCCGCTCATAAATTTAAAGAGGTATATAGAATAGCAGGAGATGTGGTGGGTACGACCTAATCTTGTTGCCCTCAAATTTGTTATTAGGGGCTTATTTCGATGTCAGTCAGAGTTTCCTCTGACCGACACCGTGGTGGAAACAGGACCGACTGACCTCCGGTCGGTGGTCCCAACACCTAATTATGATGTGACCGCACATGATGCAGTCGCATTCCCACATTTCCCTATGGGAACATGTGTTACGGCCATAAACCGCCATAAGACAAGCTCCCATGGGAAAATGGGAGGTTGTGTTCATCCCTGCACCGCGTGGCATACACCTTAGGGAGCCTGCCACACGTTGCAGGGATCAACCTATGGTGCCCCCTCGGCCCCCAACTGGAGGCCGCAAAATGAAGGGGCCCTGCTAGAGGCCCCCAGACACACTTTCCAACAGGCTTTCAATGTCGGAAAGCCAGCCATGGAAAGCCTGTCGGAAACCATGCCTCATACTCTGGACAGCGGAAACACCGTCCATTTGGATTACAGGTCGGATTTCGACTGACCGACGGGCTCCGTCGGAATCCAGCAGCAATGACCGGCCGTTTCAATTCCGACCGGTTGTATTTTAATTAGCCGGTCGGAATAGGAACTGATTATTTCAGTCATAAAGCCTTCGACCTAAGGTCGGAGGCTTTACAAGCGAGATTGTAATAGGCCCCAAATTTGTTCCTCTATAGCCTTTCTCTGTGCAGACAAGTGTTCCCACTAATGGCTCTGTCTCAAATCCTCCGTGGGGAATCTTAAGATACTGGCAGCCAAAATCACAATGTGAACTTTAACAACATTGAACTTTTACATACAGAGGCTGTTGTCAGGTATGACTATGAATAGGTAAAGGTCAGAAATTTGCATAAAAGTTATGGGAAGAAATAATCTGTGTGCAGTAGTAATGTGATCAGACATATCTAATCAAATGTCAGATGGTAGGTAGGAATTGGCAGCACAGCATTAAAACTCAGTTCTTATGACTGTAGCTCCTTAGTGTGGAGCAAGCACCGTCATTCAAAGTGCAGTCCATTTGGTGCAGGTCAGGGATCTAGCAGGGCATTCCTTCTTCTTGTAGTTCAGGCAACAGATCTGATTTGCTATGCAGCTCTTCAATATTTATCTAGGGTTCTGGGGCGACAAGCGCGGAGCACCCTTGGGCACTGGGGTCCAGGATGCCTCCCAAAAGTATGACAGATTCCTGCAAAGTGTGGCATAGTCTTGTCCCATAAAGCACTGTACATTCAAATTCAAAATGGAGAAATGTTCTTCTTGGGGTGAGGATCTGGCTAAGCCAACCTACTGGTGCAGCTCATTTCCCTTAACACCCCCTCTCCAGACCTCCTGCAAAAATTCCATTCCTGGGGCTCCCATCTGGCTGGGGGGTACAGGAAGAGGGGGTAGGCCTGGCTTGCAGCCTTACTGTCCTGCTCCCTTTGAAGATATGATTGTTTACCCAGCCCCCTTCTTGGCTTGTTCTCCTTAGCTGCAGATCTTCCCCACCAGATAACCTCTGTCTCTATGCAGGCCACGTATCACCTCATAAAAGCAGTGTGGCTCAGGCCTGGCAAGACTGGCCAATCAGGAGAGGCTACTAGAAGGCTGGAGTTTGGCTTTCAGAAAAGAAAGTTCTACAACTTTTTTTCTGTAATAGTTGTGATACATTCAACAGTAGAAAGTCTTTTGATTTATCATTACCAATCGTTCAAGTCCTTGAAATTTTATTTCAGCTCAGTCCTGTCAATAGTTATACTTTACTGAATATTCCCAGGTTAGCCTGTGGAGCTAAATCGCTACAATGGGGGAAAACAAAATTGTCAGTTTTTCCCTCACGGGGCATACAAACCATCTTTCACAATGTCCCTGCTTACTTTACATGGCACCCTACCCTGGGGATACCTTGGGGACTTATATGTAAAAAATAAGGTAGTTGCATACTTTGGAAGCACCTTTAAATTCAAAATGGAATTTTCATATAATGTCAGTTTAAAAGCAGCTTGTAAAGCAGAGCTGACTTTTAAAATGATAGCAGGCACCACCACAGCGAGCTGTCAAGTGCATGAAAGCTGCTGGGCCTCGAAGCCCTCAAGCCCCATGTTGTATGCTGTGGTGTGTGGAAAGAAAATGTTATTGACAAGTGACCAGACCACTGTATGAAGAAAGATGACCCAATGCCTCTGTACATATCTATTTTTGTTTTAATTAAATTATGCTGGCCAGACAGCTAGAGCTGTTTCTAGGCCACACCTCAAAATTCTTGTAAATTAATTTCCTAAGTATGCTTGTCTTGCATCTGTCAGAGTAAATGATCTCAGAGACAATCAAGTATTTGCAAAATAAGGATTACTAAAGGCAGAATTTTATTTTAGTATACCAATTTGTTGTTTACACAAACAGAATCTGCAAATTTGGCCTAAAATTGCAACATATGAATGGTAAATTATGCCATGAACCTCACTGGCAAAATGAAAATTGAGGGGGCCTCCGTGCAAGACACATGAAGAGGCCCCCTCTGGGCTCAATTAGGAGCTCTCCGGCCAGATTGCTGTGCTGAGGGGGCCCCCTGGAGCTTGGGGCCCCCCGCACCGCGGAGGCTGCGGGGGGCCTGTGTTACGCCCCGATGAGCCTGCTTTTTGGAGTAATCTAGATTGGTCGAGATCATGACTACGAACAGGAGAACCATTATGAGGACAACTATTTGAACCTTATAAAAGCTTTAAGCTCAGGGGTTCTAGAATGCTGATGATGTTAGCCCAGAGTGAGTGAGATATAGGTCTGCTCTGCTCATTTGTTGGATCTTATTCCTTACATATAGATAAACAACCTGCCAGTGGACAGCAGTCATCTATGTATAAAATAGATAAAGCAAAAACAGTAAACGATTGCGGCTTTCTGGCAGAAGAGGCATGCTAACAAATTAGCAGCGAGGAAGGCATTAGTTTGCAATTTTCTGCGGAATCTGTGAAGCAATTTCTCACGATTATACATTAATAACAAGAGCACTGTCTTCAGAAAGCTGAAGAGAAGGCATTTTCTTTATGGATTGGCTCTTCTAATTGTTGGTTTAATGCGTTATCTAATAATATGATTAGAATTGCTCGCATCATCTTTTATCTCGTGTTTTTTTATTTCCATTTCGGATTCATTGTGTCCATTATTAAGCCCAGCTGTTCATGTTTTTGTACGAAGTGATTTCTGAATTAAATCTACATTGTGTTTTATAATAACTCCACTTCAGTATTGTCATGGGTTGCTCCCAATTTACTCTTAGATAATTAAAGTCTCTCTTTATTTCTCTCCAAGTTGCCTGTTTTATTTCCCAGAACGCATCAATGTGATTTCATTCATTGTGCTCTGGGGGTCTAAAGTTGATAATCATTTCCCTGCATCTGCCCTCGTCAAAGTCTGTTGCAATATTCTCACCGTGCCCTTATCCTTTGACTTTCTTTCATTAACATTCAGATTCCCACTAATGCTGTGTTTTTCCACTGCTAGCAATTCCCAGCAGTTGTCCCACGAACCCTTTACCTCTGCATAAGGGCTTTTGAATGGCTTCTTTCCACTAGTGTGCTGTTTTTTCGTGCATATTGCTTGTTTACTATGAACATTTGCATGCCTCACCCGGGTTCCTTAATGATATGGACATTTAATGTAGAAATTATGGAATTTAAACGAGGTGTGTTTACATTTCAAACACCGTAATAATGAGAACATGGTGACAATATATGAATATATGAAATATAACCTGTGCGGAAGCGAAATCAACAAATATGCTGGAAATGCACTTTCAACAGACGCAACTTTCATTTTGTATTTGCTTTGGGTGCGTACCATGTTTGGAGGCGCGAGGTACTTTTGAGGATTAGTCACAATTTTCATGATGGTGCTTTAAATAAGTATTCACTACCGAAAGGTTCCAGTCAACAGAGGGAGGCAGGTCGGACATCTTGGATGCGAGCGCCAAGAAATGCAAGATAGGGGTTTGCGTCGCAAAAAGATGAGAGGGGAGGATGCCTCTTGGGGTAGGCCAATGGGATTTCCATTTCAATTGGCAGAGCCTCATAGTTTGGCCTTTTGATATGAAGAAACACAAAACTGGGTTTCGTTGTCTGATGTTTGTGCAGCTCAACACATCAGGCTATTTAATGTATGTGGAGACAATATTGCATGCTGCATATCACTGCTTTGGGCGGTTTGAGGACCCATTTCCTTGCTGCAGTCAAACTTTCAACTCTCACTGATATGTGATCGCAGTTAAATCTACTCTTACTTACTAGCATCTTTGTTTTGCCTTGCATGAGATGATTATGCATTACACACTTTGATGACTACCCCTTCAACTCACGTTTTTTTCTGAATGATTACATTTTCTTTTCTTCGTCTTCCATTTGTACTGTAAAGCGCAAACATTTTAACTATTTATACAATATTCTTGTGAAAAGGTTATTGTATTTTTTAAAACACATATCGTGATGTCTTAGCTTTCAGCACTGTTCAAGCTTGCAAAATTAGAGGCAATGTGGGTGTTTATATTTAGGCTGAGTGATCGTCCTTATAGTTCCTATATAAAACACTAGTCAGTTGCTGCCCCCACAATAAAGAGGTGGTGGGGTGGGGTGGGGCAGCGTGAGAGCGGAAGCACACCCGATGGGTTAGGTGGAGTTACAAAAAAAAACTTTACAAAAAAAAAAACTCCTGGAGGTGCTGCCCGCCTCCCGCATCGCTCCTCGTCCTTCCTGGTCCCAGTGAAGCACTGGGGCCGTGTCACAGACTCCCTGCAATCCCCATGTAGCTCTCATATGAGAGCAGCGCAGGGATTGGTCGGAGTGGGCTGGAAAGACACTCTGCTCAGACCAGGGAGTCTTTGGGGGTTTTCCCAGCCCGGCTTCTGAATGCAGTCGGACTAGAGAAACCTAATTGCGCATGTGTGTTTTGGTCAGCCTGAACCATATGTCCAAACACATATGTGCACTTAGGGATTGCACTTAGCATTCCTCCTCCCCATGCCCCGCCCCGCCCCTCCCAGTGCAATCTGGCTCAAAGCCGGCAAATGAAAAATAAAACAATCACATTGTTTTATTTTTCAGTTGCTGGCTCTCCTCCGCCATTGCGGAGGAGCCACCGCTGACACTAGTTTGTAATTGCTAAGGTTGAATTCACCTACCATAACTATCAATGGTGCAGCAGGTACAGTGGCACTATTGCCCAGGGGCTGGAGGAGCCCACTGCACCCCAATTATAGCTAGTTTTTATTAGCATACTGGGGAATCCGGTCCCATTTTAGTTGTTTGCAATAGTGCTCATGGCTCCCTTGCTACGCCATTGCCTGTCATTAAATGCAAATCTAAGCCTTCACTTTGGCCATCTTGAATTTCAAAAAAGATGAGAGTATTGCTGGCATGACCGCCGGCGTTTTTGGTCACTGCTGTGGTAAAACTTTCCTCATGCCTCATTAGATTGGTGTCTAGTGTCAACCATTTGAGAGGAATCTGAGTCCAATTCTAGATATGGCCGCACTCATGAGGAGCATTAAACTAGTATGGTGTATGCAGCCTCTAGTTCAATGGGTGCACTATGGGAATCTTTTCATGTGATGGCAGCGTGCTGCCAGAATCAATGCATACGTATGTTGTATCTATTTTTTGGGCAAGATGCTGGACACAACTTGTGTAAGAAATAGTGTTGTGAATTGTGATCACGGTGTGTGAGAGTATGTGTGAGTGAGTGAGAGAGAGAGAGAGAGAGAGAGAGAGAGAGAGAGAGAGAGAGAGAGAGACTGTATCAAAGTATTCAGTGCAGATGATATATAATGAACTTCAAGGGCATAAATCAAGTCAAATACTAAACTAGGTAGAATGGTTAAAAACTGTATACAGTTCATATAATATATGATACAAATATAAAAAAAAACTCAGAATAAAAATGAGCCAAAAATACCTAATATATCTACAGTTCGAATTACGTTCAAACATTTGATTACATTTCAAAGTAAATTGAACGGTTCCACCCATTGAAGTATCCGAATGAAGCTCTCCCCAGCCTCCATCTCCTCCAATGCAGTCCTAATAGAGACTTATTCAAACAATCATCTCCCACTTAACCACCTCGGAACTTTCCCTCGTCCCTCTTATGAATCGAGTGACCCGTGGGTTGAAGTAGCGCTTGGCAGGTAGAGTTTAACAGGTGAAGAAATGTGTATTCTTTTTTTAATGCCTCTCAGCAGATCCTCGGGTACATTGTGTTTCATGTTTCAAAACTGTTTATGGACAATTTGTATTATGCATGTGACTTGAGTGATGGTCTCTTCAGCCAAAACCACCTATGTATTTTGCATGTTTTTTTGCAATTCCATATCACAAGATAGACAATTGAGTTTTAAATACCATTATACACACTGCCTCTATGTAAAGCAGCAGAGGCTGCTTGGAATTTCGTACATTTTAAAACCACATGCTATGTTTCAGAAACTGGTGGGGCATATATAGCCATCACTTCCACTCTCTGTGTCTATACCCTGGGAAACTGCGCAGTGGTCCTACACAACAAGGAATTGCTGACACTCTGAAAGCTAAATGCATTTGACTTCAGCCAATAACAACCTGATGCTGTTACTTGAGTACTCTTGCAACAATCCAGACCCTATGAACCAGTCACAAACCATGTAAGAGAGGCTTCCATAATTAGGGATGATGTCGGCTATCAGCACAGTAGCCTCTTTTACATGGTTTGTGACTGGTTCATAGGGTCTGGATTGTTGCAAGAGTACTCAAGTCACAGCATCAGGTTGTTATTGGCTGAAGTCAAATGCATTTAGTTTTCAGAGAGTCAGCAATTCCTTGTTGTGTAGGAAATAATAGAAGAAAACAGAAGAACCGAATTTCTGACACAGTTGTGTATATTAGCCAACTCATCTAGATACAAATTCCTACAAAACTGTGGGCACTGTAAAGTTTTTGTAATTAGCTGGCAGTAAAAATGTCATATTATGTCAGGGTATCAGACACAGTGAGTTAGTCTGTGGTTTTGCTGTTTGTGAGAACATTTTAGCAACAATAATAATAATAATATAGCAACAATAATAATTAAAATAACGATAACAATACTACTATTACTACTACTACTACTAATAACTGTTTGTTCATATACCACTTATGCCAATTCTAAGTGATGGTGTTAATTTTTCCAAATGTAATGATACTCGGGGGCAGATTGACCACTTTTTTACACAGCGCAATGCAACAGCCGCAAATGCTGAGCTGCGGGAAAAAGAGAGAGGAAGAGAACACAAAATTGACTGAAATATGGGTCTTTTCTCCCCTTTCCCTAGTGCCGGTGCTGAAATAAGCTGCCATGCACTACAGTGCTACGGTGTGTCCATGTGTCTAGAATAAGTTTTGTATGGCAGGGCACCCTTCAAGTACAAAATACTATGCATAGACTGACTTAAACCATTTTCCCTCTTTGTCTGTGTGCTGTACAGTGCAGCACACATACAAAAGAAGGAGAAATTAATGCATTTCTCCTTCATTGCACCTACTGCAAATGGGCACAGTTTGCTGATGCTAAACCCTGTCTACTTTATTTAGTAAATCGGGTTGAGCGTCAGAAACCTTGGGTGGTTGCACGGAAACACCCATACCCCACCCGTGGTATGCCCCACTGGTGGTAAGTAATGCAAAGCAGCACTACATGGTGTTTTGCGTTACTTTCACGTTATTTCCAGTGCTAAACAAGTTTAGCACTGGAAAGTAAATTGGGAAAAAAAGATTTCACGCTGATGTGCATCACTTTTGTGACTCAAACATGGTGTATATTCTTAGTAAATTTCCCCTAAGTTTCCCAACCCAAATAGATGGACGGCTGAGTTGGACTTACAGGATTTAAACACCTGTTCTTCATTTTACAGCAGATGTCAGCAGCTAGTAGTTGGCTCACAAGGCAACTAAAGAAGGTATATATTTGGAAGATGATTTATGTGTCAGCTATACCAGTAGTGAGTTTGCAAACTATTTTAAAAACATCTTTGCTCTTGTTTGGTAGAGCTGGTAGTCGAGATGATCTAGCGTCTTGTCCGATGATGTGAACCCTTTCTCTATGTGACACCTTGAGTCAGTGCAAATGCATGTTATGCACTTTTGACCCTTTTAGTGTGGGTGTCGGACACTGGCAGACACCTGCACTACCTCCCCAATGAATCTGTCGGTCATTGGACGACACCTGGGAGGAATATAAAGGGATTTCTTTACAATATTTTAATCTCGGTCGGATCTGGAAGAGCTTCCCAAGCAGCCTGAGGTTTTTGTTTCCATTTAGTGCAATAACGATCGGAGAACAGGGCACCCCATAGGAAGGGGAACTCCAAGGAGAGATCCACCAACTAGACACCAGGGATTTTGGTGGAGTGGCCCATTGGGCAAGGGTTTGTGCTACTCTATGCTAGATCAGTCTTTCTGCCCCACAGGGGCAGATAGGGGCATTACCCCTGATTTGCCCTCAGGGAGCAGAAAGCCCACTAGAAACCATGGTCTTTTTTTAAAATATAAGCCTGGGGGCTGCCCACTCTGGGCATGGCCATGCCTCCACCCAGCAAAAATATTGTGACAGTCTTTCTGCCCCCCGTGAGGGTTTGATGCAGGTGATTGCCCCCAGTTACCCTTCCGGGGTCAGTCAGAAAGCCCACTAGACACCCAGAGAATGTTTTTTTATAGGGGTGGGGTCTGCCCACTATGGCCATGGCCATGCCGCACCCTAACAAGAAGAAAGAAAGTCTTTCTGCCCCTCCAATTGGAAAGGAAATAAGTAATCATCCCTGGTTTGCCCCCCCCCTCCCGTGGGGACAGAAAGCCCACTAGACACTGGGGTCTCTTCGTAAAATAAATAGAGATGTAGGGGCTTTCCACTATTGGCATGGCCATACACCCACCCCCCCCCCCCATAGTACCATGTACTATTTTTAAGGGATGGGGGCTGCTCACCATGTGGATGGCCATGCCCACCCCAACATGAAGCCAGACAATCTTTCTGCTCCCCTCAGGGGCACATTGAAGCAATTTACTCAATTTGCCCCTCCCAAGGGCAACAAGCCTCCTAGACACCAGGGACTACATATATGCAGTATTTGTTTTTTGGGGAGAGCAGCTCCCCTAATCTTGGGCCCATACTCTCCCCCACTTCGCAGACCAATAGAATTTCTCCTGGGGGTCCATAGTGTAGTCGCCCCCAATTTGCCCACGGAATGCAGAAAGCCCACTAAATACCAAGCATTTAAGAAAGGAGCCACCCAAGCAAAAGGAGGGTATAGCCTACACTAGCATCGAGCCATTTCCCCTACCCAGAAGGGAGAATAGTGTCTTTCTGCCCCCCGTGGGCAAGTAGGAGGTTTGTCCCAGTTGGAAAGATTGCCTCGGGGGTAGAAAGTCCAATTGAAACAATGGATTTTGCCCTTGTGACAAAAGAAAGTGGCAAAGGTGTTGCACTCTGGCATTGGTCACACCCTCACCCTAAAAAAGGAACAAACTACTCTTTTTGTCCCCCCTGGGCAGATAGGAGTTTTGCTCAATATGCCCCTGGGGGCCAGAAAGCCAACTTTGCAGCAGGAATATCTTTTTTTATCAAACAATGTGGTGGGTCTGGCCATCCTAACATCTGTCCCACCCTCACCACTAAAGCATCTATCTGTTCCCCCACAGACTAACATCCCATCCAAATGGCAAACGAGAGGACATTTGATTCCTTTGGATGTCAAGTTTTAAATATGGGCCCGGAGAGTGTTGATAACTCCCAATATTATATCAAGTGCAATGGGGAATGGCTGCATTTGTTGGGCTTGGGTAGGCTGCCTCCCGAGAAAACCTACCTGACCCAGAAATTTCTGAAAACTAGAATTGGGGTGGTGTGCTTCATGTGACTCCCCCATAATATTCGTACCCACAATGCACTGTCCCCAATGCCAGAACCTCAACATTCCAGGTTTCTAAAAACTCAGATAAAAATAAAAACTGCATTATCACAGTCAAATGCTGAAGAATCTCTTCAATAAAGTGATCCATAATTCGATATGGCCAGTCAGTTCATCAGGCTGTGCTCTCTATCGCCAGAAGGAGTTCATTTGCAATTTTAGGACTTCTGCTACAAATAATTGAAATTCCATCCAGGGCTTTTGCCTTCCCTTAAAACGGTTCTCTGCATTTTCTGGAGTGGGCGGGTGTTCAGAGTTGTATTTTCTGTAAAAGGTAACAAACTCATAGACTATGGCAATGTATTTGAAAATTAAGCTAACCTTACAACCTGTCTACTGCTGTTTTATCCCATTTGTCCCAGAAGCAGAGGGAATAATTCAGCATAAAATAATGTGAAAAATGACGAGTGGGTGTTCCACCATAATATTGTTTCCAAAATATCAATTGACACAAATGTTGTGTCAAAAATATTGTGAAGTCAAGATTATCATGAGAAAGTATATTGTAGATAAGGATATCATTTTTGTAAGTACTTCATATAATTTTTTAAAATATGATTGTGCATTCAATAACTGTAAATATTTTGTTGTGCTTTAGGTCGGTGGCTCAGAAATCGCAATTTGGATGCAACCGCCCATAGGGTGGTTACAAAACTCCACTTCATCATGGCAGCTTGTGCGGCGGGCAGAAAGGCCCACAGCATAAGCTGCTATAGTGAAATGGATGTTTGTGAACATACCTGCACTGTGTGGCAGGCCCCTCATGGGGCCTGCCACACGGTACAGAGAAGTTTAGATGGCCTCCACAGCCGCGCACAGGGAAAGGGGGCCCTGCTAGGGGCCCCAAAGTCATTTTCCATACAGCCTTTCCATGTTGGAAAGGCTGATATGGAAAGGCTGTCGTAAAATTACATCACAATCCCGACGGCGCAGCCCCCTTTATTAGGGGATTATAGTGTACTTTCGACGCACCAATGGGCTCCTTGAGCCGGTCAGAAGTGCTGCAGATGGTTACTCCACCCAATACCTCCACCCGCCGCATCGTAATACAGTGGGCGGACTGCAAGGGTAGATGTTAGTGCATTTATGATTTTATCATGGTTTAGTGTGTTTCTGTACTATTAATTTTAGAATATTATTCATGTAAATGAATGTGTATTAATTATTTTTAGTATTTTTTTGTTTCTGTGGATGTTGAATATCTAGTGTAATATGACTTGACATGTTTTGAATCAATTGCTGTTATGTTTTGATTAGGTCACTTTCCCTATATACATATAAAATAATACATATTTATATACTCATTGAAATACTTCTGTTTATTTATTTTGCCTATATTTAGGTCTTTTGATTTTTAATTTTGGAATAGGAATAGTAAATCTGAGCCTCCCAAACACCAACACATTCCCCACTCTAGCTTGTGTTGGAGTGGGAATAGTAAATGTAACCCCTCCAAAATCCAGCTCTTTCCTTACTATTTTTTATATTGGAATGATAATAGTAAATCTAACCCCCTCTTTCCCTAATGCTGCTGAGGTTGGAATAGTAAATTTGCCTCCTCCAAGTTAAAATTTAAATTTAGTTTGTTTTAACATTTTAACATATGTATTTAGTGGTTTAATCTTATAACCATTTTAATTTGAATTAAGGTTTTATTATATTTTGGAATCATATTTTTTATTTATTTTTTAATAGTAAGAATGTTATTATGTTTTGTATATTTTAAATATGTAGTGTTTGCAAAATAATATGAAATACTATTAGAATTTTTATTTTGTTTATTTAGTCATTGCATATATTAAGAAATAATTTACTTATTTTGCTTTTATTTTGATGTTCATGTTTTTAAGTTATAATAATGTTTATATTTTTTTAATTGTATTTTAAATGTATTTTTCGAAGTGAATCAAAGTTTTTATGCTTCAAATTTGATATACTGATCTTTTTTATGTCAATATTTTGTTCTATTTTTTTGTAGTACCTATTTTTTGCTGTTCATTCAAAGTATGCAATGGTGATATTTGAGTCTAATATTTTTGGCAATATTTTGAATCACACTATGGTTGCTGACAATATTCTATCATGCAATTTTGGAGTAATTATAGCACAAGTAGTGTTTCTTGGTATTTGTAGTTAAGACTGAAGAGATTGATGGAATGGTTCAATTATTTACTTTGTATCACTGGCTCCATTCCTCCTATTTACTGATTCTCTCATCATTGTGTTGTTCTGAGCAGATTGCTCCCCCACCCCGCCACTAAAATTGAAATTTTACATTTGGCAATATAGTGAATGTGTAGTATTCTCCTTGTGTTATCCCTTTGGTCACCTATCACCTCCCCCAATCCATTATTCTGCAACGTATGACATTCTGCTTTTTTATGTTTTTATGAACAGCATTTCCAGTAGAAATACTGCATTATAGAACAACATTGGAATATTTTGAATGGGATTTCATTATGTTCCTTTTTTTATCTTTGCCCTGCAGGGTTCCCTAGTCCCCAATCCTATGCAGGCCTTTTACCTATTAAATTGGTTTCACCACATTTCCTCCATTGACAAAGTGCTTCTCTGTCGCCTCACAGTGTCAGCATTCAACACAGTGATTTATGTGACTGGCCCTGGCAACTTTAAACAGAAAATGAGGCCCAAAGTCGCCTGCAGCTCCTTATGCACAACCCCCGTTGTTTTTTGTCCCAGTGTATAGACGCATCTCAGTGGGCGACTGAGCTGTCGCTGAGAACCACTATTGATCACACAGGGTTGGTGTAGTCTTGGAAACCTCATCCAAAGCTAATATCCAGGGTAATAAACCATCTTTAATTCAATCAATCGTTTTCCTTCCTGTGCCTTAAAATAGTCTGTGCTCTGAGCTCCTCTGGTTTTCATTATTCATTTGTGCATCAACTGATGTTGCTTTTTGTATTTTTTCTGAGCTGCATGGATAATTGCACGTTTGCAGTTGTCCATATATAAATTGCTAACACATTTGAAATGGTTGACTGAAACTTTATTAACATTATTTTTTATTGTGATGCCCTGTCTGCTTCTAGGCGCATGCTTCTCGAATTTGTTTGTCGAGGGAAAACAGTGTTGGGCGCGTTTGGCTAATTTAACCGCAGTCCTAGCAGATCTAATGAAGACGAGTTTGGCATTCGATGAACGTTCATGTAGTCCACGCATTTTAGGAGGAAATTGACACTTTATTTGTGTATGCAGGCATATTTCTTTATCCTTCGCATTCAAATGCAGTACAGTAATTTATGAAAATAGGATACCAGAACCAAAATCCTGTTTATGAGGCATCACTCTCCTAAAGAATTCTAAATCAAATCAATCTGTACCACTAGTCATAGATGGATAGCAAATAAAAATGTATTTAGCATTACTTAATCTTGCTTTATTTTGTCATCTTTTTTTCAAGCTTGTTTTTTATTTCCATTTTATTATATAGCAGGGCAAGGATACTATGACATAAAAAGTAATTATTACATTTATAGCATATAGAGATTAACATTAATTTCTAGAATGATAAAGTCTTCTGACTCCATTTGAGGCCTGGGTGAAAATGAGCTACTCTAATGTCTCAAAGCTACTGCAATCCAAATATTAACACCTAGGTCCACATATCAATGGTGTGTTGACACATCGCATCAGCAAGTCCAGGCCCAGAATTACAGAAGTCAGGCTATTTAGTAATTCGGGGATGCAGAATTACTTCAAGATTACAAGATTGGGGAAATGCTATGGACATTTGAATTCATTCATTCACCCATTTCTGTTGGCTTGCCCGCATTTGGTGCTGTTTTCTGTGAGCGTATTCCACCAGGTTCTACCTGGCAAAACAAATCCAGAGGAACACCAGTGGCTGCAGTATTACTCCATATCTCAGAATCATATGGGCATATATATGGTCCCTTCGGCTCCCGTAGCATCGCTGTTTGTGATGCTCTGGCGTGGCAAACCACCAAATCATATTTATGAGACTAAGTACACCACTCTGCATGGCTTTGAATGGCCTCATAGATATGAAGTAAGGCAAGGCAGCGCAAATCACTGTGTTGCCTTACTCTGTTCTAGGGAGGTGCTCAAATGCAACACCCATGTATTTTGATGCTTCCCAGATTTACTAGAGCACGTAAACCTGGGGATGCGCAAAAATCTTATGTCTCCTGAGGTGAGGAGTGACAAGCAGAAATGTCTTTATTTCTGTTCCTTTATTCCTCTCTCTACAGCACACATAGAAAGAGGAACTCACGTCAACGGATTGTTTCTGTGCAGGAAGTAGGAGAAATTTTGAAGGTTCTCCCCTCAAAAGTGTTTGGAATTTTCTGCATTCCTGCTTGGCCCTAGCTTTTATGGGGTCACAAAAGATTAGTGTCAAAACCCTTTGAGAGTGTGCTGGGCAGAGTCTTTGTGATGTGCAAATGTGGTAGATGATTGTTCCTCCCCATCATCAACTCAAAGATGGCTCATCTTGGCAGCTACTATTTCCCTTTGTCTCACTGCTTGGGGGCAACACAAAGACCAACTACCAGCTACTCCTAGTTCTGTGACTCTGGATACAGTCTGCAGGCACTAAATAGTTGGGACAAGAAAGTGCCAACTTTCTAAAAGTGGCATTTTTAGAATGGTGACATAAAATCAAACTTTATCATTAAAGAGGCTTTCAAATTACAATTCTTTAGACATCCAACTCGATATTCTGACCTGCTCCCAATTGAAAGTTATCACTTATTTAAAGTAATAAGTTAACCTAATGTCATCCTTTTTGAGGCAGGCCTTGCAGTAGTGAAAACAAATTTAAGAGTTGTTCACTATCAGGACATGTAAAAGCGAAAAAAACATGTCCAACTTTTTAAATATACTGCCACCTTCCTTATAAGCTGTTTAGGGCCTTTCTTTAGGTATTAAAAAGGAAGGTTTAGGTCTGGCAAAAGTTTTTTTTTGCCACATGGAAATGATAGTGTAAACTGCACACATAGGCTGCAATGACAGGCCTGATAAATATATTAAAAGCTACTTAAAACGGTGGCTTAATAAGTGCTGTAGGCCCACTAGTTGCATTTAATCTTACAGGCACTGGATACATGCACAAACACGTTTCTAGGGACTTACAAGTAAAATAAATGTGCCAATTGGGTGTGAATGAATTTCCCCATGCTAAAAGGAGAAAGCATTGTTGCACTGGTTAGATTGTATCAGCAAATATTCTCGCCTCTGTTTCAGCAGTTTGACTATTTATTTATTTTATGTTTTTTTTTACCACGGATAAAACAGTAGCAAGAAAGGGTTTTAACTGTTACCTGCTGTCTGTGTAATCTTTGGTAGCAAAGTAATTCAACATCCATAGTGATATTGACAATTATTGATCATAGGGTGAGTCCAGTGTGGGAGCATTCTGAGTGAAACTGTCTTAGGCGACATTTTGAGGTTGCTTGAAAAACTTGGATTGGATGTGCTACTTATGATTAATGGTAAATGGTTTTACCGCGCTTCGTGCCTAGCCTGCAAAGAATGTTTGTCATACACTAACTAAATTTGAAGCACATATCGTCTGTCTTTACAGCATCTTAGGTCAGTAGAAGCTGTACACCTCTCAAACAAATTGTTCAAATCATCTTAAAAATTGTTTTTCTTAGCTCAGAATCAATAGTGATAAAGTTTCTCTCTATACTCACCGAATCCGATCATTTGTCTAATCTGTCTCTGTCTGTTTCTTCTCCTTCTGCAATCTTACCTCTGTGCCAGTGGCTGCTACCAAGAGCAAAGTTAAAGGTGAGCCCCCATTTTCCTTCTTAAAAACATAAAATGGTATGGAGCCAGGAAGCAAATGGTATTTTATTAAGAAGAAATCATGTCATCCTACGACCTGTCATAAATCATCCGCTCCGCTTCCGTCACTTCCCTATGCATGTCAGTGTCAAACACTTTATGTCCTATATATTGCGAAAACCTCATTAAAACAGCGAGTCCCTACAGTCTAGCTCGTCCAGGAGGCTGCATTGCTTGAAGTACAGCGGTGTGTTTTATCATGGAATGTCTATCTTAATAGCAGATATTTTGTGCCATGAAAGTTTTTTTATGAGCTAATAAAAACTACTTTGATGATAGACGCCATCAGTTGCTGATCAGTTACACACTTTCACCACAAGTGCATAGTCTTCCAGGAAAACAAATGCCCGGTGCAGACCTTTTCCCATTTTACCAAGTTTTTGAAGTGGAAATGGTTGAAAACGTCTTGGCCTCCAAACAAAGTGTGTTTTTTTGCAATAAGGCATTGGTTGGTGGAACAGTGTGCTTCAAGAAGCAGATAATGTGACTGTGTGACAGCTCTTGTTTATTTGATATAAAATGGATGGCTATTTCGCTATTCTACATGTCGCTTTGTAAAAATAAATCATCTGGTGTTCTAAATCATCAGTCGAGTCAAAACATAGATTGATGGCCTTCTTCATCAATAACCGAGCTATTTGGCACTCTTCTGTAAAGTGATTGGTTCTAAGGACAGAACTACTCGGTGACATCTATAGTAGGATGCACCCAGTTGAAGCCCTGCATTTATAGCTACTTGGAAGCACTAGGAATATGTCTGCAACAGATGTGCAGCATAAAATGTGTACATTTTGCTCTGTGTTTACGTGCTGCGACAGCATGACCATGGCATTCAGTATGCTGTGTAACCCATGAAATGACAATCATGGATAGATCTGCAAGGGCACTCAAGTGGACCAGACAACAACTCTTCTAAACTGCATGTCCTTTATTATTTTGTCAGATATGCCTCTTTTTCAGATGCTGTGCTCTATAACCTTTGTTGCATGACCCATTGAAAGGTGAGGCTTCTGCTGATGGATCCACCAGAATCATGTCCTCCTGAAGAAGATAGAGAAACCTATCAATGGTGCCTGTCGCACCATTTCAGACTTTCCTTTTAACTTGGACATCTTGTGGAACATGGGGGCGCTTTTTCTATTTGAGTTGCTGATTTCAGGCAGACATTAAAATGTTCCATTGCAAAGCTCTTGTAGAGTTAAAGAGATACAAATGTGTCATTCAAAAGCTCTTGTAAGGCAGAATAGGTTTCTGTAAATACTCAAAGGTGATAGCAACATCATATGTCATGCCCTGGGCCATGAACCCAATACATCTACTAGCTTTGAGAGAAAGAACTTGGCAGTAGGATTAACTTGTGGTTCTCAAATCAATATATTGATGTAGAAATTACTTTTGTATGCACTTTCTTTTTCCTTAAAGACATTTATTATTCTAATCTAACTCAGTATGACCAATTCATATTAAATTGTACACCATTTAGTTATTAAAATTTGCATGGTGCTACATTAAACATCCTGTAATCAAGTAAAAGAAAATCAACTTTAAAAAATCTTAGAAATTGGTTCTCTAGTTTGCAGAGGTTTGCACCCTGTCCAAGTAGGGACGACAATCCTAGTCTGGGTAGGTGAGAGACACAAACTAAATTAACTTGTGCTCACCCTCCGGTAGCTTGGCACAGAGCAGTCAAGCTTAACTTAGTAGGCAATATGTAAAGTATTTGTGCAAAACGTAAATTACAGTAACACAGTGAAAACATCACAAAAATCTCCACACCAGTTTAGATACATAAAGAATATGTATCTGAGTAAAGAAAGACCAAAATGACAAAAATGCAATTAGTAAAAGTCGAGATATGATTTTTTAAATATGAAATCCAAAAACAATGCTTAGAAGTCAATAGCGCTTAAAGGTTACTTGAGGTCGTGCTAGACCGGGCTAAATCCAAAGTTTAGGTGGACCGCGATGGAGGGCAGGCTAGCTACAGGACTCCGACAGGTCCTGGTGAGGAAATACCTGGACTGGAGCCAGTGTCAACATCGAGAGCCGAATGCATCATCGTCAAGCTGTGCAAAGGGGTTCCCACGTCGCCACCGAGCTCCGTAAAACTGCAGGTAGTTGGGCAGTAGGATCCCTGTCAACACCGAGAGACAGATGTGTCGATGTTGAGCTGCGCGCAATGGTTCTTGCATCATCGTCAAGCTCCATTGAACTGCAGGTGCAGCGTCATCGTGGAGCGGCACGGACGGTAGGATTAGTGTACTTTTTGAGCTACGTCGATGCTGGAAGTGCTGTCATCGAGTATTCACTGCTTTGGCACCAAATGGCGATGCATCGGTGTTGATCAGCTCTTGGTCGCAGATGCGTTGAATTAAAAAACGCTGCCAAAACCCACTTCTGAGACCCAGGACTGGAGGAGGGCACCTCAGGCAAGGGTAGGTCTCAGAGATGGCAGAGTCCAGCAGCTTGAGCAAGGTTGAAAGTAGACTTTGATGGCCCTCAGACTACAAGAATAGGAGGCAAATCAGCAAACCCTTGGAGAACCTGGGTGCTAGGCTGTAGAGCCCTTCTCACTTACCAGGCAATAAGCGGCAGGCAGCAGGTCAACACAGCAAGGCAAGTAGCAATGTGGCATACCTTCCTGTCGCATAGCAATCAGCAGGCAGCTGGCCAACACAGCAATGCCCTTAGCAAAGTGGCACTCCCTTCTACAGTACAGCAGCTCTTCTCCTAGCAGAATGTCCTTGGTTCCAGCAAAGTTTTGATTTGGGGGTGTCAGGGGTCCAGTACTTATACCCAAATGTGCCTTTGAAGTGGGAGGGCCTTCAAAGAGACCTCTGAAGATTGCACGGCCCCTGCCTTTTCTGCCCTGGCTCTAGACTCACTACAGGGGGATATGCAGCTCTTTTCGTGGGGACAGGCACAGCTCTATTAAGGTGCAAGTGTCAGCTCCTCCCTCCCAATCTACCTCAGGAAAGCCCATCAGCCTGGTGATGGTCCATCAGGATCCAAATTTCACAGCCCAGCTCCCTTTGTGTGTGACTGTATAGACGGAATGCACAAAGCCCAGCTGTCACCCATGCCATACGTCTATACAGAGACAGGCAGGGGAACAGAATGGTTAACGTATGAAGATGGCAACTTTATAAAAGTGACATTTTCAGACTTACAATTTAAAATTTGACTTCATCAAAGGTTGTGATTTTAAATTTTGAGTCCACAGACACCAAACTCCAAATGTTATCTTTTCCCAATTGCAAATTACATGTAAAAGATGTTTGAATGCAATCCCAATGTTAACCTATGTGAGAGATGGCCGTGCAGTAGTGAAAAACAAATTAAGCAGTTTTTCACTACCAGGACATGTAAAACTCAAACGTACATGTCCTACCTTGAAAACACTACAACCTGCCCTTTGATCTGCCTAAGGCCTACCTTAGGGGTGACTTATATCTAACACAAATGGGCAGGTTTGGGCCTGGCAAGTAGGTTGACTTTCCAAGTTGAAAAGGCAGTTTAAATGTCACCTACAGGCTCTGCACTGGCAGGCTTGAGCCATGTTTAAAGGGCTACTGAGTGGGTGGCCAAATCAGTGCTGCAGTCCCACTAGTAGCATTTTATTTACAGGCACAGGCCCTGGGCACATTTAGTGCACTTTACTAGGGGCTTACACGGAAATTAAATATGCTAGTTGTGGATTAGCCTGTGATATCATGTTTTGAGAACAGAGCATATGCACCTTAGCACTGGTTGGCAATTGTAAAGTGCTCAGAATCCTAAAGGCAGCCACAATTAAGTCAGTAAAACAGTAGATCAGAAGGGGAAAAGTCTGGGGAAATCACACCAAGGATGCCAGGTCTAACAAAAGACAATAGAATTTCTTCAATCTGGAAAACATAAATGTAGTAAGACTAAAAGGAGAATGGAGGGTGGGTTCAAAATTATTTTGTGCGTTATTACATTTCACTAAAAATGTAATTTATAATCTGCATCAGTGTTCTAACTTTAACGACTATAATGTTTGGTAAGTGCAAAAACAAGTGGCACTTCAAAGTTAGACACAAATTTAATGAGAGGAAAGGTTTCTATAGACTTCTTTAGAATTTCCTTTACATAAGGGATATAATATAATAGGGGATCCTTGTGGTCAGTTGTTTAGGAACTATGTGCTCAGCACACCTGCTGCACTGTTTTAAGGCTAACATTAAAGTGATGTTAAGCAGATGTTAAGCAGGTTTTAAACATCAGCATCCAAAAGAATGTGGACAATGAAAGCAGATACCAGGAATCATGGTAGACCTGACATTTGTCAGATCATAAGTTGATTTAAGGAACAATGTAAATTATCTTTCAGTACACTGTCTTCTAACAGTGGGCAATGCATGAAATCCAATTATGGTCAGAATGTTTCACTGTTTTAAACGTGTGAAAAACTCTTGCATTTTGAATAAGTTACAAACTTTGCACCTTTACCTGGCTCAAATTTAAGATAAATTTCAATTATTCATGCATGAGGGGATTGTGGAATTTACAATACCCATTTAATCTGGAGATTAAGAATAAACGTGACACCAGTCTTTAGAACAAGCTCTAGTCTCACTTGGCTGATCGCAACAGGAGTTCAAGAAAATGCCTCAGTATCTTTGTTTTATATCCATCCGTTATAATCTACTAAAGCGAGTGAATGAGATTCTAGTCACGAGGAAGGCTTAAAAGGTGCTCTCAGAGCATGTGGAGCCCACAGGAGACTCTGTCTACTATCAATGTACTTTGAAAATAACTGCACAACCACAGTTGTCACATACATGTTGAGTAGATGAGAGAAAGAAAGAGCACTAGAGAACACCCCAGCTAAAGTGAATGTTTACTTAAAGCGTTGGTTCAGTAGGGATGCAATTGAGGGTAGTGCCTGATCCAAAGAACGCTTGTTGTGCCATAGACAGCTAATGGTTAAAGGTGTCAAAGTCAGCTGACAATTCCAAAATGACAGGGAAACCTCTAATGCCACCTTTGTTTTTGCATTACAAATTGTAAGGATTCCCTAGTAGTACTGTATTCATGTCCATTTCAGACACAATTAGGGCCTCAAGATGGTGTAATCAACAATTAGCTTGAGCACAAAATTAGATTCAGATTAGGTAAAACTCTCACCAACATTTGTTTAGGAAATGGCAGCCAGGAGATGGGCCTGTTGGTTTCCAGAAGGCTGGCATGTAGCAAAAGAGTACCTAGAATAGTTGCAAACATTACCCTCAAATGCCTGGGATAAAATACCAGATTGTAGTCTAAGAACATTGAAGTTAATATTCCCACACAATAAGTGTACTAGTGGAGTCTATGAGAGTTATTCCATCAGCTCCGTTCGTACAAGTGGACGGCCAGAGAGTGTGTTACCTAAGCTGATGTGCTGACAGAGGTAATATCTGAAGATTGATACTAGAAGAGCCACTCTTTAGGGTTCCCACTATAGAGAACCTTCATATTCCCAAAATGTAGTTATTCAATTTCTACTCCTTGTACAAAACAGCTGGCCATATGAGGTCAAGTCCTATTTTTGAGCATTCACATCTAGCTTTATTCAATTATTTGTCCTGTTTGTAGCACACGTACACCTAATTCGGGGTGCGGTTGGTGGAAGGCCAGAGACGATTAGTTATTTTGCTAGAGGACAAAGTAATGGAAATAAAAGATTTTGAAATGTTTTGTGAATCAAATGTAATATGTGTTAGTACAAAAGTAGAGTGGTTCTTTAATCCATGCGGTAGGTGTTATAAAAGAAACTGCTTCACCAATCGCATATTTCCCATTAATACAGTGCATTAACAGCAGGCCCTGAAATGCAGATTGCAACGCAGGTAAAGGGGTTTAACTAGAAAAGCTTTCATTTTAAATGTTAGTGTCCCAGTAAATTTTTTATGGATGATACAGATTTACTTGAATGTCAGATCAGAAGCCACTTGAGGCTTCTCGGAAGGAAAGGAGGTGGATAGAAATGCTGTTTGCAGCAGTACAGATCAGCTGCATGCAATCCCTTTAATACTTGGTGAGGAAGTTTCCATACAGTGACCACAGCCTTGGGGGTCACCGCTGGGGTAGTCACTGTGGTCGTGTAGCCTGATGGCCTGTGACAGATTACATTGTATACAGTTTTTTTTTTCGGTTAGTAAATGGAGGAGATAATACATACAGAAATCGATTCAGGCAGAGATAAATCAATCAAATAGATGCCCAAAATGTGCTACTGCCTACACTGTTTTGAGGCAAGTGCCAAATGTGACTTACCCGAAAACCTTTGTCCACTTCCCTACACCATTATCACTTGCAAATAAAAATGCGGTAGCCTACAAGCAAATTCGGAGGTTACAGTTAAAAACATATGTACAGGTTATATATCTACATTTTTGTATCAGGTAGATCTTTCAGTCATGGAATTATTTTCTGTTTGCCCCCTGAAGCACTTTAGAATGTGGTTTACCCACCATATATTCTGAAACAAATCAGTTTAATATTTATTTTGCAGCTTAGGTTAGGCCACAATAATGCAGTCATTGTTCCACCTGAAGAGAGACTGCTACTTCCGTGAGGTATGAAACCACACAGAGATGGGTCAGTCATACAGGACAGTGTTAAATAATAAACCACAACCCAAGTTTTCCCCTATTTATCATTTTGATATATCAGTCTTGTGTGACGTTGCACCCGGTAATAATGAAGTCGTGCCTTTCTGTAAATTCCTGAAAACATACTGGGCACGATAAAGGGAAGCATCAGCAATGTATTTTGGATGTGCATTGCTGGAACCAATTTTAGAGTCCTGCCTGGCTCTCAAAAACGATATTAATGAGGACCATCTATAACAATTGGGAAACTGGGTTTCACATTCCTGATCAGCTTTCACAGCTGAACTTCGCTATAAGCTTGATTGATGTAGCAAGTGATATACTAACATATTTAGTGCCCACAAGTTTCTAAGAAAGGCTCCTGTCCACAAAAGAAAGTCTGTAAAAAGTTATTAGTATGCTCAGTAAAAACATAACAAGACTTCTAAAGGTCAAAAATGTATACAAGTACATCAAAAATGAAATTTGATAGTTTAACCTCTGTGTTGCCTAAATTAGGCCTTGAGATACTGGAGTATGAATAGTCTTTGAAAGTAAGTGGTTAGAAAGAAAGGGTAAAATGAGAGTCAGAATGAGCAAGCAGTGTTATTCCCAAAAGGCAGGCCCTTTTTTAAGCCGATCAAATGTTCACCTAGGACACAACACGTTTGAACCATTTCACCACCAATAAAGTGCGATTTTATTTAAACTCACTCAAATGCAAAGGGTCAAAAGACACCTGCAGCACAGTGGGAGCAAATTTATAGGTGGATCCATACAGTTATTAAAAAGGTCCGCACTATGATAGGAGATTTAGGGGCATATTTACTAGAAACTGGCGGAGTGCGGTGTTACCCCAAAATTGGCAACGCTGTGGTCTGTCAGTTTCAAACTGCAGGAATGTGTGGTATTTACAAGAATGCTACGCACCCCTGCATTTCACCCAGCGATGGCGCTAAAGAAGCTGCCTAGTGCCAGCGCAGTCTCCCTTGTGCCATGTTGCAAGGGTGCCTACGCTGCAGGGGTGATTGCATATGTGCAGGAATGGACACCTTTCTGCACCTAAACAATCTTTACAGGCAATTTGCTGTTTTTATGTGTGCTGCAGAATGCAGCACACATGGCAAGAGCAAAATACTGCCTGCTTAGGACCAGGTATTCCCTGGCGATATTTTTGGCACTGCTCCAAACCTTGTAAATATGGGGCAGTGTCAAAAAGCAATGGGTGTTGTGGTGGAACGCCCAGTGCAACGCCCATTGCACGCCCCTTTCACACTAAGTGCTGCATGGATAGAGGCATTATTTACAAGGCGGTGTTAAGCCACATGAGTGGCTTAATGCCACCTTGTAAATAAGGCGAAGGACCTAACACCACCAGAACATCAGAAAAAGTGACGTTCTGATGGAGCTAACTCATTGTAAATATGCCCCTATGTCCTTATAAAAGCATCTCTTAAGCAAAGCTACCCCACACTCGCTTCCAGTCCAATGTGAATCAGTTGTATATCATTACACCTCTATTCACATTCTTAGAAGTCCAATGGGCAAATTCCTTACCATATTCTGACAAAACTCACATAAAACAATAGTTAATTAGCAATTTGAATAGAAACAACTCCTGTACATCATAGCACAGAAATAGTGTTTGTAAGATTTACAACTCTTACTTTATAAAAATGTAGGCAAGTAGCCTATTTGCAACTTCACTTTGGCTTGAGATTATGCTCTTTCCAATTACTACAATATACACATTTCTTTACCTTAAGATAGAATATATGTACAGTAGGGCTCATAGCTGTATTCAGAATCGTGAGGGTATGCCAATTACCAATAATAATGAGAAAGCAAGGACTGTGCAGATGTATAAAACCAGTATATAGTGCCTTACATAGTAGCTGCCTTTACTGTACGTCTCATGTTTAGTAGAATCAGTGGTGATCAGAGCACTCTGAGATTGTAAATATGCATAAGAATAAGTTTACCATATCCAGGCATGTCACGTTGAAAGCATTAATACACTGGTAATGAAGCAACTATGCAAGTCTTTTCTCCACTCTAACTTGCCTGAAGCACGAATAGTTGAGCCATTAGCATAATGAGTATAGCTTCCTCTGGTGAGTGGGTCCATGAAATACGAAAAGTTAATATATCCGTAGAATCTAGACCCACAGTACATCAAGTTTTCCTGAAGCAGAAATTTTAGAACTCCACATCCTAAGCTTGTACCCAACATTTTTTTGAATAAACAGTTTTATTAGTTTATTGCAAAAGAAAACATGAACAGTAAATAAACATACATGACCATCAAGAGTAGTAGAAACACAAAGCCTTATATTAAGCTCCTCATCATGACCAGGTATCACCCAGACCCCAACATGTGCGCAAGTGGGCCCCATTACAGCCAGGCTCCCCAACATTATTTTTGAAAATTGACTACAATCCACAAAATGGAAATCATGCATGGACAATCCCATATCAAAAAACAAAGCTATTGATAAGACCACAGAGCCATGAAAGGAGATTTTATTACACCTGGTAAAATGACATCAGCAAACAATGCTGAAGAAAAAATCAAGAGAAAATGTTGCATTTGCTATTCTCTTCCATTTAGCAAGACATGCATTCTTTCCTAAACTAATTGTGTAAAATGCACATTTACAGAGGCGATCATTGTCACAACCTTTACATATTTTAAACTGATAAAATTGTTCATAATTTAGATTCTGGACACTAATACCTAGAAAAATAATCAATATATGCGGGTATAACCAGCATAACCAGCCCATAAAAGAGAAACGTTTGGTGTCTGGATTGATTTAAAGTATTTATCTACTTTCACCCGGTCTTGTATCTCTTATCCACTGCCAATATCTTGTTTTTAGTTTGTAAGATGAGGTACTACATCGTATTTCTGGACATGGTACTATTTCATAACCATGGCACCTTATTAAGTTCTAGCACACCCAATACATCTGTGACTGTTTCTCTAAAGGGTTCTAATTTGCTTATCATCTAAAATAGTAATGGTATTTGTTGACTCTCATAAATAAAGCCCTTGGATCCCTTTTACTATGTGCACTGTTAGCCTGAAGTTCCCATTAGAGTACTAAGCAAATCTTTGCAAACTTTCATCCATTCCACTTTTCAATTAACTTAGGAAAATCCTAAAATGACTGCTCCATGACCAGCGTTTAAAATCTGCTAGAAATGTTTCTGCTACCACCTTCTCTACAGGGCTGTTATTAAATCTTAGAGTATAGCTGATGTATTTGTTAAAAAAAGTCACTGGATTTATTGAAGTGGGTTGCAAACATTTTGAAAACTTGATTCCTAGGCAATTGAAATATTCAACCTTATCAAAGGTTTACATTTTTCTGATAATGAAAAAAAAACCTTTTACTAGCATTGGTAAACCTGCAGTACGGCTAAACAGTAGATTTTGCTGCAAACCCACTACCTTTCTAAATTGTAAAGATGCATCCTAGGTGAATAATAATAATAATGGTGCTGCTTTTCATTCTAACCCTGGGGCTTGTCTTTGAAATCAACAACGTTTATTTATTACCTGATATTTCAAAGGATGTAAAAGGGTAGAAGCCAGAACATAGCCCACATGAAGGATTTGAAATATATTTGTACTTTGCTCTATTAGTCCTTTGTTTTGAAAAATGTCAGTTTGTAAACCTTTCATAATCAAGAGTAATCAGGTTCTATGTTTAGTTTTTCAATGGTGGCCCAATTGGCCCTTTACAGTTTACCTTGATAAATGGTGCTTTGTGGTTTATGAATATTGCACATAAAACACTTAACTCATTAGACTATTTATAAGATGTAACCTAAATGATTGCTTAACAGTTCCCTTTCCATTTTTGAAGCATGCTTGAACATTTGAAATTACCATATTTTCAGCCATCCAGAGCTCCATTCGTTGGAACACTAATTTGTCACAAATGTTTTCTATTCCTGTTAGAGGTGTTACTGGACATTAATTAGGAGATTTAATTATCACTGCATAAGGCAGGGGGCTTTCTTCAATACCTTTTAGAATTACCTTTTTTCCATAGCACCACATATTTTAACAGTAACATATATTGTTCCTACTACCATTAAACATTTTACTATACAATACTTAGTTGATTTAATTGATCACTGCAATGAGGTAGGGACCTTTCTCCACTACACTATGGAATTAAATATTGCAAGGCTTAAGGTGTCCAGCTACGGGTTGTATTTGAAGAAAGTCTAATTAACGTATCAATCCGTGCCTTGAGATTGTTCCAAATTTGGACAGTTCAAAATGGTGAAGTGTGCAACTGTTTTCTAATCAGTGAAGTCAAAAAGAAATATAGCATTCACATAAACATTTCCATCTTATCAAGGATAGAAACATTATCCTAAAAGACACTGAAGAATATAAACTTCTGATTGATCCCTCACATCAATATAGTCATGTTATTTAATTCTTCTAAACTATTTTATCTTTAATAAAAGCAACAGCCTCAGTTGATGCCTCCTATCCTATCTCATTTTCATTAGAGTCAATTTTTACATTTGTGATTCCTCTGTGAATGTAAAATTAGATATTTATTTGTTGGGAAGTAGATAATAAGGCTTTCAAAATGTCACACTTGTCTTGATACCATTCTTTATCAAGCCATGATGTGGTGCTTAAAGTTTCATGTATTTTGTTGTTTATTGGAATTGTCTGGGGCAGTTTTATTGTGGTCAAATATAGCCATTGATTTACACAATATATGTCCCTAGGGTTGCTATTCATGATACCTTCTAGGAGATAATTTGGTTGCCTTGAACAGTTCTTTCATTTACCATGGCACAAGAATAGCATCCTCTGGAAGTTGTAACATCAACATTAGAGTATCATGGTCGCTCTCAATCCTAAAATAGACATTAAAATAGTTCATGAAATATGAACCCACAGCACTTCAAAACATTTAATCATCTATACTTGTCACTCTGGCAGTAAAATAAAACAATTGATTCTCCAATGTATTTGTGTCTACTCTCATATATAATCACTGTAAACATTTCCCTACTTGCTGTTTTTCCTTGAACAATTAAAGCAGGCTCAGGTATATTGTAACTTGAGGTTCATAATCATGTGTATTCATGTTTTGTGACTGCCTATGCTATAGTCACTTTAATTTCTCTGTCATGATAGAAATAAATTGGCGATAGAAGGACATTGAACCATAAACTACTTTGAACGCTCCTGTCATCAACCCTAGTTTAAAAAAAACACTGGATTATGACAAATGTCTTTGAAAAAACTAATAGAAAACGAAACAACATATTTCAATGAATTCTTATCACTGAATTCTCTCCACAGCTCTGACATCCTCACTGTTTCAGGGGCTAATCTTTATTTCTTCTTGTTGATTTGAACATGGATTTTGAGGAGCAACTTGATATTTGTATCATCACTGTGTACTTTGGTCAATAACTCAATTACCCACATTCTGAATCTGGGAAGGTTATTCAGCATCTATCTCATCATGTCCTTCATTGCCTTGGTGGAGACCGTACACTTACAGTTTTCGTTTTAGTCTATCCTCTAAAGAAAATGCATTTCAATTGTTGTTGGAAAATTGCCCTTTCGGAAGGGTCACCACAAACGTTTTGATTTCCTCCACCTCTTTTCCTGACTATCTTTTTGTTGGCTTTAGGACTCTGAGTACTTAAGCAATGCTGACCAGTGCTAAAATGCATGTGCTCTCTCCTCTAAACATGGTATAATTGCTCAAACCTGTTTGGCATATTTGATTTACTTGTAAGTTCCTTGTAAAGTGGTATACCATATACTGAAGGTCTGTAAACGAAATGCTACTATTGGGCTGCATCACTAATTGTGCCACCCCGCCTTTCAAACCTGTCTCAGGCGTGCCATTGCAGTGCCTGTGAGTGCAACTGCACACTTCAACTTGGCATTTAAAACTATTTGCCAATCCGTAAACATCCCTTTTATTACATATAAGTCACCCCTAAGGTTGCCCCAAGGAAGCCCTAAGGGCAGGGTGCTATGTAAGTAGGGTATGCACTGTTATTCTTTGCATGTCCGGGTGATGACAAGCAGCCTATTTTGTTTTTCCCTACTATGAGCCCTACTCCTCTTATAGGCTAGCATTGTGAATTCCTTAATACTCTTTTACGCTGTAATTCCTGATCAGAGAGAAGTACTTTTTTCATGTTTCAGATGTTTGGAATGGTAATGACAAATCCTCCTTCCTGGTGAAGGTGGATTTAACATTAATGTTTTAGAAAAGACACTTTTGCAGGAATCTGAATAATCATTGCTTCAATCTTCAAACTGAAAAATAGTAGAGTTCCACATTTTTTATTTTAAAAAGTGGAATATTTCTTCTTTAAACAGTACTGGCATTGGTGTCTGCATCAGCTCAAATATATATTTTTTTAAATTAAATATGATATTATAAGTACATAGCATTTTCATATCTCGCTTTGACAGTTACTGCATAGCTTGATAACCTACCAAAAACCTCTAATCACAAATAGGAAAGGGATGCATCCATGCATCTCAAACCTTCCATCTCATCTCATAACATATTCAATTAATTACGGAATAAGCACACAAAACAAGGCATACAAAGTCAACAGTCCATTCCATAACCCAATTATTTTATAGCATCACATTCTTTCCCTTGTTTCTAGATCTAGGGCAGTCTTGAGTTGATTTGATACTCTAGTCAAGCTATATTTTTTTTACACCCATTCTTTCTAGGGTGGGAGAGTGTCTCTGGGCATGCCATTTGACCCTGGCAGCAAAGGCTACATATTTGGTTTGCCTGGCACACTAAACTCACAAAAGATGATGAGAGGAATGCTTACAATAAGTCTTACCACTGACAGTTGCTCTGGGTAGCATTCCAACACATCGTTCTTTTGCCCACCATTCCCCCTCCCCTCAGATTACACCGAGCTGTTAGAACTGGAATTATTTGGTGGGGTTTCCCCTAACATTTTGCCTACTGACCTCTTGTTTCGACTATGTGCTGAAATTCGTTTTTGATGGCTTAAGGACTCTGTGCACTTTTTCACTGCAGACCAGTGATAAAGCGCATGTGCCCTGTGTCTAAAAATGCAATGGAATTTGGTGTCTCCATAATTGGCATATTTGATTTACTGATAAGTTCCTAGTACATTCACTATATGTGCCCAGGGTCTGTAAATCAAATGCTGCTAGTGGTGTGAAGAACGGATTGTGCCATCCAGATGAGTAGCCCTTCAAACATGCCTCAGGCCTGCCACGGCATGTCAAGTTCAACTACTTTCCAGGCCTGAACCTTCCATTTTATTACATATATGTCACCCCTAAGATAGTCCCTAGGTATCCCCATGAGCAAGGTGCTGTGCATTTAAAAGGTAGGATGTGTACTTTGAAGTTTTACATATCCTGGTAGTGAAAAACTGCTAAATTCATTTTTCACTACAGCAAGACTTATAGGTTAGCATTGGAACTGCCTTGTAACACTTTACAAGTGTAACTTACAATTGGAAAAGGATAGGAAGAGTAGGTTTGGTGTGTCCACACTCACAATTTAAAAACACATCTATAGTGATGTAGGGGTTTTAATTGCAGGTCTGAAAATGCCCCTTTTAGAAATTCTTTAACCATTTTGTGCCTCTGCTTGTCTCTAGAATATATGGCTCGGTTGGGTGACAGCTGGGCTTTGTGCATTCTCTATAGACAGTCACACCCAGGTGTACCCTGCATATCCTGATGGCCATTCACCAGGCTGATGGGTCTTCCTGAGCTAGAGTGAGAGGGAGGAGCTGACACTTGCACATGAATAGGGCTGTGCCTGTCCCAACACAAAGATTTGCATGCCCCCTGTAGTGTGTCTGAATCTAGCGTAGGGAAGGGCAGGTGGTCTTGTGGACTACTAAGACCTTTCTTTGAAGTCTGTCTACTTCAAAGGCTTTGATGGGTAAAGTACTGAACCTCTGACACCATATACTTAGAACACGTCTGGAACTGAGGACAGTCTACCCAGGAAGAAGAGCTGTTGTGCTGCCAGGAGGGATTGCCACCTCGCTGCTTGCTTTCCTGTGTTGATCTGCCACCTGCTGTTCTTGCCTGGGAGTGAGAGGACCGGACTTGACTATCTTCATCCTGCATCTCTAAAGGTTTTCCAAGGGCTTGTTTGGCTTGCCTCCTGTTTCTAAAATCTCAGGGATATCAAAGACTTCACCTGCATTTTGCTACCAGCACCTGGGCTCCTCTGATATGCGTTCTGCTTTGCCAAGTGTGCCAAAAGCAGCTGTCGGCACTTGGAAGTGAGTGTTTGGTACTGCAACCCAAGAAACCAATGCCTCGACACCAAAGCATCATTCAGAAGCGGTGCATTCTCTACAATATCGCAGCTGCCTACACTGAAGCCGTGGACACCACTCGCCGACTGTGCAACAAACTCAACTTACAATGCAGCCCTGACTGTGCTGATGCAGCACCTGCGAATCACCAACTGCTGCATGATTCTTGCCAATACATCGCCTACAGCCAGAGGTTTGACATCGACTCCTCGGAACTGACACACAGCACTCTTGAAATCAACGCATTAGTGACACTGTCCGAATTTGGAATCGATGCATCACCTTCAACAGCAATGCATCCCCTCCATTTTTCAATGCACTGTCCCTGAGCTTAGACACATCAAAGGTACTGTCTGTGAGTCTGCGTGACTACTCTACCTGGCCCAGGTTCCATCAAAGTTGAACTGAACTTTTGGATTTGCCCCGGTCAAGCGGGACCAGATAGCTCCAGTTGGAGCTATTGATTTCTAAGCACAGCATTTTGATTTAATCTTGCAAAGTTCAGAACTTGATTGTTGTATGTTGGATTTCTTCGTCCTTTTGGTCGAGTTTTACACAAATAAATCTTGGCTATTTTTTATAAACTGGTGTGGAGTACTATCGTGATGTTTTCACTGTGTTACTGTGTGTGTACAAATTCTTTACACATTGCCTCTTTCATTTAGCCTGACTGCTCTGTGCAAAGGTACCAGAAGGTGAGCACAGGTAAACACTTAGTTTAGTGTGCACTACACTTACCCTGACAAGGATTGTGGTTCCTGATTGGGCAGGGTGCATACATCTGCCAACCAGAAACCCAATGTCTAACACCAGCATGTGCAGATAAGTCTTGTTCTTGCTCCAATAGGAACAGACTAGTGCAAACTGTCAAAACACCCTGAGTGATTATCAGTGATTAAAGTGACTGCAAGCATTCCTCCCAGCACACCTTGTGTGTTTGTCTGTAACTCTGTCAGGCAGTTGCTTAAAACACCTTCCAACAGAGGGCACTGTAGCTGAGTGCATTAGGGATCTAGCATAGTAAATGAACTTAGTAGATCCTACCTTTCTGCTGACCTGTTTGTTACACCTTGAACCCCACCGCTCTCTCAGTGCCAAGCTCCAAAACAGACAGTTACATATATGCAAACCCTAAAGTAACAAGCTATGCGTATAACTCTTAAGAAACTAGCATTTAAAAAAATATATATTTTTTTGGTTTTGGTTACACAGGCAATCAACAAGAATGCATTATAATTTTTCCCCTCAAAAAGGTTTTTCTAATCTTAATAAACATCATAGGGCTTAATGTACTGAATAGGAGTTGGAAAGCAGTCAGTGCTTTTCACACTAACTGCTTTGCGACCACATCTTGATTTTGCACTGCAACGGTTATTTTAATCTATCACTACTTAACAGCACACACTTATAAGGAGTTAAATAAACTTCTGTTTCATTAGTATTAATGGTGTAGGAGTTATTTTGCACTACCTGTGAACGTCTGCAATTGCTGAGATAAATAACAACGTTTTTGACAGAAGCTGTTTTCAGAAAACAATTTAGCATTCAGTGAATCAGTTTAGGGGGCCTACAGAGGTCTCCAGGGCTACTGTCTGCTCCCTGCTTTGACAAATGTTTACATTCACAAGGTGAACACATTTTCATTTAGATAATTTATGCTATGGAAATGAATACAATCCCCTTTTTGGAGGTGAGATCTCATCAAGAGTGTGTGACTGCAAATGCAGTTTCAAATTACCTCAGAGCTGGAAGCACGCCTTGGTCCTTCCTCTTTTAAAAAAGCTAATACTTTTTGTTTGTCGAACTTTCAACCTTTCTCCCTGCTACCAGTCTTTTCCAATGTTTCGGAAAGGCATGTCAATGCCCAGCTCATTGCATTCATTGAGGCTCATAATTTTTTTCCATACCTTGCAGTCGGGCTTTAGGGCTAGACACAGTACCAAGTCCGCCCTTTTGGGCGTTGCGAAACATCTAAGACAACACTTGGATGAGGGAGGTACTGCTGGGCTTATTATGTTGGATTTGAGTGTGCCATTCGATATGGTGCCCCACTCTATCGTAGTGGATAGACTGGAATCATTAGGTTTTGAAAGCTCAGCTTAAGACTGGCTTGTTTCTTTTTTAAAGGACCACACATTCCAGATCTTTTTGGATAATGCGAGGTTCAAGTCACAAGCCCTGACTTCAGGAGTCCCACAGGGTTCTGTTCTGGGCCCCCTGTTATTTAACATCTATGTCTGCCCGCTGGCGGACTTAATAGAGAGTTGAGGGCTTACCCTTTTTTGATATGCCGATTGTTAGACTTGGCATCTTTGGTGTGGTTTCACCTGACATTTTGACTCTACTTCCTGTATATTTGATGTACACTGAATTTCGTTTTTGCTGGCTTCGATGCTTTTGGCACTTTACCACTGCTGATCAGTGTCAAAGTGCAAGTGCTCACTGTATAAATTGTTATAACAATTGGCTCTTCTTGATTGACATAGTTGATCTACTAGTACGTCCCTAGTAAAGTGCACTGAGTGTGCCAGGGCTGAAAGTCAAATGCTTCTAGTGGGTCTGTAGCTACATGAGTAGCCCTGAAAAGGTATCTCAGACCTGCCACTATGAAACCATAGGTGACAAAAGTAACTGCTACCTGTTTTACAGTCCTTAAATTGTTGAAAAAGATTCTTTGGTTAATTCCCCCAGTGGTTCAAAGACTGTAATTCAGGCCCTAGTCAGATCCAGATTGGATTATGGTAATGTGTTGTACCTGGGTGCACCCACTACATCATCCTACCATTAAGTTTTCAATGTAAGTATATAATCACTATTTTTTGACAAACAATGAAGTGGTTAGGTCACCCTATTGTCTGCAATATTATTATCAAACAATATAACATATGTGATATAGTGAGGGTATAACATCTTCAAAGACAGAGAATGACGTATTCCATCCAAATTGTATTTTCTCAAGTGGAACCATGATCTGGAATAATTATCAGCCAGATTCCATCTTTAGGTGGACTGGGATCGTTCCATATGTGGAAGGCAAGAATTTTGTAATATTCAGGGCTCTTAAAAAGAAACCATGATAACTCCAAGTTACTATGTTGACAGGAATTCCAGTTTCTTTTTTAAAGTCTAGTATTCTGTACCTTTAGGTTTGCATTAGGCGAAATTCTCACCTATAGACATGAAGACCCTGTAGGAATGTGCCATTTTTGCCATGATCATCCCAATTTTATGTGGACTGATGCTGCTGGGTTTTTGAGGCTGGCACTGGAACACAGATAAAAGGGCCCCAGTGCCTTGATCTGACCTCTAATGTTAGACAAAATTGTCTGACTCCATATTGTCAACTTTAACTTTTCTATAAGCCATGTTATATTGTGAGGAAATACTACTATGGCATGAAAAGTAAAATGTTCCCTGTGGAATGCAGCACTTACCTGACCACTGGTGTGTAAAACCTGCAGTGCGAGCTGTTTAAATAACCCTTTTTGACAGCTCCCTTTTAAGTATTGGTAAGTCACCCCTGTGTAGGCTTTATAGGTCACAAGGTAGCAGCGGTGGTCGGTATGGCTCACGGGGGCTGCATGTGCGGATCGCACGGGGGTCGCGCATATTGGGAAAAAAATACAACATTTAAAAAAATAAACTTACTTTTGAGCCGGGTTTTGCCTCTCCAGTCCTGCTCTTCTCCATCTCAGACGGAAGCACACCCAGGCTCCCCTTACCAATCACAACACTGCAATGCAGCATTGTGATTGGTTTTGAGCAACCTGGTTGGACGCTCAACCAGGGAATGGGAGCCTGGGCGTGTTCTCCATTAATACAGCCTGCATGGAGAATACTGAAAGTGAACATGACTGATTTGGGTGGCCTGAGAGGGATGACCAAACAGTCAATGTGCACGTAGGAGTGGGCAAACCACTCCTCCCCTGCCCTGCTCTGAGAGCAGAGCAGCCCCACCCAACCTCCCGCAGCAAAGCAGCAGGAAGCATAAAATAATAATAACTTAAAGTTATTATCATTTTATGCTTCTTCTTCACACTGCTTAAAAGCAGTGGAGCAACGCTCCCCTGGCATAGTGGAGGAGCCGCCACTGAAAGGTAGGCTGCAAAATATTGAAAAGTAGGACAAGTCGAAAATGAATGTTATAATTTCCCTATAGTGACAATGACCTAAAAGCTATTTTCAAAGTGTCAGGCTTGCTGTACAATGTAGAAAATCAGTGTACAGATTAAAATACTAATACTGCATCACAGGAATGAGACCAACTAGAAGAATATATAAACAAGTATTTTAGTACTTATTAAAAATCCGCTTCAATTGTGAAGTCAAATTTTTTATAAATGTTATGGAAAAGTAACTTTTAAAGTGTTACCTTTTCTCTCAGTTAATATCCTGAAGACTAAGTGCATTAACTTTAAAGTAACTCCCAGTCTGTACTTGGCCTGAATGAGGTTTGAGTCCAGCAAAAGGTGAGGGACTGCCATCCTATTAGCACCACATTGTCAAATCCTGCCTGTCAGGTCTGTTTGAGCCATATTAAACACTTTAACACATTTAACAGGGAGAAAATAGAATGCTAGTAGAACCCTTGTGCAGCTCCTATCTAGAGGAACCATGAGGAACCCTGCTTTTGTCGACCAGACCTCTGTCTCCTGGTCTGATGTGGCTACAAGAACAGCTTTATACTGGAATGGAATTTAGTGTTGCGGGTGGACACTGGCAAATTTTATAGTCATTCCCCTACACGCTTGAGCACTCAGAGCCCAAGTTTAGTGTGGTTGAAGACTTCGGACATCTTGGCATCGCCCTTGCACATGGCATTTTGTGACTATTTGCTGTAAAGCAAACAGGAACTAATGAAAAAGGGGGTAGGGTTGACCCTGGGAACTTTTACCCCTTGCTTGGGAGTGCCCAGGAATCTCTTCCACCCACCAGCTGGAGCAAGGGATAAATGTGGGACCCAAGTCACTGCCACAGAATGATCTCTGTACAGTAGGGGACTAGATCTGCATTGTGTCTGAAGGACTAGTTCTGCCCCCTTTGTGCCCAGGACAAAGTAGTGGACTCCAGGGGTCAGTTGGCTGACGTCTGTGGCTACAGGGGCACAGCAAGCTAAAAGAGCCCTCCTCCTGTAAATTTACAGCTCAACGGTGGTAACTGTAATTGGGCTGGACTTTGCTGTTGTCCTCTGCCAGACACCCTTGAAGTCTTTAAGAGACCCCTGGGGACCTTAAATGTGTACTGCTGTGGCTGTTTGTGCTTCATCGTTGTCGGACTCAAATCCCACCAAGATCCTGCTGTACCATGACCATTGACTAACATTGGCTCTTTGGTGCTATTTTCACCTAAATCTTTAAAAACACATATTTCAACCTACCGTTTTTGTCATTTTGGCTTCTTTCTGTTTAATGGATTTCATCTTATTTTTCTAAATTGGAGTGGGATTTTTATTATGTTTAGATACATCAAATGCTTTACACATGTTTGTGAGGATAAGCCTGTGTACTCTGTGCATTAGGTTACCAGGGGTTGAGCTCAGATTTAAATTACTGAAAACTTTGACTGGAGCTAACAAGCTAGTGACTTTATTACCAGTGCTGGACACCCTTCCACCCCAATAATAAACCACGTTCACACAGATCCCAATACACATTCTGCAATAAATCTGACCATTTTATATGGTTGCTGTTAAATTCTGTTTTGGGTGACATTAAGTTAATGTTGTCCATGTAGTCTGTACAAAGGTTTATGCAAATGTATGCATTCAATATTCTTTCAAGTAGCTTTGAATTTACATGAGAGAAAACGAGCTCCTAATGCACTTGCCATTTATCTGTTTGGGAAACTCTTTCATATGCTTTATTTTATGTTATTAATTTAACACATAGCTCTTATGAAAAACATCAAAGTGTAGAATTTAAATGTCAAATATTTATCTAACTGATGTGAATGCTTCTTTTTATTTGCAAAATGTGAATTGATTCTGCGATGTTTTGCTGCAGGCATTTGGACGAATGCCTACAGTTATCACACTGCTCTTTTTAAATTAGAAGTTTCCAACTATGCTATGTTAGGTTTATGTCCTAATTACATGCCCAGATGAATTTTTATTGCAATGTATTAATTCTGCGTGAACGTGTAATTTATAAAAAGCCATATATCATACAGACTTAAGAATCTTTTAAATATGTGAACCCAAAAATGTTATTCCTGCGTTTGTACCAAACAAAAACCAGACAAACTGAGAGCCTTCACTGTATAAATGCCTTAATATTTGGACGGAATGAAATAGTCTTTATCGGGTCTGCAGGATCAAGGGGTGGGAGGAAAACTGTTTTGGGGAGGAGGGGTAAAAGAAGGAAACGAAGAATCAGAACAGGAGGGGGAGACTAAAAAGCAAATAACATTTTCTGTTCCACCACGGTTAACAACTATAATAAAAGATTAAAATTACTCCACGCCCCCGGCCTAGATAGACTACGTAGCGCTCTGCCATGGTTACATTTTAGTTTGAATGTGGTTGGTGCGTTTGCAACCTTTTGCTGGTTTTATGTATTAAGCCGCTTTGCAGTCTGTTGGTTTGCTTAGTTGTGTACAGCCTCAAGACTTATAACTATTGGCTGTGCAACATAGAAAGCTGACATTTGTATGTTGTTTTTAGTTACGTTTGTAGGGATATGGGGCAGGAATTGTGAGCCCCCAGGTTGTATAGTTAAAACCCGGTACCCCAGATGCAATTGCATTTGTAAGCAAATTGTCCGAGGAGGGGCGTGGAAGAGTGCATACTGTTTGGTTTCAATGTCTCATTTACGCAGGCAATTAACTGTTTCATGTTGTGACATACCTAGGTGCACTCCTTTACCTTGACCAGTGGCGGCTGGTGACATTTGAAAGCGGTGAGGCGTAAAGTTCTTGTGGTACTGCACTGAGGCGAGCGAGCGTAGTGAGCGAGCGAGCCCTAACAACCTACAGAGGGTTCCAGGGGTTCTCCCCCGAGAATTTTTTTTAAAAAGAGTGGATAAATGGAGCATTTTCAAGCAAATTTGAGGAAGCAGGAAGGTGGATAAAGAACTTGCGAAAGTGTTATGACAGGATCTGTAACAACATCCTTATATCCATCAACTTCACCCCAACACAAGTACAAACACACACTCAAACACTATCAAGCACACACATAAAGCACGAGTCACAAACATTTGTTTAGGCTTAAAGACCTGTACACAAAAAAATATACAGAGACCGCTGCAGCTGCAAGCAGACATGAAATACTTGATTTACTCACAAAGTGACAAAGCCCAATACCCTCAGCCAGACATACTGGGGCCGGTGCCACCTCACAAGCACCCCTGGTCACACCTTCCCCTTTCTGGGAGCTTTCAGGAGACGCGCTAGGCGGGATGAGGAAATACTGAGTGCTTGTCCCAGCAAGTCGAGTTTCTTTCTGTGTTAAAAAATTACCACCTTCCTTTTTCTGCCTCCAACTCATTTCTGTGTTTCGGTGTCTTTGTGTCTTACACCCTTCACCATCTCTGCCACCCTCTCCTCAGCAGCCCTCTGCACTTCCCCCTCACCTTTAGGTCTCCCCTAGCACTCTTTCTACCTCCTGTTTTCCCCCATACAACTCTGCCTGAATTGCACCCTCTTTCATGTTCATCCTTTCACTCGCTCCTTGCTGTCACTCTTTCCACTCCCCTTTGCCCTCCCCTTCCTCTCTGTGAACCTCTCTCTCTGTCACTCTCCTCTCATTGCCACTCTTTCCACTCTCATTTGGCCTTTATGAATCTCATCTCATGCTCTTCATCTCCATACGTGTCGCTCTCACCTTGCTGTCACTCTTTCCATTCCCTTTTGCCCTTCCCTCCTCCCTGTGAACCTCTCTCTCTGACCTCCATCTCTATCACTCTCCTCTCATTGCCATTGTTTCCACTCTCATTTGGCCTTTATGAACCTTATCACACGCTCTTTATCTCCATCCGTGTGAGTCTCCTTGCTGTATCTCTTTCCACTTCCCTTTGTCCCTCCCTGCAAATCTCCCTCATCTGCATCTCTGTCGCCCCCTCTCATTGACACTCGTTGCCCTTCCCTCTGTCCCTTTCTCCTCTCTGTGAACTTCTCTCTCATATCCATCCCTGTCACTCTTCTTTTATTGTCACTCGTTGCACTCCCCTCTGTCCATCCCTCCTCTCGGTGAACCTCTCTCTCCTCTGTACTCCCTGTCCCCCTCCTTTCATTGTCACTCTTTGCACTCCCCTTTGCTCCTGCCCTTTCCATTTCTTGATCCATGGCTACTTCTTCCCACTCTTCCTTTCCCTCTCTCTCTCCTCTTACGCTTTTATTTTAACTCCCTGTCCATATTACCAACTGGCACTGACATAATTTTGTTGCACCTTAGTTTATCCAGCAGCCGAGCTACTTTTAAGATAACGCGCTTCTTGTGACCGTACTCGCAGGTTGTGACTTTGGAGAAAACTGGTATTTAACGGTCTATTCAGGTTTGCTAGTTAAAAATGCAGTAATTTTCTTTCTGAGCAAAAGACACACAATTGATGGATGGAATGTAGAACAAATCAAAACATTCACCCCCAGTCAAGAGATCTGGGTTAAATCCATCATTCTTTTGCTCACCATGCCACCCCAGTTTAGACCTGGACATATGCAAATCAGTCTTGACCCTGTGCCTCATGGGAACAGTCCAGCCCGAACTGCCAAGCCAGGTTCTCCCTGGACCGGAAACAAGCATCCTAGGACCGGTTTCGGGGTTTCACCCCTCTTCAGCCAGGATAGCTTGATTCCAGTGGCACAGTGAGCCCAGGACTCACGTCTGAGCATACCTGGCGCACCTAGGGCGAGAAAGCAAAAAACACACAATTGATGGACGGAATGTAGAACAAATCAAAACATTCACCCCCAGTCAAGAGATCTGGGTTAAATCCATCATTCTTTTGCTCACCATGCCACCCCAGTTTAGACCTGGCCATATGCAAATCAGTCTTGACCCTGTGCCTCATGGGAACAGTCCAGCCCGAACTGCCAAGCCAGGTCTCTCCTGGACCGGAAACAAACATCCTAGGACCGGTTTCGGGGTTTCACCCCTCTTCAGCCAGGATAGATTGATTCCAGTGGCACGGTGAGCCCAGGACTCATACCTGAGCATACCTGGCGCACCTAGGGTGAGAAAGCAAAAGACACACAATTGATGGACGGAATGTAGAACAAATCAAAAAATTCACCCCCAGTCAACAGATCTGGGTTAAATCCATCATTCTTTTGCTCACCATGCCACCCCAGTTTAGACCTGGCCATATGCAAATCAGTCTTGACCCTGTGCCTCATGGGAACAGTCCAGCCCGAACTGCCAAGCCAGGTCCTCCCTGGACCGGAAACAAGCATCCTAGGACCGGTTTCGGGGTTTCACCCCTCTTTAGCCAGGATAGCTTGATTCCAGTGGCACAGTGAGCCCAGGACTCACGTCTGAGCATACCTGGCGCACCTAGGGCGAGAAAGCAAAATACACCCAATTGATGGACGGAATGTAGAACAAATCAAAACATTCACCCCCAGTCAAGAGATGTGGGTTAAATCTATCATTCTTTTGCTCACCATGCCACCCCAGTTTAGACCTGGCCATATGCAAATCAGTCTTGACTCTGTGCCTCATGGGAACAGTCCAGCCTGAACTGCCAAGCCAGGTCCTCCCTGGACCGGAAACAATTTTCTTTGAGGCACATTTGAAAAATGCTCATGATGTGAATACGAAGTTTCAAGATTACAATTTAAAACAGAAAGCTTACCAGACCAGGTCCGCGCGGCGCCTCTCTGCTTCTCGGCCGGGTCCCGTTGGCGCCTCTTCTAAGGAACAGCACTGGTTGGTTACCCCTCTAAGCCAATACTGACGCTGCTCCAGCAGCGCCAGCATTGGCTTAGAGCAGGGTGACTCACCGCCCGCCTGCCCATTAGGAGACCAAGGTTTGAGCCTTTGCTCAACCCTCGCTCTCCTAATGGGAATGCACCAGCCACAGCAGACAGTAGTGCGCATGACTGGGCACGGCGGAAAAATTCGCCAAACTTCACCCAGCTTGCGCACTGCTGCCTGCTGTGCGCTCTACGCCACCTCTGGTCTGCTGCATGTCAGTCACTCAGCAGCATGACGCCAGACCGCCCACCCCCTTCAGACTCTGAAGGGGGTGGTCGGTCCGAGTTCATGCTGACTGACATGATTGTCAGACAGTTCTCCCTGGGCGTCTCTGAACTTAAGTAAACTGAGTCAGTTTACTTAAGTTCAGAGATGCCGAGGGATCTGCGAGTGCGGGTGGCTTGTGGGGCAACGCCCCAGCACCCTTAATGGACGCACCCCCCCCCCCCTCCTGCTAGGTCCCATAAAGACTTTTCTGGCTTCCTTGGTGTTCAATGTATGTGGGTGCGCAGGAATTCGATTGACTCCAAAGATTGCCAGTACCTAGAAAAAGATTCTCTTTCTGAAAGACACTCCTACTCTGCTGTCTATGAATGGTTGTGGCTTTTACCCTTAAAATCTAATTTCTTACATATTCATATTTAGGCAGACATTGGTTGATAAGACTGTACTGCTAACTTAAGTCTGTACATATGCTGACAACATTTACTATACCAAGGCCCTGATTCACAGTGCTGGGGTAACAGTAAATTTGCACGTGTGGAGTCATTTTGCATCTGTTCTCTGCAATTATGAGTAAAACGACATAGAATAACAAATAACAGCGTGACACCATTATTTCTCTCTTGTCCTAAAACCACACAGGATTTGCCATTGCTGAGGATTTACCATATACATTTATCACCTGCTCTGTACAGTTGGTAGATGTAGGCACAGTACAGGGGGTGGCGTGGGGGGAGGCAGTGGAGAGGACAGCGTAGGGGAAAAGGGAGGCAGCAATATATGATCCCACATGTCAGAAAATAAAATGTGACATAGATTTGGCTGTTGCACGCTTATTATGGCTGACTTTACCAGCTGGAAAATCAAGTCGGATTCTCCCACACCTGGGAAAAAACAAGTATGGAAAAACCCTACCACTCAGAAGCAGGCCCAGCGGAATTCCAGGAGGTAATTTCTCTCCACCTGACTCATAATCAGTCCCTTAGATTTTGCAGTAAAGAGCTCATTCTAAAAATAAAGCTGAAAGACCATCACATATAAGTGTGTTGCTAAGTTAGTTTGATGAGGCTTTTGAAACTGCATCGTGCTAGGTGAAGGCATAATTCCAGCAATGGTCTCCATAGAAATCCTTGAAATGGACCTACGTTTTCTCTTAAGTGAGGAAACCTTATAGGCCTTTTTCAGTGGACTCGGACCAGGGACATTTTGATTCAGAATATATTGATTGTCCAACTTGATCAATACAGCTAAAGATGTATTTTATTCCAATATAGATCTGATCAAATAAACGTTCTACATAACAATATTACAAAATATTGTTCCACACACAACCTCAATCATTAAATAATTTAAATACAAAAACCATTATCACATTTTGTGATAGGCGCGTTAGTTAGAATTAAATATAACATTTTTAATTCATGCTACTATCCAATAAACATACGTAACATGCATCCTTCCAAGTCCAGGGGGAATGGTGGCGAAATATACTACCATCAAGATCCTTGGCATAGTATCTTGGATAGTAAACATTATAGGTGTCAATACACATCTGTGTTTAACACTCTTATTCCAATACTATTTTGACTGTCAGGGCACCATTGTGAGACCTGCGTAACCTTACACTTTTATTACATCACATTCATATTAATGCCAAGCTTTGTTGAGCATGTAAGTTTACTCATTTATGCAACATGGAAGTGTGTGTTTGCATCTGTTAAGTAGGACATTATTGGGTGAAACATGATCACCCTGTTTTTTCCATTATTAGCGCATGTCCCATCGGGAAGAGAGGCACTTCGTGGTGGCTCCTTTGCTGAGGCGGAGGAGCACCGCCCACTGCTTTTTAGCAGTGAAATAAAGGGAAAATAAAATGATAAAAACTCACATTAATTTTCATTTTATTTTCTCCTACTTCCGAAGCTTTGCGTGACGGGTCGGGGCTGGGGATTAGTGGTATCACCCTCCTAAGTGCGCAATAACTGCTTGGCCGACACACTTGGGCCGGATGAACAGTTTTGTGCAGTTCGCATGCCCAGGCTCCCAGTCAGCGTCTCCGCCCGATATAGTAATCAGCCCCTTGGTGGAGGATATTTCAACTGAAATATATGATTTGACTAATGACATTTTCTGTACTATTAATGATACACAATCCATGACTAGCCACAAAATTTTATTTATAATTACATAACCAGTGTACAATTAGAGAAAAGTGTTCCCTTTCAGTTGTTATGACACAAATTTACCATTTCACCTCAAAAGCGCATTGGACTTTGATGATTTCCTGTTATGCATAATACTCAATTTATTCAACTAGAGCTCAGGTAAATATATATTTAAGGACAATTTGAAAAGCATCTATTTACGAGGCAGATCAAAGGGGAAATATGCTTTTATATTACAGAAAGATTCATTTTACTGTAGTGACCAGTTTGATGGCTCTATTTGCTGCGGTGGATGTTGTTATAAATCCTTCTGAAAGTGCCAACAATTAAAAATAAACGTTTGTAGGCTGACACATTTAATGATTATTACAAATGTGATGTCTGATGTAAACACACTGCAAAAGAGGCCTTAATAAATGCAAAAAATAGCACACTTTACCTATGTGGGGGATGGTGTGAGCAGACTTGAGGTGATATCATGAGTCACACCATGCACCTCCAGTGTTTGTCAGACACTGAAAAATATACAGTCATCCATCTCATTGTCATGGTATGCAGGTGTGTTCTAGTGACCTTTCGATCGTGGGCCTGAGGCTCTATTCAATGGGAGCATAATGATGCACTGGTCACCCCGCCCATCATGTGGGCCTTTAGGACCACTGGAAATGACAATGGCAACCTGAGCTGTGCTGTATGTACCTGTAATAGAGAACCCAACACAAATTTGAAGGAAGGCATGTTTCGCTCAGGAGGTACTACCTTGAATGTCCACACCCTTAGGGAGTAAGGAGAGGCATGGGTCCATGGTATAATCTCACACCCTTACCAAAGACCACCTGAATATTGGCACAAAGTGCAAATTACCCCCTTTGGATGGATCTTGTGAAATTTTCCAGAAATCACATTCCAGAATAAACCATGTGGGAAGAGAAGTAAAGGCTATGTTATTTGCACTTGGGAAACGCCTGATGTAAATTATGGAAATTCTCTCAAAGAAGGTCTGCTTCTGTGTTTTCTGTATTAAATAAGGAAGATGGTCGTCCCTTGTGCAAAATTAAACTGTATTTGTTGCACAAAATGAAGGAACATAGATATACTGTGCTATTTGTGTTGAGCTTAGTTTGCTGAGTATTGGCAGTATACAATATTTAGTCAACCTAATTTATTCAGCTTTCCTCAAACATATCACAACTATCTTTGAGCTTAGGTTAGTGTTATGTTTTTTATGGATGCCTGTGTTTTAGATACAAGCATGCTGATCACACTGCACATACCTGTGAGGACAGATATAGCTCTGCTCGAGTCTTATAAAAGAAATTTGGTACACAAGCCCCAGTCCATGACCAGCAATACAGCAAGCAACAAGATAAACCAATCAAACGCACCTGACAACAGGACAATCAAGAGTACATGTCACCGGGCCCAGTCATTTATTGTACTGTTTGTGAACCTCAACAGAGCTCAATGGTTCTAAAAAGGTGATTTTCCCCATCACCCATTTTCACAGGAAGTGACAACACTAGATTTGCTATCATCCACCTGCAATATAAGTGACATCTCTGGTTTCCAACCACAACCATCTTTAAAAAGAAACAACGAAGCAAGAGGACTTCATTTCCCATCACCCATTTGCACAGGAAGTGACATCACTGGATTTCCTATCATCCATATGCTAAGGAAGCATACTGTGCTTCTCCTCCAAGGACCAACCTATTGGTGGCTGAAGTGGGGACGAGTGTAAAGGGTAAGCCGCTGGTTCACCTAAGGTGTGCCAAAGGCAAGCATGGCTGCACCAGGACTGCACCCAATGCCATGAACTCTGGTTCTCCCCCTACCCAGCACTACCCTACTGTGCTCCTCCATGCTCTCTGGCCCAGATGCACTGCTGCCACACTACACTACACAAACAGAAGGATTGTTCACATGTGCTTCCTGCAAGTTCTCATGCAGTCTCTGACACCCCATACTTCCGTACCAAGAGCCCCCAGCATCCAAATAGTTCACACTAACACAAATTAGCCACCCACTCACACAGACCAAACACCACCCACAAACCATGCCACACTCCTAATCAAGCCCCTCAACACCCACTCACTTACCAAATGCATCACAGAGATATGGGACCTGCTGCATGACCATGCTCTGGACCAGCTTTTCCACATGGAAACATGGTTAAACTCATCCTGTGCACTTGAAATCACTACAACCATCCCCGCTGGCTAGAACATCACCTGGAAAGACCGTCAGCAGAAGCCTGGAGGTTTAGTCACCATCATATTCAAAGGTACCATCAGCTGCAGCACCTACAGGGACACACCCACAAGCTACATGGAATACCTCACATTCACAATGCACATCACAGCCAACTTCTCCCTGAGCAGAACCTCAATATACAGACCAGGATTCCATACCAATTTCACAAGTAACATCATGGGCTTCTTCACACCCCTCATCATCAGCGCCAGCACCTTCATCCTCCTCAGAGACCATAACTTTACTTTCTCCTAAAATACCGCACTGACCAAACCTCTACACCCTTCAAGAATACCTTGCAAACCATGGCCTTACCCAGCATGTTGCTGGACCCACCCACACTGTCAGATACCTATTGAATCTGATTTTCTCCTCAATCAACAACATCACAGTCAGCAAGCCAGTAACTATGACCCAGACAGACAAACCCTTGTCAGTTCCAGGACACCCTTCCCTCACTATCAAAGAGCTACCCCCAAAGGAACCACCCACCACAGCTGGAAAAGCATCACAGAACTGAAGTGGGCATCCACCCTTTCTGCACACCAGCCCGACCACACCAGCAACTTGTTAAAAGCCATCAAGAACCTCAAGAGCTGGATTACCGCATGCACCAAAATACTGCCTCCCCTCAACAGCAACCCAACAACAGGCCATTTGGTATACTGGGGAACTCAAGGATGATGAAATGCCACTGCAAGTAACTGGAACTTAAATGGAGAACAAGTCTAGACACCACAGATAGAGACATCTTCAAATCAGCCCTAAGGTGCTACCACCAGGAGGTGCGGAACACTAAACGTAAATCTCTTGCACATAGCATAGAGGCAGTCACTAACAGCAGGAATTAATTCTTCACCATCATCAAAGATTACACTGTATCTCCTGCTGCCTCCAGCAACATCAAGACATTTGCAACAAGCTCTCTGAATACTTATTTTTTCAACTAAATCACCTCTATTACAGAAACTTTGACCCTCAACTGGACCCAGTCACCATTGCAATTTAACTTTCCGTCACAGCCGAAGAATGAACCCTGACCTTGCAGCCCACTGTCACCACTATCGAAATCACTGCTACCATGAAGACCATCCACTCAGGGGTCCCATCTGAACCTTGCCCCACTACGTCTTCACCCATCCTCAATGCCTCCATCAACTCAGTCATATTCCCGGAACCTAGAAACATGCCACTAGCATTCCCTTGCTCAAGAAATCATTTCCCGACCCATTCTACTTTCGAAACTACAATCCCATCCCCCTCTACCATATATGGCAAACGGCAAGGCAATCCGGCATTGAGGTCTGCATTCAGATGCAACCACAGTACATAAACAGCACTCATTGCTTCCACAGATGACAACCACATGATCCTTGACAGAGGAGGCATGGCAGGCCTCATTTTCCAGGACCTCTCTGCAGCATTTGAAACAGTCTCACAACCCATTCAAATCAGGTGCCTGCATGAGATTGGCATCGAAGGAGCCAGCTCTACGCTGGATCTGCTCCTTCTTAACAGATAAAACACAAGCTGTCAGCCTGGTACTTTACTCCTTGGGAGCCCTCAAACTCATCTGTGGAGTGCCTCAAGGTTCATCCCTCAGCCCCACCCTCCTACAAACTTGCAAGATGTTTCTGGCCTATGACATCCGCGCACACAACTTCTCTGCTACACCAATGACACATAACTCATACTATCCCTCCTGGACAACACTCCCCAACACAAGAAACAAGTTCATAGTCTGCACGACCAAAATCACTCACAGGATGAAAGCCAACGGTCTCAAGCTCAACAACAAGACAGAAGTAGTGGTCTTCTACAAGAACACCTCAAGTCACACCAAATAGCAAGTGATAGAATGTATGCAGTCCTCCTCCTTCATAAATGGTGCGTCAACATTTAAAAACTCATTAACACCCACGGGATTCCAGAAAAACTAAAAACAATGGATCTCCTTTTCAAATCATTGACAATCAGTCCTATTTGACCAACCTAGATCTCAAACACAAAAATAACACCCAGTAGGTCTCAAGCAAATATGAAGGAAAAATGTCTTATCTGCATGTTGAAAAAAACAAAGCAAATAGATGTTCAACAACAAATAGACATTGAACATATAATTACAAACATCTTATGCACTTCTATAAATACCTCCTCCTGTGCTACTAACTACACACCAGCTTTGGTTCTGTTTTGGAAAGCTGCGTAGAATGCCATCCACACCACTGCTGGCTAATCCCCAACCAATATGTCTGCAAGGGACAGTAAGAGAAGAGGACTCTGCAGAAATGAAAGAATTAGCTCTGTCAGGTCTGCTCATATCTCGTTAGCCTGAGGGGTTGACAAAATGTTTTTGCACAAATTCCTTCTACACTTTTGCAGTTGCCCCCGTGGGATAATGCTGGGCAAATTATTTGGAGTTCAACACTCGGGCCCCTGTATTGCATGGTCCATTATTTCTAATGGCACGGTACGTGGAGTTACTGCCCCATATTGATTGCAACTTGTATTATTTCACATGGAGATTTTGGCTGCTGAAATAAGCTTGATTTTCTGAGTGAAACACTAGTGAATAACATTCAGGAATTGACACAAAGCACCATTAGCTGCATGCTGCTCACTAAAATCCTAAAATAAAGTGTATTTTCACCTCTCTGAAATCATCCATACCCTAGTATTGAAAATTGTAGGGTGTGGAAATATGGACTGAATTCTACCCAACCCAGACTCCTGTCCTATTAAGTCAAAAACAGTGGTATGTGGCAAGAGGCTAATGCCTGGGGCAATTTTCTATGTCAAGCACATCTCAGGCATGCCTAAAGACCGATCATAACATGGGGGTTAATTTGTCAAGTATGGTTTCTTGGTTTTTCATGCTGAAACGGTAGGGTAGAGAGTTCAGGCACAATAAACAAGTTTGGCATTGTCCAATGTAGAACAATTAGACATATAGTTGCAAACTCTCAGTTCATAAGTCCATGTTATTGTAGCTTCCTTCGATGCAGCCAAACTGTGAGGATATCAAAACTGCAGTGATGCAATATTTGCTGGAAAATAAGTCTCTTCACGTGCTAACTTGCTGCCCTCCAATGGTCCAGTAAGTAAATCCGAAGATTGAATTGAGAGTGTCTTATTCGTTGGCTAACATTGCCATTAAACCTTGAACGATTGATATGTGAGGTCGGACAGTTGTGTATGATTTGGGTGAATGGTGTTTTGAGTGAGTTGATTTAGGGGTTATTGTGATTCCGGAGGTTCTTTGATAACTATTTGTATATTCATGTTTATATTGTATTCTTGATGTTTCTTTTTGTGTATAAATTGTACCAACATTTATATAAGATTACACGTTATTACGTTACTTCATAAAAAAAATGAATGAATAACATTTTTTAAATTTGATCTCATCAAAAAAGATTTACTATGAAAACAACAAGGTTTTTTTGGGCTGCTCTGTGAAGTTCTGCACATTTGTATAGATTATTAAATATATTCCTCAGATGTGGCAACCAGGCAGGGCCTTGTTCTATTTTGTTGACTGGCATTTTTTCCCCTGAACCTGCTGGTATATCCAACTACAGGGGCCCTCTTGATTTTTGTTTTTGCAAGTTGTTGGCCAGCGTTGTAGGCTTTCTAGCATAAAAATATGTTAGCTGGATATTCATCCCATCCGAAGAGGCGCCTTTGCACCCAGTACTACCTATATCTACCCCCTGGAGGTCAGAGTGAAAAGGAAGCAAGGAGGTCTGGGTAGGGAGGATAAACTTCATACAACCAACATATGTTTTTGTGGCACGGGCATTTAGGAAGCAATGAATCACATTCTTTTATTCTGTTCTTTTGAAAATGAATTTAGAGAGCCTGACCTACTCCCCACCTTACAGGACAAGGGCCTCAGGAAATAGAGTTTGCTGTGAAAATGCTTTGTTCCACCCCAGGCTCTCTTGTGCTGTGTACAGTTTCCCCTTACGTTATCTTGAAAATAATGGACTTGCTAGTCTGAACAATGGGCTCGTTGGTTTAAGATTACCTACTAATTAAAGTGTATGTAGAACTTTCTACTGCATGGCCTTGTATTGATTTTTTTAAAGTTTTAAATATGATCTCAATGTGAAAATGTATGTGACCTTTTGTGGCATTTGTAATGCTCTTTTTATTCTTGTGTGATGCATATATACCTATGCAGAAATACACTTTGATTTGATTTCTCTTTTTATGCAGCTACAAATGACGGTCACAAAATGGGCCTTTCAAACTCAGGACATCACAATGTGACTGGTATATAATTAAACAAATGAGCGTCTGCTTTTGTGGCCATCCTGAGCCACGTGCTTGATTCCTGAGAACGCTTTATTCCTATCACTCTGTAACCCTACATACCCTTCATCCATTTGGCTGTTTTTTTTATTTTTTTAAATAACACTTCTTCAAAAACTCCAAAAAAAGAGATTAATTACAAATTATTGTTCAGTGGTCCTACACCCCAGGTAAACATACACAACCTCTAAATAAGACGCAGCATTTCACAGCAAACCACACAGGATAATTTAAATATGTATCACCTTATTTTTAAAACAATACAAAAAGTTTTTTTTAAAATGTTTATTTAGTCACCATTTCCAATTCTAAGATGTCCGAAGAGCAGGATTAATCCCCCGTTGACAGTGTCTCGGGCCAGTTGATTTGCTGCATTGTCACCATCGGTCTCCTCATGTTTCTAGCTTGCTCAGTTCAGTTATTTCTACTATCTGAATCCTTGGTTCCTTTCTGATCACAGCATGACAAAGGCCTTGGTAAATGCTGGAAGGAACCCAGCCTTACTTACAAAGAGCAGCCGCCTTGCCATGGTCTCTTTGTAGCTGTCATGAGTGTAAATCTGTCGCCTCACACAACATTAAGCCTTGCCGGCCCTTCCTTGCTGCGGCAGCATCATTTCAGCACAGCCACTGATCTCACTGCTGGCCCTTTTCAATAAGCAGATACGCTTCCCTTCCGGCTTTTCTTGAACACTGTGGCTTCTGTTCCTCAATGTGTCGGCTTTGGGAAAAGTAGAAACTGTCCTGTGGTGTCAGTTTGTATGCTAAGGCTTCAGACTACCTCCTGTGGTGGCTTAGGGCAAAGCTTGGTGGCGGACAGATGTACCACCACTATCTCCGTGGAAGGCGAGTCTGTGATCTGCAGACTTGGCTACAGCTTTCTTCCTTTGAGTAACAAAGTAAAGTTCCATGCTGTGACTGTGCTGGCAGATAAAATGCCACAGATTCCACAGCACATTAAACAATCTTTTCTTTGGCAAATTGTATTATAGTTTTCCTTGCAGTTTCTGGACTATTTCATGGTGGCACGTATAATTTATGCGCCAATTCTCCTTGCTTTGTGCTGTGATGGGCCAACTACACCCCAGTTATGTTTGCCTTTTATTGCCAAATTGGAGAGCAGCGGGCCCCCTTTCTTTACTCACTTTAGAGGCCAGGGAACCCACCCTTGTGTTGCCACTGAACTACTTGCTGGGAGCCTTTAGGTGGCTGTCATTCCACCACATGCGTTTGTTTCAGCATTCATGTGTCTGCAGACCCGGCTCAGCTGATTGTCAACTCTTAGTGCTGGAATTTCTCTGATTTTTCTTCTTAGACCAGCTGCCATCTTGTTCCTTATGGTTACATCCTCTGACAACCCTTATTAATCCACAGGTATTCCACGCGTGAGCAGCTCTGAGGTGTCAAGTTAGCAGGAATAATTATTAATATATGCCAACAGCAATAAGTTGTTCTTTATCAATGTTGAGCTATAACTAGTGAAATGTACACATTTGCGGTTCAGCTATTCTCCTTTGTGGTTCATTGGTCTCATACCTTTCAGACAGTTGTTATTGCAGTTGTTATTGTTTGATTAGCGTTCTCTATGTTTGCATTTTTTTTTTTAGACTATTTATATTTTAGATGCGAAGGGCTCGATTGAATGTTAGTGATAGTCTTTTGAAACTCCTCATTCCATAGCATATTAATGCTTTCACTACTCATTGTTTTAGTTTGCTGGGAGTTACTTACATTGAACATTCAATCTTTTGCCGTTCTACTGGACGTCTTCAGTCCTGGCCTGGCTGCTGTATGTATGCATGCTTTATGCATGTGTTTATGTAGCAAAGTATGTATGGCACCCAGCTGAGAGGCCTCCACTGGCTCCCTATCCAGAAAAGATGCTAATTCAAGATCCTCACACATGCATACAAAGCCCTCCATGACCTAGGACCTGCCTACCTCAACCATCGACTGAAATTTCACCAACCCTCTAGACTCCTGCGCTCCTCTTTACTCACCCTCGCACACACTCCCTGCATCCGTCGCAGCATCAGCGGTGTTCGCTCCTTCTCCTGCATCACTGCCAAGACCTGAAACGACTTTCCCCTGCAGCGCTGTACAGACACCTCACTGGCAGAGTTCAGAAAGAAACTCAAGACCTGGCTCTTCGAGATACCCCCATGGGTGACAGTGCTGCGCTTTACAAATGCTCTTTGATTGATTAATAAAGTGCAAAAAGCCAGCTACAAATGCCATGGAATGCTTCACATGATACATATAGTACATGTAGATAGGTGGAATGGGGCACAAGGGGCAGAGAGAAGGGATCAGTTGATGAGGTACTCAACAACCCAGAAAGAGGGGCAGGCATAGAGGGGACAAGAGTTTACTGATCGCAGTTTCACAAAATCTTAGTCAGTTCTAGTTTCACGTCCCCACTTCTCTGTTCTGAATGAGTTGGATTCACGGTTCAGTTTTTTTTCCTATGGTGCAATTATGCACCATAAAAAATCGGAATCAATGGAGTAGCAAAGCCTCTGAAAAAGTGTATTTGCTTCTACCAATTCAAAGCCAAAGCGAACCCTAGACTTCGACAAGGAATGGAACAGATGCGCTAGCCTGGGACTTGGTAGTCTAAAAGTATGTAATAGCTTTCAAAGGAAAACATAGGACAAGGGCATATTGTCCTCTGCATATGACTGCTGGGCTCTGAGAGGAACGCGGTGGCCAATTCCCACGAGAGGGGTTCATTTTGCGCATGAGCACCCTTAGTACCCATTCACTCTTTTCAATTTGCACTTTTCTTTAAAGCTAATCGTCACCTGGTAAATGACGATCTTTAGAGCCCGTGTCTGCGCCGCGTCTTTGTTTTGGAAAGCTATAAATAATGGTTATCACAAACCCAAGGGCTTGAAGGACCTCTTCTGTGCATCCACTGCAGCAGTGCTATGTATGCTTTTCTGCGCGGTCAGCCCTCCCAAGTGCTGTGCCACGCTACAAAACTGAGGGGGAAAAATACAACAGCAGGCGAAAAACATTAAAGGGAGCAACCAGAGTCTGACGTCACGATACATCTCAAAACCCAAGCAGAAATCATTAAAGAAAGCAACATTCTACAGAGCCTGTTGTTGATTTTTAGCGACGCAGGCCTGCGTGGAAACGTTTTTTCTACAGCGGATAGACCTTTTCAGGAAGTCCCTGGGACGCATCCATAGTTATACTAATCTTGCGGCATTATGATTAGAACGTGGTGTCCACATGTATTACCCTCACTGCCAGACCAATTCAACAGGCCATTACTGGCCTAGCAGAGCAGCATGGACATGAGCACATGAGAAGGCTTTTTGCTGAACAAGATTATCTCAAATACCAGCTATGCGAGTAGATTCCAAAGCATTATAATTAGCTTACACTAGTCATAACTCTCTTAATAAAACCTGCTTTGCGTGCTTATTAACGCATAGCTGGTTTAGAAATCAAATCCTCTGACCTCGAGACCACATTTCCAACTCTAATGTTGCTTGCAGTCGACAGTACAGTTTCCTTGTTTAAGCAACTGGAAACAATTAGCCTACCGTGTTTTGTGGGCTCTTATAATACATTAAGTCTGTCTTTTTATCCCGTTGCTGCTTGTGAGGTAGGCTAGGCTGGAAAACGTTAGCATATTTGAAATCCAAGTCTATTTTTCCTTGTTCGATAGAAAAATGAGTGTTTTTTGTTACTTTCCCGGCATTAACCACAATGACGAACTTAGGAGCATATTATCAAGCACGGCGTTGACATTATCGCCGCTTTAGCGGCAGAAAACTGCTGCTAAAGAGGCGATAATGGGCTTGATAATTTGCCGCAGAGAATTCCCATAGAAGCCCATGTTGACAACAGAACATGGGCTTCTATGGGATTCTCAAGGGCATATTATCAAGCCCATTATCGCCGCTTTAGCAGCAGTTTTCTGCCGCTAAAGTGGCGATAATGTTACCGCCGTTCCTTGATAATATGCCCCTTAATATCAATCCGCAACATGTCACACATTTAAGAGAATTATGGGGCATATTATCAAGCCAGGCGATAAAATTATCGCCGCTTTAGCGGCAGAAAACTGCCGCTAAAACGGCGATAATGGGCTTGATAATATGCTCTATGGAATTCCAATTGAAGTTCAGGTTAGATGTGAAGGACATCTAACATGGGCTTCAATTGGAATTCCATAGAGCCTATTATCAAGCCCATTATCGCCATTTTAGCGGCAGTTTTCTGCCGCTAAAGCTGCGATAATTTTAACGCCTGGCTTGATAATATGCCCCAATAGACGTAAGACATCATGTACTATAATCCAAAAACATTTTTTTCTCCGAACATATCACTGAGTGACTATGTTTTCATATCACACCCAATTGACATTATCAGTGATGACAAAATAGTGCACCCATGTATTGTAGTTGCTGACACAGTGTAATTTCACTTCTCCGAATGGTAATGCTCAAAGCGGGTGCACCCTGCTCTGTACAAGTAGGTTAGTACAGATGCCTTTTTTTTTTTACGCAAGCGTGAACCCAATTATTTTGTTGTAGGAATCAAGCTCAATTTTGTGTTTCTTACACTGATTGCAACAGTCTTGTTCACAGGGGAAGTGGTGTGAGTTGAAAACGTCTTGCGGGAATTGTGGAACTGGATTTATTCTGTGGCCATGCGTAAGTACTTTGAGCTGGAATCTCGCGGGCCCCTATGCATGCCTGGGTGTGCCTGACATACAGCTTCCATGCAGACTTCCCATGCTTAATTTGCGTAAAACCTATAATTTTTGGAGAAGTTACACATTTTACAAAAGGAAGAAAATTACAAAGTTGCACCCAGTCCTAGTCATGAGGGTGTCACAGTAGCCATTTCCCTCTGCCATTTCTGTATATATTTGTTAATTTGTGAATAGTGTTTAGTAGTATTAGTGATAAAGTAATTTTCCTTTACACAAGAAAACACACTGACTGGACAGCAATTCATTAAGTTGTTTGTTGCATCATTGTTGATCTCTTTATCTCTAGTCCACAGCCCTCCCTTGAGTAAAGCTTGGACTGTTCTGTTTGGCTATCCTGAGAGTCAAAGGCTAAAGAAGAGGTTATTAGTCCCCAGTTGGAGGGGGGGGGGAGCTATAGTACGGGGGGCCCAGGAAAATAGAGGTAAAAGACTTGTACTGTTACAATAAGGTCCCAGTCCTCCATTTGCCTTTTGACCCTCCCAGCTAGATTCCTTAGAGTTCATTTCAATGCCTGTGGTCTAACTACTTCCACATACAAATATGTAAATGTTTTTGCAGCTTTACTAAGAGTGCTGCTCGGTTTATGCCTGAATAATTGCTACATTATCGGATTGTTATAGGGCTTCAGAAGCAACCACAGCACCATGACTGCACACCTCACCACTACAGATGACATCTCCTCGACTGAGGCGAAACTGCAGCCCTAATTTTGCCCGGCTACAACACTGTCTCCCATCACACCCTCTGTGCAATGCTCCACGATGCCAGCATCCGCGACAAAGCCCTAGAATAGATCCGCTCCTTCCTCACTGGCCGAACACAGACAGTCAGACTTCGACCGTTCTGCTCAGAACCCATAGAGATCAGTTGCAGAGTGCCTCAGGGCTCCTCCCTGAGCCACACCCTCTTCAGCATCTTCATGGCCTGCTTGCAACCATCATCAGAAACCACAAAATCAACATTGTCTCCTACGCCGATGACACCGAGCTGATTCTCTCCCTCAGCCGCCAAGAGCAACTTCCACAATGGAATGAAGGCAGTCACCACCCGAATGAAGGACAGCTGCCTCAAGATCAACTCATAAAAAACCAAAACCCTCATCCTGGGCTCCACCCCTTCCATCTGGGATGACTCCTGGTGGCCCGCAGTGCTCGGAACCCCCCCACACCATGGAACATGCACAAAACCTCGGCATCATCCTGGACTCCTCGCTGTCAATTAATCGCTAAAAATCACCGCTGTCTCATCCTCCTGCTTCCACATGCTCCCCCTGCTTCAGAAGATGTTCAAATAGATTCCACTAAGACTTGGAAAACAGTCACCCATGTGCTTGTCAGCAGCAGACTTGACTACGGCAACACACTCTATGACAGCGCCACCCAGAAACTCCTAAAGAAACTACAGAACATCCAGAACACCTCCACCAATCTCATCTTGAATATCCCCCGCCGCAGCCACATCACTCGTCACCTGAGAGACTGGCTCCCGATCACTGAAAGAGTCACCTTCAAACTCCTCACACATTCCTACGAAGCCCGCTACAACCCCGGACTTTCATACCTCAACTACCACCTCCCCTTCTACATGCCCACCAGACATCTCTACTCTGTCCAACTGGCCTTGGCCACCATTCCACGGATCTCCAAGATATCGGCCAGAGGAAGAAACTTCTCCTATTTCACAGTGAAGACCTGGATCTCTCTGCCTCTATTCAGGAAGGACCTTAAGACCTGGCTCTTCGAATGAAGCGCAGATTCCCCCCACAGAGCCTTGAGATCCAAACAGGTGTGTAGTCGTGCCATACAAGAAACCTGATTGATTGATTGATTGATTGATTGATTGATTGATTGATTAAAACTGTGCTGGCATCCCATAACATTTTCAATAGGAACCCACATCCCTATCTCTATAAAGGTGGCATTTATTTGCTTACACAAACCCAACATCTCACATATGATGAACATCTTCTGGCCCCTTGTTGTCATGTATATCTTTCTGTAAAAGCATCTTTATATTACCCTTCCATTAAATGTATATCACTAATCCACAGACCCTATAATTACTGAACTTAACAACATTGGTGTAAAGATCACAATGTGCTTGAATGAACTCTAGCAAGAGGTAAACCCTAAACCATCTTTCATCAAAGTGACATTCACATAGGCAGTTGTTTTCTAGATGAAAAAGAATATTGTTTGGGTTATGAATCATAATATCATAATAACTAGACGGCAGTGTTTAAAATACAAATAAATAAGTGCCAGGGGCCTTTTCGGGAGGCTACTGCAGCTACACCACTTATTGTACCGAATAGTACTGCCAATGACAATAACAACACAATTACAAACCATCATACACCTACAAGTGTGACATTTTAGACTATTCCAGGCCCCCAAAGCTATACAAAATGGCTTGGATGACAGGTATTAGTCATTTTAAAATTATATTGAATTAATAAACAACTGTTGTTGTGCTGGTCTCTAAATTAGACAAACAGCACCACCATGTGGCAAAATGTCATAAGTGCCAGAGTTGACAATTAAGTGCTGGTGCAGAGCCCTGGATACCACCCACTCAAATTAAGCACTGGCAGAAGTATAGCGATGGATAAATGAGTAATTATGCCTAAGAGAAGAGTTTAAAAATTAATGATTAGACTTTTATGTGTGATAGTATGTTTTCTTGGGTTGAAAATATAAAAAGTACATTTGAAAGTTAAATATGACTGTCATTGCTAGTTTTTGCATTGTCAGATGTTGAAGCCGCAGTGCTGCGATAGAAAGAAGTAAATTGAATGGGAAGAGATGCAGGGCACAATTTGAAAAGTGATAAAAATGGGTAGATAAGATTAATGTCCCTTTCATTGTGTTCTTTTTCTAATCCCTGTACATTGCCTGCAATCACATTTTCTATGGCACTGTATTTAACGCCATCTTACTCCAAATTTTAAGTGCCTTTGTGCAGCAGATTTTTTTATTACAGCTGCTGATTGATTCTTTTTCCACCCCACTCATCTGCCACATCATCAGTATGTTAGGAGGAATTGTCAGAGTGAGCGAAATGTACCTTCTACCTTTTCAAATCTTGTACCCTAATTGTGCATACATTAAGAATTGAGGCCTACTTAATTGGTCGTAAATTACAGTATGAGGTCATCTAATATGAGACAGAACATTAGAAAAATATAAAATGGATGACCAGACTCCTCATCTTCAGTTTTAAAATAACTAATGTATGAAAGATCCTAATGTTATTGTCATGGGCTGCTAAATTAATGTCTATGCTTCTGACCTTTTAAGATTTTTTTTAGATGACCGCCAATATATTACAAACCATTACTAAAACAGTGAATGATACATCACAAAGGTAGATGAAGCAACACTGATAGAAGCCGTTTCTAAATCCTACAGACTTTCTTATCTACAAATGAGCATTCAATTAGTTCATTGTATAGTGGTCTAGATTTCATTTTTACATGGATTATTTTCAAAACAAATACACAACAAAGGGACGAATTAGAAAATATGAAGGAATTATTGTCATATCTGAGATTTCTTTGTAGTAAGACATAGATCAGGTGAGGCCCTACTCGTGAGTGCATGTGGTTGCAAATCGGCCATGAATTAGGTATTGTGAATACCGTTATTTCTGGCAACGTCTGTATTCTGAATAGTGCTTCTTTAAATGATAGCTACATGAGCTTGGATATGCTGGTTGGGTTGCCTTGGTCAAAAGTGAAAAAATCTGAAAACTGCATGCAGGTAAAAGTACTCCTCAAGAGCCACTCTTGATCCAAGGAAATTAGATGTTCATGGAGCTTCTCACTGACAGATCTAATAAAAGTACAGAAGTTTTTCCTTTCACTACTTTCCCTCTCCTGTGGGTAATTGTCTGGAAGTTGAGTCTAAGCTCGATTCCACGGTATGGTTGGATGAGGTATGGTTTACTGAGATTCTAAAAGCTACAATCCACTCATGGTGCTAGTGAGGGCAGAGAAATTAAAAATGTTGGGATCTAAACTGGTTCTTCAATGCAGCCCTTCCAAGAGTCGTGGGGCCTGATTCTCAAACTGCACAATAGATTATGTTTTTGAGTAAGTTTACTACTTTTTGTATTCTTAAACTACACTTATGAATAACTTAACACTTTTGAGCAAGTTTATTACTTTTCAGCATTCACAAATGGCACTTTTGTAGTAACTTACACTCTTTTAGTAATTCACACTTTATAAGTAAGTCCAGCACCACACATGGCCAACCGCTAGTACTGCAATACCTTCCCACAGAAAATGATGGAGGTAGGGAATTAAAATTAAATCCTATCGGAAATAATGTTAAATTAAATTAAATTATTTAAAACAATAAATAAATACAAATAAATAATAAAACATATATAAAATAGTACATATTTAGTTGTAAGTGCTATTTTAAATATTTGTTTGAATTGTTCTACTTTCGGTATTCACAAACTGCACTTTTGTAGTAACTTCCCTGTTTGTAGTAATATGCACTTTTGTAGTAAGTCCAGCAATACACGTGTCCAGCCACTGGTACTGCCACACCTTCCCATAGAAAATAATGAGGGAAGGGACTTAAAACCCCAGAGGCAATAATGTTAAACTACATTTTTATATATTTAATATTCAGTTATATTTATTTATATTTTTAGTAATTTTATCATGTGTCTTATGCTTAGCTCCATAGTATACAAAATGTGATGAATGGAATGCTTGAATTAATCTCAGCCTTTGTTAATCTCTCGGGCCACGTGCCATTCCATTGTTCTTTTGTACATCATTTCAACTCTCAGTTTGGACTCGGCCATATACAAATCAGTCTTGACCCTGCTCCAGTCCAGTCCAACCTGCCAGGTCAGGTCCTCCCTGAACCGGAACACAGGCAACTGAGGACCGGTTTTGCCTTAATTATGGCTCATCAGCCAGGTATAGCTTGGTTCCAGTGACACAGTGTGCATGGGACCTACATCTGGACATACCCGTCCCACTTCCGGTGATACACTGGTTAGTTTTTGTAGTCGGAGGTCTTTACCAGTCCAAGTGCATCCCGCTAGGTTACTTTTGTAGTGGGAGATCTTTACCAGGTCAAGTGAATTCCACTGTCTCTCACAAACTTATTGCAGTATTGGGGATTTGGTTAACGTTCCTGCAATATTGAATCTATGTTAGTAAAACAGCCAATATTCAAACATTTCTTTCATATGTACTTTGTAAATTTTGCAGAAAACTATGTGATGATTCTCTGACTAGCTGTATAAAACCAATTAAAATAGTATAGTACTAGTATACCAAAACAGGAAATAATATAGCAGCTGTTAAATAAAATTGGATTTTAAAAAACATAACAAGCACATGTTTTAAAGCGTCCATTATGTGCGTCTTTCCTCTTCTCAGCATGTTAGCTATACCTATAATAGACACTTCAGATCCTAGGAAGATGTCGAAATGGGTAACACATCTGATGTTTTATCTTCTTTTTACTTCTACTAAATGTCCATTGCTCAGTCTGTGTTGGAAAAGATCTGAGCAACTCCAGGCAAGTAATGGCAGTGCAGTATTGCTTCCTGCTCCTTAATGTCACTTGCAGTTATCACTCATAAACTGGAACTTTAGCACCTTCCATATTGGAATGGCCTGCATTATTTATCATAGCAGAGCGTGCGGTTTTCAGCAGTAAGTGCTCATTCAGGGATGCTCTGTAATATTAACGACACCAGCAAATATTCCTTCAGCATGCATAATTAATACCAAGCAACTGAATGTGTTTTAGTTTCAGTATGGCAAAACCTCCATCCCCTTCAGTCTGTTTGTAATAATCAAGTTGAGCTGGAGCAGGGAACAACCACTTATAATCCGCTTCCCATCTCTTTCCGCATCACCGCGTCCAGTCCAGTGCATCTTCACTTGTAAATAACAAGGCGGAAGCTGGCTCTGACCTACATTTCGGACCTTATAAGTCGTCCTTCAATGAGTTTCACGTGGTGCATTTTTCCAAGCATTATTCCAGCTAGCAGTTTACTGCAGGAAGAGGTAATTACCAGAACAAACAACGCTGCAATTATCTAACCCCAAGCATGGACTGTCCATGGACTTACATCACAGTTAAATATGCATATTTTATTAAATAAACGTGAACTAGGGCACTTCACAACAATTTGTCGTCTCTGTTAGGGATCCTTGGCAACGGATTTATACAATCTGGCCTGGTGGTGCAAATCGTCACAAGCCAGTGGCCACTGTAATGAAAAAAAAAAAAATGAAAAAAAACCCCACCTCTCACCAGGACGTAACAGGGGGATTTTTCACACACATTATGGGCAGATTTACAAGCCCCTTGCGACACTTTTGCGCTGCCGTTGCGTCACTTCTGTGACTCTGCGGCAGCATAAAAAATACGTCCAATTTACAACGTGACTCATCTAGGGAGATGCGTCACGTTGTAAAGGCCCCGTCACATTATACCTGCGTGAGTTATAATGTATGCAGGATGGGCGTTCCCACGCAGGAAAGCCTCGTAAATGTGACGCAGTGAAATCTACAAGATTTCACTGCGTCACTTCTAGGACGCTACTGCGTCAAAACCTTGCACCTGCTTGGACCAGACGTAAGGAGTGACGCAGTGTAGTGGGAATAGGCCTCAAAATGCATTGCTGGAGTTGCGTCCTGCTTGTGACATGACTCCAGCGATGCATGAGTTTTGCCCCAACAGATGCGTCAGAATTTCTGACGCATCTGTCAATCATTGCGCCATGGTGCGCCGTATTGTAAAGTGTCTCAGGGTGGCGCAGGGAAAGTGACGCATCTATACAGATGCGTCACTTTCTTGTAAATCTGCTCCTATGTTCTTTCCATCCTATGTCCTTCTCTTGCTAAAGAGAATTGGTGCCTTCCTTGCAGTGCATTGATGGTGAAGTGCACATTCAGGACAATGAAGGTCGCATTGATACATTTTTGCAGCATACGTAATGCTCTGAGTGGCACAGAGTTGGGTGGAGTTTACTGCCTCTTGTGTCCCTTCCTTTCTGCCTCATTGTATAAACCCCATAGGAACGTAAGCTTCTGAAGTTTATTCCCATTTTGCCCCCCTCCATTGGAGCCCATGTCTAGTTCCCCTCTCCCTGCCCGTGTTCCTTTAAGCAACCTTATACACCTGCCCACCTCACTAGCATAGTAACTATGCCATGGACCCTTATGCAGGCATAGAAAATACCCCCTTCTACAGCCATTGAGGACGTAAAATAAAGCAATTATTGGGATTCAAGCGACCCTCAGGGCTCTGAGTACCGGTGTCACTGCACCTGCTGCACCGATGGTAGCTATGCTCTTGATCCAAGTGCCTGTGTTCCCTTTGATTCCCCCATAATGTTCCCATCCCTTAAATTCCTTTTCCGTCCATCCCTCCTGTAAGTCACACCCAGGTTCTGTGTATGCCGCAATATTTGTGGCACCCGCTGTGCCCTGTCTGATGTGGAATTCTCATAAGTCCAGTGCCTGCACCATTGTCTGTTTCAACAATCTTATAAGTCCCATTCTAACCTCACCACCCGCGGTCGGTAGTAGGAGTAACTGCAGGGCGGTGACGTGGGGAGGGGGAGGGGCCGGGTGGGGGGTAGTAAACCATGGTTTGCAGAGCTTTACAGGTAAATTAACATATAAATTAATAAAACGAATTTCGTTGCGTGCACTGCATCGCATTTGGGGATGCAGTGCACGCAACAAAATTCGTTTTATTAATGTATATGTTAACTTACCTGTAAACCTCCGTAATCCATAGTTTACTACCCCCCACCCTGCCCCTCCCCCTCCCCACGTCACTGCCCTGCAGTTACTCCTACTACCGACCGCGGCTGAACCTCACCTACCTGTTTCTGTCCCCTCAGCAGATCCATGAGCCTCGATTTCCTGCCTGCCTCGGACCCTACTTTGCTGGTCGGAGAGTCTCCTCAAATTGGCCTCTAGATCCCTCTTGATCTCAATTCATCTGTAACAGCTTCTGTGGGATGCTCTCGGGAGCTCCTCGATCATCTTCCTTTAACAAATTAGAACAAGTGTAGCTATTGATTACGGAAACAGTAATCATAAGCTTGAAATCTGGCTTGTCCACTTAAGCACTTTGGGGCATATTTACAAGCCCATTCTCCACCACAATGTCACTTTTAGTGATATTGTGGTGGCGATAGGGGCTTGGCCTTATTTACAAGGCAGCGTTAAGCCACATAAGGTGGCTTAACGCTGCCTTGTAAATAAGGCATCCTTCACGCTCCATTAAGAGTGAAAGAGGTGGGCAACCTCAACATCCATTGATTATGATGCTGCCTCCTATGTACAAGGGCAGCGTAAATAGGAAGCAGCGCCAAAAAGGCGAAATGAGGAGAAATTATTTATTTCTCCTCGTTTTTGCTGTATCACAAGGCAGCAAACATAGAAACAGCAAATTGCCTATGACTGTTTATGTGCAGGAAGGTCCCCCTTCCTCCACATAGACAATCATTTAAAAAAAAAATGCTGTTTTGCAACTTCCATGTTCTGCATTAGGTAGCACACATAGAAGTTACAAAACGGCATTTCAAGATTGTTTATGTGCAGGAAGGAGGGCCTTCCAGTACATAAACAATCTTCTCCTCAAAACAGGCACCCTTGCAATATGGAGCAAGGGTGCCTGCATTGGCACTAGGCAGCTAAAGTTAGAGCCAGCTCAGAGGGAACCCATGGCTACACTATATTCTAGTGAATATGGTGCAGCCCTGTGTTTCTAAAGTGATGCAGTGTGTTGTTATCTTTCTTGGCTTAATGACATGCTTCACCACTTTCTAGTAAATATGCCACTTTGTGTGGTCCTTGGCACATCATGTTACATACTTCTGCAATAGGTTCTCTTATCTGTCGAAAATGGGGAATACCGAGAAATAGGCGAACAACATAATTAAAGACTTGATAAAAACAACTCATAATTTACTTTTAATCTGCCTCTGAGCAATCTTTTGTGGGCTGCTGTTGTGTTTATGTTTTTAAAGTGGTTTGCATAACCCTGACACTTTGATAACTTTCAAAGTTAATAAACGGAATCTGGTGGCATACAGTAATCCGGACGATATAGCCCCACCTTTCTGATAATACAGGGTTCAGAAAGGGGCTTATAGACGCCTGCCACCTTATGACATACAGTAGCAGCAGTATATGCATGCAAGCCCAGCTCTCTACACTCCATCAACAGAGTGTTAATGCAATTGCAGCTTTCCAGTCATAAACAGTCCAGTGCTTGCAGGCTGATACTCTAACTGTTCTATGTGTTCAACATGTGTGTGTTTCGATGTAAGTTTCCACTGCTTGTGCCTGTGCTGTATATGCTGTATAAGAAACCCTAAGGGGTAGATTTTCAAACGTTTTGCACAGGGTTAGCTTCCCAAAAGTGACGCTAACCAGCACAAAATGTGTTGTGCAGCACACATTCAAAGTGGGAAAAGCTTTTAAACTTATCTAGGCTTTGCATTTTGTACCGAAGGGTACCCTTCCTGTACCAAACTTATGCTAGACTCACGCATTCACCCTGTCACTATGGCACTAAGGTGTGTTTGTGTGGCACTCAGCAGCTGAAATCAGTGCTAGCACTAGGGAAAGGGAAGGATAGAGCTAAATCTCTGTAGATATGGTGCTCTCCTGCTCCCTCCCTGTCACGCAACACAGTGCACCCTCTTTGGGTGCTGCACTGCGTTGCATGCATTTTTTAAAAATCTGTCCCTAACTCTTTTATTGCCGGTGCTGCAGCAGTTGTTTCCAGTGCGTAAATAAATGTTGCTTGTAAAGGAATCCAGTACACCTGCATTGCTGAGGCACCTTGTGCTATGTCTGTTCTATGGGTCACAGAAACTCACACGCCTGCTACCCAGCCTGTGCCAGTGATGTATACAACATTGAAGCCTGGTGAATTTATATCAATAGACAATGGTATACTTGGTGTCTGTCATTCTTACCACTCAGTCAATTATATTAGGGGAAGTTACCTTGTAGTCACCAGATATCTGAGTTTGGATACCTCTGAGAATCACACTGTGCCCATAGTATTCTATGGAGGTGCTGGGAGGATTGCGCTGGAGACTCAACTTTCCTCTGTTCCCGGTTTGAACCTGGGAAATGTCTATAAAACAATTGTCAGAACCAAGGACACTGAAGCATGGCAGACTCCTTGATAGTCATACTAAGAAGGGCAGAGTGTTAGATCATTGACAATTCAGTTGATAGCCCAGCTCTTTTCAGTGCGCAAAGTACTGCCAGTGTTGTGTGCACTTGGCAATGCACATTCCATGGTAAATAAAACATTGACATTGCTCCAGCAAAAGCCCTGCCCCTGTTGATCCCATGACGAAAGCTTTCAAGCAGTAAAAAAACGAAATCGTCCATCTCGAAAGAGCCAATGCACATAAGCTGATTTGAAGCATTGGTTCACCACTGAATCCATATATGTTTGGTTGGTCAAGCCATGTTTATGGTGTAGTTAAATTCTTTCTCATTCTGCTTGAAAGTCATTTTATATTACGGTATTGTATTTACTGTACTGTATTTACTTTCCTTTGTATGGACCATATGTGCTTAGTTTCTTGTACAGAACAGTACACATATCAAGGGACTTTTACCCTAATGGAACTGCAAGGGTTTCTTCTGGAAGTTAGAGTGTTGTTTGTTGAGTGTACAGATGGCGTCTCTTTCACTGTACAAGGTGTCCAATCTGCCCATGGAGAATTACTGACGCTGATAAAAGAGGAGGCTAATTGAGCTGTGGATGCATGTATGAGAGACTCAGGGTTTGCAGTCTTAGCATCACTACATTGACTCATTTGTGATGGGATTCCTGATGTGGTGATCCCCATAGAGAGAAGACAGTAGCCAGCATATGTCTACTCTAGTTGGACATGCAGAAATATAAATTTTCCAAATGGGAACCTCACTCCTCTGAGGTTAAGGCAGTCCTAATAAAATCTGAAGCCATGTTATATTTTGGGTGCCCTATCCCGATCTGTGTCATGGTGTCCAACCAGATGGGACACTGCTCAGTTATGGGAAACACATTTCTCTCCAGCAGAGTTCAATACCCTGACAATTTGTGCCTGTGCTTTGGTGAGCATATCAGTAAAATACATAGTTGTGGTTTGAAACCTTAGCCTCTGTGAGCTTCTTCCTGCTCCCCAAGGATGCCCTTGGAGAACACTGCCTTGACACTTCATCATATGTGGCGCATGCTTAGTGCACCTCTGAATAGCTTGTTTGCCGTTGCCTGCATCTGTAATATTGTGTGAGTCGAAGGGAGAAGGGGTTCCTTCCTTTGTATACAGCCATGCCCCATTATATTGAGGGAACACCACATTGGAACCTTGCAAGTCCAAAAAGCACACATACACTAACCAAATACTGGAGGGGATATATAAACATTTGCATCTTCTTTTGTAATACCAAAGTGACTTGGGAGCGTAAATAAAGGGTGCAATCACCTGCTGCCCCACTGCACTCATCTCGTAATACAACCCCTAGGCTCAGTGACATTGTACAGCAGAATGGTGTGAGATGGGTAAGACAGATTAGCACCTGAAAAGTCTTGCCTAGTTTAACTTAAGACATGATTTGCTGAGTTGACCACAGTCCAAACTCTGGTTGCATTAGGGATCACTTCCGGTGAGAGGTGACATGTCCTTGATATACAAAAGCAGAAGATAACCTCTTTTCTACCCTGTGAGTATGAATGCCTTTAAAGTGACCGAGGTTTGAAGAGAAATTACAGCGTACAATAGAGCCTTACTGTCACCAAGGATTCACTTCTACCGACCTGCGATAATTGTGTGTATTTTCAAACAAAGGGTCACTATCTGGTGTTTATGAGAGCAGAGCAAACCATTTTCTGAATGCACCGATTTTCTAGATTTTTATAACGGGTTATTGCCAGTCTTATTAACAGTAAGTTACATATACGCATACTCATCCATTTATGCTCATTGATGTGACATTGTCTCTCGAAAAGGGAATGATCATTCCCTATTCTATTCAATTGTCCATATTTGTCTTAGCTCACCCTCTGGAATATGTAGATGCCTACTAATGTACGTCCAATCCACCTACAGTGAATGTGAATTTTCATGACTTTAAAGGAATCCTGCAAGAATGAAACATAGGTTTATAGTTCTATTTGAACAAATGTTATTGAGAAAACAGGTCACAATGCTTCGGGCAGGTTAGGGGTGGAACACTGTTTAAAGAGGTTAGTACATACTTTAGCTGATCTTTCACAACATTCTTCAAAATGTGCCCGCAGAGGTAACCCAAAATAAATCCTAAATTATTCTGTTGCATCCTGAATTGTCATGTTTTCACCATTTGTACTACAGGACTAGTTCAAAGTTTACTGCTAGATGGATGCTGAGGGTGGAAGGATTAATATTAAGAAATATAACATAGTAAAACAGAAATAAAACCTAGTAAAAAAGAAAAACAATACACATAAAAAATAAAAAAAGAGTGCAAGATCCATGGCATAGACTATTAAAATACACAAATATATATTAAGACTATCTCAATAGAAATGGCAGAAAACAGGAACAGATAAGTGTAACTGTCACAGTAGAAGTCATTGGTGCCAAGCAAGGCTGCAAAAATATCAGTATTCATCTTTGGTAGCAAAGTCAAGCATGTTAGGCCGACTCATGAGTGCATTAGAGCAGCATGAATGTTTGTCTTCACGAAAGTGCAGGTGCTGCACGTGTAGGTAAGAACGGTGGGGCGGGGTCGGAGTCGGAGGGGATTCGACATACGACGATGAGGGAAACTTAAATAAAAAAAGAAAACCGTAGTTGTCTTTTTTAAATATTTGTTTCCCTCATCGTCGTATGTCGATTAACCCCCACCCCGCCCCCTCACCCCACCGCTCTCACCTGCATGGGAAGCGCCTGCAAAAGTGTCAACATTTCCTTTACAACCAGAGTATGTCTTCAGGCATCTTCAGAGGAGGTTATTTCAAATCTGCCCCTAGCAAATTATTCAGCAATTCATACAGGTTGAGATAACTTCACTCTGAAGACTGTTGACAGAAAAAGAAAAATGTGTGGGTGTAGTTATGTGTACATTTGTGCATGACCATGTGTGTTTGTGTATGCTTATCCTGTGTGTTATACACCCAATTGCTTAAAATGGCAGACTTGTAAAGTATGCAGAAAGTTTTGTTCCAAAAGGGATATTAGTTCTATATATTTATAGTTCTTATTTTAAAAGGTATGCTTTCCAGTTCGCAGACTCACTGGCCAGCATTTTCCTTTGCTGGGTTGTACTAAGCGTGGTGGAGTTTAGAAGCACTGAGCTGTATTTTCTGATCTTGATCTGTTTAATCTCAGACTTAATCCTTTGATGCTCAATCCTCCATATTCCATGCACTGAGAATGATTGTACCATTATTGTATTGGTACTATTTGCTAGAAGTAGTAATTACATAGCACACCACATTAGATGGTCCATTTTCGGCCCATCCTCTGAAGTGCTCTCTTTAATTGATTTGAGTGCAGTGTGGGGGGCCTGGTTACAGTAATAGTCACTGCCTATCTACACATGTGAGCGCTAGAAGACAATAGCGGATCATTACTCCTCAACCATATCCAACATTCTCGATGACCTGGCACCACTAAAATTAAAAAGAACCCAGATCAAAGACAGAAATCCCTGGTTCAGTGGATCCCTCAACAAGGAAAGGAGATCCCTTCCACAGACTGAACGTAACTGGAAACAACACCGATCAGCAGCACATCTAATACTTCTCCGCCAGGCCAGAAATGCCTACAATAAGAAAATCCTCAATGCTAAAAAAGAATTCTTCAGAACTGAACTGGGGAACGCCAAAAATCGACCTCGCAAGCTATTCGACTTGGTCAAACATCAATCCAACAAACTAGCAAAAACCTCCAAAGAAACACCTAAACCCCTAATAACAAGCGAGGAATTCTCTTCCTTCTTCTGCGACAAAATCTCTGCCCTAGGAAATTAACTTAAATCCGCAACTCACCACCAAAATCAAAATCTGTCAGCTCTACCTCTTCTCTCCGCGTTGTCCCCCCAAACCTCACCCAAAAACCTAGCGCTCTGGTCCAATTTTAAAATCTATGACGAACACTCTATCTCGAGAATTCTTGCCTCCTTAAACCCGAACAATCAATTCAATGATCCTCTAACTGCCTAGCTGCCACCTGTCAGGCTATCATCCCTTCCTGGACCTCAATAATCAATGCCTCCCTCCTACAGGGCTCAATTCCTGATTCGCTCAAGGCTGGCCAAGTTGTCCCCATCCTAAAAAAACCCACACTGGACTCTGCTTCCGCTGAGAACTATAGACCCATATCCAACATCCCACTCCTAGCCAAAGTTCTGGAAAAATTTGTGCAACAGCAGCTGAGCCTACACAGCAACAAATTTCACCTGCTAGATGGCTTCCAATCCGGGTTCAGAACGGACACAGCACAGAAACCACCGTCCTCCACATTGAGGATTACGCCCTCCAAGCCCTCGACCAAGGCAAAACCTGTCTCCTAATCCTCCTAGACCTTTCCTCTGCCTTCGATACGGTTAACCACCAATTTCTCCTTGAACGCCTCAAACTCAGGATGGGGTTGGATGGCACCATCCTTAAATGGATTAGATCCTTCCTCCAAAACCGCTCACAGAGAGTCCTCATCAACGGTAATCTATCCGCCCCCTCTCCAGTTACGGTTGGAGTCCCCCAAGGATCAACCCACTCCCCCACCCTCTTCAAATTTTACCTTGAACCTCTCACTGAGGTGCTACGTGCCGCCAATATCTCCTACCTTATGTACGCTGACGATACACAGATCTAAATACAAATTTCTTCCCCTGAGGATATTTTCTCCCTGAACATGGCACTGAAGCTGACAGTTCATTGGCTCACCACCAACCAGCTTAAACTCAACGCAAATAAAACTGAATTTCATCTGATCTCTCCACCCAAACCCAATCCAGACATCCAGGAATGGATCAAGACCATCACAGCACTAAACTGCCCTCCTACCATTGTTGACTCGGCGAAATCCCTTGGAATAACCCTTGACGGCAGCCTGAACATGCGTGGCCATATAAACTCGGTGGCCAAAACGGCTAGATTCCACTTGAGTTACCTAAGAAACCTAAAACCCTTCCTCGATGTGTCCGACCTTAAAAAAGCAATCCAGGCACCAGGCATTTCCAGACTAAAATATGGATGCTCTACTCTCGCAGGGCTACCTAAGGAATCTCTGGCCCCATTGAAAGCCTGCCTCAACACCGCCGCCAGACTCCTAACTGGCTCAAAGAAATTCGGCCACATCTCTCCCCACCTCAAAGTTCTGAACTGGCTTCCCCTAGAGGCCAGAATCCAAATTAACTGGCCTGCATTACTCACAAAGCTCTTTACCACAATTCCCCTACTTTTCTCGCACAAAAACTCGTGATATCCGGAGGAGCCAGAAACTCCCGATCTGCCAAAGACCTGTTGCTGCAACCAGCATGCTTCCAGAAGAAAAAAACCTACAATTGGGCCTTCTCTGGGGCTGCGCCAAGAATTTGGAACTCTCTCCCACCCACCATCAGAAGACTTCCGTCCTTGGCACACTTTAAGAAGGAGACCAAATCCTTCTTAATGGGCAAATACCTCATCTAATGAATACATTACAATCACCTCAGCGACATGTTCCACCCTCCACCTCGGCATGATCCACGGCTTCTACGGAAGATACCTATTCCTGCACTCCTGGGCATCCCCCCAAGAGTTGAGACTACGTGCCTTCTTGTATAATGGATCTGCCTGTTTTCATTTTTATCCAACATGTAGCCGGAACTTTAGACTGCGTGCTTTTCTAGTATAATGTATCCCCTATTTTACCCAATTGATCCCTCCCTTCCTAACGCTTTGTATACCACCCTTAATCCTGTAAAGCGCTCTGATACCCTCACGGGTCTGGTTCGCGCTCTATAAAACTATAATATAAATAATAAATAAATAAAATACATATGCTGGTATTAGGCACAACATGGTTTTATTTTTCTATGCCCCAGGCAGCCAGTGCAACACTTCTGACTCAGCGTGATGTGTATACTCTGATAACGTACATTGTGATAAACTGAGTAAACGCAGCTCACACGTAGATGGTGCTACCTAAACTATGGTGTTCAATGTAACGCCTGTAGTTACACAAATGGTTCTTTGTGTTGAAATCAGTTACTTAAAATGTGAATTCGGTCATTAAAAATACACTCGAAATTGAATGGATGTTGTAAAAAATCGTTTATAATTGTTGTACTCTGACTAAAAAGGAATTTACCTACTAAATAATTGATAGTCATTTTGAAGCTATGTGAAATTTAAGTGCACATTACAATCTACACTTAATGCTTACATTTATATACTGTGTGTAGCTGCATTACATCTGTATCACGATATGCACGATTTTCTATTAAAATGCATGTATGTACATTTCTGTTACTTGTAGTTTTCAGCATTAGCAGCAGTCATCTTAAAAGTCTGGGATGATCACAAATATTACTGTTCTCAAAATCTTGAATGCCTCATTTACAAACCCTTTCCAGTATCTTTACACACTTGAATGATAAAAGGTCCTCCATACAGTTGCTCAATGGAAGCACCAACTGTAAATTACAACATGAGTTTGTCTATGTTCACAACCTGTCCCTCAACCCTTGGCGTGACACAGCCAACGAGAAGAGCCAAACAATCACCCTCTATATGTGAACAATGGGGCTGCTCTATAAGCGGCATTTCAGAACTGGAGCAAAACGACTGTTAATACCCCAGACCGGAACACTGCAACACCATTTTGCACCCAATTCCGTCATTCTACCTCTGAGAGTATTGACTTCCACAAGGTCTTCTTTGCATGCAGTATCCTATTTCTGCAGGGGGGTAGGGGAATAAACAGTGGTGTACTCAACCCCCCCCCCCCACTCTTACCTGCGGCAGTCACGGGAGGAATTGCCAGCACTCCCCACCTACATGCGCCTGCCGCGGTGCGGCAAACGAAGGGACCGCCACGGGCAGCCAAAGGCCTAGCTACGCCACTGGGAATAAAAATTATTTACGTTTTCAGAAAAAAACATAATACAACATAATCATGAAACTTCATAATAACCATAATGCTGTTCCAGTAAATCATCCACAATGATAGCAATTCTCACACGTATGATTATGGCAAAAATGCATACATCAGGGAAACTTTGTCAAGCATAGTTCACAGCGGTGTCCATCTGGTGAATTTATAAATATGGTTAAAATAGGATGTCTGAGCAAGCTGTCAGCATACAACTACAACTGCAGGCATGTTGAACTTCCTTGTAAGCAAATAAAGGGTCAAGACTAGAATTACCTACAGCATCAGAGGTTGTGTTCTGTATCGATGGGAAAAAGAATCAAGCAGTGGTTAAATACATCGCACTAATTTAGTCCAGCTCTCCTGATTATTAGCAAAACTTTAAAGGGTTTATGGAGCTATGGAGAGTCAAAGAAATGCAGTGTGGGTAGGCTGGAATAATGCCTTCCTCCCACCTTATTTTTAACTATGTATGCGTGCCCTTTACACAAAGTGAATATATAAAAGGCCTTCTCTTTCAAGTTGATAAACCCAAAGACATCGGTGGATTCTTTATATCTTTTATCAGCTGCCTCTTCTGTTTTTTTCCTCAATTGTATTGCTTCTCCATACAAGGATCCTTCTGTGCTTTGATGTGTTTTTGCTTCTTAAATGAATGATACAAAAAAAAGACTCCATATAAAACGTTAAGAGACTAAAGTTATTTGTAGAATACAATCAATACGGTCTGCCTACAAGCATACAAATTGTTGTCTATCTTAAAGTAACCCCCTTCATTTTTAGGTCTCGCGAGCCAAAGGCTCGAAGAGACATTTTATATCTGGGCTTTACAAAGTGCTGCCGTGGCCTAAAGCTACAGTGCATGTGCGCGGGCGTGCGCGGCGCGCTTACTTTCACTTTCGCGGCCGCACGGCCGCTTTGATCACGATCACTTTCAATTTCGCGGCCGCAGACCCAGCCTCCTCTGCCAGCACACCCACAACTGGCAACATTACTAGCGCTTGTTTTTCTTTAGGTCTGACGCGGCCGCAGACCCAGCCTCCTCTGCCAGCACACCCACAACTGGCAACATTACTAGCGCTTGTTTTTCTTTAGGTCTGACCCGAACTGGTGTGGGCGGGAGAAAAACAACAGGGTACTTGGTCAGCAAACTTCGAAGAGCACAGTCGAATACCTTGAGGCGCACCCCGATCTCACCTGCAGTCTGCCAAGGTTTATTGATGCTATGATTTGTCTGCAGCAACTGCAAAAATGGTCTTTTTTAATTTTATTTTCATCATGGATTTTCCCTCCTTTAGAGTCGCACCTCTGCAGGCTGCAAGCACCGCATTCACGCTGCTTCCTTCTTCCAGCCACGGCAGGGGGAGCATATTAGCCCGCTACACCCGCGATCCTTCTCGCACTGCGCCGCCTCAGCTCGCGGAGACCGGGCTCCCCGGGCGGTTCCATCCCTGCAGACGCGCGCGTTCCTCGCAGGTCGCTCGGGCCTTGCTGCTGGCACTTTGCTGGCACTTTGATCATTTTGAAATCCGCCGCAGTCCAGCTCGGGCGCCCTCACCGCACAGCCAGTCTTCATTTCTTGTTTGATTTCTTCGTTTTGTTATGTTTTTTGGGGGAAAAATATCAGCAACCGCTGACTTCCACACTAGACCCCGGCCGGCAGACCAAGGCTGTGCCGCGCTGGCGTCTCTGGTTTGGCCCCTTCACTGCAGCCTCATGTGCAGCGCCCGCCCAACTCACCGGCCCCGGCCCGCCGATGCAGAGCCCAGCGAGTGCCAGCGCCTCAGTGTCACAGCTCAGGAGGATCAGGCTGCGAAGTACCAGCTCACCGCTCCGCCCGATCAGAGTCTCCTGGGCTGTGTGCCTCCCGGGCCTCACGGTCTCCTAGGCCCGGCGCCGCTCTGTCCAGCTGCACGCCGCACGCTGCTGCACGCCTCACACTGCTGCACGCCACACACTGCTGCACGCCGCACACTGCTGCACGCAGCACACTGCTGCACGCCACACACTGCTCCACGCCTCACACTGCTGCACTCCACACACTGCTGCACGCCTCACACTGCTGCTCGCCACACACTGCTGCTCGCCACACACTGCTGCACGCCGCACACTGCTGCACGCCGCACACTGCTACACGAAACACTGCTGCACGCCTCACACTGCTGCACGCATCACACTGCTGCACGCCACACACTGCTGCACGCCACACACTGCTGCACGCTGCACACTGCTGCATGCCACACACTGCTGCACGCCGCACACTGCTGCACTCCGCACACTGCTGCACGCCTCACACTGCTGCACGCCTCACACTGCTGCTCGCCGCACGCTGCTGCACGCCGCACGCTGCTGCACGCCTCACACTGCTGCACACTGCTGCACGCCGCACACTGCTGCACGCCGCACACTGCTGCACGCCGCACACTGCTGCACGCCGTACACTGCTGCACTCCGCACACTGCTGCACGCCTCACACTGCTGCACGCCTCACACTGCTGCTCGCCGCACGCTGCTGCACGCCGCACGCTGCTGCACGCCGCACGCTGCTGCACACTGCTGCACGCCGCACACTGCTGCACGCCGCACACTGCTGCACGCCGCACACTGCTGCACGCCGCACACTGCTGCACGCCGCACACTGCTGCACTCCGCACACTGCTGCACGCCTCACACTGCTGCACGCCTCACGCTGCTGCTCGCCGCACGCTGCTGCACACCGCACGCTGCTGCACGCCGCACGCTGCTGCACGCCTCACACTGCTGCACGCCACACACTGCTGCATGCCGCACACTGCTGCACGCCGCACACTGCTGCACGCCGCACACTGCTGCACGCCGCACACTGCTGCACGCCGCACACTGCTGCACGCCACACACTGCTCCACGCCTCACACTGCTGCACTCCACACACTGCTGCACGCCTCACACTGCTGCTCGCCACACACTGCTGCACGCCACACACTGCTGCACGCCGCACACTGCTGCACGCCGCACACTGCTGCACGCCACACACTGCTACACGCCACACACTGCTGCACGCCACACACTGCTGCACGCCACACAGTGCTGCACGCCACACACTGCTGCATGCCGCTGCACGCCACACACTGCTGCACGCCACACACTGCTCCACGCCTCACACTGCTGCACTCCACACACTGCTGCACGCCTCACACTGCTGCTCGCCACACACTGCTGCACGCCACACACTGCTGCACGCCACACACTGCTGCACGCCGCACACTGCTGCACGCCACACACTGCTGCACTCCACACACTGCTTTTATGCAAGTTTATGATACTAACGTTGTAAATGACAATGCCTTTTATTTGTTTTAAAACCAAAACATAAATAAAAGGCATTGTAATTTTACAATGCCAATAGCTCAAACTCTTATAAATGCGAGACCTATTGCATTGCAAATGCTTGTTTTATTTGAAGTTTAATTGCCAGGTTTGGTTAATAGAAGGGCAGGTAGTGCTTGAATTCAATCGGTGTTTAAACTTTCTCAGTGTTTCATCTATGCTCATAGTTTCCCGATAAAACTTGATGCACATAAGCTTCATCTAAGGAACTCATGCAGATAAAACTAGAGCAAATTTTCATACCACCCCGGTTGGGAAATATAGCTGCCACCATAGAAGTTCACTTCAATACACGCGCAATTAGGCACCAAATCACCTTTAAAAATAATTCAATATTTTACAGTGTAAGTATACGTCTGCTAAAGCCTTCTATTGTTACAAAATGAAATTTTAGCTATGGCTACCATTTCTTCTATCCATTCATTGATCAAGTAAATACTGTAATCTATGTCCATGCCATTTGCATAGATTATTATAGGTCTTGGGTATTTAAGCATACCCACTACAGGTTCACACATATAAAACTAAAAGGAGCAAGCAATATTTGCAAGTATGCAAAATAATATAAAATAATGGTACATCCTCATGTGATAGTGTAGGTTCTGATATTAGAGTCCACAGGCATCCATCATTATCATTATCAAATGAAAGGTGATTAAAAAAAAACTTGTATCTGATTATAAATCATGATGCCAAAATATCGTTGTTTAAATACCGAGAACCAAATATCTTAAATGTAAGTACAAATAAGCAACTATAGATGCACTATTTGAACTCCAAATCTATGTTTCTTGATTATCTATATTGTTGACATATAGGTAGAATTTAGTATAGTAAATTTAAACTTGCCTTTATAAATGCATCTTAACAATACTGTGGTTGTCGATATATAATAGGAGAAGGTCCACTTCATAGCGTGGACACTAGTGCACGGGGCCATTTATGGGTTGATCACCACATATCTAAACAAGAGACAAGAGGTGTAACCTTCCGTAGAACTGCACACCAGGGGGAAAATGCTCCTTAGACCTCATTGATACCAACTGGAGAAAAACCTGAGGTAGAATCTTTCAGTAGGAAGCTATTGCACTGTGGAATGGGATGTCACTGTACATGCGACTGTGCTCCAACCTGCTTCAGTTATAGAAAGGCACTGAAGACATGCCTCTTTTGTATACCTGAGGAGGTGGATATCTTCCTCACTGTCTGGATGCATGTGGCTTACAAACGCATTGCAAAAACCTGATGATGTTAATAATGATGGGCATTAAGGCACCAAAATGCCAGGGATAATGGGAGTGACATCAAACACTCTATGGGCGGGTATATGCCTATGTTTCTTGAGAAAAGCCCCCACTACAAGCCTTTTCCCCTGCCTCCACACCCTTATAAGAGACAATAAATACAAAATTAAGTTCCGTGGGTTAGGGGCCTTAAACCCCCAGCCGTATTTATGACCCATCCCAGCAAGGCCCGTCGACAAGCAATGCTGCATGTTGCATGCGGTGAGGCACCCGCACACCCTGGTTCAACCCTGAGCAACTTTTTCAGTCCAATTCCACAACTACAGACTGGGTCCTGCAATACCACCTCTTGCATTACAACACCAGGACCGACAAGTCCCGGAATGCAAAGATAAAATCCATGGAAAATCAAAGAGCGTTGCATGCACTGGCCCCACAACCCACTAAAACACCCATGGGGGAGCCCAGAAGGAAGGGGTGCGAACCCCCACCAAAAAAACCCACATGGAGGAAAGCCTGATGACTGAACATGACTCATCTCTCTCCGCTCTCTGTACTTCCAACACAGATCCCCCCACACACTGGCCACAACAATCACAAACATCAAGATCCCACCACCTTACCTCCACAACCCTCATTTGGCCCCCGGAGCCGCCACCGAGTACTCTCGGGTTGGGTGAGAAAACCAGCTCTGAAACCCATGCTGCTCCCGGGGGGCACCAAGCAAGGAAAATAAGAGGCCTGTGGCTGCAGAGTTGCGAGTGTGACATTCTGGAGGCATGAAGGCGGGGGTCATGAGGTCCTGTTGTGTCTGAGGCAGCGAGTGGAAAATAGGCCTGCACACCGCCTCGCAGCACTTTTTAAAGGGGTAGGGCCAACCAAACTGCCTGGAACACCCCCGGAAGCATTCTAATGGTTCCGGGGTCTGAGCTCTGGCCAGTCAATGCCACACCTGGCCCTGCCCAAAGGTTGCGGCGACTTGTGCTGTGACTCCCGGGTCCCAGCATCACCGCCTTAGGCATGGCTCCCCCTAGACGGGAGGGCCTCCACATTTGACCCAGATAACAAGATGTCTTTTAGTACTTTTAGTTCTTCGTCACTGTGGCATAACACAAAGCGTTGGTTCCCTCTGCAAAATCTGGGGAGGGAACCTTGAGCCTCCCATATCGCACAGATATTTATAGGCCTGTGAGTGAAATGGGGCCCCCTGCACTGCAGGGGCTGCAGATGCCTGTGTTATGTCTCTGCCTTATCAGCCTTCCGTTTACAGATGGGGTGCAAGGGGGAAGGGCAGAAGTGGGAACAATATAGAGTAGATAGGGATCTAAAAGTCCTGTTTACTTTCTGCAGTATCTTAATGAACACTACAATCATGGGACTCATGACTGTGTCAAGGGTACTAACAAGCACTCCCTTCACAACATCTAAATGACGATCTTTGTTGCGCTGTGACGGAAAGTACAAAAGAAAGAACATTACCAACGGCACCACTGGCTGTCGAATGCCAATTTCTGCTGATATAGTTAACAGAAGGGGCTGGTTTGCCTCTACAACACCGCTCTTTTCGATGACACATCTAATAGCTTAGCTCTAACGAGCCCGATGAATTTTTGCCTGTTTACCATCAAGGTTATTTGAGGAAGGAAATATTTCGTCTCCCTCTAAACAATCACTCTGGAAATATTCTATTCCACTAGCAGTAACAGTATGAAAACCCCACTTTCTTTGAGCTGTATTTTTCCCAGAGCGGTTTTTGAATACTTTCACTCTTTCTTGTGGTAAACTGAAGTGTTAATAAAAAAAAATGCTGTTGAGAAGTTCACAGGGTGAAATAAAAATTCACCGGCCGTTATTGACATTCATAATCGATAGGATGTCAGCCTCTAAAGTCATACGTTTCATCTTTCCGGCTTCCTCCCCTTTCATCCCTCTCTCCACTTGTCTATTTTCTGATCGTTACCTGACCGCCGTGATCCTTCCTGACAGACACAGCCATTGTAATCTCCGCTCCCAGATATCCCCTTCCCCTGTGTGCGCGCGCTTCTAACACCGCCTCTTCCGGGTCTCGGAAACCAAAGCATTTGTTGACGCAGGTTGAAATTCTTCTTATAATCAACGAGGCGAGAAGTGGGCAAACGTCGACCATCCCGGCAGGTTATTTTTGCAATAAATATGTAAATAGTTGGCACTCGGTAGCTGTTGGTCTAATTGTCTCTTATTGTGCGGCTGCCCCAGAAGACACTTTTGGAAATTAAATGATGCTGTATATCTCAAAACAGGTCTCTTTGGAGTGCACCTTAATTAATAAATACCTGTGCCTGTTGAATGAGATGAGTTTGTAGCAGATTCTAACGATTACCGCTGTGCACGCTGAACACTGAATAGAAACACATTTTGACCTACTGATGCCGAGAGCTGCCATGAATTAAAACACAAAACAAAGGGTTGACTACCTGTACCATGGTAACAATGTGACCTGTTTTTGGGACGAATCTGAGAATGTATCTAGATCTGATCTTGATAATCTGTTTGGGGTGATGCACGCATCACAAACATTACTCTTTGATACAGGTGTCGGTTGACTGGCACTTGTATATGTTTTGCTATTGTTAGACCTGCTAGCCTTAGGGTGGTCTTCCCCCAAACGTTTTGCCTTCCTCCTCCATTTTTACTGACCTTGTTTTTGCTGGCCTTAGGACTCGGTGCACTTTACCACTGCTAATCGAAGCTAAAGTGCTTCTGCTCTCTCCTCTAAACATGGTAACATTGGCTTATACCCTATTGGCATATTTATTTTACTTGTAAATCCCTAGTAAAGTGGTACTATGTATACCCAGGGCTTGTAAATCAAATGCTACCAGCAGGTTTATGGCACTGATTGTGCCACCCACTTAAGTAGCCCTTTAAACATGTCTCAGGCCTGCCATTGCCGAACCGGTGTGTGCAGTTTTAAATTGCCATTTTGCACTGGCAAAATAAACCTTCTGCCAGCCCCAGACCTTCCTTTTTAATATATATGTCGCCCCGAGGGTAGGCCCTGGACAGCCCAATGGGAAGGGTGCAATGTATTTCAAAAGTAGGACATGAACTTGTACATTTGTTTTTCACTACTATAAGATCTATCTTTGCCATAAGATAACACTGGAGTTGCCTTATTACATTTTATGAGTATAATTTCCAAATGTGAGTAGATCACAGGTTCATGTTTTGTGTTTCTGGAATCACATTTTAAAAACCTAACTTATGGTGAAGTTGGATTTTAAATTGCAGTTCTGAAAATGGCACTTTTAGAAAGTTGGCATTTTCGTGATTTAGCTATTTAGTGTCTGTGGTGTGTCTTTGGCGACATGATGGTGTGTAGCTGACAGTTTACCTTTGTGTATTCCTCCTAGAACGCAACACACAATAGGTAACTTAGGCGGGCCTAGATGGGCCATCACTGGCAAGATGGGAAGAAATGGGCACCTGAATAGGCTGTGTCCTGCCTCCACACAAATGGGTTGCAGACCCCCTGTAGTTAGTCTGGAGACAGGGCAGGGAAGGTAGGTTACCTGGGCGCTTCAAAGGGACACCTACCCCACTTCAAAGACATAACTGGGTATAAATACTGGACCTCAGGCACCAACTCTTCAGTACACTTCTGGACCTGTGGATTTCTGCCAGGAAAAAGGACTGCTGTACTGCTGAAGGAATGCCACGCTACTGGATTGCTACTCCGAAGGAGCTCCTGCTCTGCTGTGCTTACCTGCTGCTTGCTGTCCTCTTGCCTGGGGAGGAAGAACTGGACCTCCAACTTAATCTTAAACTTAGGACCTCATAGTGACTCCAAGGGCTAGTCTGCTGACCTCCTGATCTGAGCCTCAGGGACATAAAAGCCTCCCTAACCAGCTCCTGGACCCAGCTGCAGTGGATTTCTGCCCCCTAAGTGGTGCCGCTCAAGTCCTGGACCCTTGGTGTAGCTCACAAGCCCCTAAATCAGGCTTTTGGGTTGTTTGCAACCACAAACAGACCCTTTCACACCAAGACCTTGCCCCTTGCACCGAAATCCAGCATGAGCTGCCATCAGCCTGTCTCTTGACACAGTAGTTACAGCTCACGGGGGACCACCAATGCGAAGCACCAACCCGCCCATCTGCGACACCTGGCCTGCTCCTCATGCCACGCCGACAACCGATGGTGACGCTCATCTATCTGTCTGCGATACTCTCCAATGCAAATGGGACTCTTGACACTCAACTTGAAAAGGTAAAACTTCAGAGGGACTAATCTGGGACTACATCTGACCGTGCTCCATCGCGGTCGGCTTGAACTATTGACTTTGACCCGGTCCAGCATGACCAGATAGCCTTGGTTGGCGCTTTATGTTTTTAGGTGCTATTTTTCATTCATCTTTAAAAATTCATAACTCTGGTTCAACTGATTGGATAACTGTTGTTTTAGTTATGTTTTATTTATTAAAATGTACTCTATTATTTCTAACCTGGTGTGGGATCTTTTTTTGTGGGTTTTCACAGTTTTACTGTTTGAAGTGTTTGACAAATACTTTACACATTGTCTCTAATTTAAGCCTAATTGTTTAGTGCCAAGCTACCAGGTTTGGGGTTTGCTTGTGCCTTACCCTGACATGGATTGTGGTTGCTGCTTGACCAGGGCTCACACCCCAGTCTAACAGTAACCCAATTTCTTACAGTTAGTATCTAAAAATAGCAAAGTTATGTATGTGGATGCAAAGCAAGATAATTGAATATTGTAATTGTCTACTGTTTAGGATCAGATTTCTGTCTTGTATGTGATATTGTAAGTGAATGTTGGTATATCTCTGGGGGCAGTGTTGTTGTGTGGATATTGATAGTCAACTGTTTGGCATGTCTGTGTTGTGTTGTTTGTAGAATTTCTTCAATTGTGGCCTACAGGAAGTTTTGTTTACGTTGAGTGCGGTTGTGGCCTCATGACAGCCAGTTTCTGCATGATATAATTTAGCGTGCGACTATTGAATTGAAATCATCCTATGTCAGCATAATGCTAGTAAATGCAAAGATATATTTGCAAATTATTTAAAACGTGATTATTTTCATACATAATGACATATCCTTAAACAGACCATAAAATGAGGAAGCACGTGACACAATCTGGTTTATCTGAAGATTTGCATGCACAGTAGAGTAACATACACCCAGGACATCTAACATTTACATGCATATGTGAGCATTCCACATGTGTATGATCTAAAATATAAGTTATCTCGCCTAAGTAAAAATATTGTCAAGAGCAACAATCGCATATGTTTACAGAGCATACAGGACCGTAAGTATTGTCTTGGGGAGCGGTCCAAATGTTTATTTGCCATGAAGCGCCTAGAAATGGCAAAGCTTATGTGTCATAGGAGTCATTGCGGAAGGTCACATCACTTATTGCACCGGGCTCCAGTAATCAGTCTGATGGCCTCTAGCCATGCAGGAATATAGTAACGCTTTAAATACATTTGAAATGAAGAAGCCTTTGTCTGCTATACAATGAGACTCTCTAAATTTGTGCAAGGGCAAAATTCCCACTGACCACCAAATCAGATCATCCAATATAGATCCACCTCCTAGCAGCGCCTAGTACCACTGGCACCTCTGGACCCCTACTCTGCCTAAGATAGCATCTCTGTTGGAAATTTGTCCTTTCTGTAGGGTCTTTGCGAATATTTTGCCTTTTTGCTGAACATTATTTTTGCAAGCTATAGAATGCTGCAATTTTCTACTGCTAAGCAATGGTAAAGTGTATTTTCTCGTCCTTTCTACATGGTAAAATTGGTATTCTCCTGATTGGCATATTTAACATACCTAAGTCCCCAATATATGATACCCACAGTGTACCCATGACCTATAAGTTACAGAACACCAGTGAGCTGCAGCACTCATTATGCCACCTACTGTAGTGATGATGGAAACATGACTGCAGGCTGCTACCAGTAACTTGGCTGCGCAGGTTTAAACTGATAATTCAACCTGATAAATTAACCCATTTTGAAAGGCATAAAACCTTCCTTTTAAATATTTATGAATCACCCCTAAGTAAGCCTTACTGTCCATTAAAGCAGGGTGCATGATATTTAAAAGAAGGAAATGTAAAGGTTAATGTTCAACATGTCCTTACAGTGACTAGCACCTATAATACGTTTTTATAAATGTTACCTGCACCGAGGAAACGGCTCAAAGCATTTTTCAAGGACTCTTTTTAAAGGAAAAGGTACTTTAGAAAAAGTACCTTTTTCTTCCTAAAGACTCTGGTGGCGTTTCTGTAAGTATTCAACTGTCACCATGAAGCTTGATAGCTCCCCCGTGGTGAGGTGGGAACTGCTCACAGGACAGGACAGCCTTGGGGCTGTGCCCAGATTCTTAATGCATTTTAAAGGGGCCTCCCCTGTCTCAGGTAGATTTAGCTCACGCCTCATATTTTGTCCTGCCCGCCAGCCAGGCCACAATCACAGGGGGACTCTCTTTGACATTACGATGTCACAGCCTGTTTGACAGGTCTGTTGGGTTTATATACAACATTTGGGGTGGACTTCAGGAGGTAAACAGAATGCCAAAACACTCATTCCCATCCTCTAGCTTGTACCAGGCATAAATATGGCACATCCAGGTACTCACTTCTGAAAACTCCTGGACCTGTGAAAGATCAGAAGAGGGCTGAACCTGATGTCTGAGTCCTAAGAAAAGACTAAAAGATTAGCCCTGCTCTACCTCTTGTAACTCAGACAAAGAAGTGGAGTCTCAGGGTCATAAGGTTGACCTTCTGTTAGAGCTACAGGGACATAAAAACTAAAAGTGGCCTGCTCCTGCAACTGCCCAGTGGCAACTTCAACTAGACCGGGCCCTCCAGTGGGTCTCTGCCTTCCACCCTGTGAGTCTCTAAGTGCCTCCCATGAGGTCATGGTGGGGCTTTAGAATTATACTCCTTTGATGGATTAGAACTTAAAGGACTAAAATCAGAAGGTAAAATCTTTGTCCAGGATGAACGTAGTTGTGTATCCAACCCACACTCCATTGCGAACAGTGTCAATTTGTGACTACATCCTGTTCTACCATGACCATTGACTACCATTAGCGCTTTCTGCTTCTTGGTGCGCTTTCTGCTCAAAAGCTTTCAAATTCATATCTCTGATTCCCCTCATCGTATTTTTGTCATTTTAGTGTCATGCTGTTTGTTAAAAGTTACTCTATGTTTCTAATTCAGTTTGGAATTTTCACTGTTTTGTATTTTATCTTTATTACTATTCTTTTTGAGTTCTGCATAAATACTTCAGGCATTGCCTCTATGTTGAGCCTGTCTGCTCTGTGCCATGACTACCAGGGGTTGAGCTCAGGATAATTTAGTGACTTAAAGGGTTCACCCTGACAAGGATTGTGATTATTACTTGAGGCAGGTACTTAATCTCCTTAACTAATACCTGCATTTCTTACAGTTCTCATTTGTATGTCTTCATTGCTTTGATATTTATGCGTTTCTTTGTGTGCTTAGTGTCAAGTCTGTCTGATCCTTTGTACCTTATCCTTTCCTTCCTGAAGAACCGATGCAGATGAGTGACACCTGTGTTTCTCTTTGTCTTGCTTCCCTTCACTTTCTCCCATCTGGCTCTCTGCTTGACCCACTTCCACTTGCTTTGATCGATAGAGAGTAAACAAGAGGTACGGGCTTCTCATCAGAGTCACAGCTCTTCTTGCAATGCTTGACATTACTGAGCATTTTTAAAGTGCTCACTCATGTAGTTTTACTCAGTGATGTTAGCCCTGGTTTTCCTTTCAATATACAGGCAGTAAAGAGCATTACAGAGAAATGTCAAACCTGTGGCCCACTCACAGTAACGTTCCAGTTCAAGATTTGGGGACACTTACATATGATGACAGAACTGCAGCATGTAAAAGGGCTGCCTCTCTGTGTCCAAATGATGAGAATAAGGATCACAGGCCCTCTCCCACTTCCCGATGTGGGCAGACTAATACAACAGAGCAGGACACCTGGGCTGGGGCACCGCCATGCTCCCCCAGGGGTACAATATTAAGCAACGGCAATGGCCCTCAAATGGCCCAGGAGTGAGAGTGCCCAAACCACAGATGAGAGCAGTTGCCTCTCAGCATAAGAGAAGAAGAACAAGTCCCAGCTGATCTCAAGGACCAAGAATAGTGTCCGCACTACTGACTCCACCCAGCGAGCACCATCAGCCACACTGCAGCTCCTCCGCTTGGATTAATTCAAACCTAAAACAGAAGTAGCTTCAAGGATCTTCTAGCACTATTGCTCCATCAACGCCCACAAACAGCTGGTCCAGCTCCTCTTCACCAGGTGGGGACTCCAGTCTTTTGGACTCAATTTCTGCCTCAGGTGAGGTTACCACTGCCTCCTCACAGTGGCATAGCTCCCATGTTCAGATTTTGACAACTTGACCTACAGCTGCAAATCCACACCTTTGGCTGAGACCAGAATATGTTCACGCCAGCCGGTAGTATTTTGACGTCTGAAATGCCTTATCACCCCCCCAACCCCTCCCCCCATAACTCGAATAACTGGCAGATTATGAGAGGAGCCAAAATAGCCACATTGGAGCGCAGCCATCTTCGAACCAGGCAGACTGTCGACCTTTATTTTCGCTGAACATTTTACTAAATTTAATGCTAATAGTATAGCTATATATTTCCTTAGTTTCCTAATGCTTTATTTGCTAAATCCCTTGAAAGAGTTCCTTTCATCATTGACCTATTCATTGCCAGTTTTATCACTGTTATTTTTCCCTAATCGCTAGGCTTCACCTACAGCAGAAGGATAGGTGAAACCTAGCGATTAGTTAGGTAAGCTGTGCCAGAGGGAATTAATGTGATTTTCGAAGGACATGCCGGCTGTTTGATGTGACTTGATCTCATTAACTTCTGAAACTCCTTCATGACATCTTAGAATCAGGCCCTTTAAACGTTCTCAACCTTGATCTGGTTTCTTTTGGAAAATAAGTCACTCAGAGGAGAAATCTGAAGAGTGCACTTGAGAGCGCTGTGTGGCGCGCTATGATTCGAATTCTAATGTACATCATCTAGTGTAAGGCTGATGGCTTCATTTGTATGATGCCTTTTTGGGAGCATGTGTCACGCATGTCAGAAATAACAAGCATAGTATGAAATAGGAGTTCACAATGGTAAGTAAGGTGATGATAATAAGTTTGCCGATGCCACACAATGTAGGCATGCATTATTGGACATGTTCAGTGATCCATTCTAGCCATGATCGTTTTAGTCCATGATGAGTCCATACATGAATGTTTTTTGCTTTGACGACCATTTGCTCTGTAACTAATAATAAAATGATAGCAGGAAATAGTAGGCTTTGTTTGCAAGTAGTATACATTTTGCAAGTCTTTTTACTTTGATGAAAACATTGATTAAATAGGGGGCTGTCTTCTGATTAACTAATATGATATTTTGTTTTTTATTATACATTTTTATATTAACAGGAATATGTATTTTTAAATGAATTGTTTTTTATTGTACTTTTATGATTCAACCAAATTGCAATAAAGTTTTTTGGAATTGGAATTGGAAAACATTGAATATATTGGAAGATTTCAACATTTCCCTCTATTTTGCTCCTTTTCACGGCGTTCATCAGCCCTGGACGAAGGCAGAATATTTTCCTTGGTGATCGTGAGGAATGTGTCTCTTGACTTCCACGGGTTTTTAGTTCATTCTTTACAGTCTGAGTTGTGCTACTGTTTGTATTTAGGTTTTGACTCTTTGATTGCATTGCGTCTTTTTCTACTTCTCAGTGGTCTGTGCTGGCTGGTAAAAATTATATTTTGGGGGCCACAGACAAACTCGGGTATAGAATGTACGTTTCCCATGTGAGGATTTACAGAACAAGCAACAACTAAAAGGTGCTGCCCGAGGAGGGATGGTTGCAATCATTCAACTTCACAGATGTCGACTTGTATGTACTTTGCGTCAATATTGCGAATGTCCAAGATTAATGTGGGATGCGGTATTAAACATGGGAAAAGTGACACGCTGTCGGCGCAAGGGGTCTACAAGCCCCTTTTAAAGTTGACGGACCGGCGGCGCAAGGGGCTTGTAAATATGCCCTTTTGTGTATGCCGTGGAATAAAACGCTGAAAATGTGCTGCATCTGAGCTGTAAAGGATACCCTAATCCCACCCTCCTAATGTTATTGGCTCGAATGCACTGGTGCTGAACAGGTGACGTTACATTTCGACAAAGACATTTGACAAGCTCTGTGCTGTGTATAAAACACTCAGTGAAAAGCTCTCTTCGGGGCATATCATCAACAATGAGCGATAAATATCGCTAAACACGTAAAGCGCGTTTTACATTATCGCCGTATATCGTCGGATCACATCGCCATATTAGTGGCGTATTTGCAACGATTTCCTAACAGGCGATGTGAAATCCGGCGATATACGGCAATTGTTATCAATATCGCATAGAAACCAGCGATGTTAGAACAGCGATGAAGAAAATGTTGTAAATAGGGAGAAGTGGATTTAACCAAACAATCCACCTCCCATTATGTACATGGCTAAGTTGAGAATTTAGCAGACGTTAGTATTAGGCGATATCAGCGCTTAGTGCAGAGTTTTTCAACATTAAGGGGCATATCAACAAGGGCTTTATCTCTGCTTTTTTGGCTTTAAAAGCCAAAAAAGCAGAGATAAAACTAGCACCCTATCAACAACAGGGTGCTAACATGCAAATTTGCATGTTAGCACCCATTTACTCTAGCTTCCCCTTGCATCTCTAATGAGCTGCAAAGGGGGCGTTCCAGAGTAAAATAATAGGAGAAATGTCGCTAAGCGACATTTCTCTTATTATCAAGAATATCGCTAACCCTGTTAGAGACAAAAAAAGCAGCGCTAACCGTGGTTAAAGCAGCTTTTTTACGTCTGGTATTTTTCTGACTTAGCCATGATATCCTATGGAAGGAGGATATCATGGCTAAGTTTGTCTGTCCCTATCAACAAGCTAACGTGAGATTATCGCTGGTTTCCCAGCGATAATCTCACGTTAGCCACTTAGCGTGAGGATTTTTATCGCTATTGAGATAAGCGTTGCTAATAGCACGCTATGTCAGCGATAAAAATCAACGCTAGCCGGCGATAATTATCCTAGCGCTAAGTGCGCTTAGCGATAATTATCGCCGGTTGTTGTTGATATGCCCCTAAGCTTTTTCTGGGACGACTTGTAAATACGTCGATGTACGGTTAGCGATCATTTTCCTGTTGTTTCCTGAAAGGAATACCTACTTTGCATCTTATTAGCGATGCAAAGCGTGGCGTTTGAAAAACGGCTGCTAACATGTTAGCGCTGCCTTGTTAATAGGGCGATGTAACTTTCGCCGCTTTTTTGGCTTTTAAAACCATAAAAAGCGGCGAAATGACCCTTGATAACATGCCCCTTCTTTTGCTAACTAAAGCGGTAATACTTGAATAAAGGCTGACTTTCTGCTTCTACTCAGGGATCGATGGCTGTAGAGACAAACGGATACATAGTAAAGGCCGATTTGCCATACCATGCTAAAGCTGCAACGGATCACTGCACACACTGCCCTTTGTTGGTGAACTACCCACACTAATGTCCCCGCTTACAGTCCCATTGGATAAACTCATGCTTGTCAAATACTGTGCTTGTGGGTATTCCTGCTCGTGTGATAACACATACTCCCATATCGCATCATTCCTTCTAACCCCTGAACTTCTCAATTGACATTCCTGACACGCGATTGCTTTGGATGAAGAGTCTATCTTGGTGGCCTACCATATGTTTGGCTTGCTGCTCCTTTCTACCAATTAATCTTCTCTGCCTTGCCCCAAAGTCCCAGTGGAATATGGCCAGTGATGTAGTTCTGCCTGCCCAATCCATCACCGTAGAAGCATCTACAGGGAGGCCATGGTTCACTGCCAAGCGTTATTGCATGCAACTGCTGTGGTATTCAATGGAGGGCTCTTCACACTGCAATTGACCGGAGTGTTTGATCCAAATGTTGCATTTCTACTGATTATCGTGTGCCTGTTTCTATTTGACAGTACCGTTGCCAGTTGATGGATCTTCGTTTGTGATTTCAAACTAGCTACAGAGCAGTAACCAAACATGCTTGCATGTGACTTTATATAATGCAGAGCTTGCAGAGTTGGAACAAATTCTCATATATTATTTCCATTTTTCAAGTGCACTGAAGTCAGTGCTGGCCAAGAAGATAAGAATACTGATATTTAATTCCATTTGCTCACCCAGTTTAGAAGTATCCATTTGGGCAGGGTGTTTTCTCTATGTTGAAAATACGTGACTGAATATGAAACCTACAATCATCAAATGTTGTCTAGTTTAGCTCAGACCTCATGTTTTTGTCACAAAGTGATTGTGACATTTTTGAAATGTCAGAAGAAAGCTCGAGAACTATATACAAATGTATTTGGGTCATGGTATGAAATTGCAGATTTGAACTGCATCTTTCACAAGTGCTGCTAGGATTCAAAAAACCTTATCATAATTTTTCGTATTCACAGCTCCATAATCCAAAGTGAATATCTAAATAGGATTGTTACCTACATGACTGGATTCTGGGGCATTTAAACATCTGTAAGCTTCTCTGAGAGATCCTGGAACATTGAAGCCTCCTGTTCTCATATGCTAATTGTGTTATATAGCCTTAAAATCAACAAACTAAGGGGCAAATAGATGCATGATTCAAGTGAAGGCCAACCTGGTAATGCAAAATTGGGAATGAAGTATAACCCATCTACAGCCGCACCTTCCAAACTAGTATTTGCCCCGTGGAGGCATAAATATATCCAAACAATATTAATCTGCACACAGTTTGAAGGCAGGGTGTGCTTAGCTGTGAGTGACTGCAGAGCTGAGAGGAGAGACGCAGCATCACAAAGAGGGCTCTTCCACAATGAGAAGTGGGTGGCAGAGCATACCCTCTCATCACAAAGAGGGCTCTCCCACAATGAGAAGTGGGTGGCAGAGACACACACTCCCATCACAAAGAGGGCTCTCCCACAATGAGAAGTGGGGGGCAGAGACACTCCCATCACAAAGAGGGGTCTCCCAGAATGAGAAGTGGGTGTCAGAGACATACACTCCCATCACAAAGAGGGCTCTCCCACAATGAGAAGTGGGTGGCAGAGACACACCCTCCCATCACAAAGAGGGCTCTCCCACAATGAGAAGTGGGTGGCAGAGACACACCCTCCCATCACAAAGAGGGCTCTCCCACTATGAGAAGTGGGTGGCAGAGACACTCCAATCACAAATAGGGGTCTCCCAAAATAAGAAGTGGGTGGCAGAGACACACCCATCACACAGAGGGGTCTCCCACAATCAGAAGTGGGTGTCAGAGACACACACTCCCATCACAAAGAGGGCTCTCCCAACATAAGAAGTGGGTGGCAGAGCATACCCTGCCATCAAAAAAGGGCTCTCCCACAATGAGAAGTGGGTGGCAGAGACACAAACTCCCATCACAAAGAGGGCTCTCCCACAATGAGAAGTGGTTGGCAGAGACACTCCCATCACAAAGAGGGGTCTCCCACAATGAGAAGTGGGTGTCAAAGACATATACTCCCATCACAACGAGGGCTGTCACACAATGAGAAGTGGGTGTCAGAGACACACCCCCTCCCATCACAAAGAGGGCTCTCCCACAATGAGAAGTGGGTGGCAGAGACACAGACTCCCATCACAAAGAGGGCTCTCCTACAATGAGAAGTGGGTGGCAGAGACACACAGTCCCAACACAAAGAGGGCTCTCACACAATGAAAAATGGGTGACAGAGACTCTCCTATCACAAAGAGGGGTCTCCCACAATGTGAAGTGGGTGGCAGAGACACTCCCATCACAAAAAGGGGTCTCCCACAATGAGAAGTGGGTGGCAGAGACACACACTCCCATCACAAAGAGGGCTCTCCCACAATGAGAATTGGGTGGCAGAGACACACACTCCCATCACAAAGAGGGCTCTCCGACAATGAGAAGGGGGTGGCAGAGACACACACTCCCATCACAAAGAGGGGTTTCCCACAATGAGAAGTGGGTGGCAGAGACACTCCCATCACAAAGAGGGACTCTCACAATGAGAAGTGGGTAGCAGAGACACATACTCCCATCAGAAAGAGGGCTCTCCCACAATGAGAAGTGGGTGGCAGAGACACACACTCCCATTACAAAGAGGGCTCTCCAACAATGAGAAGTGGGTGTCAGAGACCCTCCCATCACAAAGAAGAGTCCCCCACAATGAGAAGTGGGTGGCAAAGACACACACTCCCATCACAAAGAGGGCTCTCCGACAATGAGAAGGGGGTGGCAGAGACACACACTCCCATCACAAAGAGGGGTCTCCCACAATGAGAAGTGGGTGGCAGAGACACTCCCATCACAAAGAGGGACTCTCACAATGAGAAGTGGGTAGCAGAGACACATACTCCCATCAGAAAGAGGGCTCTCCCACAGTGAGAAGTGGGTGGCAGAGACACACACTCCCATTACAAAGAGGGCTCTCCAACAATGAGAAGTGGGTGTCAGAGACCCTCCCATCACAAAGAAGAGTCCCCCACAATGAGAAGTGGGTGGCAGAGACACACACTCCCATCACAAAGAGGGCTCTCCCTCAATGAGAAGTGGGTGGCAGAGACACTCCCATCACAAAGAGGGGTCTCCCACAGTGAGAAGTGGGTGGCAGGAACACTCCCAGGCTCATTTAGACTTGAAATGGCGTATTGCAAGTTAGCCTCAAAATGCAGAATAGGAAGGAAAACGTGAATGGATAGTGTGAGCGCACAACATTTATAGATAGCTGCATGTTTTGGGCAGAATTCAGTTTTATGGCATGTGTGTCATGTGTACATGGGTGAACTTAACCCCTTTGCAGCGGGTGTAATTCCCCCACGGCACGGGGCGCGGCACCGCGGTGCTCGTGACGAGCCCAACTCATCATGAGTCACAGTGGAGCTGTGCTCATGACGAGCTGAGCTCATCACGACCCCGTCCACTGATTAATTCTCCCGCACAGGCGGGGAATCAATCACGCATGGGCGGGCCGCGGCCGTTATGACGAGCCCAGCTCATCATGAGCACAGCTCCACTGTGACTCCTGACGAGCTGGGCTCGTCATGAGTATGGAAGGGGTTAATATGTAGATAACGTCTTCTAGTGAACAAGGTCCCCCTTGACTTCTAAATGCCCTTTTCTGTTAAAGAGGTATATTTGAACAGTTGTCTTTCATATGTGCTATTCACAGGAGGCATATGTTGAACACACTGAGGTGATCAGGGCTCCTTACATTTGTTTTTCATTTTAGAATTGTATGTTTTTGTTCGAGCACAGTGGCCTCACTATGCCAACTTGGCATGTGCCTTGGGAGAGCATTGTTAAACCATTTATGCTCACTGTTTGGCAGTTAAGTGTCACTTTTCTATTTAAATATAATTGCACTTTTCGAGACCTACTTCTGTCCCTCAGCCGCCAGACCATAGCTAACCATCTTTCAAAAATCGGAAGAAGCAGGAAAATGTGTGAAGAAGCAGTGGTTTAAAGAACCACTCTTTCTCCTCAAGTTTCCTCACCTTTTCATCACAATCTACGAATTTAAGGGTTCATCTCACCGCCCATTTCTCGCCACTGTGCGCAAGATTAGAATTTGAGGAAAAGTATGAAGACCAAGTGCATTTTTTCCTCATACTGTACTCATGTATACCACTAATCAAGCAAGCATAAACTAGGGCATCTATGTTGAACTGAGATGTTGTAAGCATTGTAGGATGATAATGGAGGCTTTTCCCATGCAGGTAGGGCTGTAAAGGAAAATAGAGCTTAGGTCAGCTTAGGTCAGCCGTGTCTAATTATTAATGCCAAAAGCACTAGGATATAGCAACTAAGCACAGAGGAACGAGAAGATGGACAACAGTATACAGATTGTGTAAGGGTATTATATCAGGGATAGGTTAGGTTAAGATGGTGCTAATCAATTGAAATTAAATTTGCTTTAGAAATTCATAAAGAACTAGGTATGCTTCATTGAACTGCAACTAAAGTAAGTGAAGGACATAATAAAAGGCATATGAAAGACTACTGTCACACTAGCTTGGTTAGGCTAAGATTGTGCTCATGAGTTGAAATTAAATTTGCTTCAGGAATTTATAAAGTACTAAGTGGTCTTGGCTGAACAGCAACTAAAGCAAGTGAAGGACGCAAGAAAAAACATATGCAAGCCTACTGTCAGATTAGAGGGACACTTTAATATGGATCATATAGTGCAAACCCAAATCAGAAAACCACAAAAAATTCCAATACATTTTCCATTTTGTCACAGATGACTCTGCTGGGACATAGTTCAATTTCCCCAGCAGTTTAATAAGGTGGAACGACTGATTGGTGTGAATGACTTGCTATAGATCTTAAGAGCATTGTATTCAAATGTGCATATCCCACCCTTTCCTCAGCATAGTAAAGAAAAGGTTCATACATAGGACACCTCTATATCCTTTAAAGTATATGGTTACAGACAAGTCAGTAAAAATAATTCTCGGGTAAAGCACTTTAGCAAATATCACTTTAATGTTGAATAAAATACTTAGACAACTTTGGGCCAGATGAATTATGAATTGATTCACAGGAATGGTGCCCTGTAGAGCACAAACCATGTGATTACTTTTCCAAAAAGGAAAACTTTTGTTTGTTTATTTTTTTAAAGCAGGCTGATTTCCTTAACCCCTTGTGTGCCACGCCCTTTCCCCGCCCTGTGCCGGCCGTTACATTAGCGGGCGGGGTTCATGACGAGCTGGACTCATCATGGGCACAGCGCAACCGCGGCCCATGACGAGTCCAGCTCGTCATGGGCACACAAGGGGTTAAAGGAAAAGGTGCTTGTTAAAAAAAGTTGGTTTGTTTAAACGTTTCAGTGAGTGTTGGCAGTGGTCCCCTGAAACACTTCCTACTCCTCCTGAAACCAGTACACAAATTTACAAAGGTTCCAAAGTGGACCCCTTCCCTTTTGCGTATGTTACAATCCCAGCTTGGGAGTAGGTAACTTTTTATTGGTTTGCAATTAAAATAACATTTGCAAACTATTGACACATAAGGATATTGTAGGAGATGAACGTCTTTTGCATGGTGTACCCTCAGATTTTTGCCCTGCCAGTATCTTTTGGCTCTGTGCACTTTACTCCAGCTAACCAGGAGTAAAGTGCTGGTGCTCTCTCTTTTAACATAGTTGAATTGAAATACCTCTACTTGGTGTATTTAACTTACATATAAGTCCCTAGTATAAGGTACATGGTGTACTCATGAGCTATAAGTTAAATGGTGGAGTGGAGTGCAACACCTATTTTGCGATCTACATTAGTGGCAGTGCAAACCAGTTTAAAAACTGCAATCCTCATCTCAAAATAAAATCCTTCTCACAGATCTAAACCTTCCTTTGAAATGTTGATAATTCACCCATCTGTAGGCCTTAGAGCCTATAATGTAGGGTGCTTGGCAGTTAAAAGTAAGATATGTGGAAATGTAATGCTAAACATGTCCTTACAGTGCCCAGCACCTAAAAGCTATTATCACTGTAGAAAAGATGGCTGTTCTATTGAGAAACACTGGGATGCACTATTAAATTTAATAATGCTATCTTTGGCTAGGAACCAGCTAGAAACAACATTTAAGAACTCTTTATAGTAGTTATCAAAAGCCCAATTCAAGGGTGAAGTTGGGTGAAGTTTTAATAAAAGTTCGGAAAAGGTACCTGTAGAATGTTATTTTTTCCCAGCCTAAAGCCCCTGGAGGCTAATTTAAAGTAGCCATCAGCTACAGTCCTGTAAGTGCTCAAGTACTGAATGAGGTAAGAAAAAAGGATCCCAGAGCAGAGACCAGCTCCTGGTGTTGGGAGTTATTTTCTGTTCCTCTAGCAGGATGACATTAGTGCAATGCCCAGGAACTTAATCTAATTCAAAGGGGTCTCCCCTGACACTGGCAGATGTCAAATGACATCAGGATAAGCCCCTTCTTTTGTTCTCAAGTCAGGCAGGCACTAATCCAGTGGGGAGGGAACTTGTCCAGAACTGGTTTAGAGTGAGCACAAAGGAGCGGTTGATCATTTCCCTTGCCACACCTTCAGGATGGACTCACAGGCTCTGAACAAAGGAAGAAGGGTTTTACCGGAATTTAGCAGAGAAAGGCACTGTGGTATTCTCTGCAGCATGACACACAGGGAATGTTACAGAGGTGGGTAGGTAACCCCTGGTCACTTTTATCCCATTGATTAGGGAGGACCCAGAAGTCAACCCCACCAACTAACTGGTCCAGGCATACATTTGGCATCCCTATATCCTTCTAAGGACACTACTGGAACTGAAGAAGATCAGAAGAGGAGTGAACCTGCTTTCTGTGACCTGAAAAGAGCCAGAAGGACTTGACCTGCTTTCTTTTGTACCCAAGACAAAGATGTGTACTCCAGTGGTCATAAGGCTGACCTTCTGTTCAAGCCCCAGGTACACAGCAATGGTACAAGAGGCTTTTCCCAAAGATGTGCTGCTCCTGGACCCTGCTGGTTGCCCCTGCCAGAGTGGGTCCTGATCCCATGTGCTGCACCTGTTGTCATGGAACCCTAGGCTGTGACTGGCTTGACTCCTCTTACCATCCCTAAAAAACCTGGGATTTAGAAACCTTTTGGCCCCAAACACATCCTGAGGACCTGCTGTCTTGCCCCGCTGAGGACTTTTGAGTTCCAACTTTAAGATCCAAGGTAAAGCCTCCAACCTGGTTAAATTTGGTTGCTTTATCCGACCACCTCTCTATCAGCATAGGCCTCAAATCATGCCTCGGTCCCGGTCTACTGCGACCAGTTTACCGTGATTGGTGCTTGCCACTTTTTGGTGCTATTTTTATTCATAACTTTAAAAACCCACATTTCCAGTATCCTTTTTTGTATTTTTGTCATTTTGGTGCCATTTTATGTATTACAATCTTCTTTAAATTGGTTTGAGATATTTTCTTGTGTTGTGTCTTGACTTTATTACTGTTTTGGTACTCCATAAATACTTTACACATTGTCTCTAAGTTTAGCCTGTCTACTCAGTTCCATATCTACCACGGGGTCAAGCTCAGGTTAATGAAGTGACTTTAGCACATCACCCTGACAAGGAATGTGTTTAATTTCTTAAGGTGGGCAGTCACTCCCCTTAACTAATAACTCAGGGGCATATTATCAAGCGATATATTGCCGCTTTTTCGGCACATAGCGCCGAAAAAGCGTTTTGTTTATCTCAACATCATCAAGGACACGCTAACAAGCGTTAGCTCGTGTTTCCTTGCGACTTTGCATGTCAGCTATCAATATCGTTAATGACATGCAAAGTAGGCATTCCCGAGTACAACTACATGGGAATCCTCGCTAACACGCTTCGCGATATTAGCAAGCCATGAAGCAGACCCACGAAGCGATAAAAATAACCGCACTAACCACGGTTATCGCAGGAATGTAACGCCTGCTTTAAAAGTGACTTAGGCATACTGATAATGTGAGGTGGATTGCGAGGTTAGGTCCACACTCCCCTATCAGCAAGCCTCTCCTTAGCGCTGTGAAATCATCGCTGGATTTCATGCGCTATTCCTGGGAATCGGCCTCTATCGCTGAAATTACATCGCCTGTTAGCAAAACGTTGATGATACGTCGCTAACACGGCGATGTAATCCAGCGATAGAGTAAATCGCTTTAAGCGCGATTTGCAATAATTATCGCATCTCATTAATAATATGCCCCTCAGTTTCTTACAGGTATGAATCACAGTTTGGAAAAATCACCCCAGCTTCCCCATTCCAAATTGCAATTTGTAATCCATTTCTAACAACATTTATCAACTTGGAAAGGTGGTTTTCGTTCAGTTAATGGGTTTACCAAGTCTGAAAATGTTTTTTTAGCAGTTTAAAACTGTCTAATTTAGTGAATCACTTAAACACGTTTAAGTGCTTTGCACATCTGACCCTTAATTTGATAAGCACTAACAGGAATATTTTAGAACAGCTTGAGATACTGTTATGATGTTAAGAAACACAATGTATTAGCTAGTTGTAGTAGTATGTACAACATCATTGAGACAAAACATATTACAGCTACACAAGTGCCATCTATATAAAGTTTTTTTTACGGAAATTGTATAACATTGTAGAACATATGCAGAATAACACACATGACCCCATGAAAAGTATTATAAAAGAACATCTATTCACAGATATCTTAAAATTACAATAGTACATCATATATTCATTCAGGTAGTGTATAGTATTATGTGTAACATGTCTCTGCAACAGTGAGAAAGACAACCTGCTTCTCTAGCATGATGGTCTGCAATCCAGAGGGAACAACATTTCTTGTAAGGATATCTTACACTTTCCCAAATCCTCTGTCAGTTTATCATAAATTCTGACATGAACCATCTGCATTTCTTCTGCAGTGAACCATTTCTTATAATCCCTTAGCTGCTCTCCTATCGTTTGTGATTCTGAGCTCAGCCACGCATAGCGATTCTACTCCTCACTAAGGCCCTTGTTTATGGGATTTTGGCATAGGGCAAAGAAGCAAGTCACCTAGCTGCGCTGCCCTACGTCAAAGGGAAAGAGCAGGAATGCACCATATATATGTAAATCAGTGCATTCTTGTCCTTTCTCCCTGTGCTGGTGCCATTTCGAGAGCAAACCATCTCTGGGAACTCCCAAAAGGTGTCCTCATGGTACACTAACTTTGCACCACATTTTAGGTGGTGTACAGTTATTGTGCTCCCGAAAATCAACATTGATAACATGACACAAGTGCAAAAGTGATCCATCTTAGCCATATTGTCTATGCCCCATGCGAATGAGGGAACACCCCATTGGCTGTCTTCCAGAGCAAAATATTCACTCACACAGTGGGTATAACAGACGTTACCATACATGTGTTTATTATCACTGCAGTTCGGAAGAGCTGTTGGGTTTTAAGGGTTCCACTGCCCATAGGCGACCTTCTCTAATTCAGACACCAAGCATGCAGAAATCTTGAAATTGAAGTCAACGGCAATTAAATGACAGTATGAAAACCTAAATGTGCATTATTTATATATTTAATTGTAGCATTAGTATGGTGCTACACTGTCTTTTGCATTTAAATTAGCAATGTATCAACTGAAAAGTGTTCATGATTAGACCTGCAGCAGATCTTTGTGTGAAGTACTGAATGTATTTGTACTTTATGCTCACAAGCCATATAATATTACAATTTTGTGCTTGTTGATTTGAGTTTAGGTATTAATTTATTTGTTTTACTTATTTCTTTCTGTCATTGGTTCTTTTTGTTTTCTTCCTTCCTTCCTTTCTTTCTTTCTTTCTTTCTTTCTTTCTTTCTTTCTTTCTTTCTTTCCTTCCTTCGAGCCTGATAGTGCAAGCTGAGCTAGTTTGTTTCTAGTGAAGGACATACTCAAATCAATTATTTACAATTTTAAAATGAAAAAGAAAAATGAAGAAATATGGCAACCCAGCACTCCCATAAAAGGCAATGAGAACTACCACATGGTTCCATGTCTTTAAAGAGCACAAGGCTATGGATCATTAATTCGTAGCAAACACATTTCACAATCCTTTTTATGCATATGTATATTCAATGATTCATTAAATAGTCATTTATTTCAGTGAGACTTAACTCTTGGCAACCAAATACAGTGCTTCAGTCTACAGGCAGTGCCTGGCCAAACAATTCCAGTTGGTTTAATATGCACATATTCTTCCAAGTCAAAAATAGAGCTGCCAGTTCCTCCAGTCAGCCCCACACAAAGTTGCTTTCACACAATTCAATGCTTCTTAAATGGCGTTACAAATATGAGGCAAACGTTTTTATCTATAAAATTATGTGTTTCTTTGAGTCTTGCGACATCTTTAATATTATCTAAGGAACCCCTTGAGTTGGGTCTTCTTTTCTTCCAATGCCAATGTGACCTTGTTTAAATAAAGAGCTCAGTAAGTAACTTCTATCTTTCTAATATTTGATGTAGTTCACTGTTTATAGCTTATGTGAATTTGGTGCCTTTGCCATGAATCTCCATAAAGATGGTTCAGTCCCTTCTCAATGTGCCTGTAGTGTTCAATTGTGTCATGTTACTGGTTTGACTTAAATTTTAGACATCTATCTCTCAAATGCCTCAAATTCTCATCCTCTTGCTTTGGTCTCTGATTGTTCTTGCTATTTATGTTGGCTCTGGAGCAGCAGTGAACTAATGCCTCCACTGCAGGAAACTGTGGTTGAAATTATGGTCACAGGTTCAAATCACAGGAGGTCTTCTCTGCCTTTCATGTGTCCACTGTTGATAAAATGAGTACCATCAAGTTGGGTTACAAAGAACAGCTGTTGTTTCAGTGCCAAGATACCCTTCAGGGTGAACATATGTTTAACAAATACACATTATGTTCTGTGTACACTTGATGGCAGTAATTCACTCCTGGACTCCATTCATCTTCGTTCAAATAGACATATGGAATTTTAGAAGGGTAACTAACAACAGGGGTGTTTTCGACTAAGGTGAATTCGCAGCAACGATATGGAAGCTCAAATTCTCTTTGTTGCCATTGGAATCCTTTGGTGGAAGCTTCATGTTGTTGATAGCTTCCCGTCTACAATCTATGTTGTGCTTTCTAAATGATGACTGCCCTGCAGGCTGGCCCTACAGATTAAAAGAGACAAGGAGAGCGAAAATTGAAGTGCTATTTCTTCATCAAATTCCCGCCTCTCCAATGCTCTCCGAGTTACACCTTTCTGTTGTCCCAGAGGTTTCTCGCAAATATAAACAAAGATATTTGTCATTCTGCCAATCTTCTTGACCTCTATATGGCCTCTCTATGGCCAACTCTTTATTCTTCCTATAATTCATATGAAACAAATTCCTGTTGATCGGCTATCTTCCTATCCTAAAAACCCCATCCACCTAAAAACCTGGTGTTCTGCTCCCCGTCCCTCAAAACACCAACCTCAAGTATCACGATAACCTCCCAGCATGCTCATCAAAAAAATATATAGTGGCATCCTGCCTTGCCTTCTATTTTTGCGGGGCAAACCCTCTGTTTTCACTGACAGCAGGTCGGTAGGAAACATTAGCAGCATGGAGAGAACTCCTGCATTAGCCACAAGTCTGCTCGGAACCTTGGGAAACTCCACAGAGAGCTGCTGGTGTCCCTGGGGCATCACTTTCCTACCCAATCTTTGTAAAACCTATCAAGGCAGGGAATATGAGGGGGAAAACAGACCATCATCTGACATTGTTTGAGTCTCAGGAAACACAGGTAAGGGAGGTTGGACACTGCCTAACCCTTCATTGCCATGCTAGCTTCAGTCTCTGTCGACCTAGACAAGATGAGGTAGATGTGAAAAAAAATCTTTTCTTCATGTTACACCATAACTATAATAGACAAGTGATGATTTTCACTGTTGTAAAGAACATTTCTTCATATTTGGTATTCACTCTAAAGAGATTATAAGGCAAGGAACATATATTTTTACTTATAGAAATGTAATGCAAGACTTTGTGTGCCTGTTCCAGTTTTACATTCTCAATGCTTTTCATAGCTGGGAAAATACTCCTATTTTATATTCAAGGATGCTGTTATGTCCTTCAGTCAGCCTTTATAAGCAATAAGAATCAGAGGTGAAAGTATTGAACAGCAAGGACTCTGGGTAATTCCTTTGTGACTCCTAAGTCTCCTTGCCTGTTTATGTTGTGGTGGATGAGCAGGAAAAGCCTAGCTCAAAGGAGGTGGAGTAGATTGAATCTAGGTACAGTACAACACAATTTTCACTATTGCAATACAGATGTGAATGTCCATCTAGATTTGTGGGAGCACAACAATTATATGTTAAAATATATAGGCCTACATTATTGAATTACAATCAATAGGAACAACACACAAAATGTGCATTGAAAACAGTAATTCAACTCAATATAGTGACAGCAAGCAGGTGGGATTTCGGGGTTTGGAAAGTGAGTTACTGGGTCCAAGGATGTAAACTTCCATCTTGGATTAGGGTTGTGATTTAGGGGCATATTTACTAGGAAGTGGCAGAGCATGGCAATAGCCATACTCCGCCACTTCCAAAGCTGCCTGGCGTAAATGCAGACACCTTTGCAATATAGTGCAAGGGTGCCTGCGTTGTAGGGGAAGATTGTTTATGTGCAGGAAGGTATCCCTTCCTTCACATGACTAATCTGAAATGGCATTTTGGAACTTATATGTGTGCTGCTTACTGCAGCACACATAGAAGTTGCACAACTTCATTTTTTACATTGATTATTTATATGCAGGAAGGGTCCCTTTCCTGCACATAAGCAATCAATGACCTTTTGCTGTTTCTATGTGTGCTACACGATGCAGCACAAATAGAAACAGCAAAAAAAGACGAAATGAAACATTTCTCCTCATTGCGCCTGTTTAAGATCAGGTTTTCCCTGGTCTTAATTTTGGCTCTGCCCCATATTTACGCTGCCCTTGTAAATAAAGGGCAGGGTCAAAATCAATGGGTGTTACGGTGGAACGCCTACCACAACACCCATTACCTGCCCGTTTGAGGATATAGTGTGAAAGGGGACCATATTTACAAGGCAACGTTAAGCCACGTTAAGTGGCTTAATGCTGCACTGTAAATAAGTCACAGTCCATGCCGCCACAGGAACATCACTAAAAGTGACATTCCTGTGGGGATAGAGACTTGTAAATATGCCCCTCATTTTCATTAAAAAGGGATAGTTCACCACTTGGCAGCTGTGTGCAGTTAATTTGCAGTTTAACTTCTCTAAACTTTATTTTCAGTGCTTTCTTGGAGTCTTACGTTGCAGTTTAAGATCTGGGTGGAAGAAGGGCAAGTTAGTGGACTCAGTTCGGATCAAGTCATTCACAGTGCATAGACACTGCACTGGCTGGCCCATGACACACAAGTGACCTCTTGAAGTTGGATGACCTTTTCTCCAGCTGCTGCGCAGCATGCACACAGCCATGCCAGCCCCAGCTTGCATTGGCCTGGTTTGACGAGAGAATGGACAACCATTGCATGTGCTGTGGAGCACTAAAACATGGGTCAGGTATCTGACAGACAGGGGAGACGGAGTGGCTGGGGGAAGTAGGTTCTTCGTACTCTAACTAGAACCTGCCTGAGGGCCTGTATCAGACTCTGCTAGCATACGTTGTCATACTTCACCTGTGTGTCTTTCCGTTTAGTTCCTACTCATGTTCCATTCTGAAGCACGTGCTTTAAGACTTCAATGTCCTCACATTGTGGGACTGAACAGCAAATCAGAATGATGGTGAGGCACGCTCGTTTAGAGCCAGTGTCTGGCTGTAACTCAAACAAAGATTCTGAGTGCTGCACAGTGAAATAATGCCCAGATTTACTAAGCACTTGTATTGCCATTGAGTCATGCAAGACGGCACAAGGCGACGCAAGGGTTTAAGTGATATTTACTAAATCATGCAAAGCCACCTTGCGTGACTTTGTAAGTCTAGAGTAACAAGGCAGCGAAAAATGTTGCCTTGCATTACTCTACATTGGGAAGGCATTCCATGGGTGGAGTGTGGTCATTTCCATTCATCCACTCATGGTTTTGGTGCATTCCTAGATTTACTAAGGATAGTAAACCTGAGAATGTGTCAAAATGATACATCAAAACAACAAGCACAATAAGGAGAAATATGTTTATTTCCCCCGTTATTTCCTCTTTTTACATGTGCTGAATTCTGCAGCACATATAGAAGGAGGAAAATTCCTCTAAAGATAGTTTTTGTGCGAGAAGGTGTTACTTCCTGCCTCAAAACAATCCTACCTGTAATGCAGGCAGCCTTGTACCATGGCGCAAGGATGCTTGTGTTGGCGCTAGGCAGCACTCAGTGCGTCAGCCCAGAGAGCGAGGGCAGGAATGCATCATATCTTTGTAAATATGGCGCATTCCTGCAGTGGCAGACGTGAGTCCCTTGCTCACTTTGCCACTGGATTCAAGCAAGCCTGGCTGAAGACGGCTGAAATGCCAGAAACCGGTCCTAGGAAGCTTTCGCTTGGCAGTTCGGGCTGGACTGTTCCCATGAAGCACAGGGTCAGACTGATTTGCATATGGCCGTGTCTGAACTGGGGTGGCAGAGTGGGCTAAAGAACTGTGATGGATTAAACCCAGATCAGTTGACTGGGGGTGAGTGCTTGCAATGTTCAACACTCCGTCCATCATTTCCTTTGGTTTTTGCATTCCTGCTTTCTCCATTGGACGCAGTGTCGCAAGTTGTCTTGCTGCATTTCATCAAATGTTAGTAAATCAAGGCCTAACTTTTTAGTTATGTGTTCATTCCAGGTACGCGGCGACACTATTTTTTGTGTGCTTGTGACTTGTCCAAACTATAAAGCTAAGGCCTTTGTTAGGATGCAAACTCAGGTCCTGACAGCATTTATAAATCAGAAGGTTTTTTTCTTTTTTTTATTAAACGTGTAAAATAGCTCATCGACATACGTCTGCTATTCCTTTCCACGTGTAAACAGCACAATTAAAATTAAAATCCTGAAACGGCTGATTCAAACGTTCATACTTTCCCCTGAGTTCGGAACAAAAAATACTGAGTTGGCTACCAGTAGCACCTGTTGCAGTGTTACAGAAACAGAAAACCATGAAGTGAGACTTACAGTGTGAAAAGAAGATAATTATTCAAGTTGTCAATGCAAACAGCACTTCTGATGTTGTACAAAGCAGGCTAGTTTGAAAGTGAAGCTTGTGCTAACGTAGGCAATTGCCTGAAGTATTTTATACACTTGATATATTGGTGTTTGGTGTCTTGTTTAATTCCTACAGAAAACAAGCATTGGCATAGCCAATAGGTCTCGCCTTTGGGACCTTACAAGTGTTTAACCATGCAGCACATTATACTGGGTTCTGTGCCGCCATGGATTTGAAGAGCTATACAATTACTATACACTGAGTCATGCAGTCTGATTCAGGAATACATGCTTGCCTGTGCCCCGCACCTCTTACTGGACGGCATTATGATAACAAACAATTGCAATGCAACAGGTCTCGCATTTGCGAGAGTTTAAGCTATTGGTATTGTAAATGACAATCCCTTTTATTTATGTGTTTGCAAACCAACACATATATGAAAGGCATTGTCATCTTTAATGCCAATAGCTCAAACTCTTGCAAACGCGAGAGCACTTTAATGGTTTCTTTAGATGCTGCTTGCCGTATTCAGGTTACCGCGAGCCGCGTCTAAAAAAAGGGGCGCAGCCACCATTAAAGTGCAAGCACGGCATGGGGTGCTTTTACAAAAAAAACATTTGTTTGTGAAGTAAACAAACAAATGTTTTTTATGTGAAAGCACCCCATGCTGTTCTTTCAGTTTGATGGCGGCAGTGCCCCCTTGTTTAGATGCACCTTGCTGTAACCTGAATATAGCGAGCAGTGTCTAAAGAAAGGGGCGTGGCCACAATTAAAACGAAAGCATGGTATGGGACGCTTTCACTGCAAAATAAAAAAAAGATTTTGTAGTGCGGCCGCTAAAGTTAAAGAGGACCGTGCTGACAGATACAATAAATAAAGAAGTCCTGCCGTTATAGTTACAGTGGACCACGCGGGCAGATTAAATAAATAAAGAAGCGTGGCCGCTATATTTAAAGTGTACCACACTGCTAAAGTAAAAAAATATAGAAGCGCACCCGCAATAGTTAAAGTGGACCACCATCACTAATTAAAATATAAAAGCGGGTGGCATGCTACATGTAGGAAAGCACGTCATGGGTGGACTAGGGGATAATCATTAAAGAAAATAGTGCCCACAGACTAGATAAAGTAGACGTGCAACAACACAAGTAAAAAGTCCAGTCCTCATGAGAGGTTACAAATGCAGATAAGGCAGTACCAAGGAGGGACTACTAAGCCTATTCATTAATCAAATGCAATCATTTAGAAAGGACAGTAACAGGAGACAATTGAAAATGGGCAGAGCTTCAAGTCCCTACCTGAATACAGCTTGCCTCGCAGAGCCGCGCATGCGCTGCCCAGGCTCAACCTACAAAGCAACGCTTTTCACTGTAGCCGCTGTTTCTCAGAGATGCTTACCTGTGCTTGGTATTCAGTACACAAATAAGCATTGGCAAGCTCACTACCATTCAGTACAAATGTCAACCTTGCTGACTTTGCCAATGCTTGTTCTTTTCATCTGTGTGAATTCCTGTGCACGTTTAGAAAGCAACTGAAAGCTTGGATTTTTACACATCCCATTAGCCCTTGGGCTCTCTTCATGTAGGTTCCAGTCTCATGCCCTCTTTCGTTGCTGCTGGGATCCTGGTTTAGACACAAATGCGCTTGCAGAAAAGTCAAAATCGCCATATATTCTAAATCGGAACAGTGTGCTTGCTTAGGTAGTACTTGCATTTCGTTAAAGCAGACATCTTATGATTTGGGTATTCTCCTGTCGGTCAGAAAAGCCATTAACTCTTCATTTGCCAAGTGCATGAAACCTACCCCAGTGCTTGCAGTTCTTGTCTAGGGCTTTAGAGCTCTGTAAGTGCTAAAGAAATAGAAGTGGCATGAATGTGCCCATTCAAAGAATGGGTCTAGCCTGCTGATGTGTAAAGAAGAGAGCAAAGGATTCACAGGTCTGTGTGACAATCAGGAACAAGGGAGTGAGCAGCGTCCTAGGTTCATCCTAAGAGACCCAGGTGGTGGCATTGCAGTCCGTGCCACCCTGGAGCAGCCGCTCTCGGTGCTAGTTAGGTATGTTATCAATGCACTTACCAGGAAGTGGTGGCGGGTCTAGCAGTGTTTACCGCACGTTTGTATGTTTGTTTGCACAGTGCACATCACAGATAATAAATAGGCTACATTGATTCTCCATTTAAAAGAAGCGATGGGGGTGGGATTTACAATGGCTACGGTCGGAATTATTAAACTGCTTAACCAGGAACCAGATGGACTAAGGATTAAAGGTGTTTAAGAGCATAAACCCAATCTGATTTACACAAGTCTTTAATCCCACCTCTTTCTTTACTTGTCCAGTCATTGAATAGAGCTGTAATCAGTTGATGGGCCTACCGCAAATGCGTTATGTTTGCCATGTTACCGAGTCCCGAAGCAATGAAATTTGGGTCTAAATCCCAGCTTCAGCACTAGAACAGATGTGTGATCCTGGGCACCACCTCTCAGTTCCCGCAAGACAATTTCTGTCGGAACTATTAACACAACAAAATAAAAAAAATTGCATTTAATGAAGGCAAAAAAAAATAAAAAATCATATCAAACTCCCAATCGGCAATTATGAATCACTCCACAAGCATAGAGACAGTTCAGTATCAATGAGTGCAATGCACCCTACACTGACAATGAATTAGTTCTCCTAAGACAGGTCCTGTCGCACAAGCAAATGCATGTAGATTACAAAATTGGTATATAGTGCGTGGTTTAAGTGCTCACTGTCAATTTCTTTAAATATATCCTGCAAGTGGGAGGTTCAAATTTTTGAAAGAGTGACTCAGACTTAAATTTTTCTATGAACAATGCAATAAGTGCTATTGAGTTGGGAAGTGAAACACGCGCAACCGCGCTAATTTGTAACATGATACATAACAGATGGCATCACGTAAGGAATGCAGCTGCGACAATGCTCGCTCCTGAGACCCATAGGCCATGGGAGGGAACATTTCAACAAAAGGTGGGACGAGCACACGCCTTCGGCCATTTGCGTACTTTCTTTTTTTGAAAGACACACGCTATGGCCAATGAAATCTGTGGGAGTTAACTAAATCCCACGGAGAAGTCTGTGGGAAGTTTGGAGTCCTTACTATAAGCCTAGCAGTGCAGCGCATGCGCGCTGGCTCAGGCGAGACCTAAACATGAAACTGGGATGAAATAGCCAAGTACAAGGTCGGTGGTATCATGATTACTGTACACCTAACAACATCACATCTGATCTGCATGGAGGAATCAATAAAATCCTCTGTCCCTGAACCTATGAGAGCTACAAAACAGCATTCTTGTGTGTGTTTTGAGATTTGTGTGGCCCCCAGCTTCTTAGTACTCATCTATGAGGTATTTAGCATCCTTTACGCCACGTCTGGCATCTCACTGCTTGTTATAGTTATATTGAGGAATCAACTGTTATAATAATACAGCACAAGCTAATTTGTTTCACAAGCCAAGGGAGATCCACCAAATCAAGAAAGAGTAAATGAGTAAGTCATCTAAATGACTTTAGCTCTAAACCTGGATACCCCTGATTTTTAGAAACTGTCCAATTACTTATGCATAGATGTTGTAAATGGATAACACAAGGATTGAACATTACTGCAAACTGTGGCTCAAGTGTAGGTATCTGGATCTGAAGCATTGCATCTTGACGAATTGCCTGCATATGCACAAGAAGTAAAAGACCTACCAAAAGTTTTAACTCACATGCCCCGGAGACAAGAGGGGGTAGAATGCAGTATTCCTAGGCTAATGGTATTGTAAGTTACTTACCCTCATAAGTCCAAGTTGACAAACAGTGACCATTATCACACATCGAAAAACAAATTGTGATTGTTGGATTGCATGAAGTAAACTCAGCCACGGGTAATTAGTTTATTCAGACCATCTTTTTTGCCCACCATGCCACCTCAGGCAGTAACCAGGCATATGAAAATCAGCCATGATGCTGCTGAAATAGGAATATGGTAGTTGAACTTAGACCAGAAAGTGACCATAACCCTCTATGTGTAACGCATCATTGGTGGAAGAATGGTAGCACCAATGCAGTGGAGGTGAATTCCACGCTACCTGAAGTATTCCCCTCTAATGACATGCGTAGGCTTAAGTGGAGCGCGGTTAAGACTAATGAAAAGGCAATTGATAGCATTGATAATCTGCTGTCCAAAGTTATACTGGAGATCGAGAGCCGTGGGATCACTGACCCAGGTATCTCGCCAATCACTGATCTCCACGAAACATTCTTTGAGGGATTACGCTTGTTTTTTCTCAAACCAATTAGGAAAGGTAAAAGACCCCCCCCAAAGCGTTTACGATGGTATAACAGCGATTGCAAGAAAGCTAGAACTAATCTAGTCTCAGCTCTTTCCAGTGGTAGTACTAATTACGTAAGGGAAGCCCGTCATTTATATAAAAAATGCATAGGCTTGGCTAAAAAGAACTGGGACGAGCTCTATTGGTCTGACCTAAAGGATGCTAGTGATGCCAGGGACACGCGACTATTTTGGAATATCATTAAGTGGGGCAGGGGTGGGTTACCTGACAGACCCTTAAACCATGTTTCGCAAGAAGAATAGGTAAACTATTTTAGACCCCAATACGGATGCGACCCTCAGACAATCCCTACATGGGAGAAATCCCTTGTTTTTTTCTCTGATGGTCCTTTCAGTACTAAAGATGCACTAATGGCTTTGGGATCTGTAGCAGCTGGACGAGCTCCAGGACTTGATGGGATTCCAGCTGATCTCTTCCTTCATAACAAAAAGTCCTGGAGTAAATATATTGCCTTATTGGCAAATGCTATTGCTGTAGGTGCCCCAGTTCCTAAATCCTGGGGGGGGGCTGTCATAATCCCCGTGTTTAAGAAGGGTGACAGAACCCTCCCTGGGAATTACAGACCAATCAGCTTGATCGATACAATTCAGAAGATCATAGGGAGGATGATACTGAATCAGCTTTTAGTGTGGGCTGAAGATAATATGATTCTGTCTCCCTTTCAAGCTGGTTTTCGCAAGTCAACCAGCACATTGTACCAGGTTTTCCGTTTCGTGCAACTCCACTGGAAAGTAGTTACTTTGGGGAAAGGCAGCCTCTATGTAGCCTTTGTGGACTTGAGAGCTGCCTTTGACCTTGTGCCTCGCCATCGGTTGTGGGCAGTCCTTGACAAATTAGGGCTCCCCGTACAAATTTTGACCTTGATAAAGAGGCTCCACGAGGCTAATTTTGCTAAAATCCAGTGGGGAGGAGCGGGTGAGGTCACTACAGAGTTCCCGGTTGAACGGGGAGTGCGGCAGGGCTGCACCATGGCTCCTACGTTGTTTTCCCTATACATTAATGGGATAGTCCAATCTATGCTTAGTGTTACCACTGATGCTCCGAAGCTTGCTGGAGTTATTACTCCGATATTAATGTTTGCGGATGATACGTTAATCGTATCAAAAACCCCAAGTGGCTTACAAAGAGCTCTATTAGTCTTTGAGGATTTTTGCCTTGGTCCTGGTTTGGAGGTAAAGGTGGCCAAGACGAAACTCATGGCTTTTAATCCGCACTCAAGCTTTGGAGGGAGAAAGTTCTTCTTGGATGGGCAACCAATTGAAATGGTTTCCAACTTTGTTTATTTGGGCATACACATAACAACTAGTAACAAATGGGACAAGCATATAGAGGTAGCCGCCCTGAAGCTTAGGCAAATCTCAGGAACACTAATTAGAGAGCACAAAACATCTTTTACTAGGCCCATAAAACCTGTGCTCCAAGTCTACGAGGCAAAGGCCTTAGGTTCAGTTTTATACAGGGCAGAACTATGGGGGTTTAACCGGCTGGTTTCTTTAACCCTAGCCGAAAATTCATTCCTCCGTAGTATAACAGGACTCCCCCAGAGCTCCTCTATGGTTCCTGTAAGGTATGAGCTTGGTAGGAAGGCCATCGTGGACATTGCCAGACTTCGTCCGGTTTTATACTGGCGAAGGCTATGGACTACTCCCGAGCTCTCCTTGTATGCAAAAGGGCTTATGGATGTCATAGATCTAGACGTTTTCCACAAGATTGACTGGCTGAGGCAGCTACGCCAGACCTTGACAGTTTTGGGCATGGCGGGGTTATGGTGCGACCCTGCAACTGCACAGTTTCCCTCTAAGAAAATTATAAAAGCTATTTATTGGGAACAAGTTGACCACCAGGTATGGAGTGGAGCAAACCCCAACGGGATGGCTGGTCGCTACCTAGAGGTGAAGACCACGCCCGTCCTTGAGTTATATTGGGACCTGATTACGAAACCCAGAGACAGCAAGCTCTACTTCCAGCTGAGAGCAGGCTCCCTACCACTCAAATCTCTTACAGGCAGGTGGTCTAGTCCTCGAGAGGAAATCTGCCCTGCTTGTGGGCCACAGACAGAATCTATTGCCCATTTCCTGTTTGTTTGCCCAGTACTAGTCACTCCCAGACGAGTGTGGCTGACACCTTTGTGTAGAAACTTGGGCACAAGGAGCAGTGCTGTTGCTTTAAGAATTTTATGCACTAGCACTTCGCCAACTATCTCTATACCTATAGCCAAATTTTTGGGTTGGGCATGGACCTTAAGGGCGCAAGCCTGTAAACACCAGAAACATCCCCTTCATCCAGCCCAAATTGTTGCAACACAGTCTGAAATTACGCCTACTGGTTCTTCATAATTCTGTAGTTGATGGGGGTTTATTAATCATGTATTAGTAACTTCGTTGTTATATTGACTTGTTTAATGCTTTTAAAAAAAAAAAATTTTTAACATATTTATTGATGGTTTCTAAAGTTTTAATGGATTTTATATGTCATGTCTGGATTTATGTTTGTGTCTTTTATGATTTATTTTTTAAATCGAATAAAGACTAATGATGAAATAGGAATAGTCCAGCCCTAATTGCCAGGTCAGGTCCCCTCTGAAAGGAAACACAAGCAACCCGGAGCAGGAGTTGTTTGTATTGCCATCTGACGAGGATTTGGCCTCATGAGTTAAAAGTGATGGACTGGAATGCTATCCTGAGTGATTGACAGTGGCTGCGATTAATTCAAGTATTCCTTTAACCACTTGGTTATATACTGCATTATAACACATAGGCAGTGTATTGTCAGTTATTTAGATGCTAATGTTCTTATTGCTGCCCTACAGTGGCAATGCCGATTAATAGCATAGTGGCCAAGTCTACCGATTTAGGTGGTAGGCTTACACATTTGGTGACTCCTTCTGCCTCCTGATTATGAGCCACATAGCCCGAGGTTCAGTCAACTGCCAGAGACAGATCTGACTTTTTACCAATAGGATTTGTTCTATGAGCCTGCTGCCTATGGTGCCTGAGGGTTACAATATCTATGGCCTGCCGAGCTCTCAAGCAGATCAGCATGCCATTCCATTGTTAAATATAGATGCCTACTACTAGATTTACTCTGTGAGGCCACCAGTGCAGGCACTAAAATATGACAGCACAATCCCATACTCTGTGGCCATCTGAGGCTGCAGATTGTATATAAATAAGACAACAGGTGACACTGGTGAGAAACATTTTTATTTAATGCAGTTTTTAGTGTGAGAGTGATGACACTGGTTCAGAGTCGATAGACTCTTTTCACGTTTATTTCCTTCTATGTTCCCTGGGACCAGGCAGACCTTTAATTTACAAATTGGAAATTGGGGCATGAACATGAGTGGCCATGGCCGACTGGCACTGGGCTTCAGGGACCATGAGTTTAACGACCCGTGGGCCGGGGCGGCTCCTCCGTTAAGGTGGTGGAGGAGCATCACTCTACTAAAAGATTGCCCCAGATGGAAAAATGGAATGATAATAAAAGTTAATTTATCACCATTTTATTTTATTAAAAAAAACATCCCGAGCCCAGCATCATGACGGGGGGCGGGGCTTTCTGATTTCTACTGCTGCCAGTTAGGCAGCAGCAGAAAGAAGTGATAGACAGGGCATTTATGTTTAAAATGAACATGTCTTTTTGGCCAGCCAAAGTTAGACCGGCCAGCCAGACATGCGCATTTCAAACTTCTCTAACCCAGCTGCCTTAGACAGCTGGTTTAGAGACAGAAAAGGGCTCCAGTGTCCTCTGGAGCGGTGAGAAAGGCCACTCCTTCCAATCCTGGCACTGCTCTCATGCAGCATGGTAGCACCCCCAGGATTGGTTACTGCAATTTCCCGGAGCCTGTCTGCCTAGAGACCCAAGCAAAGAGGAGGACGATGCATCAGGAAGGTAAGTGGGATTTTTGTAATCTTGTTTTTTACTTTTTTATTTGTTTCCCCGCCCTCTTTACATGCCAGCCGCCACTGCCTCTGGGCAGACAACAGGCAGCAACCCTGCCCATCAAGTGATGACAGCTCAGCAACTGGAATAGGCACGTGCAGAAATCATCGGAAGGTGGCTACAACCCTACATACATAGGAATCTGGCATACCCACATTGTGTCTCACAACGTCTTATTGATCCAAAGAGTGGAGCACACTGTAGGGTTAGGTAGTGAAACATATGAATCTATAATTCCACAGTACCTGGTGGCAATATAAGAATACAGAATGACTGACATTTGTCATGCTAATTGTTGTTATAGCTAGTTAGTACATCTACAGCATACAATCTGCTATTTGTACAGCAACTCTTCCCTGTTTGGCAGCACAGGGCTATCCTTTCTTCTAGCACAATCCTTTCAACAGCTGACGTCTACATGGTTAATGCACATTATAACAACATGTTTCACATGAATTTGAAGTAGGTGGCATAAGAGCCCCCTGACATGTTATTTTCTTTTTTGCTTTCTATTCTGTTAAATATTAAACATGTGATTGCTGATCAAATATAAAAATCCTGGACCTGTCTTTTCTAATTTCTGCTTCCCTATTCATCAGTACAGTTTCTGAAAGTGCACAATGACAATACAAAAGATCTTAACATCAAAGCAGGCAAACATTCGCATGATAGGTGTAGCTCTGCATAATTCACTCGTTCCTGAGGCACAAGTGATCAAAAGCCGAAAAACAGTAACATTTAGCACTCTGGGTTTTGCTTTTATTAATTAAACTCGATTCCTTCAGGAAATCACCGAGTTGCCCGTGATCAATGCAATGTCATTAAGGCCGTGCCACCTCATGATAGATGAAAGTTGTGTGTCAGCTTGTGTTTTCTAATGTAACTCTGTTTGCTTCTTGTCATCTTTTTCATTCTTTCGTCTATGAATCTAATAAATCACGAAGCTACTGAAGAAAGTACACAAATGCTTTATGGGAACAAACACATTTTTTATTCTGAGACAGACCTCCATTTAGAAAAAAAAGAACGACTGGGTACCGTTTATAGTTATGATAGTGAGTTGGTCTATAAATCCAGGTGGCATCACCAGCTGGTGAGATAGCTCAGTTTGCTTGGCACTTGGCCAGACCCAAGTAGACCTAAACCTCAAATCCTGGCAGGGAAAACTGAACCCAGTGGAAATCGATACACAAAAATGTCAGTGTTGCGGAAGTGACATCCCCCATCCTTTGAACGCAGATGGTGTCATGGGGTAGACTCCATGCCCTACGTTTAACCCCATATTAGACACCTCTTCTGGTGAGAGTGGAAGCTATAGAAATGAAACATGACTTTTAAAACCTATTGGTAATGTTATCACCTTTGAGACTCGCAGCTGCAAGGGCATTGCCATGACATTCTCACTGATGTACATGACTCAGGCTTTCATCTTTGTTCATTAAATAAATATGATTGATATGGTTAATAATAAAACCAATTACTTGAGTCCCTAATTATAGCTGAAATTGTAGTGACCATTAAAGAAATTACCTTCATCATTCCTACTTTTTTCTCAACTGGGTGACGCATCTCAGAGGAGCGGATACAGTGGCCCCACGAGACTCACCGTGGAGACAGCCCAGCAGAAAAATGTGGGCATCCCTAGACAAGTATCTAGACCCTTATGACCCGCCCTGAAAAACTACCAGATTAGCAACCCTTATTAGACAATAGCGAGTAGGCTAATTCTCCCTATATGCAATATCTCTTCTCTCTCTCCTCTCTGGTCCCTCTTCCTGTCCCTCTCTTTGCTTTCTCTCACCCATAAGTGGACAGTGGTTGGGGGGCAGCCAAAATAGACAAACTGTACTACAATTAACACAGTCAATGTGGACTGCCCTGTAACAGCAAGCGATGCAGAGTACATGTTATATGTTATATGAATGCGATATGTTATATGTTTAAATGTCATATGCTGTTTAAAAAAAAAAAAAATAATCTACTGAAATCAAAAAAAGAAACATCTCTAAAATTGTGGAGCACTGATATTTTACTGTTGCCTCTCTTGATACAGAATTTAACTTTAAATGTCCAACTTCATCCAAGAGAAGCTATAAATGCTTTTTAAGAACTTGTATGCTACCACAGGGCCAAGGCTGGCAAATTGTAAAAAAAATAAAAAACGGGAACATGAAATTAAGTATAATAAATCTGCATATGGTGAAACCAACTGCATTTATTTGTATTTATGATACTTGTTAATAGATACATCTGTATAGTAGTACGTCCTGTGAACAGCAATAACAACAGATGTGAAATGTCATGACATGGCTTTATTAATGCTATTTATTACATACAAGCTATGTGCCATTTTTATCAATGTGTTGCATCGCCCTTGAGCCACACAGGAGTGGTGCAAGGACGACACAGTGCTAAAGTAAAATTTATCGAGCCACGCAAGGCCACCTTGCATGGCACCTGCATTGGCTTGATAAATCTGAAGTAAGACAATGCAGCGCAAAGTCGCTGCAGCGCAAGGCGCTACTTTGCGTTTGCAGCTCAAAGTCGCTGCAGCGCAAGGTGCTACTTTGCGTTACTCTGCCCCAGGAAAGCTTTCCATTATTGGAGTGTGGGTGTTCCCACGCACCCAACCATGGATTTTCACACATTCCCGGATTTGCCATTAGTGGTAAATCTAGGAATGCGTCAAAATGCTACGCCTTCCTAGCTGAGGAGCAATAGGGAGAAATATCTTTATTTCTCTTTGTTGCTTCTTCTTTCTATGTATACTGCATTCTGCACTTAGGAAAAGGAAAATACCCCTGAGGGTTGTTTTTGTTTAGGAAGCTGCCCCTTCCTGCACAAAAACAATCCTGCCTACAATCTGGCCACCTGCATTAGCACTAGTTAGGCAAAAGGGTGCAAGCGCATGAAAAGGACAGGGACAGCAATAATGTTAAGTACGGCACATTCTTGTTCTTTCCCTTTCACGCAGCCCAGCAAGTTGGCTTACTGCACTGCACTGCACTGCACTGCGCTGCGCGAAAGTTTGATAAATCTGCTCCCAGAGGCGGCCTTAGGCATGTGCAAGCTGTGCACCTGCACAGGGCCACCAAACCCCAGGGGCCACCACGAGGAATCAGATACAATACATATTCGTGAAGGCCCCTGGCAGGGATTTGGCGCATGAACTGCTGAGGCACGCTGAATGGTTGTTCTTATACTCTTTTCCTTTCTAACCCAGTCTCGTCTTTGTGTGGGGTCGGCCTTGTTTCGGGCTCTTCTGGTAGGTCTTGTGCTTGTTTAGAACTTTTTTTCCAGGAGAATCGAGCTTGTTTTAATAGTCCAGATCTGGCACCTCCGGAGGCTCGCATGCGCGCGCATGCGCAGTGCCCGCGAGTCCTGCAGCGAAGGGGTTACAGAAGCACCACGCATCACTGGCGGCAGGAGGGGTGGCAGCACCCATGCCCGGCGTGCAGCGAGCAGCACCGAGACCGGCCGAGGCCATGCACCGGCGCGCCTAGAGTCCCTGGGCAAGAAAGGCCGCCTTGCAGAGGATAGCATACCAGTGTGCAACCTTTGGTGCCAGCTGCGAGGTGAGCAGCCCGAGGGTCAGGGCATGGGGAGGGGGAGTGAGGAGGTCAGCGTGTGCCACTGCAGAGTGAACCCGAGGGAAGGTGAGCCATTGGACGAGGGTGTGGGGAGCCCTGGGGAGGAGGGCAGATCAGGCGTAGGAATGTATCACAGCCCGTGGGGGTGAGGAGCCGGGGCGTGGGGAAGGTTGGGTGAGGATGTTATTGTAGATGGTGTGTGCTTTGGGTCTGGGTGGAGGTAAGCCATGTGAGGTGGCGAGCTGGAGGTATTCTGGTGGTCATGGGAAGGGAGGGCATGATGAATCGTGAGAGAGAGCCTCTCTCTCACGATTCATCTCTGAGAGGGCGCGGGTCGGAGAGGTGGTCACCGTGCACCAGGGGTAGGGAGTGGTACAGATCGGCGCTGTATGTTGAGGGAAGAGTGAGTCAGGAGTGTAGGGGCGGTGTTTACTTGTGGCTGAGGGGAGGCATGGTGACTTTTGGAGGTGTAACTTGGGAGGCACGGTCGTATTGGGGGGAAGAGGAGAGCAGGGTACGAGGTGTTAGACGTAATGTTAAGGATTCATTAAAATGATTACAATTACTTATCAACAATCATGAAAACAGAGTATGAAGCTGATACTTGTGATCTAATGAGTGGATCTGCCTGCACAAATCTTTTAAAACATTGAGTGTTCGAATGTACTTGGCATTCGGTTATGTCTGTTTATATGGTGTTGAGGCAGACATGAAATGCAAGCACCTATGGATGGACGCCTGGAATAGGATGGCAGTGCCTACCCATGTTAACTCAATCTAATGCCCTTTTGCAGAGACCTTGGTAGGAGACTGGCTTCTTGATCATTTCTTTAATTACATTCCAGTGCTTGTCATGTGACTAGCAGAGAAAACTAGTTTAACTAGTCCTCAGTTTGCAATTGGTGAAGCAGCCTTCTCTGTCCATACTAGGGGCATAGTTACCATTGGTTCAGCAAGTACAGTGGTACTGAGACCCAAAACCCTCAGGGGCCCATTGAACCCTGATATTTGCTATATTTTACTTCCTGAGCAGCAGCCAAAGGGGCCATTTTCCTTGTTTATGCCACGGCCCATGGGGTCGTTGGTACGCTGTGCTAGTGATTCGTACATCTGCTTGAAAGTTGTCTCCTGACTGGATGTTCCTTGCACATTAATTTTGCTTCAGTGAACCTCTAGTGCCTTTTCATAGCCTTAGGACTCACTGTAATTAATCCTTGTTTAATAGGTGCTCTGAAAGCGAGCAGAACTGGTTGCTGGAATATGGCACTATACAAGAAACCTTAATTAAATATATTGTATTTTGTCTTTTTACAATGTGGTAAAGTGGACGAGTCTTTGGTTACCTGTAGGCTGTCTTCAGGATCAGTTAGTGACGTACTGAGACAGGTCTCTGTGTGCCATGATTTCAAGGTAGCTTACTCTCTTCCTGCTAAGGTCACTTCCCAAATAGATCATGAACTATTCTCCAGGCTCTACTGTTCTCAGTGGACTGAGAAAACAGACCTTGTATGCCAAGTCACATGATCTACCCTATAGTTTTATAACACTCTTCAATAAACCTTCCATATGTGGCTAGTCCTCATAATGTGTCATACATGTAGTGGGAAGGGTAATTACTATCAATCAATCAGGGTTTGTAAAGCTCAGCTGCTTCACACATAAGGGTCTCGAGGCGGTGTGGGATTCATGCTGCTGGATCATGCTGCTTGTTGGTTGAACAGCGAGGTCTTGTGGTCCTTCCTGAACTGCTGGAGCGATGGTGAGGCTCTAAGGTGCAGGGGGAGGGTTTTCAGGTCTTCACTGCCATGTGGGAGAAGTAGCGGCCTCCACTGTTTTATCAGCGGCTGCATTGGGTGGCTGCTAGGGAGATGGTTCTGGAACATATTTTCCTGGTAGGTTGGTGGAAATTCACTAGTTCATTAAGGTATGCTGGTCCTTCATTGTGTAGTCCAGGGAAGACATGGCTTGGCAGTTTGGGCTGGACTGTTCCCATGAGGCACAGGGTCAAGGCTGATTTGCATATGGCCATGTCTGAACTGTGGTGGTGTGGTGAGCAAAAAAACGATGGATTTAGGCCCAGATCTCTGTACTGGGGTGAATTTATGACATTGTTCTGCATTCTGTCCATCAACTGTTGTTTTTGCAAGAAAATAAAAATGACACATCAAAATCTTTCAGCAGCCGCCACTGCTGATTGTCTTTTTTTCCCTACCCACTGCTAGCCTCGCCCGCTGCATTGCAAGCAAAATGAAGAGAATTAGAGTACACAAATCTGGTTATTCGAAACGAAAGAGAAAGGTGGCTCAGCAGGCTTTCGTAGTGTCACAGGAAGGAGCAATCCTGAACTTTATCACCCAAGGGAAGCCTAAAGATGGAGAATCCTCTGGCCAGAGTACTGCTGATGCACTCGGTAAAACAGGCGCTGACGACCATAAAGAAGAACAAAACAATGATGATATCCATGAGCAGAATGATACTCATGAGCAGACCAATGAAAATGAACAAGGTGACTCTGAAATTGATACAAACATGCAGCAATTACCAACTCAGGATGAGGATTATTACAAAAGACCCTCAGATAGAGAAACTCAAACATCATTCATCGGTCCATCAACATCTGGCATTCTGAAGGAGGTTCAGAGTTTACAGACGGATGATGCTGGTATTGAAAAGGAAGCCAAAGAGCAAGACCATGTTACAGACCCGTGTTCTGAATATGATTTATGTGATTGGAGGGATCCTGCTTTGTGGCCGAACTCTCTTACAGACGCGCAACGTGTTTTTCTTGTTGAAAGTGGTCCCTCCAGAGACCCAGATTCTAAAACAAAGTATCCAGGTGATGAGCACTCAAAAAGTAAACGTCGTTTTTCTGTTACCATGTTACTGGTCATCTAACGCCTTTTCTGGACGTTTTATTAAAACACCTTCCTGAGCTCCGCCCCGCCCGGACCCCCTCTTCTGGGGCCCCCTACCTGCGCTCCCTGCACAGGGCCACCATGAGCCTAGAGCCGCCCCTGCTGCTCCCTATGCCTTCAAAGTTAAAGTCAGAACTCATTATTTCCAGCCCTGGTGTCGGCTGCTATTAAAATCATTTTTATGTAAACTACATTAAATAATCATTGCATTTGAAGACAGAATCCGATGCAGTGGGACATGTATTATTAATTCTCTGTCACACAGTAATTCAACCTGCATATCCAAAAAGCCGCATAGTCAAATGTGTTTTTTTCCATCTATTTCAAGTACCCAACAATCACTGCACATTTATTAAACGTATTTAAGTCGAGAACTCCTTGAGTCTCAACCATAAATTCAAAAAACAGAGGAGCTGTGAAATCAAGAGGGGAGCAGATGTAAGTGCAAGGGGTAAACATGTTGCTCACGGCTTCACAATGGGTTTGGACGGAGAGAGGGGCTATAGGGGGGTGGTAGGCAGGGGGGTTGATGTGAAAAAGGGAAAGACGGAGCAGAATAGGTATTGCTGGTAAATGCTGAGCAGTTTAAAGCAATCATGGCGTAGGAGCACTTTGACGAGGGTGTCTGTTGACCCTTCTCGTATACACAAGCATAGGAGCAAGCCTGCTATTTAATGGCTTGATTGCATTGTCTGAAGTCACAACATGAGTAAACTTGTCTTCATTTTGTTTTACTCCTGTCTTTGGAGCTTAAACCTGCAACAGAACTAGCTCCTTGTCTTGCATAGTTCTCTAGAGGTTGATGTATTATGTGCCATAGAGCATGAGATATGAATCATTGACGCTTTCAATAAAAGGCCATTTTAAGGATTTTTATGGCTCCAGGCAACCCGAGTTTTGGGGCCTCCTGTACAGACCATCTTTAAATGTAATACATATTTTTAGCTTATTCAAGTCCTTGTGATACCAATAATAATGATTTATACATAAAAAATAGTTGCGGCCAAAAAATGCCGAAAAGCTCAGACTGCCTGGAATTTGCCCACCAGCTGATGAGCACCAAAGGAAAACTAGAGCATCTATTGAGCCGGGTAGTTTCTTTTTCTGCAAGTATCTATATTTTGTTTTGTCCAGAGACAACAAACTGTCTGACCAAACTGCTTTTCCAGTTGTAAGTATGAATGTTTTACAGACAAATGCATTATTATTTAAATACTTATAGAGCATGTGCAGTCACACCCTCTCGGGGCTTCTCAGAGCTTTTAGCAGCAAAAGTGTCTCCCAACTCGGATGGAGTCAAAACAAGCTCTAAGTTGTCTGTGAAAGGGGAGCAGAGAAGTGTAGAATCTCAGATGTTCCGGCAGAGCATTCCAAAGCTTAGGGCCAAGAAAAGCGAGGGAGCAGCCTCCCATGCGTGTAGGTTTGATCTTAGGGACAGTGCACAGAGAGCGATTGCTAGAGCGCAATTATCGAGTGGGCGTTACGATTTTATCAAGCAATTGAGGTGGTGGCGGCAGTCCCAGCGCTGGCTCAAAACATGGCGATTCCCCAGGGTATAGCGGAGCCTAGCCATAGTTCTGTTCACTTCCGTCTGGTGTGGTTATTTGTGTATATGGTAGAATGCATGGTAATCTCAGCGCCAGGATACCCGTTGGGTGATTGTGCGCTTTATAAGACTGGCTTACATTAAAAGACATAGCACAAGGCCTTAAATTAGAAACATTTTTCAACATTAAGCCAATGGAGCTTACGACGAACAGAAGTAGCCAAGGTATAGTTTGGCAATCAGTATATAAGCCTAACTGCTGCATTTTGCACCATCTACAGGTGTTTTCATGGTGGCTTTATCGATCCCCAGGTAAAGGATGACATTGTAATCCAGGTGGGAGAAAATAGGAGCCTGGATGATGGATCTTAGGCCAGTTACAGGAAGCATCCAAATACAATTCTGCAACCATTTCAAAGTTACGAAACAGGTCCCAGAGATACAAGCCACCTACGACTTCATGGAGAGCTTAGAATCCTCTAATAAGCCTAAGTCCTTAAATTGCAGAACAGGAATGGGAGTATCCCCCAGACCAAATGGCCAGTGCTGTGGGCCCCAGACACCTAGATTCTTCCCTAAGATCAACACCTCCATTTTGTCACCATTCAATTTCTGTGGGTTGTCACCAATCCATAAGGATACCCAGACCAGGCTGGAGTTAAAAAACGTGGAACTGTGGTCCTGAGCAGATAATTTGGGTATCACCCGCGTAAGAGAATAGAGTAAGACCTGAATTTTCCACCAGGTCGGGCAAAGGGTGCACATAGAAATTGAAAAGTGTTGGGCTCAAGGCTCACCCTTTAGGAACCCCAGAGGTTAAAGCATAGCCCACAGATGAGAAACTGCCCGCAGAATCCTGAAAGGTGCTGTCATGTAGAAAAGAAGAAAACCAAGACAGCCCTGTTCCCAGCCTCTCCATAAGCATGTTGTGGGACACAGTATCGAAGGTAGCGCTGAGATCAAGTAAAATCAGTGCTGGTGTCTTGTCCTCATCTATGAGCCATCGAAGATGTTCTATAACTCCCAGGAGGGAGGACACAGTACTGTGCCCCATGTTAATCTCTGATAGGGAGTCATGTTTGTAATTCTGAGACTCTACCAAGCAAGAAAGTTGAGTATAGACAAGCTTTTCAAGAATTTTCATCAAGATGGGGAGAAGAGAAATACGTCTATATTTAGACCAGTTGGTGGGATCCAGGTTGTGTTTCTTCAAAAGAGGAAGAACCATAGTATGTATCCATGCTTTGAGTATAAGACCTTCCTGCAGTGAGCAGCTAAGAAGTCTAGCCTTAGGTAGCATGGTATCAGGGTCTAGCAGGCAAAGCTTAGCGGGAGGGATGGGGTTCTTAGGAGAGCCTAATTTTTTTTTTTTTTTTTTTTTTTTTTTTTTTTGTCCTCATCTCACCTATAAACTGCTAGCAGGACATAACCGGTCAGTTTTAATAATGGGGCACCCTCCGACCGCCTGCCATTGTTTAGGTTATCCAACCAATCCCCTTTTGTCGTCCGGGATTTAGGTGTTAATCATAGGACCATGGTATTTATCGACCATTAGCAACTGCAGAATGGAATCACCAGAGTCTCAATTCCTGGCCCAGACGAACAAAGGGTGCCCAAAGTGAAGGAAGGCTAGGGCTGGAGCTCATAACATCTAACCGGGCCATAGCCAGTGCTGATTTTAACCAATCTTCTACTTTCGGGGGGAGGGGGTCTTTCCACCTGAAACATATCTCCCTTCGGGCCAGCAAAATCAAACATAATAACAGCCCTCTGAGTGGTTGAGCCAAACAAGCAGTGGACACCTGGTCATTGGCAAAAAAGATCAGAGAGCCGTTCAACACGATATCTATTCCGAAGGTCATACATAAGTATCTGCACACCCCTTCCCAATATTTTCCTAATTCAGCGCATTCAAAAAAGATGTGTACGTCGTTGGCTTTAGGGAGGGAGCACCTGGGGCATCTCGGCTCCGGGTCTGGGGCAAATTTCGAGATCTTCTCCGGAGTATAGTAAATTCGATTGGAAACAAAAAAGTGATTTCTCTTCAGACTGGCAGATTTAGTGTATTTATAAAGCAGGGTCATGGAGGGTTCCAGGAGGCTCCCAATATCCGGTTCAAAAGGAGAGTCATTCCAGGCTGAAACCTGATGAGGAATACCAACGTCATCTGCGTTGATCAGGAGCCTGTACCAGATAGAGATTTCCTTCTTAAGATATTGAATGTTCTTGAGAGCATCTACCACCTCACCATTTCCCCTTAGGTTCTCCTTCTCCGTTTCAAACCATGATTTTAGTTGAATAAACTTGAACCTCGAGAACCCCGAGCCTATTCTTGCTTTCAATACCTCCCAAGGATGTATGCCATTTTCATCCCCCAACTCAGACCAAGTCGCGACCCCGGCTCTTTTAATTGGGAGTGCCATACTATCCTGGAGGCAGGGGGGGGGTCCCCGGAGAGTCCCAGATCGGTGCCTGATCGGAGTAGTAACCTATCCCACATTTGGAGCGGATGAAATACCAGACCTCCAAGGCATTTTTGATCACCTTCAGCCTTACTCGTTTGAAGAATTTTGGGGCGCCAAACTTGTAGAGAAACCCTGCTTTATTCCCCCCGCCTTCAGTGCTGACCGACTCCCCCAACAACTTACCCCAGGCACATGCAGTTGGTACCCCTAAAAGCATTCTGATAGCCTTAAATTGAAAGGCAACCAGATAGCAGCGAATATCTGGAAGGGCCAATCCCCCTTTTGCTAGGCGGCGCCTCAATTTTTTCCAAGATAGCCTAACGCCCTTCTCACCCCAGATGAAACTCCCGATTTTACTTTGTGCCTTTGAGATAGAGTGTTTAGGGAAACCTAGAGGAACCGCGTTGAACAAGTACGTTAATTTCGGGAGGATAGTCATTTTAACTAAATTCACCTTCCCGATAGTCAAGGGGAGGTTCCTCCACCTTGCAAACAGCTGGTCAATTTCATTTATTATTTTCCCTATATTAATAGATGGAATTTTCCCCAGATCTTTCACTATAACTATACCAAGATATTTAAATGTATTGCTGGTAACCCCACTCCACTGATCTATGTTCCAACACATAACCTCCGTCTTCGTGGGGTTAGCCAGATATCCTGAGACTGCTCCAAAATCTTCCAACAGAGCCCCGACCTTTGGCAGTGTTATCTCGGGGTCATCTGTGTAGATGATTATGTCATCCGCATATAAAGCGATTTTAGAGCGATATTGCTGTGTCTTAAACGGAGGTATGGTCTCATCCAGCCTTATAGCCTGGGCAAGAGGCTCAATATAGAGGTCGAACAGCAAAGGGGAAATAGGGCAACCCTGCCTGGTCCCTCTTTGGATAGAGAAACTGGGAGTAAGTGCACCGTTGATAAGGATCTTAGCTGAAGCATCCTGATAGCACCCTCTCAGAGTGTGAATAAAGATTGGGCCCAATCCCATCTCCTCCAACACCTCCCAGAGGTAGACCCAGCACACCCTGTCAAAGGCCTTGGCGGCGTCTAGCGCGACCACTGCCAGGGGTTCGAGTCTAGAGATCGCCAAATCGATGTTCCCAATAAGTAGCTGAGTTTGTTCTTGGATATGTCTCTCAGAAATGAACCCTTTTTGGTCTGTATTAACCAATCCAGGGGCTAGCTTGCCCAATCTCCCTGCCAAAATACCCATGAAGATTTTATAGTCCGCATTTAGCAGGGAGATTGGGCGATAGGAATCTGCTTTAGCTGGGTCTTTCCCTGGCTTCAGGACCAGAACAATGATTGCCTCCCTCCATGAATTGGGAACTTGACCTGTAGAGCTATAAATTGACTGAAAAAGGGATCCCAAAACAGGGATGACTTCCTCAGAGAGAGATTTGTACACCTCGTTTGGGAGGGCATCAATACCAGAGGCTTTGCCGTTTTTAGACTGCTTTATTTGAGTTCTTATCTCCTGCAGCGTAATAGGGGAATCGAGGAAGTCTTTGTTGGCCTGTGTCAGCGTGGAGAGGGATTTCGAGCTCAACCACCCACGTATTTGTTGTTTAGAAGGAGATAAGTTCTCCCTATATAGATCCGCAAATAGGGTGAGTATAGTATTTTGGATGTCGCCTATATCTGTGGATCTATCCCCTTGGTTATTTATCACCAACTCAGCTATGTCATTCTTCGAGCGTTCCGATCTCGCTTTCCACGCCAAAAGTGCCCCGGCCCTCTCGCCATATTCATAGTTCTCCATCCTATTCCTATCCCATTGCTTCTTGCACTTCTCTTCTAAGATGCCTCTATAGCGTTGTCTTGCCTGTTCAAGATCAAGTTCTACCCGCGACTTCCTTTGCCCATCTGGGGAGTTTGAAAGCCTCAAAAACTCGGCTTCCAGCAATCTGATCTTTTCTTCGCCCAGTTTCAATGCACTTCCCTCGGAACGATTTTTAAAACAAATGAGACTGTGCAGTCGGCCTCTTAGATTAGCCTTGAAGGCATCCCACACGACCTCAATGGCAGCTGAACCAATGTTGGTGTCAAAAAACTCCGAAGATGATGTTTTAACTGCCTGAATCAAATCTGGGTCGTCTAACCTTCCCCTGCTAAGTGTCCATCTCGATTGAGATTTTAAAGAAAATTTTTTGATGGAACAGAAAACGGGGGAATGGTCCGAAAGATGGCTAGGAAGAATGGATATGTCGGAGTCCTTGCCAAGTAGGAGCTTACTAGCTAAGAGGTAGTCAATCCTAGAGGAGTGATGGAATCTCTTGCTATAAAATGTATATCCAGCCCTATCACCTTTCAAAAACCTCCACACGTCTACCAGGCCAAGGTCATGCATCATATTCTTCATTGCCCGTCTAACAAGAGGATTCGGAATTGAACGAGCCTGATTTGACCTATCTAAATTGGGATCTAATAAAGCGTTGAAATCTCCTCCAACAATTATTGGAGGAGGTAACAACATAAGCTTAGATTGCAGCTTAACAATGTAAGAAGGATCGTCAATGTTAGGACCATAAAATGAAGCGCATGTTAAAACAGTGCCCCCAAAGTCCAACTGCGCTATCAACCATCTCCCTGATTTATCAGTCTGGATGGATTTAATTGTACAAGTTATCCCCCGTTTAACTAGAACAGCAACCCCACGGCTATTTATACCTTGGTCCGAAACGCCATATGCTTTTATCCAAGGGACTCCTGAAAACAATGTATCCGACTCCCCAATGGTCAGATGGGTTTCCTGTAAAAGACAGACCCGGGCTTTCGCGAGTTCGAGATATTTCATAATCAGCCTTTGCCTCCTAATACATCGTAACCCATTTACGTTCCATGCAAGAAGGCCCATACCGGTCTGGTCTATAGTTACATCAGCCATCGTATACAACGCCCCTCCACCTTGGTGTTGTTCCAAAGATTAAATCGCTAAAGTAAGATGAGGTTATTTTAGTTTTTTCATTTTTATTTGTATTTTTATATTCTCCCCTTGCCCAACCCAAGTGACCCCCCCCCAAAGATCCACCCCCCTCCCACAACCCCGTGCCTACCCCTAAACCCATGAGGAACCCTCCCTTGAAGATGGGTGAACCCAATTGGTCGCACTCACCTCGGGTTCAGCTAAAAAATATACTAGGGGAAAAGAGAAGAGGAGGAGGGAGTAGGAGGAAAGAAGTGTAACAAGAGATATATAATGCCCAATAAGAGACCCCTCACTAATCACTTGATGATCCTCACTTTCCCTGCTCTGCCCTCCTTAATCCTGCCATAAAAAGATCTACCTCTTCAACTGTATGTAGTAGGTGCATTTGATTATTATGCATGGCCCTCAGCTTAGCCGGAAATTTCAGTTGCACCTTTACACCCAGGGACCTCAATTCCTCCAGTCTATTGCCCATTTCCCACTGCCTTGTAGCCGTTATGTGAGAAATGTCCGATCTTATTTGAAAGGTGAATGGATCCGTACCATTGGGGGAAAAGGTCAAGGAGCCCTCCTTAAGACCGAGTGACAAAACTAGCTCTTTTACTGAGTAGGAGAGGAAATTGACCAGAATCTTCCGGGGTTTCTGTTTTTTCGGGTTTATTCTGTAGGGATCTCGGTGAATTCTTTGAATCTCGGACATTAAATTAATGTCAGGCTGATCCTTCAAAACAGACCCCTTTAGTATAGAAATAACAAACCCCTTTAAGTCCGAACCTTCCAAGTTCTCGGGAATATTAAGGAGTCTCAGATTGTTCTTCCTTGAGTGGTTTTCCAGCCTTTCGATATCGTCCTTCAGAGCCTTTTGTTGTAAGGTTAGCTTCCCTACTTCCTTAGTGGCCTCACTTATGGTGTCTTTAATGCCAGGTATTTCTGCTTCAAGAAGGCCCGTCCTAACCACCACCTCATCAAGCCTCTGAGATAGAATTTCACAGGAAGCCTTGATTGCTGCCTGATTGGCTTCAGAAACCGAGAACCTTCCCGCAAGTTCTGCTTGGTTAAGTTCCGATACCTTAAACCCGCTTAACATCTCCTTCTTCATAGCAATCAATATGTCAGACAGGGAACGTGCTTCGGAGCCATCTCCTGTTTCCGTGTTTCCGTGCTTCCAGCCTCAGCGCGCCCAAGAGGGGCTCCCGTTACAAGGTCTCTAGGGGGATCGTTGGTCAGCGCGGCCCCTTCTTCATCCCCTGACCCCAAGGCATTAAACCTATTGAGAGGGTAAAACCTTGTTGCGGGGCCTTAGATGCTGGAGAGTTAGTTGGAGGCCCAATAGGTCGCTTGGGATTTTGCTTGACCCCCCTCTGTTTGCATTGAGAAAACGGGGTCATGGGGGAGGAAGCCCCCCCATCGTTTACAGCAGATTTCGGTTTAGACTTTGATTTAACTTTGGAAAAGAAACCCTCCGGGTCGTCGGGAGGCACTTCCGTAGATTGATTGGGCTCCGCTGTAGTAGCCATGACTCTATAATAAGTCTTTAATGAGGGGGTGATTTTTGAATTAAATGTGGGTTTCTTTTTTACTCTGATCTGGTTTTTAGGGACACCTCTCTGTGTCAGTTCCTCCTCCTCTTCTTCGCTCTCCCCAAATCTAGCTCCGGACCTTCTTAACTTTGCTTTGGTTAAATTTACAATGGATGTCTTCTTTTGGATCACAGAGACATATGTGGGCTCTAAATTCTGCAACGAGTAGGCAGCTCTAGCTCTTAAGGTGTACCGGCCCACTCTAAGAGGAGAAACAGGAGGGGAAACAGTTCCTTTTAGAAAACCGCCTTCAGTCACCTCCATGCAGTTGCTGAGGGTGTTGAAGCAGCCACCCCACGACACCGGGACCAAACCAACCAAACTTAAAAATGTGTTGCACCTTACCGGTGATTTAGCCCCCCCTGAGGCTTGTTTGTCACCTTTGTCTCCGCCAGCGACCTTCTCTGGGGGATGACATGCAGTTTGAGCATCTGGAGTCCCGGCTGCCTGCTCCCAATGTTCTCGATGCGGAGCCCACAACTGCTCCGGAAGGACTTGCTCAGCCGCTGCTAGTGCTGACACTGCCCCCGAGGCCCGGAACCAGAAGCAGGCAGAGACCCGGCGCCTGCGAAGCCTTGCTGCCTCCTCCCACCTCCAGCCGCAACACTCTCCACCGAAGCCCATCCAGCCCAGCAGGAGAGACGGAGGTGAGCCCAACAAGCGCCGAGTAGCGAAAACCGGTAAAAAGAAAGAAAAGTCGGCTCAAGGGGCCCCCGAAATGCCTCTCCTCCCTCTCTTCATATCCCCCCTTACTCCATGAAAAAGAAAGAAAAACCCCGAGGTGAGTGCGGCCGCGACCGCTATCTGCTGGCCGCCATGTTCCTCGCAGGCCCCGACTCGCTAAGCCTAATTTTATTAAAAGTGACATAGATGCAAAAGCTTCAAATCCAATAAATCCCAGGAGTCCAAAATGTTCCATGCAGACAGAGGATTATCAAACATTTTAGGTATCCACATCAGCAGATGGTGAACAATTGTGAGTCTGAGAGAGATCTCCACTTGCGCTTGTCAAAGAGTGCTGGAGGTCCTGCACTTTTTCACAAAAAATAGTGCCAGGTCATCACATTGAGCTTTTGATAAAGATGATCTGGCACAATCCTCCTTGGATCAGAAAGTTAATTGACAGTTCTAAAAAGAACTTTGGGACAGTTAAGGGCAGAGGTGATCTGATCAGAAAAAAGGAGGCACAAGCTGATCTACAGCAACTATGATATTGCTTCAGGTGCATAACACTAAAAAAAGGCAAATATTCAAAACACTTGAAATGGTTTTATTTGCTGGATATCTGTAAACACAAATAAATCCTTCTTCACAAATGGCATTTTGACTGCAACAGAATCATGCATGGATGTTTCCCATTCCATTGGGAGAAATCTGATATGTTTCTTGTAACTTCCCCTTCCTTTTTCTGTCACTAAACTCATCATTTTATTGTACACAGGTCTGTGTGACTGACATTGAGAAGTAGATAGGTAAGGTGTACAGTAATAAGGTAGTGAAAGTGTTTAAAGAGAGCTGAGATATAAAGAAATGAGTTTTGGAGAGAGGTGTGGTAGATAGAGAAGAGACAGAGCGAAATGATATAGAAAAAGAGAAGTGAGAAGGCAGAAAAAGAAGTGAGATAGAGAGACATTCAGGGGGATATTTACAACAGAAGTGACTGAGCGTGTCGTTGGCCTCCTTGGCTTAACGACATGCTCCACCACTTCAGAAATGCAGGGCTGCACCATATTTACAAGAATATGGTGCAGCCCTGCATTCTCCCCTGCACTGGCGCTACACTTAGCAAAGTAGTGCCAACGTAGGCACCCATGCACCATAGGGCAAGGGTGTCGGCGTGCAGTGGAAGCTTGTTTATGTACAGGAAGGTCCCCCTTCCTACACATAAACAATCTTGAAATGTTGTTATGTCACTTCTTTGTGTGCTGCTTAATGCGGCACACATGGAAGTTACAAAATGTAATTCTTTTTTAAAGATTGTATATGTGCAGGAAGGGTCACCTTCCTGAACGTAAGCAATCCAAGGCATTTTGCTTTTACCATGTGTGCTGCACAAGGCAACACACATGGAAAAAGCAAAAATGAGGAGAAATAAAGCATTCCTCCTTGTTTCACCAAGTTAAGACCAGGTTTTCCCTGGTCTTATTTTTGGTGCTGCCTCCTGTTTATGCTGCTCTTTCAAATAAGGGCCAGCGTCAAAATCAGTAGGTGTTGCTGTGAAACGCCCACCATAACTCCCACTACTCACCCCTTTCACTCTAAGCATAGCGTGAAAGGGGGCCTTACTTACAAGACAGCGTTAAGCCACGTTAAGTGGCTTAACGCTGCCTTGTAAATTAGACAAAGCCCCTATCGCCACAGGACTGTTGCAAAAAGTGATGTTCCCATGGCTATAGGGGCTTGTAAATATGCCCCTAATTTTAAAGAAAAGAAGGTTGAGCGGTAGATATAGGCACAGAGATTACTAGAGTGAGACCAATAAAATGAGAGAGAGGTGAAATAGACAAAGGTGAGGGGAAAGAGTAGGCATAAAGAGATAGGGTGTTGATACATAGAGATGTATTACGAGCAGGTCAATTGAAAGTTAGGAGAGAGAGTACCAGACCGTACCAGAGGAGAAGCTTTTAAGCTACCAGGAGGAACCGCCACTTTGACTATGCCCTGTGTGTGCTGGCCTCCGGTTACTGAAGACTCAAGGACATCAAAATCTTCATTCTGTGTACTACAATATATTCAGTGATTTCTGGTGCTTCACGTTTGATGGGAGTTCATTGGTTCTGATCTGAACTTCCTTCCGCTGCTGAGAAAATCATGCACTTTTCTCGAAAAACATCCCTATGCGCTGCTGGGACTGAGGATTCCTAGTGCTTTCCTGAGTTGAAAGTACGTGAGGAGTTCATTTTAGGTGGCCACCCAGCACTTTGTTTGTGTAACAAAAGCCTCCGGGGCTAGTCTGATTTGGAGCTTGCTGGCACTACTCGGCCGAAGCATATGCGGCAGAACACCTCCTTCATTGCCCTAAGCAGCCAGATGCAGCCTAAACAAGTTCGGGCGCTGCAAACCGTTGCTGACAGGGCCATGGTGCGGGTGTTGCTAAGGAAGGCAGAAGCCTCCCCAACTGCACCAGGCTGCCTACAGCAAGACAGGAAGAGCCTTGCTCCCATTCCTGCATCGACCCGAGGAGGGCTCCTAATGGAGTGGTTATGTACCGCCCCTTCAGTCGCCAGCAGTGAGCCATGTAGAGCCTTGTGGCCACTCCTGAGAATGGCCCCAGCCGCTGTGGTTGTGCTCTGCCCTGCCTTACTGGGGAGCTGCACCGTAGGAATTGGGCTCCATTTCCACCCAGCCGTATTATCGGTGAATTCGGGGATGGTGGGCACATTACCCTGATTAGCTCAGGCGCACAGGGACAGTGTGATTGCACCAACCTACGGCTCTCTATGTGGGAGCCCTTTTTGCCATCTTTCTTGCGCCTCAGTAATTTCTGCCTTTTTCCTGCTCCTAGGGAAACCGGTGAAGCATTCCCTGACCGAAAGAGCAAGAGGGGGTGTGCAGGGGGAGTGGTTTGGTAATCCCTAAGCCCAGAGGGCCTATAGTGATTTATGTGCTTTAATTCTGCAGCTAACTACTGTGGTTCGATGCCCTAATGTCCGGAGTGATGGTGTTGTCCCATTCTCGGAAACTGCCTACACTGATCAATGAAGGTGTAAGACGGTGTACTTCCTAATTGGTCCATGATGTTTTATAACAGGTGCCACAATTGTATTTACTGTATTGCCTACCCAGGATGTTCTGACCTTTGCCTATGGGTACAGGGGTTGATATGATTTGTGGGACATTGTGGTTTATATGCATCTTTATGACAAGTGCCTAGTGGCACAGTAATTCATATGATTGGGGTCTAACATGTTTTTGTGAACAACACAAATGATTCTTTATATAGCCTTGTGTGGAGCCTCTTTTTGTGGTGTGCCTAGTGTGTCACTGGTGTGTGTGTTTCACAAATGCTTTACACATTGCCTCTGAGATAAGCCTGACTGCTCTTCCAAGCTACCAAGGGGGTGAGCAGGGCTTATCTTAGGTGTGTAACTCCTTTGCCCTGACTAGAGTGGTGGGTTCTGCCTGGCTTAGGTGCATATCCTAGCCAACCAGAAACCCCATTTCTAACAGTTATGATATTAAAATGGCTTTCAACACTGCTGGTTAGAGCATGGGCATGGCAGAAACTTTTCTTAGGCGGCAGTGTGTAGCATGAGAGGAATGTGAGCATGGCATTTTCTTCATTCAGGTGCGTCAGAGCCAGTTAGTATGTCTCTACTGAAGTTGAAGCCTAGTAAGACTGGATTTATATTTTGTAGAAGGGATAGTTCATACCATGTTGTCTAATTCTTATTGGCACTCTATGCTTTGACGCAAAGGTAGGTTTTCATTGTGGACGCCATGTGATTTAGTACAATGAGCCAATCCTCCAAGGCTCATTATTCATTGTACAAACCAGTTATCTTGCTTAATACCCACAGCATGATGGATGCCCTCAATAGAATTAGTTTCAAATAGTTCCTCTTATTTTACAGTGGAAGGGAATAGCTAATATACACAATGTAGATATGTTTCTACGGATGAATGTGATTCAATATGGTTTCCAAAGTGTCATCTAGAGAAAATATGAGTTACAGCTGACTCATTTTAGAGCATTCTCTTTTCCCTGCAAAATTCTCCTGCTTTTAATTTTGACATCTGTGTTGGTCTGTATCCAGACAAGTAAACATCATCCACTGCATGCTCTGCTACAAATTACATTCCTTCACTTTTAGTGGAGATTGTTTTGCAGGTCTGTTCTGACAAGAGGTCAGAGCACTAGTATGACATGGAAGGGTGTAATATTCTACACCTATCCATCTGTAAGGTAATTGTAGATATGCATAATATCTGCATAATTACAAGGATGGATATCAGGTGTTAAATTGTACCTTTTAACTCTTAGAGTCAGAAATCTCTCTTCGAGCTAGAATGTGGCAATGCAATGTTAGATGAACCAATTAAAACATCAACAGGATTTAAGGCATTCCAATCAATGTTTGAGATATTTTTAATGAATACATTGCTTCACCAGAGATGGTGATAATTACATATACTGGTTTGAGGGAGAGTCTAACTAGTTAACCATAATGCTACTGCTCGGCCTGTAGTGTTCTTTAGGAAGCCACCTGCAACTCCTCTGGCTTCAGAGATATGGAGTTATGCTTCCTGATGTTTTTCAACAGAGGTAAACGTCTTGAAGATGTCAAGTAGAGGGCTTAAGTAGACATTGAAGACTAGGATTGCACAAATCGAGTAATGAAAGATAATCAATTTTAAGGGCTGGAAAGGTGGGATAACATTCATTTTATCTCATTTTGGGATATGTAGCAAAGTGCTAATTTGTGAACATTTGTGTAGCACTACAGAAAAGTTAAGAATGAGTTTAGCCACACAATTCCAATTGTCTCTTCGTTTGAGGGCATCCTTGATGATGGTTAGTGAAGCCTCATGGCTTTCCCAAATGTATTAAATTAATTACTAAATTCATTTAAGGTTCATCCGCAGCATGGATGTTCACAATGTATGATAACCATTCCCTTCAGCACATTTTCAGCTATAATGAATTCAAAGAAAAGGCGAATTCTTTACTTTAGTTGTGCTTCAGTTACTGCAGCTGGGGAAATATCCTGATGAGCTGAGCTGGCCCTATGCAGAGCTGAGTACCCATCTTTTTGCATCCGAAGCATCTAAAGGTCATACACATAACTCACAATTTTCCAGAGTTAATACATTCAGTTTTGTCAGAACAAGTTAGAGAGAGGCATTCTTTGTTCACCATTTCCAACTTGTCCTGTATAAAGTTAATGTATCACTTTGGAGAAATTCTGAGCTATTTGTATGAACGTTTGATGCTTTAGATGGTCTTTGGCATTTTAATTTCTTTTAATGATCTGTCTTTGCAGTAACAGTTCTTCAGATACACTTTTCAAGTATTCTCAGATATGAGATTATTTCCATCATTACCACTCATGCAGCTGGAACTCTAATGTCTATCGAGTAGTCAGTTTGCATTTGAGCTGCATTATGCCCTTCATCTCAGTTTGTGAAACAAATGATTGATATAACTCTGGTGCAATAGTATTAGTGATACCTAAGCTTTCAATTTTTGTTTGAATAAACTGCATGGTTTACACTAAATAAATGGACATTAAAAAGTATACTATCGATAAAGTCGAGATAAAAAAGTAGAACTTTAGAGTTTAAAAAATTGAAAGAGAGAAACTAACATCCACACCACTGGCATAACAGAAAAGGTCCAGGGTAACTTCATCGGAAGCTGGTCTCGTAAATGTAAAGAATTATATTTCAGCATCTTGTCATAAAAGTTCCACTACAAACAAAAATTACGACATGAGTCTCTTATAATACAATAAAAAGAAATGGATTGATCATAGCTCTAATAAAAACAATAAAACTAGCCAACAATATTATATAAAACTGTCGTGAGTAAAATATATAGTGGAACAATAAAATACTTACAATGTAATACATTACATTTTGTCCATATAAACCACCACTCCTCAAAACTGGTCAACGGTGTTATAGAAAAATGGCCATAAGTAAAATGTACAGTAGAACAGTAAAATCTTACGGTGTAGTACATTACATTTGTCCATATAAACCACCACTTCTCAAACACTAGAGGTCACATAACCTATTAAAGTTTTATGTATGGTCAACTGTCATTCACCCTCTGTGCCCTTCTCCTAATACCCCACATTTAGCCCAAAAACGTGGCCACTGCGCATGCAAACAGGGGTTTGGCATCAGACTTCAAAATTCTCAGCGCAACCCTATGGATATTAGTTCCCAACTGTTTGCAAATTGGACTCAGCCAGTTTTTCCTCAGCATTGCATACAGCGGACAAGCAAGCATTACATGGGCTAAAGTTTCTTGGTAAATTTTACAGCCAGGGCAACTTTGTGGGCTGCTATTGCATTTTACAGGGAAGTCATGCAGGGGCAGGGTGCCGAACCTAAACTGGATATACAATTTCCTGTCCCTTGGGAGCTCTATGAGGTCCAAGTAGGCCTCCAGGTATCAATCCAGTTTATGGACCATAAAACCTAAGGTAAGCTTCCCCAATGCCCACCGGGGAATTCACCCTGGATTACTCCCTGCCAGTAAGGTTCCTTTACTTCACTTTCCGGGGGACCTGGGAGGGGCTGTTGACTTCAAAAATATCCCCAACACGATGGCTGTAAACAAGTTCTTAACACCTCTTAGCCAGCTATCTTTGTTAGAGGTACCTCCATGACTTACATTCTCTAAAGCACGGGCATACAACTATAATTCGGGGGTCGACTTATCCCTTAACCAGAACAACAAGGGTCCCGACTTAGCTTTGGTGGCAATGGAATGCCTACCCATTTCCAGAATAAGGGGATGCAGGGGGTACTCCAGGACAGCATTTCTAAGCTCCTTAGCAATTTATGTTCCGAGCTAATAAGCTCTTTTAAATGCACCAGACTCCATAGTTCTGACCCGTACATCATAGAGCTCACCACTTTGGCATCATACACATGCAAAGCTGATGCTACCGGCTTAGTAAATGATGAACAATGCTGTTTTCCCAAAACTCTGATTAACTGCATATGTTTTAGAATCATATTTGATATATGGGGGTTCCATGACACGCTAATAGTCAACTTTAGGCCTAGATATTCAAAATCACTGACTTTCTCAAGCTGCATCCCCCCAAGAGACGGCCGTCCCCTATAGGACTTGTGGGGGTTCAATGCCATGAACTTAGTTTTGCTTGAAATTATTGCTAAACCTTTAGCATCACAAAATTGTTCAAAGCGGTTAAGAAGCAGCTGTAGCCCTCCGGGTGTTTTGGACACCACAATGTGTCGTCCGCACTAAGAAGTGTTACTACTCTCCCCCCAACATGGGAGCATCAGTCGGGTTCATTGTTAAGAACTGCACAACATTATTAATATATAAAGAGAAATTCGTTGGTGCCAATACACAGCCTTGGCATGCCCCTCTGTTAACATGGATTGGGTCCCTTGTGAGCCCCAACGTACCTTAGGAAAATGTACTTCATGCAGGCGAATACCCAGTGTTGCAATTTCCTGTGCATGCCTGTCATTAAGAGTTTTCCACAGTTTCTGCCTAGAAACTAAGTCAAATGCAGTCTTGAGATCTATAATGGCGACATACAGACTGCCCTTTCCAATGGTCACTGTTTCCCAACAAAGTAGAAGAAAATGCAGCACCTGGTCGACAGTCCCTGTCTTCACTCTAAAGCCGGCTTGATATGAGGTTAGGACTTCTTTTTCTTTAACCCATGCCTGTATCTTAGGCAAGAGTGCCCTGCTAAAAACTTTCTGGATCACACAACTTCTGCTCCCCTCCATATTCAAGGGATTGGGGTGCCGCCAACTATGGCATTGAATAACACATACATATATGCGACCAACCATGGGTATCCGAAATAAAGAGGTCACCAGATATACCATCGTGTCCTAGGGCTTTTGACTGGACTATTGTATTGATTGAGGTAATTATGTTCTTCAAATTAACTTACAGGTCTCACTAGGTTTAAATAAGAATAAGGAGCAACCCCACAAACTAGATCAATGATGATTATTAAGGGGAATAAATTCTAGTTTTCCCAAAGGTAACATAAAAATGACAATCAGAAAAGTACCACCCCTCACCCTGAAAAATGATTATCACTTTATGGGGCTGGCTGTGGGTTCTATAGCTTTGGTGAGGAAATTACGAGAATGTATAAAGTAAGATACAGCTAGGGAGCAGGATGAGTCAGCCACAAAAAAGGAAGGTGTTGCAGCTGGCCAGCAACTTCTCACCACTAAACAAACCATTTGAGATTAAAGCTATTTTTGATTAAAATAATGAATTCCTTCTGAAGTAAATCTATTTTTTATAATTAAGTTTGCCAAGCACACAAGCTTGAATTTGTATGTATTCAGTTTTGAAATGGTAAAGCCATGTAAATAGTATAGTACCATAATTTCGTAGACAAAACATCATCAGATATAAATTCTTATATTTAATATTCAAAAATATCATTCCATTGGAGGTGATAACAGAAAATCTACAACCCTTGCCAATATATTTTTGTAGAGAATATTTCTGTCAGAAAATATTTTTGATAACCGTAGTCTGACATTGTAAACTATGGGACATATTTATGGCCAAGTCACGCAGTGCAGCCCAGCAAGTCACCTTGCTGCACTGCACTGAGTGACAGGGAAAGGACAGGAATGTGCTGCATTTAGGTCAATATGGCACATTCCAACCTTCTGCCCGATGCTGATACCCTTTTGCCTGCCTAGTGCCAATGCAGGCACTCTTGCACAAAGGTGCAAGGGTGCCTGCATTGTATTGAGGATGGTATTGTTTTTGTGTGGGACCTTCCTTCACAGAAACAATCCCCTGAGGCTTTTTCCTCTTCTATGTGTGCTGCAGAATGCAGAATGCAGCACACATAGAAAGATTGTAGAAACCGATATTAAATAAGAAAGAGACTCTGTAAGGCTCATACGAAGAAATAAATATTTAATCTTAAGTGAACACGGGGACAGCTGGCATAGTAAGCAAGTGTCCAAATTGCAGAAGTTCTACACAGTCTTTTATTCCTGCAAATCACAAAAAGGCATTTTGGTAAATCCAGTAATATCAATTACAAGAGAATTTCTTGGTAGCTATGGACCAATATATCACATGTCCATCTTCAGCCGGCACCGGTTACACAATTGTTAGATACAGAGCCAATCAGCAGAAGCTAATAGTGCAGCTACCTACATGATACAGAGTGGTGGTGCTCGTCATCCTCATGTGCCCAGTGATTGGGACATTGGGGTTCTCCCAAGCCTAAGCAATGCAGTAACCATTCAGAGGTAGCCGCTTTGTCACATCTATATATGGCATGCTAATGGTGCCTTGTTGATGGGCTAGTATGCAATTGCAAGACAAGGGTAATATCTTTGAAGAAGCCTTGCGCTGTGTTATAACATATTCACTTCGGCTAGTACATTAGTTAACCAAGGGTCATGCATTTTGCTGTACACTTTCTACGGCCCTTATCATCATTGAATATCATATAATGGTCAAGTGGCACACGAAAGGAAAAGCAAAGAAAATGGATTTCACAAGAGAAAAAGCAAGGAGAAATAAACATATTACTCCTTGTTATGACTCGCCTGGAGAGGTGTAGGTTTTTGGCATATTCCCAGGCCTATCACTTCTGGTAAATCTGGTAATGCCCAAAAATCCATGGATGTTACATGGGAACACCCACGCAACACCCAGGGAAAAGCCTTCCTGGCGCAGAGTAATACAATGCAGTGATTTACGCTTTGTTGCATTACTCTGTATTTATGAGCCACTCATTGCCACGCAAGATGGCCTTGCGCGGCTTCACAAATCAAATCTTTAATTTGGATTGCTCTTGCACCATGTCGCGTGGTGCAAGAGCAATGCAAAGAGGCTCGTAAAATGCCCAAGGTTTCCAGTTGAGAGAATGCTACTCCAAATTCACATTTGAAGGTTGTATTCTCCAAATCCAATCTCTAACCCTACCACAAAACATTTGCACCTGTCACCTTTTATAAGTTATACATTATTGGGTATATTATTTTTCTGTAAAGAGCCCATTTGTGAACATATTTTCTGCGGCAACACTGTGACTATTTGTAGACACTTAGGTGGAGATTTACAAAATCTCCATGGAACGCAGCACAGCAACCCACCAGACTGCGCTGCATTGTACAACAGGGAGGAAGCAGAAGAGCACCATATCTTCAGAGATACGGCTCTCTCCTCCCCTTTCCCTTGCTCTGGCACAGATTTAGGCGGCCGTGCGCTAGGATGTGTGCACTAGCCTAGAATAGGTTTTGTACAGGAAGGGTACCCTTAACCCCTTATGTCCTAGAGGCAGCGAATGGCCGACAGCCGCACTATTGGGAAAGGTTTCTCTAGTGCTCTGCACGGCCCCTATAGTGCTCTGCACCAAAGGAAATCCCTTATTTTATTTTTTGCTCTGGCTGTTTGGGAAGAGCTTTCCCAGCAGCATGACTGTTTTTATTTACTTTAATGACAATCAGCGCACAGGTGAAGCTGACATCATTGCAGTAAATGTGAAAGTAAAGTAAGCTAGTTCACTGAATCATGCTCCAGGGCATATCTCAGCCCACTGAGCACTCATTCTCTTTGGGAGAGGGGCTATTGTTGGTGAGCGGAGAATTTCCCCTTTCCAATGGTACCTCTGCACAGTGGATCCCTCCTTGGGGATTGCCACAGGAGAATGATCCCAAAGCAGGGATCCACCCATTAGGCAACCAAGATAGGGGAGCAGCCTCTTAGGCAAGGGTATGAGCTCCCCCAAGGCCCCATTTAAGATTTCTGTTTTTTGCTCCCTCTGGGGCAGATAGGCGTAGTCACCCTGATCTGCTCCCCCTGGGGGGCAGAAAGTCTGCTTGGCACCAGGGTAAATATTGGGGTGTGGGCTGCCCCCACCTCTAATAAAATATGGTGACAGTCTTTCTGCCCCCTAGAGGCCAGATGTGGGTGATTTCCTCTAATCTACCCCCTTTGATGGGGGGAGCAGAACGCCCACTAGACTCCAGGGGATGTGTTTTTAAGAACATAATATTGAGGTGTGGCTGTCAAACATGGTACAAAAACTGATGAGAGCCATGCAAGCCACCCCACCCTGGATTCCCCCAGGTATCTAGCTTTCAAAAATGTGCAAGTTTACTAGATTGTACTAGATGCTGGCTAAGCTAGGGTGCAAAATCTACAGCTACCCACTTTGCAAAAACGTGGTCAGTATTGAGTGGAAAAATGTGATGTATCAGTGTTGCATTTTGGGCTGTTTCATGTCACGGGCACTAGGCCTACCACACAAGTGAGGAGATATTTTGATCAAGAGACATGGGAGAATGCTGGGTGAAAGGGAGTTGAGGGTTCCCCACATTTCCTAGACATTTCCATCACATAAATGAAAGCAAAATGTGTTTTTTTTATCAAAGTTTGAGCTTTTCAAGGAATTCTGGGTAAAAATAAAACCTGGTGAGAGCCACGCAAGTCACACCACCCTGGATTCTCCTATTAGTCTAGTTTTCAAATATGTGCAAGTTTGCAAGGTTGCCTTAGGTGCCGGCTGAACTAGTCCCCAAAGCCTACATCTACCTACTTAGCAAAAAGGTTAGTTTTTAATGGAAACATTTGATTTATCCATGTTACATTTTGGGCAGTGTCCTGTAGCAAGCACTAGGCCTACCCATGCAAGTGTGGTACCATTTTCATTGGGAGACTGGACGAAATGCCTTCCATCAGGAAGATGTGCTTTTTTACTCAAAGTTTGAGGTTTGCCAATTATTCTGAGTAGAAAAAACTGATGAGAGCCATGCAAGTCACCCCACCCTGGATTCCCTAGGTATCTAGTTTTCAATGATGGCAAGTTTGCTAGGATTCCTCAGGTGCTGGCTGAGCTAAGGCCCAAAGTCCACAGATATGCATTTTACAAACAAAACGTTAGTTTTGAGTGGAAAAATGTGATATTGGGTTATTTCCTGATGCAGGCACTAGACCTACCCACACAAGTGAGGTACCATTTTGTATCAGGAGATTTGGGGGAATGCTGGTTGTGAGGAAGTTTGTGGCTCCCCACAGATTCCAGAATTCTCCAGCACAGAAATGTGAGGAAAATTTGTTTTTTGGTCTAAGTTTTAGCTTTGCAAGGAATTCTGAGGGAAAAAAACCTAGTGAGAAGCACTCAATTCACCCTAACATGGATTTCGCTTCATGTCTAGTTTAAAAAAATGTACAGGTTTGCTATATTTCTCTAGGTGCCGACTGAACTAGGGCCCAAAATCCACACTTCCCACTTTTACCGAAAAAGGGTTCGTTTTAAGTAGAAAAATATGATTAATCTGCGTTGTGTTTAGAGTCATTTCTGGTCATGGGCACTAGGCCTACCCACTCAAGTGAGGAACCATTTTTAATGGAAGAACTGTAGGAGCACAGAATAGTAGAACATTTGTTATTACCTGTTACATATGGCTACATTTGTGCCTTCCAAATGTAAGCCAGTGTGTAAGAAAGAAGACATATTGAAAAATGCCCTCAAAATCGTATTCTTGTACAAGTTCACACATATTCAGAAAAGTTAAAATTTCCACTATTTGTAAACTCCATATCCCATGCCCATTTCAGAAATACAGAAGTTTCCTTGATACCCATTTTTCACTCGACATGTATTTCACCATATGAATTGGTCTAATCTTGGTACATAATCAAAAACCACTGCACCATGCAGCTTAGTTGTTGAAATAGTATAATGCTTTTGTAAATCTGACATTGTGACAGAAAGTTACAGATGAAAATGTTGTCACAAAGGGCTGTTTTTTCCTATTCATTTTCAATATTTCTTTATCTCAATAGTTAGTTTCTTTGAGAAAACCTCAAGGGATCTTCATATATTGCCCTTTGCTTAATAAGGAATTATGTTCACTTTTCAGAAATCCATAGCTTTCCTGGATCACCCTCGGGTTTCACATTAGTTTCTACCACAAACTGGAAGTAGGTTGTGAGCACAAAAAATAGGAAAAAAGGGCTAACTCTCGGATAAATGCCAAAACAGTGGTAAAAATGTGTTGTTTTATTCGGCCCTGCATGTTGCTGAAAGCTGGGAAGATGGTGACTTTAGCACTGGAAACTGTTTGTTGATGCATTGTTACAAGAAAAATAAACAGACACTTCATAACAGAGCACTAGTTTTTCTTAAAAAACTCAATATGTAACTATATTTTTTCAATGTTCTCAGTCCCTACAAGGGAAATATACAAACCCTGGATACCTTTGGAATCCACCGGATGTTTGGAAAAACATGACGCAAATTTGGCATGGATACCTTATGTTGAAAAATATTATGGAGCCCTAAACGCAAATTCCCACAAGTTGCCAAAAATGGGTCCATTGAGCTCTGGGATTTGAAGGCCCAGCAGTAAAAGGGGTTAAGATGCTTGAATCCTTTTGTGGTCTATTTAAGTGCTGAAAATACTTTATCTTTGTTGAGATCTTTACTTGAAACTATGAACTTCTTTTGAACATATACTTGATCATGACTCTATCCTGTAGTGGGGAAGTGACTTTCAAGTGTATGCCTTTGCCATGAATTCCTGCTGGCTGCAATTCTTGGTCAAAGACCCTTTAACAAGCTATGTGGAATGATTGGCGATAGAGAATCGCCATAATTGCCATCTAAGCTCAGCTTGGAGTTACATATCAATCACCTTATTACTTTTCTTTCTCACTGTCTCCCTTCCTTGCAGCTGTTCTTAAGCAGTGAGTGCCAGCATGTTAATGATTGAAATCTCTGTCAATTGTCTATATGAATGGGATTTCATTTTAAGTAGAAATTAAGCTAACTTCTTGCAGACAGATCTCCCTCACCCTCCCCAATGTGGCAATTCTTTTAGCTTTCAATTATATTTCAAATAACAAGCAGTTTCCTTCTTGTAAGGATAGATTTGTAAGTATGTGACTTCATCAGAGAAGTTTACAAGATGCGGAGGAATGCAAAATAATGCAGCGTGAGAACTTTCTCTGGAACACCTTCGTGATTTCTAAATAGCAGTTCATTTGAATATATTTATCTCTTACAGAAAAATGTTGTTCACCAGACAGGGCCAGACGGAGAACCGAAAGCAACCCAAGCAAAAATGTTTAAACCATGTTCTGCCCCCTTCCTGTCTCCGTTTTTCCAATCATGTTCTCTCTTTTTTCTCTCAGCGGTTCTCTTTCTATAGCTCCCTGTATTTTTTTCCTGCTGTGCCTGCTGCCATAAACCCTGGGAAACATAAATGTTTGCTTGCATTTTGCAGTGTCTGCCCCCATTCTGGAGCATGCGAATGAAATACGCCACACAGGAGCTGCAGTCTTTATTCTTAAGCATACGCTCACACACCGCACATTATCTCAGACTCAGTATTAACCATACCCTAACATCACCTTGCATATGACGTAGTTCCTGTTCGGATTCCGCCCCAGAATAACATGGGTCCTGGTGCTCATAACATAAGTATGTCACATCTCCTGCTCTGTTAAATAAAAAGTGATAAAAGTGATGAACATTACAATAATCAAATTTCTTCAATCAGTCAGCAAGGTGTACACTCTTGTAGGCTGGATCAAGTGATCCAAGATGATTGAGGTCCACTCTGATCGGACAACGGTGATTTAGGCTCAGGTGCTGGAGCCATACTTGCTGGTAGAGCTGCTTCAAGCATGGCTTCAGGACTCCACAAGTGTTCTGGGTAGGTGTCTGAAATGTGATGTGTCCTGAGTGATGGATAGCCCAGAATGATGTGCTTTTATCATATGTCCCTTGCACACCACTGACTGTGGATGATCAGCTGCAAAAGTAGTGTCCGTTTTACATTTTCATTTCTGTTTAACCGGGACCCAATCTCCGTGGTCAAAAGCTATCTCTTAGGCATTAGGACGTTGATCTGCATACTGGTTTGTTTTTGATTTTCAAGTTGCGTTGGTGTCTTGAACCGTGTCCTCATTCCACTGATCAATCTGGGGTCCTTTGGGGAAGTTTTGTTCTGATGGCTCTCCCAAATAGCAAGGTGGCTGGACTCTCACCAGTTGTGGAGTGAGGGGTTGATCGATAGGCCCAAGGCTTGGTTTGGATCGATTGCCTGCATGGAATCTTGTTGAATGACTCTCTTGAGGATGCTCAACTACACCATTGGTTAAGGGGTGTACTCTTTTGGTGTTTGACATTGAATCAGACTAGAAATTGTTTGAACTCTTTGCTGCTAATGGGCAGGCTATAATCAGATTTAACGATTTCAGGGATGCCTAACTTTGCAAAGATGTCATCAAGCCATTCTTTGATTTTGCCATGGGTTGTCGCAAATAGGTGTTCGACCAACTGAAGACATGAATATTCGTCTATGACTGCCATGAGATGATGTTCCTTTTCTAAAGACCCACAAAAAGTCAATGGCAACCATTTCCCAAGCACAGGCAAGAAGGTCAGACATTGTCACTGGGTGATGCATCCCCTAGAGAGACAAACAATCGCGAATGTGGCACGCCTCCAGTTCCCTCTCAATTCACACATCTAGCTGAGAGATCTACACTTGATCTCTTAAAGCTCTCTTGGTGGACACAATACCATAGTGTCCTTCATGGGCCAGCTCACTTACCTCCTGTCTTAAGCTTCCAGGTATGACGATTTAGGAGCCTCACAGTTTTATACCTTCTTGGGTGATTGCTAGTTCATCCTGTATATTTTTTACTTTTTAGAATTCTACATCATCTGCAAATGGCCGGGTATTTCTCGTCCATGATGTCGTGATAATAAGATCTTTTATTATGGCCATGTCTTTATCTGCATTGGTGGCATTAATGATTTGTTTCACAGACAGAACCCCTGGTGTGCTAGATCTCACAACAAAATTGAGATAGGCTTCAGCTGTCTTGGAAGTCGAACTCTGACGATGTAATGGCACTGGTGAAAAGTAATAGCTGGGGTTTGATCCTTCCCTGGCAAGTACACAATCCCATAGTCATACTCTTGCATTCTCAACTCACACCTCTCAATGCGAGGGGGCATCTTAGCCTTCGGCTTTCCAAAATTATAAGCAATGCCTGGTGATCTGTGATGACACTGAATTGTTTTCCATAGCGGATTACATCAAAATTATGTTGTTTTCTTCTTGTGTTCTCCCAAAAACTAGTATGTTCTCACTGTAATTGAAAGCATGAGCAAAATATTGGATTACTCAGTGAATAACATCCTGAAATTGCCCCACAGCTGAAGATACTCCAGACTTCAGTCTTTTATATCTGAACAATCTAACATGAGTCGAAAAGGTAGTAATTTACCTGCAGTTCTCTTCCAGCTCGAGGTGATGGTATCTTTTGTTCAGGTCAAGATGGGAAACAACTTTGACGTCGTTCAATTGTAAGACCATGTCTGCAATGTGTGGACCAGGGTGTCTCTCTTTCTGAAGGGCTTTGTTTGCCTGGCGCATATCAATGAAAATGCACTCTGCTCTGCTACAGTACAGTCCCTTTTTTGGTACTACTACTATGGGTGAAACCCATGTCGTGGGGCCTGTGAAACGTTCAAAGATGTCATACTTTAAGAGCACTTCCAAATCTTTCACTACAACTTTGCGTAAATGGAAAGAAATCTCCAGTGTCCCTGAGTCACAGGGCAGCTGTCTTCATTGAGTTTCCCCAGGGCATGAAACAATGATGGGAATCAGCTTGTGCTCTCAGACTGAGCATAGACGTTGTAGTTGAGGGATATTAACCCCTGGTCAGCAGCAGAATGTTCTGTAATGCAGATATTGCTCGTGCACATATAGCACCAGTGCTGTCACCCTAGGATGTTCTCTCAGTTGCATGGGGGCATGGCCCCTTGCAAATCAGGGAATCCCTTTGCCTCTGTGACCATGCCATATTACAGATGCAGGCATAGAGGCAAAGAAGCTGTCAGGAGGCACACTGACAGTGTGCCACTTAACAGGTAGCTCCCCCTGATAGCTGCCCTCTAGAGGGGGAAAAGGGGGCCCCATAGACCCTCAGACATCCCCTTGCCGGTGGATGCAGTCACTCATTGCACCTGCCTGCAAGGGGATTATTAATCCCCCTTAAAACTGCAGGCTTGTTGCCGCCTGCATAGTGAGACACGGAATGGCTGCTTCAAAGCCATTCCATATTCCACTTGAATGCGCTGCCCCCAGGGCAGCACGACTTCACAGCTGCCCGGGCGGCAGTGCATTCAATAAAATACGGTGCACTCTCCTTTTTTGAGCCGGGCACACCTTTGGGAAGGTGTGCCCAGCGCAAACAAAAGAGCACTTCACATTTTGTAATATGGCCCAAGGTTGTCAACTGTGTGATTATACAGCAATGCTTCTTTCACAGTAGTGTGACTATAGAAAAAATGTGTTCTCATTGTGTCATTTTGGGGTGAAATGCATTGGGACACTGGAATAATTAGGAAGTTAATTATTTTAGAAGATGCCTTGAGGTTTTAATGGAAATTAATGGTAACATTACATTATTGGGGAAGAATTGGGTATGTGTTCTTTGTGGAAAGAGGGATTTAGATGTAGAAATACTGAAATGTACTTTATTTGTTGGAGGTAAGGGCATGCTGGGAAAATTGCTCTAGAGTGGATTTCTCAGGTTGTTGGTGAGATAATATAAATCTATATTATTTTATGTTACATTGAGTACAGATTCCCCATAAATTATCATCATCTTTAAAGTATATTTGGTTTTCATATATAATATATATCGTTTTTCAATCTCTGCTAAATGGAATGCAGACTTATTAAAAGCGCACATTTAGGGTAGAATAGAAAACAGTATTTTCCTAAAAAGCTAATTCCCTAAAACATTTGTTACATCATACCTAATCTTTGGTTTCTGGGGATTTGCAGTTTCATCCTTCCTTGTTGTTTGCTTAGAATTGTATTGGACAAAGCAAAGATGCAAATTTACTGCCGTGCCTTAGTGTGGGGCTGGAATAGATACAATTCACCACAGATTTGCTTAATGGTTGTAGTGTGCCTTAACCCTTAATCCGGATCCATAAAGCATTCTTCCTAATTCTCCTTAATAAACTCCAAATCATCCAGCCTGTCCATTAAAAATGTGTGTATAATTATTTAATATTCATTTCTTACCATTCTTAAGAACAGGTAAACTTTGTGGAAAATACCTGAAATATATGAAATATTTTCCAATCTCCACAGGAAAAGAATTATCTGAGGAAATTACAGTGAAAATAGACATTGTTGCTACCGAACATAACGCAAAATATAATGAAAGAAACCTACCTCAACTACATTTCATGGACTAATCTAGCATTCCTGGGTCTTAATGCAAGCTAAGTGAAAGATTTAGGGCAACTGTAACCTCAAATGCATCTGCAATGGTGACTTTCACTGTGTAGTACGAAATATGAACATTCTACATGTGGCACAGTTCTTACAGATGTGGTCATGCTAGTTTTGTAATTCGTTCTGTGCAAAAAAATGGGTGAAACCCAGCCTCCAACAGGACAAAAGAAAGTGGAAAGTTGATCAAGGTAGATAATAGTACAGATTGATTCAAATGAAAGACATAGGAATGGCGATTATGAGAAGGGGAAAGGCAAATATAGGAAGATATAGGAAGGAGCATAACAAATATCAAAAGAGAAAGGCACACAAAAATAAAAACGAGGGAGTGAGGGTGTATAGACATTAGTTCAAAAAAAGAGACAAAAAGTAATTGAAGAGATGGGAAATTGATATTAAAGTGCAGGAGTGATGTGTATATGAGCGAAATGTTGGAAAGAGGGAGAAAACCAAAGGAAGAGAGATGGGTATACATGTTAGAAACAGACAAAATATGAAGTATAAAACAGCATATGGAACGAAACCATGAGAGAAATGGAGTACAAAGTTTAAGAGTATGAAAAAGGAGGGAATAGGAGCAAAAATAATTTCCTTTAACTGTGGCTAAAAATAAGGACTGCTGGTATGGTAATGTCCTTTTTTCTGGACATCATTAATAGGCAACACCAGTGTCTCTGGTGTGACAGCAAAGAATGAGGATGTTAAATTTGGCAATATTCTTGATTTGACTGCCCAAATCTGTCCTGCATCAACCAACTTCAGCTTCTTCACAAAATGTCTCCTATTCATTCCTGACTCAAGAACAAATCTCAGCCACAAAGCTAGACTATGCTAATGCCTTCTTTTTGTAGCCTGTGACCCTTAGTGGATGCACATCAAAGAATCCAGAGTCTTACTGTGTGGCTGGCCTACACTTTTATTGGTTCAGATGTTTCCTCAGTTGCAGACAAGAAGTACACTACAGAGGTTTGTGGCATCTAGGGGGCTTATTTATGAGATCCCTGCATCCCTTTTACACCCCATAAAGTGGAACATGCTTAATGCTGGACTCACATTTCGATTTATGATTTTACAAAGCCACACTATGTGACTCTGAGAAGCCTCATAAATCATGAGTGAGGCAACACAGAGCAAAACACTACGTCACCTTACTCTGAGTAAGGAAGGCATTCCATGTGCATTGTGGTGGGTTTTCACATGCAACACCCATGGAAATTGATGCTGCCCCAGATTAACAAAGTGATGTAAACCTGGTGAAGTGCCAAGTCCGTACGCCTCCCAAGGTGAGGTGTAACAAGGATAAATATGTTTATTTCTCCTCATTTTTTCCTCATTCCATGTGCGCTGCATTCTGCAGCACACATGGAAAGAGGATGTCCCCTGTTAGGATTGAGTTTGTGAAGGAAATTACCACTTCTTGCACAAACACAATCCTGCATGCAAAGGAGACACCCTTGCACCATGGTGCAAGGGTGCCTACGTTGACGCTAGGCTGTTGAATCGGCACCAGTGCAGTGAGAAAGGACAGTAATGCACCGTATTGCTTAAATATTAAATACAGTGCATTTCTACCCTTTCATTTTAGTGTAGAACAGTGCAGTAAGGTGTGTTGCTGCTCGGGCCTACGCCAAAAGCCCATAAATGAGACCTTGGTGTATTATATTTACGGACATATACATGACACATCACTTCCTATATCATGGGTACTCACAAACATTTTGCTGGTGCCGCAAAGTTTGGTCTTTGGTGTGACTGAGGGCTGCACTGATGCCAGCGGGGGAGGGGGTATGTAGAGGGGGTGTAGGGTGAGCGAAGGATGTTTATCTACTGGCTGAACTCAATTGCACAATGTGAAGCCAGAAAACCTGAGCTGAATCCGGGCTGCTCCACCTGACCAAATTGTGTGACCCTGGGCAATTGTTTTATTTCAATTTCCCTCCTTATTCATCATTATCACATATAAGAGGACCTCAAAATACAGGAGTTCTGGATGTGTGCTGTACAAAACCCTCTTCTTTGCTTGGATGTAGTCACCAATGGCATTGTTGTCAAGGTGGGGGGTGGGACGGTGGGAAGCATGAACGTTTCTAAATTAATGTTAAAAACCACTTTAAAAAAATACCTCTGAGTGTACTGCTATAATTTGATTTACTAAGTTGAAATGAAATACACTTTTTGAAAAGACTGTTCTATTTTTACATGTTTACTGTCTTTAAAAATGAAAGTGTTTCTAAAGTTAAGGGCCCAGATCTTCCATTTGTTTCCTGCAATTAACCTCTAAATAATTGCTTGCTGAACATATATATATATATATTTTTTAATGTTAGTGCTGAGTGGAGTAAACAGCAGCCCAGTGATGCTGCTGTCTAGGGGGTCGCATGCAAAGGTCAGGAGGGTTGCCTGCCGCCCCCAGGCCCTACTTTGAGTATCACTATATCATCTAGGGCTATTTTTGGGACAAAATTGTCACCTTACTCCTCTCTATCTTTCTTGTATAGACATCTTTAGGAAACAAGACTAGAGTTTAGATACAAATGTCTCTAAAGGACCCCCATCTGTTTTACTGAATTAATTGAAATGCCCATGTTTACAGGAATATTGTGCCAATCCCTTAAGTTTACACAAAACAATTTAACCGTTTTGCCCCTGAACAAAAATTCATATAATATTCCAGGAGCAGCTGACACCCACCCTGTGAAACCGCTGTGTGTACCTATCGATCCACCCGTTTACTCTGGCGGTATTTCTTTTTTGAGGCGTCTCAGATTCCGTAGATCCATCGGCACACTGTGTGAGGTCTTAAAACCTCCAGGCTCATTATGACCAAGAATAATGTGGAGGTTTGCTAGAAGCTGCATCTTTCAATGTCACCATCTGAGCCAGGACGAACGAGATGAATCATTTCAAGTGCGATGATTCATTTCGTGAGTGCTGCAGTGTGAGCCTGAATGGCGCAGTGCAAGTTAAAAGGAAACTTTGACGAGCACTGACAGCAAAAAAGTCTACAATAAAACACCACTGATCAAAACTGCAAGTACTTTATCAACTCACACCTTTACGATTTGAATACGTGGGCTTTTCTGTAGAAATTGTACATGTAATCAGCGGCGGCCGGCTTAGGTAAGCGCGGTGCGGTGAGGCGCGGCAGGGGGTAAAGCTGTCAGACGACGGAATAGGTATTATTTAATTATTTAATGATACATATTCCATCATCTGCCGACTTCCCCCTCCCACTCCGCCCCACCCCACCGCCCACCATGCATACCTGGGCGGACACAGCTGCTTGGTATGTAGACCTGTCGTGCAAAAACCCTCCATGGATATGCATCAAAGCATACTTAATGCAAAGTGCTTTCGTTAAAAATAAATGCTATCGCTGGCGAGAAGTTTTTTAAACATTTGACAGAAAACAGGTTATTTTCCTTGAGACTCTGCACTGAGTTTGAGAATAATAATCCCTATAAATCGTGATGTGTCGTTATTGTTTGAAGTTGCCGGTGGTAAAGCAGTAATCTGTTTTTTATTTCTCAGCAGTTAAATGTACAGTTCTTAATGGTAGATGTGTATTGCACTAAATAATACATTTTCAATTTTGTAAGTTGTATTTCATGAAATAACATTTTTCACAAGGCTTTAAAATACTTCTGTCAACTTTTACAGTTGACAATGCACAGCTGACTAAGGCCAACAGCTTCACCTTTGCAAATTAGTCATCTCCACCTTTAAAGTTGCAATAATTTTTTATGATTTCTTTTACCTCAGTGTGATGGAAGCCATTGACAAATCCCTTTGAAATTTTCAGGAGCAGATGCCCTTTTCATGCTCCCTCCTAATTTAGAGTCATTATGACTCACAAAATCCCAATAGCAAGTCAGAAAGGCTTTTCCGACTTGCAAAAGGGATTTAAGTACACAGCCAAACACTATTTTGTGGTCACAAATCCTGCGATTTTGCAAATTGGAGCTTTTGCAACTGTAAATGGTCTTCAAACATCAGCCCCTAAATCTCTGCTGGATCTTTGTTCAGTTTACTGTAATTGCTCAGATGAGTAAGTCTAAAGAAATTCTGAGTTGTGGTGAGCAAAAGATACATGGTAACTGCCCAACGGCATGCAAACTTTATAACCAGACACTTGCCACACTTTAAGAATTTTTCTCGATGTTCATAGGCTCCAGACCTCATCAGTGAGGCAAGACCACCTGAGTGTCCATGTCAAGTATCCGACTTGCCAGATGAAGGTGCCCCTACTTTATCTCGTACAACAAGATCTGGAAGACTGGTGTGAGCACCTTGAACGATTCATCTATGAATCATAATATGTATATGCAAATATATTTGTTTGTACTTCTTATTTACCAAAGGTGGACATGTTGTGTCCTCTGTTTGTGTGTGTGAGGCCTCTAGTGGCCCTCAGTTGACTCCTTACAAGTATTACTTAACCTGGTGGGTGTGACTGGGTGTGGTTATTGAAGTTTGTGTCGCAGTACATTCAGTTAACAGTTGCATGCTGAAGAATAAAGACGTGCAATCTAGAGCTCCAAGTGTGCCCTGGATTGTAACACGCTCCCGGGCTGGGGGAGAAGGGTACAGGCCCTAAACTGCCCATAGGGCAGGGTGCAGTGTACAAAAAATATTGGACATGTACATTTAAGTTTTACAATCAATTAAATTTAGTTGATTTCAAATTGACACATGCTGAAAAACACCAACAAGAATAAAATGTAAGTAGCGCAATACATAAGGAAGACAAAATCACAACATTCCTGCCAATTAAAACATCTTAACATATGTAAACATAAGATAGCGACACATACAAGGATTAATATATGACAAATATAGAGAATGAACCATTCACATAAAAATGTAAGGACCATTCCACAAAATCATTATTAGCACCAAATCCTTTCGAAGTTAACATATCAGAGGTGGTCAATACCACATCATAATTCGTGTAGGGTGTAACATACCATAATCATACTCAGAAACAGCATGCGCTCTTATCAAGAGCTTTAATATATAGCACAGTTAAAATTTATTTATATAAAATACAACATAAGAATAACACATACTTTGTTCTCAGATATAACATCACACTTATCAGAGGCAATCGCTACATAGCAGCATAAACAATCATTATAAATACCAAAGTGTGCAGAATGGCAAATACTTAGCGGAATACATATCTTCATATGCAATGTGAGGCTGCAGGAGCAAATTCCACACTGCAAAAATACAAGAAAAAATAATTGCTTTACTACTAGGTAAGTACAAAATGTAGGGGCAAGTAAACACCCCTGTCAGACTCCCCTCCTAATCGGAACTGGATTTGTAAGCTGTCTCTTTTCTCCCCAACAAACTCTGGCATGGCTGTCCTCGTGGAGCCAAACAATGTTTGATAGTATATCAAGGGGTATTCCAATCAGCATAGTACCTGCCACAGCTTTTGCCGAGGGACCAGATCAAATGCAGAATTCAGGTCGACAAAGGTCATGTATAAGTGACCTTTGCTGATTAGCACCATTTTCCAGTACAAAAAAAGTTAACAGAATTCCTGGTCCAAGATGCAACTTTTTTCAGTGAAGCTTGTTTTAAAGGGGCAGAGTATTTACCTTTCTTCAAGCCATGAGCAAATTCTGTCTAAAACAACCCTAGATGGCAAAATACGATCCCTTTGTTGTAGATGGGTAACCTTTCCAGGACTTTGGGATTGGTGCTCACTTGCCTATAGCATTGCTCAAGAATAAAAGTTACTCAGCACACTTTGGTTTATCAGAGAGATAGATATCACCAGAGATACCATCTGGTCGAGGGTCTTTCTCCTGTGCAATCACACCTATGGAAATATTTATATCCTGTGAATCAAATGTCTCCATATGATCTGTCTGATCTATGTTAGTAAAAACCTGGCCATCTCTACTGCTATCTGCCTGGCTATGATCATTCAAAGAATGAAAATACTTGGCCCACACTAGGGGTGAAATTTGATTTGTTGGCCCGGGCTGCTTACTCAGCTCTTCCCCATGTAACTTGTGACCAAAATTTGGTTATATCTTTCTCGTGACAGGTATCTAGGAGATGACGTCACATTTGTTCTTCTCAATCCCGCTTTGCTCTCAATTGAGCATATTTATATGCCTTGCGCAAAGTGCGAGCTTGATTAATGCTTTTTTCTTGATAGGTATTGTGAGTTTAGATGTAATTTCCTGCACTCAGTGTTATACCAGGAAGTTTTACAAGTCCTGGTTGCGAAAAACTACCAAATTCGTTTTTCGCTACTCTGAGGCCTACCTCTCTTATAGGATATCACTGGGTTACCTTCTTACATTTAATAAGTGGCAACATTTGATTGGAAGCAGGTAGGAATGTCATATTTGCACTCAAACTAATTGTAATTTAAAACACTCTTTAATGGTAAAGTCGGAATTTAAGTCACAATTCTGAAAATTGAGTTTATTTAGAAAGTTGGCATTCTCTTGTCCTAACCATTTGATGGTTGCAGGCTGTGACTGGGTGAAGTTGACCTTTGTGCATTCCTCCCGGTCAGCAAAACAAAGGCAGGCTAGGTGTTGGTAGAATGGGCCACTCTGCTACAATGGGAGGAATGGAGCTGTTCTCTGCCCCACTTACATTTCTGAGGCGTTGCCTTAGCACACTCACAAAGATCTTAACACAATTTCATTGTCACCCTAGAACCCTTGGGCCTGGGTCAGGAGGTAGGAACTTTGAGAACCAGATTTTGTGGGAAGTCTAGACGTTTCGCCCATTTCAAAAGCTGACACTAGATATAAACATTGGACCCTGAGACCAACTCTTCAGTAGACTCCTGGACCTGTAGAAAGCTTCAGAAGGACTGTTTTGGACTTCAGAGGATTGCCCTGCTGTTTGAGGCCTGCCTTGTCTCTCAGAGGACTGCCCTGCTGCTACTAGAGGACTACCCTGCTGCTGGAGGCCTGCCTTGCTCCTTGATTGTGAGAGGGCCCTCTCCTGGATCCCAGGCTGCATGAGTGAGTCCAGGGGTCAGTTGGCTGAGCTCCTGTTGGTAGCTACAGGGGCATAAAAAGCTTCAGAGGCCTCTCTCTGCACTGCCCAGCTGACCTGCTGCACTGGCTCTGCCTGGACTGCAACTGGACCTGTCTGAGCCCTGCTGGCCTTTGCTGGATTGTGTTACTGGTCCCAAAAGGTGCCTCCTCTTGTCCTGGCCCCGTGGCTGGCATCATAAAGAACTCATCTTGGCCTAACTAAAGGGTTCCTCAAATCTGTCGTGAAGCGACGTGAAGCGACGTGAAGCCCTGCAAAGCCTCGCTGCACAAGCTTCTTCAGAACCAACTCCAAGTGACTTGAAACCCCCATAAGCCTTGCCACACAGCTGCCAGCTTCAAAGAAACTAATGCCAAGCAGTGTGAACGCTGCAAAGCCTTGCTACACAGCTGCAAGCTTTATCAGAACTGACTCCAACTGACTTGAAACCCCTCAAAGCCTAGCCAAATAGCTGAAAGCTTCATCGGAACCAACACCAAGTGACTCAAAGCCCCACAATGCCTTGGCACGTAGCCTCATTGGAAACCACGCTGAACGACAAGAAGTCGCAAAGCAACACTGCACAAACCTCGCACCAAGAACATAAGTTACAACTCTCAGAAGGCCATACTTGGTCCTGTGCCCGGCCTGCGCTCCATCGTGGTTGGCCTGAACTTGTGACTTTGTCCCAATCCAACTTAAACTCATACCCTTAATTTGTATGCTGCGCCTTTTAGTGCTACTTTTAAGTAAACCTTTAAAATTCAATATCTTCAGTTCTCCTGATTGGATTTTTGTCATTTTGGTATCAAAATATTTATGAAAACATAATCTATGTTTGTGAAACAGTTTTGGAACATTATTAGTGCATCTGTGCTGCATACATTCTTTATAGATTGCCTCTAAATTAAGTCTGACTGCTTTTGTGCCAAGCTACCAAAGGGATAACAAAAGATTTCTTTCTCCTCTACTATACCTCAGTTGAGCTGCGAATGTCCAGAATGATCTGCACACACAAAATCTGCTATACTAATACATGGGCGATTTAAATAGAGCTTGCATCCTCCTTGAAAAGAGGCAGTATCCACTCTCTGTCAACAGATACAGCTCTCTATTATAAGCCATCCTATATTAATTTGGTGGCACAGTAGCAGAAAGGATAATTGTATAAGGCAGTGCCAGATTTAAGCCTGTGGAGAACCTTAGGCAGTCAGAATATCGGGGACCCCCTCCCAAATTATCTCCTAATACTCATTGCACCAGATTTTGCAAGCTGACAGGTGCCAGAAGATGAGCTTTTAAGAGTTGATGATTTTTTTCTATGTTTTGGAAACAATATTTAAGGAAGCATGATTGTAATTTTCTTTCAAGATCAAACCAATATTATTTTGATCCGTTGTTGTGGGGCCCCTAAAAGGAGTTGGCTCCTAGGCCGGTACCTACTTTGCCTGTTTGGTAATCTGGAACCGGTATAAGGTTCTCACTATTTTGTGTGCCAGTTTAGATGTGGCAAAGACGTTATAAAGCCACGCTCTGCTTAGTCTTTTAATTGGTGTTTTGGAAACTTTAAAAAAAGGCTTTAGATATAATTTTATTTCAATGTCTGTGTGTGCCTGGCTGGGGCTAGTCACTAGCCAACGAAATACTATTAAAGCTTGTGAATGTATTTATCAGCTTAGAAGATAGTTACTTGAAAATAATTACTCTTACAGTTGAAACCTCGATGAAAAACGATGGACGTGTGGGTAATTCTGTACAATAGAGGGAAGTTGGGCAGCAAAACTAAGTGGTTGATTATGATTCCGTTCAGAAGGGCTCTGAATCAGATTCGGGTTTGCTGATTCGGAAAGCTTGTTTCCGACCGAATTGGAAACCTTTACAAACAAGCGATTACAATGGAAGATTTGGACAGCCCTTCCGAATTGGTTGTTCCAACTCAGATCGGCTGTCAGAAGCTGACTTTGGGGGCCCGTAGCAAGCCCCCCTTCACCTGGGGCCTTCCGAATTAGGCCCATGGGTGTTCCTATGGGACCCCCCTTTCCAACCATGCACAGTGTGGCAGGCCCCAAGGGGTGCCCACCACAGGGTGCACAATTTTTCCCAGCCACCCTTTCTTCAGTGGGAGCCTGTGTATCCATTCGGAACACAGGCGCCCTTTGAAGTCAATGGGATTGTAATTGAATCGCATCCAGATGCATCGCAATCGGTCGGTCGGACTCCCGGATCTGAGACGGTCGGAAAGCCTTCTGAGACTGATTTGTTGGGAATGCTTTCCGAACGGCATCGTAATCGACTCCTAAATAGGGAGGAAGACTCATTCTTAGTGCAAGCTGTGATTAAGCTCCTGAACAGTCCAAAATGTCCAAATCAACAGAGGTAAATTTTTTGAATAAAAGAAAACCTTCACTCACCTTTGGCATCTTTGTTGCCCAGCAAGATATTTACCAGGGGAAAATGTGTCAAGTACAAGTAAAACACGCAGACAGCCAAATATGTGCTTGTACAGCATACAGCCCCAGACCAAGTAAACTGATAATGGGTTAAAAATTATGGGGGACAAGGGAAAATAAAAACAAACATAAAAATCAAAGGGAAATAAGTAGTCCATTGTTAGTTAATGGTTAGTGTCAGAGAACTATAATAAATATCAAACATCTAAGGGGGAAAGAGTCCCAAGTTAGGTTCATTCAGAAGGAATCTTGTTTGTTAAGGAAACATGGAGATGCTCTATTCTAGATTTTACTTATGTTCTATAAAAATCTTCCGGCGAAACCCAGTGATCATGTCTATTGAGTTGACGTGGAATCTAGTTACTTATTGGTAAATGTTATAATGATCAAAACCTAAAGGTGGGTAAGAACTTGCACCTACCCAAAAATGTAACTTGCTGTGGCCAGTTCTATGTACAGACCCTGGATACAATGTCAGTGTAGGAAGCTGGCTCTATTATGTGATATACCAATAATTGTTTATATCGTGTAAAGAGTCCAGTGATTTGCCAGAAGTGTACAGGGCTTCTATGCACACGCAAAGTACTCTAATGGTGGTATTGTGGTCGAGCAGCCTTAGGCCTAACACAGAGTAGTGTAAGACATTTGTTATACACACAGTGATTAATAAATGACACACGACTCAAAAAGGACGTCTGCACCAATTTTAGAAAAATATGCCTCTTTCTAGGTTTATTTTAAGACCAAGATCCACAATAAAAGGTGAGTACATTTTTTATAAGAAATACTTTACACTTTAAAAAGATGACAGTGCATTTTTCAGTTCAGAAATGTTAACCTATGGGAGGATAACAAGAATGTAGTTTTGTAGATATGTACATGACTTACAAATCTAGTCTTCAGGGTTTCAGGTAAACACAAGGCAAGATTCAAGTTAGCACGTGGACTGCACCACCAGCGGCACAGGGGCGGCCGGGTGCAGAGGTCAAATTCGGAGGCAAGTGCTCACTTTTAACCAATGGAGACTTGGGGTGATGAAAGACGCACTTTTTCAGGTAAGTAAAAGCGGTGTTGGGGGTCAATCACCGGGGATTTAGGCAAGCACTGGAGGGGACACAGCGCAGCACCAAACATACACCCTCATTGGCAGAGGGACGGTCGAGTGCAGAGTGCCAAAACAACGTCAGAGCCCAATGCAAACCAATGGAGGAGATCAGTTTCAGAAAAAGGCTGCAGGCTCTGGCCAGGAGGCCGGGAGAAGAAAACCAACAGCTGCCCAGGTAAGCACTGATGTTTGGAGACATAGGGACACTGTTAGTCAAGCTCCCCAAGGCCCAGAGGCTTCTGGTGCAGGGGTGTCCTCTGACGTTGGAAAAGGCTTACCAGAGCTGGTCAAGGCGGGGGGTCTTCGGGTTGAGGCTGCAGGCGTCGGTGTGGTGCCCAGCAGGGGTCAACCCTTGAAAGACTTGGGCTTTGAACCAGTGGGGAACCTTCTTAGGACTGGTGGGCCACGTGGACTTGAGCCAGAGGCATCTGGTGCAGAGGTGGGTCCGGTGGTTGGGTTTTGCGGTTCAGCAGAGCTCAAAAGTCATTGGCTGTTGGTTTCTTGTGGACAGGTTTGTCATCCTCTGTAGTTCTTGATCTTTATTGAAGGCAGGCAGTCCTCCCAGGGTTTTGGAGGTCACTGGGTCTGCAGGACATGTTGACGTTTGTAGCAAGGGCGAAAGGTAGCAGACAGGCCAGCAGTTTTGGTACAGATTCAGTCACTGGTCCTTCTTGTTTCTTGCTGTTGCAGTTCTTCAGTGTCCGGGCTTCGTAGGTCATCAGAATCCAAAATTCCGGGTCTGGGGGTGCCACATAAATACTAGTTTTAGAGGTGTTACAGGGGAGTTCCAGGTAGGGACCAATGGATCCCTTACCTGGTGTATCTACACCCTCTATTATGCCACACTCCTATGGAATGGGGACCATAGTCCAAGCCTTGATAGAATAAGTCCCACCATCTTCAAGATGGTGGGCACTGAAAAATGTGGGTTACTTTGCCTCCTGCACCTGAGGGTTGCAGATGGCAAAGGGGGGCACACCTCCTATTCTCACTTAGTTTTCCCACCAGTTCTCACACCAAAGGTGGGGGTTAGAAGAGTGTGCTGCCATCTGCTGCTAGCAACAGAGGCTGGGGTCACATTACAAAGTATGCAAGGTCTTTGAAGCTTCCCTCTTGCACACTCTGATTGCCTGGGGGGGGGGGAGGAGGTGTGACAACTCCGCCCAGGATGGGCTTTGTTTCTGGCTTCAGAGAACAAGAGAGACTTGCAAAAAGGGGCAGCAAGACAAAGATGCAGATGAGGCATATGAAAAAGCAATAAAGAAAAAGAGAGGAAAACCACCAGCAACTTGGAATCAACATCGGAGAAGCAAGACATTTGGAGACCGATCTGAGGACAGCTACCGATCTGAGACAAAAGTAGTTTGGATCTTCATAAAAGGAATGTGATAATGGAAACGGAGGTGGACCTTACCCTTTGAAAGAAACAAAAAGAGAAGGAAAGAAAGCGCAGAAAAAAGAGTGTGTTTCCCTACAACCCAAGAGTGGGATTTTCCTCCTGTTATCCTTGTTGGACTCATTCATGGACCTTTTGTTTTCAAACCAGATAACTATATCTGCCCATATGTCCCCCTAAGGAGGCATACATACAATCCAAAATAATACTGTTCTGAAGATGGTAGTAAAAATTCAGAATATAGCCACAGAAACGTGTGTTGACTGTTGGGGTGTCCAGTCTGGACCCATGCACCAAAAGGAGAAAAGTAATCAAGATTTAGCTGGTGTATAGTGGACAGTTTTATCTGGACCAATGTGTGTTGGATGAATGTGAAGTAGAATGAAAGCTGTGTAAGATGGGTGTGTGATCCAGGAGAGCATATGGGTTATTATGCATTTGTTATTAGTATTGCCAAGGTGTTTGTTTTTTAACTAACACATGTTTTTGACTTCTGTAATAAGAAGAGAAATCATGTGCCAATTTGAATAATGCTATGAAATTGTAAAACACATTTTTTGTAAGAAAATGTAAAAATGTGAAATTCATGAAAAGAAAAGTATATTATTACTCTGGACTAGTTCACAGTGTAAGTTTCTAGTGGTAAAAGTAAATAAGGGTAGTAGGTCCTTTTTTTGCAAGTTCGATGTTCCTTTTCCTCCTGGTCCTAAAACCTGATATCTCAAGTTGACGTTGTTGAGAGGGGTCCCTGTTTTCATGTTGTGCTCTCACTCCATGGGTCCAGAAACATGTCTGGTGGTGGCAGGCTGTCTAAAGCTAGTCAGAGACCACACCAGGGTTGGTAAGTTTTCAGGGGGCACCTCTGAGGTGGCCGCTGGGTACACGTGTTAATAAATCCAACACTGGCAGAAGTGTGGGTTTATTATGAGGAGTTGTTTGGTACCATACACTCCAGGGTTCAGTGAAGCCTTACTTGTGCTTGGGAACTTGAGTTGACGAGTTTCCAGCCCATGTACACTCCATGGCTTCCCTGGCACTTACAATGTTAAGAATAGACTTAAATATTGTAGGGGCATATCTGCTTATGCACACCTGAGAAATAGTGCATCTTGCCTTAGGGCTTGAAGGCCTGCAAGAGGAGTGACTTACCTATCCTTAAGCAGAATTGCTTGACATGGCACACAGGTAGTGTGCCATGTCGACTTTGTGGTTTGTCTCTGCACTAAGGCATGCATGCTGCAGTGACATTTTACATGGCCTTGGTGAGGGGTCCCTAGGGGACCCTCTTCAGTCCCAATGCCCTAGGTATCAGTGGAACCATTTACTAGGGACTTACATTGGGGTCGGAAGTTGTGGCAATTGTAGTACGGTATTAGGGAAGGGGCTCCGGCACAGGGGACCTGGTTCGCAGGGACCCTGTGCACTTTCAACCGATACTACATCATTTTCCAGGCAAAAAGTGTGGGGGGGGCTAGCCATGTCAAAAGATGCCCTTTCTCACAGTCACACTCTAGACATCCATTTCATCTGGCTTGTCCACATTATAGTCTGCCTCAAAGCCATCAACATCTCTTAATAATATATTGATGCTCCAGGTGAAAAGATATCAAAGTAACTAAGGACAGAGTGATCTGCACCATAATGCATGTCATATCAATGTATGGTTAAACCCAGAGGCTTCTTTCACAAAGTATTGGAGAACCAGGTACTGCGATGGTGAGAATCTTCTTCTGGATGAGAATCAGTACAGGTGATGGGTTTGTGACTGCATCATGTGCTGTCTCGATACGGACGACGATGCCTGTACAGAGGTTTGGAAGGGTAAAGACAGTTTTACTAAAACCCATTCCTGGTGCTTGATTCCTGGTTCTTCCAAGACCAGCCCTCTGGGACCCGCATTCTTTGTCCAGCACCTCTCTCTGGTTTCAAGACCTTCTCATTTCTTCAACACCCATGCTTCCAGAAGTGAGTTCCGCAGCAGGCAAACATATGTGCAGATGTTGATCTGAATGTCACAGTTCTGGAATCGTCCAAAAAACACAGATTCAAGTTAGTGCAGAAAAACTCCTTTATTTTTATTTTTGCAGGCAATCTTGTTGCATTAGTATAGAAAAATTGTTACACTATAGTGTTGCTGGCAGCACAATCACAAATTGATTAACGTGCCTGTTATTGTATTGTCCTGTCACACTGAGCAGCACCCTCATTTTTATCGCAAAAGCCATGAACTGTTTCAGTAGCAGCTTCATGATATTCGTGACACGCTGACATATTGAGAAGCACTCTAGCATCGACGGCAGCTCCTTACGTATGGTGTCTGCAGTTCTGATGGTTTTGCACGGTACATGAATTTCAATGTGCTTTTCACTTGCCAATGAACTGTGAAACGTACTATACTCTCTGACACAGCACGTATGAACAGTATACTTTTTTGCAGGCACAGGATTTGGATGCACGTTTTTTTCAAAAATCTTTTGGCTCACCTGTATGTTTCACAGGCTCACATTATCTCATGAACAAACATATATTTTCTGCTGCAGCCAGAGAACTTTGGTCCTGGGTACTGTGTTATTCGTTCAATTGTTTGATGTGGTCACAATCTCCCTTTCAGACCTGTCTTAAAACCTGTACCTTTTAAGAAAATATGTTTAGAAAAATCCTCTTCAAAATGTTACCATTGGAAAGTGTTGGAGCGATCATTGGACTCGTTCGCTGTATGGCATAGGGGTTTTAATCATATTCCCAAGATTCATCCAAATGTATGTCAGTGTCATCCACATTGCTGGAAACTGAAATGATTATGAATATGTAATTAAAGCCACCTATGGACCAATTATTCTGGGTTGTAAGTAACTAGTAAAAAAGGAATCCCCTCTAGATATCATTATCTCAAACAACAGTTGCTTCCATATATCCTCATTTACTGGTTCATAATGACACATAGGGGCATATTTACAAAAGAGTTTAAATATGGGGCGGCGTCAAAATCAAGGGTGTTGTTGTGGAACACCCACCATAACACCCATTGCCCGCGCCTTTCACGCTAAGGATAGTGTGAAAGGATGTCTTATTTACAAGTAAATAATTTACACCCAGTTAGAATTGGGTTACTGGTTGACTGGGGTGTGAGTCCTGGTCAAGCAGCAACCACAATCCTGGTCAGGGTAAGGCACAAACACACCGTAACTTAACCTGTGCTCACCCTCTGGTAGCTTGGCATAGGGCAGTCAGGCTTAACTTAAGGGGTAATGTGTAAAGTATTTGTAAATAAGGCGAAGCCTCTATCGCCATAGGAACTTCCTAAACAGTGCAGTTCCTGTGACACTAGGGGCTTGTAAATATGCCCCATAATGCTGGAAATCATTCCTTATTTTTGACCTAAATATCTTTATCGTTTCATCTCATCCATGTTTCTTTGCTTGCAAAGCCATTGCCTCTGCCTTCCTAATGTAATGTAGGCAGAACACTCCAAATCTTGAGATAACCTTTCAATCATACATAGTCATTTTGCATTTTAAAGTATTTCGATCATATCTGGAGGAGAAATCTACAAGTAGAATGGAGCCTATTAAATAACGTCAGTGTGGATTGCTAAATATTGATTTGTTGTAATCTTGAAGTATGTTTTGTGCCTAAAGACATACAAAGGTGATGCCTCCACTTTATTTCAGAAACCACTTCATGTTCTGTAGAATTGCAAGGCAGCAACAGGGGCCTCTGTTAATATCTCCATTCGGTTTCATTCTGTGTTTTTTTTCTGGAAAAGGTTATGACAGGCTTGGCAGAGCTGCTCTAAAATATATCTTTATTGGATTGCGTATTCTGTTATTGAACAATTCCTGGCATCAATGATACAGCTTGGAAACTAGATCAACAAAACTACACTGATCTAGAAGGTAAACTGCTCTTATTGTGAGGACTGCATCATGTGTGTCTGAAAAATGACCATGGACACCACTTGCATTATTTGGTGCAGGAAGAGCAGGTCAATTGGTCATGTCTGACAGAAACTAGCATTACTGACGGTCATTTGGTCCAAATGAAAGATAATCTATTACAACGTCCAAGGTCATTTCCATTTTTTTACATCTTCCCTCGAAGTAAACTTCACGTCCCTTTCATAGTTATATTTTATTTATGAGTGACTTACTTTCTGTGCATTTAGCTGCAAGGAATAAGCAATCCGCGGAGAAGCTGTTTCTTTAAAGAAAACCATGTCTGTCTGTCAAAAAATTAAAAGCTAAGCACGACTGTTATGCTTTCTACGTTAAAGGACCTGTGGAAATGGAGAATTATACAAGCATGTCAGCATGGGTCTGTGTCTGCATAAGTAGGGAGGAAAATTCAGCCAGCTGACTGGATTTGTGATGGCAGGCTGCAGTGCCTGAAGTGAATCACACAGTGAGGGAGCTGGTATAAAAGTACCAATTGATTTATGTATGCAATCTTGCTTCTCTGTGTATCACATATTGAGCTGATTATCACACCGTGACAAACACATTTGCATTTAGCCAAGCTTTAGAATAGAGATATGAACGGACATTTATAGAAACTGCACTTTTCGGTCTCCACTAAGTTAGCGCGCTGTTTGAAGGCGAAAAGTCCAGAGCTCTGTTTGTAGGCGCGGGGCCAGAAAAAAACACAATATAATGCTATGAGATTCTACGCGCCTCTTTTTTTCCCTGGAGGATCTTCATTGTGCTTTTGGTGATTGAGAAATTGTAAGTGTTTCTAGGGGTTGCTAGTGTTTTAATTAACATGCATAAATGAATAAATTACACTTGCTTAGGACCTTATACACAAAACCATATCAAGGGTCCATGAGCCTTTTCTAGGCAGTTGGGGGCCTGGTAATGGTAAGGACTCAATATACGCACATCTGGGATATGATTCCCAAAATGATTTGAAAGGAGATGCAAAATTATCATACCTAATCCAAAGACAACACATTTAGAGGTGAGCAACTTGAGTGACCCAAGGGGAGGGGTTAGGGGCATATTTACATGCCCCTATCCCCACCACAACATCACTACGTTGTGATGGTAATAGGAGCTTTGCCTTATTTACAAGACAGTGTTAAGCTACTTAACATGGCTTAACACTGCCTTGTAAATAACGCCCCCTATTACGCTACACTTAGCGTGACAGGGGCGGGCAATGGGTGTTGTGGTGGGCGTTTCACCACCACACCCATTGATTTTGATGCTGCCCCCTATTTACAAGAGCAGCGGAAATAGGAGGCAGAGCCAAAATTAAGACCAGGGAAAATCTGGTCTTAAACAGGCGAAACGTGGAGAAATAGTTTATTTCTCCTCGTTTTTGCTGTTTCCATGTGTGCTGCCTTTGGCTATGGCAGCTCACATAGAAACAGCAAAACACCAATGATTGTTTATGTGCAGGATGGTGCCCCTTCCTGCCCATAAACAATCATTTAAGAAGGTGCCACTTTGCACCTTCAATGTGTGCTGCATCAAGCAGCACACATAGAAGTTACAAAACAGCATTTCAAGATTGTTTATGTGCAGGAAGGGGGACCTTCCGGCACGTAAACAATCTTCCCCTCAACACAGGCTCCCTTGCACTATGGTGCAAGGGTGCCTGCATTGGCGCTATGCAGCTAAATTTAGCACCAGAGTAGGAGAAAATGAAGGGCTGCACCATATTCTAGTAAATATGGTGCAGCCCTGCATTTCTAAAGTGACGAAGCATGTCGTTAGCTTTCTTTGTTCTTTCTTGTAAATATGCCCCTATGTTCTGTTGCCATGTCGACTAGGCTATTTATTCTTTATCCAGTTTTACCATTTGAAGTATACGTCTTAATCCCGATGTCATCTCTACACACACATATAAGACATGTTCTCTGGTTTACTTTTGTACCTGTCAGTCAAATATAAGTCAGTCTGTAGATGAAAAAAACATTACTGACCTGTACTGACACCTGTACAAAACAGCCTTTGACAAGTAGCATATACCTTGAAAAATGGAGTGCTTAAAAAACATAAATATCTCCATGTCTTTCAGACAAGGCGTAAGAAATCGCTTGGCTGGGTCTAGGTTGGAATGTGATGGACAGCTTTAATATCTAGTTTGCTTGACCTACCACAACACCTTTGTCAAACACATACCAGAGAAGAAAAAGATCTCCCGGAAGTAGTGTAGTTTGCCTACATTGGGGAGGCGCTGGTGGATGCAGACATCAATCATTTAACAAGCCTTACCTCTAAAGGAATACAGAACTTGATATACAACCAAGGTTGAATATATATGCTAGAATGTATTAACCAACTATTACCATATGTTGGCAAATCTTAAATAAACAAAACCTAATAAAATGTTGATAAATGAATCATTAAGGTCGATATTGTATGTTATAATGAAAGTCAAATTGAACCATGTAAGTCAATGGCAAACAGAAATTGGCACACAAAGTTCTACGTGCTGTTTTGGGTCATAATAGCAAGGCCGGGATAAAGTGGTATGCAGACCTGTAGGTTCACAAAGCCAATGCAGCATTGTGTAGCCTAGATATTGTGACACTTACAAGTTTTTCTAAGCTCAAAGAACTCTGCTGGCAGTCCTCTCAAAGTGGTATAGAGTGGGAGTCCCATCACATGAGTGGTGATGTTGAAGAGTCGTATACTTCGCAAAGAGCTTTGTGTGATACTTGTACACCACTGTTGACTAAAACAAGGTGGGAAATTGTCAGAAATGGTGGTTGACTTTGAGGAGTGTTTGGTTTTTCAAGCCCCACATTTACTGAACTTAATTAATTTCAGTGGATAAAGGTCTGATTCCAAAGAGAACTCCCTGGACTTAGATCAAGTGTGCAGGTTCTCTCAGAGAAATGTTTTAGGGGACTGACACAGAGTGGGAACAGTCCAATAAGGGTCATTGGAAATATACACCCTGTTAGAAATTGGGTTACTGGTTGACTGGGGTGTGAGTCCTGGTCAAGCAGCAACCACAATCCTTGTCAGGGTAAGGCACAAACACACCGCAACTTAACCTGTGCTCACCCTCTGGTAGCTTGGTATAGGGCAGTCAGGCATAACTTTAGGGGTAATGTGTAAAGTATGTGTGCAACACTTTAAACAGTAAAGCTGTGAAAACACCACATAAAAAGACTCCACACCAGTTTAGACAAGTAGAGCTTAATTGTATAGATACAAAACAACACAAATCCAATAAGCAGAACCAGATTTATGAATTTTTAAAGAATAATCTGTAAAATAGAGCTTAGAAGCATAAAGCTCCAACCGGGGATTACTGGCCGTGCCGGACCAGGTCACATCCAAAAGTTCAGGAGGACCCAATGGACCATGTGTCAGGCACATTCACAGATTAGTCCAGCAGAAGTGCTACCTTCTCAATTTTTTTTGCCAAGAGCCCTGTTCTTGGGCAAGAAGTTCACCGGGTGCAAGGAGAGCATTGCTGGCAGTGGTCAAGGGGCGTGAAGAGAGGGCCGGGCGGGGTGTAGCCTCGCAGTTGCAAGTGGTGATATTTGCTGTGGGAAGAGACAAACTTCTGGCGGCATGCACTAGATGTTTGTGCACGCGATGAGGTTACGAAGCTAATGGTCCCATTAGTTTTTGTGAAGAGCCCAAAAGCTTGACTTGAACATTAAAAAGACCATTCCCAAGGGCCCTGGACCTGAGAGGCACATCTTGGAGGTCAGGAGATCATTGAATATGGGTCCAGAGCTGAGGGGAACCTGTTATGTCACTGAGGCTTAGATCAGGAGATCAGCAGACTTGCCCTCAGATCAGGAGATCAGCAGACTTGCCCTTTGAGTCACTCTGGGTCCTGGGTTCAAGATGGGTTCCATGCCCAGTTATTCTTCCATATGTAAGAGGGCAGTTGGCAGCAAGTCAGCACAGCAAGGCAGCAGCACCTTTAGAATAGCAGTTCAGCAGAGTGGCATTTGTTTCACCAGCACAGCAGTCTTTCTTCCTGGCATGGTATCCACAGGTCCAGAAGTGTACCGAAGGGGTGGTGTCGGAGGTCCAGTACATATACCCAGTTGTGCCTTTGAAGTAGGGTTCAAAGGCATGCCTTTGAAGTGCACATAATCCCTGTCCTTATTGCCCTGGCTCAAGACTCACTTCCATGGGTTATGCAGCCATTCTTGTATGGACATAACACAGACTATTAAGGGTTAAGTGATACTGTGCCCAGCTCCTCCTTTCCATCTTGCCAGAATGGCCCATCAGGTCACACCTAAGCTCATATTGTGTATGGGGTAAACATTGCTTACCATAAATCCTTTTCCCCCTGAGGCTTTACAACGCGGTCGTTACAACGACTGCATTGTAACAACACATACCATTACCCCGCAAGTCGGAACAACGACTTGCGGAGGGGTCAATAGGTGTTGGATTTAAAATCCAACAACACCTTCCCTACTGTTGCACATACTGGTTTCGGAATAGTAAATTATGCTAGTCCGGCATCCAGCGCCCCCCCTAGGCAAATCATTGATACAACTTGTGGGCTAATGGTATGCATTGTTACAACGCGGTCGTTGTAACAACCGCGTTGTAATGCATGCGGGGAAAAAACAGGCGTAGTAAAGTGGCATATTCTGTGTATGTCTAAACAAGGAAAGGAAGGGGTGGGCTATATTTAACGAGGTCCAGCATACAAGCCCTGAAATGACTTAAAAAAGACAGAGTATGCTGTTCCTCCTGGTCAGGGGTGATTCTGTGAGGTACACACTCTACCCCAGGAAGGAGATAAAGTGAAAAATGATATCTAACAAAGCATGAGAAGTACATGTGGTGGGGGGGGGGAAACCACAAGGGTGGAACTAAAACCCTCACACACCCAGCAAGCTAGATGTCATGCTTCATCATCTGGGTTTTGCTCCTCGTCGGGTCGGCGCTGCAATCCCCAATGGGCACCCTTAGAAGGGGCTCTTTGTCGGAGATCTTTTGTTCCTTGCCGAAAGATGAGTGCAAGTGAGGGCCAGGTAGGTGTAGATGTTGGTGAGTGTATATAAAAAGGGTTGATTAGTCTGAAAAACGAGTTTATTGGGTCAGTAAACCACCCTATTAAAAACAGTGTGAGTGGCGGTAGTCTGGACACATTGGGTCAAGGACTCACATCGCTCAACTCAGATGGTCAACATGTTTCTCGCCTAATGGTCAGGAGGATCCAGCGGCAATTCATCAGGACCAGTGTGGTGCAAACTATCTACAATTGTGAGGGTGTATGACAGGGTCTCATATTTATGTGTATGTACCTAGTCAAATCTGCCCTATGAAAGTGTGGAAGAATCTAACACTTTCGCAAAGGAGTGGCCTAAAAGAGAGGGAAAAACAAGCATAAAAGGCCAACACAAAACATTAAAATCACTTTATCATCTATGTACATGATAACATAGAGCTGAAAACTCCTCGTGTGCATGCACTAAACAGGAAGCAGATGCGCTTGAATATAGTCATCATGCATTGGTGGATGCAATATATGACACCGTGTCAAGGTAGTCTTAAAAGAACCTTTGTGAAAGAACTTAATTCAGGGGAACCTGAATAGCAGTGATGATGTCAATGCGCTCACCTAAAAATTAAACTAGTACCGCTCCAGTCGGTGCGTGGTGAGCCTCTTGGGATGGCGTGGTAGCCTCCTGTAATAGACATTGGAACACAACTCAACTAGAAGAGTATATTGACAAAGTACACCTGCTGTGCGCTAGGTGCGGTAAAGGACATGTAGATTATGGTGCTAGAGACCTCAGGCAACAGGGAACACCGTTCGGGGAGAAACCCACCCCTAAAGCCCAATGCACCGCCCACGAGAGTAGGCAACCCATAACGGCGTCAGAGTCAGCTCAACCCAAAAGCAGCGATCACCTGTCCACCCCCGCGTCCAGGGACCACAGTCCGTCCAACAGTTGCTACGTGGTCCGAGCAGTTTACTCACGTTTTTGATGCCCAAGGTGGTCGTAGAACCTACCCCGCTCTGCCGAAACCGGAAAATGATGTTCACTATCCAGCGCTCCATTTATGAACCGGTTGAGACAGGTGAGGGCGTGTTAATTGATTGGGCGTTCAGTGTCATGTGGTTCGTGTGTGCAGGAACGCTCAAGTTCTATGTGGCTATGGGCGCCATCTTAGAACAGGGTACTGAATCCGGACCAGTTAGAGTAAAGATAGTATCGGTATCTTATAAGTAATTAAAAAATTAAAAAATTAATTAAAAAAGAGAGACCCAGTTGGAGTCTAGTCACTCTTTTGAGAAGGAGAATGTGTACAACCCTGTATTGGTTGGTTCCTAGTGTGTGGGTTAACACAACCTGCTCTATGTGACTATGGGCGCCATCTTGTAACGGGGTACTGAAACAGCATCAGGTGGGGTAAAGGTAGTAACGGTATCTGTTAGTGTTCAGAACTCCCCGGTTGGAGTCTAGTCATTCTCATGAGCATGTGTAAGGTCCTGTGTTAGTTAGTTCCTAGTGTGTAGGTAAATACACCAGAGCGAGCAATATCGGTTGTACGCATCGCATAAAGGAATGCGACGTGAGAGCTGAGTATTCTGTGTATGGCCATCAAGGAGGAATACACAAAGCCCAGCTATCACCCACCACAGACATATGAGCAGAAACAGGCAGCAGGCGCCAAATGGCTAAAGTAAGAAAATGCCAGTCTGCAACCACCTCTCATCTGTCATGTTGTCCCTCGTCGTCTCTCCAGAACCAGGAAGCAAATAGACTCCTTCCTCTGACCAATCACAATGCTGCTTAGCAGCATTTGCATTGGTCTGAGTGCCTTGGATCTGCGCTCAGATGGGGACAGGGAGACTTTGCATGTTCCTCACCAGGCTGTGTAATGCAGCCTGGTGGGGGATATGCAAAGTGTGCATGACTGCTTGGGTGGCCTGAGAGGGCCGGCCAAGCAGTCATGCGCACTTAAGCAGTGCAATCCACTCCTTCTCCCGGACGTCACAGGAGTACGAGCCCTGCCCAACCTGCCCGAAAATAAAATGATAATAACAGAAATAACTTCTCTTATTATTAAAATATTTTTTTACACTGCTCTGTGAGCAGTGGGGCGATGCTCCTTAGCTGTAGCGGAGGAGCCGCCACTGAAACCACGCCAAAGAAGCCGGGTCCAACACACCCATACTCCGATTTGCTTAGGTGCTTCTCTTATCAAGTTTGGCTAAGTAAAACCACACCAGACGACTTTCAGTCGTAGATCTCACATACCAGTTCCAGAAATCCTAGGGATTGCGAAATGCCATAAGCACATTCTTAACTAGCATGCAATATGTCAATGTTCAAGAATGCACGTGCCAGATTATTTTTGTTACCTTTGTTGGGTAAAAGGGCAATGGCTTACCTGTCGAGGAAGTGTACCCTGGGTTCTCACAGCTTTAACAAAAGAAGCCAATTCCTTTTCACTCATACTAACTAATCCACGTTTCCCCTTGATTTGTGGGACATTCACCAAGGTTCCCTCTGTGCACACTTTACCTTACCTTGGTGCGAATTGCGTATTCTTCACCTCTAGGGTACACTGCTAGCCTAAATATTTCGAGCATATTATAAACAGTTCTATAGCTTGGTCTCAGCTGAATTGTTTTTTGGCATGGTATGCATTATTTGTTCACTGTATCTATCTCTTATGCACACTGAACAGTTTTACAAGATTTTTGATTGCACCAACCTGCTAACTATACTTGGCGATACAACTACTCTGTGTTATATCAAACTGATTTCCACATTCATGTTGGTTAAATTACTATGTTTCTTCTGCTTTTTTAGGCAGCCAAGGACAATTTCCAATAACACACAACGTCACAGTTGTGAAAGGAGGGACAGCAAATTTAACCTGCAGGGTTGATCAGAACGATAACACTTCCCTTCAATGGGCCAATCCAGCTCAGCAAACATTATACTTTGATGACAAGAAAGGTAAGTAAATTTAAGTAAATACTTGTGTGCTTTAGTTTAGAGTAAGCTCTTGACATTAATGAGGGGCAAGCCCCATTTTGTGATGAGCAAATGGAATGTAACCCAAGCCACTGTGCTGATATACTTTTCTTCTTCCAAACAAATATATGACCACTCTTGTTAGTGGAATGTGAGATGTGGCATGTTCCATTTAATAAATGTTCCACGATTAATTTTAGTTTCGTTAACAATTCATCAATGTTTTTTATATTAGTTTTCACAATTTAGAATTTGGAAGTCATGTGCATTATATATTGATGAATGCAAAGTCACATATTCCACCACTAAAATAAGATTCAAAATGTTCCAAGGCCCAGATTACGTATGGGAATCTTGTAATTTTTCATTTTTATGTGTTATTCGCACTCCAGTTGTCACCTCTTGAAGCAACCATACCTTTGTACGTGGTCATGATATGCTTTTTCAAATGCTGATTTTTTATTAGCACTAAAATCTGCTTTTGCAGTCATCACACTTTTCTTTTCACCTCGACTTTACACCCTGGACACATTTGAATGTTTTCAAAACTCTGGGGCCAGATATACTTAGACTATATTTTTGTAAAAGTCACAATTTGCGCTGCACCGAATTTTACTGAATGCATTGGTATATTGCGAACTGATCTATAGACTAGTAGGTCAGTGCACAAAATGCCCAATTGCAGAGTTTTGCAATTCGATCTACCTTGTTAATATTAATGAGGTAGTTTGTAAATTGCGACCCACTCCAATTTGTTGGTATCACAGTAATGGTGGCCTGCTTGAGTCACCAGACCCCCATGTCTGTGATTGTTTTTACATAAAACAATATATTTTTTTTTAATGCTGATCATTTTCCAGACCAATTTTTTTTTCAGCATTCATAAAGGGGTAAGCATCCTTGGAGACCCCTTACCATTTGTGAATGAGTCACCACTTCCCTAGAAGTGTCAGTAAATATTAAAGTTTTGCCACCGGATTCTGGTTGCAAACCAATAATACATACCAGAAGCAATTGGTATGTGGAAGAGATGCCCTAAGCGTGCCAATTCAAATACTGATTCACTATGAATTCATAAACCCATTTAACAATAAGAAAAGCTTCTCTGCTAAAACCCTTTGTACATCTGGCCCTAAAGCTCTGATCTTCCTGATCCCCAAAAGGTTTTTTGAACTAATTACACTGAAGAATGCAATTTTCTTCAGACCATTCCTGTTGAAGAAGTTTTACAAATTATACATCCAGAGCATGACATTTAGCTGGTTTAATGTTTCCAAGATTTTAACATGTGTGTGTCCAGCATATGCTTTATAAAAGACTGGGTACAAGCCATTCGATTTTATATATGTGGTGAGGGAGCCCCAAAAAACATCGGAAATCTTATCTACAAGCATTGTACAGCAGCCCGTAACAGATTTCTGTACCAGTTTTTGTCTGCACATCCGGGTATGGGAAAAGTGAGAGTTGTGTCCAGTGTTTCCTAGCTCTTACTTACTTTGACTATTGTCAATTTTCTTTTCACTCTAGATCTATTCACCATTGCAGTTCGAAGATACACCTTCACATTACAGAATGCTAGGGAGCACATATGCACCTATCAAATCATAAACTGTGTTTAGCCTGATCGTTAGCCACCTCTCCTCTTGGAAGCCACTTATGAAAAGATGAGAGTATGAGACAAATAGGTTAGTGGGGTAAGGACTAGCCAGTCCATCAATCACCGTGATACTGTACATATGGCAAGGCCTGGCATTAAACATTTCAATTTTTACATCCTTGGCACATTGGGATTTCATGATTATCAAAATCTCCATCAAAGTTTAATTCTTCAAATGTACATTTGATCCCACTACATGATTTAAAAAATAAACCTGGAGGATTATATAATTGAATGTACAAGTTAACCTGAAAATACTAGTTTGAGGGGAAGCCAATAAATAGAGTTTGTATGTATGGGGTATTTCTATAGTGCTAACATAGCTAAAAAGCATAAGAGCACTGTACAAGGTCAATGAGTATGACAAAAGCTGGGTTGTGGACAATTAATGCATTGTGAAGTAGTGTTTGGTAAAGAGGTGAGTCTTCAACTTTTTTCCTAAATTGGAGCAGCATTAGGTAGTTCCTGATGGATACTGCATGTTGTTTCAGATTCTGAGTGCATAGATGGAACCGTTCGCTCTTTTATTTTTTCCTTTTTACACTCCTTAGTCTGCAGTCTGATGGTGTCCTGACTGTAGTTGTGCCGAGATCCACCAGAGATGGTCAGCTTGTCTGTAAGATAGGCAGGGGTGCTTGTCATGACAGCTTTGTAAATTATTACGCTGATTTGGAAGATTTTTTTGGCCAGTATGAGAAGCCAATAGAATTCTAGCTTGATGGGAGTGATGTAATCATATATGCTCAGGGCATATATGAGATATTCTGGGGTGTGTAGGATGCCCCTTAGGGGTGCCAGTGTGCAGTTTAGGAGGCAATGGAGCATAACTTTACCACTATCCAGATGCAAGGGTACATGGGCTTGAACATCAGTTCTGAAGTGACTTTCTGGGAGAAACAGTTTGACTTTCTGTAGAAGAGAGTGCTGGTACCAGGATATCTTTGTTTTTTTGGTAATTTGTTCTTTCATAGTGAGGTTAGTGTTCAACAAGTCTTGCACGTTTGTGTGATTCAAGAATCCGTTTGTGGCAGTGATTGATGCTTTAGGCACTGCACTGCAGGCCCTTTCTTCACCCAAAAGCAAGAGTATGACATGCATGGCTTCCAAAGAATTCTTTATATAAGTAACTCCATGCTACTTTTGATACTACTGCGGATATTTGTAGCACATGGCATCACAATCTCTGTTGTTTTTCATTCAACACTTTTAAAACAGTCCTTATTAGTGCATAGTAGAAACATCAGTTGATCTAGGATTCTTTAGCCAAAGCAACCTAATAATGAGGGTGATCTATTCAACTAAAGCATGCAATCTGGTTATATACATGCCTATATAGCCTAGTCATGTGTCTGTGAAATCACAGCATATAATGACTATATTCATCAAATTTGAAGTCCCCTAATGTCAAGCTCAGATCTATTGTAATTTACCCTTGGGTCAAGAAACATTTTCAGCTAGGTGCATTCTTTGATTCCCCGAAGGAGAAGGAGAGTGTTTTTTTCATTTAATAGAGCGACTGTTGCAAAATATTCAAAGCAGATCTTTGACCAATAAAAAGGCACATGGCTTCTGCCATGTGTTTGACAATACAGAGTTCATTTTAATATAGAAACTTTTCTGTTGGTCACCAGTTGAGTAAAGCAGGTCCCTGCAACCCCTTAGTGCTTGTGTCCTCCACCCTTCAGCCTAATACATATAGATACCTGTAAGATGTTGGAGTTTCAGGGGTTTGTCACCACATTCTGCAGGGTGGCTACATCATTTAATGTTATTACATCAAATGAAGCATTACTACAGTGAGAATTTCTCACATCTAGTCACTGACCAGTAAATTCTCTATAGTTGCTCTAATATCTGGAAAGGATACAGCCTTAAGAGTCTCTTAAATGGTCCCATCAGGCTAAAGTAATAGTGTGTGGCCTGCCATGCTTGTAGAAGAGAATATAAATTACCTAGCTAAAACATCATAAGTATGGTGATTTCCGTATTACAAAGAGAATGCAGTGACTTGGAGTTAAAACAAGTTACATTCTCCCTGCCCTCCGATTCAGCCTTTATTTTACTCATATTTAGATTATCACAGATTATAATAATCATAACAGGTGAACTTCAAAATCTAACTCAGATAGCCAATCATTGGTCCATTCCCAAAAGGGTATGAAACTGCCATCTTAGACATGATTTTAGAAAGCTTTGAAGGCTGTCATTCTATATCTTCTTAGGTCAGCACCTACGTTTGACACCCGTGGGATTCTCCTTGTTTGTGTCTACCATTGCCTGGTAATATGGGGCATGGCCCGTTACTACGTCTATTCCTTATAGAGGAGCCCACGTTGTTGAGTTTAAGGGAACTGTTGAAGATCTTGTGAAAGTATCATAAGGATCCATGCCCTTTCTAATTTATAAAAGATTTTTAGGAACATTGACTCCAGGAGAGACCTCAATAGTGTTTCTGTTACGTTACTTAAATTAACAGAGGTGCTAAAATTACTTAGAAATGCCTGGATTAAACCCCTGGATCTTAAGATGCATAGTGCCGCTGCAAACCTGCTTTTTCTCCTTATTGGTTTGAGGAAGGCTGTCTGTTTACAGATTCTATCATTTAAGGAATCAAAAAGTTGCCTAGATGAGTAGGAATGTAACACCAGGCCACTTCAGGGCATAGAGATCACTTTACTGAAGTAAAATGCAATCACTCCTTATGGACATAGCAGATGGCAGAGTTTATTCATGAAGCTGGAAATGCCAGCCACCTAAATACCTTTGATCATGATATATTAACTGTACATTTGAGACATTTTATAAATGTGGGGGAGTTCAACTAGAAATAGATCACACTCTTCCTTCATGAAAAGATTCTGGGGGGGTGTGTTGGTGACTTCAGAAGAGGTCTCATTTGTATCAGCATGTCAAATTCTTCCTTACTCTATTGGGGGCCTTCAGAGTCAAAATCCAAACCATGCTGTAAACTCTTAATTTCTAGGTGCAAAGCAGGAAAATAAATCATTGAGTGGGTATTTAGGCCAATTCAAAATTTGATGGATTCAAACAGTCCAAAATTGAACATTAACAAAACAGGGCCTCTATTTATAAGCGTTGATGCTGTAAGTAAAAACTTCAAACCATAGAGATACTTTTAGGTTGTCAGGTTACCCCATAGCTGTTAAAAATAAGGTCACAATCTTAGCGGTGGTGTTTTATGACAGAATGGATATATATATATAAATACAGTAAATTCAAAAACATAAAACAGCTATCTATTGAACTAGTGTGGGGGCAAGGCTCGATTCCTGTGATGCCCTTACAGTAGTGGAAAATGAAATAGACGGTTTGTCCTACCTTTTACTTACATAGTTCCCTGCCATTTGCGTTATCGAATGCTTTCCTTTGGGGTAATTTATATGTGATAAAAGGGGAGTTTAATGCTTGGCAAGTAATTTTAAATGCCAAGTCGAAGTGGAATTAATCTACACACACAGACCCTGGTCAGGTCTGAAAGGCTACATGTGAGAGTGGCACAATCAGTGCTGCATGCCCACTAGTAGCATTTAATGTAAAGGCCCTGGATATAAGATGTACCACTTTACAAGAGAATTACAGGTAAATTAAATTAAATATCCCAAACAGGTGTAAGTCAGTCATAACATATTTAAGGGAGAGAGCACATTCACTTAAGCACTGGTTAGTAGTGGTGAAATACTCAGAGTCCTAAAACCAGCAAAGACTAGTACAGAAAAATGGAGCGAGGCAGGCAAAACGTTTGGGAAAGACCACCCTAAGGCTGTCACGTCTAACAGATATATTTCGAGATTCTGTGTCAAGTGTATCTCGCTGTCCATGGGTCTTTACGTGAATGACAATTGAACATTTATGACACCAAATAAGGGACAATTTACCTGGGGCAACATTTTTATGGGAACCTTTAAATACCAACTAGCATAAAACAGGAAAGCTTTTTCCGAGGAAGGCTCTAAGCATGAGGAATTGGATTTGCCAAGATATATGCCTTTATTCTAGCATGCCTCCTTTCAGCCAAGAACAGTAACTTGACTTTTCCTAACACTTGAGGACGTAAAAAACCCTCTGTGTGCCTGCATGGAATTGTACAACGAATATGCTGTAAGTGATGATGATTAATGTCACTGTCTTTATAGTGAGAACATGTAGAATGGTTGACAGCCATCCAACATTGAATGACACTATGGCCACTCATTCAGAACTCTTTGAAGTACTTGTACTTTCCTTACACTACAGCACACATACATTTGACCAAGTTCATCTTGTTTTCCCCATTCTCTCAGAACTTGACCAAAGTGGCCAGAAAGTTGGAGTTCTCTACAACCTATATTACTACAACATTTCCAGCTGGATGGTTTAAATTATTGATAATAACCAAGATAAGTTCTCTTTTACCATTCAATGTATCAAAATACACTTTAAAATTTGATATTGAGTAGACTAGCCTTGTCGAAGGTGATCCAAATTATTACTATGCACCACTGGACAAAGCCCTAAATGATGTATCCTGTGCCATATGCTGTTTATCCAGACATAATCCAAACTCAATATAACAACACAACTCTATCTTGCTTGCCAGAATGAACAAGTGTCACTTACCAAAATGAACAAGCACATCAGTAATCTAGTTTACTAGTTTCTAATACCTGATCACACTGCATACCAAGCTGGAACCTATGATCCACTGATCTCAAATGACTATCCAGGCCTAGGCAACCTTACGCCACCTCTAAGTCCAGCTAAATTCTCTATCTCCAGAGAAGTGCACCACCTATTCTTATCAATAATTCAAAATCATATTGAAGAGATTTGTGCTGCAACTGAATGATGACTAAATCACACTGCTATAAATATGTAGACTTCATACCTTTATGCCTCTTTAGCCAGACATAAAGCTTTACACTAGACATATGTGTATGTCTTACCAATCACATCCATACATTGGTGCAATTACTTCAAACCTAAACTCTTACTTTTTGAAGTATATCAACCACCCTACGTTTATTGCCTGTGTACCACGGCCAATGTTACATTAAATGTTTCAATTAGACATCTTAGTGTAGCTAAATAGAAACATAAATGAAGATGACGAATACATATTTAAGCCTAGAAATGCATTTTTGGAGGCCACCTGTATATGATGGTTGGTACCAACTCCTGTTCCTCATACACAAAGGAGGGGTGAGAGGTATATGCATAGACCTTCGTCCTCCCACTTAATTTACACACACATCAAAAAAATTCGAATCTTTTGTGGTCTCTTTTCTGTTCTCCTCAGACAGAGTTATCACTGAGAATTGCAAGGCCCTCACCCACATAAAAATGTGACATACTTCATCATCATTGTCATACATATGGTGGAGATTTTACGAATTGAGAATGACAACACTTTTCATAATTTAACTGCAGCAGCAAGAGTAGCCATTCAGGAGTTGAAACTCAATCGGACATAAACCAGCAGATAAGGGAGGTGCCATTGTTGTTCTTAATGCAACTGAGCATAATAAAGAGTGCCATAGATTATTTGGGGACAAAAGGAATTACACAAAATTTAACAAAGACCCTACACACGAGATCCAAAGGGAAATGAGGAAGGAGATTGATAAGGGCAGCAAGAATAGGTGAATTGCAGAGAATGATGCATATTTTGTATGAAGTTCAGAGCAGCAGATCAGCTCTGGGGGGTTTCTGATATAAGAAGGGTATTTTCCAATGTACATTAATTTGTACAGTTAGCTAACCTTTTTCTGTGTCTAGTGCTGCAACTAACACAACACAAGGATGGAAGAGGGTAGACATAGTTATAGTGAAAATATGACGGCAATAATATTGACAGGCAGCCCATGCTGAGAGATGCCAGTATAACACAGGCTTTAACACACGAGGAACGTTGAAAAAATCTTACTGAGCTGAAGAAGAATGAAGTAAAGACATTACTACATGATGCCATTCCAAATGAATATTTAAGGGTGAAAGCAGCCCCACCTGGCTTCATAGTTACCAGTGAGCCCTGGATATTCCTAGAGGATGTCAGTTTAGGAAAGACTGGTCTCTCATTGCATAGAAATGCACAAGCAACTGGTTGATTTTATTCTTCAATACAACAAAGCTCTTAGATGAATTACAGATTAAAATATAGACTGGCGAAAATCTTTTGAAGACACAGTACAGCTAAGTGTTTTTAGAAAGAAATTAGAGGAAATCATTAAGGAGTTTGGTGAATTAAAAGAACATTTTAACGAGTACAAAATCTAAAAACTTCGAAAAGATATTAAAAGTTTCAAACAGGAGCTGGTGTACCCTTATACGACCAATGAGTATTACAGTCAACAACGGAAGACATAGGACCAGGAAGAAAACGTCCCAAAACCTAACAAGTGTCAGTGGTCTACTAGCTCAGGTCATGAGAGCAGTGCAGATGAGAGCAGAGGTGGCAATAGGAACAGATGTAAAGGTAGATTATTTGGTTACACCCAATCACAGATGATGGCTCAACAACACCAATATTTAGCATAGTCAAGATATCCCCCATTTGGGACTGTACCACCTGTCCCACCACAACCGTTCCCTACCCCAGAGATCCAACCATATTTACACAGCAGCCTTTTGTAGGTGAGGGCCAAGGAAGGGGACGAGGAAAACAGAACGAACAAATAGTGCAGTTAGAGGGCATCAACCAAAGTGTGACCAGCAGAATGACAAGAGACCAAAACACCGAAAACCAGCGTAAACACAAACTAGTTGAGAACTTTTAAAGGTGTCACTTGACAGATACCCAGATGTAGGTGTTAGAGAAGGGACTAGGCATTATCCCATCCAATAAAATTGATAAATTTGATTGACGATGTGCGCTCTCAGAATTTTTCAGGAAGATGAACCTATAAAAGAGAATTGTGACACAGGCCTCCCCTATAAATCCACGTTTCTGCCCCTAAACATCTGGTTTCTTCAGAAGTGGTTGTCTTTGAGCAGGCTGTCATACATGAGGTAGAGACTTTATGGGTAAAGAATTACAAAACTTAATTTAACTAAAGCAGAAAGAGAAGCCCTACAGGAGCTGAAATTGAATGAGACGTTAACTATTAAAATAGCAGATAATTGATGCGCTATTGTTGGTCAGAATGCAACTGATTATAATAAAAAGGGCATTAGATTATTAGGGGAAAAAGGGAATTACACAAAATCTAACAAAGACCCCACACATGAGATTCAATGGAAAATCAGGAAGGCGATTGAGAATGGGTGGATTAAGAGAATGAGGTAATTTTTCTGAAGCAGACTAACCCCAAAATTCCATATTTCTGTACAATCCCCCAAATCCACGAAGGGATAACCCCCGTCCCAGGGTGAGCAATAGTATCAGGTATTGGCTCCGCATTGGAACCATTGTCCTTATCTACGCCCCCTGGTTGTTAAAATGGCATCATATTTGAGCGACATCAAGGGAGTGTTAAACCTCTTGGACTCTTCTACTTTTGATGATGAGTCAGAGATACTGATTTCTCTGGACATTGAAGCATTATACACGAGTATACTGCAGGAAAAGACCTTGAGGGCAATAGGGATTCTACTAAGTAAGGAGGAGTTGAACTACTTTCGTCCCAAGAGTTCATTTTTTCTTTCACCAAGTTAGCTCTCACTATGAATTATTTTGAATTCAACTGGACCTATTACAAGCATGTCCACAGGACTTCCATTGGAAGCACTTTTGCTCCTAGCTTAGCTTGTTAATATGTCCATCAATTACGAGGAGGAGTACATCTACTCATCAGGCAACCCGTACAGGGATACGATCACATTCTGGCAGCAATTTATTGATGATATTTCTTTAATTTGGCATGGGTTTGAGGCATCAGGATTCATTCTTTGGTTGAATTCCTGCAATCCTTTTCTGAGGTTTACATCCACCATGGTGAAGACAGATCTTCCATCTAAAGACCTGGCAATTACACCCAAGGCAGGCAAACTCAGCACAGGAGTATTTCACAAACCAATAGACAGAGACAGTGTTCTTTTGTTCACCAGTTTTCACCCCAGGGCGTTGACAGGAGAATCTACCTGTTAGCCAATTCCTTAGGAAACAGCACAATTGTACATAACTAGGAAAGTATATTGAGGAAGCACAGGTTCTATCCAGGAAGTTGAGAAATCGGGATTACCCTGCAAAGCTAGTGACTAAGGAAAACAGAAGGGCATGTAATAGTAGAAGAAAAGCCCTTCTGTAAGAGAGGCAAAACCAGGAAACAGAAACATTGATTTGTGTCACAGTGTACTGCACAGCATCAAACCAGGTTAAGAAAATTATAAATAAACACTGGAGAATTCTGTAAAGTAATGAATTACATCTTGCACCACCTATGTTTTCCTTTAAGTGGAGCAAGAGTTTGATACATGAATTGGCTCACACACGACCTAGAACAAAAAAAAACATAAACCACAAGGCCCAAATTGAGTACTGACCTAGAGATGGGGCACTTCCCTTGTGGATGGTGTAGCATCTATAGATTTGCAGCAGAAGTTAAATAAATTGACTTAGGCTTATAAAACCATGGCAGTTAGGTCCTCATACCAACTGCAATTCTGAAGTTGTTATTTATTGTATCACATGTATTTTTGGTTGTGATACATAGGTATGAGCATGAGGAAGGTGAAAACCAGGATTGGTGAACATAGATTAACAATTAAATGAACCCGTATTTCTACTAATCTGACCAATTGTTTCTTGGAAGCTCATCACTCAAAGAATGACATTCACTGGGTAGTTATAGATTAACCTAAGCTCAACAGAGAATTGACAGAAAGAAGAATGTATTTATTAAGAAGAGAACAGTGGTAGGTGTGCTGCTTGAAAACAATTTTTGTGGGATTAAATCAAGAGATCTCCTGGCACCAACTGACCTATAAATCATTTATTTTCATCTGGGAGTACAAGTCAGTAGCAAAGATAAAATTAAGTTGGCAATAAATACTGTAATAAAATATTTCTGCACCATACAATTTCTATATGTTAGAGGACCATAACAAGATTGGTTATTTGTCAATAATAAGGTTATATATTGGTTCAACTTTCTTGACCATAACCAGATTGATTATTTGTCAATAACAGGGCCATATTTTGTATGACTTGCTTAACTGTAGGTTGAAAAAGGATGATTCACCAAAGACGTTCTCCAATGTAGTATGGCTATTTGTATTTTTTCAGTTTGGTTGTCACGTGTATCATCATTAGGTAGATGAAATTCCTACCCCTAAGAGGGCCACCACACACTTTGGCACTCAGAGCATTTTATGCGTTGAGGCGCTCAATGTAGGCACGTATGAAGTCTAGCTGGAAATAAAAAGGAGACAATCAGATTGAAGGGCCGTCAGTGGAGGAAACACCATGATAAGTTGGTGGTGGCGATGCCTTGGAATAGTAAGTGGGAGTCTTCCAGGCTGTTCGCTAATAGTCGACACTCTCTATTTCTAGCCTCTATTTTTAATTGCTATTGCAGGTCTTTTGGAATAACGATTTGCAGTGTATGGGAATTCTTGTAATGTTTCTGGAGGCATCAGGCATGATTTGATGGGCTTTCTGTATGCCCCTCATGAAAGTAGTTTGTGACATTGACCATGAATACAACTATTTAATGCGGCCAGGCAACAAGAATACACTTCTTGGTTCCAAACAGTACTTTGAACTGTTGGTAATATTCATTCTCTAGCAGGCAACACTAGATCACTTTACATGGTGAAATGGACAATGACAGTGATCGGGACTATGAGCTTTGAAGTTGGCAGACACTTTTGAACTGAACTGACCTATGGCTTGGAAATAAAGATTTGTTTTTAAATATTTCCCCAGTGTGTGACTATAGGGCTGCGTCCCCCAGGGTTTTCTAAGTTAGGAAAGGCTCCAACAAAATTTAGGTAAGACATATCTATGTGAAATAAAAGCATATACATGGCTGCATGAGCTGCATGGAGTGTTACCAATAGCAGAACAAAGTTCCTTCAACTGTGATACTGATATGTGTACAATTCAGTATTGAGGCTGTTCCTCACTTGTATTACAAGGGTGGTTATGACTATGAATGTTTACACCTGACCATCCAATTTTGTGTTTTGAGTTTCTTTCATGTAATTTTATTTGTCTTATTTGAGTAATGTCCTGTTTTCCTTATTTTTAATATGTTCCTATTTATTTATTTTTATCAATCTTTTTCTGTACAGAGTTATGCTATCCAGAGCAGACTAATATGAGAAAACCTGTTAGACACATTCAGGGTTGTAAATAGGTTATGATATGCACACAGGAGCATATGAAGCAAATAGGTCACTGTTTATCCCGCATAGGACAGAATAGCCTCTAATAATAAGGTACTGTATATTAGAACCGGAGAATCCACATCCTGACGAAGGCCACTGACCCATAGGGCATTTTTGTGTTGGCTGAAACAGTATAGGATAATAATGTAGTTGGTATCCCCTTTATATCATCCACCTCTGATTTTAATCCTATCGGACATCCAATAATTAAATTGATTAAGGATGTTTGATTGTGCAGGTACAAACTACACAATTAAACACAAAAAACCCTTGCTCCCACTTATAGTGGGAGAGCCCACTTTCCACATTTGACTATCAACAGAGAGAAAGAAAAGGGGTCACAAAAAGGATACCCCACTCTGAAGAATATAGACTGGTGTCCTGCCCCTCACCCTTACCATCTACTAAGTGTATGTGCTACATGAAGAAGTATCAGCAGCTCCTCACAGCAAAAGGAAAAAACAAACTTTTGTTGGAGCCTTGTCTCCTCTTTCTCTACTTCAGTATCTAGTCTCCCTCCTGCTTCAGGAATATCAGCCATACACTTCTACTGCTGAGAAAACCTCACCCCCATCATAGACAGGTCAGGGGCATCCAAAATGGTAACCACAGGCCTCCATTACTTCACTTGACATACACATGTAATGCATGCGCCACACTGGTCACCTGCAAAAACATACAGACCATACAACTGGGATGTTAGTGCTAGGTACCTTTCATATATAGGGTTGCTTTGCAGTGCCGTAGGTATGACTAAAAATAGGATTAGTTAACAAAACACTGTATAAATCTGACTGCATTAGTAAGATGCTCTCAGACAGTGTCAACTAACTAGTTTTTAGTGAGGGAAATACCTTAGCAGCATGCTGAATAGAGAGGGAAGATCATTAAATGAGACTTTTCCTAAAGATGATACCTGCGCCAACTCCCCTTGTGCAGTGTGCAGACATTGTACCAAGCTTGGGATTCTGAAGGCTATGTTTAAAAGGGCTGCCGTAGGGGATTCATGTTTAAGCAGCCTATCCTGAACATGGAGCAGTATATATAATGCTTCTTTCAACAGCTTACACCGTCAGTGTGCTTGTTATGCCAGAAAACCTTCTCCCACTACACTAGATCAGACCCAACATGAAAAATGTACTTTGGCCGTGATTGATTCCTCTCCTCTTTTTCTTCAGAGTGACTGTCTCCTTAACTTCCATCCTCTGCATGTCTTCTGTTTCTGAGTATAGCCTCCTCTTAATCTCATGCCTGTCTGCCTTGATCTCTTATGGTAACTCTGCAAATGGCTCATATATTATTCATAAAGCACAACCTCTCCTTCTTTAAGTCCCTACCCTGTAATCAAAAAGTACCAAATCTCCACAAGTCCATCTATTTATCTCATCAACCACTTGCCTGAAATCACATAGCACCCATGAATGAGCCCACCTAACAGGTATCAATTTTAATCTACCACAAAGAAATGGGAGTAAATACATGGATTTTTTTTCTTGAGAGCACAGAACAATCCGCAAAAGCTAACAAGTACCACTAACCACTAATCCCGGGTTCCAGAGTGATGTCATTCACCGTAAAGCACTTCAAAGCCTCATCGTGGTAGTAAGCACTAGATAAATACAATTACAAATACAGAAGGGCATGTGTAATGGATATGAACAGTTTATTGAATCATCCACCACCAAAATCCTGTTGCCTGAGAGAGAGACTGGCTCTTTTATTCTGAGAAGAAAAAACGAAACTCAGCATGACCTGGTTGTATTACTATAGACGGTGAATTTCTGCACAATTTGTGCTTTCCTTTTTGCACCTTTTCATGATAGACTTCATTGCCATTTCACTGGTAAGCAGGACATTGGAAAATGTCTATGTAAGGAATGTTCTGCTCATGAAAAGAACTATTGTTGTTCCTGGTAAATAGCGAGATGCCTCTCCTTTGAAAAATGTAAGCAAATTCAATGTCAACAGGTAGCAGCACCTCAAGAGTGATGCAAATTGAAATTGGCAAGACTAAATAGGCCCAGGGGGTATGTGATGTGTTTCTACTGCATTGATTTTCTGAATACTCCATGCACAACGAACAGGAAAAAAATAAATTTGAAAAATATAAACAATTTTTCAGTGGGACCGAAATGTATTTCAGCCTTCGGTAGTGTAATCGTAATTAGTACATAAACGTTGTGTTCTTTTGTGGAGTACTGTTAGCAGACACATTGATTTCCCATTTGCCTTCAGGCATTCAAGTGAGATATATATGAGAATATAAAGACAGGGAAGGAGATTATTGTAGTTTGGCCCATGAGTGTAAGAGTTGCTATATTTATTGCTGAAGTCTGGGTGTTTACCAGAATTACCATGTCCCTGAACTCTGCAGCAAATGTAGCTCAATTCAGAATGAAGGTGATAAATTGAAGCGTAGAGTGCTGAAAATGTGATCATAGGTATCCCAGTGAAATGTAATACTGGCTGCACTTTAAATTTAGACAAACTAGCAATTTTTTCGTATTTATCCGGAGTACTCTTTAGACCAATTCACCATTTGGTCCTGGATTACAGATATCAGCTATCTATTAAATAAAAATTCACAGTGGTATTTAAGATGGTACATGTGAAAGACCCACCCCAAAATGGCGGATTCACCCGATCGATCGCTGCACCTCCAGCCCAGTGGTACATCTGTTTCCTTCTCAGAGCAGCTGCTCCTTAGAGGAAATCCATCTGTATTCCTCTGCTCAAGGTACCATTTATTTGCTGACTGTTGCACTGTACTCGTCATTCACGGCGTTTGGTACCGAGATGCTGCCTGTACCTGCCTGACTCTAAAATGGCAGATTCACCCGATCGATCACAGCACCTCCAGCCCAATGGTACATCTGTTTCCTTCTCAGAGCGGCTGCTCCTTGTGAGGAAATCCATCTGTATTCCTCTGCTCAAGTTACTATTTGTTTGTTGACTGTTGCACTGTACTCGCCATTCATGGCGTTCAGTACCGAGATGCTGCCTGTACCTGCCTGAATCTAATATGATGGCAGTAATTTCCCCCATTCGTACCTCGTCTACACTCACCCCGCTGCAAATATTTGACCAGTGTGCAATATGGAGCACAAATTGGCAGAGCTCCTTCATTTGTGGCCCCTTGATCTTTTGCAATTTCTCAATTGCTCACCTTGGTCTGCATTTGTTGAGGCAGCCGAGTGATCGGCAGTCAAGATGGCGCCCAACACATGTTGAGACTACACTTCACCTACGGTAATCTTTCCTACAGCATTTGATGCATTGTTTTAGCGGGATCCCATGAAGCAAACCCAGCGTCCCATCAAACTCCTGTATCCTTAATGCCTTGTTGCTGCACCTGAATCTTAGTCATTGGATGGGCCTATGCACCGTCCATCTACATACAATACACCCCTCTGAGTGAGACGTTTCCACTACTTCCGTCGCTAGGGAACCTTTTTGCTTTGACTTCGCCAGTGATTTCGCCCTACCTCCTCCGACCTGGGGGCGAGATGGAGGACAAGGTGGACAGCGCCTCCCAGTAACACCGGGACTGATGCCGTCTATGGAACTATGATGATGCCCTACGGGCTGAAACTAAAACTGTTTGTACGTACCGCGGAGCCCGAGTACCCTTGACCGCTGCCCGTGGAGCTGTCCTATGCAGCTATAGCGGATTGTGGCTCTGGGTCACCCCATCGGCCATCACCTACCCAGCCGGACATCGGACATTGTTTTTCACGGTTTTATCTGTCTCTTTCTTCGACTACTTTGACTGCTCTGTTTCCCCTGGAGTACTTTATCCCTTCAGATCTATCTGACTCTGTCTGCTTTCCTCTCCCCTGTTTACCTTTCCCCTCTGCCTTCCATTACCCATATGACGTGTGGCTTGGATATGCTATTCGCTAATATCTTCTATTATTGTGTAAGCTCACCTTTTTCTCCAACTACCAAATATGTCAGAAGAGAATTTCCCTTTGCAATTTTCAATAGACAAGGCAACTAAAGGTATTTGTATCATTCTGTTTTCCACTAGAAAATTATTGAATGCATGTGAAACTTTGAAAAGTCTGGCCAGGGCATGTGAATTGTTGGCTCCCCTCATCTTCTTCCAGGCTAGGTTACATCAGGTACCGAATCAGATTTCAAACGGATATCTAGGAGCTTTTCCATATGATACGATATACGATGCCAAACCGGTGCCAGCTCCTGCTGTAGTCACACTAAGATTAGTCAACTTGAAAGGAATGACCCTAGCATGGAATAAGACCACCTGGCACAAGCTGGACGTCTCTAAAGGCCACCATTGCAACACCAGATACAGGGCTTAAAATGAAACCAACTGAAAGTGTAACAGAAGTCACCCAAAAGAGAAGGAATTTAATAATACCCCATCCTTAGCACAATACTTTGTGCATGATTACTAAAACCTCGAGAGTAGAATTATTCCAGAATCAAAACCTTTGCTATTCATAAAACAGCATTTTTAATGCAGGAAAAGATAGCAGATGAAAACTTGCCAAAACAAAAGCAGTTCCTACCTATGTGCAAAATGTACAATGTAGTTAGATTAAATCATCCCAAAGCAGAAAGCATTTCTACCTCAGTGCAAAATGTAGGATTTGTAATTCAATATGTCTAGAGATGTGGAGTTGCTTTGGGGAGCAGTATCCTAGAAAGTAAAACAACTAGAAAGTCAATGTAATTCACTCTACATTTTGAAATTAGAGCTGCCGTTATAGAGTGAGAAAACTTTACTGGATTTGGGCCACTATCTCTGATTAAAGACAGGAACAAGTGTCTCCATTAATTTGGACATGAAACTGTGAAATAAATATTACTAAGGTTTGTGGAAGGGGTAGTAGTCTTCAGAGTATATCGGTGACACCTGTTGTCCCCTTCGCACATCTTTCCTCTGCAATCTCCCTTTCTCTCTCAGACACTTACTCCTTTGTCACCACATATGTGTCTGACAATCTTCATCTGCACATCTCACCCGTCAAGAAACTTGCACTGCCTTCTGCACAATCCAAGAGCTCTCAATTGTGCCGATCATAAACAACCACTCACCCATTACACCTGGTGGTATGAAAAAGAAACTACAGACATCCATATGGAAAAAGCAAACACTATTACGGAATACAAGGTGAAGTAAAACGTGAAATGTAAATGGTCTGTATCACTGATATGGATTATTTTAATGCATTGTACAGTCACTGTTGTGAAATCAATCAGTGATTTTGAATGCAAAGTTGTGTACATGAATATAGAGACTAATTGGGCCCCATTTCAAAGAGAGTCTGCTGGGCTTGAAACCCAGCACGATACACCCCACCTACAGCCCTTGCCCCAAAACATTGTCACTATGATCTTCAGCAGTGAGGGGTAACTTTACTGCACTAGACTTGTCAAAGGCAAGACCATTACTCTTCGATATCGGTAGGAGCCAGTGCTCTGTTTCTCTTTTAGTACTAACAGCTACAACACTCTGCTCATTGTACTGCTTACTACCTACCTTTGGTTGTAGTCACTGCCTTATTTTAAACAAAGCTGTCTTGTAAGGAGCAATACGTCCCCCTCTGATAGGCATCTACGACGTGGTACCTCACATGTCAACATTTCTCTATCTCTTTTCTATTATTCGCTGGTCATTGATCCCAAAGTATTCTTTGCAATGCTGTAGGCTGTGGAGAGGTACCTTTAATGCATGAATTGTGTCTGTTTCAGTTTTTTTCCCATTGCCAACATGTAATGTTTGTTTCCTTCCTAGCACTTATTGTAGTGATACCCAAGAAATAACATTGTTTTTTTCTATAATTAATAACGTATTTTGCAGAGGCCAATAACAACATAGGAATTACAGTAAACAAAGTAATACATCTGATAACCTAATGACTTTGTTGTGTATCGATTTCAATAAAGCTTGCTGGTCATATGTTCTGATGCAAGACTGATAACTGTAATTAGATTTATATTTATTTGTTAGATATTTCTTTTACATTGCAATCTGTAGGTTTCTCCAGCTCTTTTCATTGGGCAACAAAATGCACTGCCCTAGACACAAGTTGGCTTGCAAAAGCATGAAACTGTTTCATTCCATTTCCTTAAGCAGCATGAGGGAAAGATTTCTTATACAGGTACTACAATCATATCTTCAAATTGAAAGATGGGGCTTGAAAGAGGAAAAGAATTGCTCTTTTGAGTAGAGCCACGGGGAATTTCTGAAGATTTACAGTTGCATTGGCTCATTGCTTAATCAGACAGCAAAATGAGTCTCCTGTTTGTGTTCCTTTGTCATAATGAAAAAGGGTATTAACCTAAACAAAACTATATATTTAAAGCTTCTTGTGACACAGTAGGCAGATCATGTTTATCCCCTCTTTGGTGTTCAGGCCGTGTGCAGCATTTTACTTAACTATCAGATATGGCATTAGTGGTTGTAGTATTTGTGTTATATTGCTTGTCAGAATGTTTCAATATGTGAACATGATTATTTAATCTTAGAGGACGCAGTTGTGGACCTGCATTTACCATGCAATTGCGCATGGAAATATCAAAGGTATTTCAAAAGGTTACCTAATCCACATTCATAGCAATTGTTAGGAATGGGGGTCTCTAGTTGGCAGAGGTAGGTACCTTTGTTCTAGTAGGGACCCTTCTTCCTAGCCAGGGTAAAGGAAATACACTTGGTAGCTTGGCACAAGCACACAGGCTTATCCCAGAAGCAGTGTGTAAAGCATTTGTGCACACATAAAGTAATACAGTGAAAACACTACAAATGAACACCACAGCAGTTTAGAAAATAAGTAATCTTTATCTAAACCAAAACAAGACCAAAATGAGAAAAATCCACAATACAGTAGTGAAAATATGATTCTTAAAAGTTAGAAACAGTTCTGTTTCAAGAAAATGTTGGATGCAACACTTTTACACAAAGTACCTTGGATGTGTCGAAAAATGCAAGCAAAAAGGGTCGCAGGGAAGGTAATGTGTTGATTCCTTACACTCCAGGGAGGTGATGGGTCAGTTGCTTGCTCCGGGGGAGGTGATGCGTTGGTTCCTTACTGCTGTGTATGGGAGGTGATGCGTCGGTTCATTACCGGAGAGGAGGTGATGAGTTGGTTTTCTTACTGCGTGGTGAGGTGATTCGTTGTTTTTTTTACTGCGTCTCCCATTGATGTGACAGACTTGACGCTTAGATGCGATGCATGAAGACCTGGGATGCCCTGCCATGATTTGAGCTGCTTCTTCCACAACAGGGCCTGCGTTAGAATCGGTGCGGTGATCTCAGATGTCGGTGCACAGGATTCGTTGCACGGCAGACACTTCAGCCGCGAGCAGGTGCTGTGTTGATTCTTCAGTGGCGGCGATGCACCAGAAAATTCTTCTTGCAATGCTTTGATGCATCGGAAACAGGTGATGCATCAATTTTCACAGTTCTTGCAGTTTCCAATCCCAAAACAACCTCCAGAGGTCTAGAAAACTGGCAGGCGCCTCTCAGCAGGTCAGAACTCCCAACAAAGAAGTTCAGGGGGGACTAGGGGTGACGTCTTTGTGTCCCTGAGACTTCAGAACAGGAGGCAAGCTCTATTTCAAGCCCTTGGAGATCTTCCTCAAGCAGGAGACACAGCACGCAGCAAAGTACGTCTCCTTTCCTTGACAGAAAGTAGCCACTGCAGGCCAACCCCAGACAGCAAATTGCACAGGGGCAGTATTCCTTCTCAGTTTCTCCTGCTCTTCTCCTTGGCAAAGTTTTACTCTTGATTCCCAGAAGTAATCTAAAAGTCAGGGGTCTGAGTCCCTCTTTTTATAATACAAAATCCTTTTTTCTCTGTGGCAATGGAGCTCTTTGCCCAGCCAAAACCAGTTCTGTCCTCTCTGGTGCAGCTTCCTGGCATGAGGTTGAGACAGCATTGTCCTATGCAGACCAGGCCCATTCAGGTGTGAAAGAAATCGCCTCTCCCTACTCTGAATGCAACCCAGGTCTATTCAGCCCAGCCCTGACTCACCCTGGAAAGACAGGACACACCTACTCCCCACCCCCAAGTGGCTGTCTGAACAGAAAGCACATCCCCAGCACCTATCACTCCAAAGCAAGACAGTCAATACACAAACCTAGCGGAGGCACCCTGGATGGTTAGGCAAGAAAATACTCACTTTCTAAAAGTGGTAATTTCAAACTCAGAATGTAAAAATTACCCTCACTAAAAGATGCATCTTAACATTCTGAGTTCAGGCATATCAAACGTTATTGTCGCATCTGGTTCACATGGGCAGTAAGGGTCATAAGATGTTTTGAGCAAACTCCTCATTCTATCCTATGGGACGGATAGCCTTACAATACTGAAAAAACGAATTTGGCAATATTTTACCATCAGGACAAGCCACACACATCAGGACATGTCCAACCTTTCATATACACTGCACCCTGCCCACAGGGGTACCTTGGGCCTACATGAGGAGTGACTCACATATAGGAAAAGGGAAGGTTTGGGCCTGGCAAGTGGGTGCACTAGCAGCATTTGGTTTTCAGGCCCGGGGCACACATGGTGCACTGTACTAGGGACTTAATACTAAATCAAATATACCAATCATGGAAACATCAATCCATTATAACAATTTACAGGGAGCACTTGCACTTTGGTGCTGAACTGCCGTGGCAAAGTGCTCAAAGCATCTAGACCAGCAAAATGAAATCCATCACACGGTACAAATACAGGAGGCAAATGCAGGGGAAACCCATGGCAAGGCTGGCAGGTCTAACAGCAGTCTTTTGGTATCCTTCAGTAACATTGACGTGAACTTGTTAAAGGATACAAAAGAGGAAGGTGTAACAAGTTAGTATTATTGATCAGTCATCCCCAGATGAGAAGAATAATAACCCTCCCCCTGTATAAAATGAAAGCTTTTGAAGCTAGACTTTTTCTTAACTGTGGGCCTGAAGGACCAATTGAAATTCTCAATGTAACCTAGTTGCATACGGGGGAAGCTTTTCTATGGTTTATTTGCCTCATGGCCCTAGCTCTAAAGTCTACCTCCTGCATTAAGACAGCCATGAAGCCCCTTCCAAGGAAAACATTTATTATAAAATTAGATGTTGGTCAAGATATTATTGACATCACTGCAGATGCAGCCTGTGGTATTTTAGCTCTACACACATGATTTAACCAGCTCACAAAAAACATACCTATGCAAAGAATTTAGAATCACATTTTCATGATGAGTGTAAAAGGCAAATATGAAAAGGTATGGAAAGGAAATAGCAGAAATTAGAGAATTCCTGGAAAAATATCTGATTTCCAACTCACATCTTTTTCCCCATTGAAGATCCCAAATCCCTGGAAACTCAAATAATTCAAATAATGCCAGAATCCAGTATTGATCATAGTCTGGGAACAACAATCAAATCAGTCTTGCCTGCAAACCTCCACCTTATTTGTCAGTCATTGGAAAACAAGGTTAATCATGTGGTACTGTGTATACCTAATTGGATAATATATTTAACAATTAAGTGCTTTAATTAAAGTACATACATGTTTTTTTATTAAGATGTTCAATTCTGCAATTTTTGTTTCTTTCTGTATGGAAACTGTTTTGAGGAACTAAACTTTGCTGCAGGTATGGCTTCTGAGCATGTGTATTTCTCTTTCTCTCTCTCTCCACCCCCCCCACCCACGAGCCTTGCTGGCAACCCCTGTCACTGACACCTGAATAGGGCGGTGCCTGGCATTTGACAATGCTGTGTCCACCCCCCTGTAGTGTGTCTGGAGCCCAGACAGGATCTTGTGGACAACAAAGACTTTCCTATGAAGTATGCCTTCTTCAAAGGCCAAATGGAGTATATGTATTGGACCTAAATCCCCAGACTTTTAGAACACTTCTGGATTGAGGATTCTGCCAAGAAGAAGGGCTGAAGAGCTGTCAGGTGGAGTACCGCCACTTTGCTGTGTGTTACTTTGCTGGGTATGCCTGCAGTTGCTGCTTCTGTCTGTGGGCAGTGAAAGAACTGGACTTTTCTTTTGAATCCTGCTTTTCCAAGGTTTTCCAAGGGCGTGTGTGTGCTTGCCTCCTGTTGGAAGCCTCAGGGTCATCAAAGACTTCACCAGCAGTATTCCCTGAACTCCACTGCTGGGAGTTCTGACCTACCAAGTGGTGCCAATTGCAGTTCTGGACCCTTAGAGGTTGTTCCTGCTGCAAAAGTCTGCAAAATCTATGCATTGCTCTCCAGCACCTGTTTTCTGGCGCAGCACCACTGTGCGAGAGAAGACCTAAGGAATCGATGCAGTGCCTGTTTGAGGCCCAAAGAACTGCTGCATCCCAGGTCCAGTGCAACATGTTTTTTACGTCTGAGACCACAACACTAACTCAAACACAAGCCCTGCTGTGCAGCTGAATGAAGTGGTGCGGCGCCTGTTTGCCGCCACCGCCTCGACCTTCAGCGTATCCGGACTTCCACGCATCGCACCTGTGTGCCAAGTTTCCCACCGCATTACTCACAGACCAGAACCATGTTTGGGATTTTGAAGCATCGCTTTCCCTTACAGTCTAGGACCGACTGCGTAAAGCAGAACTGACGCATTGCTTCCCCAGGGACACAAGAAATGATGCGTCCCTGTTTTTTCCGACGCGTCCCTCCTCTGCGGCTGTATTTCCTTGTGGATTTTGACGTATCTAAGGAACTTTATGTAAAACCACCGCATCAATAGAGTTCTATGGACAGAATTGCTTAAACCTTTTAAAAGTGATATTTTGAGTTATGTATGTTGGATATTTGTCATTTTCTGTCTTGTTTCGTTTGGATAAAGATGTGTGTGAAATGTACACATACTTTGCACATTGCCTCTGAAATAGGCCTGACTGCTCGTGCCAAGCTACCAAGGGGGTGAGCAGGAGTTATTTGGGTATGTAAATCCCTTACCCTGACAATAAGGAAGGGTTCCTACTTGAACAGGGAGCCTACCGCTACCAACAAGATAGTTCCTTACAGTTATAACAGTTCCTTTGTATCTTTTATCTTACCATTTTAAATATTGTGATTTTTTTATTTTTTATTCCCAATGCTGTTAATAATATGTATTTTGTTTTTATAGTTCTTTTGTATAGCCCTGGGGATGTGACAAATAAAATATTACTACTAGTTTAAATATCAGAACTCTTTGGGGAAATCAGGGTGATAAAGAAGTAAAATTATAATGTGTTTTTAATATAGTGCTATATCTAACACATGCTACTATTAGCAGAATTCATGGTACTCAATTTACAAGTCTCTAAGGGTGGACATTGAGTTGGTCTTGTCAGAAATCAAACCAATGATCTAAATTTCAAAGCATATTTCAGTAACTAGAGTTAACTGACTAAGCCATGCCAACAGCATTTTAAAGCTAGTTATCTTCAAGGCTCCATATGCCACCACTGGAACATTATTGTAATCAATGATTTTCTAACAGAGATGTAAACTACCTACTTCTTTAGTACACAATCAGTACTTACAACAATTTCTGCTAATTACAAAAATCCTGCACATTGACCACAATTTGCACTTTTATCACTATTGGTGCTCTACCTATTATAAATCAGCTGCTGTTTGATGCAGTTTTCCATGGTGGCAAAATACTTGAGAAGATGGAGGTAATACCACTGTAAGCCACTCTGTGATTGATGGACAGCTCACTTAAAGGTTGGGTTAATGCCAGAGTGGCATTACGTATTCCTGCCAAGGCTACTGCTGACCTACTTCCTTCATTTTGAGCATAACCTTTGTTCTTTCACTATTGGCTCTCCACTCATCAGATGTCTGACCCTGTTTCCTGTGGTGTCTTTGAGTGATAGGGGACAGGGAAATGTGGGAGACGATACTGCTGTAAGCCACTTTGTAATTGGCAGCCAGAACATGTACAATCTGCCTTAATGCCAGAGTATTGACACTATAGGAAACCTAGCCATGAGCTTTCTTTATTTAAGCCTTAAAACATCTAAACACAGCAACTGTATAGGAAGAAACATGTGCTGATGGACCCTGAATTTGTGAACATCCAAATATCCATGAAAAAGACAAATTAGATAACCAGTTAATAAGCCCACCAACTAACTTCTAGGACACAGTTTAAATATGTTATGGGAGATAAGCAACTGTTTTGCCCTCAAGCTGTTCCTCTGTACTGTTATTGTCTAGGAATAACAATCCACCCAACTTGAACAAATAGATATATACAAGAACGAAATTTTGCAGATAAGGTTGCAAACATATTAAGAAAAATATCAAACCTCTGTGGCATTTTGTTTTTCTCTGTGTTGGAATCTGAAGCTTATGGAGGGAGAATCATTGAGATGAAACTCTGCTTGTCGAAGGTGATATCAATGTAAATACAATCTCTATTTTCAGATGATGACTTTTTTCAAAGGGGAAATGTCCACTGAAAAATCACATTAAATTCCACACTGAAACAGAGAAAGGATAAGCTAGGTGAGACTCTAATCGATTCCTTACACAACCATGGAAGCAGAGCCTTTCAAATGGTTTAAAGCCTATAGCAATTGAAAATGGATTGAAGCTGGATGATTTGGGATGGAGTCATAGGTAGTCTATAAGTGTCAAGAGATAAGCAGATGATCCACCGGCAGCTACCGCAATAAAATAGGAGAATTTATAAAGTCCTCTAAAAATCTGATGCTCCCTGTTTAAAAACTTTACTTTGAGAAACACGGGACGAAGTGTTTGAAACGTACCACGATAAGTATTCTTAAAGATTGTGGGAATATGTAAATAGCTTGGACTATGGGAAAGTCAATGTACAGAGTAATTGTGCATCTCCAATGGCCAGTGCTTAGTTTGTAAAAGAATGCATGTTGATGCCCAAAGTTCTGCTCAAAAGCTCATGGCCTATGTTATTAAATGTCAGCACACTGAATACCAAAAATGAGTGTTCCTAAATTCACCTCATGCCTCTTTGACCCACTACCAGATACTCCATGCCCCTTTATCTTTCAAGTTCCTTTGTGACAGTTATTCTGTCTTTCACTTCCTCCATCTTTCTGCTGTTATACCCTCTTGTGCTCAGTAAAGGAAATATAAGTGGCCGTACCCAATATTGAGTGTAGGTGTCCCTCACAAGTTACCCCCAGCTAAATAATCCACTGCCTTTGTCATGGGAAAGTAATATACCAATGTATTCACCAGAATCAGTTAGCCAGAATGCAGGCCCCTTAAACTCTGAAACAGCTTCCCCCCACACAGAGTAGCAAAGCTGTTTTGGTAGTGTTACCTCACTATGCCCCTGGCACTAAGGACTCCTAATGCATAGTTCAAAGCTGAACCTGTTTTTGGACACAGTGACTAGTCCCCGGATTCTAATTTTTTCCTTCAGTCAGCTATAATTCCAGCCTCCAGCAAGGTATCAATAAAGTACTCTCTTCTAAAGAAAGGCTTTCCTGTTCAATCTTCCATTTATCACTCGGTATTAAAACTGAAGCATGATGCCATGCTAAAATTCTTTTGGGCAACATGGAAACCTTGTTGATACACAAAAGCTAATGCTTCACTACCATATTGAATTCCAGGCACATTTTGGAACCACTGTTATTATATATTGATCCTAGCAGTATTATTTCAACCAGGTTTCCGCTCCAAGAAGACACTAATCCAAGCTATTTCCTAGATTATATATCTGCATTCAATGGGGAAAGTTATCTGCCTGGAATATTTGACCGTTTCTTTTGCAAGCAACCTAGGCACTGTATTCAGAAACACAAGTCCAAGCTTTACTGGGTGCTAGCTTAGCCACCACTCCCGAGCTCATCACAAATCGAGGGTTGAAACAGAGGTGAGTTATGGCACCCTTGCTGTTTGATCATAATGTAGCAGACCTAGATGAGGGCTGAACAATGCCCAGTTGACAATTATATGGGTTTTTAGTTCAAGGAGTCGGGCAGACACGTTCATCATATGACTTGTTTCAAATCAAATAAAATTGATACATTTTAACTTGTATTGACCCTTAAAAGTTTTTTCAGGCCCTTTGTAAACACATTCTAGCTGTAATCAGATCACTAATGTTGCTATCTTATATTTCTTAGCAATGCATTCCCAAGGAAGTTCAGAAAATAGCTGGATAAGGCATTTTGTTGATGTTTTAAGCAAATATTCATACTGTCAAACACAATGGCCCGGGTAAATATTTAATTACAATTTGTCCTATTAAAGCAAGAATGTTTTTTTCATGGCCAGCTCTCTAGATACATTCCTTAGAGTCTATGGTGTTTCATCAGATTTGTTATAATCTTTGCTGTGGGCACATGACAGATGAGCCATGAAAAAACTATAATCAACATTGACATGGACCCATTCAGATATACCTTAAACCTTCTGGGTGAATTTAGGTTGGGCTGGAAAAAACTCCACCTGCGGAAAAGGATTCTTGGCCCCTTGATTAGAAATTGTAGTCTTCAGCACACCTATCCAGTCTTATAAAAGATTTAAAGGATGTGGCTAAATACACATTTTTTAATATATAAGCTATGTACCTGTATCACTGCCATTTTAAACGTTTTGGAAATAGAGCATTCCCAGGGCATGGAAGAGTGAATACGAAGCTGAGGAATAGCAGGACTATTGTTAGGACAGGCATCCTTCATATTCATGGTGTAGCCTCCCCTTAACTTTTTTGCCTTCAGACCTCCTGTTTTTCCTGACTTCGTTTATGCTGACCTTAGGACTCTGCACTCTAGTCACTGGGGATGGAGTATTGTCAGTCATGGTGACTGGAATGAGCCCACTGTAATCTACACATAACCTAAATTCTGGAGTGATACCTGGAGGAGCGGCTTTGGGGATTAACATCACTGGGCTGGACCAAGGGCTGCTTGAGGGCTCAATAACCCCTAACTCCAGCATCTTGGAGACCTCATCCTTAATGCTGGCTCTCACCTTATCAGATAACCAGTAGATTTTGCTTTTCACAAACATGCTGTCCCCTGTATCAGTATCATGGGTACACCATGTACTGAGTCCTGGGGTAAGGGAGAATAAAGAGGCAAACTGCCCCAGCAGCTGATGGTAGTCTCTCTGTTGTTCTAGGGTCAGGGGAGGGGCTGGCACCATCCACTTACCTATCATGTTCCTTGGAAGAAAGCAGGTAGGGGAGAGGTTCTCTTGGCTCTTCTACCCATTCATATGTGACTAGGAGCATGGTTAATTCAGACCTCTCAAAGTGGGGCTTGTGGCAATTGACACGTAGGACCCTTGCAAGGTTGCTTGAAGTCTTGATGTTCATCAGGTAGGTTAAATGATTCTTGCACTCCCTCACCTCATAATGGCCAGACTACTGGTATTGCAAGGGGCTGTGCTCCACGGGCTCCATAACCCACACCTTTTGGCCAGGCTAAAACTTGACCAGAGTGGGATTCTGGTCATAAAACCATTTCATGTCCTCCTGGATGGCGTCTAGATTTTCTGGTGCTTGTTTCTAGAATCATTTAATCTGGTTACAGGGTGCCAGCATGGAGCTGACGTTATCCTTGGGGGCCTTCCTGGGAGCTTGCTACCAGCCCTCCTTTACTAAACTGAGAGGTCCTCTCACAGGGTGCCCATTCAGAGGTTCAAATGGTGGGAACCCAACCCGCTTCGGTGGCACCCCCCTATAAGCAAATAAAAGACATGGCAGGAGGACATCATGGGATCCGACAGGCCCATTATCATGCCTTTTAGGGTCTTGGTGAACTTTTCAACAAGCCCATTTGTTTGAGGGTAGTAAGGAGTGGAGAACTTGTAGGTTACCCCACACTCCTTCCGGATGTCCTTCATGTACCCTGGCATGTCGTGGGTACCCCTGTCTGACACCACCACCTTGGGAAACCACTGTAGTTAGTCTAAATCCACAACAAGAAAGGCCGCATGCCCGGGGTATTCAAAGGGAAACCTATATAAGTGTCTCCCCCACTTCAAAGGCACAATTTGGAATTTATACTGGACCTCAGACACCACCACTTCAGTACACTTCTGGATCTGTGGATAGTCTGCCAGGAAAAAGTGCTGCTGTGCTGCTACAAGGACTGTGCCACTGCTGGACTGCTGCTCTGAAGGAACTTCTGCCCTGCTGTACTGACCTGCTGCCTGCTGCCCTCTTGCCTGGGGAAGAAGAACTGGACCTGTAACTTCATCTTGATCCCAGGATCCCAGAATTACTCAAAGGCCTAGCCTGCTTGCCTCCAGATCTGAGCCTCTGGGTCATGAAAGGCTCCCCCAACAGCTCCTGGACTTGTCTTCAGTGAGTTCCTGACGCCCCAAGTGGTGCCTATCAGGTCCTGCCCCCTGGGTGTGGCTCTCGAGCTCTTGAAATCAAGCTTTTGGGTTCTTCAATACCAAGAATGGGCCAGTTTGCACCAGAACTGCACCGCTCACGCCGAAAAGCAGCACGAGGCACTGCCAGCCTGTCTCTTCGCATACCAGCATCATCAGCTTGTAGGGGACCGCCAACGTGAATCTCCAGCCCACCTGTCCGCAAAGCCCAGCCTGCTCTTCGTGCCATGCCGACTGCCGTCCGCAACGGTTTCCTTGCACAAACCTTGAAAAGGTAGAACTTCAGTAGGATTAGTCTGGGAGTGTATTCGACCAGCGCTGAATTTGTGACTTTCAACTTTAAACTGGTCCAGCATGACCAGATAGCCGCGGTTGGAGCTGTATGCTTTCAGGTGATATATAGCTGTTTAGGCTTTAAAAATTCATAACTCCGGTTCTGCTGATTGTTTTTTGTTATTTTGTTCTTGGGCATGGTGCTTTCAGTGTTTTACTATTTAAAGTGGTGCACAAATACTTTATACATTGCCTCTGAGTTAAGTCTGACTGCTCTGTGCCAAGCTACCAAGTGGTTGAGCACACATAAATTTGGGGTTTACGTATGCCCTACCCTGTCTAGGATCGTAGTTGCTGTTTGACCAGGGCTCACACCCCAGTCAACCAGTAACCCAATTTCTAACAACTATCAATCATGTTGCAGAGTGACTGCCAGGTTTTCAAATATACATGCCAGTGCATTCTAGGATCTGCAGTCTTTGGAAATGTGTACATTTTCTTGTTTGTCCTGCACTGAAGCAGCTTTCAGGCAGAAATGATAGGTATGAGTGAGCTATAAAGATAGCTTCAGGTTGCAGCTGACCTGTGTACAATGCCACTCTGATACAGAGAGTCAGAGGTGTAATATAACACTGCTGCTGAGTTGGTGATTTCAATCACTCATCCATATAACAGTGGGCTGTAATTGAACCTTGACAGTATGTTCCTGTCATTGATTATTACATTTTCAGTATTGGCATATGCAGTGTGGAAAAAAGTGGTGCTGTGCTTTCAACTTGAATGTCTAGTTTTCACAATTGCCGTGTTGACCATTAAGTTAAATTGACTTTCTACTTTGTACAAATATTCAGATGCTCTATGCAATATATATGTTTCTCAGAGAACGGAGGAACCTCAAATCACTTTCAAAGTCTGCCATTCAATAAGTACCCAAGGTATAACTCTATATTCTATAAAAAACATTAAATGTTCTATAAAGACTCAATCTTCAGATAAGTCTAAAATATTAAATGCTGCATTTTCATTAATATTTGTATTGAACATTGTGACATTTTTAATAACCAGAAGCTGAATATTCTTCCAATTCAATTTTCAATGCAGTTGAATGTAGAGAATGTTGATGGCCAGAATTCAAACTCATGTTCTTCAAGTACACAAAACACACTAAATTAACCTGTGGTGAACCCATTGGCAGCTTATCACAAAGCAGTCAGGCTTAACTTGAGCAATGTGTAAAGTATTTATGCAGTACACAAACAGTAATAAAGTGGAAGCACGAAACAAGAAATATCCCTAAGCAATTTAGAAAAATAGAGTTATCCAATCAGTATTGGACATATTTATTTTAAATGATTTTAGTCAAAATAATACCATGAAGCAGAAGGTCCTGCTTGTGGTTATCTGGCCGTGCTGGACCGGGGAAAAGTCAGACATTGAAGTTGACTGCGATAGAGTGTGGGTCAGGTACAGTGACCAGGTTAGTCCCGCTGAAGAGTTACTTTCTCTAGTCCAGCAGTAAGGGGCACAGGCATCAAGCTTTTTACAGGTCGCAAATGGGCTGATTCGCAGAATCGGCCCTTTTGCGACCGGTAAAAAGCCTTTTGGGATGCATCAACCCAAAATGCATTCTCAAAATATTTGCGAATGCAGTTAGGGAATCACAATTTGCGATTCTTTAAATTCAATGCAAGAAGCATTTTCAGAATGAAACTTTGCATTAAGGAATCCCAAATTACCATCAACTTCAAGTTGAAGGTAATTTGCAATTCCTTAGAAAAATGCACACAGTTGAATTTTTCTAAGTGCCATGTGGCACACACACATGCCACATGTGCACACATACTGTTTGAGGGGATGCATCAGGGGGGCCTTATGGTCCCCTAGCACCCTTGAAATTGCAGTCGCAATTTGCCATTACCTATTTGGTAATGGCAAATTGCGAATGCTTTCCCATTCATTCCTATTGGCCTCTAGGAATGCATGGTTCAGCATTCCGTAATAGCGAATCGCAATATACGATTCGCTATTAGAGAATGCGCAAATATTCAAGCAAAACCTACATGCATAAGGAATTGCAATTCCTTAATAGCGATTCCTTAAAAATCGCTAATAAGGAATTGCAATTCCTTAGCTTGATGCATGTGCCCCTAAGAGTTGTGTTAAATTTTGAAAAGGCTGCAAGGAGGAGGCTTTCGTCACAATGAACGGGTCGTGCTTCACGAATGGCCATTGCTGTAGTGTGAAGACCAGTCATCTCTGGAGCTTCACATTGGTGGATCGTTGAAGACGGTCGTGGTCAGCATTAAGTGCAGATCTCACATTGCTGGTCATCCCAGACGGTCGCTGTCATCACTTAGAGGAGATCTAACCAGAGCTTTAGGCTTGTGGTCATCGCAGGCAGCAAAGTTTTAGTGCAAACTGGTATATTGCAGTTGGAAAGAGCCCAAACATCAGGAGAAGCTTCCACTGATCCCAGCCAAGAATGCTCCCCAGGCTCAGGAGTTTTTTAATGAGTGGTTCGGATGGTCCCTTTTTATAACTTGTCCCAGGCTCTCTGTGGGGGAAAATCCCTCATCTACCAACAAAACTGGTTCAGGACAGATCCCCTGGTGCTGGCCAGATAAAAGTAAGTGCAGGCCTGGTGTTAGGTCCCTTTGTGTGTGCCATAGGCAAGGCTTTTGAAATGTAATCAGGGAAGGTAACAGCTCCTCCACAGCCACCTTGCTAGGAAGAGCTACACCCAGGCTGCATTGTTCACTGTTAAAAGAGTCAGGCAGCTCGAAACTCCTAGAAAGGCCTCAATTACTCTGGGCAGGAACATGCCACCTTTTTAAAAAAGAGGTATTTTCAAAAATTCTAATCTAAAATCTGACTTTACCATTAAAGAGGATTTTCAATTGCAATTCATTTGACTGTAAACACTAAGGGGCAGATTTATGTTGCACTTGCGCCACTTTTGCGCCGCCGTTGCGTCACTTTTGTGACGCAGCAGCGGCGCAAATCCTGCGCCATGGTGCGGGGTATTTACAATGTGACGCATCTGGGAGATGCGTCACGTTGTAAAGCCCTGCGCCACATGTAGGCGTTCCAGGGCAGGTGGGGGCGTTCCGACGCAGGAACGCCTCCTAAAAGTGGCTGAGGGAAATCTACAAGATTTCACTCAGTCACTTTTAGGCCCATGCTGCGTCAAAACCCTGCGCCTGCTTGAAGCAGGCGTAAGGATTGACACAGCATTGTAAAGATAGGGCCCCCCAGATCATTGCTGGAGCTGCGTCGCGCTTGCGACGCAACTCCAGCAATGCGCCACTTTTCGGCACAGATGCGTCACGCATCTGTGCCGTTTTTGCCCCATGGTGCGCCGCATTATAAATGCGGCGCATCCATGGTGGCGCAGCTGTGGCGCATAATAACTGGCGCATCCCTGCTGATATGCAGGGATGCGCCAGTCGTCATAAATCTGCCCCTAATTCTCTACCTGCTCCTAATCCACTGTTAGCACATATTATTTTAAATAAGACTGCCCAGTGTTCATCTATTGGAGTGATAGGCCTTAACACAGGGAACAACAACTTTGGGAGTTTTTCACTGCTAGGATATGTACAAGTTAAACACACATGTCCTGTTTTTAAATACTATTCACCTCGAACTCAGAGTGGTAAGGGCCTATCCGAGGGGTGATTTACAAGTTTTAAAAAGGAAGGTATAGGCCTGACAAAGTTGTATTTTGCCAGGTCAGATAGGCAGTTTAAAATGTCCCAATGGACTGCAGTAGCAGAGCTGAGACATGTTTTAAATGGTTACTTTAGTGGGTGGTACAAAGAATACTGCTGCCCACAAGTAGCATTCAATGTACTTGCCCTGGGTACAGACTGAGGACTGACAAGTTAAGTAAATGTGTCAATTAGGTGCAGGCCAATTTTACCATGCACAGAGTCCTAATGCCAATAGAAACAAATTCAGTAAAAGTCAGAGATAGAACATAAAAGATTTAGAGTAGTACCACAAGCGTATGTCAGGTCTAACATTAAATGTATTTGTATCTTAGTATGCTAGTGATTCAGTGAAAGGTGCAGTACTGGATGACTATGCCAACTATTCATTTTCACATTATAAACGTTCTTGCTTTTTTTAAACAGTAAATTAAGGTTTTCTGATTTTCATGGTGAACAGTTAAATGCTACATTTAAGATACCACCTCATAAATGTACTTGTGGTTCAGCTGATGGTATCAACTTTCTACTGATTGCTCAGACCCACCTCTGGATGTTATGTTACATTCTGCATATAACTCTTGTGCTTACTAGTCATGTGGACTGGAGACCAAAAACAGTTTTTCATCCTACTATTTCCGTGAAACTTTGAAGCAGTACTTTACTTTATCAATCATTGTCTACTATGTGAAAAACTGTATAGCATGTGAATTTGGATTACTGAAGTGGCGCAGATTCTAAATCATTATAGGTTAGTGCTGATGCACCTGGATATAAGTGCCCCACAGAGGAAGAAACTGCTGCTGAATGGAGCACAGAGCAAGTCTTTACACTTACAACATTATTTTGTTGTCAATCTACTCCAGCTAAAGAGGGATTACTGAGAAAGATGATTATTCCTCAAGACCATACTATGAACATTTTCCAAAAAGATGACCATCCCTCAGGGCTTGACAATATGGGGCTTATTACGATGGCAGTCGGAGGCTTTCTGACCGCCATCGTTGGTTTCTATTCTGACCGGCTGATTGTGAATCGGAATTGAAACCAGCAGGTCATTCTGGCTGGCTTCAGTCGGAGGCCGAGCCGGTAACAGATTGATGATACGATGCACGGTTTCCGGCAGGAATGTCATGTCGGCCTTTCCGACATGGAAACTCTGTCAGAAAGCGTGTTCAGGGGCCCCTAGCAGGGCCCCCTTGTGTGCGCGGCCTCTGATTGGGGGCCGAGAAGGAACCTATCGTGCCCCTGTAAGTCTCTGCACCCCGTGGCAGGCACGCAGGGATTAACATCACCTCCCATTTCCCAATGGGAGCATGTACTACGGCTGGTTTATGGCATTAACACATGCTCCCATAGGGAGATGTCGCAATGTGACCGAACAGTGTTCGGATTTATCCAAATAAGGCAGATGGGACCACGACCGGATGTTGGTCGGTCCCATTTACAAGACAGTGTCGGGCAGAAGCAATTCCTCTCAACATCGTAATCGACCCCTATGTGTTTAAAACTCCTCTTTTAGGCATATTATACCAGCAGAAAATCAGGCAAGTGCTAGCAACAGCCCTCTCCTAAGGTCCTGTCTTGATGTCTCTAAGTTGGAACAAATGAAGGAATATTGAAATTTTTATTCTTTAGCCAAATAGAAGCTGGAATGGGGCACACTTTTAAAGTCAAGCCTATTTGTTAAGGCAGCAATGGAAGAGCAAAATCTCTTCAACTGCAAATGTTGGGATAGTCTTTCAAGTCTCTTGTTATAGATTACAGCACTTTAGATATTTCTCAGCTGACCTATGGGGATTCACTGTAGTTACTGTAAATAGAAAAAAAATCTTCATTCCATGAAAGGGACTGTCAGTGTCATTCGTATGATCCATGTTCAGTGCAATGAGGCTGGGTTTGAGATTTCATTCTGCTAATTGGGAAATATTTTATGCCACAGTGCTTCCAATGGATAATATAGCCCATTCAGCGGCAACAAGACTATGGTCACCTGCAGAAGTATGCATAGCTGCTCTTTATCACTTTGTGAGCCCATCTACTGTCTGAGCAGCTGCACGTAGCTGATGTTATGAAGGGAAAAATTACTCAAGATTTGGTTTAAAGCCACTGTGAGAAATTGACCTATTAGTTGGGATGAATAGTTGTCCACCATAATTACAATTTTTATCTTGTTAGGTCCACTAAAGATTAAGTTATTTAAACCCAAGCTCAACCCCAGGCAGCTACGGCATGTAAAGCATTTAGAAGTAACAAAACAGTTAAAAAGTCAAAAACACAACCCAATAAAAATCACACTCCAATATATCAATGGATACTTTTTTTATGGACAAATTGACAACAAACTGACAAACATGTAATAAGGGGAACTGGTGAAAGCAATGTTTAACATTTTAACTAAAAATAGCACCAAAATGTGTAATGCACAAACCTCGGGCAATAATTCATGCTAGACCAGGACGGGGTAAGTTTTGAGGCCAACTGTAATGGAGCACAGGTATGATACAAGCACCTGCTTGGTTACGGTCAAAGAGTTTCCTTCAGACTTAAAAGATTTCTGAGTAAATAGATTTAGGCAAGTTAACAGTGACTTTGTACCTTTTGTGAAATATATGTTGCAAATCCAAATTTACCAATTAATTGGATTTGTGATATATAGTTTAAAAAGTCCAATAAACTTTTTTTCTGGTTCCTAGAGGGATAATTTTGTATTTCATTTTAATAATAGCACCTAATGCTTTCCTATGGAACAGCTTCCTCTGCTACAGTGAAAATAACGTTTAGGACATTGTCACTATAAAACGTATCAGCCTTAGGTTTGCCTTCAATTTTGCTGATCTTGTTTTTGTTGGCCTTAGGCTTCTGTGCAATTTACCTCTGCTGACCAGTGCTAAATGGCTTGTGCTGACTCCCCTGAACATGGTTTAATTGACTAATTCACAATTGGCATGTTACATTTTCCTATAAGTCCCTAGTAAAGTGCACTACATGTGCTCAGGGCCTGTTAACATTTCTCAGGCCTGCCCTGTGCACTTAGCATTTAAAACCCCTTGTCAAGCCTTAAACTCCCCTTTTACTACATATATGTCACCCCTAAGGTAGGCGCTAGGTAGCCCATAGGGCAGGTTGGTGTGAAAGTAAAATTTATGACATGTACTTTTAAAATGTACGTCCTAGTAGAAAAAAACTCAAAAATTCGTTTTTCACTTCTGTGAGGCCTATCTCTCCCATCAGTTAACATTGGGGGTTCCTTGTTACATTTAATAAGCAGTAATTCCCAATTGGAAGAAGATGGAGCTATCATGTTTGGTACCTACAGAATTGTAATAATGAATTCCCTTTAATGGTCAAGTCAAATTTATCACTGCAATTTTAAAAATACCACTTTTAGAAAGATGCCATTCTTCTGCTCTTAGCCTTGCGTACCTGCAGCCTTTTTCCAATACAAACCTGGGGTGGGTGACCACTGGACTTTTTCATTCCCTCTAGACAGCCACACAAAAAGGAAGCTTAGGAGTGACTTGATGGGCCATCCACACCCTCATGGGCCATCCTGGGCAGTATGGGAGGGAGGAACTGGGCACAGCCTCACATTTATACCTGAGAATGCTATCCCCACACAACGGACTGCTTAACCCCCTTTAGTGAGTCTGAAGACAGGGAAGGAAGTGAGGACCTCTGTTTACTTCAAAGCCCTTCTTTAAGGATTTCCCCACTTCTCAGGGAAATAAAAGACTTCCAACTCACTTGCTAGAACACCTGGGCTCTGTCATCAGTGATTTTACCCTGCCAAGCGGTGCCAGACCAGTCATAGACCCTTCACATCGCAAGTTGTTTAAACGACTTGCTGTAGGGGGCGCGCTGGTGTTGGATTTACAATCCAATACCTTTCCTGCTGTTGCACAAACTGGAGTAGGAATAGTAAATAATACTATTCCTAAGTCCAGCGCGCCCCCTACAGCAAGTCGTTGTAATGACTTGCGATGTGATGGTTCACGTTGTAACAACGCGGTCATTATAACGACCCCGTTGTAATGACATGTGATGTTTTTGCATGCGTTGCAAGGAGACGTTATCGCATGGCCAACTGCACAGCACATCAACTCCATTCCCGACGCATCCTCGCCATTGCGTGCCCCGGAACCAATGCATTGCCTACCTGTGTGGATCGACGATGATGCAGCGCCTCATCTGCACCCCAAAGCTTATCTTTGATGACGACACAAACAAGGAACTTTGAAGCGGGCTAAGGCTGGTTCCTGTATGCGACCCGTGCTCCATCATGGTCGGCCTGAACTTTGGGATTTTGACCTGGTCTAGCATGTAGAGTTTTCCCGGTTGGTGCTTTATGATTTAAAGTACTACATTTCAGTTTATTATTTAAAAATTCATTATTCCGGTTCTACTGTTTGAAGTGTTGCACAAATACTTTACACATTGCCTCTTACGTTAAGCCTGACTGCTCTGTGCCAACCTACCAGGGGTTTAGCATAGGTCAATTTAGAGAGCGTTTGTGACTCACCCTAACTAGCAATGTAGCCCCTGCTTGTACAGGGTGCATACCTCTGCAAACCAGAAACACAGTGGCTTAATTACAAGCCCCTTGCACCACCGGTATGTCACTTTTTTCCACATTAAAAGTGAGGCACCGGCAGTGCAAGGGGCTTGTAAATAATCCCCCCAATTTCTAACAGTCACAGTAAGAACTTGTTGAACATTAATCTTTTTCTTTTCAGCTTATCATATTCACTGCCTTATGGGCATTTAAGGCATACATAAGGGTGACTTCATAGTATTTAAACTGAGGGTTTAGACCTTAGGCCTGGGTAAAGGGATCAGTATGAGAGGTCAGATTTACAGTTTAAAAAGCACAGCCATGTTACTGGTAACATGCCTGCAGTTATGTGTTGCGTTGTCACTTTAATGGTGGCACAATATGCACTACAGGTCATTAGTGACATTTAACTAACAGGCCCTGGGTACCTTTTGTATCATATAATAGGGACTTACAGGTAAGTTGAATGTGCCAATTATGAGTATAGCCAGTTTCTACATGTTGTAGGTGTCAGAGAGCATGCAGTAGGCCCTGCTTAGTGGAGTCCCAATCCATAGAGAGAAAAACCCAGCAGCATGAGTCCAAATTAATGGGGGTGATCATGCAAAAAGGAGCATTCCCGCACAGCCCCATTGAAGCTGTACCTGTGGTAAGCTAGTTAACCTCATGACACTGGGTATCTGCAGCAACAAGGTTTTTATGTATTGTACATTGTGTTGACATATGCTCTGAGGTTTCGACTTGGATTTTCTGAGGACCTCTTCCTGTTGAAGTTAGTGCAGTTTGCTTCTTTTCTGCTTTACTCACTCTTAGCAAGGTATCTGGAGGTCTGCAACTTTGTTGCATCTGTGGAGTGTAACACGAGGCTACTGGGAATCTAAGAATTGGAGTACATTTTTTAATGTCATGAGGCATACCTATTTGAAGTATTTGCCTGATAAAATAATAATACCACTACTGATGTAATTCTGGTTTACATTTCTTTTATTCTATGAGCATGAAGCACTATGTTAGGGATATGTTTTGCATAGTGTTTCTTTACTGAATGCAATGCTATGTGTACATATATAGTTCTGAATTAGGTTTTATGGTTTATTTTATATATAACAAATAAAACTTGTATGATACAAATGTATGTATATATATATATTTATTTTTTTAATGCAAATAATTAACTATCTTGTATCAGAGTTACAAAATTACATTTTTTAATTAGAAAACGCAGCTTTTATTGTAAATATGCGGCTACATCATGGAGACAGTGATAGTGCTGGTAAACAACATTTCTGCTTCGATCATCACTGAAATTAGTGTCCCTTCATTAAAAGCCTTAATTTCTTTTTCAACTACATTGGCAATGCCTGAAACCTTTGAAATTAGTACCATTGATTTGTTTCTATTGCAGCAAAAGTATTTAATCTGGGTTTTCTTGCATAAGTAATGCAATTTCTTCTGGACTAATTTTCTGTGAATCTGTATTTATTAGGATGAATAACAGCTGTAGACGATCAATATTCTAATTTACCCTTCCCAGGTTGTTTTCATGGTGTGAATTTCTTTTTTTAAATCCGTCTGGCAATGCAGGAACTGACAAGTAAAACATAGTGTAGCCCAACTTAAAGGAAATAAATGGGTGAATGAGTGAAGAAGATAAAAATGTAGATCATCATATATCAATCTTGTTAAAATCATCAACTAATGTTAGTACTATCATTATTGGTGTGTACTGACTGCCTTGCAAAGGGTTCAATGATACCCTTCCTGGGGATGTTGTATATTACATTTTTGACTTCCTACCCTCTTTATCCATGGTTGGATAGGGTCATTAATGCACTTAAACCACTAGATTGGTTCTAATGTGTAGATGCATGAATTGTTTTGCCAGTTAGATAAAAAACTACAGTTCTTATTATACATAGCGATGTATATCTTGTTCCTTGTAGGTTGTAACTGGTCATTCTTACAATAAAAATTATGCTTTCTAACTAAACAATTACGGATCTCAGCCAATAAACTCCACACAGACACCATCACGTTGTACAATACATAGGAGTTTTATGGGTTCAAATCCTCAATATCAAGAACATCACCAGTTTGCCTAACCTTCATTTTCAGTGGGACTTAAAGTCACATAGCGGGGAATTATTGTCCTTAAGAATACCTTAATAATATCAAGTAACCACAACTGCTGAGACCATAGCTGGGCCCTAGAAATTACAGAGCCCAGCCATACATCCATCTGCAGGCGAACCGTAGTCTGTTTTACTCAAAACTAACTATATCAGACATTTGAAGCTGTATTGCCTTCAATGCTCTCCAATAAGCAGAGTGAAATCCAACACAAGTCTTATAACACAGAACACAGTTCATTCTTTTGAAACTGACTGTCTCTTTCATAACTGAGTTTTCGATGTAATCTTTTTTTCCATTTGGTGTAGCCAAAGGGGAGCCCCATAAGTTAGAAGAGGAATCACTGGGTGCCATATTCTGACAATCATATGTAGTAGTTTATTAGTTTATCAGTTAATTAAAACCATAGACATATACAAAGCGCACATCTAGCATATTTACAAGATAAAAAGTGATGGGAAAATAGCAGTAGATTACCAGCAAAAAAAAGAAATTGCTTATAAAAGCTAACAATACTTTTCATTATATAACCAGATTCTCCATCAAAAAAGGTTTGAGGAGGCCCATTTAGGTAATATCCATAAAGTGTGTGGTGCTTGGTCATGGCCCTTAAAAAATGTAGCCCACAAGGTCATAATCAAGCTGTGGGGCATTGTCAATCTTGGCGCGCCCACGTACAGCACCCATCTATGGTCTATTTGAAACAAGGTGAACCCTCTACATAAAGTGTCTGGTGCATTTGTACAACAACCTCAACCTCTGCTGTGGGCAATTGTCGATCTTGGCACGCCCACCTGAAGCACCCATCCATGGTCTCTTTCAAAGAAGATGGCCCCTTCTATATAAAGTGTCTTGTGCATTTGCAACACAACCTCAACATGGTGGGGTAGGTGAATAGCATGCCTGTAGCAGCCCACAAGGCCTTAATATTCATCAGGTAGGGTAGGGGACTGCTATGCCCCTAGCAACTCATCATAGGCCAAGCGTACAAAACAGCTATGCTAAAAGTTGGACTGTTGAGCCTGCAGAGGCAAAGCTTCATCTAAGCAGGGTAGGGAATTAAACCCTCTTTGCTCTTGACACATGGTTCTGGACATAACCTCGGCAAGGAGGGATAGGGGATTGGGGAGCCACTAACAACCAACCCATCTGTGGCCAGGACATGTAGCGCATCTACACAGGGGAGTATGCTAATAAGCCTGCGAGGACCAAAGCCCTTGTCTAAATGGAGCGGAGGGGTTAGACCTTGCTCTTGCGTCTGCCCTAGCAGCCTTGTGCTGGCACTCTAAACCATAGGTGTCCTTTTTGGATTTTACAAGAGTCTTGAAACTATCCATAAACTGTACCAGACGGATACGGAGCATAATGTGACAAGCAGCTTCAAAGACTATCCTCAGTATTTGCAGTTCAAGAGATTTAGCTCCTGAAGTGTGGCTTTATCCAACAGTCTGCACACTTGTAAGTGGGCCTCGAGTCAGCTTCTCTTCAACTACAACATTAAGGTTAATTCTCATCTTTTATCTTTTAGTTGTATTCTTACACCAGTATTGAAAAGGATGAGGGGATCTTTTATATCTGGAAATCACACTCTATCAATACACGATTATTTCCTTATCTCATCCATGCATTGTATGCACAAATCAATGCACTGTTTTAATTGATTGGAACAGCAGCTGATACATGCATTGCTTGTCCATGCTCTCAAGTGCAGGCTCCAACCTCTGGACCTGCTAAGCATAAGAGCCAGAACAATAGGATGATATTTTACAAGCTCCCTGGAATCCAGGTACCAAGAAGCTCTGATTTAGCCAATAGGATGACTTCATAGAGAGTGAAAAGGTCCCTGAAAACATTCTGTTGCCATCCTGACTTTCCGTAAGTTGCACCCTGATTGCTGCTTGATACAAGACAATAGAATGCAAACAAGGATGGCTAACATATCTACCTCATGACACTCCTGTCGGCTACATAGACTACAGAGGTACCCACAGGAAGAACAGTACATTAAGGAGTTGGTGTCACTCAAGTGCAGGATAGAGCCTCAATTTGTATCCTTCCAAAATTCTAACTGATCAGGAGACAGACTTCATGCCCAAAGATTTGTAGGAAGTATGTACAATCCTTAGAATAAACCACCTATGCACATGTGCATGGCATGTCCAAACTGATGCTCTTATGGGAATATTCAATCAAATAATAAAATTGTTAAAGTGATATTGCTGAAAGCTGTGAAACCTCAATGTAAGGATTTGTGCAAGGTACTTCCCTTCTTTTATTCACCATCAAGCATTTACTAGGTTCAACCCTGCTGGACATTTGACAGTGGGAATGGGAAAAACAGGATCCCGATGGAACACCTCCTCTGGAACACATGCACGAAATGGGGGAATCAATTGGACACCATAAAGCTAGCATCTATAGAGAAATGGAAACAGTGCAGAAAATAGATGTTGCAATCAAGGAAACATAACAGCTCGAATGCATCTGCTAAGCTTTACTATAACGCAGTGTTTAATCAGAATTCTCTTTCTGAAATGTAACAAAACCTCAACATTCTACTTGTAATCATGGGCAATTGGTAGTTTTTCATGCAGAAAGCAAAATCTCTGACTTCAAGGGACCGGATTTATATTTGGTTTAACATGGTAAATTGTGTTTTTTTAAAACACAAAATTTGTAAATAGTGTTTTTCTTTAGTACACCCAAACCTTATGAACCAGTATTTAATTTACTGTTGTCAAAAATCATGTTTCTGTTATGTTAAATGACCTAAAATGAAGATGTAGTACAGAAAAAACTTAACATGTAAAGTATAATTTGCATAATTTGGGGAATTTCATGTTACTCTTATTACAAGAGTTTCCCAAAGGTGCGCCACTTTAAAGAACTCCATGCTCTTCACTGTAAACTTTTACTACAAATACGCAATTCACTGTAAACATTTACTGCAAACGCCCAGGAGCAACACAACATCTTGTTCACATTGCTTTTTTTTAAATATGTCCTCACCTCAAAAATTGATGCTAGGACATTTTCTAGGACATTTTAACTAAAATATAATGTAAAATTACAGGTTTGCATTTTGCATAATTATGTGTAATCTTGCAAATCTTATCAAAATTTGGAGAAAATACGCAGAAGCAAATTATGCCACATCTATACAAATATGGACCTATATTGCCTTTTTGCGATTCTAAGGATATTACCAAAGCATCTGAATTTTGCCACTTGGTTTATTATGTCATCAGAATGCCTTGATAGCAGCATAGGGAAATATAACAGTTATTCTTTTAGTATCCTGCCTGTCTATATATGCAACAAGCTTGGTTGAGTTTATTGCACAGAAAGCATTTACATAAAATATATATTTTACAGAGGTTCATGAAACATTTTGCAGAAATGACATTGTTTAATTAGTAACTGCTTCATGAAGGTAAAGCCAACCCACAACATTCAGATTGCAATTTGGGTCCATTGTTAACCGACTATTGCATGAAAAGCAACAAACATCTATGAGATTTGTAATTGTTGAATTTTTAATTAGCCTTCTATTTGTGATTGTTGGGCCAAACCTGGAGATCTGTACGCATTACTATTGCATATTGCTTAATCACCAGTCTATATATTGAAGCTGAACTTTCGAATAAAAGGGCCGATTGTTATCTCTGCCCTACTGGCAGCTCCCCACCTCAACAGTCTGTGATTTCTGCACCCTGATTTTATTTTAGAAATCCAAGTGTGTTTGAATGGAAGCCATATATATTTAACAATATAATTAAATACCTTTTTCTTCTTTTTACTGCAGCTACACAGTATATTCCAGTATATCACTTTCTGTGGTCTTTCTTATTAGACAAAAATAAGCATATTTCATAAACAATATGTAGGAGATAGCTTGCATTAAATCTACAATTTTTGGCATTTCGTATTTCTGGTGACATTTACAAAGTACCTAGCCCTTGAACTTGTAGTTTATGATGTCTCCAGATCCTCTCAAAGGTAATAGGACCATATTGCATGGTCATCCTTTACAAATCCTCAATATATACATTCATATGCTTCCCTTGTAATTATTAGCATTTTACTATCATTTAAACCTTTACTCCTTTGGATAACACGACCTAACAAAGTGCACTATTTTAGACATCACTCCAATTTAGTGGATTACCAGAGGACTTGAATGTACTAATTTAATTTCAGGATTCATAACAAGATCTTCAAAAATGTTTGACATCTTCAGTTCAATTAGCCTAAATTCCATGCCATGCAAAGTCGCAGGGGACCATGGCACAGAAAAGTTTTTGTGAAAAAGTCATAAAGGGCAAGCTAAACTTCATGCAGATAATAGATGATAAGAATCATGGCCATAGTAGTGTTTTCATTGCACCAAACATCAGAAAAGTGAAATTAACATTTTTTGCCTTCATTATTCCAATCTCAGGCATTTTATTAATTTGTTCCAGCTGTTAACTTTACCTATACTGTATAGTTTTTTCCTCTGCTTTACTGTCCTTTCTTTCAAGACTTGACTAAACCACGTCTATGTCAGACTGTCCTTAATACCTATCATTGTTTCTCGTTGCTTCTCATTTGTCGTTCTCCATTACTAGGATCTATATTTAATTATTTTCTTAGGAGCCAAGCTAGTACGTTTGGTCCTCCTTTTTAAAAAACACATCTTTGAAATATATCTCGAAACAAAAACATGCAGTGTTAATTTTCCACGGTAAGATAGTTCTTCCTTTGAAAATAACTCCGATTTCTGTTTCATATTGAGAGGGAAATTTCCCAGTCGGAGTGTATAGTAATCGTATGCAGAAATATTGAATCCAGCCCTGTGTTATGCATCGATTGTCAATTCTACATATAATATATTTTCCAATTTAGCATGGAGGAAATCAGTAACAATTGAAAACATCTTTGATGCAGAGTAGATGTATTTTGTAGACCTGCAGATTGATAGTAATTATCAATATCTGGTGACTGTCCTGATGGCAAAGGGCAAGTCATAGGTTCATTGTCTTCACCTGCATCTGTCAGAGCTGTATGCGACTGGGGTACAATTATTTTACATGAAGAATCATGACAGTGTGTAGGTCGAATCAGCTGACCCCGCTACCAATGATCAGTTATGCAACTGTATTGGAGAAGTGTATAACTGAGGCAGAAACACGACTATATACGACTAAGCAAGGAGCAGGCATTCGCGCTCACATGTTTTGAATTTGGGGCTAAAGTATTGATTGCAAAATATCTAAAATATTAATGCAACACCCGTGTTTTCTTCATGCTATTTTGTTTGTGGTCAAATTATTTGCAAAGTTAACTAACAATAATGTGAGCACAAGAATCTAAGTGAGCTCAGTGAGATAAAATATCAAGAAGACCGAGGGGCATATTAACAAGGGCTCTAAAAGCCAAAAAAGCGGAGATAAAACTATCGCCCTATTTACAAGAGGGTGCTAACATGCATAATCGCATGTTAGCACCCTTTTTCCCCATGCCTCCCTTTGCATCTCTAATGAGATGCAAAGTGGGCGTCACTGGGCAGTACAGCCTTGCAAATATCGCTGATGTGCACATCGCGATATTTACAAGGCTGCCCCAACATTTTAGCAGACGTTAGTTTTTGGCGAAAACCGCTGCTTTCTCCAAAAACTAACGTCTGCTAAAATCCTGACTGATCTATCCCTAACATAGGGGGTGGATTATGCTGCTACGACCACAGTGTCGTATCAGCAAGGTTATAGCCCTTTTGCAGGGAACATCGCTGGAAAACCAGCAATGTTCAATGCAAAACGGCGATTTCCCCCGCTATCCCTGGAGCTACGCGTTGTTAATAACGCGCTACCAGGGCGATAAATTCCAGAGATAGATGGCGATGACTAACAAAGCGCTAAGCGCGCTAGCGTTATTCATCGCCATTCCTTGATGATATGCCCCCGAGTGAGTATGTCCAGAATTGTTAATTTAGGGGTCGGCGATAAACTATGCTCCACCGGGAGTTCGCGGAGTTATGCTCACTCGGCTTTACACTTGTAACGGATATTTACGGCCTGCCATGTAGCAGAGTTTTTTGTCAAACGTGTCAAACGTGTCTTGCCAATGTTAAGTTGGTGAGCGAGAATTTGCATCCCCGGGCGTGATATTCAGGCACTAGGACGCAACCCGGCGACCACGCTCCTTGGTCTAGGAAAGCCCTGACCAAGCTCCTGGCGATTAAAATCAGTGCAAGCAGAATTGAATTCCATCAGTTTGCGGAACTCTGTAGATTCTCACATAGTTTTTATGTGACTTTGCAGACTCTGCAAAGTCCGGCAACCCCTACTAAATATGTGTTGTGCTGCCTTTTTCAAGTCAGTACTATTTTGCAATTTACTGTTTTCTTATGATTCTACATCGTTGTTTTCATGGATCAGTCATAAGAGGCCTGTCTTTTAAACATCTATTTGTATCTTGAGTGAAAACATAACTCAATACCTCCCTATTTACTTAGTTGTAGCTGCAATTAAATGTAATCTTTATATTGCATTTGTCTGTGAGAGCTAAACATAAAAGTTAAATGCAGTTATTTAACACCATTTAAAGTATATTGGAGACTGAGAAAAAGTAGACAGGTAGGGAAAATCCCTTAAAATAAAATTAGTAGCCTGTGGTGCTCCTATTCCCATTTCTTAGTCGTGATTTTGAAGCTAATAGAAAATGTGATTATAGGGAAAATTAATGTCTTAAAAATAAATGTGATTTTCAGCCTACAGGCGGTGCAAAATCGCCCTGCATTCTAATCACACCCACCACTCCCTGTGTACCCCAGTGTTCGTGTTCAATTATCTCAGATGCTCGCTAGCCTAAACAATAGGAAGCCCAATGGAAAAGTCCCTAAAACGTTCCAAAAGAGGTTCATGAATTATATAGGAGAGAGCATTATATTTATCTCCGACTCTGTCCAGTATGCTCTGTTGCGACTATTTACCGCTGAACCATGATCACTTATGGTACAGGAAAGTGAAAGCCCTTTAATTTTCTGCCAGATCTCTGATCTTTTCATTGAACAGAGGCCAGTATATAGAGTATACAGTTTTTATATGCAGCATGTAAACATACCTCTCTATCTACTATCAAAGTTTTTGGGCTTATAGGGGAGAGAAGGAAAGCGGATAACTTGGACGTTGTAAGGAGGATTAATTATTTGAAACACAGATCTATGCATTAGAGAAGCTGCACCAGTTAAAATTTTGAGTCAAAACAGCCAATACGTTTTGACATGTTCTTTGACTCCAAAGAATAGGTTTTAATTTCCAACTTAATTAAAATTGAGAGTACAGAAGATCCACACATTGAATTAGTTAAAGACAAGAAGAAAGTATGGGGCATATTCACAAGAACGTGTGATAACTACTGTAAGAATAGCTTAACGAAACTCTCAACATCGCAGCCTATCGCGGGAAAATAGCCCCGTGTCAACGTGGAATTCACAACAAGGCGGCCCCATGCGATAGTTTCCTGAGACCGCGGCCAATGCCCGTGATACAACCACCTCGACGGAGATAAAAACACAATCCCCAACACCAAATAACCTGCGATGGGTTAAAGCACGATAAGAAGACAGTGACAACCAGCGCGAGGGCTGCAATACTCACGTGTAATGTGGGAAAAAGCACAAGAACAGCATACAGAAAATGCCAAAGAACAAAATACATCAACATCGGATGTACCACGGATGCACCCTGACTGACTGCAGAGGACAACATGTACACCACAACATCCAAGCACCGTGGAAGAACAGAACCGACAGGCACACGGCATGAAAGAGACAAGTGGCAGACAAATCAGAGCCACAGGAGCGACTCGCCCACCGTGCAGCATACGAACATCAGCCAAAGTGCACCTCAACATTGACAACATCCCCGTACAAACAGCAACACCTCCACAACTGAACGCAGGACACAACTGGTTCCGCAAATGTGCACAACATGGCAAAATCACATCTGAAACCGCATGAACATGTAACATGACAATGTACAAGTACAACCTGTAACCTACAAATATGTTTTAATCACACATGCAATGCAATTGGACATCTTCTATTGTTCCATGAGTGCCATGGATGGCCACAATGTGACGTGCTCATGAGAAGTAAGTGTCAATGATGGAGTTCCTACGGGCCATTCCAGCCTCACCTGCAGTGGGATGTGGGCCACCTGCCCCATCGTCACCATCATCATCCGGAACCTCTGGAACTGGGATACATGGGGCATTGGTGTGAACACAGATAATGTGCAACACACAACATGCAACGATCATCTTGCACACAATGTCCGGCTGTACAGGAGCTTTCCACCAGTGCCGTCCACGCACCTGAAATATGACTTCAACACGCCAAATGTGCGTTCAACGATGCCCCTGCTGCGTATGTGGGCAGCATTGTTCTGCCTCTGGGCGGGTGTGTTTGGGTCTCGGAGGGGTGTCATCATCCAAGGGCAGAGTGCATATCCTTCGTTCAACTGTGACAGTGCAGGGAGAAAAGAGTCAATACTTGGTTCTGCAGGATGTGATGGCAGGCCCACTAATACAGTTGCACATGTGCTGGCTGTGTGTGGGGTGAGTGTAAGCCAGCCCTCAGGGAGAAGCTGGTGCTGGCAACAACTCCAACAGTCATCAGGCACTCAGAAATGCAATGTCAGTACAACAAGGGGGAATGATGCGAGTTGCCAGGGCTAGTGGCCCCGGATGCACAGCAGCCGACACGGGCCCACCGCCACGGGACGCTGACCTGTGGGAGACTGGGGTAGGGTCATGAGGGCAGAGCAGGGCCTCACATGTGCCATGGGTGCCTTCCGCGGAGTGTCACGGGGGAGAATGGGAGGCCCACCCCCAGGGCATGATGCAGAGGGCACATGCCAGCTTTGTCTGGCAATATGGCAGATATGAATGCCACAGACCCAGGCCAGACACCAAGTCCGTACCTGTCCATTGCTGATGACAACCCCCAGGCCACAGGCTCATACACCAATGATGTTCCGCCGGAGGATGCCGGTCACTCATGGTGTAGAGGGTTAGTGGCACCATGTGTCGCAGTCCTGCAATATGAAATTATGCCTCACTGATTGAAGGGAGTCTTGTGCTGTGGCCACTGCCATGGACTTGGGGTCACTGCCATTCAGGACTCAGGACACTGTTACACCTGTGGGACCTACTGGGCCGAAGAGGACGCCGGTGAGGCATGTAAATTAGTAAGGAGTGATGTGGACCAGCGTCGGGGGGGCCAGCGATGGTCTACGGAGGCTGCAGAGGTCGCGGGACTGGGGCTTGGTGCTTGCACTTGCACGTATTGGGCCCTCGTTGACACACAACGGTGTCGGCAGGTAAACAGTGTGGCACTGGTGCGCTGGGGCGGGCAGGCCTGGTGTGTGCATCAGCGTCCTGGGGTGCAGCAGGTGCACAGGGTTGCAGGACCCACGCCTCATGCCGTCCGCCTCGTGGCAGGCCGCGTGGCGCCCCACTGTCAGTGACGTTGGCCTTCCTGGGAGTGGACGACGCTCTGTGCAATGGGGTTTGTCAGCACACCCCTGCACAGCCCTGGTGCACTCAGGGCCAACCCACTACGCTCACGCACACAGGAGGGACGCAACGTGCGACACTTCCGCTATCTGTCCCACGGCCTGGGGTGACATGGTTGTGTCCACTGCTCACTACTCTCCAGTCACCAGCAGTTGTGGTCTGCATGGACATATCAGTTGTTTGCATTCCCATGTCTGTCCTGCACATCCACGCCTCACTTCTCGTTGTGTACATTCCCACTCACATGTCACTTGCATCCTCACACATGGCTGCATTCCGCTTCTCCACACGTTCAGCTGCTGTGTGGCTGTGCTGCCATGACATGTCTGTGTTCGGTGCAGGGGTAGCCCAGGATGACCATGGAGTGGTGTTGTCATGTCTGGCAGGTGGTCGCGTAGTTTGACATGTTGTATGGGGTTGGGTCACATGTGCATTCCCACAGTTGTGCGTTGTGTGTTGGTGGCTTTGGGGTGTGTGATGTGTTCATTTGGCACTTACCAACAAGCAGTTCCGTTCCATATGTGCCATCCTGGAAGCGCTGGTTGATGACGGACTGTCGGAAGATGAAGGAATCATGCACATTGCCTGGGTAGTTGGCGACGACATTGGTGAAGAGTCCCCAGTGGTCTACTATTGCTTGCACATTGATAGAATGCTGATGCTTTCTGTTGCAGTAGTGGTGTGCAGTATCCACAGGGGGGACAAGTGGGACATGTGTGCAGTCTATTGCCCCCAACACAGCCAGGAATCCAGCTATGGCATACTAGCCTTGCTTTGTCTCCAGCTGTTCCTGCGCAGTGTTGGGGAAGTGAAGGTACTGGGGTATGAAGCTGAGGATGGCATCCAGTACAGGTGTGATGATCTTTGATGGGGCTGGCTGTAAGACCCCTCCGACTCTGGCAATTGTTGGTTGGAAGGTACCAGAGGCCAACAGGTGCAGCACAGCCAGCAGCTTTGTCTGCGGAGGGATGTTGGTTCTCCGCTGTGTTGGGACCATCAGCCTGTGGGCGGTGTGGGTCATGATGAGGAGGATGGTTGCCCTTTTGAGCCTGTAGTGGGCAATGACTTCCTCGGGCGTTAGGTCTGTTAGAGTGATGGGTTTTTGGTAGGTCCGCTGTCTCACTTTGCGCTGCCTCTGTGGTGGTCCGGGGGGCGGGTCCGGGTCCTGGGGCTGGTGGTGGTCCTGGGGGAGGTGTTGGTGCTCTGAGATGCATGAGTAGGAGCTCCATGGTGTCGTTTGTTTTTCGGGTGTGGCTGTGTGTGGGGCTCCGTTGCCTACTGCACGTAGTCGTCCGTCTTTACACCTGCTTGAGGCAGGTATTAAATACCTGCGGCTACCGCGGCTTATCGCCTGTTTTTGGTTTGCTTCCCAGATCTAGAAGTTTGTTGGGAAAGTAGTGGTGTGGTTTTTTCGAGTGTTTTTGCACAGAAACGCCTACTCTGCATCTCATTAGGGTTAGTTGGTGATGTCTGCCATGGTGATACATTTTGAGGCAGTTATCGCGGGTATACTGGTGATGTCTGCAGTTTGCACCAGCTTGTGAATGGGGTGTTAGGTCTAGCTCCACTTTTGATGCATTAAGGTGGAAATAAATCGGAGATCAGTCCTTGTGTATATCCCCCTATGTTTTGTTGAGAATGTGAGTGCTTCCTCATTGTATTTGCATGTTCGAGTGTCTCAGTGCCAATAGAAAAGTGTAATTACATTCAACTGAATTCATTCATTAAATATGTAATAACCTTGGAATGTTCGAAACTCCATTGGACAAAATGGAATAGCAATCCCTTCTTTAATGAGTAGAAGAGACCTGGGCCTCTAGCATTCCAATTTGTACCTTTCTGATTATTTGTGATTAATTTAGAACATTCAATGCTCAGTGGGTGGAATGCTTAGAATTATAGCCCTTCTCCCTCTGACTATTCTAGTTGTTAAACCTAGAAGGTATCTTTAGTGCTATATTAATTACAGAAAAGGTTAGAATCGTATAGAAATGTGGGTTGTGCATCTAATGTAACTTAGTTTGCTTTTAAGAATTGTCATACTTGACTTCTTGTGGATTCATAAAATTGTACTTAAATAATAAATATTCTAACGTCAGCATAAGGATGGCTGACACCAGAGCTCTTGGGATTTTTATTTTAAAATGCAGGAGCTTCATTGCTCATTGTGTCATGCCTCCTGATCAGGCGGGGCCCTGGACAAATAGCAGTTCTGGTTCTCAGTAAGTTCAAAATGTGATTTGAGCGGGAATTATGTGTAAAATATGTGTACTATTCAAATAATTATCTTTTAGATGTCCAATGAAGAAACCAGTTAATATTTTTCATCTGTTAAATGAAGTGATGTTCTTTCATTCAACGCTATTGATTTTTTCTGGTAATACATTTCCCATGAAAGAGGAAAACAAACATGTGGGTAAGACGGTGGTAGAGAAAGACGTAAAAAACATGACTAAAGGAGAAAGCAGGAACCTGCAAGAGTGAGGCAAAGGAGATAAAGGAGAGTAGAGTGTCCGGTAGTGGATTAAAGAGGTGTGAGGTGGACTGAAGTCTGTGCTGACTTTGTATTCGGCGCACTGACATTTAATAGCACGTTACACAAGATTACAAGCAGCCATTCTTTCACAAATCAAGCACTGCATTGTATGTACGTTGTTGCTTGGTATAACATCCCTTTGAGTTTCTGTGTCAAAACTACTTTGCAAAACCTGGCATGAAGAGATCCTTTGACATTTTATTCAGCAAGTGTAATTGAAAATAAGCTGACTTTTATTGATATGGCTGTCCAGGACTCGCCAACATGTGGCATAATATTCTTTGACGAGGTAGTTGTTATTGGCAAATCAAAAATATTTCCAGATCCATCATTCTCTAAAAGTGAGCATTAGCAGCTGCAGCTGATGTTTAAATTCAGACGTTAGCAACAACCCATCAATACCTTGAAGACAGAACAAATCTTTTCAATAGTAAAACATGAAGTGTATTTTTTTGTTGTTGCATATTTATATAGCACGAACTCGACCCGAAGATATTGGAGCGCTTTACATGAGCACCGTATTAACATTACACATTTAGGCACAGGGAGATTAAGTGACTTGCCCAGAATTACAGGATGTGGACGCGACCCCGAGGCTCGAACCCTGGTTTCCAGCACCAAAGTCGGCAGTCTAGCCGATGGACCACATCCTATTTGATCAGTTCACTCCTAAGAAAACACATTGACAAGGCCGAACTGGCCACGCTGGGCATTGGGGGGTATTTCCCCTGGAGGCTGGAAGGGTGGGGGATTGGTTTTGTTACTGGAGGAGATGGTTTTGCAGCAGTGTTGCAATATTGCCCCCCAGTAACAAAATCAGCAGGCCATCATGCTGCATAGTTCCTTGTATTCCCAGCAGTTTCTAGGCAACAATAAAAGTGTCAAGATATCTCTGGCAATCATTCTTCCTGCTGGAGAGAGATCAGAGTTATGTCTAGTGGCAGTTTTGACTCATTTAAGGTAACCCAGAGGGTTAATATACCTGCTGCAAAGAACATATACCAAGCAGATCACAGAAATGTAATTTGCATGTGTAGCTCAGTGGGTTACTTCTGTTTTTCGCAGAAGTTCTTTTGTTCAATCAATCAATCAAGGATTTGTAGAGTGTGGCAAATTACCCGTGAGATTTCAAGGCGATCGAGTTGCTGCTTCTTCGCAGTGATCTGTTCATTCAGACAGCCAGGTCTTGATTCCTTTCCTGAATTGCTGGAGGGAGGTTGAGGCCCTGAGGTGCAGGAGAAGGTTATTCCAAGATTTAACCAACAGCTGTGAGAAGGAAAATCCTCTGCTGTTGCTTTGGCAGATCTGGAAGGTGTCTGCGAGAAAAAGGGAGGGGGTTCGTAGGTGTCTGGTTGGTTAGAGGAAGGTCAGACGTTTGTTTATGTAAGCTGGCACTTTATTGTGCAGGGCTTTGTTTGTATTTGTCACCATCTTAAAGTGGCATCTCATCTGGATCGGAAGCCCGCGTAGCTTCTTGAGCTGGGGTGTGATGTGGGTACATCTGGGGAGGTCAAGGATGAGTCTGGCCACTGAGTTTTGTAGTTTCTGTAATCTCTTTAGCCTGTGTTAGCTGATTCCTGCGGAAAGTGTGTGTAATCGAGCCTGCTGGTGACAAGTACCTGCATGGCGGTCCTTGTGGTGTTGACTGGGAGCAACCTAAAGCTCTTGTGAAGCATGTGTAGGTAGTGGAAGGCGGCAGATGAGACTGCGTTTACCTGTTTCTTCATGGAAAGATTGTTGTCTAAAATGATGCCGAGGTTGCCCGGTGGGGCGGGGGATGGGCCGAGTTCAGCAGGCCACCATCATGAGTCTCGTTCCATGGAGAGGTATTGCTACAAAGGATGAGGACTTCTGTCTAGTCTGTGTTGAGCTTGAGACAGTTGTCCTTTATCCAGTCAGCGAAGTTCATCATACATCTGAGGAAGTTAGCTCTGGTGGTGGAGGAGTCTTCTGACAATAAGATAATGAGCTGGATGTCGTCGGTATAGGAAATGATGTTGAGTCTGTTTGATCTGATGGTGCTGGTCCGGGGGCCATGTACGTGGTGAAGATGGTGAGGGTGAGGGGCAATCCTTTGGAGATGCAACAGATGATTCCGATGTAAATGGTTGGAGACTGGTTCTCTGGGTTCTTCTGGTGAGGTATGAGATGATCCATTTGAGGGCATCTCCCTGGATTCTGATGTGATGGATTCCGTTGATCAAGATGTGATAGGAGACAGTGTTCAAGGCAGCTGACAGGTCCAGTAGGATGAAGGCTGCCATTTTGCTGCATTCCAGGAGGGTCTTGATGTTATCGGTGGGAGCAATCAGGGCCGTCTTGGCTCTGTGGTTGACTCAGAATTAGAATTGAAAGGGGTCTAGGATGTTGTTAAGTTCCAGGTATCGGTAAGTTAGTGGTTCATTGACTTCTCAGGCACTTTTTTGTTACTGTGCAGACCATAAGTTACAATAGTAATCTAGCACAGTGAGCTGTGACTCACCATCAAAGAGCAGCATGCAAACTCCTGGTACAGGTTACTAAGTTATGTTTTTTGCCAGTCTTTAATTATCCTAATGTTGCTAAAGAGAATTTGTTTGGGTAGAAATAAATTCTTATTAATAGAGCCAACCATATTCACTGTGTTACATTTTGAATCCTGAGTTTGTGCTTCTCCAGATGAAGCAATCTTAAAAAATTCCTTCCAGGATGGACAATGTGAATCCTACACCTCGTAGTCCTCTTTGACTTATTTAAAATTTTCTGTACACTAATTTACAGATGTATTATTCATTCCCCAATGTGAGTGATATGTAAAGTGTTCCGACACCCTACACTGGTTTGATAGGCGCTATCAATCATAGCATTTGTAAGGTGCACTACTTAACCGTGAGGGTCTCAAGGCGCTGGGGGTAGGAGGTGCTGCTACTGCTCGAAAAGCCAGGTCTTGAGGAGTCTTCTGAAGGACTGCAGGTCTTGGGTCTGCCGTAGGTGGATGGGAAGGGTGTTTCAGGTCTTGGTGGCGAGGTGGGAGAACGAACTGCCACCGGAGGTCGCTCTTCGGATGCGGTGGAATGTGGCGAGTGCGAGGTTTGCGAAGCGGAGCTGGCGGGTGGGGGTGTAGAAGCTGAGTCATCTGTTGAGGTACACTGGTCTGGTGTTGTGGAGTGCCTTGTGTGCGTGGGTGAGGAGCTTGAAGGTGATCCTCTTATTGACGGGGAGCCAGTGCAGGTCTCTCAGGTGGGGTGTGATGTGGCTGGCACGAGGGATGTCGAGGATCAGGCGCCCAGAAGCATTCTGGATGCGTTGAAGCCGTTTCAGGAGTTTGGCCGAGGCTCCTGCGTAGAGGGCGTTTCCGTAGTCCAACCTGCTGCTGACGAGGGCCTGGGTGACCGTTCTTCTTGTTTCGGTGGGGATCCACTTGTAGATCTTGCAGAGAGTGTTGAAGCAGGAGGAAGAGACGGCGTTCACCTGCTTAGTCATGGAGAGGGTGGAGTCAAGGATGACCCCTAGGTTGCGTGCGTGGTCGAGGGTGTTGGAACTGTTCCTAGTGTGGTCGGCCGCCAGGAGTCGTCCCAGGCTGAGGGGGTGGGTCCGAGGATGAGGACCTCTGTCTTGTCCAAGTTCAGTTTCAGTCAGCTGTTCCTCATCCATTCGGCGACGGCCTTCATTCCTTTGTGGAGGCTGGTTTTGGTGGTGTGGGGGTCCTTGGTGAGGGAGAGGATCAGCTGGGTATCATCGGCGTAAGAGATGATGTTGAGGTCGTGCAGTCGGGCGATGTGGGCGAGCGGTGCCATGTAGATGTTGAACAGGGTTGGGCTGAGGGATGAGCCCTGGGGTACGCTGCAGATGATCTCAGTGGCTTCGGAGCGGAAGGGGGAGGCAGACGCTCTGTGTTCTGCTGGAGAGGAAGGAGGTGGTCCAGTCCAGAGCCTTCTCTTGGATACTGGCGTCATGGAGGCGTGTGCGTAGTGTGCAGTAGCAGACCGTGTCGAAGGCAGCTGATAGGTCCAGGAGGATGAGGGCCACGGTTTCTCCGTTGTCTAGCAGGGTCCTGATGTCATCGGTGGCGGCGATGAGGGCAGTTTCGGTGCTGTGGTTGCTGCGGAACCTGGACTGGGACGGGTCCAGGATGCTGTTCTCCTCGAAGTAGTGGGTCAGTTGTATGTTGACGGTCTTCTCGATGACCTTCGCCGGGAACGGGAGCAGGGAGATGGGCTGAAAGTTAAAACAAATTAAACACATGTGAGAAAGGGAGTGTGGAGAGATGAGAGGCATAGTTGGAGGGTAATAGTGAGTGAATCATTGAAGGACCATAACAAAGTTTGATCTATCTTGGTGGACAGTAAGGTCATTATTTACTGTGCTTTAAAATCTAATACTATTGAATATATAATGAAAACTGTGTTGTAAAATGCACCATGTTTGCTAATTTCCCCCCACATTTTCTTGGGAGGAGAATTCCCCCCTTTGTAGTTGTCAGTCTTGCTCGCTGAGCTCGCTAGTCACTGTAGGGGGCTGCTCTGACAACATTTGCCATGTTTGTGTCGTTGTGATAGAGGTTGGATTTTCCTTGGGAATGTCCGCAATGCACAACAGAGTGGTTTTGATGACTTGTAGAAGTGCCATGGAGATTCACATTGATTATGGACTCACTAGTGTGATGGGTAAACCAAGTAGTTACCTGTAACAAGATATGCTTTGTAATATGGTACCTTAAAACTATTGCCCAAACTCATGGGCGATTTTGGTCACTATGAGGATAACTCGCATTTTTCTATGCAAGAGTATGTCGGTGCCACTGTGTTTACATCTGTGTGTGAATGACTATCACAAAAAACAGGTTGGATGGAGTTTCAACACTACTAGACTGGAAAAAGCTCATGTTCACCGACAGACCCTGTCCGGCATTGAAAGAGTGATGGCTGAACATTATGAATCGGCTCAAAAGATCACCTTGAGCATTAATACAGTAAATATCCACGTGAGGTCCAGGGGTGAATAAAATTCACAAGGGGATGGTTCAGGCCCTGTAACGTGTTAGAAAAAAGTCAACATGGTTTGTTACTGAGGATATTAGTAGATAAATGACTGACATGGACACCGTTAGTGTTAGAAGAGATCTGCCAGCAATCAGAAATGGTGCTAGAACGATTTTATAGACTATTTGCCACTCATTCACCTACCACATGGACACGAAATGGCTAGTAGATCAGCTGTTTATTTCAGAAGCTCATGATTTAATATTGATGAGATCAAAACCTTCTTGTGATGAGCATTGAATCTCTGTACGTGACTAAAGTTACATTGATCAGGTTGAAATTAGACCTAAACTCTGGATTAAATTGGCCACATTGATATGAATATTTTAACTTTTCTACGAGCTCAGATGGCAACTATACTAAATATGAGTTAGACAGGAACGTGGAATGATAGGAAAAGTGACAGTGAATTTTGTAGCACTTTTTCCCACCTGCATTGATGGCATAGAAATATAGAAACAGTGTTAATGCGCTCAAAGTTGGCATGAATATGGCTCATTTACTATTGCAAAAATTGTTAATTTGCTGTGTGTGTAGCAACAATTTTCTTACTCTAATTGTTGCCTACTATGCACTTCAAGAGTCTTATTTAAAATATTTTGAATACTAAAAACCTAAGAGAATACAATAGATCATACAGGATGATCCGGTTTTTTGCCGTCATTGTTTTTTGCAAGTACATGACAACTGATATCTAGAGAAAATACTGTTTGCTGCTCATACAATAGGGATTTTTAACCAGTTCTCAAAAATCGTTTATCTTGCTGAGCATTGAAAGATTTAAAGGTGTAGCTGGTCTAGCTGGTACCTAATAAACTAGTAAATGATGACATGTTGAAATCAAACATTGAAGACTAATTTTTGCATTGATGTATTTGGTCAACATTATTCTTTATGAATTTTGCAGGTACAATTTGAGATATACATTTTTTTAAATAGCTTTGTTTTTGCAATTGTTTTGATAAACTAATAATACACCGAATAATAGTAAAAGTTTACAGATGAGACACCGGCAGGTGATAGTAGAGGCAACAGCATGTTACATATAATCCCAAATTACTTGCTCCTTAAACCAACAGGGCCAAAACTAGTTTGAAGGAGTTTGTGATCCCCTTCATAGATGACATAGCGGTTGTGGTCGGATTATTTCTTTTGGAGTAGTACCAATGTTAATTTGCAAGTGATTGGTGCTCTTCAGTGAAGTCACCTTTGAACTAAGAAAAAAAGGGGCATATTTTCAATAAACTGGAGGAGTGGTGTATTACTACAAAATTGGCAACGCCGCGTTTCGACAATTTTAAAATGCAGGGATGCGCCATATTTACAAAAATGTTGCATACCCCTGCATTTCACCTAGTGATGGTGCTAAAAAAGCTGCCTAGCTCCAGGACAGGCACCTTAGCGCCATTTTGTAGGGTGCCTATCCTGCAGGGGTGATAGTTTATGTGCAGAAAGGGACACCTTCCTACACATAAACACTCTTAATAGGCGATTTGCTCTATCCACGTGGAAAGAGCAGTACACAAGGAGAAATAAAACATTTCTCCTTGTATCGGCTGTTTAAGATCAGGTATTACCTTAACTTATCTTTGGTGCTGCCCCATACCTTGTATATATGGGGAAGCATCAAAAAGCAATGGGTGTTGCAGCAGAAAGCCCACTGCAACACCCCTTGCCCGCACCTTTCACGCTAAGTCCTGTATGAATATGGGCATTATTTACAAGGCGGCATTAAGCCACTTAACGTGGCTTAACGCCTCAATGTACATAAAACGAAGGACTTAACACCACCAGAACATAGCAAAAAGTGACATTCTGGTCGCATTAACTCCTTGTAAATATGCCCCAAAGTTCGCAATGCAAACCACGGCAATTATTAATGCACTTGCTACTTTCCGGTAAATCAATTGTTTAGTTGTACATGAACATTTTATTTACAAACGGGCCAGACAAGGATAGCAATTCTGGGCGGATAAAATATTGCAACTCTGCAGAAGTAGTTCTCATACTTTGGCCATGTGCTTAACCCCTTGCATGCCCGCCCCTTTCCCCGCCCAGTGCCGCGCTTTTTATTAGCGGGCGGAGTTCATGACGAGCTGGACTCGTCATGGGCACAGCGCCACCGCAGCCCATGACGAGTCCAGCTCGTCATGGGCACTGAAGGGGTTAAAGCTGAATGAGGAGTTGTTGACAAAAATTAAATAAATTGCAATTCACACCTGGCTCAGACTAGCCAAAGTAGCTGCAGAAATTATGAACAGGTTTCTAATTACTACAGAATATTTATACCAGATTATTCGAAAGTTTTAATTACCACTAAGCAAGGGCAACCATTAGCTGCAAGAACTTGGGGGCATATCATCAAGGCCATGCGATAATTATCACTCAGCGCTCTTAGCGCGAGGATAATTATCGCCGATAAAATTCAAAGCGCAAGCTGCCAGTTGTGCGATTATCGCTAGTAATACAGCGATAATCACACAAGGTTTGCAGAAAGCTTGCTGATAGGGCAAGGCATACTTAGCCATGATATCCACCTTACACAGGATAGCACGGCTAAGTCAGTCTTGAAGCAGGTGTAAGGAAAGTAGCGATAACAAAGGTAGTCACTCTGCAGGTTAGTGTGCCCATTGATAAGCGACATTTCTCCAGTTATGTCAGGGCAGGAACTCCCACTTTGCATCTCATTAGAGATGCAAAGATGGGCGTTGGGGGAAAGGGAGATAATGCAAGGATTCACGCAATTGCGTGACCTTGCTGATTAGGCGATAAAATTATCGCCGCTTTCCGTCCGAAAACGGACGCTAAAGCGGCGATAATTCTATCTCTGGGGCTTGATGATATGCCCCTTGGAAAGGATTGAACAAAACTGATCTACTATTAAAATGATGGCTGGTCAAGGATTGTAGATGGTCAAGAATAGTTTAGTACACTAATCAACGCACATAGAGGGACACAATTAAAAAGTGGTTGCTGTTTTTCTCCATACAATACTGTCCGAAAATATATATTAATTTTTCTAAAAGGTTTCTGTAATTACAAAATATTGTGCAAACTGCCATACAGTTGGAAATGTGAATCGTTGCTGGGTACATTAGAAACAAACCGCATGAATCTCTAACCATGGCTTACTCTACGTTTTGAAAATACTGTTTCACGGTCTTGTGGTAATTTGGCACTAATGAAGTCGACTGAGGTGCTTTAGGATATTCACGTCAGGCTTATTGTAATGTAATGTAATGTAATGTAATGTAAAAGCGTTTTTATATAGCGCAACTATCACTCCAAGAAGCATCTTGGCGCTGATACGGAAAACCAGAGATGGAAATGGAGCTGGTTTGCTGCTACTGCCAGAAAATGGACGTTCAGATCAGAGTTTTGCAAACGTATGTCTGATGCACTAAAAATCCAGGTTTTAAGTGCCTTCCTAAACAAGGACTCAGATGCAATCTGGCGAAGTTGAGGTGGAAGTTTATTCCATGCTTTGAGCCTATGACTGCTAGTGATTTTCCTCCCTTCTACACCAATCTGAAAGTTGGAAAGATCAGCAGATTGGCGATAGATGATTTTAAGCTACGGCATAGCGCTTAAAGCCCGTTCGAAGGTATTGGGGGCCTAATGAGTGAAAAACCCTGAAAGTAATGATAAGGACCTTAACCAGAACACGTTTGTAAATTGGCAGCCAGAGTTCGAAGAGTACTCAATCCTACGTTCAATATGGAAAACAAAGATAACTCATGGAGGTCAAATTTAAAACAGGCAGATTGAGACACATACTCGTTTGTTGGAAAATGCAAAGCAATTCTTCTAAAAGACAAATTCCAAATGCTTGATCATATTTCACAGATGTACGTGTTTTTGGTAAAAAAATATTGCTTAAAATTAAAACTCAAATAGTCTCACAAACGAAGAAACTTCAATAAGAAGTATTCGTACAACTGAGGAATTTCTTTTTGAGTTGCTGAATCATTCTCAGTCACAGGAACTTAGAGCAAAGTATGTAAAGACAGAGGCCTGCCTTGAAAATATAAGGCTGAGCAGGCGGAGCTATGGGATTGCCATAACACTGACATGAGAATCTTATTACATTAGCAGTGTCCTAGCTACAGTGTCCCAGTAGAGGGAGCTTTGGTCTCGCCTGCTGCTCTTTCCTGCTGTGAATACACAGAGATGCTAGACTAATCTTATGAGTGGGGGTGCTGCCATTAATGCAAAGGTGTAGCTAGACCTTTGGCCGCCCATGGCGGTCCATGCGTTTGCTGCCCTGCGGCAGCCTAATGTAAGAGAGTGTCGGGGGTGCTGGTGATTCCTGCATTTGCCGCCCTCCAACGGCCGAAGGTAAGAGCAGGGGGGGTTTAGGCCACTGCCCCCAGAATGTGAGCCGCCCAGGGTAGACTGCCCCCACCCCCTTGCTACATCACTTCATTAATGGTATCACTGAAGTCACAGGGATTGTGAAAAATCAAAGCATCACACAAAAAACAAGTGTAGCAAGTGTTGCATGTCTATTCAGCTGGAGTGTGGTATGGGTGTGGTATGTAGCTTATGGTGCATTTTGGAGCAGTGATGAGTTAGTTCAATGTCTTTTACAGACAGCACATTTTCCGTTGAACAAACAACTAAATTTGTATAGATATGCAGTTTTACTGTCAAATCTATATAGCGCATTTACAAGAATGTGTGGAAATCAAGTTTCAGTGAATATTTATCAATTGCATATCACCAAGTAAAGTGATTTGATTTGTTTTGATCCTAATAAAACATTTGTTTCCATCACACTTCAGAACTACAAAAAAAGTGTGCCATTTGTGCTTTCCTAAGTGCTGAAAATATATAGTTCATTTACAGGTATTTAAATGTTGTGTGCTAGAAAAAAAAACAGACATCCCACAGCCTTTCCTTCCACTTCCTGTGCCCCAGCAGCATCCTCGTCCAGGTCACTTTTACAAAATACTCTCAAGTTGCAGCCAGATTAATAAAAGCAAACACAAATTTCAGAATAAGCAGCAATTTGTCAGAAGACATAGACTGACATTTGACCTTTGTCTTTGAACACACAAGAAGCGCGAGAAGACACAAAATGTGAAGGCATCTTTAGTTCTCTTTTACCGTCTGAACTCAAGCTTGGTTACTGTAAATGCTCCTGGGGATTCCTGTGGAAACTGGCCGTTGACCTGATAGTAAGTGCAGTGTTATGCACTTATTTTTCAGGGGCTTAAGGTAAGTTGTGTACAGTGGCGTAGCAAATGGGGGCGGTCCACCCTGGGTGGCACGAGTTTTGGGGGTGGTGGACTCCCACCTCTCTTACCTACAGTCTCCGAGTGGGCACCCCCCGCACTTCAATCGGCCACCGTGGGGCAGCAAACAAACTGGAGATCTCGCCAGCATGGGGAGGCAAAATCATGGACCGCCACAGTCGGCCATAGGGCCAGCTACACCACTGGGTGTGTAGGGTTCCTGAGCACATCCAGGTCTGGCTGTGGAAGGTCACTGTGCGCCCCAGCTCCCACTCAGATGGCTGCAGTATGACCCTTGCCCTCTTCTGAAGGTCCACAAAGAGGGTGGGGAGTTAATGTACTTCAGATCATTGGCTGGCTCCCTTCTGCTCTCTCTGAAATGTTGTATACTAATAGCACATATTCTTTCATAGTCAAATGCAACAAGCTGCTGGAGTTTACCTTTTTTGCCAGGGGCAACACCCACATAATTTAAGAAATGCTCTCACCTGAATGAGCGGATATGTGAACATTCTCTATGTATTTAGTTATATAGGCGATGCTTTAAATTCCTTTAAAAAATTGCAAGGCTGAATGCGACCTACATCTCTGACAATGATTGCCATATACTCAGACCCATCATTTTATCAAATGCAGTCTGTATTTCTAAAGTAACTTACCTTCCTGCTTGTTTTCCAGAAAATGTATTACACTGACAGTGTAAAATGTAAAACATAAAATATAATATCTTAAAGGCTATTAAGCACACAAGAATGAGGTTTTAAATAGTTGGCCAGACATGGCAAACACTATGTGCAACATATAGAACTGTAAATGGGAAGGAGCGAATAAAATGACAGCACTGTTTTTCACTGAAGATATGAATGTTACATCATTATCAAAGAAAGTGTCAGTTCAAAGATTTGTAAGAAGTCACACCAAGTTGAAAATGCGTCTTTGTTAATTCCTATCAACCTTCCTTTTTATTGTCTTTGTTATGAATTCCCACTCCATGAGTGCCCTGTTTTCCTCTGAGGTAAATTCCGTGAACATGGTTTTTCAAGGTAGAGGAGGGTGTAAAGTAGGCCTTACAAGATGTAGACTTGGTAAAATATCTATTGCCATGTTACCGTTTCTACATCTTACTTCCTTTAAATAATACATAAACATACACCTAACATCCTGCCTTACTTCATTGAAGAGTGCCACACTCTGCCCATTCAAATACATTATAAACAATGTGGCCTGGTATTCTGTCACCCTGCTTCTCTCTGCCACCCTCCTGACTTCTTTGTCCCCTTCTTCCTTCCACTCATTTCTGATCTTTGCCGCTCTGCTAGAGGGATTGCAGGAGGTAGCCAGAGAGCCCGATGTGGCTATTTTCAGAACTGAGGGAGTTGGCAAAGCTGGGAAAAGGTGATACCATAATACCTCACCATTTCTCAATTTCCTTCCATTCTGTGGAAATCATAGGGAGATGGAGGTATTAGATAGCACTGGGAACTATATCACTGTCCTACCATCTGGGGTCACACGGTCCACTCAGTAACACCTAATCTGGTTTCAGGCCTCGTTAGTATAATGGAACAGCCCTCTTGACATTAGGGGGAAGCGTCTGGAGAATATGGAAAAAGCATTGCAGCACTCTTAGTGCTTCTCGACTAGTCATTGCCTTTGATACGATAAACCATGCAGTCCTCCTAAATAAGCAGAAAAAGGTTCTCAGGTCTATTTCAACCCTCTCAGATAGTTTGAGGCATCATTGGATTATAGATCATCGTAAGTGGTGAGAAAATAAGTCATGCAAACAGCTGTGTTTTCCCACAGCAGAGAGCCACAAGGATCCATCCCCTTTTCTCTCCAATGCATATTAGAAGACATTTCACAATTGTTTGATGTCACAGGCAGGTTTTGCACATCTCAGCCAGGGGCATAGCTTCCAGTGGAGCAGCAGGAGAAGTGGCCCAGTAGCCCAGATGCCCGAGGTACCAACAAAACCTTGGTTATCGCTGTATGCTTCAAACAGCAGCCAGGGGCCTATTTCCCTCCTTGCACTGAGGTGCATGACACACTGGCTATGCTACTGATCAAAGCCTGTAATACAGAGCTAAGGTGGTACTTTTGCATGTGATTTAACCTTTTCAACAGTTAAGCATTACCTTTAGGTATCGCCCTGTAGAAATACCTAAATATGGGGTCCCGCATCGCCGCAAGTCTTGCCTGGTGATTTGCTGTTGGTTTCTTCTCCTGTCACCATCTAAGGAGGGGGTCGCTCGTTTCTTTGCTGCGCCTGGAGGCGCCAACGCGGGTCAAGGAACTACACGGGACTCCGTATCCCAGGAGCCCGTGTGGAGCTGCACCTGTGCTTCGTCCCGCCCACCAGCCCCTGACCGCTGAAAAGACCTCGCGGAACCCGCTGGCGCGGGTCCCGCATCGCCGCAAGTCTTGCCTGGTGATTTGCTGTTGGTTTCTTCTCCTGTCACCATCTAAGGAGGGGGTCGCTCGTTTCTTTGCTGCGCCTGGAGGCGCCAACGCGGGTCAAGGAACTACACGGGACTCCGTATCCCAGGAGCCCGTGTGGAGCTGCACCTGTGGTTCGTCCCGCCCACCAGCCCCTGACCGCTGAAAAGACCTCACGGAACCCGCTGGCGCGGGTCCCGCATCGCCGCAAGTCTTGCCTGGTGATTTGCTGTTGGTTTCTTCTCCTGTCACCATCTAAGGAGGGGGTCGCTCGTTTCTTTGCTGCGCCTGGAGGCGCCAACGCGGGTCAAGGAACTACACGGGACTCCGTATCCCAGGAGCCCGTGTGGAGCTGCACCTGTGCTTCGTCCCGCCCACCAGCCCCTGACCGCTGAAAAGACCTCGCGGAAACCGCTGGCGCCGGTCCCGCATCGCCGCAAGTCTTGCCTGGTGATTTGCTGTTGGTTTCTTCTCCTGTCACCATCTAAGGAGGGGGTCGCTCGTTTCTTTGCTGCGCCTGGAGGCGCCAACGCGGGTCAAGGAACTACACGGGACTCCGTATCCCAGGAGCCCGTGTGGAGCTGCACCTGTGCTTCGTCCCGCCCACCAGCCCCTGACCGCTGAAAAGACCTCACGGAACCCGCTGGCGCGGGTCCCGCATCGCCGCAAGTCTTGCCTGGTGATTTGCTTTTGGTTTCTTCTCCTGTCACCATCTAAGGAGGGGGTCGCTCGTTTCTTTGCTGCGCCTGGAGGCGCCAACGCGGGTCAAGGAACTACACGGGACTCCGTATCCCAGGAGCCCGTGTGGAGCTGCACCTGTGCTTCGTCCCGCCCACCAGCCCCTGACCGCTGAAAAGACCTCGCGGAACCCGCTGGCGCGGGTCCCGCATCGCCGCAAGTCTTGCCTGGTGATTTGCTGTTGGTTTCTTCTCCTGTCACCATCTAAGGAGGGGGTCGCTCGTTTCTTTGCTGCGCCTGGAGGCGCCAACGCGGGTCAAGGAACTACACGGGACTCCGTATCCCAGGAGCCCGTGTGGAGCTGCACCTGTGCTTCGTCCCGCCCACCAGCCCCTGACCGCTGAAAAGACCTCGCGGAACCCGCTGGCGCGGGTCCCGCATCGCCGCAAGTCTTGCCTGGTGATTTGCTGTTGGTTTCTTCTCCTGTCACCATCTAAGGAGGGGGTCGCTCGTTTCTTTGCTGCGCCTGGAGGCGCCAACGCGGGTCAAGGAACTACACGGGACTCCGTATCCCAGGAGCCCGTGTGGAGCTGCACCTGTGCTTCGTCCCGCCCACCAGCCCCTGACCGCTGAAAAGACCTCGCGGAACCCGCTGGCGCGGGTCCCGCATCGCCGCAAGTCTTGCCTGGTGATTTGCTGTTGGTTTCTTCTCCTCTCACCATCTAAGGAGGGGGTCGCTCGTTTCTTTGCTGCGCCTGGAGGCGCCAACGCGGGTCAAGGAACTACACGGGACTCCGTATCCCAGGAGCCCGTGTGGAGCTGCACCTGTGCTTCGTCCCGCCCACCAGCCCCTGACCGCTGAAAAACGCCCTACTTAAGTGATAGCGCCATCCGCTACGCGGTACGCGAGCGGGACGCGCCGGACGAAGCCCGGACAAAGGGCGGACAGTCTGTGACAGTCCGGGACTGTCTGAGGCTGGGCTGGGCCATACCCCTTACAGTCGTGCTCAGGATCATTAGGGCCGTGAAGTCATCTACTCCGGTAAATGTGTTAATTTGGTATATTGCACAGCACTGCTACCAAACTAGTCTTTAACCCGCTGCTATTGATAGTAGTAATTCTGTTTCGCTTTCATAATGTCCATAACCCAAAAGGAACTAAGTGCTTCAGGGATTGGTCCTCTCGACAATTACCTTGTGAAAAAGATCAACAAAATCAATAGCGATCGTAGGGCCTCGCTGGGGATGGATAGTCCCCAAGATAGTCCCCAAAACCCTTCAAATGCAGTGACGGGTACGCCGGACAAAGGTATTTGTGACCCCCCCCCTCCTGTCAACGCCACGGTCAAGACCACCGTTCAGGTTCATATGGATCCTTTGGCCTCAGACTTAAATATGGCGAGTGAAGATTTTGACGAGGTTTCTTCTGCTTCCAGACCCGTCAGGAATTGTAGAAAGCAACAAAGTAAAAAGGGGGGAGCTCATATAAAGGACAAAAAAAGGGTTGAGACTATGGAAAAAGTACAGACTGATTTAGACGAGCCTATAAACAGCAGCTGCACTGTAAAGACCCTATTATCCCCTGACCAAATTTCTCTATTACTCAGCTCCTTGGAGGTTTTACTCGACACTAAACTAGAATTACTTATGCAACCTTTAGTACAGAAACTTGACAAGGTTGCTGATGAAGTTAAGAGGTTGGGAGAATTAATAACAAATCATTCTAATTGGGTAGACAATAATAAAAGGAAGGGCCAGAGTGTAGCAGGAAAAAAGACCATAGACAGAGCTGACTCTCAACAGTTACCATCTCAGCCCCCTAATACCAACGATACAGTCACGCCAATTCTCCCAGTGACCACTCTAGCCTCAAATCCAGTAATCCCCGTAGTAAAGGAGTCAGTCCCGATGTATAAAGATGAGGTGGTAATGAAAAGAAGAACCATAAATCTATCCCCGGCATGCTCTCCTTATGTCGTGATCCTAACCAACGTTCCACCCCAGGACAGGCATCTAGTCCCTTTGCAAAAGGAATCGCATGACTCCCTCAAGCAAAAAGCAGTCTCGTGGTTACATAGGAAGTGTGGGTTCCCTCTCAATTTTGCTAATGATATCTTAAGTACTCGAAGAGTAAATTGGATCGGGCCTTCCATAAAAACATCTATTGGTGAGTGTGTCATAGTCAATTTTAGACACACCCAACATGTGGCTACCGTCCTATTGAGGGCTGCATCCTTGCCACAAGACGCAAATAGCATCCAGGCGCGTCCTCTGGGCTACTTTTACCCCCACCCCCCACCTAGAAATAGTTTTCACCTGATAAACCAGAGAAACCACTTTCCAGTGACAGAACTGGCGCCGTTTCCCCTTCAGGGTGTAGGAGCTGATTATCAGTTTATGGGTGGGTTTAATATTCCTACGCGTAACCGATTTGAGGCACTTTCTCTATTGGATACGTGTGATTGACAGGAGGTGGGTAGTAGTGGGGGGGACGTGTTATCCCCCGTTCAGGTCTCTCATGAGGATAATCAACCTCTAGATCCCCCTGTATGTATTAATGTAAATTATTTGATTGTTGACAATTGCAAGGGGGGTTCAATCAAAATGCTAACGTGGAATATTGCGGGCTTACGCTCCAAGAGAGACAATACATCCTGGTTAACTTTTTTGAAAGATTATGACATTCTGGTTTTTCAAGAGACTTGGGAAACTGAATGTGATTTTTGGTTAGACGGTTATACGTCCTATTTTGTGCCAGCACTGAAAGCAACAGCTGGAAGGGCTATAGGGGGTTTAATGATTTTGCTTTCGGTGAAACTAAAAGGAACAGTTAGCAGGATAACTTGCTCATGTAACAATTTCCTAATTCTGGAATTTAAACTTACCAATAACACTAAGTTACTAATGGTAAACTGTTATAATTCTCAGCAAGGGGATTCGCCGAATGTTCATCTGTTATGGCTGGCGGATTTTTTAAATACTTATAATTTGAAGCAAACCACTTTCTGTCACACTATTTTGTTAGGTGATTTTAATGTACACTTATGTAGTCATGACTGTTGCTTAAACGACATTGATGGTTCAGATCTGACATCCCCCCAACGTTTTGAGCACTCTAGTAAGGGGGAAGCACTGGAACAACTTTTATCCGAAAATCAGTTGTATGAGCCAGGCTTCTATGATCTAAACTCACGGGTTCCCACCTTTATAGGAAGGGACAGTAACACAATAATTGATTACATATTTCTTTCTTCCGGTCTTTTAAAATATGTTTGTTTTTATAACGCTATACAGTTTTATTCAGCGATCATAATCCAGTGGTAATTGAACTGTTAGATGGTTTTTCCTTTCTAAACACCTCAACCCCACATTTGACGGACATTGAAGTTAAGGCAAAGGATCAGGGGAGGAGGCTAAACTGGTCTAAGGTAATTCCGGAGGAGTTTTTTGAATCAATTAGGCTAGAGGCGGCCCCGGATCTGGAAATCTGTGGTGACCAACATTCCACGGGGAAGAAAGTTATTTCCGCGTTTGAAGCTATTTGCTCCATAGTGGCTAAGGACCTGACTAGCAAAAGTAGACCAGCTCCTAAGAATGTAGTTTCTGGCTGGTTTGACCATAATTGTAGCAAAGCTCATAATAATCTCAAGAAGGCGCTTCTGGCCTTCCCGAGGAATAAAACCTTGGTATCGCAGTTAAGAAGCGACTATAAAAAAGCACTGCTGGCCCGGAAAAAAGAAATTAAACTAAATGCCTGGGCCGATCTTATGGACAAAGCAACCTTAAAAGACAGTGCGAAATTCTGGTCAATTATTAACACTCCTCTTTTTTCCAACGTTAATAATAATGTGTTGGAAACTAATATTGCAGAGGAGGACTGGTTGAGCCATTTTAAAAATATATATGGTAGCCACCTCGATTTGGAAATCTTTTCTGGGCAAGCCTCGGTCTCCTCCCTGACTCCAGTCAGGTTTCATACAGGAGAGGTCACTAAAGCAATTGAAGACTCGGCTGGAAAGAAGGCTCCTGGCCCTGACGGAGTTCCCACCGATCTGTACAAGGCCAATCCGGTTTTCTGGGCCAACATACTGACTAATGTATTTAACACCTCGGCAAGCGTGGGTTTTCCTAAATCCTGGTCTCGTTCTATTATAATACCGGTATTCAAGAAAGGCCAACGAGCTGACCCTAGATGCTATAGGCCCATATCCCTGATAGACTCCTCCGTAAAAATCTTGGGGAAGGTTATACTTGCTCGGATAACGAACTGGGCTTCTGATAATAACATTCTGTCTGACGCACAATATGGGTTTAGAGCCGGCCGGAGCACGGAGGATCAATGTTTGAACCTCCTTTTAATTACAGCTAAATACACTAGGGCGACTGGGGGTTCCATTTATCTGGGATTTATGGACTTGTCCACGGCTTTTGATCTTGTCAATAGGTCGAAGCTGTGGTCAATGCTCCTAGAGATGGGACTTGACCCACCCCTTGTGTATTTTCTCTCAGAGCTCCACAAAGATCTGAATGCCTCGATAAGGATGACGACCGAAGGGAAGTGTACGTCCAGCTTTAAGTCTAGCAGAGGGGTACGTCAGGGTTGCATTTTAGCTCCCATGCTGTTTACCCTGTACATAAATGCCTTGGAGCAAGACTTGCTGACAGCAACACAGGATGTTCCGCGCATGGGAGGTACCCCGATTCCGGTCCTCCTTTACGCGGATGATGCTGTCTTGTTGGCCAGGACCCCCCTGGCTTTGCAACGATTGTTGGACTCATTTGGGGACTTTATGCACAGCTTGGACTTGGTGGTTAATAACGGCAAATCCCATGTCATGTCGCTAGGACAAGCAAAAAGTATAAAATAAAGCCTTTTTTCTGTAGGGGAGCTGTAATCTCAAGAGTAAAGGTTTTCACCTACTTGGGAGTTGTCTTTGATGACAAAGGCTCATGGACCCCCCAGCTCTCCATTAAGGTAAACTCCGTGAGAAATTCTTCTGCGGCAGTACTTGGCTTTGCTAAAAGGCTGGGAGGAAAGCCAATAGAGGCAATATTAACAATCTATAAAGCCAAAACTATTTCTATTGTAAGGTATGGTGCGTCAATCTGGGGTTACATTAAACACGACGTGATCCAAACGGAGGAAAACAAATTTCTGCGCTCCCTCCTTGGCCTCCCTCAATCAACCCTTCTTATTCAGTCCATTTGGAACTTGGGATTGGCTACATAGCAGACATGATTAAATTAGCCCCTTTGCTGCTATGGATTAAAATATGGCTAAACCCACACCTTACTTTAAATCATAAAATCTTAAAGGACTGTACTCGACTTGACAACATGAATAAAATTCTATGGTTGTCTAATATAGAGTCGTTATCTGCCTACATTGGGAGACCAGAAATCTTTTCAAACCCTGAAAATCTATGTAAGGCAGATCTTGAGTGGTTAAAATCCAATTTCACGAAACTCAGGGAGGCCAAGCGGGAGGAAGATGAACTCCATAAATCCTCAGTAAGGGAACATGTCCTGATATCCCAGTCTTCAGGGTTGTCAACATATCTTACAATAGTAACCAACCCTTTTCATAGATGGCTGTTAACCAAATCACGGTTCAACCAGCTACATTTAGTTCTTTGGGATGTGGTTGGCTGGCATAGATTAGAAGACGTTGTCCCTTGTAAGTGTGACGACCTTTCTCCACAAGACACTACGCACTTTATGCTTTTTTGTTCGTTTTTTAAACCTGCCAGGAAAAAGTTCATTATTCCTTTGTTAAACTGTAGGAATTTTACTCAGTATAAGCCAGCTTTACTGTTTTTACGCCTGCTTGAATGTCCATTAATCATGTTTTGTGTTGCTAGTTTTTTAGTAGCCGCTATTAGAGAGAGAAGGGCTAGACTAAAATTATCACAAGATGTGGATCTTTTTCAACTCTAGGAAACTGATTCTGCTTTTCGTAACCAAGCTGTTTATGGTCGATCATGAAATTTTACTGAAATGTTTTTTAACTGCATAATTGTGATTTGTGAGATTTTATATATTTATCTGTTTTAGCATACTTTTATGATTTTAAATAATCGAATAAAGTGGTTTTGACTTGACTTGACTTGACTTGAACCTTTTCAACATAAGTGAGGAAATTCAAATCCAGATGTAAAGGAGCTGGCTTGTGCTAAACATGGGTAAAACAGTATTACTGCTTGGCGGTTCCAGGATGGTTGTTAAACATATGACTTATAAGAATGAGGGGGTTAGCAATGTGGAAATCCAACACTCTCACAAGTTGAAGACTGTGGGAGTTGTGCTAAATGTTGGACCTTTCCACAGAACAAAGGGCTATCCATTCAACAAAGATCTGTAGCTACCATGTTAATGGACTAGCGTAACTCAAAATTCTTTATAGTTAATTATCATATCCATTGGATTATTGCTGATCCATCTTTGTGGGGGCTTCAGGAAGGCCTTTGGCATTTTTAGTCATCGCAGTTACTATACTTTACTAGCAAATAGGTCGGTCAGCATTGCTAAGCAACTTTGAAGGAGTTTGAAGAAAGTGCAGTGAGCTGACATTCAGGGCATCCAGCACACTCTCCAAGAAAGCAGTGTGCAGAAAAACAACCCATCAGTGCACATCCCTCGGTCCCTGTTGCTTTCTTTTTACTGAAGGTGAGGCACCTATTTCCCAGGGGATGGGTGAGATTGGTGATGTGACCAACTGACAGCAGTTTCAAGATGGTGCACAAGTTGCTTCAGCATCTCCTGCAGGCATCCATGTGTCTCAGCCGCCCGAGAATGTGTTAGCACATTAAAATCAGAACAAACTCAGTAGGTCTGGTTTATAAATGAAATACAAGCCCACACTATTGGCTTTTCCAACGCTTGTTACAGTTTAATGTTTGAGCCATAAAGCTGTGTGGCACAGCATTTGCGTTAAACAAAACTGAGGCTATTTATATGGGAATTTTCCAGAGTGAGTGGACATTGTCGCACGTGAAATCACTAGAAGAGGCTGTGGCACGAGATGATATCTCCTCTTTAATTCATCCATTTTATTAACTGAAGATGGTTAGATTGTTAGCATTAATTTTGAAAGCAACTCTAAATTTCTTTTCTAATTTATGAAACATTGTATCCAAAATTTGGTCGAGTGGATTCTCAAAGGATTTCGCCTGAATTGTAATATCTATAATGCCGATAGTATTTTCAGTGCAAAATGTAAAAGTGCACGTATGTCCCAAGACGAAGCCGTAATGGATTTCTGTGCTCTCTGCCATCCCAAAGGCATGTGCTTAGATTCACTTAGCCCAGATGTAAAACTCAGAACTGTGAACAACCTGCTTAATGTCAGGAATAACCGATTCGCAGTGGGTTCTACTTCTTGCGTCTATGAAGGGCGGGTTAATTTAACCTAGATGTGGGAACTGTAGGTATCCAAATGAATTTGCTGAAGTCTGGAGTATTGTATTATTGTTTTTTTTCATTGTTATGCACCGTGTCATCGCTTCAGAATCGGGCCGTTTGTGGGCGCAAAATAGGCTAAACAAATGTAACAAACTGTATTTTGCAATTCGGTAACCTTTTGCCGGATCGCATAGTCGGTTTGCAATTCGGTATTTGGATGGGGTGTGTTTAGGGCATCTCTTCCAAATACCGAATCGTGACGGTATGTATGAATGTTTTGTGACCGTGAATGCGGTACCAAAACATTCGCAATTTACCACCAACTTCAAGTTCAGGGACCCCTTCTCTTTTGTAAATGTATGCAAAAACATTTGTTAAGAGCAGGCAGTGGTCCTATTGATCACTGCCTGCTCCTAAAAAATGCAAGGTAAACTTTTCATTTTTCATTTTGTGAAGCAGCCCATTTTCCTTTAAGGAAAATGGGCTGCTCTACAAAAAAAAAATTGCTTTATTTAAAAGCAGTCACGGACATGGTGGTCTGCTGTCCCCAGCAGTCCACCATCTCCTGTTTTCAGCGATTCCTAGGGGGTCGCAAATTACGACCTTCCTCATTAATATTAATGAGGTAGGTCGATTTGCGACCCCTAGGAATCGCTAAATGAAATTCTATTTATAGCTATAATAGCTATTACAAATGTTGATACATGTGGCCCATAATCTTTACAAAATAAGTTTAAGAAGAAACAAAGCATATTATTATAAGACTATTTGGGAAGAAACACTAGATATAATAATTACTAAGACTTTTCAATAATTCTGGAAACTAGTGAGATTAGGAGTTCAGGGAGACAAGTGCTGGAAGTATGGTTACTGACAAGGAATGGGTAAACTATTCGTCGTTAATGTATAAGGGGGAAGGTGGTGCTGTCAAGGCCGGGGGCCACTTGGTGTGTTTATAACCTTCTTGCCCTTACTTTGGAGTCAGCAGTGAAACACACAATTGTATCATGCAAGCTAACAAGAGCACCCAGACTGGATGACCTCATAGTTATCATAATGCAACCAAATGTGGATTGGTGCGATAAATCGTTCCCCAGAGCATTTACGTTGTTTATTATAACCGAGGTTTCCCCAGGAAACTGGAAAGGTGCTGTAATAAAACCCATCTATAAAAAGGGTGATCCACAAGACCTAAAGAACTATGGCCTAATCAGCCTAATTGATATGGGCACAAAGATGTATGCAAAGATACTACTACAAGCACTTTAAGGGTGGTTTGGTGAGGTCAACCTAATCCTATTAGAACAGGGTGGTTTCAAAACAGGGCACTCCACTCTTGGCCATTGCTTTAGCCTCTGGTTAATAGCATATAAATCTTTAGAAGGTGGGGGTCATTATACACCTGCTTTGCAGATTTTTGGGCCACTTTTGACCTGGTGGATAGAAGAATCTTGTGTTCTAAAATAGAATCCCTGACAATTCTGGGCAGCATCCTAGGAATACTAAAAGAAAACCACAGGAGTAACTGGGAATGCCCCGATTACCTACCGGTAATCTTCATTACTCCGAGTATAGTCTTCCTCTCCACATGACTAACAAAGTGAGCTTCAGCTCCACACCAGAACCCTCCAAAGCAAAAAGTCAGCCTCCCATGCCTCCCATCCCTTCCCAATATGGCCGACCCATTACACCGTGACCTCTATAAGAGGCGGGCCAGCCCAACCCACCAGCCTGAAACTACCAAGCACAACAAGAAGCCGATAGCCAGACAGGGAGGGAGGGATGGGAACTCATGTGGCGAGGAAGACTATACACGGAGTAATGAAGATTACCGGTAAGTAATCAGGGCATCACCTTTTTGTTAGTCTTCCTCGCCACATGACTAACAAAGTGAGCACATACCAAAGCCCAGTGGCTTCATGGAAACTCACAAGAAACCAACAGACCAGAATGGGACCCCAACAGGCCAGACGAGCGGAAGAACCACCCAAGAGAGAGGCAACCACGAGCAGGAAGAACCTGCCCAGGACAGAAAGACAACAGGAGGGCCGAAAACACGGACCCCTGAGACACGAAGTGCCGCCAAAAAATGTGCCCTTACCAAAGACCGAAGGAGGACCGAGAAGGTACGGAACCAGACAGCACAGAGCCAAAAGCCACAGAAGCAGGTCCCAGAAGAGAAAGCAGCAAGCTGGTCCAAACACACCAAGACAGCCCAACGGGCAGCCAAAATTGAGAGGGGAGCAAAAGCCCAGACGGAGGAACTGAAGAAACAGAGGGCATCCCCACCACAGCGACCCAACAAAAAAGCCACCGCAGAAAGAGAGACACAGTCCGACAAACACAGCAACACCGCAAGGGTGACCTACACAAAAGGACCCCCAGAAAGGATCACAACACCAACAAGAGTACATAGGCAGGCACAAGGCAAAATAGACCCAGGAAGGAGCTGGAAACAACACCGAAGAAACCCGGCCACCAAGGGAACCGAACCGGCCAACAGCGAAAAGCAGAAAGCCCACAGGGCTGCCCACGCAGTCCGTAGAGTGGAAGGGACCAGGCCCAAGGCCAAGCCACCAGAAAGGAAGCGATTGGACACCAGAGGCACACAGAGCCCGGAAGGAAGGGAAATGCAGCGCGGCGGCCCGAGACCGCCCCGCAGAGGAACCAAGCAACCCGTCCCAGGAATGTCCCATTAGCAGGAAGCGAGCTGCAGCCACACAGCCAGCCAGCCAACAACCAGGCCCAGCCCAACCGAACAATGAAGAACCAACTGAAATAAGAGCGCACAGGGAGAAAAAGCCACAGGCAGAAACCAGGCGAAACAAGCCCGAGCCATGTCAACACTCCCAGGGAGCCACCGAGCCAACTGGCCCCGGAACCCCAAAACCAGGGACAAAAAGCGAGGACACAAATCCACACGAACGCGCAGGGCCCCGCCAGGGAGATGAGAACCGGGAGTAGCACCCCCGGGCACCCAACCACACCACCGGAAACAAAAACCCACAAAGGAAAGCCAGAAAGTAGGGGCAGGACACAAAACCTTCGCCCACATAGGCCGAACACGGACCAATGAGTAACAATGCCCAACCACCGCAGCAGCAGACGCCAATGGAGACACACTCAGGCGAGCACCACCAACAGGACAAAAATCCCTGGCCAGGCCAAACAAGCCCAGAAGCCCTGGAAGAAAAAGGACCCCAGGAAAGCGCAAAGCCGGTAGCCCGGACGAGAGGGCCGAAGAGCCAACACCGGGGACCCAAAAAAGAATCAAACAGCACCAGACGTCCCCAGGAGAACTCCCATCCAGGCACTAAAGAGGCCCGACCCACAGAACCGTAGGAGAGCAGACGATAACATGAGCCGGCAGGGTGGCACGGCCGGAGCCAGAATAAAAGAGACCCAAGCAAGGACAGCACCATAGTGCCAAAGAGTCAACAGGGGCGAACCCCGCAAACACCCCGGAGCACGAAGCAGGGGAGAAACCGCCCAGGAGAGCATCAAGTAGACGGACCAGGGCCGGGGCAAATCCCAGAGACGCCAAGGAACGGGCGACAGAAAGCCGACCAACCGACCCAGCACCGACCCAGCACCGACCGGGAACCTACGCAAGCCCCAAAGGGAGGCAAAGGCCCCCAGCAGCCGGGAAGGGGCAACCAGAACACAAAGACCACTGGCCGAAGAAGGAAATGTCCGAAGACACGGACCCCAAAGGAGAGGCAGCCCAAAGAACCAGGCTGCCACCCACCAAGGTGCAAACCAGTCCAGACCTGGCCAACTACCCAGAGCAGACGAGGTCAGAGGCACACAGGGCAAGAGGGACATGGGGCCCGGAAGACCAAGGATGGGAAGCATGAGGAGACAACCAAATGGCAAGGTGCAGCACCACAAAGGCTGCAGCAGCCAGCCATAGCCCTGCATAGAAAGATACCCGAGAGGGCACCACAGAGAGGAAGCAAAGGCCGCCAACACCCGGGAAGGGGAAACCAGAACAGAAAGACCACCTGCCCTACTGGCAGACAGGGTGGGAAGGGCCACCGGGGCAAGTAAAACGGACAACCACGGGAACAGGCGGAGACAGGAAGGCCCACAGGGCACAGAGACCAACTGAAAGGGGAGGACCCCCAACGGACAGACGGTGCAAGCACCGCATGACACAAAGGCACCCAAAACACACCCTGTGGAGGGCCCATACGAAGGTGAACAACCCGGACAGGAACAGCCGGGGGGCCACAAAAAAACAGATGAAGGGGGACAGCCACCCAAGGGAGGAGAACCACCACAGAGCCACAGCACGTCGGACCGACCCTGGGAGCCCAACAACCGGCATCGACCCAGCAGTGGCATAACATAACATGCACATGTAAAGAGCACGTATCACCCAAGGGTTTCAAGAGGCTGAAGAACAGACGTCTATTGTTACCCAATCCAATGGTACTCATTTCATCGACCTCAGAAGGATGAAAGGCTGAGTAGACCCGCCTGGAGAAGAACCTGAGACCAAGAGGTCAAACACAGGCCCCTACAGTGGATGCAGTCGTCCACTGCGCCATCGGACCCGGTCACAGAAAAAGGCCCCCAAGTAGAGCCCCAACCCCCAGAACGCGAGGTGAAACACGACCGGAAGGGAACGCAATGTTTAAAATATTTCCCAACCTTACTAAAGGAAATACCATTGCCTGCACTTTAGACTGAGCAAACAGTGGCATTGAAAGGCTAGGGATTGAACACCCAATCTTCAGAGTAAGAGTCTAAGACCTTAACCATTAGGCCGGAGTGACTCTGTTCTGCCAGCCGAGACAGGCATCCGGAGATGCAACCGCCGCGGGCATGGAAGAGAACAGGCAAGACTCCAAGAGCAGAAGCAGAAGAAAAAGCCCACCTAGAGATCACAGAAGCAGCCCAGAGAAGAACGGGCAAGGGCAGACAGCGGCCTGCCCCCATAAGACACTCCGTAGCCCACAACCCCCGGAAAATCCCGGAGGGCACATCAACCAGGGACCAACCAGGAGAAACCCTGCACAACAATGGAGAGCAGGCGGGGACAGGAGCATACATGACAGAGGAACCGCAGGACAATGCCCACAAACACTAGGCCATGAACACACACCCCACCAGGCAAAAGGACGACATATGTGAGAACACTAGCACAGAGATGGCAAACCAACAGCCCATAACGAAGAGCGGATGGCCACTTCATGGAAGCCCTCTTGGCAATCACAGAATAAGAGATTGCGAAAAACACCAGAAAGGACCCAAAACCGTGACAAGCAGTGCAGGTTAACAGGGACACAACATGGGAAAACGCAAAGAGCACAGTTACCCCGAAGGGTATGCCGGCACTGAATATCAGATGCGTACACCCACAGGACCACGTTAAACCACCAGAGCCAGACCAAGGGCATCCGTACCACAACACAAGCCCTGTAAAGAGCCCGTTAGCCGTTGCGGGGAGAGTAGGAGTTTCGGACAGAAACAACCAGAAGAAGAGCGTTGCCACCGAGACCTGAACCCATGCCCCCATTCTCAAGGTAGATTGCTCTAGCCCAAGGCCATTTCCCCCCCTATCAACCCATGAAAACCGGGAGGGACCTAGATCTGCCACAGGCGACTGAGACCCACCTGTAATGTAAATAAACACATAAACATACCACGGGTAGGGAGAACATAGTACACACAAAAAACAAGGAGCCCCACAGCAGCCCGAGCCGGCTGCCAGTCCCACGGGACAGGAACAGGCCAGACCACCTCCAATCACGCAAAAACAGAGGAGAAACCGAAGAAGTCGCTCAGGAAAATGCAGAACAGCCGCATCTGAGGGAAACAGCCTGGAGCAAAGCCGAAGGGACCGGCCCCGCCCCTCGGAGCCCCGGCCGTGGTGAGGAGCTGATCTCAAACAGCCCGGACCCGCCCGACGGATTGTGGGAAAGAAACGCGGGAAGAAGCGGCACCCTGCCGCGGAGGCGACCCCCGCAGTACATAACAGAACGTCATGAGTGGACCCAGGCTGTGCCGAGGACTGCACCCGCCCCGGACGGCAGAAGGTGGGCCCGCGCTACAAGCAGCAGTCGCCAGCGCCGAAAGCCAGCCCCACAGGGCTGACAACATGGGGGCGTGGCCGCGGAAACGGTCCGCTGGCTGCCTTATGCATACCCACCCCCCGCAACACGGCAGGGGTACTCGGGGAACCCGCACATGGAAGATTGCACTGCCAACAACTCTCTCGACATTTGCAGCGTATTGAGGGAGATCAAGACGCAAAGACCTCCAGCGAGGTTGTCTCAACACCGAAAGCGAAACGGAGTCATCACACAGCATGCACCAGGGAGCAAAAACTCACTAGTGCAGGTACTGCAGTATAAGCACCAGGGATTAACCAAACGTGCCACAGGAGCACAACGCACCTCCCGGGAATAATTAAATAAATAATCAACCGCGCCATAGTGAAGGACACCACAACCAATGCTAAAGACCACCGGCGGGAGCGTGGGCTGAGACAGAGGCCAACAACCAATGACCGTGACAGTGCGAGGCGAGGGGCAGAAGGGAGCAGACACAGCAGAGCCCCAGACCACCCCGCCCGCCCCTCCTATTGACCCCTGGCCCGCTAAGGCAGAGCCTAACCGGTCCCATAAGAGACCGGGGGAAGGAAGGGGGGAGGTCCAAAAGCCCCAGAGTCCGCTAGCGCAGGACCACCAACCAAGGACCCATGTTCCCGCTACAGCAGGAACCACTTACCTGAAGGCGCATCTGGAGAGTAATCCTGCGCAGAACTAAAAAAACAGGCTGGTGGGTTGGGCTGGCCCGCCTCTTATAGAGGTCAGGGTGTAATGGGTCGGCCATATTGGGAAGGGATGGGAGGCATGGGAGGCTGACTTTATGCTTTGGAGGGTTCTGGTGTGGAGCTGAAGCTCACTTTGTCAGTCATGTGGCAAGGAAGACTAACGAGGAGGTAATGCGTGCATTTGGATTTTTGGGGCAGCCTTTCTAGAAGGATAAGTATTAATATTGGGCTGTACCAGGGATGTATGCAAGCACCCACCTGTTCTGCTCTCTTCTAAGCATACCTTCCCAAAATGCTTGCAGCTACACACCCTTCTGACCTAAGTTGGGAGGCCGTTATTTACCATGTTTTTGTAAGCTGATGACTTTGTAATTATTGATAGAATTCCTATTGGCCTAGAAAAGAACTGGCAGGATTCAAGAACTACTACCCTATGAATAAATTAACAATTCACTTTGATAAAACAAAAATTAGGGAAGGTAAGAATCAAGGAATGGTTTTCAATAAATCCCTTTGAGATGTTACTTAGAGTGGGAGAAGTTAGAAAGAGGCTGCTAAAAAATCTGCTATCTTTATCGAACTGCGCAATGCTTCAGCCATTGGAATGGAACCCGTGCTCCAATCCTGGTTTTCCATCGCATTGGTACACTCACTGAGATATTGGAGAAAAATAATAATGTCTGAGCACCTTAAAATTGCCACATTACGTAAAGACAAGATAAATAGAAGTGAACTCAGTTTGGCATCTAAGTTAAAGACACAGTTACATGTTATGGCAGCCGCTTAGAAGGTCACTAATTTAATGTGGCCCAACCACTAGCCTACAACAAAGAAGGAATTGAATGCGATGGGTCACCTGACTTCAAGAGAAAGCGATCCTTCTCCTTTTTGTGAATCTGAGGTGTCTAGTGTTCCCTTTCCATAGCTAATTGAGCTCACAAATCCCCAGATACACAGTGCTATTTTTACATTTAGAATAAGACTCCACCCACTTTATGGACACCCATTAGTGATTTCATCATTTAAAAATGCAGTAGGTTTATGTGGATGTGGGTTGCGGATGCAATGTACAAAAGCTCATGTCTTATTAGATTGTCAATATTTTTTAATTCCAGAATGGACATTTTTAAAGCTCATTCTAGTAAAATATGATGTAAGGTTTAGACTGGCAGCTTAGAGCTTTTTATTTAAAATGCAATCTTTGGATGTGACTTGTGCCTTGGCGAGAGTTTAGTGATTTTAAAAGAGTTTGCACCTCGATTGTGTTTTACAATATTTGTGATGAGGGATATTTATACTTTTAGATTTTGTTTTTATTAGGGATATCATGTATTTACTTTCAGAGCTTGTCCCTCAAATAAACATATTATTGACTGACTGACAAATCATAAGCAGTACAGGTCATTCAGACATCCTAATCCGAGGAGGAAACTAATAATTCTACATGATGGAGAAGGATAGAAACAAGTGGAGAACAATATAATATTAGAAAACAGGTGAAGGGCGGGTGAAAGGAGGTCAGTGTTATAATGCACTCAAATGAAAATAATAGCAGTCAGCTTCTCGAGAAATTATGACGATGGTATTGGCTTATAATGGATTTTGACATCTAGAGAGAAGGAGTAACGTTTTTGTGTATGGGAAGAATGTTTCATAATTTTGGTGTATTTTGCCAAGGAAAGACATGTTGTGTGTCATAACTTTCCTAAAATGGGACCTCTTAAGGTGTAGGGGGAATGACCTTTTAAAACGATGTATGTGCCTGAGAGTTCAATTTACTGTGCAAGATATAAAGGAGAGTCGTGGTAGATAGCTTTACAGAGGAGACATGCAGTTGTATAGGTTGAGTGAGATTCATTGAGGAGTCGGTTGATTAATTCACCAACTGAAGTAACCCGAACACATTTTCTGGTAATGACTAACTGTTTGATGAGCCAATAAATGTGACCTAGGGAGACCAATGTATAAAAATAAACTCTCCAAATTAAATTCAGGATCTCACCAATGCCTGAAACACTGACTTGATAACCTGTTGATTCCGAGCAATTTCAGTGGATATCTAATGAATTTAGTAATGTTCTTCATATGGAGCTCTTGATTGAGGAAAGGTTCTTTAGGTATTTCATTCCAATGATGTGGTACTTCGTGTCTATTTTTGGGAACGAGGAGGAGTAGTTTTCGACTGAGGCATCCAGAAACAAATATCAGTCAAGTAAGAGAAGACAGAGACAAATATCAGGCTTTCTATCGTCTGATTGATGAACTGGATATTGATGCATATTTATATGGTACAGTGAGTGTATGTTCCCTGAAGGATCAAAGCTAGGAATATTTATAATGTAGACCAAGGTAAATAGTTGGGAAACTCTAAATGAACTGGCAGCAGGCCAAGTTAAGATTTGGCAATTTGGAAAGATTGTGATCTGCTGGTCAGGTATGACTTGGACCATCTTAAGACAATTTCCGCAATACTTAACCATAGCAATTATAAACATTACTAATTGCTCATAACTGATACCAGATGACATATACAATTTTAAGCAAACAGTCGCCAAGCTGCAGGCTGAGTTGTGTCTATAGTAAATAAGTTTTCACTTTGAGTGTCAAATGGTGTTAGAGCCTTGTTCTGGGATAACTGATGTTTCTAACAGTTGATCATTAAGTACAATGCCAAACATGTAGCTTTTCTAAATTGTATAAGGTTGCCCCAACTCTACAGAACTTGAATACCCATGTTTAGGCTGAGGGCTATGTAGATGCAAATTTGGACCAGAAATTGTATTTCTTTGTGTTTGCTTCAATCTATTAGACAAAAATGGATTGATCTTTACAGATGAGGGTTCAAGCCTCATTCCTACCAGCTTTGTGTACAGACTGACTGTTCCTGTAAATAGGCTAGGGATGTTATCGTTGAGCACTTGTTCACTGTGGGAATTATTAAGCATAACCTTTAGAAATTCCAATCTCGGTGGTGATATGCATTATTTGTACTCTTGGTAACTTTCAGAGTTACTTCTTTAGGTAGAGGAATGATAAGTTCTACTTTCAATTCTTTCTTAATGCTAGTTTTCAACACATCCTCTAACAGTGTTCTGAGTGGGATGATTACTCTCAATTCACCTGACATTGTACTTTCTTAGGAAATCTACATATCACACTTTTTAACTACATCTTCTATGGGCTTTTTGGAATCGGTGGGCAATTTGTACAAGGGTATTTACATCTTTACTCCCACCTCCGAGTCTCCATCACAGACTCCAATGAGGATAATATACAAAACATTGTAGATGAATGTGTGACTTTCCCATCCAGATCTAAGTAAAACAAAATACCTTAAAAAAGAAACAGATATATATTCCTAAAAATAGCTCTAGTTTTATTAATTTGTATATGTTTTATAGAAGAAGCCAAGACAAATGCATGGATTAAGTTTTACAATAAATCACAGACTGGAACTTTGACAGAAAAGATTTCCACAGGCAAGATGTATACATCTACAGACACATTTTTGAGACTCCACATTTCACAATCTAATGATATATGAGTGATTGGTGTACTGTCGTTTGTCGGGCTGACTAACCTTGGACAGATCAATTACATAAAAGTAGTGAGTGCTGTTATAATTATAATACTGATCTAAAGGACCAATCAAAAGACAAAGTACGGAGCAATAGCTAATTCAAAGAAAATAAACACAGGGAACTGGGGAAGTCGTGGATAAGAATGGGTCCATAATACAATGAATAATAAGGAAAACATTACTTCATAGTAGATCAAAAGTAGATAAATACTGTAACGGTTAAATCGGGAGCCTCTTGCTGTAGCTTCAGTTGCATCGTCACAAGGAGAGTGTTAATGAATTCCATCAGTACATCTTCAAAAACCTGGAACAGGAAAGGCACTGTGAGGATCTGGGAAGACGGGTGCAGATTGATGCATTGTATTTAGGATTTGGCTAGTATTTGTCATCAAATTGCAAACAATTAAATCAGTAATTGCGGTAAGAAGGAAATTAGAATCAAAAAGTTTTAGTTAGCGTTTATATTGCAGAATTATCTGTGTGTTTGGGTAAACTGAAAGAACAGACTAGTCCCTGTGGATTCCTTCATATGCATGCATTCATATGAAAAAAAAGAAAAGAAGTTAATCAGCTGTGCGCCTAACAGTGATCCATAATCGGAAATCAATCACTGATTACAGAACGTTAGCTAAAGGTCCAATTTCCCTGGAGTCAGCATGTGTGGTTAGCATGCTAAATAATGGGGCGGCCAGGAATACAAACTGGGACTTGAGGCATGTAATGTATGCCGTCCATTGTACATTGATCTAATACATAGTGAGGTTGAAATGCTGACTAGTAACAAAGTATTAGTGTTGACAACGGCACTAATTCTCTATATGGTGTAGCTGGACTTGTGGTCGCTTCTCGTCCCAAAGTGAATTATGTTGCCACACAGAAGCAGTAAACTTGCTTGCAAGTGTCTTTGGGATGGCTTTTTGTACAGACCCAACCTAATACAGCCAAGAAGGCGAAGGTATAGAGTGATGCATCTTGTAACCTTCGAAAAGACACAGACATTGTGCCCATCTGCATCTGGTCATAAACAGTGTATATACTTCATGATGCACCTATGCACTGAGGAGACAATGCTAGTCGTTGTCACTAAAAAGTGAAAATGTGGTAAGGGGAACATGGACAATGTTATTTACTACGTGTATACACGTGCAATTGTTTATATGGCGGACAAACACTCTGGCCTTGAGAATTGCCACTCTGTAACCAGCCAATTTATTATTCTCAACCTTTCCACAGGGTGGATAGTTAACATGAACGTCTTTGGTAAGACTACTATCTGAATCAATTATTAAACAAGACTTCACGTGACTCCTGCCCCTGCTCCTTGCCAACACTACTAAATTTGTAATGCATTTACTGCCTTCTTTGAGAGCAGGTATGTAGTGAACCATCAATTGGCCACGATCCAGAACACCCACAATAAGAATTCACACAACATTCACAGCTAGACACACACAAGATGAACACAACAACACACAAATCACAAGGAATTGATAAGTCTGAATGTTATAAACAAACACACATCTAGAGAGCAAGATTTCAAACTTACATTGCTGTTGAAGGATTTCAAACAACTCACCTAGTCCTGTCTGTAATTATTTGAATAGATCCATTGTTAATGATTAGATGTATTCCCATCCAATCACATCCAAGAATGATGGCTGACATAGCCTACTAAAGTCACTGAACTAGCTTTAGTTAACACATAGACCTACAAACATCCCACGCCTCCTTTCAGAACATAAAGATTAGCACAGTTAGACAGGACAGTTAAGTAATAATATAGGAGTTATGCCGCCATTACACTATAACAATTCCAAGAATTCCCAAAGCTGTAGCAGCAGAAAGTAAAGGAATACATATACAATTAACTGTCACTATAAAAACAAAGACCAGATAACTTGACAATGTTGCACAGGGTGCATCTGGGCTTACCAATTAGACAGAAATATTTTAGGACCTCATTACGATTAGGTTGGACAATGTTGATTGTGTTACAAACCACTGTCTGTGCAGAGGCTGGAATGAAACCTTATGTGGACTTTATTGCAGCCAAGTTTTGCCGGGTGTTCTAGTATGATAATCAAACGACCTGTATGTTATGTCCAATTTTTTAAGGGGTTTGCATCACTTGTGCAGCAAGCAACATGATGCATATGTGGCGCAACCCCAAAATGCAATTTATCAAGACACGCAAGGCCACTTTGCATTACCCTGCGTGGCTTGATAAATTAGGAATAGCTCAACACAGTGCAAATTGATGCATTGCATTACTCTGCCCCTTAGAGTCATTCCTTGGGTATTGCTTGGGTGTTCCGATGCAACTCCCATGGAATTTGTAGCATTCCCAGATTTACTACTACTGGTAGTCCTAGGAATGCACCAAAATGCTATGCTTTCCCTCGGGAGGTGTAAGGAGGAGAAATATATATTTATTTCTAATAGTTACTTCTTCTTTCTATGTGTGCTGAATTCCGTAGCACACATAGATAGAGGAAAATGCCTCAGGGGTTTTGTTTTTGTGTAGGAAGGTACTCCTTTCTGCACAAAAATAATCCTTCATGCAACACAGACACCCTTGCATCATGGTGTAAGGTTGCCTGTTTTGCGCAAGGCAGCCAATTGCACACCAGTGCTGTGAAAAGGCAGGCATGCACCATTTGGTGAGAAATGCTGAGCATTCCTTCTCTTTCCCTGTAATGCAGCACAGCACAGAAATGTGACTTGCTGCACTGAGGTGCGTTAGTGTTAGTTAAATATGGCCCTTAGTTACTCCAGTGGTTTGTCTGTGCTTTTCCTCTTAGCACTTAAAAGTGTTTCTGATATCTTGAGATTGAAACACTCTGTACTAAAATGATGCAGAATTCTGACTCAAAGTAAATCAAACAATTACAATTAGGACATTTTTAAGTCACAGATGAAGTGCAAATTGTGATGTTCCAAATGATGTGAGTTTTCTCAGCCTTGTGTGATAAAATAAACACAATCTTGTAAAGAATGCCTGTTTAAACCCAGAGCAATGCGGTGAGAGGAGGGAACAAATCTGATGAGGAGGAAGGACTCTACTTTTTTTCTGAAATTTACTTGCTTAACACATCTTCTGGATCAGAAAAAAAGAAAATTAGCCCCATCCCAAAGAGATTATTTTCAACCAGAAGCCATTGTAGAAATTGATAAAATTAAAAATAACATTAATTGAAGTTTTATTGTTGACATGATAAGCATTATGGGCCACTACATGGGCCCTTATGCAAAGAAAAGGATATTTATAATCAGTGCTATTGAGTGCACTTTTACCACTATTGAAACCACATTTTGGTGTTCCACAATTGCCCCTCTTCTTTTTTCCTTGTCTGTCCTATAGAGGGAAGCTGTGCAGCACATAGCATCAGACTCTTGGACTAACAGTAGAAAACATTGTACACTGTGCACATCTTTTTGACACTGTGCCAAAAGTTTATGCAAATGTGTCTTTAAGGTGTTGGCTGATTTAGATGTATGTGGTTGGGTTACTCCATCACAACGGTGACGGAATATCTCGTACAGTGAAATATAAATCCCATAGGATTTAATGGGATTTATATTTCATTGCATGGGATATCCGTCACCATTGGGATGGAGTAACCCTTCCAAATAGATCTAAATCAGGCACTTAGTCTTTTTCTTTGACCTATTCTCTTGACAACAAGTCCTCAGGTTCCTTGATCCAAAGTGTGATTCGACGATGGCGGCCTGCTGCAGTGATATGCCTCAGTGAACCTCTGGAAGTCTATGTCCACGAGAGCGAGGAGCTCTGGAGCTTTCAGCAGGGCAAATCAGCGCGGTCAGTCTGATTTGCAACTCAAATATGGCGGCTTGACTCTCAATGTCTAGCCGGTCTCCTCCTTGGGCTTTGAAATATTATGGTCTTTGAGTTGCTTTCATGAAAATAAGTGTCCACTAGCTCAGGCCAAGGGTTTAGAGTCTATGGGGTGTTCCTTTCTTTGGCTTTGCAGGTTAATCCTTCTAACTCCTTTCTCTTTGAGTCAGACATAGTCCTTTCTAGGTGGAGCCTTGTGAGTGCAGAAGGTGCAGTCCGTCAAAGTGCAGCCCTTCTATTGTGGAGTCCAGGGGTCCAGCAGGACAGTCCTTATTCTCCTGCTGTTCCAGGCAGCAATATTGAAGCTCCTTCACCTCTTCCTTATTTATATTCCATTCTGAGTTGGCAGGAGGGGGGACGCCATAACCAATAGGGGTAAAGCTACCTCCCTCTGCTATTACCACTTCTTGCGACCTGTGGCATATTTTTTTACCCAGAATGCACTACTCTCTTAAAATTCTAAATTGAGGAAATCTCTCATTGGTGTGTGTGTCTCTATGTAACTCAATGCAAAGGAATGGCTAACAACTTATTAGACACACCTTCCAGCCCCTCTCATAATCTAACTAGGGGGCACCCAATAGGCTGGGGATCAAGGAAGTGGGGGCTGGCCTGGGTTCTGTGTCATCTGTTCTCCTGCCATTGAAGTCCAGCTTACTCCCCGGCCCCCTTCCTCTCCCTGCTTCTCCTGAAAATATCCCTTCCCACCAAATGGCTTTATTTTTGCAGCCCCAAGACACTTTACACCTCCTCACGGAGCAGCTTAGCTCAGGATGTAAAAGGCTGACAAATCAAAGAGGCTGTTACAGGGCTGCTTTAGGTAACTTTCAAGTTCTAAATCTACTTTCTTGTCATAGTTATATTAAATACAAAAAGAACAATTGAAGGACAGAATGCAGAACAATGTCATACATTCACCCCAGTACAGAGCTCTGGGCCTAAATCCATTGTTTTTTGCTCACCATGCCATTCCAGTTTGGACCCAGCCATAGGGAAATCAGCCTTGCCCCTGCCCCATTGGGAACAGCCCAGCCCGAACTGCCAGGACAGGTCCTCCCTCGACTGGAAACAAGCATCCTAGGACCGGTTTTGGGCATTCAACCCTCATCAGCCAGGATAGCTTGACACCAGTGGCACGGAGAGCACAGGACCCAAGTCTGGGCATACCCGTCCCACTCGGGGTGACAAATGCAAAAAGAACAATTGAATGACAGAATGCAGAACAATGTCATACATTCACCCCAGTGCAGAGATCTGGGCCTAATTCCATTGTTTGTTTGCTCACCATGCCATTCCAGTTTGGACCTAGCCATCTGCAAATCAGTCTGGACCCTGCGCCCACTGGGAACAGTACAGCCCGAACTGCCAGGCCAGGTCCTCCCTGGACTGGAAACAAGCATCCTAGGACCGGTTTTGGGCTTTTAGGCCTCATCAGCCAGGATAGGTGGACTCTAGTGGCATGGAGAGCACGGGACCCACGTCTGGGCATACCCATCCCACTCGGGTGACAAATTCAAAAGGAACAATTGATGGAGGGAATGCAGAACAATGTCATACATTCACCCCAGTACAGAGATATGGGCCTAAATCCATTTTTTTTCTCTTCTCACCATGCCATTCGAGTTTGGACCCAGACATATGCAAATCAGTCTTGACCCTGCACCCATTGGGAACAGTCCAGCCCAAACTGCCAGGCCAGGTCCTCCCTGGACTGGAAACAAGCATCCTAGGACCGGTTTCGGGCTTTCAGCTCTCATCAGCCAGGATAGCTTGACTCCAGTGGCATGGAGAGCATGGGACCCACATCTGGGCAAACCAGCGAGCTAAAGAACAATGATGCATTCAACCCAGATCTGTGACTGGGGGTGAGTGTCTGAAAAATGTCAGCTTTCCGTCCATCATCTCCTTGTGTTTGCTTTGTTCGCCCTAAGTTGGCAGGGAATGCCCAGACGTGGGCCCCTTGCTCACTTTGCCACTGGATTCAAGCTAGCCTGCCTGCTGAGGGCTGTTAGCCCGAAACGGGTCCCAGGATGCTTGTTTCCAGTCCAGGGAAGACATGACTTGGCAGTTCGGGCTGGACTGTTCCCATGTTGCACAGGGTCAAGACTAATTTGCATATAGCTGTGTCTGAACTGGGGTGGTGAAGTGAGCTAAAGAACGATGATGGATTCAACCCAGATCTGTGACTGGGGGTGAGTGTCTGAGAAGTTTCAGCGCTCCGTCCATCATCTCCTTGTGTTTCCTTTGTTTGCCCTAACTTGGCAGGGTATGCCAAGACGTGGGTCCCTTGCTCACTTTGCCACTGGATTCAAGCTAGCCTGGCTGATGAGGGCTGTTAGCCCGAAACTGGCCCCAGGATGCTTGTTTACGGTCCAGGGAAGACGTGGCTTGGCAGTTCAGGCTGGACTGTTCCCATGAGGCATAGGGTCAAGACTGATTTGCATATAGCTGTGTCTGAACTGGGGTGGCAAAGTGAGCTAAAGAATGATGATGGATTCAACCCAGATCTTTGACTGGGGGTGAGTGTCTGAAAAGTTTCAGGACTCCGTCCATCATCTCCTTGTGTTTGCATAGTTATATTAAATACCACGTGGCAAGTTGTTGGTTTTATTGTAACCATTAATCTGATCAGTTTTATGTTATTGCTAGCCTGATCCAGTGAAAAGATAGAATGCATTACATTTAATAAAGCATTCCCCATCTTAGCCTATGTGATTAGCACTACAATAGGCAAAAACTAATTTGCCTGTTTTTCCTTAAAAGGGCTTATTAAATATATTTTATAGTGTCACAGCTTTTTATAACAATGCACCCTACACATGGGGCATTTTGGGCAGACTCAGGAGTAACTTATAAGTAAAAAAAAGATAGTTTTGGATTTGGAATTATATTTAATTCCAAAGTCGAATGTGGACATTGCTTTATTTTAAATCCGGCCTGCAAGGCAGGCCTGATTTCAAAATGACATCAGGCACCGCAGCAGAGCACACCACTGGGGTCTCTAAACCTACATGCCCTACCAAATACTAGGGACTTAAAAGTAGGTTGTATTTGTCAATCAGAATGACAGCTAATTACCATATACCTTTAGAGGACAGAGCACTGGCCCTGGGCCTGGTGGGCAGAGTCAGGGCACTTTCAGAGTCATTAAACTCCAGCATGATTCCAAAAATGGGAGTGATAATGGCATCCTACAGATGGTTATTTTTGGGACAGTGAGCCACCCATGGCATAAGTGTGCTTACATTTGTCAAAATGCTGGCCCTACCATATCAATACCAATTCTTGGGATTTTAAGGACATCGGATACATGTTGGTCCCTACCCCTAGCAAGCTGTCCTTTCTGTTGGTAATTCCTGGCATATGCAGGTCATCCATGGTTCCCTCACCTTGTATAATGCTGATCCAGGCGTAATGGTGTAAATACCTTTGCTTTCTGGGGCATCCAGGCTGTAGATTACATTTTTGGTGTTCTGCTTGACTTGGCCTGCCTAATTCTGGTAACTTTCAGGTTATTTGGGATATCTGTGGCATGGTAGTGCATGGGTATGCAAAACAAAATAAATGTGTGGCATTCGTAAATGTGAGTACTTGAAAATATGAATGTGATCATTGAACATATACTACTAAAACTGAATTGTGGTGTATTATGGCAAAATATAATTTAGCCATGAAATTAATAAGATTTTTTGGGACACAATGACTGCATTTGCCAAAGTATATTTAATAGTGATATCAGAGCCGTAATCAGTACTGCCGTCTGAAAAGCTAATCCGTAGGAATTGTATATAAGGTTTGCAGCACAAACTTGTAAATTCTCAGAAAAAGCACTATTGTATACATCTGTAAAATTTCTAAATGAAGATATGCACCATCTGTGATTACAAGATGTGTATATAATATTTATTTTCCACCTTAGTATCATGCTAAAAATTTGATAATTATATCGTGATTCAAAATCTACATGGAAGAGGCAGGTTTGAAAAACTAAAGGAATTTAGAAAGAGGGTGCATTTTGTATAGTAATTGACAAGCCACATACACCTGACTTTTGAAAGCTTCCTATGTCACTGATCGCTTTATATATATTTTGTTGAGAGAATGTGCTGACAAATGCACCATTCTGCCACAGCTGTCACAAAATTGTCTTAGGGCAGGAAAACATGCAGCACTTTTAGGGAGGGTCGGACTTAGTCGGTACGCTATGAGATACATTATGTGCACAATTTGACCAACATTTTTTACATTTTCTCCAAAAGAAAACAAACCCGAACCCCAATGAAGGACTTGAACTCCATTGAAGGCATCCAGGCTGACTTACATTGCTCAATTGTTTCAGTTCAGGGAAGGTGTTATTAATCACTACTTTCAAAGATCACCAGCCAACACTTTCTTGTATTCATCTGCTTTGCTTGCTGCTTGTTGCTTGAGTCACCAGACTGAAGAGGGTTCTTCCCCTCGCCTGCAGGAACCATGCCTGGATGAGGAAGGCATTGCTAAATCAGATGATCACTGGTGCATTCGAGGTGTTTGAAGCATTGAAATCCGTCTAAGCTATTCCCTAAAAACCTTAGCATGCTACACCTCTGCTATTTTACAGCTGCCTTAGTTACTTAGAGATGTTGCTGGCAATGAGGGAATGGGAGTGTGATGTAGTTGAAGTCACTCTGAGGGTTTCCAGGTCTTCATTGAAGACCCCCCACATTGCTGCCTACAAAACCCTCAATATGCTCCCTTGGTATGACCATTGATGGATCATGTTGTATGCAGCGTGACCAGTGTTCATTGCAATTGTTCTGTCTGGATGGATGGCAGAAGATGAACGCTCTGCTCCAGAGCTGCATCCTGGTGCCTTTCCAAGTTATTTTGTTATAAACAATGGCATACAAAGCTGTTGCAGTTGCAGGTAAATTGACAATGCACAACTCTAATACTCAGATTGTAATCTATCTGGCTTTACTGAAAAACATTATCAGCTTGTGTACAAGAACCCTGATAATATTAGGGTGAAATATATTCCTATAAGCATATCATAAAGTGTGCGCCTTCTCCATCGACAGAAAACACACAGGCATGGATACATTATGTATCCATTCTTACATTCAAAGCTCAGGGTTATGTGGTTAGCCTCCTCTGGAGACTAAGCTGCCTTCTGAAATATTGTAATTGTTCATTGTATCACAGGTCAATGTAATGGCCCTTAAATGGGAAGAGTAATGATATCAATGAGGACTGTTGTCTTATCCTTGACTTAGAGCACACCCCTTTGAGCAGCTCTTTGGAGGGTATGGATATTTTACCGTGGAAGGAACCATACTGGCAAAGTTAGTTTATGCACTTCGTTAGCTTCTCATCTCCCCCATAACAAAAATACTGATTTAATTCTAGTTTTTTTGTCATAGAATGCTGCAGGCTTAAGAAAATAAGTAAACTCAGAATGTTAACAGTTACATGGTCTTAGCATTTCAAAACACTAATAAAATTACTGAAATATAATTTACTGGTCATAACTTTTTTAATAGGTGTGCAATTAGAATCACTATTCGCAGACCAAAGACCAAAGGGGGGGGGGTTAATAATTGTTATGGGTATCTTGGGAATGAAACATACAGTAGCATCAAATTTCTTACTGTGCATATTGGCAGTGTTGGACCTGGCCCTCTCTGCGGAGTCGTCCCTAAACATTTTGCCTTTACTCCCCACATTTTGTTGAATTAGTTTTTTCTGGTCTTAGTGCTCAGTGCACTTTAACACTGCTAACCATAACTAAAGTGCTTGTGCTCTCTCTTTAAAGCATAGTAGAATAGGCTTACACCCAATTGGCATATTTATTTACTTATAAGTCCCTAGCAAAGAGGTGCTACATGTGCCCAGGGCCTGTAAATTAAATGCTACTAGTGGACTTACAGCACTGATTGTGATACACACTTAAGTAGCCCTTTAGACATGTCTTAGGTCTACCTTTGCAATGTGTGGATGCAGTTTAAACTGCTACTTTGGCCTGACAAAATAAACCTTTTGCCAGGCCTAATCCTTCCTTTTTAATTCATCTAAGTCACCTGTAGGGTAGGTCTACCATTGCAACCTGTGGATGCAGTTTAAACTGCTATTTCGGCCTGTCAAAATAAACCTTTTGCCAGGCCTAATCCTTCCTTTTTAATTCATCTAAGTCACCTGTAGGGTAGGACCTGGGCATCCCAGAAGACTGTCCAGGGCCTTAATGTTGGAGATGTACTTTTAAGTTTTACATGTCCTGGTACTGAAAAACTCTTAAATTTGCCGTTCACTAATGCAAGGCCTAATTCTAAAAAAGGATAACTTTGGAGTTTAAATATTACTTTTTATAGGTGGAATTTCCAAATAGAAATAGGTAACCAGTTCATGTTTGGTGTCTCTGGAATACTAATTTAAAATATTCACTTATGGTGAAGTCTGATTTAAATTACAGTTCTGAAAATGCCACTTTTAGAAAGTTGGCATTTTCTTGCCTTAATAACTTAATTAATGCCTGTAGCCTGTCTCTGGTCACATGATTGTGTGTAGCTGACAGTTGGGCTTTGTTTATTCCTCCTAGACAGCCACACACAAAAGGGAGCTTAGGTGTGCCTGGATGGGCCACAATGGCAGGGTGGGAGGAAGGACCTGGGCACAGCCCCATTTACACCTGAATAGACTGGGTCCTGCCTCCAGACAAAGGGCTGCATCCCCCTGTAGTTATTCTGGACACAGGACAGGAAATACAGGATACCTGGGGACAAAGGGAAACCGCTAGAAGCTTCTACCCCACTTCAAATGCACAACTGGGTATTAATACTGGACCTCAGACACCGTCACTTCAGTACACTTCTGGACCTTTCGATACTCTGCCAGGAAGTACTGATGTGCTGCTACAAGGATAGGCACTCTGCTGGTCTCCTGCTCTAAAATGCTGCCTCCTGCCCTCTTGCTTGTGGAAAAACTGTGTACCTGCAACTTATTGTTGAGCCTAGGACCCAGAGTGACTCCAAGGGCTAGTCTGTTGTTAGCTACCTGATCTGAGCCTCAGAGACATAAAAGGCTCCCCAACATCAAGCACCAGCTACTGGACCCAGTCACAGTGAGTCCCTGACCTCCAGTTGGTTTATCTCAGGTCCTCGACCCTTGGTGTGGCTCAAGGGGATGGAAATCAAGCTTTCGGGCTCTTCGTGATCATGAATAGACACGTCAGCACCAAGCCCTTATCACTCATACCGCAAATCATCATGTCAGCCTGACTCTTTGCACTGTAGGATTGACCACTCGCAGAGACCGCCACTCCTGCACTTGATATTGGCCAGCTACTTGCGCTTCACTAACAGCCTTCATCAACGCTCTCCCTGTTCCTCGCTGCACTCTTCAATGCGACAGGACTTTTGGCACACACTTGATAAGGTTAAAACCCAGTGGGCCTAACCTAGTGACTGTATCTGACCAGCCCTCCATCGCGGTTGGCCTGAAAGTGTGACTTTACTTGACTCCAGCTCGACCAGATATCCTGAGTTGGTGCTTGTGCTTTTTTGGTGCTATCTACACTAAATTATTTAAAAAATCATGTCTCTGCTTCTAGTGATTGGAGGTTTGTCATTTTGATCTTGTTTAATTTATTAAATTCTACTATATTTTTCTATACTAACGGCGGGACTTCGCAACATGGGATATCGTTAAGGAATAGATTGTCACTACGATAGGTAATACCGTGACTATCATATCACATAGATTGTTGAATTGGTCTACATCAGAAAAATTGCATATATGGCTCACATTATGCTTACCACATAGAAGCAGACCGAAATTCAATGTGCTGACAATACGTTCCAGACTTAAGACAACATGGTCATAGATTTACAATCGGAACTTTCGTGGATATTAAGAATGCCCTGAAGAAGTTCTCTGTTAAGAACGAAACGCGTTGGCTGTGTTTTTCCAAAAAGAAGAAGATACTATAATAATAAAGATGGACAATTAAATAATTCATGGACTGACTGTGAACTGTTCAAGTACATTGATCATTAGTGGTGCAACCACAACATTTGTCTATTTGCTATATTTTTCTAACTTGGTGTGGGATACTTTGTGTGTGGTGGTTTCCCTGTTGTACTATTTCAAATGTTACACAAATACTTTAAACATTGTCTCTAAGTTAAGCATGACTGCGCTGTGCTAACCTACCAGAGATTTGTGCTCAAGTTGATTTAGGACTGGCTTGTGCCTCACCCTGGCAAGGATTGTGACAGCTGCTTGATCAGGATTCTCATCCCAGTCAGCTAGTAACCCCATTTCTCACAGGTAGTAAGATCACATATTTACAAATCATCCATAAAGCTGAACTTTGTAATTGGAAATAGCTATTTTCCTGCTGGGCTCTCCATGTGATAAATGATTTTAAAAGGATTTGACTGCCATTTAAAATGGAATGATCTTTACATATTAGGAAACATGTTGGATTTAGACTGGCCATTACAGTGCATATTGCATGGAAAAAGGATACGTTCACCACACAATTCCTGCATATTACCAATTGTATTCACACGTGCTTCTCAAACAGGAACCTCTGGTAAACCTGCTAAATGCATATTAGTTAGTTTGCTTTTTTTTTTATATATATATATTTATTTATTTATTTTTTTTTATTTGCCAACGTAAAAGAAAAAAAAAAGAAAATTTACAAAAAGCATTACAATAAAGCAGCCATCCCCCCACCCCTCAAAGAGAAAAGAGATTGCGTATGGTTAAGAGAAAAGAAAAAACACAGTAAGCCAGAAAAACAAAGAAGCACATACAATTATGAGGTAAAAAAAAAAAGGAGCAAAATATGAAATACATGAAAAAAAAGATTTACTTTACACAACACTAGGAAGGAAGAGCGGGACGAAGTAAAGCTATCCTGACTGTGCAAGCCAAAGAGTCAGTTTTTCCCAAACCTCTAATCCCATCTTCCGTCCTTTCCTTCCTTTCTTTGCATATACAGCGATTTCTAGATGATACGTGGCGATAAATCGGGCTAACCAGTGTGAAAATGATGGGGGCTCCGGGTCAAGCCAGGAAGAGGCCACACAGAGCCTCCAAACAGTCATCACGATGAAAATTAAACCATCTCTTTTCAACTGAGAGGTCTCGGTCCGCGTTCCTAGCAGAATAATAGTTGAATTCAATATTATAGGCTGAGTTGTAACTTCCCTTAAAAATTCCTGTATTCGGTTTAAAGTGGTGGAGAGTTTTAAGCATGTGGGAAAAATATGGATAGAACTGGCCCCATATTCCAAACATCTAGGACAAAGGGTACCTTGGGCAGTCCCCCACTTTACAATTTTACTAGGAGTGAGATATAAAAAGAAGATAGTTTTAAAATGTTGCGCCTGTAGTTTGGCTGAGATTAGAATGTTCTGTGAGAGGGCAAGTGAGTTAAAAAAAGTGCTGTTAGAAGTGTCAATTTTGTTGCGCCATTTATCAGCTATGTCCTGTAGGTCGTCGGGGGTCTGCCTATTTATTATATTGTATAATAAGCCAATTCGAGGCGTTAATGGCTTACGTAAGGTAATAAGCAGATCAATTTCCCTGAAACCAGAGGGCCCCTCTACCTTCCTAGACAGAAAGTCAAATACACAATAGTATTTGAATGCGTCTTCGTTTTTGAGTTTAAATTTAACCAGTAACTCAGAGAAAGGGACTACCCCTTCGCAAGTAACGAGGTCTCCCAATTTCAATATGCCGGCCTTGTGCCAGTCTGAGAAGTAAGCCCTGCCGAATATAGCAGGCAAGCTGCCATTATTCAGCGTGGGAGTATAGAAGTTAAATCTACCCAACCCTAAGAATTTACGAATGCTGCGAAAGGTTTTAAAAGAGTTTAGTAATGTCTTAAATCTCACCCTTTTGTAATATCCGTAGGTGGTTTCCCGAAGTAGACAGCCCCAGGACTGTTCTCCCAACAATAGCTGAAAAGGCGAGGGGAGCCCTAAAGTCTGTGGGGGTGGAGCTTCTTTTAGCAATTCTGCGCTATATTGTAAAACCGAGGCCCAATAGTAAAGAGTGATGTTAGGAAAAGACCAACCCCCTCGCTCTTTTGGTAGACAAAGCTGCCTTAGTGCCCTTCTGGGTTGGGAATAAGACCAGATAAACTGTGTGAATATTTGTTGAAATTTTTGCAGATTAGATTTACTGAATTCCAAAGGTATTGTGCAGAAGAAATATAAGAGTTTGGGAAAGTATGTCATTTTTATGACATTACATCTGCCAACAAGGGTTAAATGTAGGTTGTTAATTTGCTTCAGGGCCTTTTTAGTGTGTAATGCCAGAGAAGCTAGGTTGTCTGTAACAATTTCATCCAGATTTGATGATATAGAAACTCCCAGATATTTGGCTTTGGAAACAACTCGATAATCGGTCCATAGTACTTGGCTGTTTGTTATTATTTGGGTTTTGTTTTGATTCAGGGCATAGCCAGAGAGCCTTCCAAATTTTAGCGCCTCATTTTCAAGAGCCACTATGGTGTTTAAAGGATCAGGTGAAGTGATGGCCAAATCATCGGCGTAAGCCATGATCTTAATACAGCTACCCTGGAAGTTAACTGGGAGGATCTCATTATTTCTCTCTATTTGCTTGATAAAGGGGTCCAAATAAAGGGCAAACAGCAAAGGGGAGCATGGGCAACCTTGCCTGGTGCCCCGAGAGATCTCGAACTGCCTGGTTAGTTGCCCATTAACTGAGACACAAGCTGTTGGTTTTACATATAGGGCTTGTACTGCCTGCGTGATCTTTGGCCCAAATCCCATTCTCCTTATGATTGCCCACAGAAATTGCCAGGAGACCCGAACAAAGGCTTTCTCAGCGTCCAAGAGTGTAAATGACATCGGGTCTCCAGCAGCCTGTGTGGCGTCAAAAAGAGTAATGGCCCTTCTAACATGTTCAGTTGTTCCTTTTTTCGGGATAAACCCGTGCTGCCACTCTGAAACCAAAGATTCAACCACAGAAGAGATTCTATTAGCTAGTACTTTGGAGAAGATCTTTGAGTCACAATTAATGAGCATTATTGGTCGATATGAGCTCATCTCTCTTGGAGATTTATCCTTCTTTGGGAAAATAGCTATTCTGGCCATAGTCCAGGATGCTGGTGGTAAAGTCCCATTAAAAATAGAGGTTATTACTTCTGTAAGAATTGTCTTTATTTGTGGAGCGAAAGTCTTATAAAACTCTACTGGGATGCCATCTGGCCCAGTAGCTTTCCCGTCAGGCAGACTTTTAAGGGATTCCAGTATCTCATCCCATGTGGGAGTTATATCTAACCTTTTCATATCTTCTGAGGTTGATCTCGCTAAGATAGTTGGTGGTCTTGTGAGCGATTAGGTCGCTAGGGCCGTGAATCTCCTCAGTATGAAGTTTGGAGTAAAAATCCTGGAATCCGTTTCGTATGTGATCTGTGTCGTTGGTCTCATCCCCTGATGGGAGTTTAATTGTGCGTATCTCACTGTGGGAAACCTGTTGCCTGGTCCTGACAGCCAGATGATGTCCAATATTGTCGCTACACTCATAAATTTGCTCCCGGGTGCTTGCCCATTTTGCAGCGTTTTTTTCAGCAAAAATTGCCCCAATTTCGGCTCTGACCAGCACTACCTCCTTCTGAACTGTCTCGACATCTTGTCCTGTTTGAATGCAGTGAGTCAACTTAGTTTCGGCCACCCTTAGCTTTCCTTGTAAGTTGTTTATCACCGTTTTCTCTTTTTTATTTTTGCGTACTGAGAATCCCAGGGTCTCGCCCCTGATCCCCGCTTTTAAAGCTTCCCAAACTGTCATAAGAGAGGCGGAGCCAACATCGAACCCCAGAAATTCCTCTAGCCATCCTTGAATATGTGTTTTATACAACCGGTCCTGTAGTAAAGCTTTTTCAAAGCTCCAGGTAGAAACCTCTTTAACTTTCCCTAAACCTTTAATGTTAATGATAAGGGAATTATGGTCAGACATAAAACGTGGGGCCCATATTAGTTAGTTTGCAATCAGAGTCCAAAAATGTTTTGACTATTATTTCTGTTGAACATTTAGGTTTTATTAATTTCCAATACACTTTTTCCCCTACAGCCCTACAGGTTTGAAGCTGGAGAACACCATAAGACAGAACATTTCTTAAGCTAAACACTAACATCAATGAAAATCACTCTGTGAAAAGTGATAGTAGAAAGAATAAAATATGTCTAGGTCCACAATTAAGAGACCAATGAAAACAACTCTCATACCCCTTTTGCAGCAGTCCCAGGACTCATTTTATACAGGAGGCTTAAACTTGACCCACACTCTAAATCTAAATACATTTCTGAGAAAGAAGGACAAACATAATAAGCCAACAAGGGAGAGTAGAAATCTGAGCCCTGCACTAAAATTTCATTTTTATGTGAAAGTCAAGGAAACCAGCAAGCCCCTTTGCCACCATCTCTTTGATTGATACAGAGAAGTGCCCTATGCCAGGCCCTGACCTAGGCTAGCACGATTAATGTCATTATTGCATCACTTCTTCTTTCCTTTGTGTGACCTTAGAACACATTTGCTCTCTGCACTCAATCGAGGCTACGCTCACCAACACTAAGCCACCCAATTCCTATCTAAATATCGCTTCCTGGTGAATAGTCTATATAGCCTCCTTACCATACTCTACAGCTACACAGTTTCTGTGGCCAAAAAGTCACCAAATCCTCTGTCATTTCACTACCATGGTCCATGTAGGGGATCCACTCTGCAATGTTAGAACTTGGATCCAGGTTCCATAGGAAAAATTATCAAGGAATTCCAGCCTTTCGTAGAGTATGACTGTTAGACCTGCCATCTTTAGGGTGATCTTCCCCCAATTGTTTGCCTGCTTGCCTCCACTTTTTGCTGTATCGTTTTGTTGGCCATAGGACTCTGAGCACCCTACCACTGCTGACCAGTGGTAACATTCATGTGCTTCTCCTCTAACTTGGTGACATTGGTGTATACCTGATTGGCATATTTAGTTTACTTAAAAGTCCCTTTTAAAGTGATATGTCATATACCCAGGGCCTGTAATCTAAATGCTACAAGCGGGCTGCAGCACTGGTTGTGCCACCCACACAAGTAGCCTTTCAACCATGTCCCAGGCCTGCCATTGCAAGGCCTGTGTGTTCAGTTTACTGCCACTTCCACTTTGCATTTATAATCCTTTGCCAAGCCTTAAACTCCCCTTTTATTATACATATATCACCCCTAAGGCAGGACGTAGATAGCCTTATGGGAAGTGTGCTGTGTAACTAAATGGTAGGACGTGTACTTTTAAGTTTCACATGTCCTGGTAGTGACAAACAATTACATTCATTTTTCGCTACTGTGAGACCTATTCCTGTCATAGAGTAGTTTTGGGAATTTCTTAAAACACTTTTAAGCTGCAATTCATGATTAGAAAGGAATAGCGAATTCATGTTTCATATCTTCGGAATAGTAATGAGAAATCCTCTTTAGTGGTAAAGTTGGATTTCCCATTACTATTTGAGAAATGTTACTTTTAGAAAGTGGGTTTTTATCTTCTCTTAACTTAGCTCTGTGGGCCTGCAGCCTGTCTCCAATATATGTCTGAGGTGGGTGACAGCTACAGTTTGTGTATTTCTTCTAGACAGTCACAAACACAGGAAGGGTGGGTGTGAAAGAGAAGTCAACTGCATTTATCTGCATTCTCATAGCTCTTCCTGTGCAGGAAGAGGGAGCTTACACTTACAGCTGAATAGGCAGTGTCCTGTTTCCTAATCAAAGAGCAGATTATCCCCACAGATAGCCTGGCAGACAGGGCTGGGATTAAAAAAGACCTGTGCACTTCAATGGCTTGCTTTGAAGTGACCTCTACTTTAAAGGCACATTTGGGTATAAGTACTGGGAGTCTGAACCTACCAAGAAAGACATGATTGGAATTGTAACTGGAGTTCTGCTGGAGGGCTGATCCGGAAGCCCTGCTTTTCTGTTTGTTACCTGCTGCCTGCTGCTCTCTGACTGCTAAAGGTGGTCTGGACTCTCTCTTCATTTAAAATGATCTGCAAGGGCTTGCTTGCTTGCCTCTGTTGCTTGAGACTCTGGTATATCGTAGTCTGTACTCCTGCTCCTGTGCCTGACATACTGAAAGTGGCCCAGATACTTGCAACACACATTTCAACACATCTCATGTCTGTGTATAGCAGAGCCGGCGCATCGACCCAGTTGCAGGAGTTAAATTGGTAGATCACATCGAAAGCAACTCTTTGCCCCCGAGAGCTCGACACATTCCCTGGCCTGATGAGCTGATTGACAGGTTAGGGGCTACCCAGTATCTTAGTACCTTTGATCTTACATCAGGGTACTATCAGATTGCCCTAACAGTGGGAGCAAAGGAGAGGTCATCCTTCTCCACTCCAGAGGACCACTATCCATTTAGGGTGATGCCCTTTGGATTCATGAATGCCCATGTCACCTTCTGGAGGTGGGTGAACCAGGTCCTTGGTAGTGTGGAGACCTTCTGTGCTGCCTATGGATGACATAGCTGTGTTTATTAGCAGATGGAAGGATAACCTTTTTCCCCTCCTGGAAATGCAACTGGCGGGCCAGATAGGGCAGGGGTATGTTGTGTACTTGGGACACCTGGTAGGCATGTGAAAAGTGCAACCACTTCAGGCCAAGATAGGGACCACCATGGCCTTGTTGCCCCTCCTAAATTAGGATTGTCAGGTGATTTGGCACCACTGTTGCCCCTTAACAGAGCTGACTTTGAATAAGCAGCCCAGAAATGGGATTTGGACAGAGGCATGCCAAACTGCATTTAATTCCCTTAAGAAAGCCTGACTTCTCCAATGAGTCTATTGTTCAGACAGATGCCTCAGAGCATGGCATAGAGCCAGTACTATCCCAACTTAATGAGGAGGGTTTAGGCCAACCTGTAGTCTTTATCTCCAGGAGGTTACTCCCCACGGAGCAGAGGTAGAATGCTACTAAGAGAGAAGCATTTGCTGTGGTCTGGGCACTGAAGAAGTTGAGCCATACCTGTTTGGCACTCACTTCCTGATTCAGACTGACTACAGTTCCCTCAGGTGACTCGTGCAAATGAGGGTTGAGAACCCAAGGCAGTTGAAGTGGTCCATTTTCCTACAGGGGATTTACTAAAGAGTGAAACACAGACCTGGGGTAGCCATGAGAAAATTCTGATGGTCTGTCTAGGTTTTTCCACTTTAGTGATGAAAACTCCTTAGACGTTGTGTAGGTCTGCCCACTTTCAGCTGGGGGATACACGTGTTAGACCTGTCATCCTTAGTGTGGTCTTCCACCAACTTTTTGCCTCCTTACCTCCACTTTTTGCCGTATCTTTTTGTCGACCTTAGGACTCTGCACACTATACCACTGCTGACTAGTGCGAGTGTGCTTCTCCCCTAAACATGGTAACATTGGAGTATACCTGATCTTTAGTTCACTTATAAGCCCCTTGTAAAGTAGTATACCATATACCTAGGGCCTATAATTTAAATGCTACTAGCGCCTGCAGTACTGGTTGTGCCACCCACACAAGTAGCCTTTCAAACCTGTCTTTTACTTGCCATTTCAAGGCCTGTGTATGCAGTTTACTGCCACTTCGACTTGCCATTTAGAATCACTTCCCAATCCTTAAACTATCCTTTTAATACACATAAGTCATCCCCCTAGGTAGCCATAAAGGCATGGTGCTGTGTAACTAAGAGGTAGGGCATGTACGTTTAAGTTTTACACGTCCTGGTATTGACAAACAGCTACATTTGTTTTTCACTACTGTGAGGCCTACTCTTCTTATAGCCTAGCATTGGGAATTCCTTAAAGCACTTTGAAGCTGTAATTTCTGATTAGAACGGAGTAGCTCAATCATGTTCCACATCTTTGGAACAGTAATGAGGACTCCTCTTTAGTGGTAACGTTGGACTTACTTTTACTATTTTAGAAATGCCACTCCCAGAAAGTGGACATTTCACTGCTCTTAACTTAGGTCTGTGTGCCTGTAGCCTGTCTCCAATACAGGTCTGAGTGAATGATAGCTAAAGTTGACATACTCCCTCTAGACAGCCACAAACATAGGAAGGGTGGGTACGAAATAGAACTCATCTGCATTCATCTGCATTCTGACAGCTCTATCTGGGCAGGAAGAGGGAGAGAGTGCTGACACTTACATCTGAATAGGCAGTTTCCTGTGTTCCACACAAAGGGCTGATTACCCCCCACAGATAGCCTGGCATATAGGGCTGGGATAAAAGGGGACCTGTGCAACCCAAGGTCTTACTTTGAAGTCACCCCCACTTCAAAGGCACATTTGGGTATAAGTACTGAGGCTCTGACCCTATCAAGACAGGCACTACTGGACTTGTAACTGAAGCTCTGTCAGAAGAACTGCTGTGCTGCTTAAAGGACTCAACTGGACTGCTGATCTGGAAGGCCTGCTTTTCTGTGTATTGCACTGCTGCCTGATGCCCTCTTACTGTGCTGAAAGAGAGCTGGATCTGCCTTCACCCCAAGTGATTTACAAGGGCTTATTGGCTTGCCTGTTGCTTGAGTATCGGGGATTTTAAAGTCTCTATGCCTGCTTCTGTGCCTGGCTCACTGGAAGTGGCCCAGATACCTGTAACATGGATTGAGGACGGAACAGCTACAAGGACCCACTTTGGTCTACTTAACACAGTTCCTTTATCTTGGTTGCGAAGAGATGTGAAGTCCTGCGTTGAGTCCAGGTGACCAGGGTAGGAGATGCATCATGCAGTGGCGGTTCCAAATAGCTGCGATAGGTGATGCAAAGTCCTTGCATCGGGGAAGTCCACACAGCAGAGGTGATGCATTGCTTCTGAGGGCGATGTGTTGATCAGCAAAGCTGAATCCACAGATGGGCTGGCAGAGCACCTTCAGGTGAATTGAAAGAAAGTGGGGTTTTCCGCTTCCAGGTTGGAGGCGCGCACAGATATACTGAGACCTATAGAGGTCTACTTCCAGTTCAATACTTTCAAAAAAACAATTCTTTCAAAATTTCAATCTTGTTTGAAATCCGTTGTATTTATTTTCATTTATGTTTCCGTTTTTTGTTTATCGCAAATTCATTCTTTGCTGAAGTATTTTTACATTACACTTTCACAACTACCCAATGCATTTCGGGTCAACAAAATGACCCTTCCTCAGGGGTCTATAAATGGAAAAGACAAAGAAAATATTCAGCGCTACTCAGCCTATTAAAAGAAATTAATACAATGCTTGTTCAACACTGTTGTTGTTGCATAACTGTCTGTTAAACGTGTTTCACTAATATTAGAATATCACGCATTTCTACACTCTCTCAGTTCCCATCAAAATGTTGAACTGTCTGAATCAAAAGTAAATTCAACCAGTGTCGCTCTTAAACGAAAATCAAGTGCTCTGAACAACCTGTAATCTAACAAAATACTGTGACACATGTTTTCTAAAGCAATGGACAATATCATTATTAATAAACAAATGCTCATGCTGTGATAACTAGGATAGTACACTTAAATCCTTTGTATTCTAAATGTCTTTTTATGCGTTTAATTGCACGTAAAGACGCCAGCTTGTGAGTCTATTGTTCTAAGCTAAGTAACGTAGCGGTGCTTTAATCATGTTACTCCTTCAACACTTACTTCCGTGTGAAAATCTCCCGCGTATCCGTCTTCCAATTGGAATCAAGTTTGTGAACATCGGAGTGACTCTACTCTTTATATGTATCCTGATTGGTCCAAATGCGCTGATATGTCGCGGTTGGTCCCGATCAGTGCAAAAAAGATGATTGATGATTATAACTAACACACTACTAAGTATCTTAGACGATGCTAATGATTAGATACATAACGACATATTACAATTAATAAACGCCCAAATTTTTAGGAATATTCTCGTGGTAAAAACCTAAACTTCAAATGTCAAGTGTCTAACATGAGATGTAAAATAATTATATGCCTTATACAAACAATATTATCATAGAAAACCAATCAAAATGGAATTATAATAAAATTCTAAAGTGATCTCATAAGTTCAGCCATTTTGGATTGGGATGGTAATGTTATGTTCATGCAGGGGTACAATAGCATTTCCCTCAATAACTGTTCAAAGGAAGCAGGATAATTCTATCCTGTCATTAATTCCTGTCGGTTGCATGCTGTCCATTTTTCTGATCCAGAAATATTCTGCTCTAAGTCTTTGTTTATGAGCATCCATGGTTGGGTGTGGCTTGATCACTTCCAATACAGTGAATCGTAACTGTGTGATGTTGTGACCTGCTTCTATCCAATGTGTAGCCAATGTAGACTTCTGGTTCTTATTCCTAATGTTGCTTTTATGTTCAGTTATTCTTATTTTGATCTTGCATTCCGTTTGTCCTATGTACAACTTACCACAGGGACATTTTATTCCATAGATTACTCCTTTGGTATCACAAGTGCTTGAGTGTAATAAAGGAATCGTTTTTCCAGTCATGGGATGAGTAAAATATTGGCCAATTATCACATTGTTGCAGTGTATGCAATTTTCACATCTTCTCATTCCTTTATGTGTAATCTTCTCACTCTGAGTGTGTTGACTCTTTATTAATTCTTTCAGATTTTTGGATCTTTTATACGCAAATGTGATTCGATTAACGACTAATGCTTGAAGATCCGGTTCTTATGTAATGAGAGGCCAGTGTTTTTTCATGATTTTTGTGATCTGAACTGTTTGCACTGAATATTCCAATACGCACACTGTGAGTTTTTTGTTTGTTTTTTCTTTCTTGTTGAGTAGAGATTCTCTAATCATGGATAAAACTTTGGTTTTTGACTCCTGGAGTACTTTTTTTGGATATCCACGTTTCATGTATTTTTGGATCTGCACATCGATAGTGGAGGACAAGTCATTTGGGTCTGATATGATCCTTTTGTAACGAATGAATTGAGACAAAGGTAAATGTGTCTTCAATGAATGGTGATGAAAACTTTCAAAGTGGAGACCACTGTTTCTGTCAGTATCTTTAATGTGAACTTTAGTGCTTATTTGACCATCCCTTATAGTTATTTTTACATCCAAGAATGCCAATTTGTCTTTGTCCATTTGGTGAGTGAACTTAATCCTTTCGTGCAGTGTACTGAACTGGAAGTAGACCTCTATAGGTCTCAGTATATCTGTGCGCGCCTCCAACCTGGAAGCGGAAAACCCCACTTTCTTTCAATTCACTTGATTTAGAGACAGTGTTTCGAGACAAAACACTGGGAGGGAGCAGCACACAATAAGAGGAAAAACCCAGATTAACATAGTTTACAGGAGTGCCAGATGGACAAATAAAAGAGAGCACCTTCAGGCCCACTTCCAAGGGCCCTGGACTGGGGTGACTCCACGTGGGAGGGAAGGCATCACAGATCACAGAGTCCAGGTGATGGATTCAAGGCTGTTGGAAGCCTGTTCTGTCCCTGATGCTTCTGATCAGGAGGCAAGCCAACTAGCCCTTGAATCACTCTGGAATTGCAGGTCAGGTCCTTCTCAACAGGCAAGAGGGCAGCAAGTCAGCACAGCAGGCCCACAGTCTTTCAGAGCAACAGTCAATCAAAGTGGCAATCCTTTCCGCAGTAAATCAGTCCCTCTTACCACCAGAGTCCACAGGTACAGAAGCGTACTGAAGAGTTGGGTCTAAGAGTTCAAAATGTATACCTGGTGCCCACTTTGGAGTGGAAGAAGCTTCTAGCTGTTTCCACTTTCCTGAGGTGTCAAGCATTCCCCTCCTCCCTGTCCTGGCTTGGCTTGTCTGGGGTTTCAAAAGACCAGTGTCAAACCCTTTCTAGGAGTGTTCCAGGAGAGCCTTTGTGATGTGTGATAGGTTACAGCTCCTCCCTCTTGTTAACTCAGAGTGGCCCATCCTGCCACACCTATCTTCCCTTCATCTCACTGACTGGTAGCAATACACAAAGACAAACTGACACTTACACCTAGCGAAGATCTTACCTCGGTATGGCTTACGTGAATTAAAAAGTAAGGTTTGGGCCTAGCAAAAGGTTTATTTTGCCTGCCCAAAATTGCAGTTTTAAACTGAATGCACAGTCTGCAACAGCAGGCCTAGACATGTTTATAGGGCTACTTAAGTGGGGGACACAATGAGTGCTGTAGGCCCACTAGTAGCATTCAATTTTACAGGCCCTGGCCAAGTGTTGTACTGCTTTACTAGGACTTTCAAGTAAATTAAACAGGCCAATTGTCTATGAGTCAATTCTACCATGTTTCAATGAAATAGCACAAGCAGCTTAGCACTGGAGCAGTGGTAAAGCAAACAGAGTGTTTAAAGGGAACACAAATGGGAAAACAGGAAGGTGAGAGCAAACGTTTGGGGATGGCTCTGAAACGAGGGCCAAGTCCAACACCTTCCATCAGCTGTCTTCACTATCCATTCTGTAGATTGTGGTTTTGTCACTAAAATATCCACATTTTTCTCCCTGACTTTTACAGCTGAAGCAACTGTCAAGATATTATCTCACAGGTCCATTTTAAGAGTGGTTTGGAGTAAAGGAGGGTCTGCTCTCTGCCCATGAATTGTAACTTGTTTGCTGGTTTATCAGTAACTGCCCTCATGCCTCCTATCTGTGCCAATCCTTGTGGTGTAAAAAACTACTTTCCTTTTTTCTTTCCCACCACGTGAACTCCAGGCTTTAGTTCTTGGGGAGGGGGGCGGCTGCCTCTTAGTAAAATATATTTCAGTTTACTCTATTGGGCCTACTCCTACCCCTGAATGCAGCCTCTCACTACATCATTTTGATTACTATATTCAAACAGTCTAAATAATTCACTTATAGTGATGTCAATCAATATTGCTCCTCTAAATCTAACATCAAATCCTACTTGGCTAATTATTTGTTGAACTATGCTAGGCTACGCTTGAGTAACTATATGACCTCTATAGAGATTTAGCCAAACTTTAGATGTGCATGCTGGAACAGAATCTATCATGCATGCAATTTTCCCTTGTCAATGTGTTCATGATTTGACTCACCAGTACAGCACTGAAGAGCTTGAACTGATGGCTATTTATTCCAGCCTGCAAAAAGTTTTAAATTGTCTTGTGCATTGTTTAATGTTTCTTTATATCATTTATGTGATTTTTTATAAAATACACATGAGTGATCTTAATAATGTTTATCAAATATATTTTTTTTAAAGTTACTTAATTTAAAGAGTCAGACATCTACTCGAAAAAACACAATGGTCTGATTTTGAATTTGACAGGGGTTTACTCAGTTATATACGTGACAGATATCCCGCCCACCTCATTATACGCCCTCTATACTAGGTTATAATGAAAAATGGACTCCTCACAGAGATTCAATGCAATCTTTTTTACTGAAATTGTAACTTTTAGCACATTGCAATTGAAAGTCTTCTAAAACAGTTTTCTATGAAATTATCACCACCTGACCTTAGTATTAACACTGATGTGCAGTATGTCAGTGTTCCAGAAAGAAATGTAACACTATAAAACGCTCAGCTTGAAATTCATTTGGAGGTGCGAAAAGAAAAAATGAAATATTTTGAACAATGCCAGTGGGGGAGATGCTTCTCCAGTCTTCATTTCCCAACTGCCAAGAAAATATGCAAATGATTAATGTCCTACTGTTAAAGATATTGAAGGTCAAGATTTGCCATCCTAGGGAATAGAATGGAATTAAACTATCTGTTACTGTTAAATGTGGATCACACCCGCCACATACAACCTGACTACGTTGAACATGATGACACAATTTAAGCACATGGTATGCATTGCTTGCAGAATATTCTGACAGTGACATACAGGAGAGGTATGTGGAATGTGTAACTGGAACGGAAACAGAGAGTAAAATACATGTCGTAAGTATTTATCGTGTTGTACACGAGGGGAGACAACAGGAAACACTGTTAACACCCTCATGCATTGGTCTGAAAAAAGGAAACATTTTTACACGTTTTTATTGTATCTCAACGTTGCTTTATATACGTGCATTTCAACGTTTACAACCGTTCCTGCCTTTAATTAAAGTAATGAGCCTTTGCTAGACGCACACCAACCTCATAAGGAAAATAAAAGGAAAGGAACATCTGGACATTTCTTGAGCACAATGGAAGAAATGGAAGTTTCAGAATCATATGATATTGTAAATATTCACTTAATTTACATTTGGATTCATTTAATTCATGTCACTCTGGAAAGAGATGTTTAAACAAACGGATTCATGTCTCATGCGGAGCTGAACGTTTTTAACAATCAAACCTAAACATAAATGTAATTTGCATATTTGCACAGCTTAATTAAAGCCATCTAAACTTTGAGTCCAACATGCACTTGACAAAAACCTACATCAGAATCTTGAAAATGGAAAGACATATTTAAATCTGCCAATCTCGACCCTTCTAATCTGGAGATTACATACGAATATTTAGTAAAGTTCTTTCCTCAGTTCGTATGTCACATTTTGTAAGGCAGCAAATACGCCAAATTGTATCTTAATAGTTCTAAATAGTTTCAGACTGATTCACAAAAGCATTTACTACTGAAAAGAATATTGCAGCCCTCGTTTACATAATCCTACATGCCTTTGTGAATGTTAGTAAACGTTCAAAGAATGCACATTCCTTTTTAGTTGTACTAAGTGTATATGAATATTCTCTGAATACTATCATTTGTTTTGTATTTTTAATGATATAAGGCTAATTAAGGCATGTGAGAGTCCGCAAAATAGTACTACAGCAGTACTCCTTTACATACTCCAAAATGTGTTTGTGAACAGGTCCCCTGTATGTGTCAAAAAGTAGACCCAGCACCATGGTGTTTCTCAGCCACTGCACACCTGTCAAAAAGACAGTTCTCCTCTTCTTAGCAGGGATGTTAGACTCATGTTAGGAAAACGTTCTAGTAATATTGGAAACAGTTTACACCCTTCATGCAAAAGAGAGGATTCTTGATGTATCATTGCTGCTTTCAGGGGCTTGAAAATTGTCTTCACTGGCAATAGGGGCAGAAGGAATCGAAATGTTCCATCTCTCCGTATCTCATAAGAGTATTAAAAAACAATTGTTGGATTTACTCGAAGACTATTGGGATGCAGAAATAATGTTTATTATTGATTGGACATGCATTTAAAACAGTATTATTCAGCAAAGACATATTTAGGCAAATGCTTGAGATTGTTTTAATCTACACCAATTATTTCTTTGATGCTTGATATCTTACTTGCTTATCTTTGACAGTAAAGTTTGCCCACTTTACTAACCACTTTACTAATACTGTCTTCTCTACAACGTAAGGGCATTGTCTATGGAATTTGCGACGTTAAACATTATAAATAGTAGCACGAAAGCCACATTTAAATGCAATATTCATATATATATATATATATATATATATATATATATATATATATATATATATATATATATATATATATTTCTTTTACTATGCTTCCGCACATCAAGGGAAGAAAGAGTTTCAGCTTGAACATGTGCTCTATGATAGTATAATTATAGAGATACATTTTTACACATATCTTTGTTAATTTCTCAAGAATTATTTGATAAAAGCCACGTCTTTATTTCATTGCCCCTTTATATGCCTGTGTTTAATAGGTCTTTGTTTATTGTATATTAGCGGCGCTAGTTTTTGTCTTGAAAAATTTAGATTCCATGCATTTCTAACAATATTAAACGTAATTCCAGATCTTGCAGAATGTGTCATATAAAAATATGCTTGCACAATTTGTGCTCAAAATGTTCAAGTACAAATTACAGTATTAAATGGGAAATTGAAAGCTGTAGTGAAAAACAAAGGCATGATATATGTGTTTTTTATAGCTCCTGGCTGTGATAGCTTTACTAGGTATGGAGGATCTCTCTAAGAAGCTGTGCTGCCCACTCTATAATAGTAACCTCACGACTGTAATGAAAACAATTGGAGATGAAATGTGGCTTGTAAAAACTTTGCTGCTGCTCTTATGAACCTAGTAAAGTTGTCTTTCAGTTCAAGCCTTGCTAGAATTCCAGCCATTATTCTCAGATGAAATACATTTTGGATAGAACACACCGAAAGTTGTTCTGAAATCTCACTAACTCCACCCTGACCTCTCAGCCCTCCAGGATCTTGTACCTTGTCATTGATTCTTTTTCATACCACTTTTGTACTACACACAATCCTTAACTTTTTTTATTCTAAAAATGAGGGTATGCAAAGGCATTGGTAGTAAATACAGGTAATTAATATACAATGGTAATTTCTGCCTAAATTGGTGGTTATGAGTTCATGTCATTTATTTTTCTTTCATCTATTGCTTCCATATAGTACTTACCAGCCTGCCTTAAAGTTGATCAGAGCAAAAGTTGGAGTAACTGATTTACATCAGCATAGTCTGAACAGGAGTATGACACTTGTGAATGAATATGCTTAGTCCAAGCCATGAGGTCTGAAAGTTTTTATTTTCCAGAATGTTACTTATATCCACCTCAAAGTGAGATAGTGGATAGGTTAGGTCTACAGGGACAAACTGTGGCATTACAGATATATCTCTAACCAAATTGCTCATATCTTTGTGAGCAAAGCAAGAGTCCATTTTAGACAACAGAATACATGTGTCTTGTTTGATTGAATGGAAATATCAGTTTTATGAGATAGGCCAAATGATATCAATGTGTGCCTTAAAAAATAACTTGACCATCTAGTGAAGCACATCAAGGAGAGATACATGTCTGCTTGAATACCCTGGCAATAAGCTATCTAGCAGAGGGACATATAAAGAATGAGATATATGCTGTTTTGTATCAGCAGTAAATGGATTATCACAATAAGGAGTTTGGCATAGAATAATACATTTTTAGTTATGTTGTTAAGCTGCTGAAAAAACGACCTCAGGAACCAAGCTATTAAACTATCTGCATATCCACTAGCTGTCAGAACCAAGTCTGATGAAATTCAGGAGTTTGCTTAAGACCTGGCACCACTCTTAATTTGATTTGATTTCAGCATTTATGTAGCACACCAATGCCCTAGGGCGTCTAGGCGCTTATACCAGCAAGGTCAGTAAGGTGCCGCGGAACTGTGTAAGATCTAGTTAATTGGCAAAAAGCCAGGTTTTTAATGATTTCCTAAACTCTAACAGAGTAGGGCTGTTCTTTATGCTGGCTGAATGCGAGTTCCATGTTTTGACCGTCCCTAACAGAAAGCTTCTTCCACCCTATTGTGTTCTCTTGATCCAGGGGGTTTGTAAGAGTTTATTGTGTGTGGATCTTAGATTGCTGGAAGGCACATACCACATCAGGTGTTTCTTCAGAAATTGGGGACCAGCACCATGCAGGGTCTTAACGCTAGTCATTGAGATTTAAACTCGATCCTCCTGTCCACTGGGAGCCAATGCAGAGTTCTGAGACAGTGGGAAACTGGCTGGGACCTGGGGATATTCAGCAGTTGTCGGGCTGCCGCATTTTTAAAATTTTTTATAACAATTTTATTGATAATAAACGACAACATGTCAGGCAATACAGCGTTAGCACTGGCAAGGTAGAGGATACAATACAGTATTAGTTATGCAAGTTAAAACTACACTGGATATTTTGTCCCGTCCGGTGTCTATAGCAGTCAGTACAGTGGTTCCCTCTTTCCAGAGAGCAGAAACAATGGAGAGCAGGTGCATATGATAATCCCCATCAGAATAATAGGAGTAGTCACAAGGTGGTTACAACCCCTCCACCCCATCTCGCAGTTCCATCAGTGTCCGCATTTCCCTTCGCGGTTCCAATGTGGGAGAAATGCATATGTCCCCCCGATATTTATTCCACTTTCCCCACTTACTATCCCACTTTTTGGGGCATCCACGCCCCTTAAATACTGTCTTTTCGGCCACCATGGCATAGTCCATATCGGATGCCCAGTCTCTCATCCGTGGCAGCACGTTAGATCCCCACTTCTGAGCGATATTACGTTTAGCTATGGTCCACCCCATAGTAGCCCATGATTGTTCCATCTGGGTGAGGTCTGTGGCGTCCCAAATATTCAGAAGGCAGATCCTGGGGGAGGGATGGATGGGTTTACCGCAGGCCCTAGTAAGTTGCCTAGTGACATCTGTCCAATAAGTTTGGATGTGAGGGCAGTTCCAGAGTATGTGCGTAAAGGTACCAGTCTGGTTGCAGTGTCGTAAACAAAGTGCGTCCGGTCTCCTACCCAGTCGGAACAATAGCTTTGCGTCAAAGTAGACCCTGTGGAGCACCTTGAGCTGAATCAGTCGAAGTCTCAGCGGAATCGCCACCTCCCAAGGGGAAGCGAGCGCCTCCTGCCAGTCATCATCGTCAATCTCCCCCAGGTCACTCTCCCAACTTCCCCTCAACTTCAGCATAGGGTCCGTCTGGTTGTTAACTGATTTTTTGTATGTGAAGGATATAGCTTTACGATCCATGGGGTCTAACAACAAGCGATCCTCCAAGAGGGAGGAATCTGGAAGGAGGGCATCCCTGGGGAGGGCTGAGTTAATTGTATGGGTAATTTGTAAATATCTAAAGGTCTCCGTGGGGGCAAGATGATATTTCGCTTGTAGGTCTGCAAATGTGGCCTCCTTAACCCACAGGTCCCCGATCCTGAAGATCCCAATCAAGTCCCACTTATCAAACCCCGGACATGCACTAAGATGGCCTAAGATGTCTGGTTCCTATAGCGGGGTAGCCTTGGTAAGGCGGTTATGCCACCCGAGCTTACGTTGTACTTTATGCCATACCTCCACCATGTGAGCCGTAGGACTGGTCAACCCTAGTTTACGATAGTTTGTGTAGAGCACCCTGTTTTACCCCCCTTCCCCAGAAGCCAGCGGTCTGTCCTGAAATTAGGGTCGTCATGGGGGCTGAATGCCCATCTATTGATGGCAACCAATTGTGACGGCTGGTAATAAAGGCGTAGATCCGGCAGACCGATACCCCCGTCATACCACCCCATAGTTAGTTTAGTAACAGCAATCCTTCGATTTGTGAGAGTAAGAGTTCGGAATCGGGTGAGGAGTATTCTCCAGGGCATAAAGGAAGCGAGGGAGGGTGAGCATTTTGAATAAGGAGGCACGTCCCAACAGGGTGAGGGGCAGCGGCTTCCAAAGCGTGACATCAGATTTCAAACGTTGCAGGAGCTTCAGGAGATTTCGTTCGTAGAAAAGATGCATATCTGGAGTGAGAAAAATACCCAAATAATTCAAGCCCTGGCCGACAACTGGAATGTCATACCCTCTAGGGCTTGAAGAGGGTTCGCCCCACAGGGCGTACATTTGGGACTTGGACCAGTTGATCTGATAACCAGAGTTTGCCCCAAATATGTGGAAAATTTGAAGAGCTCAACGCAAAGATCGTGCAGGAGAGGCCAGATACAATAAGATATTGTCCGCATAGAGCGATATACGGTCCACGTGGTCGTACGTCCACCTGAGACCCCTGATTTTGGGGTCGCTCCTCACCCAGACAGCAAATGGTTCCAACACCATCGCAAAGAGGAGCGGCGATAATGTGCAACCTTGTCTCGTGCCACGTCGGAGGGGAAAGAGGCAGAGCAGTGGTTATTAACCAGGACATGCGCCATGAGTTGCTCGTATAGTAGCCTGATCCACCCGATCAGCTTGGGACCCAGCCCCATGCGGGCCAGTACAGCGAAGAGGTAGTCCCAGTCTACTGTATTGAATGCCATAGTGGCGTCAAGTGATATCAAGACTGCATCCTCCTCGATCGTGTCGATTCTGCCCAACACCCCGTGCACGCAACGGAGATTTCTGGCCGTATTCCTACCAGGCATGAAGCCCGATTGGTCCGGATGGATAAGATCAGGGAGGTATGGGAGCAGACGATTGGCCACAAGCTTGGCTAGGATTTTCGCTTCCACCGGCAACAGAGAGATAGGACGGTATGATTTACGCTCTTCCGCCGGTTTACCAGATTCGTGAATCACCACGATGGCTGCATTGCGGATGTCGGACGGTAACAGACCCGATTCATAACATTCATTATATAAATTCAATAGATGGGGCGCCAACTTCGGCGCCATGGGTTTAAGAAGTTCAATAGGCATGCCATTGGGGCCCATAGCTTTACCCGACCGGACGTCAGAAATTGCTTTTTGGACTTTGTCCACCGAGAGGTCTGCATCTAGGTTCTCCCTATCATGCGGCGAGATACACACCACTCCGATAGAAGCTAGGAGGTTCGTTGCCAACGAGGATTGCGAATTCTGTGGGACCCGATAGACATCTTCGAAATGCACAGCAAACGTGTCGGCAATCCCCTGAGGGTCCGTAATCAACTCCCCATTGGGGCCCGCTAATGCCCTAACCCATCTCGCTGCCTGCTCCTTACGTTCTAGCCATGCCAGGAGTTTACCCATGCGTTCACCATGTTCATAGATACGGTGTCACGTGGCCAGGGAATGCAGAGTAGCATCCTCCAGCAGAAGTTGTTTGTAATCATGTCTCTTTATGCCTATACGGTGTTGTGTATCCGGGTTCGGGTCTTGGGCAAGGGCCCCCTCCAATTGTAAAATGTCTGTTTCCAGTTCAACCACTCTCCTGTTACGTTCGGCCATGTGGCCTACCATCAGTGACAATGCCCTCCCTTTGATGACTGCACCATATGCCCCCCATAGTGTGACCGCCGACCTAACCGACCCCACATTTTCTTCAAAGTAAAAGTCTGTGTCTCGCCTGAGGCCTTCGCGGATGTGGGGTATCTTCAGTGCCCACGGGTGTATTCTTATTGCACCCGGACGTCGGAGTTGCCGCACTCCAAAAACCGACATCACCGGGGAGTGATCAGATATACCACGTGCCAGCATCCGTGGTTCCGTGAAATCGTATATATTTTGGGCATGTGTAAACATATAGTCAAGCCGGGACTGGCTACCATGTACACCGGACTGGTGCGTATAGTGTGTATGTTGAGGGTGCGACCACCTCCATACATCTACGACCCCTAGCGTGTCAACAAACCCCTGAAGGTGGGAGCCCCGCGGAGGATCAGGTCTAGGCGGAAGTCTGTCCCGAAGGCCATCTAGAGCGAGGTTGAAATCTCCCTCCAGTATCAGAGAACCCTCTGGCAGGGCCAATACCAGCGTCCCTATCTCCTGCAAGGTTGGGCGTTGCAGGCCTGGGGGAGCATATACTGACACAACATTGACAATTCTCCCTTCCCAGAGCCCCGTAACTGCTGCATACCTGCCCTGCACATCCATCCAGGTTTTTTGTACCACTTATGGGCAACCCTTACGCAAGAGTATCCCCACTCCCCTGGAACCTGTTGTGAACCCTGAGTGTACAATCATACGATATCCCTTCCTATTGAGTGCAATGCATGTATTTCCAATCAAGTTGGTCTCTTGCAACATCACTATATCTAGGGCCTGGCGGTGGATATACTGCAGGACTATACCACATTTAATTTTGTCCCACAGGCCATTCACATTCCAGGTAGATGCTCTAAGTCCCTGTCCAGGAGCCATCAGGACACAAAAAGCGAACCATCAGCAAAATGAGCCGGAAGACTGCACCCACTGCACACCAGCGACCAGCGAATGCTGACCCGAGGCAATCCTTTACAATGTTCCCACCTCGTGATTGAGTACTACTGTCCATTGCACCATTGCCACTTAGGATATCAACAGTCCTGAAAATTACACTACCAAACCAACACCACCAACAACAAACCCCCCCCCCCGACATACCCTATCACACAAAAACACTCCCCCCTCCCCCCAACACGCAGAGTGCCTGTCGCCCACCCATGTACAACTTGAGGGAATGTGCGCTAACTCTCTCCCCATCCAGCCACAATCAGTTAGGAATTACTTCATCCCCCGGCCCGAACCCCGCCCCCCAAAACATTGTTTAATACAGTGATTCAATGTGGCCCCAGAAACAGCTAATCTGCTGTGTCGATGTTCCGGAGCATTGTGATAGCGTGTCTCCAAAAGAAAACAATAAACCTTGTATTGTTAGAACCAATTAGGCAAGCCCTACATTCCTAATCACAGGTAGGCTGAACAATCACCCATGGCAGTCACTTGGACCCGTGTCAGTAACATCACTTGTGGGTCAGGATACCCCCCTCGTCCCCCACCCGAACAAACGCCTCAGCGATCTCTACATCTGGAGGCCATGTCCCAGAGACCACTCATGGCAAAGTCACGAGAACCCCCAGGGGCCAGGGCCAGCCCCTCGTCATCTTACCAGACCACAGCAATAGCGTCCACCTGTGTGTCCCTGGGAATCAGTGTCCGAATGTGGAGGAGAGCGCCTCTGTTGGCGCCAATCCGCTGCGTCGTCAGCCGCCGAGGACTCCTTTTTCGTCTTCCTCTCGACCATGCGCCAGCCCTCCAGCCAGTCCTAGGCTTCCTCTGAACGTGTGAAAAACCACGATTTCCCATTAGCTTCCACTCGCAGCTTGGCAGGAAACATCATGGCGTATTTAATTTCTTGATCCCGGAGGGCCCGCTTCACGTCCAGGAAGCCATGGTGCTGTTTCTGTACTCGCAGAGTGAAGTCCGGGAAGAACATGATCTTGCTATTCTCAAAGGTATGTGGTGGGGCCGCCCTCGCAATCTGGAGTATCACATCCCGGTCCCGGAAATTAAACACCCGAGCAAGGAGAGGACGAGGGGGCGCACCCGGCCGTGGACGGCACCCGGGGAGCTCTTTCAATCATGAAACATTTGGAGAGGCCCCTAGGTTGAAGATGTTTGAGGACCAGCTCCTCGACTAAGAGGTCTGCTGCCTGTCCCTCTGCGTGTTCTGGCACACCAATAATGCGGACATTGTTTTGACGCATTCTTCCTTCGTAGTCGTCCAACTGCAAGGCCTTGCCTCGTGGGAAGCTCGCAGTTCCATGACTTGGGTTTTGAGCAGAGCGGTATCACCGACCAGTTCCATCGTGGTACTCTCAACAGTGGCTACTCTCTCCACCACTTTCTTCATATCTTCCTGGATCAGCGCCACATCAGTTGCGACCGTGCCAATTCTGACCTCGAGGGAGGTGCGTATCGCAGTGACAGCCTCAAGGATAACCTTATTCGAGGGTCCCGCCGCATCACCTGGGGTCAATGTCTCCGTTCGGTCTTCGGCCTGTTGCTTGTGCCAAGCAAATTTCTCAAGCTTGGATTGGGCCGGCGTCGGATTTGAGCGCCCAGTGGCCATGTTTCCTTTCGCCACAGCCCCGCTCGGAGTTCGGGCGCAACATCTACTCCCTGCCGCCTGCAGTGAAGAATTACACCGGGCCAGTCCGACCGCTAGCACCCCTCCCCAAGGGGTATATGACAGGTCTCGATTCACCCTGAGCTCCGCAATGGAGACCACGCGCACAAGTCTTTTGGAGGTGGCCAACCAACACAGGAGCAGGCCTTGGTGGTCAAGGCCACCGCTTCACTCGCCCACCTTGCGCGTCCAGATCAGCCAGGGAGATTGCACAACACCCCCAGGGCAGACGGTCCTCCACATAGAGGAAAGAAGGCAGCAATGAATTCAGCGCCAGAACGGTCTTTGCACCCCCAAGCAACAGGACAAGCCAGCGAGAAGGGCGTAACTCTGGGCCATCAGAGTGTCCAAGATCGCACCACAGGGCAGGATGTCCAGACAAGATACAGCTTTAAGGCCGTGTCCCTTCGAGGTCAATGCAGTCAATTCCTGAGTCCGGCGCTACTCCTCAGGGGCAGTAGACCAGAACTGGGTCCCAAGGTCACCACCCCGACTCAGTGGGCTGCAACAGGTAGTAGTCCCAGAGACAGCAATCTGTCCCCAGGGCCGATCCCAGCCCGCACCTCGGGACAGCTCCCGGCTCGATCGCACTCACCACCAATGAGGCTGCCCCTGCCTTAGATGACGCACCCCAGGCTGCGGCATACCAGCGGAAGCTATCGCACAGCGATGCACACTCCAGTCCATGCCCTGCACTCCAGAACTGCACGAAGCGCCTGATCCCAGAATCGCCGCCGTGCTCACTAAAAATTGGGGGTCCGCCAAAGTCCAGCCCCCGGGGAGCACACACAGGTCCCAGTAATTTCACCTGCTCAAGCAAGCAGGTATCCTTTAGCGCGCCGCGAAAGTCCTTCCCGGAGTCCCACGCTGTGATCGATCCACCCCAGTCACTCCAGGGGCCACAGGGAAGGTTGCCTCCGCAGCACTCCTGCTCCGATCCGAGCACCGCACCAGCTGGGCCAGTGGCGGTGAGCTCACAGAGCCACAGCGGGCCAGGCCAGAGCCGCGGTCTCGCGTATCACAAGACCGCCGCGCACACAGCACCTTCAGCGGCGGGGCATCCGGCAATGGCTCAGTCCACGGAGCCCGTCCAGTGGAGGTTCACTGATTCGCCCCAAACTTGGCCAGGACAACCCTGGACACCACAGCAGTTCCCCGAGGGGCACCAGGGCAAAATTCGGGCAGAGGAAATCAAGGAATCAGGATGGTTTGGGAGTGGCCCTCTGGAGCAAAGCTACCGAGCAGCCATTCCCGTCGGCAGTTAGCCACGCCCCCTCAGGCTGCCGCATTTTTGAGGCGCTGTAGCTTCTGCAGAAACTGTGTTTGAATACCCATGTACAGGGCATTGCCATAATCTAGTCTGGACAGGGCTACTGCCATTACAAGTGTTTTCAGGGAGTTTGGCGGGAAATAAATGGGCAGATTTTCCAGATCATTTTTAGGATAAAAAACATTGAAGAGGTGAGTGTATTGATCTGGTTCTTAAAAGTCAGTTTGTCATCGAAGATGAAATCTAAGTTTTTCGCCTTCTGCACTGGAACGGGAGGGTCTCCTAAACTAGAGGGCCTCCATCTAGGTGACCAGAATGAGTTATCAGTACCCAACAATAGGACCTCCGTTTTTCCGCCGTTAAGTTTTAGGCAGTTAGAACTCATCCACTGGTTTAGCTGTGTCATGCAGCTGTTAAAATGATCTGCTGTTTCTTTGACATTGTTTGACACTGAGACCACAAGCTTGATGTAATCCGCGTATGATACCACTGAGAAGCTGTGTCATCTGATGGCTGAGGCTATCGGAGACATGTAGAGATTAAAGAGTGTAGGGCTCAGGGATGAACCCTGTGGCACCCCGCAGGGGAGTTTAAATTGCCTGGACGCGAATACTCTAGACTCTACTGTTTTAACCCTGTCTGAGAGAAATTATGTCCGCAACTTAAGGTCTGAGCCTCTGATTCCCAGACTGGAAAGCCTGTTGGCTAATTTTTCATGGTTCACTGTGTCAAAGGCCGCCAATAGATCTAACAAAATCAGGTCTGACTCACTCCCAGTGTCTAGTATAACTCTTAATTCTTCTGCTGCCATGACCAGGGCTGTCTCAGTGCTGTGCCCCTCTGCGCAACACGTGTTGTGCTGGATCTAGAAGGTCCGTGGCAGAGATGAAGGCTGTAAGATGTGTATTTAATATTTTTTCTAGTACCTTACCCGGGAAGGGTAATCTAGCGATAGGTCTGTAGCTGCTGGGATCTGCTGGATTGAGATTGTGTTTTTTAGGAGCAGAAGAATCAATTGAATTTTCCAAGCATCAGAATAAATACCTGAACAAAGTATCTCCTTATATACCATGGTTAGTTGTTCACTGATAACATCAGGCACCAGGTGCAGAATTCTAGGAGGACAGGGGTCGGAAGGAGCCTCTGATTTGGACGTTTTTACCATCTGGATGATTTGCTTTGTGGAAGGAGAGGAAAAGACCTTAAGCAGATTGGGTGGGAAAGGTGCTATGACTGCTAGGGAATTCCCAGGTGTTGTTTCATCACAGTCAGTAAAGGAGTTGTACACAATCTCTGCTTTGTCTTAAAAAACACCGAGCCAGTACTTTACAAAATTCGGCACTGCTTTCCATCCTTGGTTAGGCTTTTAAATGTAGCAAAGAGCTCTTTGCTAGAGTTTTATGCTTGTGGGATTTTTGTGTAAAAGTGTTTACTTTTTTCTTCTATTATCAGTTTTTCTTTGTAAGCCGTCAGTGAATGTGCGTATTGTGTTTATTTCGAAGGCTCGTAATTTAGTCTCCACTGCCTCTTTATCCTTCTACACACTTGTTTCTGAGTTCTTAATTTTTTGGAGAACCATGGTTTGGAGTGATTTTTTTGCGTGGTAAGAAAGGTCTTTTCGGTGCTAGTGGGTCAACTGTGGTTTTAATCCAGGTAGAGAGCCTGTGAGCAGCAGTATTGGCATTCTTGTTAAGGTTTGGCTTTGAGCAGGAAAGGGATACTTGTAGACTACCTGGATCGATAATCCCCCATTCATGACCTTTGAAAGGGACATAGGGTTTGTGCGGTCTCGAGGAGTGTTGATCAGTGCTTAGTAAGAACCTTATAGCTTTATGGTCAGACCATGGGACAGGCAGCACTTCAACGACCTTCAAGGACGGGTATGAGGTGTAAATGCCATCTAGTAAGAACCTTATAGCTTTATGGTCAGACCATGGGACAGGCAGCACTTCAACGACCTTCAAGGACGGGTATAAGGCGAAAATGCCATCTAGGGTGTGCCCTGCATCGTGGATAGCATGTTCAACTCTCTGTCTCAGGGAGAAGCAATTTGTTTACCAAAAAAGAGGGGGGGGGGGGCCAAGGAGCTAATTAATGTCCAGTGTCCGCGCTCCTTATACTAATATTTAAATCAGCAAGAGGACAAAGTTCCTATGCAAGGGTGCAAAAAGTCACCCATGCATTAGGGTGCAAAAAGTCACCCGTGCAGTGAAACATGAAAACAAAAAGTGGAAAAGAGAAGAAATAGAATAAAAAGGAAAAAGGAATCCTAGGTCTAGAAGACCCAAATGTGAGGGAGAATCATTCTACATCCTCTGCTGCCCTCACACACCCTGAGGGGTGTCATGCTTCATCATCGGGCAATTGCTCCTCGTAGGGCCGGCGCTGCAATTCCCTACGGGTCCCCCGAAGGGTCACTTTATCGGAGATCTTTTTAGAGGATTGCCGGATGGTGCATGAGGGTGTGTGGGGAATGGGTCGAAAGGAGGGTAATAAAAGTGCGTGCAAGTGTGATGAATTCAAGGGTAAACATGCAGCGCTAAGTTTTAACAGTGCACCCTTGGCAGTCCAAATAACTGCTAAAAATTATTGACCCAAAAGGCCTATTTTGCCTGGGTGTCAATAGTCAAGGCCAACATGTTTCGCGTCTCCATCGCCCATAGGTCGTAAGCGCTTCTTCAGGACCATCATAATGAAAAAGTGAAGTGCACGTGAAACAATAAGTATGAATTGAAAATAAAAATAATAACCCTCTTATCTCAGCCAGGGCGGGGCAGAAACCTGTATACCCTCATTGTGGTTACAGCTGCTAAATGGAAGCCGCTCCTGAATGGTACCCTCTTATCTCAGCCAGGGCGGGGCAGAAACCTGTATACCCTCATTGTGTTTACAGCTGCTAAATGGAAGCTGCTCCTGAATGGTACCAAGAATTTCTAATAACGATCCTCCAATGGTCAGAGTAATGGATGCCCACATATAGTCGGGAATCGTGTGCGGGTGCTACAGGTAGCACCCTGGCATAGGAACTTTGTCCTCTTGCTGATTTAAATATCAGGGAGAAGCTAGACATGGCATCTACTAATGAGGAAGTATTGTGGTCCTCCTGTTTTTCAAGATGGTAATTGAAATTGCCTAACACTGTAAAGTCTGCTGCATCGATACTGGATTCTACAAACAGGTTAATTATAGTTATTATTCACTGCTTTTCTTTTAATGCCAAGAAACTTTAATGATAATGCAATAAACAATAAACTAGCATAACAACTCAGAGATTATTTTTTTCCACCTGATGCAAACTGAATTGATGGTGTTGACAGGAGGATGGCTAATAGAACGATAGTCCAGTGGTGTTCATAGTTCAGAGCAACATGTTCTGTTTTAGATTCATGTATTCAGCACCAATAAAAACCCATATAATGCTGGACTATTATATGACACTCCATAAAACTTTTGCCAGAATATGCGATAGAGTGCTATTAACCTAGGTTTCATCTGCCTATATGTGAAGGAAAATTTATGGCAACTAAAGACTCACCCTGTTGAAATGAAAGAGAATGGTACACAGTGCTGACCCAGGAGGTCAGCAGTCCTGGTAATTGATAAGAAAGTATCCTTTTCACCTAAAGGGTGAAGACCGCAAAATATATTTATGGATGGCAAGTCTACCTCTATCCAATCTTCAAAATATTGGAACTCACTTCCTTATGAATTGTTTCTAACACAGATGCTAAAACGTTTCAAAAATGTACCGAAGACAAATTTATTCTTGGCATAGATTTTTAAGACTCAAGTTTATGGTATTGTGTGTGTAAGAAATGCAGTCCGCCTGTTAGACTTATTGCAGTAAGAGGTCCTTTTTACTCAATAACCTATGCTGTCATCAGCGGCAAGTCAGTATTAGAGCGCTCTAAAATCCTATGCTTCTACAAACTCTAAACACATAAATGTGCATGGATAAAGTAGGTACTGTTTGTTTCAAAATAGTGCCTATAATGATAGCTAGTTTTACTGCTGGAGCATAAAATTGTGGTATTTTACCATGATGGTGCCTCTTATTTAAATACATAATAAGAGAAGGCAATCAGGTTTAAAATATAAAACATATAACAGTTTTGTTTTTGCTGATTTAGAATACAGAATTACTTTGAGTTTTCCCTCTGTACTTCACCTACTTCTTTCAGTGATTGCTGACTTACATTTACTTACAGGAGAATATCGGAGGTCTAATATGTTCAGCCCCAAGTACAGAAATTTAAGTCACTTGGCTTGAAGTTCGTACTAAGTTTCGTGGGTGTACTGTGCCATGCACCACCTTCACAAACCACATGAAACTTCTTGGTTCGCTAAATGCATGGTATGGTTTTTTTTCTTAGGCAAGTTTTTAACCAACCTTGGCTCACATGGCTAGGGCATAGCCTATTAGGAAAAATCTGGGCAACTTTTGAACTAGTCCAACTCTGCTCAATCTACAGACATCCTGTGGATGGGAAAAGTTTCATGTAATATGATTGGGCAACAAACAGTGATGGCTTTGCTTAGTTGACCAACATATGCATTCTGTTGAATTATATTTGTTTATGCGTGGGATTGGGGTGGGAAAGGTGTTCTGGAAAATATAATTGTCATGTCTTAGACTTTCTTCAAGTATGGAAAGCTTATTTATATTCCAAATTGGCTCCTCAGTATTGTTACTTTGGAAAAACAATCCCATCAACAAAACTAGGGGTCCAAACATCTGGGATGGAATCTGTACCAGGACCAAGGACAACAAAGCACTGAGCTCTCTTATCTTCTGAACACTGCAAACACTTAGCTCACGCATTGTCATGCTAATTTCAAGACATTGGAGTTATGGAGCAGACAGATTCTCTTTGTGCGAGCATTTGGTTATCTAGTCACGCCATTTAGGTTGTGAAATTAGCATGATGTGTTTTTTCTACTTTCTTTGGGTGAGAGTGACCTCTTCACCTAGTTACTCCAAAATTATTAAAACCTCTTTGTCATTATATTTGGAATAGGCAACTTTTTCAAACCGTGTTCTATCACTGTGGTTAATGTATCATAAAAAAGAATTATCTGACAACCATTTTGTACTGCCTGACACTTTGGAGCTAATTACGTTGTCATTCAGATCGCAACCGACAGGCTGTCGGTTACGATCTGATGGATATCTCCACATGCAGTCCTCCTGCATATTATGATGCGGTGTGCAAAGGCATTGGGTGGAGGGACAGCCCGCGGTGCTTCCGATGGGCTCAAGGAGCCCATCAGTGTGTTGGAACACACCATAATCCCCTAATGATGGCGGAGTGAGTTGAGGCTCCGCCGTCGGGATTTTCCGACAGCCATTTCATCTTAGCCTTTCCGACATGAAAAGGCTGTTGGAAAGTGCCTTTGGGGGACTCTGGCAGGGACCCTTTCTCAACTGGCCCCCTGCAATCGGCCCTAGGGGGCACCTAAGGTGGCCCCTCAACATCCCATGGCATGCACCAGGTAGGTATACTCGCAAACCTCTATTCTACAATTGAAGCTTGTGCTGTGGGCCTGTTTCATCTGCCGCACAAGCTTCTATTGTAGAATGGATGTATCCGGCACCCTATGGGCAGTCACATCCAAATTCTGTGGTTGGAACTACCGACCTAAGGTCGGGCAGTTCCAATCTGCAAAGGTAACGTCCACCCAACATCATTATAAGCCACTTTGCTCTCAAAGCCAGGAAGATCCCTGGAGTAAATGTGCTGAATAGCATTCACTCTGCTGAGGTTCATTTGTTTAAACGTTTAAATTGAATAAAATTAAGTTACCTAAATAAGGACCTTTTAACATTTTGTAAACTTGTTTCAAATGGTCTTTTCTAACAGTGGAGTATTACAAATAGTTTACAGTCATTATGTGGATGATGAATAGCCAGTGTTTACCTTTTAATCATTTATATCAAAATAAACAGAGAGTAGGAAAGGCTTGAAATAATTGTTGTGGTTCAAGGGGACAGCTCTTTCATATCTTATGTATGCTCAATCATTTTGATCAATGGGAAGCACATATGGGACATAGCTCTTTTGGTGTGCTGAGCCAAAATCCAGTATGCTAAATTTTCCCTGGTGTATTTGCTCTGTGCAAGCAGATTTGTGGGATTCTAATTACACAAGCTGCAATTGTGATGGTACCAGAACTAAGCAGAGTTAATTGAAATGCTCCCATCCTAGCCCTCCGGAATACTGATGATTTTATTGCGCCGTGTGGAGTGTGCTGAACAGCTCTTTCACAAAGAGAGAGCCATTAAAAGCTAAAACTATACTTTAATTAGGAATCTGGCAACACTAGGTAGAATGCAGCAACTGAGAGCAGGCACAGGAGCACAGTCTAAAGATCTTTTTGTTCCTGTTGCATCTGGTAGCACATAGATGAATTGCCTGCATATCAATGCTTTTGTGCTGCTTGTGGTATAATACTGATGGGTAGAACTTTGGCATTTATGAAACATTTAAAAATATGACAATAACATTGATTTCTCATCAGCATGTTGAGAAATGTATGACGGGTACTGCAGAATAAATACAGTATTTACCCAATGTAGCGAAACGCTCTGCAAGCATGACTACACAACCATCTATTTCAGTGTAACATATTCTTATAGCATGGGAAAAAGGTATATTTACAAGATAGAGAAAAATTTATGGGAGGCTTACCTATTTTTATATACAAAAGAATTTCATCAAACACAATGTTAATTGCACCTACAATGCTGGTGCCAAAGCCAAGTATTGGCAATCGATGCCAAATTTTTACTACAGAAAGCACATGTGGACATAGGTGGTGTAAGAAAACGCAGTCTTCTATAATATGTCAAACGTCTGTGCCCTGATAGTTTCCTATACCCTCGCTAATATATTTTCATATCTAAAGACATCCATTCAGTTATTGACAAATTCAAAGTGATAAAGCTAGTGTGTCATATATTTCATGCTTGATATACACTGTTGATATTTTCCCAAAAGCTCCTTCCCTAGGATCACCCACTAAAGATGGAGAAAATAATTCTTCATACCTGAGCTTCTCTTCCTCCACTGCAAAGGTGTGCCCTTCAATTATGTGTAGAAGTTGTTCACTAACTCTTGATTATTGAATGCCCCCCTTCTCCAGGGCATGTTCACTTGCAAGAACTGAGAATCCATGAATGATTAGCACCAATTTTGAAGAAAACTGTCTTTCTCAGTAAGATGTTGAGTGCTTCGTAGGAGTTGGAGAGGCAGAATCCCTCATTATGTTAGGAACGTAATAAAGAGTAGACTAGGCCTATTGTTGTTTACATCAAATAACCCAGACAGTAAAGCTGCTACTGATTTTGCGCTCCAAATTTTCACATAAGAAATGTATTCTAAATGTAGGTGGCATGAAACATACTTCTGCCATGCAATATTTCACATATGTGCCATTATATGGTTCCTTCTTGAAATCACTTTTTCCTTGACAACTTGCAATAATCTTAAGGAAAGAAGATCTGCAGGTGTGAGATATATAATTATCTGCTCATTCTAGTTCATTTCTTGTAAAAGAAAGAAACTGTAAATGATCTGACATTGACATTTGATGTTTTTAAAAATAACGTGCTCTGAAAGAACATTGCGTAGGTTTGTGTTTCTGGATCCTGCCCCCAATCTGGCTGATTTGAAAAATGAGAATATTGCATGCACCTCATGCTCTTTTATCAATCATATTTAATTTTTAAATTTTTCCTATGGATAGTTATTGTAAAATGTACAAACATAGAGCTTTTGTTTAGTTTGGCAGACAGATTACTCTGTCATAAACTTGGCAGATATCCAAACTGCCTTATTGCAAGTGCCTTAAGATATAATGCACTTGTAATGAGGCAACTATCTGTCATATTTGAGATGGAGCAATCAATCTGCCAAAATTCTAAATCAGGCCCATATTCCGCATAGAAAATTCAATCACAAAGAAGTTTATCTTTTTACGCCTGATGTTTGAATAGAAAGATAAGCAATTGGAACACAATCCGTCTGAATACACTGATAGCAAATGCAGATTGGAAGATTTCCTCTATTCCATTATAGTCACCACATAGCCAGATTAGGTTTCATTATGGTGAGGAAATTGTCCTTAATCAAATTAATGCCTTAACTAAAGACGTCAACTAAAACTATATTGTTATTATATTTAGAAGGAAATTGCAAGTGGCTCTCAGGCTAATGTTACCTAATGTTAATCAGTGGATGCGGCTTCTCATGGAATCAATAAACCAGCTTGAGCTCCAGGACTACTGGCTAGCACCGAGTTCTCACAACCTTTTTAAAAAAAGTGTTAATTCCTTTTCAAAAAAGCATTGCATGTCAACCCACCAGGCATGTGCATATGTGATGAAGGCATTTATGTCCTAACGAAACACAATTTCTTAGGACAAAAAGGACTTCAGCTCATGTTCACATGCCTAGTTTGTGATAAACCTTTTTATACTTTAAGCCCCAGCAACACTTCTACCAATCATTTTCTTTGTCTTTAAAAATAATGTTTCTGCTTAACAGATTGGCTGTTTCCCTTAAAAAAATGTGAACTGGGAATGTCAACTTACATCTAAATCGTGCTCTTTCTGTGTGTATTTCTATGAGTCAGTGGAGCATTTGTATGCATGTGTTTAGATTTAAAGATGAGAGAGTTCACCTGCTCAAATCATTGTTAAACTCTCTACAAATACACATGTGTAGACAGCCCTTGATAAAATGTATGTATTGTGCAACTGTTCAACTTATACGCTGGTTTATCAATTTTTTGATGGTATTTGAAAAATGTAAACTATTATTAGAAAGTCATTAATGGGGAAGAAGGTCATTTTACTTGTTCTCTCTTGCCCCTTACATTTAACTGTGATTTTAATATTTTTTGTGAGTGATTTTTAAGTGATGAATGTTGCTGATAATTTTTACTCAACCTTAGTCCAAATAGGTATAGTTTTTAAATGTGCTTTTTATTAAATGTATGCCACTGGTCCCTCCATCTCCAACATGAATTTTGCATGGTCCTATAATTGCTTGAAAAACTATGCACACACACTTTAGGAAATCAATGGCAGAAATTACATAAGCCCCTTATCAAACTATGGTGGGGCTAGCAACATTGAGCTTTCTTCCTGTCTTATCAATTGTTTTGAAATTATTTGAATATGTTTGCCTGTGCACTTTAAGAACTTAAATAGTAGTGGGACTAGACTAAATGGGCCTTGATGTTACCCCATCAACCTCTTTTTTATGGTGATATTCTTAGATTAATTTTTCACAAGCACTTTAGGACTCAGTTACGGAAGTATTACAAGCAATCTTGGCAATTTATTTTAAGACTTCTTATGTATGAGTTTTATGTTCCTATTGAACACTGTAAGAATTTTGAAGATGCCCCATGATTGTCGTGATTTGTGTGTATATTGTAATATTTCTATTGAATAAAACAATAACCTCATTTAGCACATTGAAATGTATAATTCAGCCTTGATGCGCTTTATTGAAATCATCACAATATTTGAATTAAGAGCTTCAAAACAGATTAGACTTGCACCTGTTTTACCTCCAAACATATTGTTTAAACATAGCTCTTATATTTATATATTTATATTTATATTATATTTATAAATACATTGAAGGATAGCTGTTGCAGATGTAAATGCACCCCCCTGTGGCCATAGTTGAACAAATGTTCACTAGTAGACTAGTAAAAAGGATGAAAAGTGAGTCTTCCACCTAAATGAAATTCATACCCTAAAGTCAATAACAACAGTAACAATTCTCATAGTATGTTGGATTATGTTGTTGGTGTATGTGTTGTTGGTGTTTTCTACACATGATTAGGAAGGTCTTGGTTCTAATATCAAGAGAGAGTGCTCCAATCACAGAGTTAGAAGCAAAACCACTGGAGCAGCGTAATTTTAACTCCACCCTTATACGACACATAAACTTAATATACTCATGTGTGTTTATCATTTATTCTGCTCAATGTGCCCTTACGTCAATAATGAAAGTGGAGTATTTTGTTTTACTAAAGTTAGCCTGACCAAAGGCCTTAAGCTTTTGATCTTCAATGTTAAACCTTCTTAATGAAAGCTTTGCTCACTTTGCACGTTCTCTCCTCTGCAAGTATAGTCTCAAGGCTTTGTTAGTTAGTGAAAGGCATATTGTGTATTATGGAGATAGCGAGGTACAGGTGGAAACTTTTGCACAAGGTAGGAGACAGACTCCCATGGCTGAAAAGGATGCTCAAGGTTGCCCTGATGTTCCATCTGCAAGGTGGGACAAATGAAGGCTGAAGCCAATATCTACTGTGAGAAGATGGAATTGTACTGGAGACAATGATGCAGACTTTGTGTCCTCTTTCTATATTTCAGATTGTGTGGCTTTATGCTATGCGTTTTCCTTGATTTGGAGAACCTTTTCTTAAGTCCCCACTATGCTGATACCTTTCTTGCTCCCCTAATTTAATTATGTTTTTCACTATCCCAGGTTAGTATAGTATTAATTAGATGACTTTAGATAGCCTCATGTTTAGACATGAGGATTGAAACATGCAATCTAATAATCAGATTATCTTTCTCATCTTTTGTTTTACTCTATGTTTTTTGTTATTGAGTTTGAATTTTATTCAACAATTTATATTTACATTAGCAATTCTGTATTTCCACAATATGTTTCTGTGACTCATTTATATCAGTCTAACTTTGAGTTTGTAATAAAACCTTTTATTCTTGCTTATTGGTTTGGACCCTTATTTGTGTAGTCGAAAATATTACACTGTAAACCAAAATTAGAATTGGTGTTAACTCAGTTTTACCTCTCAGGCAACTACAAACATTTATCAACCAGAAAGTGAGGCTAAGAAAGGCTCAGTGCTCTTGCACCACTTTTTCTGTTTGCTTTGTGAATCAATTACCCTCAGTGTTTTTATCAATCCTCAGCTCCACACTTAGGGGCTGATTATGATGGCAGTTGGACAAGCGTCCGACCGCCATCTTTGTGAGAATGAAACCAGCCAACTGGTAGTCAGCGTTCTTGCCCGCCAAATTACGATCCGACCACCATGTAGACAGTCGAAAACATGCCTCTTTGCATTGAGGCTTGTGCCACAGCACAAGCCCCAATGCCAAAAAGGCATGTTTGTAAATATACCTGCATCCTGCCACACAATGCAGGGATGTTTAGTGGGGCACGACAAGTGCCCCCCAAGGGCTCATAGCAGAGGGCCACGGGGACAGAGATACTGCTAGGAGCCCCAAAAAAAACCTTTTCGCTAGCCTGTTTAGGAACGAAGAACCAAGGTGAAATGGCTGGCGGAAAGGTGGATCGTAATCCCCATCGCTGTGCCTGACAAGGCATCACCTTCATTGTGGGGAATGAAATCCGACTGCACAATGGGCTCCTTGAGTCCGAGGGAAGCTGTCGGTCTATCCCTGGGGCAATACAGTCATCGTAATGTGGCAGTCTGACCGCTGTTATTGATGTTGGTGGGACCGACCCCAATGGCAAGTTGGGGTCGGTCCCACATCGACATATCGTTATCGGCCCCTTATTCTTTCCTATTCCACTAATTGTATGATTTTTACCTACCATCACTCACATTGATTCATACTCATTACTGAAGATGAACAACAACTTGCCTCTTGTTAACAATCCTGCTCTTGAGGCCAATGTGCAGTGAAAGGTTACTGTTTCAGCGTTTTTTGTGTGTTCATTTGGTTTCTTCTGCTAGCAAAAGCTTTAACACATGTGCCCATATCACAAAACAATCATACGTGCAAACTCTGTCATAGTGCAGATTTGTATTGGAAAGCAAATGTCTGCCAATGTAGTGTGCATCAACATAACAGCTGGGTAACCTGTAAAGTTGCATTCTTAAAAAGTGTATAGTGTTCTACATTTTACATTGCTGAAAATTCTCTTTGTTTCCAAGTGTGGTGGACTTTTCACAACAATAAATGGAGAAATGGAGAAACAAGTTCTCCAGGTAGTATACCCCACAGAAGTACAACTTAGAGATGTGGTGGTTGTAGTACAATTGAATAAATGTTCGAGTTTGATTGCAAAATTAGAGTACAAAAGTACAATGAGCTTTGATACCTGATTGCCGGACTTGTCTTTTTATAATATTAATGATTTATGATAGCTTTACTGTATGCTCCTGAATTAATTTTCTTTTTCAATTTCAATGCAATTATGTTTGCCTGAACATATCATTTATAACAACACAACTACTATTATCAATCTTCTTTTATAGTACTTGGCTATTTTCCAATAAAAAGGCATGATTTTCATTGCATCTGTATTTTTGCTTCTGCTGGTGCAGAGAATTCTTAATTCATTCAGAAGCCTCAAACATCCAACCTGCAGTTACTGGTCGCATCCCACCGGATAGTCTTAGCATTGTGATGGTTTGGCTGGGTGGAGATATTTGACTTAACACTGCCCCCTTGTGCTTCTCTAACACGAATATCACTCAGCATAGTTCTTACAAAGTAACTGAGAAAAATACAAAAGCTCTGTCTCCACGCTAGATTGGATAGGTAGAGTGACTATTCTTTAAATTGTCTCTGTACTTCAAATACGAGAAATGCTGGTATTGTAAACAGTTTCCCCTTAAAAGTGAATAACTAGCAATGAAGCAAAACACTGTACTTTCTTTGTTGAAAGATAAACCTCAATAATTATATGCACTGCGTGATTTGCTCTACTTTATTTTTAAATTCCAACCTTGATAGGGCATTTGTATCAGCACATCTGTGTCAATTCCGTCATGCAATGGTGATGTCAGGAAAAGTTATCAGCTGACTCCAAAGAAGAAGGGTTGTTTATTGCCATCTCTGCGTTAATACTGGCTGTTAGATGCTAAGCTTCCCGCCTCACTTCAAAGTGGGAGATCATTTTTTTGTCTCAGCTATTAGTTGTCTGTGCACTGTGAATGCACGGTCTGTGATGGGACAGCAGGAGGCACCCGAGGGTACAGGGCTTTGCTCACTGAACTCTGTATACGCCTAAGGACTGATAACTGATTGAGCGCACAGCAATGGTGAATGCTTTTCATGCGAAGACATGCTGATCTTCGCGCATACTAACGCGGTGCTCCCGCCACATTAGCAGAGAATTTCAATTAAGAGTTGGGCAGGTGGAGACCTGTGCAGCAGAGCAGCCCTCGCATAATCACAGAGCAGCTGGGAGGAGGGGGTTTAAAGTCCATGAAAGGATAGCAGCACTCCCACAATAAAAGGGGCAAGGAAGAAAAGGTCCTACCACTGCCCAACTACCTTTTCCCACCCTTTCTTTATAAGATAAACATTTGGATGGATGACAAGGCTATCACCACTGGCCATCGCACACATTCAAGTGTCACAATTCAGCTTTTAAATATACTAATACAAAGCTATTCCTATAGCTTTTGGTGGCAGGTATTAGTGATTTTAATGTATATCATGGGGCAGATTTATGTTGCCTGGCGCATCTCTGCAAATCAGCAGGGATGCGCCAGGAAAGATGCGGCACGCAAGTTTACCCTTGCGCCACCCATGATGCGCTGCATTTACAATGCGGCGCATCATGGCGCAGGAATAAACAGATGTGAGTCGCATCTGGGGCGTAAAGTTGGCGCAGTGCTGAAGTAGTGTTGCGTGCAACACGCAACTCCAACACTCTTTCAACTTGCCCTATCTGTAACGTGGTGGGTCAAGCCTTACGCCTGCTTCAAGCAGGCGCAGGGTTTTGACGCATCAGCGTTGGAAAAGTGACTCAGTGAAATCTTGTAGATTTCACTGAGTCACTTTTCAGGGGCGTTCCTGTGACGGAACGCCCCCCCCCTGCGTAAAAACGCACACATGAAACCTGACGCAGGTTTCATGTGGCGCAGGGCTTTACACCGTGATGCATCTCCATAGATGCGTCACAATGTAAATAGGGCGCAACGTGGCGCAGGGTTTACGCTGTCGCTGCGTCACAAAAGTGATGCAACGGCGGCGTAAAAGTGGTGCAAGTCCAACATAAATCTGCGCCCATATTATTAAACAATAGCTGTTGTGCTCCTCAAAAAATAAGATCTTATGAGCTCTTCGCACACAGAGCACTGACAGGGAGAGCTCGTAGCATGAATCCTGCTTCTGCTCGGTGAACCTCAGGCTGTGCACCAGCCTACTCATAGTAGGAGCCTTCTCACTGCCACAAACGTGTTGTGTCTTTGACACTCAAATATGCCATTGCCTTTGAGATGCTCCTGTTTGCTGGTATTTAGCACCACAAAACTCCTAAATCTGAAAATAGTTCTTTTTTTACCTGATATGCTGCCAAATCCTCTGAATCGTATTTTGCACCCACTGCCCTAGCAGCTCTTCATTCCCTTACTAACAAGTTTGTGTATTGCATAATCCACGCTATCTTGGAAGATTCATTAGTCTCAAGCAACCGCTTCATAAAACTGGTGTTGAGGCTCTTTTGTGTTCAGTTGCTATTCCTTTTAAAGGAGTGTGCAGAAAACAAACTTGGATTACAGTCCCATCATATTTATGCCCTGAAACAAAAGTATGAAATCATGCCTGTCCCAAAAGATCTTCTTCAGCTCCTCATGATAGAAATACAGAATGTAATAACATTAGTCTTTTACAAGCCAATGTGTCACTCCTATGTCACACCCCTGGATTTCCTTGCAATAATTTTAAAATAGGGGTCCCACTCTCCAAAGGGACATGACACCATGACACCAAGATAATCCCTTTGGGCACCTTTAGTAAAGCATACAAATATTCTCAACCATTAAGTATACACTATCCACATCACCAGCGTTCAATCGAATCCAACAAAAGTGATATAAAAATTATTTATTAAAATGTATAGTTTTCTCACAAAGAAATGCTATTACGAGTAATATAGCAGATACGAGTGTGGAGTCGGCTTGGAGACCTTCTATGTCCCGGCATCGATTGGACTACTATTAAAGCTTTTTAGCCCATAATTCCAGTGGCAGGGTACGACAAGTGATTGAAAAAAGGAAATAATCAGAGATTGTCAAATTCTGTGCACCATTTCTTAACAAAGAATAACGGAAGAAAGAAATATTAAGGGTGGACGCACTTGCGATACTGTTAATGATCGTGTGCGGGTGCTTTGAAGGTGTCTCAACCACTGTGATATAGGAAGAAAGAGAAAATATAATTTTCCACCCTCCCCTGATCATTGATAGCTATGACAACGGATATTTGGGGAGATACTGATTTATCACATTAAGCCTGAAGAAGGTGGTGAGTCGAATTGTGCCACCGAAACGCGTTGCTTGTTCTGTGTTCATCTAGCACCCAAGTATTTCTCAAGGATCAATAACAACAAAGCAAAAGAAAAAGTGTTGATCTCTATATATCATATTGTCGAACTTGGTGTTCTTCTTGGACAAGATTCATGTTTATATCCCCAATTAACTGTTGTTTTTAAATATTTTCATATTTGTTTTTTTATTATTTGATGTATAGTAATGATGTGGATTTTATGGTAATAGCATTTCTATGTGAGAAAACTATAAATTTTAATAAATAATTTTTATATCACTTTTGTTGGTTTCGATTGAACGCTGGTGATGTGGATAGTGTATGCTTAATGGTTGAGAATATTTGTATGCTTTACTAAAGGTGCCCAAAGAGATTTTTGCCTTTGACATAAGTGTCTTTCCTTGCAATAATTCCCAGCATTTAGAGCAACAGAGGTGCTGAGAAGATCAGCCACATAGCCAAGTGCATATAATTGTACTAGAAATCCCAGACAAATATTTGCTTTCTGGAACATCCTTCAGCCACATCTCAGGCTAAATGAGGGATCGTCTCAAATTTCATAGTCAACTTAACACACACGTCCACATCCTACTGGTCATCCCAACAGCTTGGTGCAGAAGATTTGGTGATGTATTGTTGAATCTACGCTGTAGAACATACTTTTTCTACCTACATTTCAATCTTGAGGAAGATCTAACTTCCCACACAAACTTAAACCTCACACATTCCTCTGTGCATATTACTAAGGATGGGGCCCTTCTCACTATACAAATAATCATTCTAATTCACTCTCCCCTTGGCTTCTAGACTTCTTCCTGTCCAGTGGTCCTCCTGCAACATGCCCTTTCTGCCATTTTATCAAGGGGTGGAGGGAAAAGAGAGCATTCCTCCAAAAGGAATTTTTAATTTTGGAGAGAAAAATAATATTTCCAACATACATTCTCCTGTGGATTACCTTCACAACAGAATATCCATAGGATCATGTGTAGAAATGTAGGTGTACAGTTGAAAATCAGGAAGCTGCATAACATTTCCAAGGTGTGTTAATGTTAATGTTAATTGATTTGTATATAGCGATAATCACTGGTGGGTCTCTAAGCGCTTGAGAGACAGTTGTCAGAGGTCGTCAATGGGTGAATGGCCACATAGTGGGCCAGTTAAGCCGTGTCTAAGGCCTCCTTGAACAGAAGCGTCTTAAGCTGGTTCCTGAATGAGAGGAGTGCCAGTTCCTTGTGCAGGTAATCGGGCAGTTGGTGCCAAAGTAGTGGGAGCAAGTTGGAGAATGCTCGACCCCCGTTGGATGCAGTATTGTATCTTGGAATGGCCAAACGGCAGGTCTCGGAAGCCTGCAGTGAGCAGCCCGGAACATAGTTCTTCAGGCGTTCTTTAATATAGGCCGGAGCTTTGCCGTGGATTGCTTTATGGGCGATACAAAGGCCCTTAAATTTAGCTCTCTGTTTAATTGTAAGTCAGTGCAATTTGCGCAGCAGAGGGGAGGCGTGGGACTGTCTTGGCAACCTAAAGATCAATCTGGCTGTGTCGTTCAGCACCACCTTTAGTTTATTAGTCAACTTCTGAGGGAGGCCTATATATAGGGCATTGCCATAATCCAATCTGGAGACAATTGTGGCAGATACGGTCATTTGCAGCGAGGCAGTTGAAAAGAGGGGGACAAGTTTCCGTAGCTGTCTCAAAAGCCCTATGCAGCTTCCGACCACTGTGGTGACTTGGTTGGCCATGGAGAGCTTTGAATCAATTTTTATGCCAAGGCTTTTCACGGCATGTACTGGTGTGGGGGGTGGCACCCAGCTCTTGGGGCCATAAACGATCGCTCCACGGGTTGTCTTTCGTGGGGATGACAAGTACTTCAGTTTTATCGGGATTGATTTTCAGTGAGTTGGCAGTCATCCAGTTTACCATGAATCTAAGGATTTTTTGTGCCACGACCTAGGCATAGCTGGAATTGTAAATCTGGAGAATTAGCTGGGTGTCTTCTGCATAGTTAAAAACTCAGTAGTCCATGTGGGCTAGAGCTGTCACCAGAGGTTGGAGGTGGATGTTAAAGAGGAGCGGGCAAGGTGTGCCACTTGAGGCTTCTTGAATTGTAGAAAAAGGAATTGTTTGTAAATCATGGACAGAAATCTATGATTTCCTTTGACTTTTGTTTTTGAAGCCTTCGGTTCATTAACTCTTGGCACTTTTGCAATTTGAATTGCAGATGTCTGCATCTCTCCCGGAGTTATTCCTATCACATGATTCCCAACTCCACCCAATCTAAATTGAGCAAAGGTTGCTTCGAGAAGACTTTTGGTCTGCATTTTCTAGTGAATCCTGGACTGAGAGAGAATTGCTAAATCACATGTTGTCTCTCCTCTCTGATCTCCACCTTATCCTGCCCTTTTTCCACTACTATCTTTTTTTTTACTTGCCTAAATAAACATTGCAAATCATGATACAAAAAGGAACTACTCTTGATTCTGAAAATAAACACATTTATATGTTAGTTTCTCAATAACAGGTCTGCTGCACCTCCTCAGGCAAAAAAGGGCTCATTGCAACACTAACATATTATTTGTCTGACATGTTTAGTCCTATTGTGTCCCTGTCTTTTGTGTTAACCAAGTCTATGAGAAATGCAACACATTGGACAATACCATAATCTTTAAAGATTTCAGCCATAGATTTCTAAACACTGCTATTTTTCACACTTTACGATGAACTTATAATGGCACCAACATTGATGTGTTCAATTTTTACTAAAAGAAAACGAAAAGGCAAAATTGTAGTCAATCTTGGTTGTGTTGTTGTCTTGGATGTGTTTCACCATCACTCATCATATTGCGATTTACTAAAAGATAATGTAATACTTCATTTACATCACTGCCCAACGAAAGGCACATGCATAGCTAGGGGATGGCTTGTTTCTTGCCCACTACCAACAAACATCTAGTCTTAACCTCACCACAATCCAAACCACACATGGTATCCTCCATCAGCATTCGAAATATACCTGTGCACGAACACTACCCAGAAAAACAAAACAGGTATCCTGATTGTTAGAAATGGGGTCTCTTGTTGGCAATGGTTTGCACCTTTGTCCAAGTAGGGACCCTTCTTAGTCAGGGTAAGGTAAATACACTTCTAAAATAACCCCTGCTCACCCCCTTGGTTGCTTGGAACAAGCAGTCAGACAGTTCAGCAGTTATGAGCCAGAGTTATTTCCTGGGTTAATCTACAGGATGATCAAACCAAGGATTGTGCTTCTTATTTTTGTGTGTAAAGCATTTCTGCACCCATACAGTAATACGGTGAAAACACTACAAATGGATACCACACCAATTTAGAAAAAATACGTTATCTATCTAAACCGAACGAGACCAAAACAACAAAAATCCACAATAAAGTACTTAAAATGTAATCCTTAGAAGGCAAATAAGTTCCGTCAATAGCAAACTATAGATGCAACACTTTCATCACAAAGTACCTTGGATGCGTCACAATCATAAACAAAAACAGCCTCAGGGAAGGTGATGCGTCGGTTCCCTTTGCCCAGCGAAGGTGATGCGTCGGTTCCTTACTCCAGGGGAGGTGATGTGTTGGTTCCTTACTGCCACACAGTGGAGGTGATGCATCTGTTTTTTACTAAAGGGGACATGATGCGTCGCATTCATTCTGTGTGTTGAGGTGATGTGTCGGTTTCGTACTGTGGCCCCGGTGTCCTGGTATGATGCATGGATATCGGGGATGCATCGTTCTCGTTTCAGCGGCAACACCGCTGCGTTCGCCTCTCCAAGCCTGGTTCTATGATGGGTCAGTTCTTGCATTCGCACAGCAGGGCCTGTGTTGGAATCGGTGCAGTGATCTTGGACTTTGGAGATCCATGCACAGAATCCAGCAGGCTGGATGATGCTGAGTCAGTTTCTTCATCGGCTCAGAAACAGATGAGGAAGGGTTACGCTTCTTGTAGTTGTCTCTTTTCCAGCTCGCAACAGCACGAAGAACCTCCAGTGGCCCAACACAGTAACAACCACCTCTTGGCAGGTCAGAACTCCCAGCAAGGAAGTTCAGGAGAGCTGGTGGTGAAGTTTTTGTGCCCCTGAGACTTCTGAACAGGAGGAAACGTTACTTCAAACCATTGGATATCTTCATCAAGCAAGATACAAATCACACAGCAAAGTCTTTATCCTCTCCTTGGCAGAAACAGCCACTTCAGGCCAACCCTGGACAGCACACAGCAAAGGGGCAGTACTTCTCCATCTTTCCCAGCTCTTCTCCTTGGCAGAGGTTCTTCTTGAGTCCAGAAGTAATCTAAAGTTTTGGGGTTTGGGCCCCAATATCTACTCAGCATTTATATTTGTTCTCTGGTGGCAGAAAGGCACTGTGCTCAGTTAAAACCAGTGGCATCCTCTCTGGTCCAGCTTCCTGTCAGGAGGTGGAGATAGCATTGTGTGAGGCAGGCCAGGCCTATTAAGGTGCAAGGAAATCCCTCCCCCACTCTAAATGTAGCCCAGGTCTATTAAACCCATGTCACTCCAAAGCCAGACAGTCAATCCACAAACCAGCAGAGGCACCCAGGATGGCTAAGCAAGAAAATCCTCACTTTTTAAAAGTGGTATTTTCAAGCACACAATTTTCAAAATCATCTTTGCTAAAAGATCAATTTTTATATTCTGAGTACAGGCATACTAAACTCAATCTTCCTACCTTGTCCCAGTGGGAAGTTACACTTATAGGATGTTATAAATAAACTTCCATTCTATCCAAGGAACAGATAGCCTTTCCATAGTGAAAAATTAATTACAGTGTAGTTCACTATCAGGACATGTCACACACACCACGACTTTTAACACCTTTCACATACACAGCACCCCACCCACAGGGGTACCTTGGGCCTACGTTAGGGGTGGCTCACATGACATAAAAGGGAAGGGTAGGGCATGGCAAGTGGGTGCACATGCCAGTTCGACATTGCAGTAGAGACTGCACACAGACACTGCAGTGGCAGGTCTGAGAACCTTTTGCAAGGCTCCTTGTGTGGGTGGCACAATCTGTGCTGCAAACCCACTAGCAGCATTTGATTTACAGGGCCGCAGCACACATGGTTCACTGTACTAGAGACTTAGTAGTAAATAAAATAAGCCAATCATGGAAACACCAATCCATAATAACAATTTGCAAAGAGAGCATATGCACTTTAGCACTGATCAGCAGTGGTAAAGTGCCCAGACTCCTAAAGCCAACAAAAACAGTTTAAAAATCAAGAGGCTAAAAATCAAAAAGTCGGGGGATAAACCCTCCGGAAAAGCCAGCTCTAACACTGATGTTCTTGTGATTTGTTCACCAATTCTAAATGTATATTGTGTCTAGTGCTTCATACGAGAAACATAAGAGGTTTCCTAGAACTCAGAATTAAATACCTGTAGGTGCATAATACAATAGTAGATATGAGAGCTATGTGGAGAATTTTCTGAAATTGTGACTTTACTGTAAGAATACTGTTACAGGAAAATTCAGAGAGCATTTTCTTGTTATCTTCAAACTCCCTTTTTAAGGACATTAATTGAATATCCGTACAACAATTTTTATTATTTATTTATTGTTAGCCTGATGTGTGCCCCAGGAGCAATGTGAGAAACACAGTGTTGTTCAATGTGCCATCAAAGTCGACTATGTAGTTGCTTACAGTACATAGTTACATACTACAGATAACTCTCGACATAAAATACTGTGTGCATTGTTCAGGCTTGGGCACATTTCGCCTTCTTACTTTATTACTATTAATATTATTATATTTATATTGTTATTATTACTATTAGTATTATTATTATTATTGTTATTGTTGTTGTTGTCACTTTTATTATCTTTGCAGCTTCACACTCCTATACTTCATACCTACAATGATAGAACCTGCAGAGCGCAACATTGCCTTTTGGCTATGTTTGTGCAATACAAATGCTAGTTACACACATTCATACAACATATCACCAAAAAAATAGTTCTTTATATAAACAAACTAAAATGTCATCTCTATGATGGGCTGTCCATTCAAAAAACAAATACATCCAGTGCCATAAATAGAGGAAAGTTCTTCCCAGTGTCATGAGGTCTTATAGCAGCATTGTGTTTTGATGGGTGGGAGAATACCCTTGATCTTGCAGACACGTGTCTCTCTGCAGGTAACTCACTATACTTGTTTTCTCTATGAAATAGATAGAAATGTCAACCTCTCTGTCAGAAAGGACCTCGTAAAGTGCCATTCATTTTTTCTCTGTTCATATGGTAAAAGAAAGAAATATTTTGTGTGTTTATTGTATGTCAAACCAGACACTGGCTGTGGTACATATTTTTGCTTTCTGTGGGATGTATAAATAGGTCTCATTAAAAACACTGACCTCAGAAATATCTACTTCAGTACAAATTGCTGGCTGTGCGGTATTGTCTACTTACAAAACCACTTTACACTTGTCATAGTGCTGCATTACATAATTATTCTAAACCTTAGCCTAGAATTCTTGGTAGTGCGTCCTTTTTTGGGGATTCTGTTGAGTTCTTTCAGTCAGAAGGAGTTCTCAGGTTTTGTAGGACTGGGTTGCTTTATAACACTAACTGCAGTTATTTCATGTTTTATGCAGCCTCTTGATTATTGCATTATCGGCGTGCTAAATTGTTACAGGTAGAAAGAAATGTTTAGGCGGTGAACAAGAAGAATATCATTTAAAAATTATCAAGGTGCATGAATATATTGTCAAAAGGATCGTCAATACAAAAATATCAAGGAACAGAATGCAATAGTTAAGAAAATAGTTTTTTGACATCTATAATATTGATTTTAAATATTGTGTTGTATTAAGTGTATTGCTTATGTTTTTTATATGTTAAATTATTTTTTTATAATTTTTTGTCAAATATATTAAATTCTATTATTTATAAATTGTTGATTTTTTTCAATATTATGTTTTAATACTTTTACTGTTTGGTATTTAAACGTTTTTTTGAATTATTAGGAATTCCTCATTTCAACACTTTACCTGCTTTTACTTACGTTGGAGTTAGAATAGCAAAACTAACCCCTCCAGATTCTAACACTTTCCCAGATTTAGTTTACGTGGGACTAGGAATAGTAAATGTAACCCATCTAAAGTTCTACACCTTCCCTTCTGCTCTTTAGATTGGAGTGGAAATAGAAATCTAACTAATCCAAAGTCCAACACTTTCCAAGATTTATGCTAGAGTTGGAATAGTAAAAGTAATCTCTCCAAATCTAACACTTTACCTGATTTTGTTTATGTGAGAGTAGGAGTCGTAAGTCTAACCACTTTGAATCCTTACATTTTCCCTCATGCTGCTTAGATTGGAGTAGGATTAGTAAATCTAACCCCTCCCAAGTCCAACATTATCCCTACTGGTGCTTCTATTGGAGTGGGAATAGTAAATCTAACCCTTCTAAAGTCCACAAATATCCTTGATTTTATATATTAATATGTTAAGGAAATAACAATATATATCATTAACTTTTTGTCCCATTACATTTTAGATGATATTTTGATAGCTTACATAAAAGTATTCAATGCAATATTTTTGTAGGCAATATTTTTTACACAATATTCTACTATGTCTATATTGGTGTTTTTTTAATATTCTGTCATGCAGCCCTTCAGGCAGTAGTTTAGCCCTAACCGTGTTTCGCTAAACATTAATGTGCTAGATACATATAGATCAATATTTCATTGGATCCCTACCTGACAGTACAGCATATATCAGTGTAAAGGTGATTCAGTAGAGCATGTGCAGGGGACAAAAAGGAATAAATTAAATATGTGCAAAGGAATGTGTGGTTATACATATGATGGACATACTGCACATTTTCAATGATTCATAAATGACATTAAAAACAATACACATGTTTTTTCCGAAATTCAAAGGAAAATGAGGTGTTGAGGTGAGGCTGTATTATTTTAAGGGTTATTCTTGTGTGGCAACAAAAAAAGGAGTAAATCTCAATCCAAAACCATGTGCACGTTTGTTTCTTTTAATCAAAATATGTATCAAGGCTTGGAAACCCCTTCTCATGAACCCACCTGGAATATGTGAATAAAGATTATATCAAATTTATTAAGGATTGGGCACAAACATATTTCGATATGAATCGCTTCAGTGTTGGCAGGGGGGTTGTCTGGGACTGTTTTAAGGCCACTCTCAGAGGAGAAACCATCAGTTTTATGGCCAGAGTTAAGAAGGAGCAGGAAAATAAGAATCAGCAAATTTCACAGGAGCTGGCTTGAGCTGAAGAAGAACATGTTCTAGCAATAATACAGGGACAAGATGGGGTCCCCATTCAGCATCGAATAATTGCTTTAAAAACAGAACTAAATAGTTGGCTAACCCAGAGATCAGCAGAAGCGTTTCAATCACATCGGAATGGCTCATATGAAAATGGAGAGCTGGTAGGCAAGAGGTAAGCCCTACGCACCCGGCAGAAGATCTCTCTTAATGCAATACTCTCTATTAAAATAGATGGACAAGAATATACAAATCCGGAGGATATTATTAAGGGGTTTCAACGGTATTATCAAATTTTGTACCAAGATGACCAGAATAATTCCTTGTTTCATCAAATATTTTGTATCTGCAAAGCAATGTTCAGCAAAAGCGCAAACACAAAAAGTGACTAGAAATTTCCTTTCTGTTTTCTTGCACGAAGAGAAGCCACACACAACAATGAAATAATAATGAGAAAGCAAAAGTTCTGGCACAGCAGCCAAGAGAGAAAACATAGGAGGTATTTTCAAATTCTATACCCTGAAGAGTAGATGATGTCTTATCTCCAATTCAGCACTCCTGCTAAGCCATTTTCCCTTCTCAGAGAGCAAATGTTTTCACTGTGGGAAGATTTTATGTAATGGATTTGGGAAACAGGTTGCATTTTTTCCATGTTGTTTTTTAACAGAGTTTGCTTTGAGAAATATATCCTCATTGGAATAATATTTATCTTGCCCTTTCTTTGCCAAATCAGCTTGCTGTATGCAATCACTTTAACTTAAAAAAAATTATTGATAAGCTATGTTTGCTAATGGCATCTGCTGATTTCCAAGCCTTTCTCATTTTTGTGCACAAAAGAATAGCGGCAGAGAGGCCAAATTATTTGCTCAGGTAAAACATTGTGGTCAAGCGCTCTAACCAGGATTCAAACCTAGGTCAGACCCTAGTCACCACTTAGGGCCCAATTACGATTTCCAGTCCAACATCCTTTTTTAACTGGAACTGAATGACCTCCTGTTGTCTGTTCCAGCCCAGCAAGTAGGATTCGACCGAACCCTGTTCGGTCACAATCCTATACTTTACAATGGAAAGCATGCTCCCATTGTAAAGAGCAGGGGTGCATTTCATCCCTGCACCCTGTGGCACCGGGTGCAGGGATCAACAGGGGGGCACCATAGGTGCCCCCTAGGCCGCCATACGGTGGCCTTGCAATCATGGATGCCACCAAAGACAGATTTGCCAAGCCTTTCTGTGTCAGAAAGGCCGGCACAGAAATGCTGTGGGAATCTGCCATCATAATTCCTCAGTCTGCTCTTTGAGCCCGATAAAGGCCATTCGGAAATCCGATTCGGATTCCCTTCTGACCAACCCCTTCAAAATTGGTCGGTCAGAAAGGAATCCAGCCAGCCGGTTACGATGAGGTCTGAAGGGCTCTGAATGACAGTTGGAGCCATTTCAGCCTGCATCGTAATTGGACCATTAGTTGTTGGCCCACATATAAACTACAGTGAGAAGTGCTGCAGCCAGCCTTTCAATATGATTCAATCAGTCTCTGCTTAAAAATAGAAAATTGCTCAGAAAAAACTCTATGTATATAATGTGCTTGGATATATATATTTTTTTACTTTCGTGATATATACTGCTGGCTTCTGTCATCTGTCTGGAGAACATACACTAGTCAGTAGGGCGGCGCAATGGAATGCAACATTTTCTCCTGAGCTCTGTGTACAGGTTCAGGGAAAGAAAGCTAAGACTTTCAAAGCGGATGCATTCCGTACCTCTGAGTTGGTGCTTACTTCTATGCAAAAATCATAGTAGCAAGCACTAAATAAAATAGACCTCATTATTGCTATTTTATTCAAACAACTCTTTTACACCGCAATAGTGGATACGTAGCAAGCATCGTTTGTTCTGAGACGAAGCAACAACTGCTACTGTTAATGTGTTTTACTGGTATTGTACCTTTCTGAAAATGATTAGGTACGATGAGAAGATTATGTCTTCTGTTTTTGTATGCCTAAAAGTTCTGAACTGTTCTTACCCAAAATGACTAGGAAAACCAAAACCATTTGTGTTTGTGTTTCCAAGTTAGGCTCAACCATCCTACATTTTTATGATTTTCTACACACTTAATGGGTATTCCAAGCATTCTGCATGCCCACCCTCTTGACACTGAAACTTAAATGTTACTTCCCCACCCACATTCCTGGACCTAAAAGTGCATATGGTCTGTGCTGCATAGATGTGTTTTTCCACGTATATGTGAAATTTGCAGCCATTGCTGAGACCAAGTTGATACAGTCGGGGGGCTGAAGATGGATAGTGGCTTGTCTCTGGACTGATACTTCACATGTGTCCTCTCAATGAAACATGCTATAATATGCAGGTACAAGAGTGTAGTTAGCAAAACAACATTCTTCAAAGAAGTCTCAGAACTACCAGCAGACTGCGCTAGAGCCAGGTGGACACTTTAGAATGTTGGATCTGCTCAGTCTTGACTGATCACTTAATGATAGAAATCCACTTGCAGGATGGTTGATCCAAACTATTGTACAGGAAATTCCTCCAGAAAGAATGGGGTTCCTGAGAAAATGAGAAAACAGGAAGGTTTGTGCAGATAATTTATATGCCTTGATCAGGCAGCTGGTGACAGATACACGTAGTGACTCAGACAGAAGAAGCAAGCAAAATGACTTTTAAAATCATCAAGGGTTCCTCATGAATAATGGGGGAAATGTTTCCCCATCAGAAATGCACTTTGCAAAGTGGAATGTCACCTTCACTATGAATCTAGGTTGTGCTTAACAGGAGTCTGGCATGGCAGCATGCACCCCAGAGAAAAGCTCAATTATTCTCCTTTGTTTTCCCTTATAGAGAGTTTGATTTATCTTGTATTCTCAATATTCCTGCAGAAACAGCTAAGAGAATGAAACTCATAACTCCGGTAATAGTTTCAATTGTAGGGCCTTATTTAGAGGTTAGAGGATGTGTACTCTGTGATATATGTGGCAGATAAGCCATCTGCCTTATTACAAGTGTCATATAATATAATGCACTTAACTCTAAATCAGGCCTTAAATATCTGTATATTTTCCATGATAGTTCATGTTGTCCAATAGATTCAATTAGAATATTTTAATTAAGGTCAGCGCTCCATATTCCACATTCATGACCTAGATTGACAGGCGAAACTTACTCTAGAATCCGATTTCCTCCCAACTTTACAGAGGTCATGAATTCACAGCACCAAGAGTCCTCTGAAGACAATACAGGAGCTTTGTTGACTGACAGCACCTCAAACAGCCACATCTAAAGTCATTGCCCTCCAGTATATCTACTGTTGCACCCTTTCCTTACCCAATTTTAAAGTCTCTTTGTTTAGTCAAAGGCAGAAAATGATATCTGGTCTATGCCATTTAGATAATGCTTCCATCCATTCCCCAATAAACCTTCATAGGAGAAGTTAATAGATGTGCCCTAAGATATTGCCATCTCACTCTACTTCCAAATCTCCTAAAATAAAAGCTTATGATTGATGGCCTCATGAACATAACAATATCCCTACTATTTTCCCGTAAGGATACATGACTCATAAGTGAAAAAGAAGGTCATTTAGATCATGGCAAGCAGTCCACGAGACTGCTTTTTAGATATGTATGCCTCCCTGACAGGCTGTCTCCGCTACCCGTGGAGCTGCTGTATTTGTGACTCCATTGTAGGCTCAGTGTAAATCAAAATGGGTAACACATTGGTTTGGCCTCACTGGTATTGCTCTTTATTTTTACATAAACAAATACCCAAAATAGCAGTTGGTTTGTGTAAAGCAAACAACCAATGAGCATGTAAAGGAGGAATTGTCCTTTATTCATGTGGGGACGACTGATGGATTTCCATGTCCAGGACCACTATGCCTCACCTGACAGACCTACGTATAATCTACTGACGACTGGCTCACCCTAAATAAGGCATGGTGACTCTCAATATGACTTGGGAGCCCAGTGGTGGGAGGCATGCTAGGTTTAAGTTTAACCAGTGAAAACCCTGTGATTTTCCCACCTCTAATTGAGGCAAGCGAACTGTGAGTTTCGCCCAGCTGGGTACCCCGCCAATGTACTTGAGGCTCCAGCTCTGCAAATTGTAAATGACTCAAAAATCGTTAGTGTACTGTAACACTTTGTGATGAGAGACAGCATGTTTGCATACAAGCTGTCTGTTTCTATCAGAGCAACATAACCTGTATGTAATTCTGTTATTATTGTGCCTGGCAGAAGGAGATAATTCTTACATAGGACAAATGCTAGTCATACCTAAAGGTTTAAAAGCATAAACAACAGGTAGAATTCAGTGATTTCCAAGGAAGGGTAGTGAAGTAGGTGGTCTGTGGCATTGATTGTAAAAGTAGGTTTTTGTAAGGAATTCAGGTTTAGAAAAAAGTGATAAAGTAAACTTGTGTATATCAAAGTGTTTTTGGTGTGCAATACGAGACTGCCTGGAATTCAAACTTTATCCACCAGGATTGAAGATCACTGTATAAAGTTTTTACTTCTGCATGTGAAACATTGCCATTACTTAGTCTATGTATTTTAATGTTGAGAAAGCGGTCGGATGCCAGATGTTAGACTTGTCAGCCTTAGAGTGGTCTTTCTCCAAACTTAGAGCTTTCCACCACCATTTTTACTGACTGCATTTTCCTTGGCTTTGCACTCTGCAATTTACCACTGCTACCAGAGCTAAAATACTTGTGTTCACTCCTTAAACATGGTAGAATTAGTATATAGTCATTCAGCACATTTAAATTATTTGTTAGTTCCTAGTAAGGTGACACTACATGTGCCTAGGGTCTGAAAATGAAATCCTACTAATGGGCTTAAGTAGCCCTTTACACGTCTCAGGCCTGCCACTGCAGAGTGTGTGAATGCAGTCTTAAGCTGGCTTGTCGACCTGGCAATTAACACCTTTTGCGAGATCCAAACCTTGCATTTTAATACATATAAGTCATCCCAAGGGTAGGCCCTGGACAGCCCCAAGGACGGGTCCATTCATTTAAAAAGTAGGACATTTACTTTTAAGTTTTAGCAAAAGAACGAAGGATTTAAACCAGATCTCTTGACTGGGGGTGAATGCTCAATTTGCTGTGCATTCTGTCCATCATCTGTGTGCCTTCTCCTTTCTCCTCACTGCCCTCTCCAATGCAAATGGGACTCTTGGTACAAAACCTGAGAAAGTAAGACTTCAGCGGGACTAAGCTGGAATGGTATTTGACTTGTGCCCCATCTTCGCAAGTCAGCCTGAACTTTTGACTTTGTCCTGGTCCAGGGCGGCCAGATAGCCTCTGTTGGCACTTTGTACTTCTAGTCGCTATTTTACACTATATTCTTTCAAATGTCATACCTCCTGTTATACTGATTGGATTTTTGTAATTGTGGTCTTTTTTATTTCTTATATTTTGCACTATTTTTCTAACCTGCTGTGGTATCTTTTTGTGTGGTGTTTTCACTGTTTTACTGTTTGAAGTGTTGCACAAATACTTTACATATTGCCTCTAAGTTAAGCCTGATTGCTTTGTGCCAAGCTACCAGGAGATCGACCACAGGTTAATTTGGAGTTTGCTTGTGCCTTACCTCAACATGGATTGTGGCTGTGCATTAGAGAGGAATAGATAACATTTGAGGAGTGATTTGATTAGGACGTGTTACCATGTTCAGGGGAGAAGCACATGCACTTTAGCCCTTGTCAGCAGTGGTAAAGCGCTCAGAAAAGTGGCAAAGGCCAAAAAAAGAATCAGCAAAAAAAGGAGGTAAGCAGGCAAAATGTTTTTGGGAAGAACACCCAACTGGTCTCACATTCACAATTTGCTGTTTACATGACTTGAAAAAGTGATGTGGAAGATGTATTAATATTGGTGTGGAACAGATGTACACCTCAAAGGATAAAGCCAACCTGCTAGATGTCATTTGAATTTTAATAAAATAAAATAAACATGTGCTCTCTCTCTAGTAAGGTGATAGCAAGCAGTCAGGCTTAAATCTAAGCTAATGTGTAAAGTATATAGGCAGTGCATAAACATTAGAAAAGCCTCTCAAAACACAATAAATCTCCACAGGCAATTTTAAAATAAAGAGAAACATTTCATGAGAGAAATTGGACCAACAAAAATCCAATAAGGGGAACCAGAGATATGGATTTCTAAAGAATTATAATGAAAAAGTGCCAAGAAACATAAAGCACCCAATGTAAGTCAATGGTAGCGGTAGACAGGTCCAATTGGCTTGGGTTAGATACATGCTGGTGATTGGTCCGGTTGAAAGTCTTGAAGTCCTCCTTCGAAAAGGGACTTTGTTACTTTCTTGAAGAGAAATGTTGACATTTCTTCTAAGTATCAACTAAGACTGGGACTTAGTCTGTTTTCGGAAGAACGGAGCACTCCACGCGGGACGTAGCTGAAATTCAATCTATCACTGTGGAAATGCAGGTTGGATACAGTTTCTGGTGGGCCCCTCTGGAATTCTGAAGGAAAAGTTTTCAAAAGTTTCCAGACTTACTTCTGGTGCCCAAAAACCCACAAGAGACCTTAGAGGGTGGCACTTAAGAGGCTGTCATGGTCAAAGGCCAACAGCAATGTCCAGTCCCAGTCTAGTTTCCGCCAGTGCACTAGGATTCTTCATAGGAATATACTCTTAAGCTTTTTTTATGTTCCTGAATCCACTGAGGGGATAGGTCTTATGATCCTTGAATATTTTTCTGTCCTTAGTTTTCAAGTAGAAGGTGACCCACCCTCCTTCCCAGGTCCTTTTCACAGATACCAAGTGCTGCAGGTTCAGTCTGCCTAGTATCCTTTCCAGAGTGTTCTGAAGAAGGCTGGGTGAGAGTCCTGTTTTGCAGTGTTTATCGACCTGTGAGTGGGGGGCACCTTGAGACACTCCTAGTCCCTCTCTGACCAATGGAGTAAATGTTTCCAGACCCTAACCTACCTACTTATTCAGTAGTTCCTGTTTACTTATTGAAAACTGGGCCAAAATGCAAAGTGTCAGGGCAAATTCAAGCTGGCCAAAGACTTCAGACACACAAAAAGGGTAGTGTACTATGGAAATTATTATTGTCCTTCCACATCTAACACTTTAATCCAGCTTGAGGCAGGGCCTGGACCCGCAACAGAAAATTTGGCGCAAGTCTAGTAAGATAAAACAGGGTCATTCAGTAACTGACAGGGGACACAAAAGAATAGTTCTCTGGGCCGATTTAATCCCTTTTAAGGGTACACAGGTTTTACATGTGCCTCAGACAGGCCTGTCATGTACACTGGAATATTCTGCCGAGCTAAGATGGGTCATCCCTTGCCATTCAGGATGGCCTGTCAATCAAAGTGTTCTATTGTGCACTTCCATGAAGGACATTCACACCTAGTTACAGTCAGGGCAGGGCTAGTCAGCAAGTCCACACTAAGACTAATTAAACGATAGTGACTCAGGCAAGTAGACATTACTTTTCTGAAAGTTACATTTCTTCACTTGTTAAACTAAAAGTTGTTTATCTCCTTCATTTGTTTTTTCTTTAGGAATAGCTAAACCTAATACAGAGAATATAGCTTTTGGTGATCTATTCACTGCAGGCACATGCTAACTTTAATTTAGGCATGTACCAAATCTAGATGTTATGCGCACTGCCTTATGGACAATAAGGGAACTTAAGGGGTGACTTATTTACCTCCTAGAAGGGGGTTGTTGCCCTGAAAAAGAGTTTATTATTATTGGTCTGGCTGCCGAGGACCAGGCACCAGTGGAGGCCATTGTCATGTTTTCAGGGTCATAATGTGGACTGCACAATAGAGTGCTTCAGTCCACAATTGGCATTTAATTTTACATGCCAACGGTGTAGATTTATTCTATATCCAGTGGCCATATAGTAAAGTTAAATATGCCAAATTGGTTTTTCGGCCTTTTTCAACTTTATTTGAGGGGTCAAAGTACATACACTGGCCACTAGATAGCAGTGTTCCATGGTTAGAGGTCCAAATTATAAGCGAGTGACAAAATAATAAATGAAAAACTAAGGGTGGCCTAGATCACACAAGATCATCATGTTGACAGAGCCACTTGTCAAAAATATAAAGGCCCACAAAAATGTTTCAGAGGTAGAAGGCTTGAGTTACTTAAAAGATGCTATGTGCAAAAATAAGCTAATTCCAATGTATGAATGGAAGGAATTTTATTTCTGTGAAGGTAGCACCATTTTATGAAAGTGTTAGGGCTGGAATGATATCCTTAACCCCTGCTGCCAGAATCCCAGAGACAGGAATCTATGATCATGCCCTATGCCAGATCAACAAGGCTGTTGGAATGTGTGATGTTTTGGTCGGGCCCAGTTGTGGAGAGGAGGCCAGGCTAATCAACCATCACAGACTTTGGTAGCTTCTAGACTAGTGTCAGACATTGATGAGGCAGTGTCATGGGAGGGGTCAGACAGAAGTGGAGCATTCACTAGACCATACAGGTTATAGCCTCAACTCTGCAGACCATTAGATCAGGCAGGAGGAGTAATTTTGCAGGAGGAGCTGGAGTCCTCTCCTACCAAAATATTATTCAGGTCACATTATCCTTTGTATGAGATAAAGAATATTTGAGAGATATTCCTTTTCAATTGATGTGCTCCAAGAGAGCAATTATATTGAGGCCTAGCACATAATCTTCCAAGAGATCACCGTGGTCAACAGTAAGACCTTTGTTGTGCTAATAAATAATTTCTATCACCAGTATGTATCTGAGTATGTGTGTGCTGTGTAATGTGGGTCTTTTGGTATACCTTACATTCATTAACAAATCAGCTCAGTTACAAACGTAACATGTCCTCCTGATTAGGCTAGGACTTGCACAACAAAATGACGCAGTGAGGTGTCACAAGCCATTTTGCTGCGCCAAGCTGTGTCATTTTAAAAGCACAGGGATGGGTCATATTTACAACAATATGACACATCCCTGTGCTTTACCCTGCACTGGCGCACAATTGGCTCCCATGCTGTAATACAGGCACCTTTGAACCATGGTGCAAGGGTGCCTGCATTGCGGGGATGCTTGCTTTTGTGGAGGAAGGTACACCTTCCTGCATATAAACAATCTTTGATAGTGATTTCCTCTTTTTATGTGTGCTTCAGAATACAGCCCACATAGAATGAGGACAAAATAAGGAGAAATAAAAGTATTTTTCCTCATTGCACCTTCCGCTGGGGAGGAGTTGGATTCTGGCGCATTACCAGGTTTATGAAATGTTGTAAATCTGAGAATGCGGCAGAATCCAAGGGTGTTGTGTGGGAACACCCACAGCAACACCTGTGGCACACCCCTTTTACGCAAACTGATGCATGAAATAGGGCCATATGTACAAGGCCATGAAAATCCAAGTAGGGTGGCTTCACGTGGTCTTGTAAATATGGGCCAGCACACGGCGCCACCACTGCGTCAAAAAAAGTGACGCACCGGCAGCGCAAGGGGCTTGTAAATAAGCCCAGTGTGCCCATCTTTGAAGATGAAAGGACCTGAAATAATATCTTAAAGAAAACTGTGAAGTGATTCCTGCAGTCCTTAAACATGCTGCCCTTGTATTTTTTGCAATATAATTTGTCCGATTCACAATAAAGAAATAAAACACATTATATTTCCCAAAGAAATCTCTCTCTAAACCTTTCAAACCTCCTCCCTTCGTCCATATCATCACACAACACTGCCCTCTTTAATAAGACCCAAGGGCTTCCAAAATCGTAGAATTTTCAACATAAAACGAAGCTCAGAATGTTAAACAAGTGCACATAACATATTTCAAATACCCGTAATCAACGAGAATTTCCTTGGCTGAAATTCGGCCCAGATTTTCCAAAATTGATCTCCACTTTAACACACAAAATCTCATCTACTGCTCACAAATTGTGATAGTATAGTATATTACTTTCATTTTTTATACATAAGAGCACAAAAAGAAAAAAAGACTGTGCTTGGGAAAGTGCATTATCCTGGAGTTGTCGCCTTTGCTTTGAATTGATTTTACACTTCCCTGAAAGCATCATCTGTCAAACTGACTGCTGTTGCTAGTGAACATGCTCACACCATGCTAAAAGCATCACCGCCATCCTGAACGAGAGTGACCTATTCTCCTTCATTTCTTCCTGACTCCAGCAATGTTCATAATTTTCGAAAGTTTCCATATGAAGAAAGTCTTTTACTTTTCATAGAATAGCTTGTAGTGCAATGCCGGAAAAACATTGTATGGCAACATGAAATTGCCCAACTGCAGGTGAACGATTGAAAGAGGAATGGTACCTAGGGGCAAATTTATAACGGACTTGCGCCACTTTTACGCCGCCATTGCGTCACTTTTGTGACGCAGCGGCGGCGTAAACCCTGCGCCATGTTGCGCCCCATTTACAACGTGACGCATCTAGGGAGATGTGTCACGTTGTAAAGCTTGCGCCACATGTTGGCATACCTGCACAGGGGGGGGCGTTCCGGCGCAGGAACGCCTCCAAAAAGTGGCTGAGTGAAATCTACAAGATTTCACTCAGTCACTTTTACGGCCATGCTGCGTCAAAACCCTGCGCCTGCTTGAAGCAGGCGTAAGGATTGACGCAGCATTGTAACGATAGGGCACCCCCGAGCCTTGCTGGAGCTGCGTCACGCTTGCGACGCAGCTCCAGCAATGCGCCAACCTTCCGCCATCAGATGTGTCACGCATCTGTTTATCCTTGCGCCACGATGCGCTGCATTGTAAATGCGGCGCATCTATTGTGGCGCAAGGGTAAACTTTCGTGACGCATCTTCCCTGGCGCATCCATGCTGATTTGCAGGGATGCGCCAGGGAACATAAATCTGCCCCCTAGTGTGCAGCTCAACAATATAAAAGTTCATTAAAAACACATATAAAATATCAGAATGTCTTGGGGCACTAATAGACTGAATTGCCATTAGGTCTGGTGACATGCATTACAATGCATGGCTAAAACTAGATTTACCCTGAACACCTGTGCTCTGTCAGCTCCTGATTCAGAAATGCATGTTTCTCACCAGCGAATTCGCATTAACCCATTCAACATATTCAAAACACAATGGCATTCCTCTGGCAGATTGCCTGTGTACTATTTTGTCCCTTGACTGTGAGGTAAGTAAACATTGCTGTTTTGTTTATGTAATATTCAGGCTTAAACAAGTGTATAAACTTGACTTGCGTTGAATTTAAAATAGGAAGAGAAACTTCATGCCAGCAAGCATGCAGGGGACTTGTGGGCATATTTATGACAAGAGTTGCGTCACACTTGCACCACGCACCGTGGTACATGCTTGTTGCTAATACAAACCATTTATTGCAATTTATAAAGACACGCAAGGACACTTTGTGTGGCCCTGAGGGGCTTCAAATACCTGGAGTAAGGCAACGCAGCACAAATAGCTGTGTTACATTATTCTGCCCTGGGAAGGCATTCCATGAGTGTGATGTCAGAGTTTACATGCAATCCCCGTAGATTTAGACACATTTTCAAGCTGGGTCAAAACCGATGCTTTAATTTAGTGCTCCATCTGCCAGTACTTGGTGTAGTTGGGTACCAACCCCAGATGGGTTGGTATCACTATAAGGTACTCCACATTTAGGTTGTTAGAGTGCTTGGTTTACCACCTACTTTAACTAGGACTCCAACCACTGTGTAGCTAGACATTTTGTTTCTGGTCCTGCTGAATTTCTAACTGATCACTTTTGTGATACAAAGCAAGAAACAAATTCATGTCAGTAGGTTGCGATCTCTGGTTTTGACTAGACAAGTAGACCTTCCAATTAAAACTTAGATTAGATTAGAGTACTACATAGTCTTCTTTTAATTTTCCTTACACACATTACACAGTCTATACACTCATCTACACTCCACAGCCCTACACTCGCACTTCACATTACTGCTTGGGAATGAAAAATCCTCTTAAAGGGTGCCTGTCGGGTATTGCAGTGCCGACCCAATGAGGAGCTGGCCCTATGATGAAGCATAACAGCCTGCTGGGTATGTGAGGGCCCTAGTTCCAAAAGGAGGAGGCTCCAGCTCCAACCTTTGGATATATATACAGACCGATCCTCTTAATCTCTATTCCTGTATACTTAGGAACTGTATTCCTTATTGATAGAATTGATATGTTCTTGGAGCTCGTATGCTGGATCTATAAGCGCCCCCAATCCCCTTCTCATTGTTGATATAAAGCATTTCCAGATTTACTATCATTGGTAGATCTGGGGATGCACCAAAGTGATCTTTATTTCTCTTCAATACGTACTCTTTCCATGTGTGCTGTATTCTGCCTCACACACAGAAGGAGGAATATGCCTCTCAGGATAGTTTTTGTGCAGGGAGGTGTCCCTTCCTGTGCAAAAACAATCCTGCATGCAATCCAGGTACCCTTGAACCATGGTGCAAGACTGCTTGCGTTAGTGCTAGGCAGCACTGGAGAAAGGATAGGAATGCACCATATTGTAATAAATAGGAACATTCCTGCCCTTTGTCTGTAACGCAGAGCCATGTAACAAGGTGACTTGCTGCGATGTGTTACAATTACATAAATATGCCCCTTGATGTACTGTACTCTCATCTTCAACAGCAATGCAGGCAATTCCACTATGGTATAAATATTGAATAGTTGGCTTACACAAGAAGCGATGTGCTAGCAGGGTGCCAAAAAGAAAATTGTCACAGCTCTGATGTACCCCTCATTAACGATCATCTATTGCTGCCACAGAAATATGACAAAAATAAAGACGAGAGAAACTTTGGAGATCATTTTTACCCAGAAGTCATCTTCTTTAATAGAAAATCCGAGGTTTCAGACTACTCAGATAAGTAATATGAGTACACCCTCTGGGAAGGTAGCAACCACCAGAACCAACATGATGACTATGGGCAATATTTCCATCGTAATCGAAAGCACACATGGGTGGAACATTGTAGTGCACTCATACTGTTTGCAGTTTTCATAAACCAGCTTGTAAAGAAAGAGTTGAAAGTAACTTGCTGTAAACCACAATACTGCCAGGAAAATGTATGATTCCCTGTATAGGATGAATGAATCATTATGGCCATATTTGTTGAATCAGTATACTAACATCAGCGTTATATGTGAAATGAAGAGGGTTATACTTTTTTTTAGATTGTGGTACTTTTTTAGTACTTCCACCCTCTACCATCATCATTACATATTTCATACATGCCTTATTGATTCTCTGTAACATAATATAAATACATTCTGATAAAAATGTTGTAGCGTATCAAACCACCGATAAACAAACTAAGGGAATAATTCAGGCTATCAAGAGCTGGATGGTAAACTTTATACAAAATCCAAATTTATTTTGGAGCAATATGCCGGATTTTATAGTAAGCTTTATAGTTGCCCACAGACATTCAACCAAATTAAATGTAGCGATCATATTCAACAGTCTCACCTGCCTATTTTTGCTGGCGAAAAGGCATATGATTTACAGATTGGAATTTCAAGTTTTGAAGTTGAAGAGGCACTGAAGGCTTTACCCTCGGGCAAGGCCGCGGGAGACAATACACTCCCGACTGAGTTTTATAAGACGTTTGGTGAAATACTAATCTCAGAATGTCTTCATATGGTCCAGTTTATTCAGGGAGGGGGAGCCATCCCAGATAGCTGAAATATAACTAATATTATGTGTTTTTTTTAAACGAATAAGCCAGCTTATGATTTAGGTTGTTATAGGCCCATTTTGTTGATCAATACAGACGCTAAATGGTTTAATAAGATTTTAGCTTGTTGACTAGCTCCATTGATCTCTGAATTAATATCCCCGCAGCAACATGGATTTGCCCTAGGTAGGGATACTACAGAACATACTAACACAGCTGTTACGCCATTTGATATTGCTGGTGAATGCAATTTGGATTTGGGTATGATATTTCTTGATGCCGAGAAAGCATTTGTGGTTTGGGGGTGCCTATGGACTATGCTATCTGCCTTTGGTATAGGCCATAAATTTATCAAAATGATTCAGGCATTATACATTGCCCCTCATGCCCGGGTTGCATATACTGAGAGTTATTCCACGCTTTTCCCAGGAACACCAGGGTCACCTCTGTCTGTCCCCAATGCTAACTGGGAACATCTCCTCCCGAGCGCTATACTCGGTAACCCAGGTGTCTGCCCACCTGTGGGGGACTGTGTCCTCTTGGGACATTTGGGGTCACCCTTACTGTGCCCATATTTGTAGCACTCAGTACAAACCTCCCTGTCTTATGATCATAGAACCTCTTCTTCTTAGGATCAGACTGGGACTGGTTACCACTACATCCTAGAGATTTATTTTGGGGGCCTTTTGAGAAATCTTTATTTTTAAGTTTTTCCTCCCTAATGTCTTCTGGTTGGAACCCTGACCACCTTTGCAGGAGTCCCCCAGATACCTTTTTGGACACTCTGGTGCTAGCCCAGAAGGCCACCTTCTCAACAAGCTTCCTGGGATCATTCACCTTACTGTTAACCGGGTGCTAACACAACTCAGAAAAACAGATACTGAGCAAGTGCTCTCTCATGATTAGATGTTATAATCCCTTAAAATGACTAACCTTGCTGCCCTGCACCCAGCCATTCAGTGCCTTACTGCAGTAGTTCACACAATCTACCCAGGATTGGTTGGTGAGCTTTTGGCTGTCCCTGAATCTTTGGCAATACTTCTGAGGGTACAGTCAACATTTGGCAATTCAAATGACCTTCAAAAGGTTATACTTGGTTTGGTCCTTAATCTCTAACATAAGAAGAGTGTCCCTCTCCAGTGTAGGCATGTGTTTACCACTACCCCCAGTGCTCCTCAGGAAACCTGTGAAACCTCAGTGCAACTTTATAGGCAGAAACACATTTATCAATGTCATCTCCCACTCATAACTTGGCACCAAATCCTTGGGTATGCAAACCATTTTTCTACTTCAGTTATTGCATGCGTGCTTCCACCATCACTGCTGGACTCTGCCTGTCTGGCCTTGATATTCAGCTCCTTCAGAATCAGTTCATGAGCCAGTAAGAGTTTCTTCTCTGTTAAGGCTTTCCCTGCCTCAGCCTTCTTTGCCCCCGAAGCTCTTTCAGCCTTTTTTTTCTTCAGCCTCCATTTATAATTTAGCCATCTGCAGCTTCATCTCTCTCTCCTTTCTCCTCTACCTCGGTTCCTGTGGGAATAGGCCATGGGAAGAGACATTGCTTCCTGCTCTGACAGGGAACTCAAATTCCCAGATTTCACCCTTAGCCACTGTAGGGTGTTCCTCAGAAGAGCCATTCTTAAGTTTCCCCAATCCATCATTCTCCTCAGAGCAGGCTTCTACCCAGGCCCTCAGCACCTTTTGTAATTCCTCCTTCTTGGTGGCACTATTGGCAGGAAACCCCATCTCCCTGTAAAGTATTTAAGCAGTGCCACTGTGTAGGTTTCCAAGTTGTTCAGCTCAAGTTCCATGGTTCCTGTTGTAGAGCAAGTAGCCAGAGACATGTTTTTTGAGGAAAGATTAAAAAATGCCAATCATGGATCATTTAAAATTCAAATTGGTCCTATATATGGGGGGATAGTATAAACCAGGTTACTGAATGGCACTGCACAAACACAAGTCTTATACTCACAGCTGATCACCAATGTAAGAAAATAGGTTGTAGGTTGACTGGGGTATGAGCCATAGTCAAGCAGCAATCACATTACTAGTCAGGGTAAGAAGCAGGGAAACCATAGATTCACCTGTGCTCACCCTCTGGTAGCCTGGCACAGAGCAGTCAGGCTGAGTTTAGAGGCAATGTGTATTGCATTTATTCAACACTTCAAACAGTAAAACAGGGAAAATACTACAGAAAAAGATTCCACGGCATGTTTGAAAAATAGAACTTAATTTAATAAATAAAACAAGACAAAAACACCCTAAATATAATAAGTAGAGCTTGAGACATGAATTTTTAAAGAATCAAGTGTAAAATAGCAGTTAGCTGCAATAAGCACTTATGCGGGTATATGGTCGGGCATGACTAGGAGAAAGTAAAAAATTGAGGGCCGACTGCGATGGACCGTGGGCCAGATACAAGTACCTTGTGAGGTCCGCTGAACAAAAGTACCATAATCCTGGCTGTCTTGACATTGAAAATGCAGGCTGCAGCTTCAGCGATGTTCCAGTCCACACAGTGTGGGTGATGCACTGGTCCTGATCTGCACAGCAGCAACTATGCATCAGCTATGATGAGGAAAGAAATACGAAGAAATACGATGCATTGTCGAAGATGACTTCAATGGAGATGGGTAAACCTTTTGCAGTGATGTTTTTAAAGGCAATGCTTTAAAGCCAATCCACACTGCAGAGGCGATGCAGATGTTCTGGTCATGCAACTGGAGCAATGCGCTAGTTCCGATCCTCGCAACAGAAGTGTTGCAAAAGTTCCAATCAGGGGTGATGCGATTCTATTCCACATAATGCTGCTGATGTGCCTGTTCTACAGAGGATGCATTGGTTTTGTTGAAGCAAACACCTTAGGCCTCACTTCCAAGGGTCCAGGACTGGACTGGCACCACTCACCAGGTCTGACTCTCAGATTGCAGAGCCCAGGTGCAGAAGCATGTAAGTTGGAAGTGTTTTATGTCCCTGAGAATACAGATCATGAGGACAGCCATCTAGCCTCTGATGTCACTTTTGGGTTCAAGTGATACAGGTCCAGTCTTTCTCACCCAGGTAGAAGAACAGCAAAGCAGCAGTCCAGCAGAGTGGCAATCCTCTTTTCCGGCAAAGTCTTCATCGGTTCGGAAGTGTACCGAAGTAATAGTGTCAGAGGTCCAGTACTTATACCAGTTGTGCCTTTGAAGTGGGGAAGACTTCAAAAACAGGCCTTTAAAGTGCACAGAAGTCTTCTCATCCTGCACTGGCACCAGACTCACTACAGGGGGGTATGCAGACCCTTGTGTGGGACAGGACACAGTCTATTCAGGGTTAAAGGAGGCTGGGCCCAGCTTCGGTCAGGATCCTGCCAGGATGGCCCATCAAGTCACACCTAATCTCCCATTGCATGTGGCTGTCTAGGGAAAATACACAAAGTGAAACTGTCACCCTCTCAAGACATATCAAAGTCAGGTAGCAAGCACCAAATGTATCAAATAAGAAAATGGCAGCTTCCTAAAAGTGGCATTTCCCAAATTGTAATTTTTTTTAATCCGACTTCGCGATAAGTTAGGACTTTAGATCAGCATTGCAGAGACACTAGACTTGAAAAGCTTATCTTTTCTCAATTGGGAATAACATTAAAAACATGTCATAAGGTAATCCCAATGTTATCCTATGGGAGAGATAGGCCTTACAGTAGTAAAAGCAACTTTGGGAGGTTTTTCACGACCAGGACACGTAAAATAAAAGTACCTGTCCTGCCTTTTAAATGCATTGCACCCTGCCCTCTGGGTTGTCAAGGACCTACCTTAGGAGTGGACTTATATGTATAGAAAGGGAAGGTTTGGGTCTGGCAAATGATTTAACTGCACTTACAGGCTCTGCAGTGGCAGGCTTGAGACATGGTTTAAGGGTTAATTCAGTGGGTGGCACAGTCTGTGCTGCAGGCCCACGAGTAGCATTTAAGTTACATGCCCTGGGTATAGAGGTACCACTTACTAGGGACTTATAAGGGAGTTGCATATGTCAATTTGGAATAAACCGCTGTTACCATGGTTATGGAAGAGAGCTCAAGTACTTTAGCTCAGAAAGTCCTAAAGTGAGCAAAAACTAGGTCGGAAAAGTGAAGGAGGTAGGCAAAAAGTTGGGGGGAAGACACTGTCAGTTCGAATACCAGACACCTGATCCATGTTAAATATAATTCACCATGTGAACTATACTTCAATTTTCTCCTGATTTGGGTTTATTTAATTCTAAAATTAAATTATGATCAAGTGATCCTTGATTCAATGACCTTTTAACTATTTTTCCTTCTTTACCAAGAGGTTTTCTTTTCTGATTAGTCCATTGTTAAGGCATCTGGGTCCAGCCCAAATTGACAGAGTGCCTTGTCTATTGTGACCCTTTCTTCTTTGCTTTTTCTTGTTGTAATGTGTGTGTTTTATTCCTCTCCCTAAATTATGTTTTCTCATATAGGACATTAATGTACCACCTGGGTGTACTCTGAACCTGAATCTGAGATCCCAATTTTGTGCCTCTCTGAGCAGTCCTTCTTGATGTGATCCCCTGTGCTCTTGAATTATGTTTTTTGTATGGCCTTCAAATATTGATTCTCTGTACTCTATACCTGTGATCTTAAAACTATTGAACTGTGCCCTTTATAACCCTCTTTCCCTCTTCCTAAACTACATTTGTTTTCGGTCAACATTCTATTCTTTTCTTTAATAAAGTCACACTTACACTTCTGCTGTGTTGACCAACATAGACTGGGGAATCTTTGTATGGGACATCTGGTTGCACCTTCTGTGCTTCTGGGTTGTCTACATTGATTGATTACTTACATTATAGTATTGTGCTTTGTACCCTCTGGTTTACAAACATGCCACTTGTGGGTGGACTACACAGATTGTCAGGGTAATTCTGTTGTACTTTGGGACTTGTGCCTCCTTCGATCTCACAATGCTAATCAGTTCACCTATAGAATTATCAGACATCATTGTTTCAATTTTTGGAAACTGCCACACTGAGTTGCACCCACACCATCCTTGTTTACACACCTAAAGATTCATAGGAACACTTTGAAGTGATTTGGAAATTCTTCCTACCTGCCCCAAACCCACACTGGTTCTGGTGGGATTGAAATGATTGATTGATTACTGGATTGTTTTCCGCTGAAAAGTTGCTAAGAATGCAGACACTCAGCCATTCCAACCTCTGCCATATCGAAGAGAGAAAAAAATGTATACAAATGTTTTCACAGTATTTCGGAGCAAAGTAAACCCTTAACATCAATGCCTTTATCTGCTGTGTATGATGTTGCAAGTAAAGTACATGCAACAATAGCAAAGGATTACCTGAGCAAGATGTGGGAGGGCGGCTGCCAATGCAAGTGTGCAAAAATACTTTCGCTGTGACTGTATGATATTCTTAGAGCACAAAGGTAAGATGGGGCCAGGATTTGATAAATGATGGTTGAGGAGGCACATCCCATGGCCTCTGTGCACCATGAGGAGAAGATATTGGAGATTTGTAACTTTGGACATAATAATAGAGGAGTCTATATTGGATATCTGAGTTTAAAACTATATGTAGGCATCCTCCGCAATGCAAGTGAGGCTATACAAATGTATAGACATACTACACAGAGTAGTTTAGACTACACCACCTGGGAAAGAAGTACTGAATTACATATATTAGCCAATCTTTCACAAAGAGAGGCTGAACTGGTCTTTAGAGGCCAAACATATTGGCTGCTAGAATATACAGAGCCCATGAGACTAGATATGTGCAAGGGGAGGCTATCTTGTGCATTACAGGCACAATCTATGTCAAGGGGACGCCTCAGGGCACTTTAGACTATACCTGTATGTTCTGACCTGTGTGTAGAGATGTTGCTCTGGACATCTGAAGCCAAACTATACTATGGGGAGGCTGCACTGAACATTCACAACTATAAAAAAACATTTATTTGTAAAGCGCACGTGCACCCAGAAGGGCCTCTTGGCGTTGAATAACAGATGTTTACTGTTGCCCAAATCAATGGTATTTATTTTATCAACCTCACAAGAATGAATGGCTGAGTTGACCCACCAGGATGTGAACCTGTGACCATGAAGTCAAACACAGGCCCCTACAGTGGATTCTACAAATGGCATTTCAGGGTGTACTTGCACTTTGGATTGCTTCATATGCTATTTGGGGTTATATCTTTGTATGTGGAGCCTGATATGGACATATTAAAGTAATGGCTGTTCTGCACTGTGCCTTTAAGGCTTAAACATATTATGGGGCCATGGGACTGTGCATGTCAAGCTAAACTTGTATTGCTTATTAATAGGATGTAGTAGGTGTGCAAGGCAATACCAGCACATGGGTGAGCTGTACTTGACATCTCAGACCATTCGTGAACATGTGGAGGAAGTATTGAGGATCAGAGACTATCTGCGTACAGTGAGAGAACACACACATTGTTTGAGCCTAAATTGGAGCATCATGACATGTAAATGATATAATGAGCCATTTGTGGTTATGCTTGCACTTGAGAGCCTGAATATGACTTGTATGGTTACTTCTGAACATCCAGTTAATTACCTAGGAATGAATTTATTGCACCTGACTGTATGATAGTAGAGTATGAAGTGGTGCTTGGGCTTTGGGGTAGTGGCTGTACATTTTAATCTTCGGAGGGGCATATGACGAGTATGCCTTATAAATGGTCACTATACCTAAGAAGGTAATATCTGTGTTTCTGGCACCTAAGATCTCATCCAGCATACGAGGGTGAACATTGCATGTTACAAATGCGCTGACTTATGACAGATGTTCCTAGGTAAAGAAGGACTGTGCTTTTTGCAGACAATGACGGCAATCTTGTATAGCATAGCAGAACCCTACGTATCAGACAAAGGGAAATTAACTGAAGATTTATCTGATTAAATATCAGTTTTTTTTTTTTTGAAAATGTTTTTTCTTTATTACCATTAACAAATACAAACACAATTGAGCCATACATCATCATAAGTAATGCCGACATTGATTGATATCATACACCACACGCTATCCATTCACATTTCAAATTATACATAGAGATATATTTAAGTCAAGTCTCTTACAATTCCATCCGTATATCGCCACCCATTTTTCCCTCACCAAGACTCCCCATGGGTAGCACCGCGTCAAACTTAGTCACTCAAGTCTGATTCTGAGTCTTCAGGTGGTGGGGCACATATGTTTCCCAGAAAGGTATTCCAGTTACCCCACACATGTTTCCATTTGCGTGGGCATCCCCTATTGATAAAAACTGCCTTTTCCGCTACCATGTACTATCAAGGTTCAGGCACCATTGCTGATGGGTGGGGGCCACCCGCGCCCCCCAGCGTTGTGCGATGTTCCGCTTGGCTAACGCGAAGGTCATTGTCACCCACTCTTGCGCCGCACAACATAGATCTGTTGGCTCCCACACATTAAGTATACATCTACGCGGCTCAGGGGGGACATCAACTCCGCAGACCGTGGCCGCCACTGCCCCCCAGTGGTGTTGAATGCTGGGACAGTCCCAGATGGTGTAATAGAATGTGCCTATAGATCCGCAGCCTCTAAGGCAGAGTGGCGTATCTGCCTTCCCTATTTTGTGAAGTGTCGATCTGGTAAAGTACATTCTGTGCAGTATTTTCAACTGCACAAGTTTTAGTCTGGAGGGGGTCGCAACCTCTCGCGGGGACGCCAGCCCCTATTGCCAATCTTGCTCGTCCATCTCACCTATCTCCGCCTGCCATCTCTCCCTAAGGGTTTTTGTAGGGTCTTTCTGGTTATTAATCAGCTTGCGATATGTGCATGAGATCGCTTTTTTAGTTAGAGAGTCAGTTAGCAAACGGTCCTCCAGAGGTGAGGACGCTTCCTGGAGATATGACCTTTGTAAGGGCATGTTTTATTTGTAAGTACCTATATTGCTCTGTTTCTGCCATCTGCTATGTGGATTGAAGTTGCGCAAACGTGACCACCTCCCCCTTATTCCACAGATCGCCCACCCTGAAGATGCCTTTCAGATCCCACTGTTTAAAACCTTTGCTCTTACGTAGCTTACCAAGCCGGGGGGAGTCCCACAGTGGTGTGTGTTGGGTTATCACCCGCTCCCACCCCAGTGCTCGCTGTGCTTTAAACCAAACCTGCACCGTATGGGCCGTTGGGCCGATCAGTTTGCTTATTTTTGCTTATTTTTGATTTATCGCCCATTATTCCATCCGTGCCCATCATGTGTCTGTCCATACGTAGAGCCGGTTCGTCCTGGGGGGCGTGCAGCCATTGGTTGACCACTATCAGTTGGGAGGCCCAGTATTATAGATTGATGTTTGGCAGCGCAATGCCACCGTCATACCAGCTCCGCATTAACTTACGTACAGCTATACGATGAGGTTTCCCTGCCCATAGCAGGTGGCTTTGAAGTATGAGTCGGGTATTGACATGGGTGTATTCTGTGTTGCGTAAAGAAACCGGGGGAGGGCCATCATTTTAAACAACGCAGCCCGCCCCAACATTGTCAGCGGGAGGGAGTGCCAATTCTTCACATCACTCTTTAATCTCTGCAGCGGCGGAAGCAGGTTACGTTCTGTAAAGTGTGCATGGTTTGGTGTGACGTGAATGCCAAGATATTTAAAACCATTCGGTGCTATCTGTATTGCAGCTCCTCTGGGCAGGCGCGGGGAAGGGGCGTTAAGTATATATAGTACAGATTTGTTCCAGTTAACGGAGTACCCAGAGACCCTGCCATATGAGGCGCAAATGTCTAATAGGCTATTGAGGGAGGCTGTGTTAGGTACAGTAGAATGTTGTCCGCATAGAGGGAGATACGGTCCTCCCAGTCCTCTGTCCACTTCAGCCCTTTTATCACCGGGTCTGTCCGAATCCATGCCGCAAGCGGCTCTAGCACCAACGCAAACAACAATGGGGAGAGGGGGCATCCCTGTCTGGTTCCCTGCCCCAGCGGAAAGTCTTCCGACAGTCGCCCATTGACCGCTACCTGCGCCAGCGGCCGCGAATATAGCAGCTGTATCCATGCACAGATTTTGGGTCCGAACCCCATGCGCTGAAGTACCGCAAAAAGAAATGGCCACTCTACCCGATCAAAGGCCATACTGGCATCCAGTGAAAGGATGACCGCCTCTTCTTGTATGTCAGGCGCGCTGGCTAGTATACCGTGTAAGCGTCTGAGGTTCATCGCTGTGTTTCTGCCCGGCATAAACCCCGACTGGTCCGGGTGTATGAGCGTCGCTAAATGGGGTTGCAATCTAGTCGCGAGCGCTTTTGCCAGTATTTTCGCTTCAGAATTGAGGAGGGAGATCGGCCGGTAGGAGGCACACTCCTGGGAGGGTTTCCCAGGTTTAAGTATCGCTATTAGTGTGGCCACCCTTTGGTCTCTCGGGAGCATCCCTTCCTCCAGACTGGTCTGGTACATACTTAATAAGTGTGGTACCAGTGTGTCCATCTCTCGTTTGTACCATTCCACCGGGATCCCGTTGGGTCCCATCGCTTTCACGGTTTGGAGGAATTCTAGATTTTCCTCCACCGTCGCCGTTGCTATAGGAGTGTATACCATTTCGAAATGCTGCACAAATGCCATTGTGATAGCATCTGGGTCTGTTATCGTCTCTCCGGTAGATAACTGAAGGTGAGCCAACCTTTTTTGTCTAGCCATGCTAGTAACTTACCAGCCTTGTCCCCTGCTTCGTATATTGTATGGCGTGTTTTTGTGATCCGAGTCTTGGCTACCTCCCATACGTGGTCTCTATATGTCTGTCGAGCTAAATGTATGGCATGGGTGTTGATGTCATTTGGATCTGCTGCATGGTCGCTCTCAGCGCAGTCTACCGCTCGTTCCAATTCCAATGCTTGTTGTGCTAGTGCTCGTTTATGTGCGGTGATCGTTGAAATGGCCTGTCCTCTTATAACTTCCTTATATGCCTCCCAGAGGACGCCTGGAGATTTAACTGTATGTGTGTTTTCCTGGAAGTAGTGCTTTGTGGTCTTATGCATGGCTTTTCTAATCTGTGGAACTTTAAGGTATCCCGGGTGAATGGGTAAAATACGTCTACGACCCCTGGGCTGTGAGGAATATGTTAGTAGTAGGGGTGAATGATCAGAGATGCCTCTCGGGAGATGTTTGACCTCTTGTATGCCTTCAAATCCTGTTTCAGCGGTGAGATAATAGTCTATTCGGGAAAGACTATTGTGCGCTCCCGAGTGGTGTGTGTATTGATTCTCTGAGGGATGGCGCACGCGCCAGACATCCACCAGGCCTAGTGCATCTGTGAAATCTTGTAGGGGCGAGGAACCCGCTCTGCGACCCCTGGGGGGGCATCTATCGCGCGCTGCATCCATCACGGTGTTGAGGTCACCTCCCACTATGAGCTCCCGGGGGGCAGGTCTAGCAGGAACTTGCCAAGGGCTTTGAAAGCTAACGTGTGTAGTACCGGAGGGATGTATACCGAGACAAAGTTAAAAACCCACCCTTCCCATTGACAGGAGGCCGCTGCGAAGCGTCCCTGATCATCAGTCCAGGTTGCAGTGAGGATCAGAGGTCAGGCCTTACGAAGGAGGATCCCAACCCCCCTAGAGCCTGATGTGAATTCAAAGTGGGTCATGCTTTGACTGCTGTACCTACCAGGTGTGTTTCTTGTTTCAGGGTGACAGACAGGGCGTTTCTTTTGAGATATTGCAGCACCAGGCCTCTTTTTATCTTGTTACCAAGGCCATTTACATTCCAGGAGACCACTGTTAGAGGCGACCCCAGTGTATTCGCGTTGTTCGCTTGCGTCCTAGAGGTAGTGTCTGTCATAGCCCCATGGGTTTGGTGACAAGGACATGAAGGCGAGTCTTAGTCAGCGACATACCTAGCGTGTGTATTGACTCTTGCGTGATTAATTCCGATAGATGTGTATATGCTCGTGCACATAAAACATAATAAACAACTAAAAACATAAAACAAACTTCACTTACTGAAAAAAGAAAAAATGAAGAAAGAACAAACCCCTTCTCCTCCCCCCTCCCTGCCTCCCTGCTTGACGGATTCCCAACTACCCGCCTCCCCAATAATGCAGAGTGCTTCGATCCCATTAACAATTCTTGCGTGCGGGGGGAGGAAGTCCGAGAAGCGCTTGGAAGTACCCCTTCTCAAAGACTAACAACAAACTATTAGTCTTGTCATGTGCGAACATCGATAGAGTTCAAGTGCGTCGTGCCATTTATATTCCGGTGATGCCGCTCTAGACCCGGCAGCGTTGGTCAATCTCCGCGGCTACTGTATCCCTCTTGTTCCGATTCTTCCCGTGCTCACAGTTCGTCTTGTGCTTACCACTGCTTACGGGCCAGTTTTTACTTTGGGTCAATACTCAACAGTTTAAGGGCAAGGGACATCGCTGTTCAGCCGACTGTGCGGGGAGGTCTCCTTGTTGGTCTCAACAGTCCGATCGTCCACTTCGTTCCCCTCCGGGAGTCGTTGCGTATATCTTCCTCCCCGCCGGGGTCCAAATATCAGTTTTTTAACACAAATGTAGTGATGTCACTTCCTGTGATGTGGTATGGTGAACATGTGTTGGCAATGTAAATTCAACAACCACTGCCATTTTATTGAATCATTTTCCCTGACAGTGCTCAATGTGCCAGTGCTTATGAATGGCTTACCATGTAAGACAGCACAGATTGGTTTTCCTTCTCACATGTTTGGGTGTTTGGCACGTAAATTGTATATATTAGCTTTTGTGAATGTGAGTGCATTGACATGCAGTTAGCTAGACCTTTAGTCACAACCCTCAACTCATTGTGTCGCTCCTTGAGATTGGGTCCCTTTGTAGGTGTGTCTAAAGACAACTTTAGCTGCCAGGAAAATCGTAGATAATCAATTATTTAAAGAATTACTGAAAGTAGTACAGAGTGAGATTGGACTTTGGGCCAGCCTCCTTCAACCATGGCTTCACTGCGTTTTTTCATACTTTCCCATTCAGTGGATGGACTGTTCATAAACACCATTGAATTTTGAGATTACACGATTTCCCACTAGTGTTTGATTATGGGGCATCAAGTAGTAATCTTATTAGACTGAAGGTGGAGAAGTCTGGCTCAATGGTTAGAGCGGCAGACCCTGATGCAGAGGTCTAGCCCAGGACCAGTGTTCAATTCCCCGCCTCGGTGGGTCTTGGGCTCAAATATTCCACGGACTTGATAATTCTCGCCTCGGTGCCTATACCAATCATGGAGTCCCACTCTGCAACTCTGGGCAATAGCTTGCTTAATCTCCACAATGGCCCCCACAACGCTAAGGATGCCTGGCCTCCACCTTGGGGGGGCCCAGGAGTGGACGCCTCACAGGGAAAGCCAGGACAGGTTCCACAGCGGTATTTGTACAAGCGCCTTGAGACCCTTGCAGGTGAGTAGTGCGCTATACAAGTATCAATTTACAAGGTGTGATGTGAGAGTCAATGTATTTTATTTTTAAGTATCGACTTTGCTTGCGGAATAGAATTTTTAATTTCTATGTATTACTTTTTTTGTTTAGGAAGAGAGTGCTTTCTGACTACCTTAGAAAGTTATAAAGACAGTTGTAGTCAGTAATCACCCATACGTGTGCATTTTGTCTTTTTAGTTGACTTTCCTGACAATAAATTCCTAGAATTCTATTTTTATTCACTAATTAAACATGTGCTCTTACATCACAAAGTAAGCATGTGCCCCTACAAATGATTCTTCAAAGATACAACAAGAATGCTGACACTATGTCAAACTAAGTACAATATATATATTTTTTTTGCCTTTTAAGCCCATCACTTTCAAAGCAAAATGTATCATTTGACTCCTTTTCTTCGCACTATCCTCACCACCCCCACCCACCTCGCCGGACACACACTCGACGCCGTCTTCTCATCCAGCACAGACATCGACTTCAGCCACGCCACAGAGCTTCATTGGACGGACCACAGCTGCGTCCACTTCACCTTCAAGAGAACGACGACCCACCAACACCAGCAACACACCGCCCGCAGAAGCTGGAACAAGATCACAGCAGACCAGCTCGCAACCTCCCTGAGCCAACACCCTCCGGCCAGCTCAGCGAACCCCAGCCAGGCCGCCGATAACATCACGAAGTGGATCAGCAACTGCGCGGACGAGCTCGCCCCGCTGAGGACCCCGCCCAACAGACCCGGCAGCAAGAAGGCCCCATGGTTCACCGACGAACTCAAGAGCTCCAAGAAGAACTGCCGAGCCCTCGAGAAAGTCTGGAAAAGGGACCCGACACCGGACAACAGGACCTCCTACAAACTGGCCACCCAGAAACACCACCAGCTGATCCGCGCCGCCAAAAGAACAGCATTCAAGGACCGGCTGGACAACAACGCACACAACAGCAAGGAACTCTTCAACATCGTGAAAGAGCTCTCCAACCCCAACGCAGGAAACAACGACATCACCCCATCACAAGACCTCTGCAACTCCCTCGCCTCATACTTCCACAACAAGATCACGGACATACACAGCAGTTTCAACAACCAACCAACGCACACCACGGCCGACCAGCCACCCCCCCCCACCACCACCCTCCACGCCTGGACCCCGATCAGCACAGAAGACACCATACGCACGATGAACTCCATCCACTCCGGATCACCAACCGACCCCTGCCCTCACCACGTCTTCAACAAGGCCGACGCTGTCATCGCACCCCACCTGAGAGACATCATCAACACATCCTTCGACACCGCCATCTTCCCTGAAAGCTGGAAACACGCCGAACTCAGCGCTCTACTCAAGAAACCAACAGCGGACCCCACCGACCTCAAGAACTACCGCCCCATCTCGCTTCTCCCGTTTCCAGCCAAAGTCATCGAGAAGACCGTCAACAAGCAGATGGCCGCCTTCCTCGAGACGAACGGATCCCTCGACCCCTCACAGTCCGGCTTCCGAGCCAAACACAGCACCGAGACCGCCCTCATCGCCGCCACAGATGACATCCGAGCCCTGATGGACAACGGAGAAACAGCGGCCCTCATCCTCCTAGACCTCTCCGCGGCATTCGACACGGTCTGCCACCGCACCCTAATACGGCGCCTCAGCAACATCGGAATCCAGGACAAGGCGCTGGAATGGATCATCTCCTTCCTCAACGGAAGAACACAGCGAGTCCGCCTACCACCGTACAAGTCAGAGGCCTCCGAAGTCATCTGCGGCGTCCCCCAAGGATCATCCCTGAGCCCCACCCTCTTCAACGTCTACATGAGCCCCCTCGCGGCCATCGTACGCAAACACCACCTCAGCATCATCTCCTACGCCGACGACACACAGCTGATCCTCTCCCTGACCAACGACCCCGCCGCCGCCAGAGCCAACCTGCACGAAGGGATGAAAGAGGTAGCCGAGTGGATGACGACCAGCCGCCTGAAACTGAACTCGGACAAGACGGAAGTCCTCATCCTGGGCCCTTCACCCTCCGCCTGGGACGACTCCTGGTGGCCCCCCGCCCTGGGCACCGCACCCAAACCAACTGACCATGCACGAAACCTGGGCTTCATCCTGGACTCCTCCCTCTCCATGACCAGACAAGTCAACAGCGTCTCCTCGGCGTGCTTCAACATCCTACGCATGCTACGGAAGATCTTCTGGTGGATCCCCACAGAGACCAGGAAGACCGTCACCCAGGCCCTCGTCACCAGCCGACTGGACTACGGCAACGCCCTCTACGCCGGGACCACCGCCAAGCTCCAGAAGAGACTCCAGCGGATCCAAAACGCCTCAGCCAGACTCATCCTCGACATCCCACGATCCAGCCACATCTCCGGACATCTGAGAGGCCTTCACTGGCTCCCCGTCAACAAGAGAATCACATTCCGCCTCCTCACCCACGCACACAAAGCCCTACACGACCAAGGCCCGAGCTACCTCAACAGCCGAGTCAACTTCTACGCTCCCAAACGCCACCTCCGATCAGCTAACCACGCCCTCGCCGCTGTCCCCCGCATCCGAAGAGCGACTACAGGAGGAAGATCCTTCTCCTACCTGGCCGCCAAGACCTGGAACTCCCTCCCGTCCGACCTGCGCCTGACCCAAGACCACCTCTCCTTCAGGAAGAAGCTGAAGACCTGGCTGTTCGAGCAGTAGCGGCACCACCCCTCCCCAGCGCCTTGAGACCCTACGGGTATGTAGCGCGCTCTATAAGTGTCACTGATTGATTGATTGATTATCCTTTAAATATACATCGTAACTCTGTTAATGCAGTTTGTTCAGCAAAGAGCTCCTACTCCTAGCTTCCATATTGTTGCTTCTCATGATGTTGCTTCACCATGAGATCTTCTTTCAAGGTCAGCTGGGGGGCAGCACATACAATGTTGTTCAACTGTTACCAAAAACGTTTCATATAAAAAGTAAGATCAGGTGGTTTGGTCAATACCTGTTCTTCCTGATTCCACTCCACTGTAATATCCTCGACCTCAAGCTAAGTACCTCCACCAATAGGTCATCATTAAAGCATTACATGTTCACACCCATCTTCAACTCAGTCTTCTTTCTTCCTGCTACACTGGGTAGTGTCCCTGGAACAGAGAATATCATGGAAAGGTTAAGATATTGGTATAATCATTTTAGGTCTTACACAGCAACTGCTCTTCCACCATCTTTAATTGTAGTTTAATGTAAGTTCCATTCAATAATTGTGATATAGAATTGATGCTGAGCAAAATGAAATAAATATACATTTTGCAGGTGTCCCTATAACTCAGTTGCTTTTCTACACTTAAGTTTATTTTCTTGCCTGTGATGTATTTTCTTATGTTGCACAAAAAACCGAGATATTGGATTTTACAGGAGAAGAACATTAATATTTAATCTTACATTATGCTCCTCACAGGATTTGTCTGTGCTCTTCTCAGAATCCTGTGCTTCATATCTGAATTGTTTAGTTGTCGACTCACTGTCAATTTTTTCCACCAGCCTGCCCCTTCGGGCATCAGTAGTTTCTCAGCCTGGAATGAAATTGATAAAAGAATATTCTTTTCTCGCTTCATGCTGTTTTTCAATGTTCACTGCAAACAATTCCCGAATGGGCTCTTGGTCTTGATAAATGACACAAGGGTCATACTGTGCAGATCTGCTAGCACTAACCCCGTGGCAATAAAAGCACTGCATGCCACTTGTGACATCTTTGAAACATAGTGCAGTTTATCTCATTGCAGAATCAGTCATTACACAGACTGTTTATTAAACTATACTTCAGTACAGATCTGCGTAATTTAGTACATTAAAAAATTGTATACGAACAAAAATGTTTAGACGTATTTCCCCAAAAAAACTATGAAAACGGGACTTCATTATGTTTATATGGTGAAATATGAACTGCAGAAACATTATGTTATAATAATATTGAGGCTTAATTATCAAGAACCAAAATGTCGAGAAGGTATGTGCATATTAGTAGCTAAAGGTTTACTCATCTTAACTCCACCTCTATTTTATATTAAATGTATGTGTATAACCAATGTACATAAATGTAGACTTAAGTAAACTTGTATTTGCTTACATGTACGTACCATACCGATACTTTGTTCCTTGATATTCTGCCCACAATATTTTGTTAGCTCAATATTCTGGAGTCAATATTAAGGTAGAATAACAAAAGATTAAAAATTGTTGGGAAAACACAAAAGAAAATAACATTCTCTTGGCCGGTTTTGATTTGGAAGTAGTATTCATATAACAGAAGGAGATGAGAGGACATTTCCCTAATGAGAAAGAATCTGGTGCACATGATGTGGGGCAGAAATTGTACTACCAGGGCAGACGACTTTGGTTGGAAAAAAATGAACCTCAAACAAGGTAGCACCCCCTCTTGTTGCTAGATGTGTGAAGTTCCGGAGTTGTTCTCTCCTTGTAGTTCTCACAGATATAAAGCTTACTATTGCTAAGTCACAAATAGTGCCACATCTAGGGTTCCCATAAAATAGGGTATTGCAGTAAAGTGTTTGCAAGAAAAAAAGATTACCAATGCTCATCCACTTTCAGGTTTGTGAGGAAAGCATTTTGAAAGTTAACTCACAAGAGTATGGAACAACCATTTTTTTGTGCCAACAAGCATTCATATGGAAATATCACCAGTTTGCAGGGACAAACTACATTAGAGTGTAGATATGCAAAAACAGATGTCTCTGTGACCTAAGGGTAGGCCAATAATAGGATCTGTGCAAGAGGTTGTTCATGGAGTAAAAACGTTGCGCAACTTTAATAGCCAAAATACACACAGAGGCGCCATACCCTCCTGGTAGACTTACAGTTTTGGGTGTAGGGGGACCACCGGAAAGAATGTCACAATTTATTGATATTTTTTGTGACCATTTGTCTTTAATTTACTTCCCTATATTAGAGACACAAAACAGGTACTTAATCATTGGTCTGTGATTTTTCTTGGGAAGATAATTTGAGACTACCCACTCTAGATGTTGTTTCCCTATACACTAATTTGCCATGTCAATGGTGTATTAGCATTTAAACACTTTTTGAATAGAAGTTTGAAAGAACTGCTGTCACACACACATACACACGAACCTTATGATCCTCTGCTTGATTTTGGTCAATAATGTATTCACATTTATTGGTAAATTGTACCAATAATTGTGTGAAAAGGCAATGTGCTTCAGATTTGCTATAACCTTTTCATGGATTGGTTCGAGGAAGGGCAAGTCTGGGGCCCAGGAGATGCACACTGGATTTGGATAGAGTATATTTATTGTTGGGGTAGATTTTGTTGTCTCTCTGAACAATATGTAATTTATATTGAATTTTAGCAAAGAAAAGATGTATTTATTGGATGTCTAACTATATATCTAGAACAGAACATTACAGAGTTGCATGTACAGTGATAGACCTATTGTAATGCAGTATTATATGCATTAAGTGCACACATAAAGAATCAAGTGATTGTCATTCCATTTGGAGAAATAGTTAGAGCAAGGAGGAATTGCAATTCAGATACTGCATTTAAACACAATATTGATATTACTCAAAGGTTCCTGATTGGAGGCTATGATAAAACAACAGTGATGTCTGCTAGTGCCAAGGCCATGAAACTCAATAGGAAAAAATCTTAGATAATACAATCTGAGGTCTCAAAATATTATTAAACCTATTACAACATATTGTATTGTATTGTAATTTCATTTATGTAGCGCTTGCTACCTCTGATGAGGTGTTGAAGCGCTTTTTTGGTGAGTAGCATGCTACTCCAGAACCTGTAAAGGATTTGTGGTGAATTAGTATGGTGACATATGAAAATAATTTGAGTGGTGGATATGTTAGCCAGTTATTTAAATTTAGAAGGAAAAGGGAAGGGTCTAGAATTGTCTTTATTTTTGGAGTTTGTAGCCATAGGAGAGGTTTTGGAGCGAGTAAAGGGGAGTTAGATGGGATTTAGTATGGGGAAATATGAAATTAATTTGAGTGGTGGAAATGTTATTCTGTTTTTATGATTGCAAAGGAGTAGTGGAGGGATAGGGTTTAGACACGCTTATTTTCGAGATCTGAATAGTAAAAGAAGAATCAGTTGATCCACAGCTTTAAGACAACTGAAAATTGGCGAGTTTCCAATGTCTTTGGGGCATTTGAGTTGAAGGAGTGTTTGTATGTCATCTGCATATATATAGCACGTGAGGTAAAATTAATTGATCAGTGCCGGTAATGACTTCATGTAGATGTTGAAAAGCATGGCCGAGATGATAGAGCCTTGAGGGCCCCCCTGCTTTTGTGAAGTACAGTTTGGACGAGAAGGGGGGGGGGGTATGGATGACATTAGCACTGTTGTGAAGGTATGATGTGATCCAGTCTAGAGCAGTTCCCTCTATGTCTGATTCGTAGAGTCTTTGTATCAGAGTGAAATGGTAAACAGTGTCAAAGACAGCTGGTCAGGAGGTTGGGAAATTGAGCCGAATGCTGAACAGGCCCTGGTATCTCTTTAAAGGAGATACTTTATCAACTTCTATATCACAGCATCTCTGAGTATTACCTTTCCTAGAGGATGTACAATCAGGAATATTATTAGTACTAGCTGTCCTAGCTTTTCGAATACAGTACCTTAGTGGTCCACATTGACCAGTGTCTACTTTAAATGTGGACACTGGCCTATTTGCAGACTAGCAAAAGACACAAATATTTCCTTTAGTTACAACAATAGTCCTACATTTTTTATCAAAAGCAACATTAACTGCAGAACACATTTTGTAGTTTATGTACTTCTATATAAGTACAAGAAGATTTATATTGTAGCACTGTTCAACCGCTAGGGAAGGACTTTCAGAACATTTTAGAGTAGTGAAACAGGGTAATCCAAAATATCCTTATGCGTTACACTCACTTGAATGCAAGATTCAAGATATACATCAGAACTTTCAGTTTCATGGATTATAAATGGTAAGACTTGATGCCAGAGAAATAGAGAATTACAATTAAGGAGGCGTGAGGCACTTTGGATTATGAAACTGGGAGCAGTTGAGGAAGACCTCAACAATGATCATGAATTGCACTACTTCCTTGGTGACTGATTCATTTTTAGAGATTTTGTGTTATTAATATCTGTTTTCCTGCTACTTAATAATGTGGTTGCAACTTGCTCTTTGGAATTGTCCCTCTGTTACAAGTGAACTATGCTGTAACGTATTTTTAAATATTGATTCTATACTAACTGACTGCATTTTGGATCTTAATTGACTAATATCAGTGTACTTAAACACATTCAAATCATTTGATTATTTCATGTATTATCAGAATGAAGTATCACTGTTTACCTTGACACCCATCACTGCGCATATTAATTTCCCTCTACACTGAACTTGGGTTATTTTCCTTTTTTCCTTTTTCATATTCTATCTGGATTCATATAATAACTTTTCTAGGAGTAGATGTAATGCTATGCTGAGTTATATATATTCGGACCATATTATTTACTTAGCTTTATGGGGGCAGAATATTAATAATACTAATATGACAGTATCATTGTGTGTTCTGATGTCAAAAGATGTGTTTCATTTTTGCTTTGGCACTGTAATTACCAGTAAGTTTCACTGATACTTATTCAAGTGAACATTGAACTTCTTCATATCACTGTTCCATTCGATATGGGATTGATATGTACCTCTTTTGGATACAAGTCTTATCCAATTCAGGTGTTATGCCCCTTAATCACTTCCAATATGATGCATTTTTAGAATAACAGAAGTTTGTTGTTATCGTGACCTTTTTAATATATTAGTTTGTCAGGAGAGGTGTTTAATTTGGCACTTTAATACATATTAAGTTTGGTTGTTATGTACTCAAGTGCATATTGAACTTCTTTGTGTCACTGTTCCATTCAATACAGGATCGATATTAACCTCTTTTGTAAATGAGTGTCATCCGATGTAAGAATTACGACATATACTCTCCTACAGTATGACTGTTTTAGAATGCTAAATTGGGTTGTTTTTTTACTTTCTCAGTATATTAGTTAATTTCGCATGCATGACTCTCGGGCACAGTCCGAGGATATTGTTTGTTGGTGTGGTACTGTGTACACGTTAGAGTTCAATTTTCATGATAAATAACAACATTGCTGTTTGATAGTACAGGTGTTTACCTTCACGTTAGTAGAGGTGTTTACATTTTACAGTGGTACTTTGATTTAGATACATCTGGTTGGTATTTATTCCAGTGTGCATTTAATACGCTTTCTGTTATTGTTTACACTAAATATGTGTTTGATATGAACCTTTTGGATCTGAGTTTAGCAAATGTAGGTCGCTCTTCATGGCCCACACTTCATTTCAATGTAGCGCCTTCCTAGTATGCCATTAGTTGGTTTGTCATGCTGAGTAGTCTTTTCCCTAAATGAATATAAATAGGCGTTGCGAAATGGCATGGCTGCAGAATGCTGAGATGGATTCCGAGATAGGAGACAGAAGTACTATCCATAAAAAGTAGGCTTACAGTCCCATGTGCTTCTTTTTCTGCACTTTTGAATGCTTGTAAGTTACTTAGTTTATACTTTATTGTTCGACTTGGGCCATCTCGAGACACAAGATGTAAATATTTTGAACGTATTATGCAGTTGATATTGCGTTTGCACTACTGAGTGCTTGTGGTGTGTAAATCAAAGTGCTTAATGGTGGACTCACACGTACAAAGGAAGCTTTGTGATTTTACTTAGTCACTCAACAATTGTGAGCTTGGCATTGATCATTTTAAGATAGCCCTAGTTGTGCTATTTTTGATATAGTAGTACTCTTGTATGCTCTTTATTTAATCTATTTACACCTTTTGTGTATTCTTTCCTTTTTCTTATCTTTTCACAGTGATTGTGTTTTTTGGTCAGATTGGCCAGGTGATGGCTCAATGAGTACCAATTGTTTCCTATATTGAATCACTCTTTTGTTGTTCTAGCCATTGGTGTATTTACCTCTTAGGATGAATCACGTGTTGGCTAGTTAGTGTGCAGAAGAAGCAACAGAAAATTGCGGAACATTTTATCCAAATAAAGAACATAAGAAGACTGAATTCAAAGCAAGTCAAAATGCATGAGATTTTTTTCATGAATAAATATATAAGTAGAAATATATGTACATTTATATATATTTATATACATAGATATATATAGATCTAAATTACCTACTGGCGGTCGCCAGTAGGTAGTTATAGTTAGGACCACGTTTCCATAGGAAAACCTCAACATTCTATTTTGAATAACTTTGGCGCCGGTCGACGAATCCTCGCGAATTTCTCAAAATAGGTGGGGCGCTACGCTCCGCTCCTACCCTGAAAGTCTCGGGGGGATCCGTCAAGCGGGGGCTGAGATAAAAGGGGGGTCCCAAAACGCGTTTTTCCCATGCATTTTTCCATAGGACCTTTAGAACGAGCTACAGCCCGAATGGCTGAACAGAATTACTCAAAATTTGGCAGAGAGGTAGTCCCTAGGTCAAGGAAGTGCCTTTTGTAGGTCTGGTGTAAATCTGTTCAGTATTTCCGGAGAAAATAGCATTTAAAAGCATATATATATATATATGCGCGCAGGGTGCGCGCACCGTGCGAGCACCGTGCGAGCACCCTAACGTGCGCGAGCGTAATTCTGATTGGTGGTTACATGTTAGTCAACGTTCGAATCGGTCGAAATCAGGAAGTGTCGGCCGCCATTTTGTTTGTTTTCAGTGCGAGAGTGAAAAAGGAAGGTGGCGAACGTGAAAAGGGGGCAGGGTAGAGAGTTCCTGACCCCCTAGCCTTTGTCAGGGGGTCCCTGAAGGACCCCGAAGGCAAAAAAAAAAATTTTTTTTTTTTAAAATCGCGGGGGTGCGCGCACAGTGCGCGCACCCTGAAAAACACAAAAAAAAAATTTTTTTTTTTGCAAAAAAAAAATAATAATTCGCAGGGTGAAAACCAAAAAAAAAAATAATAATAATTTTTAATACGTAGTTTATTGTAAAATAAATATATAAAAAATAATACATAAATAAATTAGCATTTAAAAAACCGTACAAATTCACTGAAAAAACCATAGGTTTCACACACGTTATAGTTAGGAATTAGCATTTAAAAAACCTTGCTAATTCACTGAAAAAACCATAGGTTTCACACATGTTATAGTTAGCTGGACATTTTACTGATAAAAAACCAATGAAATTCCCCCGTTATAGTTACTGTAGGCAACTATAACTCACGCGACCGTAATCCTCTGCTGATGACATATGTGTCTTTATGAAAAAAGAATATTTGTAATATATGTATAGCTAAAATTTAATGGAAGAAGACATGGGCAAATAAGTGTCTAAATAAAGTATTAGCATCAGCAGAGGATTACGGTCGCGTGAGTTATAGTTGCCTACAGTAACTATAACGGGGGAATTTCATTGGTTTTTTATCAGTAAAATGTCCAGCTAACTATAACATGTGTGAAACCTATGGTTTTTTCAGTGAATATATATATGTATATATATACATATATATATCTATCTGGAAAGCTCATTGTGAGCAGCCACTCACACTCCTATTGACGCCGGTGCCAGCAGCGGTCACAACTCAGTTAAATATATTTTTCAAAAGGAAGCATCATCCGGGACCTTCCAAATAACTTCCAGCGGCACACCAAAGGACGAGCACAAAGGCTTCGCCGAAACCCGTTGTTCTGTTTTGTGACACAATAAATTCCTTATTGTGCTTGTCTTTGGTGTGCCGCTGGAAGTTATTTGGGAGGTCCTGGATGGTGATTCCTTTAAAAATATATATATATATCTCTATATATCTTCTATATATATCTATACATCTATATATCTAAATATATATATATATATTTTCTTTTTTAAAATTATTTTTTATTCTTTTATGGTTCCTACAAATTGTTTTTATCTCTCACTTGACTAAAGATATTGTTGTTTGATGCTGTAATGAAGATATTGGTTTGTTAATTAGAAAAGTGTCTTTTTACTTCAGTGCCTTACTTATTTTGCCGTTTCAACTAACAATTGCTACTATTTGAGCAGAAAACACTGTGCTCCCCCTGATCATTAGATCAGTCACTTTTACAGTTTTTTATTTTATGATGACTTTTAAAGCAGTGCTGTTTTCCCATGTCTTTGTTTAGAACTGGTACAAGGATTTCTTAATGCTTTTGAGTTGACTTAATGGAGCTCCCCAAAAAATAACACTGAAAAGTAAAAGTTCTCAAAGAAGTTTTTTTAATGTGTGTTTGCCACAACCTATATTTGCAGATAGTTACATGGATTGGAATCCTTCAGCTACACTCTCGGAATGTTTTTTTTTGTCGGGGGATAATGTTGCCATTTACACAGAGTTGCACAGTTCTTGTCTTTATCATAATGCTGAGGCAGCAAAGGTCAGCTCTATCCCATCCATCTATTTTCCTGTCTTAACAAAACAGGACATCATAGAACTAATTCATTGATGTTTCATCGATGATTCTGCTGTAAAATCTTCACACTCTCACATAAATGTGTGAGGTCTTGTTTGGAGAAATACAAATAATAATACAGCTGATAAAACAAATACATCAAACGTTTATACAATTTCCAACTAAATTTGTAAAACTGCATATAAGAAGAAAAAACATGAATATTATTACAATTTTGTCATTGCAATTCATTGAGCAAACACTGGAGTTAAAACTTCAAAAAATATAACAGTGAATGAAAGGTGACTGATAGCCCTATTTTTGAAGGAGAAGGTGCCCACCCTATAACGGCAAGTTGTGCACCCAGCCAACCCTCAGTTCCTCTACCTCATTTAGAGTTGGACCAACCCTATGTTTAGGACAGTGGAGCCTCAGTTTGACTCAGTGGCCCTTCCTCGAAAGGGGGACCTGTTTTAAACATCGAAAGCATTGCTTTTTTAGAGTTAGTCTTCCATCAGAAAATTATCCAGCTTTGGCCCCCATGAAAAGAATGGTTGACCAGGTCAGGAAAAATGAATATTGGACTCCCTCCTCTGAGACAAAGTTCTCAATGATTCTCAATGCTTCAATGTAATGGATTGTTTCCTATTTCAGAAGCACACCCTTATATCTAAAAAAATTTAAAGAAGCAATCCAACTTGCATTTCAGATTTGATGGGCAGGAGAGAGCTCTTTCACCATGACAATCCCTACTAATATGGTGTGAATCACTAGCTGTGACAGAAGTGAGATCCTAAACAATATCAGCAGGTATGTAGGCCATTTGCCAGTGTATAAATGACTTTGTAATTGTCCTTCAGCGGTCCAATTTGGCCTAGCATCTAAAGGGACTGATCTGCAATTGCACATGGTTGGATGTGAACAGGATATTTTTCACAATCATAAACGTTGCCTTCACACTTAAAACTAATTTTCAAGTCAGAAATGGTTAGCAGAATGAAGTGCAAACATGCTCCCAAGTTGGCACCAGAAGAATAGACAAACATTTCAAAATCCATCCATCATTTCAGGCACCTAAATTCAACAATCAGACGGAAATTGGCCAGTCCACAAATAACATCATCAGTGTATAGAAGGTGGTTTGTTTTGTTCATGTATTCTACTTTTGAAATCTTAAAAATTATGCCACTCCCAAAATAGTCCAGCTAATTAATGGTGAAAGTATAGCCAGTGAATAAAGCATGAGTCAAATATGCTTTGCTTTTGATCTGTCAAGGAGTCCATAAAGAAATACCAATTAGGCCAAATCCTTGGACAAAGGGTTTGAGCTGGAGGATTGTAAACGTTTCTGGTTTAACTCCAAGGAGGCACAACGAAGCTCTTCTAAGTAGCATGCATGAAATATTTGTTCTCTTCGTCTCAACTTTTTCAGAGTAAAAGTGGGGTCTTCATGGCATCACAAGGTGTCTATGCATTATCACACTGGTCTTCTAACTCTTTCACATTGGGCCCCTCACCCAGTGAATCAGAAATCTTTCATTATAGTTTTATTAAATTGCCAATGTTTTAATATGTCTAGACTTATTTAAACACAGCAGTTACATTTTGGTACCATTTAAAAAATGCAAGAAAATACATGATTACTAAATAAAACTATTCTGGTCAGGCAGGCCTTACTAATGCTTGCATGTATTCACAGTGTAATTATTAGAAGTGGGGGTCGATCTTTTGAAGAACGCCTGGAGTCCTTTCCCTTTTGACACATACTCCTAGATAGGATATAAATAAGAAAAGAAGTTTGTGTTAGCCCATCATAGAGCTGCTCAGGTTTTTACAACTTAAAATAAAGCCCTGTTAATAGAATGACGTTTCTTTTGGCCAGAGCCTGGCACCCCCCTCATCCCCCCGGGATCACCCCCCCCAGTTTGAAGACCCCTGAATTATGCTATTGGTAGGGGCACATACACCAAACCGTAACTAGTTTTCTTTGTCCCCACTCCCACTTCCCAACAATGTGGTATCATTGAAATCATGTAAGACTTGCTTTAAGGAATCTAAAGCTTCACAGGGGGATTTTTACTAAATCAATAAATAGTGATAGACTTATTCAAACAGAAAGAGCACCTCCAGGGTCTGGTATCACTTTACTCTCAAACAATCCAGTACACCGGAAGAAGAAAGGTATTTTTACTTTTCTGTGATAAAATAGAATGCAGCAAAGTTCCACAGAGAGTTGAAAGAGAAGGGCCTCATGAGGAATGAACAAGCTGCCAATAAGCAGCATGCTTTCTGGCATGAAAAAGATGTTCAAAGATCGAAGTAGGAAAATGATTTCATGCAGTTAGTAGGGAGGTATTTTACTTATGTATCAGCATGAGGAGGCCCTGACATGTTTACATTCTTAACTACATTAAAATAGAAGAGAAGCTACCGATAATCTCTCCAAATGATTATACCTTATAGCCCACTGCAGAGGGCTATACCAGTTGTTAAATCCCATGTGGCTCTTTCATCTAACCAGGGAGAGGGCCTTAAACAACCTGTATTGCATGTGTCAGAAGGGCTATAAGGCTATTAGAACATCCCACACACTAAGGGCAGACTGTTCTAAATTAAAAAGTGAGAAAAATGAAGACAAGCTTAGGAATGTTGGAGCTTCAAGCCTACGTCAGCATTATCAGCCCAGTGCTACTCCATTATCATCAATGGCGCGCTCAACATTCCAGTGTTCTAATAGGGGTTATGGCCCTCACTCTGTGAGACCTGTAAATCCTGATTCAGCTGCAAACTGATGTTTGTGCTCAAAGCAAGATTGCAACCTGGTCGCAAATTTGCTACAGTGACATTTTTACCCTCACAATTTGCACCTGCCAAAACCGAGTTGGCATTGTTAGGGCAAACAGTACATATACTCAGTTTGTGCAATTTGGAAAGTTTGATGACATGCGCAGTTTGTTAGTTATTCTCCACTTGAAGATGCATCGATCAAAATGAGATGCAAACAGTGCAGCCAGTAAATGCAACTTTCTAGGAATGAGCCCCTTACAGTGCAGGACTAAGTCGATAGTTTTCATTCACCATGCTAAAACTGATACAATTATTTGACCTTGAGAATTCGGTTTTGATGTTACATATGACAGTTTTCACATTGCATTTTTATAAACTCAGTGATGTAATTGGACAAATCAAATGCTTGGTGTTTTGCACAGCAAGATTTAATTGTCCATTCTCTTGGCAACTTAGCACCTTTCCTTCCCGCTCACAGCAAAACAAGCCATTTGAAGTAGAATGTCAGTTTATATTTGCTGATCCTTTGGCCACTGCTGAGATAAATTGGGTTTCATCTGAATAAAATCCTGCAAAGGAATGAGCAGGCTTTTGAAATGCCTAGGATGAAGTGACATTTGAGAGACTGGGATAAGGTAAAGCTTACTTTTCAGCCCTTCTCGACATTCGTAAGAGGCTTGCACTGGCATCAGGGGAGCCTTTGCTTGTGTGAGTTTGAATCGCATGATATATGTACATGGCCCCCTGTGTGTGCCATTTCATCATTTCTCACAATATATAAAACGGAGTCTGAATGACATCTTGAAAGGGGCAAAGTGCAGTCAAATATGAAACAGTCTGAAGCGGCTTTGAATAAATATGTTTTTTTGTGGTTTCTTAAATTTGCAAGCAAATGTGATGAAAGACAAGCCACTTTAAAATAGAATAAGCAATCTAAAGCCTCGCGTTTCATTTATTTTAATTACTTTAGAGCATTATTATGCAGTTTATAATTAAGATCTGCTCAAGTCCGTTTACTTTCTAATAAATTCCGCTTTTTACTTTACAAAGATTGAATCAGTTAGTTTAAATCAGCAGATCATTTTCTTTGATATATCTGTGTAAACATGTGATGATCCTTTTTCCATTTCGCTTCTGTCAATGCATCATTAAGTACCCTCTAAAACAGTTATCCCTAACCCCAATCTCCGCCACCTTATAAATGTCCATATTGCAATGGCATACCAGCAGGGTACACTCGCTTCCTCAAAATAGGGTCGGCCACACATTATATTCTATTTATATTAGACAACCACAAAGCAATAGGAAGTGGGAGAGAGTGGGTGTGCTGTGTCCTCTGCATGTCCCCACCTCCCCCCATTAAACCTCATTAAACCATATGAGATGTACATATTCTATTTTTAATTTCGTAGCAAATCCCATGGATTTAACGTAGATAATTAAAATATTAATATTTAGGAACGGAGTCATGCAAATATACTGTAATGATGATTAACGAGATATATATATGTAAGCAGTTCTTTATTGGCAACCTCGTACAGGCAAAGAGATGTACACACGTCCACAGCTACACTCCAACTGCTCACCCCGTGTTCCACCCACCACCACGAGAACATAGAACAAAGAACACTCATTCCTCATAACTCTATTAAAGAGACATCACTACATATACCTTACCATACCTGTCACTTAAGCAGCAGAAATGCATCGTAAAAGCTGATGGGGCTTTGCACCATCAGTTCTATTAAAGGTAGACCAGACTTCACAGAATGTCCATGATGTGCCTACGAATGAAGAAACTGTTTTATAACATCAGTTAGATGAATGGTGTATACCTTGTGGCACAGCCCATAGTGTGTATGCAATTACTTATTTTTGTTGTTAAGTACATATTTTTTGTGAGTTGTCTGCAAAGTGAATCATGTCACGCAGCGCTTTATTTTGGGGGTTCAGGGAATCATTGTATTGATAGTGTCATTCAATATTTAGCTATTTTTTCACTTACCAAGGCTATTTGTGCATGACATCCCACAAACTGTTGTTCAAACTGAATTAAACATTTTGTAGTTACTCGTAATTTTTCTACTAATTTGAAAAGAAAATATTTTTCCCTGTCAGTAATATGACGTCATTGACACCTTTTACCCTGGATACCCTCGCGGGTCAATAGCCAGACTCTACAAATCGAGTGTGATTGATTGATTGATTTTAATCTCCATTTAAGTCCTTGCAGGTGAACCTTGAAGTAATGTTTTGCACACTTTAAATTGATGCTCTGCTACTGATCTTAGATGTTTGTAATCGATTGAATGTGCCCCAGCAGTGAACCGAGTGAGCTCTTTGGTGTCTGTCCTATTCTCTAGAGAAGTGTGATTTTGTTTTATTTGTTCAGATTTTTGGCTTCAGTTATTTTTGTCAGCATCAGCCATTGAACTTCTATTCAAGTTTATGAGTGATGTCACAGTTAAGAAAAAGAGAGGGGTCGCTTTACTCTTGGCATTGCCACAGCGCTAATGAAAGACACTCAGATGCCAAAATATAGCATTTTCTCAGGGATTTCCGTGGAAGAATGTTCACATTGTTCTCATCTACTCAGATGCCTCGGTGCAGAACCACATGGCTCGCCATGCACATTGATCTGCATTTTTTTTTACCTCTTAGAATTAAATATGCGTTGTTATATCTTGTTGTATGGGCAGTTAGTTTCATAATATTTGGTAGGACACAGAAAAACCTCGAAAACAGGATTTGTATTTTGTTTCTCAGATACTTAATTTTTAAAGTGGTGCTTGATTTGTAAAAGAATAATTGCTGGATTCCAAACTTTTTTTCATAAGCCTGCCGCTGATACAGCTGAACATTGTGATTGTGAAATACCAAGACTGTCTAGTCTTGATTCCACATTATGTTTCTTTCATCCACTACCACACTCGCTACCGCTTTATCTAACTCCTGCAGGTTTTCTCTCATCCCTTCATTCTTCCTTTGTCAATGTTTCCCTGCTTTAATCCTTTTCCTTCTTTCCCTGTTTTCTGTCTTTTACTCTGTTGTTCCAGGTCAAAGTCTGATTATGAAAAATATGTTCTGGTCCCCAACAATGAGTGTCAATGGGCCGCACCTGCAACCACTGGCTTGATTAAAACACTTTTTCAGAGGTTAAAAATTGTTAGAGTTCTAAAACCACTGTACTACTCCTGTCCTTAATTGCAACTTCTCGTTTAGAAAAGTCCTTGAATCGGCTACTACCCAAAAAGATATGAATGGTATATGGGACAAGAAGATGCTGAAGACATCAGATGGGGAAGACTGTAGTTCTTAGAGTTAATTGGCACTACACAGCTGGAAGTTACTGCTCTGTACCTCCTTGTTGACCTGGCCCTTTTTGTAGGGTTATCCCCAAACTTTTCGCCTTCCTCCTCCTATGTCTGCTGAAATCATTTTTGAGAACGTTCACATACAAAGGGGTTGGGTTTTTTGATCAGCTGGGTTGGGCCACTTATATATTGTATTTCAACAAATACCCAGATTGGTAATCATTTCATCAGATCAGCTTTTTTGAAAGCTCAAGTAATTTTATTAGCTTAACCCCTTCCCCGCTCATGACGGAACCGTTCCGTCATGAGCCACGGTTGCCGTGTGCTCATGACGGAACGGTTCCGTCATGACAATCCTGTTGGCGGCCGCTCCGCCTGCGCGGCGCTGTTTCCCCGCCTGTGCGGGGCGACAACGCAAATGGGCGGAGTCATGACGGAACCGTTCCGTCATGAGCACAGCTCAACTGTGGCTCATGACGGAGCGGCTCCGTCATGAGCACAGGCCCACCGCGCTGCCCCCCTGCCCCCCCCAGCGCTGCAGCAGAATGTCCGCGGCAGCGAAGGGGTTAACCGTATTTTTTTATTTAAAGTGTTATGGTATTTTAAAACATTAAATAAACACATGAAACATATCCTTTGGGCAACAGTTAAATGTAAGACACATTATTTACGGCCCTTCTGAAAAAGTTACGCAGACTTTTTCTGACTCACAGGAAGGAAAAAAAATTCTAGGCTAAATGCATAAAACAAAACAAACATGTAGCAAGAATTAATTAGTGATGAACCAGTCTTTTGATTGTAAAGAGCTGGAGTTTCTATTATTAGTCTCTTTGTCTGGGTGAAATACTGAAACTCCTATTTGAAAATCCATGTGCCCCAAACAGAGGTCTCTGGGGGAAGGGGCCCTGCTATGGGCCCCCAAATTCCGTTTCCGACAGCCAATCTATGTCGGACAGACCAATTCAGAAAGGCTCTCCGACTCCTACATCATCAGTCGGAAATGCAGTCCGTATACCTGTACGAGTCAGCTCTGACCGCAGGCCATTCAGAAGCGAGTCTGAACCGAGTTTGGAAAGTCCGAACGGTTTACGACTATCGTAATCGGTCGGTCGGATGAGTTTCTGAGTCGGACAAACTGAATGCCATTCGGAGCCTTTCACCGACATCTTAATGAGGCCCTTAGTTGTGACATATTACCTGTCCTTCTCTGTGATTGCACTCAATTGATCCATGCCACCTGGTGCAATGGCTTACTGGTTTCCCAAGCCTGACTTTGTGTCTGCCATCATTCTATGTGTTCAAGAATAAAGATCGAAACAAATCATTGGTTTTTGAGACTTTAAATGGTTTATGGTTTACTCTTTTTAGTTATCTTCCCAGAGCACATTTTACTTACTATTTCATTAAAAGCTCTGCATATTTTCAGTATTAACTTCCTCCTTTTCACTGGCTCCTGCACTTAATCTGTAATAATAATAATGTTATTTTGGTGTTTCAAATTTATGAGACTGCATTCTTGATTTTGTCTGCACCAATATTTTGGGTTTGGACATCTGCCTTTGTCGGTCCAAAAGTAGGAAATGTTTAAGTAATATTACCATACTTCTCTGAACTCTGTGTCTCTAATTCTTTCGCTAACTGTGACATGCTATTTATGTATTACTGTGAAGTCTTTCTCGTCTCTAATCTGTATGAGGGCTCTCATCAGCAAGTAGCTTCTAAAACATGTTAGATTGTATCGCACACCATACTCATGTTTAATCTATTGCCAATACAATATTTTAAGACACAGTTCTCGATTTCCCATTTATTTATTTGAAAGGTTTTATATAGCGCTAGCTAGACCCGGAGGTATCAGAGCGCTTTACATGAGTATCAGCCCATAGTTGTAGGTTACATTGTTACAAGGATTACACAGTATCAGATCAAAGCTACATAGTTACATGATAGGTCGAGAAAAATAATAAGGACATATTCGTAAGGGAAAAAGCAAGCAAGGGGAGAGATTCAGGGGAGAGGGGGTATGAGCAGGGGAAGTAGACAAAGAATGAAGGAGGGAAAGAGGAGGGGGAGAGACAAAGCATATAAGAGGAGGGGGAGGGTGACGGGGGCACAAACTGGTAGACGAGTAAAAGCTGCGTCCAAAGTCCAGTAAGCTGTGGTCCCAGGGGAAGTGGTATCATGCCCACATCTCCGTTGCGAGAGGCTTCCTTTACGCAGTGGACTCTCTCAAAGGGGACTCTGAGACTCCAAGGCCTACCTACTGGATCCTTCCCCAACAAGGGGAGAGGGAGTGATTTGGCAAGGGGCGCCATACTATAACTCAACTGTGAGTGGCTCCCTTGGCACTGTGGACTCTCTCAGAGGGGTCACTGAGACTCCAGAGTGTAAATATTGGATCTTTCCCCAATAAGGGGAGAAGGAGTGCTAAGTCAAAGGGCACAAGGGACAGGGAGGAAAGTGAGACAGTGTGAAGGACGGAAAAAGCAAGAAAGAGGACAAAAGGTGTTAAGGAGAGAAAGAATAAGAACCACACATATATATATTCGCAAAACTGTTTTTGATGAGGATTAGCTGTGAGTTACTACTTTTTACTAGGTAAGTGCCCTTCAATTTCAGGTACTTTACAACAGTTTCAAGCTTTATTAGAGTTTCCGTTGCCCAAAAGGGTATTATTTCTCGTATTTATATATTTCCCTCATATTCATTGCCTGATTTTGACTGCGAGAGAGTGTCACTCATAGTCGTTGAATGTCACTCACAATTACACCGAAACTATGAAAATATCACACATAAGTAATCCGAAACCTTGGCAGCTATGACCTGGGGGGTCCTATGCCAAAGCGTGGTGCCGTGGGCTTCTGCTGTGGCAATGTCATCAGTGGGGGGCACCTCCTCTGCAGGCTCCCTGGTAGGCCCCCGATAAAAGCCTTATGCTCAGTGGGTGTTGAGACACGGCCGCGTCAGTTTTATGGATAGCGCTCCGACCCTAGTGTGGCATCACCGCTTGTACGTCTGTGGGCGCCATTTTGAAGGGGGATGGTGTTTACCGGTTGAGAGTGCACTGTGTCGGTAGAGTCGAGTCTGTGTGGCATCCTTGGGGCTGCATTCTGGTCAGGTGAGGCACTGGGTCATACATGCCAAGTCTTTGCAGCAGGGTGCGAGGTTGCAGTTTGTGAGCTGGGAAGAGTCTTTCACCGGCGGTTATGGTCAAAGCCAGGCCACCATCTTAGGGTCAGGCGGGGCACGTGTTATTAATCGTAGTTATATTATTCAGCTCTCGCTCGCCAGGTAGCCAACACTTGGGGGTCTGTCTCAATTGGCAGGGATCTCGGTGTTCTCCGGTCCCCTCTCTCGTCTTTCTCATGTAGCCTTTTTAAAAAACTTTAAAATGTTCTTTTGCATTTACTGCGATTTTCACTACCACTTCATTGGATCTAGGCGTGGTACATAATGCGCCGCGTTGCCATTCAAATATTATTCAGCCCTCGCTCGCCAGGTAGCCAACACTTGGGGGTCTGTCTCAATTGGCAGGGATATCGGTGTTCTCCGGTCCCCTCTGGCGTCTTTCCCATGTAGCCTTTTAAAAAACTTTCAAATGTTCTTTTGAATTTACTGCGATTTTCACTACCACTTCATTGGATCTAGGCGTGGTACAAAATGCCCCGCGTTGCCATTCAAATATTATTCAGCCCTCGCTCGACAGGTAGCCAACACTTGGGGGTCTGTCTCAATTGGCAAGGATCTCGGTGTTCTCCGGTCCCCTCTCTCGTCTTTCCCATGTAGCCTTTTTAAAAAACTTTAAAATGTTCTTTTGCATTTACTGCGATTTTCACTACCACTTCATTGGATCTAGGGGTGGTACACAATGCCCCGCGTTGCCATTCAAATATTATTCAGCCCTCGCTCGCCAGGTAGCCAACACTTGGGGGTCTGTCTCAATTGGCAGGGATATCGGTGTTCTCCGGTCCCCTCTCGCGTCTTTCCCATGTAGCCTTTTAAAAAACTTTCAAATGCTCTTTTGCATTTACTGCGATTTTCACTACGACTTCATTGGATCTAGGCGTGGTACAAAATGCCCGCGTTGCCATTCAAATATTATTCAGCCCTCGCTCGACAGGTAGCCAACACTTAGGGGTCTGTCTCAATTGACAGGGATCTCGGTGTTCTCCGGTCCCCTCTCGCGTCTTTCCCATGTAGCCTTTTAAAAAACTTTCAAATGTTCTTTTGCATTTACTGCGATTTTCACTACCACATTGAATCTAGGCGTGGTACACAATGCCCCGCGTTGCCATTCAAATAAAACTTAAAAATATTCATTCACATTTGCTGTGCTTGTTAGTTCACTTTGCAGTATCAAACTCAGTTTTTGAATTGTGCACATACCATGTTGCTACTGGCTCCTCGGGCGTTTCTGTGGACTACGTTGATTGTTTCTGACTGCTTATAGCTGCAGACATTGCTTGCTAGGCTGATGGCATTGAGTACCTATCTAAGACCAATAGCATGTTGGTTGATGTACCGTCTTCCCTTTGTGCTAATAATGGTGTATTAAGAATAGTTCTTGGTGCACCTTGGATTGCCTTTGTATCGATTTTCTGGTAAATGTGTTAAGGGAGTTTTGGGGAAGCACTTACTGAACTTCTACTCGCCCACTTGATTAACCCGGCCATATCTTCATCAGCTGTTATTGTAGAGCTTGCCCACGTGTGTTATGTTTATTTTCTTCCTATGTTATGAATTTGTTATTATTACCTGAGAATGCCCCTGGCACCTCTCCAAGTTTGATGTACCTGTAAATAAGATCACTAAAAATCTTCCCTTCAAACGTGGCTGGCAAATGTCAACACATAATGTGGCACACTGTTATGTTTGGTTATTACTACATGCTACAATTTATGTATGGCATTTTAAATGGGGGGATTCTATTGTGTGTTCTAACGTTGCTATGGGGAGCATCATTGTGGTGTTCCTTGCCTGGCAGATGTATGCTGGCTGCTGAGGGGATACCAACGCTATTCCTATGCTCTTAATAAAACATCTACAACTTGGAACAACATTTATGTTTGATGACTGGATTATTGAACTACAACAAATGGCGACGATTATTGAAGGAGCCAGCAAGTAGGAAGTATAAGAAGTAGATGCAAGAGCAGAGAGGAAGTAGCAGCTTGGTGAAAAGGACCCACAAAGGTGTTTAGGAATCAACCTAACACAGGAAAAAAAAAAGGAGGAGCGAAAGGACAGTGAAGATTGTCTTTAAAGGAAGGAAACAGTGGCTGTTGATGAAATAATAGTTCAATTGCCTGTAACCCGAATGAACACTTTGTGGAAAAATCGTTAAACTGAAGGAAAAGACTGCACTTTGTGGAAAAAATCGTCAGAGTCATTATTGACACTGGAATTAGGAAGAGTAACAAGGAAGAAGAAGGGTGATATGGCAAATTTGTGAAATCGGCGAAATCGGCGACAGTATTGAACGGTGAAGGCAACTGTTACCTTTTTGTACAATAACAACTTCACGCGATCACTTCGTGACGTCTGCCATTGTTGAACTTTCATCGCGTGATTCCTCCACGATCTTCACGAACAAAGCCGACCAACCTACGAAGATCGAGCGTATGTACAGTGAGAGCGGGTGAACGTGATCGACGGTAGCGTGTTGACGATCGACGGTAGCGTCTTGATGTTAAGACGTGATTGACGCATGCGTGGTGATGCAAACGGCGGCTGGTTGGTTAAGGCATGAGGTTGCCGTGGTAACCAACGCAAGCGCAAGGAAATAGACAGATCGTTGCGGTTTCAATTGAAGCATACACCTACATTCAACGCGGTGGAGTGAGGCGGACTACTGTTTCGAGCGGTAGAATTCCTATAGTGAAATACATGAATTGTTTCACACTTTGAGACTATTGACTGTATGCCTGTTGCTATAACGCATAGAATTAACTGTAAAGACTATTTAATAAGATAGAGTGCTGTTGCTTGTTCTAAGTTCATCTGGGGTTTTTTTTTTTTTTTGTTTTAAAAAAAAAAAAAAAGGGGGAAAGCAGCTATTGAAGTATGGAAAGCATTAATGTGATCGCTCCACCTTTATTTCTCCAACAACCTGGTGATCCTCCCATAGAGTGGGAAGAATGGATAGAGATATTTGAAAACTATATTGAGGCTTTGGATGGTAAAGACTTCAGTGCCTCAAGAAAAAAAGCGTTATTACTAAGTACACTAGGAAAGGAGGGGCAACATGCATTTAAATTTTTACCAGCTGGTGTGGACGTGGAAGGAAGGGCTATAGCAAATGTTTATTTAGAGGCAAAAGAGAGGTTAAGGAAACAATATGCCAAAGAAAGAAACATAGTGATGTGTAGGCATAAATTCTACACACAACCACAGAGACAGGATGAAACCATTGATCAATTTGTAACACGTTTGCCTGAATTATCTCTAGATTGTCAGTTTGGAAATATGAGAGAAGAGATGATTAGAGATCAATTTATCGTACAATGCTGTAACAAAAAAATGCAGGAAAGATTATGGGCTGCAAAGAACCCTACATTCACGAATGCTATTGATATTGCTAAGGTGGTGGAGCAATCGGAATCATGTGTGAAAGAATTAGAGAAGAAAAAAGAGAGTACCACAGCTGTAACGTGCATAAGTAAAGATGATGTAGCAGCGCTGAGTACTAGCAAAAATAGTGAAAGCAATGAAAAGAAGGGAGTATCTGGGAAGAGGTATAGCAATAACACTGGCACTAATGTGGATAATAATAAGACACATGAGAAGATGTGTACCAGGTGTGGTAGTACATACCACACAAGTGACTATAAGAGGTGTTATGCCATTGACAAGGAGTGCAAAAAATGTGGTCGAAAAGGTCATTTTTACAAGATGTGTAAAACATACAAACCCAAAATATCGGTAGTACAAAGCGAGGTGGGAAATATAACAGCATTATGTGAGGTGGAAGGTGTCAATAAAATTTTGTGTGTAGATGATGAGAATATAGCAGATCCAGTTGGAAGGAGGGTAAGACCCAAGGCCACGTTTGTTATATATGGGAAAGAGGTGGAATTAATGGTTGATTCGGGATCATTTTGGACAATCATTCCTCGTATTTTGTTTGAACAGCATTGGCCGAACCAAGAGTTACTTCCTAAGGATATTAATCCAGGAGGATATCAAGGGGAGAAAATAGATATCATAGGATATATGTTTGTGGACATCAATTTTCAGGATAGATGCATAAAAGGAAAGGTGTATGTAGCACACAGTGGACCACCAATATTGGGATGGGTACACCAATACGATCTACACATAATTATTAACCCAAGGGCTGTAAACCAGGTGATGGTGGTTGATGAAATTACAACAGACACAATCATAGAGGGAATGAGTAATGTGTTTTCAGATGATATAGGCGAACTCAAGGGTTATGTTCATAAGATTATACTTAAACCTAATGCAATACCAATGCAACACAAAGTCAGAAAAGTTCCTATCATTGCTCGGGAGGAGGTCAAGCGAATGTTGTGTGAAATGGTGGAACAAGGTATAATAGAACAAATTGAGACGTCAAGTTGGATTTCACCTGTTGTAATCACGGGCAAACCTGATGGTAGTTACAGGTTCTGTGTGGACTTGCGCACACTCAATCAAAACATTGTAGTTGATAACTATCCATTTCCAAACATAAATGAACTCATTCTAATGTTAAAAGGGGGAAAATATTTTTCAAAACTTGACCTACGCAGTGCGTATCATCAGATTAAATTGCGTACAGAGTCAAAGCCACTTACAGCATTCATTACTACGGAGGGCATATTTCAATTTGCAAGAATGCCTTTCGGTTTGGCGTCTGCGGCCGGGGTGTTCCAACGCATGATGGGGGCGGTTTTGAAAGATATAAGGAACGTTGTTTATTTCCAAGATGATGTTTTGGTATTTGGGGATACAAAGGAACGTCATGATCTGGTTTTAAAAGAAGTGTTATCAAAAATGGATAATGCTGGTTTGACACTTAAAAAAGAGAAATGTAAATTTGTGGTAGAAGAGGTAGAGTATCTAGGGTATACTTTATCCAGTGAAGGGGTGAAACCAAAACGAGACTTATTGGGGGCGATAAGAAAGGCTCCATCACCCACAGACAAAGATAAACTTAGATCATTTTTAGGGCTCATAGAGTACTATGCAAAATTCGTGCACAATTTTGCGGAAAAAACAGAAAGAATTAAAATACTTCTTAGGAAGGGGGTAAAATTTGTGTGGGACTTGGAACAACAAGAGACTTTTGAGAAGATCAAGAAGGAAATTTGCGAGGCAGGAATTTTGACCCCATTTGACACCAGGTTGAGGTCGATCCTTACTGTAGATGCTAGTGCAGTAGGTATAGGTGCTGTGTTGGCACAAGTCCATACGTCTGGTCCCAAGACTGTAGCATTTGCTTCAAGGACGCTTACTGACTCTGAAAGGAATTACTCTGTAATTGAAAGAGAAGCTCTGGCGGCAGCATGGGGAGCAGAATATTTTCGCACGTATTTGTGGGGTTTTCATTTTACCTTACAGACTGATCACAAACCTTTAGTGAAGATCTTGTCCCCTGGTGGGGCAGGGAAAGGGTCAGCAAGGTTGGCCAGAATGGCTGCACGTTTACAAGAGTATGTGTACAAGGTTGAATATATTGCGGGTTGGAGAAATAGTTAAGCTGATGGGTTATCTAGACTTCCACTACCGTGGGATGAGATAGACAAAGCAAAGGTGGAGGCATTTCAATGCGAAGGTGCGGTTGCAGCAGTGGATGAGTTAGAAGAAATGTGTGGCAGAGCGATTGATAAGGACCGATGGAATGCAAGTATGTTAAAGGATGAGGTACTTCAGGCGGTTAAGGAGCTAATTGTCAAAGGGAGCAGAAGGGAGAGTACCCTTCCGATGGGTGTGAGACCTTTATTGAAGGTTTTGGAGGAATTGTCCATATTTGATAAGGAGGGGAACATTATCATGAAAGATGATAAATTTATTCCTCCACAAGAATTGAGGTTTGCTTTGTTTAAGTTGGCTCATGAGGGTCATATGGGTCAGACACTCACAAAGAAAAGGTTAAGGGAGCACTTTTGGTGGCCTGCAATGGACCAACAAGTGTCTGATTGGGTTGAGAGGTGTGGTGAGTGTATGGAAAGTGAGAAAAGGTTGAGAGTAGGTAACCAATGTGATTTTGGCAAAATTGTGGTTCCTGATCTACCTTGGCATACTATATGCTTAGACTTTATTGGCCAATTGGTTGGGTTAGGGCTAGAATTGAGGTTTGGAGTGGTTGTAATTGATGTGATGTCAAAGTGGTTGAGTGTAGAATTTGTAAAAGAAATTACCACAAGTAGTACTATGAAGGTATTGGCTAATATTTTTAGGGAGGAAGGATACCCGGTAAAGTTAATCACTGACAATGGCACACAGCTAACTTCTGCAGAAATGACATCTTATTTGAAATCGTGTAGGATTGTGCACACAAGAACATCTTTCTATAACCCACAGGGGAATGGTGTGGTGGAAAGGGCCAATCGCATGGTGAAGGGGGTCATCCAAATGGCTATAGTAAATAGGAGGGATGTGAAGGCTATGGTTAATGATTTGGTGTGGGCGTATCGTACAACAGCAAACACTATGTCTGGGAAAGTTCCGTTTGTTGTTATGAGAGGACGTACTGCTAGTACCAAATTAATCCCAGCATGGATGAAGGAGTGTATGGGTTTGGCCAATTTGGATTATGATAAAATAAAGGATGATAAGTCATTTCCACTTGGAACATCTATTAAACCCAATGATTGGGTTAAAGTTAAACCAGGACGCATAGGGGCTGGTTTTACAAAATTTTGCGGCCCGTATAAGGTGAGAAATGTGCATAGTAGGCATGTCACATTATACAATGGGGAGAATTGGAATTTGAGAAGGGTTGCTTTATACAAAAAAAATTCAGGTTTGGACAGAGAGGTGGAGTGTAGACAAGATAGTGATCTTAATCCATATCTTCTTATCAGTGATGGTGAGATGTGTAATAGAAAATCTTCCGTGGTCACAGGAGATCATGGTGATAATATCAATAATAGAGCTGCTTTACAGAGATCCAGGTGTCCACCTAGGTACTTACAAGATTATTTATGTGGGGATAAATAGGCATGAGTTTTGGATTATGTATGTGGAAATAAATAGACACGAGTTTGTTTTGTTGAAGTGCTAATGCACTTTATTGTTATAAATATAAATAGGTTAAGGGAAGAGGATATGTTATGTTTGGTTATTACTACATGCTACAATTTATGTATGGCACTTTAAATGGGGGGATTCTATTGTGTGTTCTAACGTTGCTATGGGGAGCATCATTGTGGTGTTCCTTACCTGGCAGATGTATGCTGGCTGCTGAGGGGATACCAACGCTATTCCTATGCTCTTAATAAAACATCTACAACTTGGAACAACATCTATGTTTGATGACTGGATTATTGAACTACAACACACACCTCACAGCTGACCAATTGGACACTTTGAGGGAATATGGAATAGGTGGGGGTCATCATATTTTCAAATATTTTGGATCCATGCCAGAGTTTCTGAATGCCACATAGGCAATTTTTTAAATGGGCTGGTACTATCAGGTACTGAGTAACGCCACTTTTTATTTTTAGAGTGAGTACCTGCACTTCTCAGCAGAAGTGCAATACGTTTGATTAGAGAGTACCTACACTTCTCAGAAACAAGCAGGTACTTAGGTTTAAGGTACCTGCATTACTATTTTTCCATTTTAAGCACCGCACATAGGGAAAAAAGTATGCAGTTTGGCGCCGCAAGCCATTTTGCAGCACACAGCGGTGTTATTTTAAAAGCACAGGGATGCGTTGTATTAACAACAAAAGGATGCATCTGGATGCTTTTCTGCGCTAGGGCACAATTGGCTGCCATGCGCCTGTGCAGGCACCTTTGTGTCATGTTGCAAAGGTGCCTGTATTGCGGGAATGATTGCTTTGGTGCAGGAAAGGACACCTTCCTGCACAAAAACAATCATTGATGACATTTTCTTCGCAGCATGCATAGAATGAGGTAAAAATAAAGAAAAGTACTTCTCCGGATTGCACCACCGGATTCTGATGCATTCCCAATTTACAAAACTTTGTTAATCTGTGAATGTGTCAGGTTTTATGGCTGTTGTGTGGGAACACCCACAGCAACACCCGTGGAATGCCCTTTTATGCAGAGTAATGCGTGAAAGGGGCTCATATTTTCAAGTATGGGCAGGCACACTGCGCCACCAGTGCATCAAACACAAGTGACACATCAGCGGCGCAATGCCCTTGTAAATGAGGCACAACGAATGGGAATAGTGCTTATTATGTAGCTATGTATAGGTATGCCGAAAACCTCGCTCTCCTGTACGTATGAAGAACCAATGTTATATTAATCTGCTCCTTATAGTACTGCTTTCCCACGTTAGGTGAATGTTATGCATTGAGTTACATTTACTTTGTTACGTTATAGTGCGAACATTTGAGTTTAGTTTTCAAGACAGTCAATGCTGCTGCTGGCTTTCGGAACAGATCGATTGTTGAATGCACTTTGGCTCTTGGTAACCAACAGCATTTTATGAACAGTTCCAAAAACACGCTTGACATTGAACATCTAATAAGGCACAGGCCAGAAATAGTGTCATATTTCCGCCCTTGAAACATATTTTATTCATGGCTCCCGTTATTACAAACTCTTGAAAGAGGTACAGTTGCACCCTCAGAGCATCACCTTTGGAATGATAATGTATGCTTTGTGCATCTGAACCAACCTTTGAAACCAGCATCTTGTTCCAAGGTCACCTCACACCGTGAAGGTCGTGTGTCAATATGAATTGCTTTTGATTTTTTTAAAGTCTGTAATTAAGACTGATGCATACCCACATTATTGTACTTGTTTTATTTATTGTGTCTACTATACCACTGTATATTTTTTTTACACATTTTCGTTGAAGTATAATCCATTCTCTTACAATGTTTTCATGCCGTGATAAGATGCACCCCTATTTTCTAATCATGTATCTATATAACATTTGTGAACTCAGTCTGTTTATATTGTTCATTATTTATCCTCTCTCATTCAGCATTCATGTTTTCTCCAGTAAAAGGTGTACTCTCAGTCATGTCACCTGTAATTTGTTGCCTAACGACCCTCTGGTTCCAGTCCACCGTATAGAAGCCAGTTTATAAATACAATTAATATTTAGTACTTGCTGTAAATAATTGTGCATTGTGAATATAAATCTGATAATATGTCACTATGGTAGTAAAAAGGTAATTCATGATATTGGAGATCATTTCTGTGCCCTACAATGTATGGTGGCCTAGTTCTCGGGAATCACTGTTTTAATGTGTTTGTTTCGAGCCATGACAGTTATTAACAGTGACATATTAAATGGCAATGAAATGAGTGAGGGGATATTACATTTTACAGATATATTTTTGAACAAGTAGATTAAGTGCCTCTCCCCACTAGTACATGTTGGTGTGTGTGCAGAAGTACACGTGAGCTCTTGGGAAGGATGCTTACAGGATTCCGGAATCAGCATGTATGTGAAATTATCAACCATAGGTCCTCTAGAGTGAAGCTGTCGATTTAGAAAATAATAATTCAGATTACAAATTAAAAAACAATCTGGAAAATGAGTTTGTATGCTGTCATATCTGCTCATATCAACAGCATTTTTTCCATTTATGGACTGTGCCTGTCTCACTCTCAAAATGAAAACGTGATGCTATAAGTGGCTTGAAGCAACTAGGAGACTAAAAGAAACTTGTCAGACATGAGTGATGGCATAATACCCTCTTTCTCTGTAGCGGTTGACACCAAAGTGCCAAAGGACACAAAGCTGTCAGCCTAGCTCCTAATGTGCCATCTACAGCTAAAATGGAAATGGTGTGATTGACAGGACGTAAAGTTGGATGCACTCTTCTAAATACATTGCATTTATGAAATCAAGTTCATGGATTTAGTTTCAGGTTAATGCAGACTATTGGATGCCATATGCCACAAATGTGAATCAATGAGCAATCCACAGTTACTCAACGGCCTTATTTGAGCAGAGGAGACAAATGTCTAGAAAGTGTACTTCATCTGATATCATCGTGTGCATATACAAGTAATAAACAACATAAATTTGGTAAGAAGTTCTATAAATACTAATAATTGTTAATATTTATAGTAGGAATAGTATGTACTGAATACATGGCTTTCTTTATTTTATTGTAAATCAGGACAGATGTAAAGGTTCAAATGGGTCTACATTAGTTACAATGTGGCCAATGTACAAAGAAAGTGGTAAACCTGCACCAGTGAAAATATGCCTAAGCCCGGTTACAGATTTTCAACTTTTTGCAATTTACATACATTCTTGTTAGGACGGCAGTTTTTCAGATGTAGTGCTATGAATCTCATGTATCTCCCTTTGACAAGGCTGTACATAAAAAGGGGCCAGAAGACATCAATAAAATGTTTCATAGATACTGCCCTGGTAGGGTTCTTAGATCTGCAAATAAGAACCAGGTTGTTGTTCGCAGGACTAGAAGAGCCAGGTGGGGGGGGAGGGCATTCACCCTGATTGGGGCAAATCTGTGGAATTCCCTTCCTTCCACTATTTCCTCTTTGGAATCCCATCTGGTTTTCCGGAAGTCTTTGAAAACCTGACTTTTCACCTGTCCGCCTGCTGGGTCTAATGTGAATTGTTAGCGTCTTCATCGTCTGATATCTCCTCTGTCGATCCAGTTCCGTAGCGCCTTGATCCCTTGGGCTAAGTCTGCGCTTTACAAAACTTATATTCATTCATTCATTCAATTTCCCTTGTGCATAATGTTATTAGCAGAAAATTAAGCACCGGGCAAAGGAGTCAGCTGTCCAAAAGCACAATCATTTTTTTTGTCCCTGCAGGGAAACCATTTCTTCCCAAGGAGAAAGCCCTTGCCCTACACTCCATCAAAGATGAGGGTGAACCTTTCCATGTCCCATTCTGGAATGGGAGATGCTCCAGCTACAGGCTAGAAGGAATCATTGACCATTGCCAGGGAGGATAAGAAGTGGATTGGGGTTTGGGAATGCCCACAAATAACTGAGATTGAGGCCATTAATCACTACCACCATGCACATGTCCTGAGATACACAACAAAACATCCCAACAGTACCAGCATTTAAAGAAATCAGATGGGCAGAATGAAGGTTCTCTCTTGATGAAGAAGGGATGTAAAATACACTTCTTTGCTTCTCAAATTAAACAGGGGTCTACTGTTATTTTAGAAAACAAATCCACAACGTCTACTTTTAGTTTTCTCTGTGCTCTTTTCTCCTAGTAATGGTTGCTTGCTTTCATATGTTTTCATCTATCTTTCTATCTATCTATCTATCTATCTATCTATCTATCTATCTATCTATCTATCTATCTATCTATCTATCTATCTATCTATCTATCTATCTATCTATCTATCTATCTATCTATCTATCTATCTATCTATCTATCTATCTGTCTGTCTGTCTATCTGTCTGTCTGTCTGTCTGTCTGTCTGTCTGTCTGTCTATATATATTTATATGTGTATACATATATAAATCTGTAACTAGATAGACAGATGATTTTTAGATGCTAATTCCTAACTATAACGTGTGTGAAACCTATGGTTTTTTAAGTGAATATATATATATAGATATAGATATAGACAGACAGACAGACAGACAGATAGACAGATAGATAGATAGATAGACAGATAGATAGATAGATAGATAGATAGATAGATAGATAGATAGATAGATAGATAGATAGATAGATAGATAGATAGATAGATAGATAGATAGATAGATAGATAGATAGATAGATAGATAGATAGATAGATAGATAGATAGATAGATAGATAGATAGATATACGACTACAATGAAACACATAGGCACAATTAGCTTTCCTTAAATGATTATCAAATTCAAGGACTGTTTGCCCCAACTCCATCAATGTCTTAAGAATACAAACCAAACTTTAATTCCCCCAACACAGATCCAAATATCCGACGTCACAAAGATAGGCGTGGGTTGTCATACGAAGCCGCTGAAGCAAATCTGAAGGCCTCACAGAAGACACACTGGTGTGCCCATCAGATGTTCACATGACAGTTTTCATTAACCCACCCAAACCATCAGCTCATGTTTAAAAGGTAGACTGATTAATAACTTGTAAGCTGCCAAACACAGTCTCAAAATCTGTGTTGCACCATAGAGGTAGATCCATACTCTTTTGTGATTGGATGGAAAAATGCTTCAATTAAATTTGGAACCCACATTCAGCAGCATCCTTCTGCAGATTCCACAAGCGCATGCTATAAAAATATTTTGTTGGGGTATTTCCTGATATTGTATGTCCTGTCTTCATAATGGACATTGTGTGCCAGCACTTTATCTTGCCAACCGTCTAATTTCCAATCACGTGTTGTTCAGCTAAAAAATAACATGGATTTATTTTAATCACATAATTGGAATTCTTAGCCACGAGTCCTGGTTTTGTATACTATAGAGTCTACAATAGAACGCTGTAAGAAAAGTCCTTCAGTTCATGTCTACCACCTACGCCTTGGTTTTATTTAGACTTTTTGTATCATAAATACATCTTTTTTCATTGATCCGTGCACAGTGAAAATGGGCAGAGTGGTATAAATTCACATTTGATGACTGTTTGCCTTGAACGCATGCTCACCCTTACAATAGGACGATGAACCTGCAGATGGTATTTTTAGATGATTAATCTATATTATTTTTTTCAGCCTTGAGGGACAACAGGATTGAAATGCTACGCGCTTCCTGGCATGAGCTGAGTATAAGCATCAGTGACGTGTCCCTGTCAGATGAAGGACAGTATACCTGTTCGCTATTTACAATGCCTGTCAAAACATCCACAGCGTTTCTAACAGTGCTGGGTGAGTATGAATTACATTAAAAAAATACCTGTGTTGTAGACGTTCATCTTATCTATACTTAAACGTTTACTATTTAATGATGGTGGGAAAGTCACATTGATTTCGCTGAAGCTGTGATCATAGGAGTTTTTGTTGTGATTACTTCTCATAACGTGCAGTGGCACCTTGGACCTCTTTGTAATCCCCACAAGAAAGCAACCGATAGGGATGTGCATGCAAAGTGTAATATGTGTGTATATATCTCAATGAGAAGGTATCCCTTTTCCATGAGGACATCCTCAAATTACAGATACAACGTTATACGCGGACAGACTCTTATCAAAGTGAGAGACCAGTTTGCACCTCAACATGATAAAACAGACTGCAAGCAAATCTTTTGAGAAAACAAAGACGCAAAATCATAGATCAGTTAACTTCATATAAAATATCTCAATCTCAGTTCCCAGATATGTCTGGAAACCTTTCCCATTCAGAGCTCAGGGGCAAATTAACATGCCCTGTTGCGTCCCTCTTGCACAATGCAACGTGGTGCAAGAGCGACACAACTCAAAATGAGATTTATGAAGCTACACAAGGCCACCTTAAGTGGCCCTGAGTGGCTTCTAAAATCCCAACTAAAGCAGCATAGTGCAAATAGCTGCATTGCCTTACTCTGCTTTCAATGGGTGTTGTGTTGTGTGGGTGTTCCCAAGCAATATCCATGTATATTGACTCATTCCCAGATTTACTAGAAATGGTATGCCTGGGAATGAGCCAAAAACCTACGCCTCCCCAGGAAGGCATAACAAGGAGAAATATCTTTAGTTCTCCTCCTTGTTTCCTCTTTCTATGTGTGTTGCATTCTGCACCACACATAGAAAGAGTAAATGCTCCAGTGGATTGTTTTTTGGTAGGAAGGTGCCATTTCCTGCACAAAAACAATCCACCTTATAACCCAGGCACCCTTGTACCATGGTGCAAGGGTGTCGCGATGGCACTAGGCAGCCAAAATGATGCCAGCACAGGGGTAAAGGCAGGAATGCACTGTATTCTACGTGGAAATCTCGTAAATCTGGCCCTCAGTGAAAATGTATCCCTACTTCAAGTTGACATAACTATAGAAGTGCAATGTTTATGGGAAAAGGCACAGCGAATATTTATGAACATCCAGGGCAGTGGCCCCGGGCCCAGAAACCCGAGGGGCACACTGAATCCTGACTATAGCTGGATTTTATAATTCAAGCAGATGCCAAGGGTGGCATTTCCTTCCCTGCCTTAGAGCCAATGACACACTGACTACAGGGCTGTGAACACCCATGAAATGCTGACTCTGTAGATGACAGCAGCTTTAGCAATGTGTCTCTCAAGCAAATGATAATGAAGTTGAAATGAAACAAAACAAAATGCTGTCAGAGTGATTATGAGTGCTTAACATTAACTCTGCATCTTCCTTTTCAGGATATTCAACACGTGGCTGGTGTTAGGTGCAGTCATTCCTTTTGCCTACTGTGGGACTAGAAATCTATGTGTGAACTTTTGGACAGCATGAGTGTTTAGCCAGTTCATATTGTGTTCCACTCATCCTTTTCCTGCACATGCATAAGGTGTATGAAATTAAGAGTTATTAATCCGTCTGTATATTTACAGTTCACTGAAAACCATTCTAATGTTTATATCTTGCTAAGGACATGTTAAAAAGTAGGTTTGCCTCATTGAAATATTTCACATGGTTAACTAAGATCAGACAGATATGTCAGAAGATATTTTTCTATTGAATTCTTGCTTCTATGCTCGCCTTATCCCTTGGCTGACTTCCAGACCTATATACAAACTTGACAAGGTTGCTTTGCTGAGGCCATTAACACATCATGTGAACATACCAAATATTTAGTTAACCAATACCATCTCAGAAGAAAATTCATATCCTCTCAAACCCACAAATCAAAAGCATTTAGAACTATTGTGTTTAATACACCAAGAAACTTGCAACATTGTACCAACTATCTAATGACCATATGATGCGGCTCAACAGAACAACATCCTCATAAGATGCAAAAAGGGAGGCCCTGGCAAGCCACATCAAGTCCAGTGCAAACCAAACCAAGGAACTCTTCACCATCATCAGAGAGTCTACCTGCCCATCAGCCTCTAGAACTCAGAACCCCTCCTCAAGAGACCTACTGCAGACCCCAGCAATCTTCAGAAATACCACCCCATCTTCCTGCTCCCGTTTCCTGCCAAAGTCCAGGAGAAAGCCATCAACCTCCAACTCACAGATCACCTGGAGAGAAACAATTTGCTAGACCCTTCCCAATCAGGATTCATATCAACCACAGCACCGAGACAGCATTGAACACAGTTACAGGCTACACACACTCCCTACTGGACAGAGGAGAATCTGCCGCCCTGATCCTTCTCTACCTTCCAGCAGCCTTCATCGTCTCTCACCACAACTGCACCAGATCGGAATCAAAGACAACACCCTGAGATGGATGGCATCCTTCCATAGGGAGTGCACTCAGAGAATCCGTCCCCCCATTCACCTCACAACCCAACAGCACCATCTGCAGCATCTTTCAAGATTCATCCTTAACCCTACTGTCTTCAATTTCTACATGACGCTGCCAGCAGACACCGCTAGAACCCACAACATCAACATAATTTCCTATGCCGACGTCTCTCTTGATCTCAGCTGACCCCACCACAACAAAGTGTAACTTCCACAACTGCATGAAAAACGTCTCCAACTCGATGAAGGACAATTGCCTGAAGCTCAACACAGTCAAAACCACAGTGCTGATTTTCAGCAGCCTCACCTAGCCTGTGGAACGGCACCTTATGCCAATCAGAACTCAGACCCACCCCTACACCAAAAGAGCAAACCCGGAACCTTTGCATCATCCTAGACAGTGACCTCTCTATGAAGTGACACGTCAACACAGACTCCTCAGCCTGCTTCCACACCCTCTGCCTGCTCTGCAGAATCTTCAAGTGGCTCACCATCAGCACTAGAAAAACAGTGATGCAGGCCCTCATCACCAGTAGCCTCGACTGCGGCAACGCACTCTATGCAGGCACTACCAGCATACTCATGAGAAGACTCTGGTTGATACAGAACACAGTAGCCAGACTGATCCTCAACCTGCCCAAAAGGACCCACATCACCCAGCACCTGAGAGACCTCCACTGGCTCCCCATCCAGAAGAGACGGACCCACACCTACAAAGCCCTCCACGACTAAGGACCAGCATACTTTAACCACAGCCTGAACTTCCACCAGCCATCCAGAAACCTTAATGACTGCGCACATCTACCGATACCACCTGGGGGGTGCTCTTTTTCCAACCTCGAGTCCACATCCTGGAATGCTTTTCACCTCCGAACATCACACTCGCCGACAGACTTTGTAAAGAAACTCAAGACCTGGCTTTTCGCCCAGCACCTGAATAACCTCACAGGCGATAAGCCACGCTATACATGTGCCAATTGATTGATTGTTTGATTAATTCACTCAATTACTCCTGCACTTGGTAGGAATTCCTTTGCAAGCATTTTGAATGTGGTAAACTAGTTTTGCAAGTTAAGTGTCTTTTTACAAGCTTGAAGGTTTGTGGATGTTCATCTACTCTCACAGGTTGTACTCCCTGGAAAGTCGACAAATCCAACCCTAATCCTAAATTGTGATTGTGAAATGCAAACATACTTGCAGAATTTCAATGTTCTCATATTCCTTAGTCTTTAGCAGGTATGCAGATAGTTTTCTACCTCAGGTCCAAAAGGTTGCTAGCAAATGTAGTATTTAAGTCTCAAATACATTTTAAGAGTCATTAAGATATTCCTCATTGGATTACTTTCATCAGTTGAGAAGATTGGGAACATTCATGTTAATCGTGGAAGTTCCAAACCATACACACCTGAGTAAATCAATTATGTGCCTAAAGCCTAAACTGGTGGATTTTCTGCCATTTCTGCCAGTGAAAAATCTCAAACGATTTTCCCTCTGATGAAACTTCTTAAAATACTCCCTTTATAAATATGAGGGTGGTTGGGGATTTTTCACACCCAATTTACCCACTTATTCCAACGTTTTTTGTAATAGCTTTAGGTGTGTAAATCAGAAGGAGACATCATTTGCTAACATTTATATATATTCAAAAATTCTAACTTTGTGAGTCTCATATGCATCAATCATCTCTCGGGTGTCCCTCGAGAGCGGCTAAAGTTTTCACCCCCCACTTCTAAAACTTACAATAGTGGAAAATCCACCATACTGGTTTATAATACTCTCTCATAAAGGCCAATATGCATTTGTAAAATTACACTATCCAATTTCAGAATGCTGCTTTGATGAACTTTAAAAAAACTAAAAAAAGTATATTTGCTCATGAAGGTTTCCTATACCTATATTTATCCTGCCTCACTATTTTCAAGGCAAAAACCAAAGGAAATGATGGACGGAGTGTTGAACATTGCAAGCACTCACCCCCAGTCAACTGATCTGGGTTTAATCCATCACCGTTCTTTAGCCCACTCTGCCACCCCAGTTCAGACATGGCCAGTATGTTGGTAGTTGAAATTGTCATAGTTAATAAAATAGTATATGGTAAAAAAAAATAACCAGAGAACATTTGTCATGCTTATTCGTTGACAAGAACTGGTAATGTTTCAGAAAAAGAAATCCAGGACCATGTAATTGCTAGAACAGTATCAATAAAGTTTTATTGCTTTCATCCAGCGAATTGGTTTTTGCACAGGGTATATATTTCTCTTACTCCCTTTGTCACAACTGTGCAAAATAAGTTCAGACACTTGCCATTACAAGGAAACCTGTCATCTTCTGCATCTTAGTATGTGGTAATCCGTGAAACAAATGAGACGCATCCTATGAATTTGTTTTACACCCAGAAATGGAAACGTTAATTTCCTAATTCACATGTTCTGCAGCACCTTTAAGTTCATGTTTTATCTCATTCCATGGCCCTTGACAAATGTTAAGTCTTTTATTGCAAATCTTTGGAAAAGTACATTTTTAAGTATTCAAGTGAATTTTAACAATACAGATATCAGTGATATGGGTATTTGGAAGAGCAATGCAAACAGTAATGCCACTGTCCAAGCATGGTGCTTACAATTAATGTAGCATAACCTGATGTCTGAGACACGCTTTCCAAGTTGTTTTGAATTATCAGGGATCAAAATCTCATTGAGATCAAACCATTATGCACGTTGTAGTTCTTCCCTGTGGTGATTTCATTTTCTGAGCTCTGCGGTTTTGATTTTTGGACACGTTAAAACTGTATATGTTCCCCATACCTGACATGCAAAACTTGGAGTTGTGCAAATGTCTCTAGGCATTACTAGATGAGGTATTTTATATGTCTTTGGTGGTTATTAAATCAATGCTTTGTGCAAACACATTTTATCACCATTTCATGAAAATAGTATTCTATTGGAGATCATATGACAGGAATATTTGTGCATATTTATGTGTGGCATTTTATTTTGGTGGTGATGTACACTGTTGTTTGTTATTCTGTTGTATTTTTCCGCTGCATTATTGTAATGATGTCTTGGTGTACTGATTATTTTGTACTGTATTCTGTTTTCACTGTTCCACTGTATTGTACCATATTATGTTTTAATTGCAATGTTATGTTGCATGTTGTATGATATTGGAATTTCTTTTTTTTGTTTACTTTAAATATGTCAAAATATGTTGCTACATTTCAAAGCAAAAGCATCTCATGTCTTTAAAGATCTCATGGCAATCAACCATTTACCACTGTGTCAGTTGATAAAATGGCATGAGCTCATTAACTGTTTAAGACACTTATCAGCCTGAACGTGTGACAGAGATCAGTCTTAAATTAGCACTTCCAGTATATACTTTGTGTGGTACTGCCACTTATGTCAAATCAGGTGCAAATACTATGGGACCTATTTACAAGGACTTATCGCCACCACAATGTCACTTTTTATGGTGTTCTGGGGCGAAATGTGGCTTAATACCCCCTTGTAAATAAGGCCCCTTTTCACGCAGAACTTAGCGTGAAAGGGGCAGGCAATAGGTGTTGCAGTGGGTGTTCCGCTGCAACACCCATTGCTTTTGACACTACCCCCTATTTGCAACTGCAGCGTAAATATGGGTCAGCATAAAAAATAACACCAGGGAAAACCTGGTCTTAATCCGGCGAAGCGAGGAGAAATGATTAATTTCTCCTCGCTTTTGCTGTTTCTATGTGTACTGCATTATGCAGCACACATAGAAAGAGCAAATCGCCACCAGTGGTTGTTCATGTGCAGGAAGGTGTCCCTTCCTGCACATAAACAATCATTAAATAATGACGAGTTGCAACTTCTATGTGTGCTGCACATAACAGCACACATAGAAATTACAAATTGTCAGTATGGATTGTTTCTATGCAGGAAGGGACACTTTCCTGCTCATGATCTATCATTCTCTGCAATGCAGTCACCCTTGCAAGGGTGCCTGCGTTAGCGCCAGGCACCTAGATTTAGCGCCAGCGCTGGGGAAAATGCAGGGGTGTGCCGTATTCTTGTAACTACGATGCATCCCTGCATTTTTAAACTGATGGAGCACAGCATTAGCAATTTTGGAGCTCACTGCGATCCGTCAGTTTATCTTAAAGAGGCCCCTATGTGTGCAAATCTGACATTTTTCTCAGAACTTGAAATGAAGCCCCAAGTAATTAAGGCTGTGATTTCAAGTGACTGGTAATAGTGCTGAAATTTCTTCCATTTTTTTTTTTTTTTTTTTTAATTTCAGCTTGGAAGCACAAACAATACAAATAGCCTTTTTAAATAACATTAACATCTATTACATCAATTACAGTCGTGAATTCCTGTAGAACATCCAATCATACCTTAAATCGTGATAAAACTAAGACAGACACATGGGTCTCAATTCCCCTAGAAAAAAAAAATAGGAAAATGGCTTAATTACAGCCAAATTGTGTATCATTTAGCTTTCCAGCCATTGTGTAAATGGGGCCCAAATTTGTGTGCCCCTGTCCCATCTTCTCCTACCCCCCCCTTTTAAACACAGCTGACTCAAGATTATAGAGGGCTAAGATCCTTGCTCTCCAATTCACAAAAGTTGGGGCAACAGAGTTTATCCATTCCGATGTAATGCATAATCTTATTTGCGACATTGCAATGATATTAGAGCAATAATGTGACTCGGTCTATTCAGTGAAGTATCAGTTTCACAACCCATTATTACTAATTCAGCTGACAAGGCCATGGGAATTTTGAGGCTAATATTAATAAATGTTTGTATAAACTGAAGGAATTGGGCCAGCTTAGGGCAGGCAAAGAACATGTGGACGTCGTCAGCTGCTATTATGCCGCATCTAGGACAGATGTGACCACCCCTGCCACCCCATTTATATATTTTAGCTGGGGTATAATAGAGGTCATACAAAGCCATATAGCTTCGGGAGCGTAAGCTTCCGGAAATTAAAACCTTACCAGAGAGGTCTAACGTTTGAGCTATATCAATATCAGCCTTACAAAACTTGTCTTCCCATTTAGCTCTAAATATCAGTGTATCGTCAGGTAGAGCTGAAAGTAAATTTCTATAAATTGGCCCAATTCGTGAATTTTTAAAGATTAAATCCATGAGTGTATTCCTACAAAATAAAGTTGGAGTATTATGCAAAAGTGTAGAAAGGTAACTGCGGACCTGCAAATATTTAAAAAAAATCGTGGGTATCTAGTGTAAAAGTATCTTTTAAAAAGAGAAAAGTAGCCATATTCCCCTCATAAGCCAAATCCCCTATTGTCTTGATACCTTGTAACCGCCATCGTATTGTAACATTATCTTGAAAGATACAAGGGCGCAATCTGGCTGCTGACAAGGGGGTATAAAAGTTAATGCCAGAGATTGACCATCTACGTCGAACCTTCCTCCAAATTGAATGCATAGAAGTAATAACTTTAAATTTAGTCTTTTTGTAATAACTGGGTTTGAGTACTGACGTTAATATCCCCTTGACTGCTTGTCCTAAACCTATCTCAAAAATAGATGGTGCCCTGCATGGCGAGAGATTTGCTCTGTCCCCAAACAGCGGAACGGCAAATGTTGAATCATCGCTGTCCAGCTGTATAACAACAAGTTGTGTACAGACCACCCCCCCCCCCCCTTTCCAGTGGTAGCTGCATCCAATTGCAGCCCTACGCGGCTGACGATAGCCCCATAAAAACCTGTTGCAACATCTCTCTGCGCGGACAAGGCTGGACTGAGTAAATTCCAATGGGATGGTCCTAAATGCATAAAGAAATTTCGGGAGTATCAACATCTTTAAAACATTGCGTCTTCCAAACAGAGACAAGTGTAAATTATCTAATCTACGTAATGTAAAATTAACTTTGTCTATAATGGGCAAGATGTTCATATCAGACAGTCTATCAATTGCGGCTGTTATTTCTATCCCTAGATAACGTGCACTCTGGACCACCGGCGCAGTAGAAGGGCCCATCGTAGCCGTTTGGACCACCTGTGTTTTCTGGGCGTTAAGCTTATAGCCCGAATACTGACCATAATGTTTGGCTGCCACTTTAATTGCTGAAAATGAGGTGGAGACGTCTGTGGTTATCACTATAATATCGTCTGCGTAAGCTAGAACTTTAATTTCGGCTGTATTAATCTTAACGGGAGCTATATTCGGGCATAGTTCAAGTTTACTCAAAAATGGATCTATATACAAAGCAAACAGCAGGGGGGAGCACGGGCAGCCTTGTCGAGTACCCCTGCTGATTGCAAAAGACCTTGAGACCTGTCCAGATATAGATTTGGTTGCCCGAGGGTTTATATATAATGACTGCAGGGCACGGATAAAGTTGACACAAATCCCCTTCCAATGCAGGACCCGCCAGAGAAACCCCCAGGCAACCCTGTTGAACGCCTTTTCGGCGTCCAGCAGGATTGCACCAAGGGGGGAACCCGTGGCCTGGGCCCAGTCTAAGAGTGCAATAACGCGGCGGACATGGTCCGTCGTGTCCCTGCCTGGAATAAATCCATGTTGACGGATGGAAACTAATGATGATATCACCAACGCTAGCCTTGTTGCCAAAATTTTTGCGAATATTTTATTGTCAGTATTGATTAGTGATATCGGACGGAACGATGCAGGGTCGAGCTCGGGCTTATCCTTCTTTTTAAAAAGAATTATGGTAGTATGGCACCAAGAGTCTGGAATCTGACCTAATTGTGCGTCTCTAAGTATCTTCAAAAAATCCTCACGAATCTCTGACCTAAATATTTTATAAAATTCCATTTGCCAATGAGTTCAGTGCAGTTTCCACCTCATCCCATTCTATGGGTGCCGCTAAGACAATGTTCTGTTGATCTGTTACTCTAGAAGTGTTAAGATCTGTTAGAAAGGTACTGATATCATGATCTGTAATTGAATCCTTAATTTCTTCCGTATAGAGGGATGTATAAAACTCAAGAAAAACAGATAGGACAGATTCATTGGGGTAAAATTGTGCATTATGGAAGAAATTTCTTGTTTTGAAATTTCTTCCATAATGCACAATTTTACCCCAATGAATTCAGGTAGCTGTATTCCCTCACCAATTTCTGCATGTTCTCCACACAATTAGTCACATTTTCCCTACTCACATTTTGGGAAGATTTTATGTGAGTGTGGGAAGTATTGCAAGTGTGATATCCATACACAACATTTCATTCACAGTGCTAGTGGTAACAGGAGTGATTAATAACAGGATCAAGAATTATAGGCCACTTTTAATGTAGGACTAAATCTTCAATGAGATGTAAACAGCTTATTAGAACCTCTTCTCTGTGTTTTGACAGGTGTTCCCGAACTGCCGCAAATCAGTGGGTTTAAATCACCAATCATGGAGGGCGATATGATGCAGCTTACATGCAAGACAAATGGAAGCAAACCAGCGGCTGAACTACGGTGGTTTAAGAATGACCAGGAAATAAGAGGTGAATTGGGTTAATGTCTTACGATCTACTGCACTCCTTGAGTCGATAGCTGGTTTATTCTAGTCATGTTCCAGTGGCTTAGTGCTTGAATTACTTTATAATACATGGGATTCTTTAATCCCTGTTTAAGTGGCAGTCTCTAATTTCTGTATAATTGGTGACCCAGTCATCAATTATAATGAAAACACGTCAGAACTCAACAACTATAAGCTATTACAGTCCCTTTCTGATGTCAAAATGCCAGCTGCCAGAGCCAGCAGCCAAGGTGAAAGGAATGTCATGCCATGGAGCACAAGTGAAGCAGCTGTCTAAAGCAACAAAACCAGAAGTTGCTTTTCTTTCTTCTGCTCTATTTTAATAGCTTACAATGACAAGTAAAGAGAATATGTTTATTTTTTGCTCTCCTTAGAGAAAAGCTAGAATCTTTCTGGTTTCTAACCATTCTAAGCTAATGCAGGTTTTATTTTTAAACTGACTTCTATTGAACTGTTTCTAATACCAGTTTGAAACAAATATCTAACAAGTTATATTTTAATTTTGCACTTCAGGTTTTATTTGTATTCTTCAAGTTTGCAAAAATGCTCGCTTTTTCAGATGAAAGAGCTGTGTACCAAGGTTTGAAGTGGTTTGTGGGAAAGCTGATGGTGTAACCATGTATTACATGGGATAAAGTACCCCCTGGCGTACATGATAAGGATATTGCAAGTCACCTCGGACTTCCATTACTTATAAAGAACTCAGCCGTTGGCCTCGTTCCTCAATATTGTTTTGGAACCCCTCTGTGACTTGCAATATTCATACAATCTACGGCAGAGGGTACTTTATCCCTTATATTAATCCTGGCTGCATTTTTATATCTATTTCAGAATTGTTCTTCAATTGTTAGCCATTTTTTCTCAATTTAAACCTGCACTCTGAATATATTTCACTTTATCAGATATACATTTTGTATACTTTATCTTTCTTCTAAACCACTTTATATAACAACGCCGTAGGGCATAAAAGGATACACGTGTACAGTAAACCTGAACAATAGCAGTTCTGAGTGCATGCCATACAAAGGTTACAGGGACATTATAGTTAGGCTCAGATTTCACTCGTACAAAGCCATAGAAATTCAGAAATTCATCAGTTATAGTTACTGGAGCTAACTATAACTGACGCCCCCTGCAGTACACTGCTTAGGACCTCACATATTACATCATTTATGACATGGTCAATGGCATCACTGATGACATCTGAAATGACATTAGTGATGACATCACCGATGACATCATCCAGTGATTTTGAGTTTTTTTTAAAGGTTTATGTGTGTTAAACACATATACTAAGGTACTATTAAAGAAGTTAAATTACTATAATTTATCTATTACTAATGATGATAAATATTTCTAACATATATTATGTCAGTGCCTCTGTGTATATATGTGTGTAAGTAGATGCCTGAGTGTATGGGTTCATGAGTGGGTGTGTAAGTGGCTGTATAGGTGGATAAGTGGGTGTGTGAGTAGTTGCATTGGTGAATATATGGGGGTCTAAGTCGGTGTATGGGTAAATGAGTTGCTGTGTGAGTGCCTATATTATTGAGTGAGTGCCTGTGGTAGTCGCTGTGTGGGTGAGTGAGTGGAAGTGTGAGTGGTTGAATGGGTGAATGGGTAAGTGACTGGGTGTGTAAGTGGCTGTATGGGTGAGTGAGTGGCTGTTTGATTGGGTATTTAGTTAACTGAGTGAGTGTTTGAACGGCTCTATGGGGAGCAGGTGTCTGTGTGAGTGGCCTTATGGGTGAGTCAGTGCCTGTGTGTGTGAGTGCTTGTATGGATGTGTGACTGGGTGTGTAAGTTGTTGTCTGAGTGTGTCAGTCGTTGTGTGAGTGCTTTTATGGCTTAGTGAGTGGCTCTGTTGAGAGGCTATATGGATGAATGAGTGGGTAAGTGAGTGGCTATATGAATGAATTAGTGAGTGTGTGAGTAGCTGTATGGATGAGTGAGTAGCTGTGTAAGTGACTTTATGGGTGAATACGTGGCTGTGTGAGTAGCTGTATGGGTGACTGTGTGGGATAATAAGTGGTTGTGTCAGAAGCTAGTTGTATTGGTGAGTGAGAGGTTTGAATTCCTCTATGAATGAGTGACTAGGTGTGTGAGTGGCTCTATGGATCAGTGAGTAGATTTGTGAGTACTTGTATGGGTCTGTGAATGGTTATGAATCTGTGAATGGTTAAGTGAGTGTGTGATTGGTCATATGAGAGGCAGTATGAGGGTATGAGTGCGTGTTTGTGTGGCTCTGTGGATGATGTCATCAGCAATGTCCTTTGAGATGTCATCATTGATATCATGGGTGATGTCACTCACCACGTCATGAGTGATGTAATATGTGAGGTCATAAGCAGTGCATTGTGAGGGTGCAAGTTATTGTTAGCTCAAGTAAGTATAACTGCTGAATTTCTATGGTTTGTATGAGTGAACTCTGATCCTAACTATTACATCCCTGTAACCTTGTTTTTTGTAATTTGTAACTTTTGAGAGTGGGTGTGTAAGTGGCTGTATAGGTCATAGAGTGGGCTTGTGAGTGGCTGCATGGGTCTGTTAGTGAGTCTGTGAATAGGTGTACGAGTGGGTCTGTGAGTGGGTGTGTGACTGTCTGTATGGGTTTGTTAATAGGTATGTGAGTGTCTGAGCGGGTCTGAGTGTGGGTGTCTGAATGTCTGTGTGGGTCTGTGAGTGTCTGTGTGGGTCCGTGAGTGCTACTGTAAGTGTCTGAGTGAGTCTGTGTGTAGATGAATGAGTGTCTTAGTAGGTCTGCGAGTGAGTGCATGACTCTCCTGAGTGGGTGAGTGAGTGCTTGCATGAGTCTCTGAGTGAGTCTGTGAGTAGATATGGAATTGTCTGTGTGGGAGAGTGTGAGAGGGTCTGTGAGGGGCAGTGAGAGTTTGATTGTGTCTGTGAGTGGGTGTCTGAGTGGGTCTGTGAGTGGGTCTGACAGTGTCTCAGTGGGACTCTCAGTGGGTCCATGAGTGTCTGTGTGGGTCTGTGACTCATTGTGTGAGTCTCTGAGTTGGCCTGTGAGTAGAACATGAGCCTCTGTCAGGGTCTGCAAGTTGGGGCATCAGTGCCTGAGTGGGTCTGTGTGTGTGTGTATTAGTATTTGAGTGGGTCTGTGAGTGGGTGCATGAATGTCTGAGTAAGTCTGTGAGTGCTACTGTAAGTGTCTGAGTGAGTGTCTTAGTAGGTCTGCAAGTGAGTGCATGATACTCCTGAGTGGGTGAGTGAGTGCTTGCATGAGTCTCTGAGTGAGTATATGAGTAGATATGGAATTGTCTGTGTGGGTCTGTGAGTAGGTGTGTCAGTATCTGAGTGGGTCTGCAAGTGGGAGCATCTGAGTGAGTCTGTGTGGCTGAAAGAGTATTTGAGTAGATATTTGAGTGAGTGTGTGAGTCACTGAATGGGGGAGTGAGTGCATACATGCATCTCTGAGTAGGTTTGTGATGGATGTGTAAGTGTGTGTGGGTCTGTGAGTGGGTGTGTGAGGGTCAGAGTGAGTTTGTGAGTGGGTCTATGAAGGGTGCATGAGTGTCTGAGTGGGACTGTGGGTGAGGAGTCAGTGTCTGAGTAGGTCTGTGGGTAGGTGCTTGAGTGTCTAAGCGGGTCTGTGAGTGGGTGCATGAGTCGATGAGTGAGTCTCTAATGGGTGCTGGTGTGTCTGTTTATGTCTTAGAGTAGGTGCACAAGTGTCCGAGTGGGTCTGTGAGTGGGTGCATGAATGTGAGTGGGTCTATGTGTATAGGTGTCTATGAGTCTGTAAATGGGAGCATGAGTCTCTTCATGGGTCTGTGAGTGGGTGTGTGAGTGTCTCAGTAACTCTGTGAGTGGGTGCATGAGTGCCTGAGTGGGTCTCTAATGGGTGCATAAGTGTCTGAGTGGGCCTGTGAGTGGAATCATTAGTCTCTGAGTAGTTCGTGAGTGGGTGATTGAGTGTCTTAGGGCCATATTATCAAGGAACAGCGATAACATATTGCTGCTTTAGCGACAGGAAACTTCCACTAAAGCGGCGATAATGGAGGCCCATGTTCGGGTGTCAACATGGGCTTCTATTGGAATTCTCACTGGCATATTATCAAGCCCATTATCTCCGCTTTAGTGGCAGTTTTATGCCGCTAAAGTGGCGATAATATTAACATCATGTTTGATAATATGCCCCCTTGTGAGTCTGTGAATAAGTGTGCAAGTGTCTGAGTGGGTCTGGAATGGCTTGTGAGTATCTGAGTGGGTCTGTGAGTGGGTGCATAAGTCTCTGAGTACATGTGTGAGTGGGTGTGTCAGCATTTCAGTGTGTCTGTGAGTGTGTGCATAAGTATCTGAGTAGGTTGATGAGTGCGTGCATGAGTCTCTGAGTGGGTTTGTGACTGGATGTGCGAGTCATACTGGGTTTATGAGTGAGTGCATGGATCTTTGAGTGGATGAGTGAGTGGGTGTAAACGTTTGAGTAGGTCTCTGAGTGAGGGCATTAGTGTCTGAGTAAGTATCTAAATATATACATTTTTACAATTTTTGGCAATTCATCGCACCACTACATGGGGGACTGCACCGAGCGCCTCAATGAATTTGCAAACATCACATGCAGAAATAAAACATTTTTTTGACATCTTGTGCACTTAAGGAGTCCCACAAAATCCCTATATTCCACTCATGGGGTCCTGTTGGTGCGTGCATTCGCGATTCATTGTGAAATAGTTGCATAGTATTTGCTCTTCTAGATACACAAGTTTGTTTTCCCTTTAATATCTCAAAAACTACTGAACCAATTTATACCAAATAACAAAATAGTCTCTTTCTAGACCAAGAACTACCTTTCTGACAAATTTGGTGTAATTCTGTCCAGCGGTTTAGGCTGTAGTCTTGTTCAAAATCCCTATGGATAGGAAACACACTTTTTTTTAACACCCCTTTTTCTCGGCCCCCTGCTTGAAGTATCATCCCAAAACATTCCATGCACAATAAGACCCATCTTCAAATATTTTTGGCAAACTTTTTTGAAGATTTGTGAACCGATGCCAAAAATTATAGGCATGTCAGAAAATGATTTTCCTATGGAAACTAGATCCTAACTATAACTGCCCACTGACAACCTAGAGAGAGAGAGATAAATAGGTATAGATATAGATATTTATAGATATATAGTTACAGATATTAAAGTACTGAGTGTGAGTCTAAGAATGCAATATGGAGAGAATCCAAAATAACTCAGTGATAAAGTGTTCCTCTACTTGTTGAGAACGTAAACTGGAGAAGAAGCCAGTTATTTATAGGCAAGAAACCCAAGTTGCCCAGTCATCTCAAAGTAATCAATACTGATTTCCATTGCAAAATTAGAGTCGGCTGATTCCTCACAATGTTAGTGCAGTTAAAAAAATATCTTCTTAGACACTTTATAGAGGTCACATTCGCTCCTGCGGCGGGATGTATCTCAAAGTGACATCCACACTATTTTCATATCTCTGACAGGGACATGGAGGACATATGTGATCTCAGCAGTACACACCTCTATTAAAATTCATCTTAGACCTTCATTATAACAAATCAGTAAGACAAGGTGACTGTTTTGCAGAAATGAACACAATTCACCTTGAAAAATATGTAGCCATCCAGCGAAGACACTTCACCACACACTTCAAGAAGGATGTTATGGCAAAACATATGTACTTGTCTTTTACTTGAGAGTTGATTGGTATTTGTTTTACAGTGCCACATATCACTTGGAAAAATTAAAGGAAATGTTGTATGAAAACACTCATTCATTGAAAAGTATTTGTCATAAAAAACCATGATTATATCTGTCCTAATCAGTTTGGTGGCAAATGTGGAACTTAATTTTCTTTTTGTTGTGTGTCTTATTAAGGGACATTTCAATGAACTTTATTTAAGCATATTTACACATTAGACCAATTAGTTCAGTGTTTGAGATCTAAATGAGAATTATCAATTAAAGTATTTGCAATTAACTATGCAGTAGCATTTTGAGTGAATTTGTATGGCCATGCACATTTCTGCATAGGCACAATATAGGGCAAAAAGGAAGATTGGGGCACTAGACAGATGGTTTCTTCTTTATGTAGGCTAACTGAGAAACAGTAGAGCTAAAGATACTAAGCTCAGCTAACAGAGAGCCTTGGTTAATGCTAACAAAGTGACCAAAGTCCTTCGAAAAAGTTATTGTATGTACTGTTTTGTTATGACTGAGTCCAAGTTTCTGAACCTTCTGTGGGAGTACATCTTTAACTGAGTCTTAGAATGGCTCCCTCCTGCATCCCCATCTTTAAGGAAGGCAACCAAAGTAATCCACCAAACTCTCACGTGATAGCCTTATTGGGCATCAAACACTAAAGCATGCGCTTAAGTGTGTCATTACAAGCACTATAAGACTGTGTGCCTGACAATACAGTTACCCCATTTACCAAACCGGTTTCAGGCCTGCTATGGGCCAATTGGCAATATTTTAGACTCTAGCTATCCTGTCACACTATTTGATGGAGGTTAACCATGGCCTGCTCGGGAGAAAATTAAGTGCCTGTTGTTTTTTTGTCACATTCTTAGTGTAATTGAGTCCATATTAGAGTGAAAATTTGCCAGGGCATTTATGTTTCAGGTGTGTACACACAGATGCCTGAAACAAGTCTGTCTACTGGCTCATTTCCTTTTTTCCAAGTACACAGCCAACCTTGGTTCAGCTCTGGAATCTGTGACAGCATTCCCTCCAAAATAGGACAAAAAGGCAATACAGATTTTATTGTACTCCAATTGCAATTTTCAATAGAACCCATAATCTCTTGTATTGTCTCAAAGCCTGGGAAGACTTGTATCTTTATAATAGTCAGCAAAGATTAGTTATTTGTATGTAAATAAGACCATCTAAATTACATTTGGAAAGACAGTAGGAAAACAGCAAATTGGCAAATGAGCAGTTGTCGTTTGTTATATTCCTCAAATTACAATAATTTGGGGGGAGTGTCTTACTTATTTAGGCCTCCCTTGCTTACACCTTCCCAATGTGCAGCACATGGGGACATCAGTAAGTTTCGGAAGAGATATGCTGTGTGTAAAAAGTTCTTCTGTAGACTCATTTTTATAGGTTCTGGAGGCAAAAGTACTTCTCCAGATTACCTATGGATTTGAGACTTTCCCTGATAGGGTTATTCTATGCTTGGGCCAAGTTAAGTGCATCAAATTCAGAAAGATTTTCAGTCTTCCAAAATGCATAAATCAGGCCCAAGTCCAATTAAAGTTTGTATTGATAAGGAAAGGCCTGGCCTGCATGGCCTCATTTGTACAGTTATACTACAGCCTTTTTCTAGAGTAACTCCGGCTCACTGAAAAGCCACTAATGGTCCTTCCTTTCAATGATTGAGGGTAGTTCTCTATTTCGAGGCTCTAATCTAGGTATGGGGTTGGGTCCTAGAGATTTAGGAAGGTTGGTCCCTAATAATCTTAAAGTTTCACCAATAATAATCCCATTCTGCATTTAACTATAGTTTTTTTTTTGAGAGAGAACAAACAAGGACATTCAGTTGTGCTGAAGTACAATATTTTATATTGAATGTTTTTATACAGAATTCACTACTAATTATCGAACCCCAAAACATTGTAGTACAAAAATATGGAGGACAGAATATCGAGCGACAACATTTTGAAAGGTTAGTCATATAGGCATGTGTAGATTTACTATTCCTAACTCCATATCTATGTACCTTGAAGATACATGTACCTTTTAGGGACATATGTGTGGCGTTAGGTATCTAATCTATATATGCTTAGCTATCAATATTTTTACCTCAATACTGTGTTCCATTGATGTTCTGAGGTCAATATTTAGCATGCCAGTAGAAACCCAGTGTGTGTAGTAATGAGAGTGTTCTAAAATGAAGTTGAGGGATTATAATAAAAACAGAGTTCCATAAATATTATGGAGTAAGCATATGTCAGGGACGTCAGTGAACAAAATTGTTCCTGGTGGAATTAATTTGTAACAGGAGAATGGGAACACTCTGATACAACAAGGGCAACACACCAGTTAGATCAAGTCTTTAAAAGTGCCTCATGCAGTGCGTCAATTTTTGATTAAAGATGATGGAAGATAAAAGGGGTGATAATCAAGGCACTAAATCTACCCTGAACAAGTGTCAAGGAAGAACCAGGCATAAGGTCTTCCTAATTTGATAATGCAATGAATAATCTAGCTGCAGAGAAAAGGAGCAAAAATCAGGAACAGAGATATGTTGACTGAGGCAGACAGGCAGACGAAATCCTTTATTGCTTTAGTCCCAAAACTGAGACAAAAATATTTACCAGACAATAACTGTACCATCCATAAATAATATACTCAAACTCATAACATAAAATTATTTCAGGGTCAATGGAAGTAATTGTGGCAGTATGTTGCACGTTATTTATAGTGATCACTTTTTATACATATACGTCATTACTACATAATGAGGTCTTTACACATTATCCAATAACTTAAGCCAATTATTACTGATGGAAAGAAATCATAAAATCGACAATGACATTGTAATATTTATTTGTTTGTAAAATGTATACCCAATTATTTCATTTTCTAGATTATATAAAAATGCACAAGCTTTATCCACAGTATGAATACTTCTATTAATGAACAGCGACTTAAAAAACGTTGTACACACGATGTGCAAAGTAGGGCAAACAAAAACCACATGATCAAAATCTTGTATTCCCTGCTTACAGAGATTACATATTTGCCCATGTCTGCTAATTCCTTCCCATGCTTCTGTAAGGCACCTTAACAGAAACATTTGGAGTCTACCAATGAGTGACACTCGTCGGACTCTATGTCCTAAATTCCATTTCAAATATGGTTGCATTCTGTTCATCCTGCAGGAGGTAAGAATAATCATATCATATCTACTATTTGAATGACAGGACGTCACGTGTAAATCCATGCTAAGGGCTGAACTGGAATGTTTAAGGAGACCTTAGGCTCCAACATAGACATAGATGCCAACAGTTTCAGTTTTCAGTTAAACTAAATTAAGGCCATATAAACATTCCTACTAAAAACACTGTCTTGCTTATGCTCGATAAAGACCCCCCTCCAAAGTAATCTTCTTTAGGAACTCAGATCTGATTGAATCAATCTGAGGCCTCATCTTAAGAATGCCTCTAGAACCGGAACAAAGGTACTTACTAGCCCTAGCTCTAGTTTGAAGGCAAAAGTGGAGGCTGAGGTGTTCAAGCTACTTAGTCTCCGTAGAATTTTGCCCTCAACCAAGTTCATAAAAGACCAATTATTAATTGGCATGACATGCGTCGCATATAGCATGGAGGATGAGATTTTTAGGCAATAAAGCTGGATTAAGAAAGGAAAATGTCTACGACCATGGGCCTTAAGAAAGGATCTCAGTCGATTTGTGTGGGACATTGCTTTAGAGTGCAAGTGTGAAATATGATTACTATCAGATGAATTGGATCTTAAGATTTTCCATAAATATAAGTATGACCTAACCACCACTAAAATCTTCGACCCCAGATGTCAAATATACTTTCAAACCACCATATATAACCCAGGCAGAATGTGACATCCATGCAAAAAGGGTTGGCATGATCTTGCATTGGGCATGTCAGACAACACTGTGATGGGGGCCATCTTAGAAACTCGCCAATTAATGACTATCAATACATGAATCTATTGGCGAATGGCACCATTCAGGCGTAAGACGAACTCCTTGTTTGCTTCCTTTTTTCTTTCCACACTCCTGCACTATGCCTGTTGCCCTTGCAATCCACATGTCCATTGGAACAGTCTCTAAATAGCCACATCTCCGGAAACGGCTCCACTGAGAGAGCATAAGATGCCATACCTAGTGCTTAGCACGAGGACCATGGATGTGCTATCTCTCAAATGAATATGGGGCTCCACAAACACATCGCTGATTCTGAAGTGTCTCCTTTGAAGAGTTAAAAGTCAGAGAGGATGAGGTCACCTATGTGAATGAACGAAGTTTCACCCCAGATCCACATAATCATTGAGCAGAGGGGAGTAATCGTACAACATTGAAAAATATGTTAGGAATAAAATTCAATGATTTCTCTAGCAAAGAGGCAAAATAGATGAAAGAGCATTTACTGGCAAAGACTCAATGAAAAATATATGTATTTCAACTTATAGCTAAACTTGATGAAGGTCATATATATCTCTGTTAACAGCTAAAGACTGCATTTGGGATGGAATGTCAACACGATGAATGAATTAATACTAAATGGTCATGTCAACATTTTTAAAACAATCGTTTTTTCTCTTGAATGATGTTGATGTTTGAAGTTAATGCAACTCAGACTGCTTTAGGTTGACAGAAAAAGGGCAGATTTGTGGTTTTGCTTCTGAAATACAGGCATTGAAGTTGAAGGCACTATAATCCCTACAAAAAGTAAGAATGATGTAGACATATAGTAAAGCAAAAGATAGAGCAAAACACCAAAACCAAAAAGAAAGCGTGGAGGTGGATCTCCCTAGTAGAAAAAATAAAGTGATATATTATATGCATTGCACCAGCATAATTTATTTTTAAAATGAGGCACACGAGATAAGCTTTACAAATACATTTCTTTTTTACTGAATATTAGCATATTTGATATATTTTTGTATAAAAGACTGTGAATGGAATCAAAAGGTGTAGATTCTGAGTTTCTATTCATGCCATTTTCTAATTCTCACTTATCAAAACATGTTTGCATGTAGGTACTGAATTGAATCTGGGTCAGAGGGCCCCAAGGCAAAGGGGACACTGGATCACAATTGTAAAACTGGGCTGTATTGCTCCTGGTGTCCTGGGGAAATGTACTGTGCACCCCCCTACTGTGAGCCAAGTACCACTACCTTTGATGATTCTGAGGGTAGCAAGCTCGAGCAGTCCAAAGCTTACTGAGGAGAGGTGCTGTGGACTATAAACGTAGATCGCAGCAACACAACAAAGAATTGTAATCATTTGCTGCCCAAGCCAGTACTTTATTACGCACAGTACACATTTTTATATACAAATTAACATATATATCTATATATAGATATATATGCAGAATGGCGGTGAAAATACCAATAGTAATACCCTCTACTGCGTCTCACAACCAACATGGTGGGGTACACCAAGGAAAGGTTCCACGGATCTGTTAACTGACCAGTTTTACACTGGACCTCTTGCACTTGGGACATCTCTGATGGTCTGCACACCAGGAAGCTAAGAACCCTGAAAACACAATGCCCACAATGAGTTTAACAAGGCAGGAGGGTGCAATAATCAGAATTCAGGCATAATGACTTTGTCACTCTTTATAGACACCAGAAGACTTAAGACAACAACTCTAGAATTAATGTGTGCTCCTGTGGAGGCCTGCAGCTCTCCTGGTAGTCCAGGAGGCATTACAGATTGGGTGTTGCGCCACTCCTGTTGCTGGGGCACCACTTGCTAAGGCATGCAATTTTGATAGCCCCCCACAGGTGTTGATTGAGTAAGTTTCAGCTGCAGCTAGGGTTTTTGATCCAGCTACTGCAGGCCAGCGGATTTTCACTGTTGCTTCTTTGATGTCCCCAAGCACCCATTAGTGCATTCAGTTTTTTGGGAACTGGGTGTCCGTGCTCCACCAATAGAAAATGCAGGTGCTCTGTGATTGGGTCTTGCAGGAACCGAAGTCTGAGTGGCCAGCTCTGTTTCCCTGTGCACAGAAATGCAATTCTGTACAGTTATTCGTCAGCCAGTATGGTTCAAATACAGATAGGATGATATTAAATATATTGGCACTTACAGTGTCTAAAACTATTGTCATCAATGTAATATATCTTACTCATAAACTTGGCAGCACTAAAGCAGAATGTTCACTTCTAAACTTAACTAGATCGGAAAGACTCTAAAGGTTATGATTTCTCAGTGAATCCATTAAGTCACACCTCAAATAGGCCACTTCACATATGTTGTTCACAACAAAAACTTTGTTTTGTTGTCATTACTATGGGGTGGCTCAAAGGCTAACATAAAGTGCAATGTTCCACCAACAGAGGCAAGGATAAGATCCCTGTTTTACAAATTACTACTTTGTGTTGATAATTCATGTTTTTTTAATGGGCCACTAGAGGTTTGGAGGATTACTCTTTAAAAAGTAATTGAAACAGGATAGAGACTCAAATAGTATGATCTATACTGTGTCTTGATCAAGGTCCTTGTATGAATTCTCATATTGTTAGCAGTTATGTTAATCTCCTTAGTTTTGGCTTTGTATTTTATTTTCTAAAATGAATAGAGAATGGTGTAACTATCAGTAACACTTTTTGTTTTGGTTGCCACCTTCACCCCAGTCCCTTGCCGCTATATCACCTCGTGTTTGTATCTGGTTTCTGTTTTTGTGCATATATATTTTCATTTTTCAAGAGACGGTTAAGGGACTAAAGCGGAGACTTAATAAATCTCCAAACTACAAAGGCTTTTTTGTGTATATTCTTTGCTGGCTAGATTACCTTAAATTTGTTTTTATCAATTAACTGATGTTTAAAATAAAATAAATATATTGCAGAAAAAGCACACCAGGAACATATTGGTCCTGTGAAGCCGATTGTTTTAAATGGTGAAACTTTGTATACAAATAATTTAAAAGAAGAATACCCAGGTTAATGGTATGTTTGTGTCCCAGATAGCAGATTCAATGTGTACAATGTTTCATGTGAAGTTATCACCCAATACTGAGACATTGACAGATGGGCCAGTTTTAGCCCTGGTGGTGCCCAGTGAGACAATCTTTGTTGTCTCCCACCAAAAGCTCCTTCTCCTTGAATTTACTCACTACCAGGCTCCATCAGTGCCCCTGATTTCTCCATAGCTACGTTCAAACATGCATTTAATTTTTTTTACAGCGCTACTCATACCATTGTGGGTTGTGAGAGCACTTTACATCATCCACACATAATCTACAGAGCCAATACATCATTTGTGTGTAAATAAATCAATAGGAAATGTTGGTTAAAACAATGAGGATTACAAGGTGTAGGAGTCACATGTTACCGGTACGAGTAGGTAGTATATTTTAAGAGTGTTTGTTCTGGAGAAGCAAAAACTAAGGATTTAAACGTACCACAGTGGTTGGCTTTACTAATAAGAATGTATTTCTACCCAAATTAACCCTTTTTAGCTGCATTAGTATAATAAAAGACTGTTGAAAAAAAAATGAACACTCTACCCTCCAGCTCTTTGATGATAGCTCATAGCTCACTGTGTTATATGAGGGTTGTGATATATGAACTGCAAGTAACAAAATAATTTCTGTGGCAAAAGCAGTAACCTACTGAGCAATCCACGTAAAAAATGTTTGGGGATTGCAATGCTACACATTCTTTGCAGCAGTCATATTAACCATCTGGGCAACTTTATCAAGAGTGGAAACTGCCACTACTCAAAACTCCGATCTCTCTCCAGCAGGAAAATTGATCACCAGAGTTATGTTAACATTTTTATTGTTGCCTGAAAACCTCTGAACACAAGGAACTCTGCAGCAGGTGCTTTTTAAACCTGTGTTCTTTCTAAATGTGGAGCCCTGGAATTCTGTGCCAGCTGTGGCTGCAGTGGATGCACTACCCTAGAGTTGACTCTGTTCAGAGAGCCATATGCATGTTATGTTATGCATGTTACGGAGGTTAGACACTTGCATAGGTACCACTAACATATTGTCAATTATTGTTAGAGCTATTTTCTAAATAAGACACTTTTTGATAAAACATCACATAAATGGTTGTCTCTCTGGTAATTTCTTACAAATGTGACAATTGTTCTTTTATCTTCCCTGCAGATGTCCATTATTACAAAGAGGGTGACATCAATGGAAAAACATTCAGTGTCAGTAGTACTGTCGATTATCGAGGTGATCGTCGAGATGACGGCGCAGTTGTGAGTTGTCGAGTAGACCACGAATCTTTAAACTCCACACCTCAGATAGCAATGGAAGTCCTTGAAATTCACTGTAAGTGATAAAAAACTAACATTTTGCATTTGTTTTAACACTTTTCTATTTTAAGATGTAGCTCACTTTTTCAGTTATTACCAATATAGCTGATGTTGTGGCTATTTAATTTGAGTAAAGGTCTAGAAGGCACAGGTTGTCTCAAATGCAATTTGAAAAGTGTTTTCATATTACTTACCATTATAATGTGCATACAAAACGAGGTATCTCTGCATGGTCTTGAATAATGCATGAACAGTTTGCATCTAGATCTTTCTTTTGCATTCATAGATCTCCAAAGGATGTGCAAGCTCTCTGAACTCCACTGTACACTACAGGGGTTCACCTCATAGCGTAGACATTGCAAGACTAATAAGAGAGTGTTCTTGTCTGTATGAAAAGATCCACATCAATATCATAGTTTTTCGAATGTGTTCTGGGACTCTGGCATACTTTTTATTTTGGTATAAAATTAGCAAAAATGTTAATGTATAGAGCATGGACTTTATCTCTCCTATCAAACAGTGCTATTGTGTGAAATTCTATTTGTCTTGTTACTGTCGAATGTGTGCATGGTATACATTAGTTATACAGATATAGGTTTGTAAAATGTTGGATTCACTTTAAAATGTCTCCAATTTTTTTAGTGTAACATAATAAGAATATTGATTTTATACTGTAATAATTCTTTTAATATTTTACACTAATTACTATGCAATGTATATGTATGTCTATATACTAATACACTTACAATATTTAAAAGAAAATTATACAGTGCAATATAAATCCTTTATTAATGATGTCACAATTTTTAACATTTACTACTTCAAACTGTATATTAAATATCGATATTTTTGTATATTTTTAGATGATGTAAGTGTAAATTATATGTTTTTTCCGATACTTTTGTACTCACCATTAGGAGTATAGGAGCACAATATTGTGGTCAACAATATTATTCACCACGATCTTTTGTCAGTTATCCTGTGTCACAATGTAAGTGTCCCTGTATGTCACAGTTATTGCTCAGAATGAATGCATGTTGATGTACAGCAGCCAATTTAGCTCTTTTTTATATTTTACTAAACATACATGGCTAATTTCTATATATAACCGCTATAATAAAAAGGATTAGCAAAGCCAATACTTTGTCACCCGCATATTAAAGACAAAACCTATTAGCTATCAATACATAAGTTGACATTTCTCCACTTTTATTAGTTTTGACACATATTCATTTAGCGACAAATTATAAAGTTCCCTCCGGCTATACCATATATATCCTCGTTCCCCTTCAAACTAGTGAACAGACTGGATTTGATGGCCTCCAAATGCTGTTATGAAGTTTATTCCAGATAATCTTGTAAATGTTGTTACCCTTTGAATTTAGTTAAAACAGCTTCATTTGCTATGCTCTAATCAAACTGGTCAGCCTTTTCAATATCTAATTTTTGTACGTACCAATCAACTATGATCGCCGCTTGGCTCAAAAGATAATCAGTTTCATTGTGATTGGAGTTCATTGTGTTGTCAGCGGTTAGATTGCACATCAGTTCTAGCCTGCAGAATGGAATCTCGACTGTGACAATAGTGTCTTAAAGTAATGAATCTTGGATAATCATTTGCTTAACTTGAGTCTTTATTTATTTATTTGAGGTTTTATAGAGAATGTCCCAGACCCTGACAATTGCTATGGCTCTAAACTGTAAACTTTGTGTAACAAATCCTAAAGAGAATAACTGAAACATAGGCAGCACTGACATAACTCCTACAAATCACACTAAACAAGCCACAGTCAACATTAGGCTGTTGAATATTCTAGCATGATTGGCAACACAGATTATTTTATATTACATGGGCCCAGCAAGACATGAGTAGCTCAAATGTAGAGTAAACAAGAAAGAAAAAAGGGGAAATAAAGTCAACAACAGAATATGGAAGCCTTTGAGCATGCCAGTACCTGGCCAATGGCACGAAGAAAGCGGGGCGGGCCCAGCAAATCATGACATTGCACAGAAGTTCACAGATATATAGGGAGTGAAATAATAAGTCTGCAGAGCAACTTGTGGAGTAAAACGTATTTCACGATGTATTTGGAAGCGGAGAATTTGTTTCTGCTTTGAACCCTGTGTTGAAGAACTGAATACCAGCTGTTACATTTGGATTCCAATTTGCAGCTCTCCAGACTGAACCATGAAAATGTGATCTTCTGATATGTGAAGCAGTGGTGCAGAAGGCATACAGGAGAGTGAGGACACCACAGCTTGCCACAGCATTCGTTCCACTACAAATGCGGCTAGTCTTGCACCCGCACTATAGAGATGGGCATGTGCTTAGCTTCAAATAATTGGATAAAAATGTAGAGATTAACAAACAGCCATCCAAATGCAAACAGCAAAGGCACAGAAGAACTAAAGCGTTGGGTTTGATGAGACTGCAGTTGTGTTCAGAAGGGTTCAGTACACAGTACCTTGAAATTCAAAATAAATCACTTTCACTAACAACTTCCTTAATAGTGGGTTCATGATTAAGTGGAACAGATATGATTGGTTGTTGTCACCCACTATTGCACTAAACCTGGTGCTACACACAGTGTAGTGGTATACTCATTTTTGGGTAGAGGGCAATTTGAAGCTGGCCAATGATGTTTCCCATCAGCTGGCCCACATGTGTGAGCAGAGGGGATTAGGAAAGAGTGAGAGATGTGTACATTGTTTGATACTCCAGATACTTACCTGTAACCCTACTCTAAACTACAAGAGGAAGAGATAGCTGCCCTTGCTGACTCATCCTTCTTTCAGACACTTCATGAGCTCAGGAGTAGACTGCTTCCTTCACCCCTCCAGCTGCCCGCAGCTTCTGTTGCTAGTCTCAAAAGATCGCCCAGGGCAAGTCAGATTCATAAGTGGTTCTCGACATTACCTTGTTAGTTACACTGAAAACAGAAACTTAATTGTCGGGAAGCCTGAATTATTTCTAGAATATTTCTAAAAGTCTAGAGTCACACAGTTTTGAAAAGTATGCTGAAGGTCAGCAATGTCACTTTTAATTATATCAGTATAACATCTCGCAGGAGAGCAAGTCTGCAGGGGGGCAGGGCCGGACTGAGACAAAATAGGTCCAGGCAACAAAACCAAAGTGGCCCTCATTAACGAATCATGCATGCATTTTTGTTTGCTGCAGGTAACCTCAGGGTAATCAACAGTACAAATTGGCCCACCTGGCTATAAGACAGGCCTGCAAACTGCTAAAAATACTGGCTGACACACTGACCTATCGGACCAGCCCATAAGCCACTGCCTGATTGCCCTGTAGGACAGTCCAACCTTGCAAAGGGGTCATTTTGCTAACATAAAATAATAAAAGCTTTGTAATATTCAGACATTGGCTTCCATAGCTGTTTGACCTGCCATAAACCCTGCGATTCGATTGGCCGCAGTGGCTCACCTTGATTTCCTTTTGACCACTAATCCTTGCATCCACCTTGTCTTAGGGCCTGATTTAAATATCAGCGTACAGCTTACTTCGTCACAATGGTAATGGATATCCTGTCCACCAAATTCTAAACCCCATAGGATATTATAGGCTTCATTTATTAGGTTTTGCCGTAGGGCAGCACTGCAGGCCTTCCTGCTGAGCTGCCCTACTGCAAAAGAAAAGGGCAGGAATGCACCTTATCTATCAGATACGGTGCATTTCTGTCCTTTTCCCCTGCGCTGGCGCATAATGGGCTGCAGTGCGCCAATGCAGGCACCTTTGCACCATGGTGCAAGGGTGCCTGCCTTGCAGGGATGAATATTTTTGTGCAGGAAGGTAAACCTTCCTGCACAAAAACAATCACAAGGCTTTTTCCTCTTTCTATGTGTGTTAAAGAATGCACCACACTTAGAAAGAGGAAAAATGAGGAGAAATAAAGATATTTCTACTTGTTGTCCCTCCCTTATGTCTCCCCTGGGGAAGCGTACGTTTTTGGCGCTGCCTTAGAATTTCTCGCAAATCTGGGGCAGTGTCAAAAAGCCATGGATGTTGCTGGGAATGCCCCCTGCAACACCCCTTAACCGCAGAAGACTGTGTCAAAGGGAACAATATTTACGAGGCAGCGTTAAGCCCAAAAAAGTGGCTGAGTGCTGCCTTGTAAATATGGAGCACACTCCAGCGCCATGGAACGTCAGAAAAAGTGACGTTCCTGCGGTGCAATAGGCCTCATAAATGAGGCCCTAAGGGATTTAGATTTCAGCGGACGGAATATCCTTCCCAGTCGTGCCACAGTAACCCTTTGATAACTAATTCAGGCCCTAAGTGTCCATTATAAACATGCACACTAACCAATCCTCCCCATGGTCTAACTGCCTTTTCCAACATCATATTGGTGCCTGAAGTTAAGCTCGCACTTCACAAATACTCATAATAAATAATAAACAAATTGAAATGAAAACAGTTATCTTACACGAGACTTTATCATGTTTTCACAACCGTGCTGTTTAATAAAAAATTAAATATCCTGTTTCTTATTTATATCCACAACCACAATTATGTTAAGTAGCACATTTTCAACTACGTACATGAAAGCTAAAGAAAATGAATTCTGCACGCATTAATAATACATGTAAATATTTCTTTTAAACTCTGCATGATTTTTAGGTTTCTTAATTGCTTGACATTTAAACCGCTGCTTTGCTTTGGAAGTTGGTGACCCGACACGCCTTATCTTCTTTTCTCTGTCTCTGCGTTTGATGCTTTCGAGTCTCAGACATTTCCTCGTCTTTACGTATTTGTTAATAACATCTTGAGTCGGTATCTCCTGGGAAATCCGCATGGGTCCGTTTATGGTAAAAAGGCAGTTTTTGCATTTGTCTTTTATGTTTTCTCGGCGTGGAGCCTGCGCGAGATCAGAGGCTTCCGCTGCAAAGCGGTAGTTAAAAGTGCAGGATGCATATGGAACAGCTGCCCTAATGCCGGCTAATGCCGATGACGTTTTCATTAATACTAAATGAGCTCCTCGTTTAATGAAATGTTGCCAAAGGATTTAGTAAGTGTATGACCATAATTTAAATGCTTAAATTAATTTTTTGGGACACGGCCCTGAGGCTTTGATTCAAAAATGTCTGCACTGCATATGTTAATATGGATTGTGAGCGCACTGGAATACAGAGATGTGCACTTCCTTGCAGTGGAGGGTGAAGTGTTGCAGCTGCCTGTAGCCAGACTTGTGAGTGCAACACATTTATAATGACATGGATATGTGTTTGGTAAGGCAAGCTTCAGCGCATATAAACGAGGGTGGGGTGTGGCAATCAGTACATTGAAAAACTGTTTGAAATATTAAGTGCGGAAATGTAATGCAAGCTGATTATGACACAAATGGTTGTTGGAAACCTTTACTTCTAAGTGGATCATTTCACATCCTGGCATTAGGTTCTTCAACATAGCAACACTTCCGGATTCTTTCTCTCCTGGGTCAAAGTTGAGTTCTTCTCTGACGGTTCAAGCCTTCAACCAGCGGCGGCTCCTCTGTTGCCCCACTTAAATTACCCCAGAGATGAAAAATAAAATGGTAAGTCATTACCATTTGATTTTTCCTCCCCCCTCTCGAACAGAGCGACAGGGTGAAGTAGTCCTGCTGAGTGACATCAGCAGGGAGGCCTGTCAATGTACTGTTTAAAGTGTGCATGTCTTTTTGGCAGGCCATCTTGTAACGACCACCCACACATGCGCACTTTAAACAGCTTTAACCCAGCTGTATTTAGGCAGCTGGGTTAGAGCAAGCGCAGGCATCCAGAGTGCTCTAGAGCGCCGAGTGAGGCCACTCCCTCCAATCAGGGTGCTGCTCTCATGCTGCATGAGAGCAGCACCAGGATTGGTCAAGGGAGTTTCCTGCTGGCCGGGCTTCAGTCCGGGAAATAAGAAGTTGGGTGCACAGGGCGTCATGTTCGTCTTCAGGTAAGTTTTTAAAAAATATTAATTTTTGCATGTGCGTGCCTGCCCCCATCCCCGTAGATGCCAGCCGCCACTAACTTCAACGTTTAGCCACTGGTTGTGAGCAGTGTCTCGCTCTGCCTAAGACCTCTGACTTTGCTCGTCACAGCCCCATTGTATCCCAATAAGATTCATTTTATTTACTGATTTGGTGGTTTCCATTTATTCAGTCTGGACTGACCTGTAACTCTGCCAATCCTGAATGGAGGCTTGCTGCCGTCTGTCAGCCACCCCAGTCCCTTGCCTGTACTGTAATAGCTCTCCCTCAAAGAGATCCTGTCCTCTTCAATTCTGCTATGATGTTAAATATCCATATTATTATTAATGTCAGATTGGAAGACACTATTGACTAGGAAGGCGCCTGAGCCTTTTGCACAATTAGGTTGTTCCAAATAAAAACAATATCCTTGTGTTTATTGTATTACCACATGCTTAGATTTAATCTCCTGATAACTCAACTGTAGATTTAGTCTAAGCCCACTGCCCTGCGAGATTTGGAAAAATATTTCATCAAATTAAATTAGAATTATACAGCTCAGACCCTGCTTCTGCCATAACATCCTTAATGTTATATACAAGTTGGTCCTACCTATTGAGGTAAGTTAATTGCATCCCAAGTGAATTGCGCCTGTGTTCGGCACCGGACCCCTAAACAGCCTACTTCTGACAATACCGATCAGTAAATTCCACTCCATTCCCAGGAATCAAAAATATTTTATGGTTTTCTATTAAAGATATTTCCATTTTTAATTGTTTACCTGTGAGCAGCTTCTCACAATCAGTGGCAAACGCCTTTATTGCTCTCTCGTAAAGAAAAGGGAACAAACAGAAGATCAAATGGCATTTGATTTTATTATTTTAGACAAAGACCCTATATAGGTCTATGTCACAAAAGCGAAATACTAAGAAACAGGAAAATGTTTTTCAGCAGTTGTAAGCAACAGGCTTCATCTAACATGAGCAGCCGTACAGCTTTTACCTATTGAAGTTCTATTTTCATGCCCAGATAAGCCAACGGCTGCTTCTTTCTGTAAGATTTGTTTCATATGTATACCAAGAAGTGATGCCCACCCCTCTCTCTGTTATATTGTGTTAATTGGATTTACATGGCTCCCCAGTGCTATGGTCTTGAATGCTGCCAAGCATGCTTCTGAGCAGTACCTCTAGATACTCAATTTATTAAACTTTAGAAAGTGATTTTCGGCGAGTTAACCAGTCTTAAAAGAATCAATTTGGTGGAAAACCCCTTCAGAGGCAATATTGAGTGTCCTTAATGTACAGCCAGCTTGCTTATTCTCAAGGCTCAAAAGTAGCAAAAGCAAAGGCTTCAGCAAAGAGAGTAGCTTTGAAAGGGGAGTTGCAATTTAAGGTAGGTAGCCAACTATCACTTTTAAGGAGTCAACTTGGTAAGCACCTTCTTATCCTTCTTTGAGGATGTGGATTTAGACCATCCCTTTTGACAATTTCTAAAGAATGATTTTGTTGGATCATTGAACCCACTGGACTTGGAGTGATATGCATTGCTTTCCAAGGAACCCAAGGCCCATGATCTGCTCTTGCTACTGGCTATACATTTCAACACTAGTTAATCTCATAGTTTTGCCAGCTTGTAATTAAGACCTCATATAAATCCCAGGAACGTAGAGTGCCCCTTTGGTGGGATCGCACAAAAAGATGGCCAATTTCCCAATCCTCAGGTTTACAAAGGGTTATCTACACATGCCTTTTTTTGTCCCTCAGTGTCAGGGAAGTAAGGGATGCAACTGCTGGTTCCTTCCTACAAAGAATTATAGAGAGAAGTTGCTCCAGATCATCACCACTGGTTGATCTTCCCAGTATGTCCTGATAGTAAGGCCACTCACCATTATACATATTTCTTATTCATGCTTTGTTCTATATATTTTTACAAAGTGGCTAGAACAACCAATTCTCTGTACAATATTCCCCATCTTTCTGTCACGTGGCAAGAATAAAATGTTTCTCTGCCTTTGGTGATCCTGACATTTATATATTTATTTGTCTTTCTAAAGCACTTTCATCACAGCTGGTCTTAAGTGTATAATGAATGTCTGCTGGTGGAAAGGAGTTAAAAATATAGTGTGACCTGAAACTCTCTATGAGATATGTGTTAATTAACTTTTAGTGTAGGGAGAGCTGTGAGTGTAGCCACTAGCCTACAATGTTACACTCTAGCTCAGGTTGTGTGGCCTATATTCTTGAGAGCCATGCAAATAAAAGCTTGTTTGGGTGGCGGTAAAATAAGCTTGTCTATTTTTAACATTCAGTCAAAATTCCGATGTGTCTTTATGAATGAGTTCCAAAGAATGAACAATTTAAATATAGACTGAATATTGAGTGCCTGAATGTAAGAATGTGGGTTATTAGTAGGTGCAGGTATGTACCTACAGCTAGTAATAATGCCACAATCACTAATACGGTCCAGTGGTAACTTTTACATAGCCCCTACTGCACTAATTAAATATTTCAACACACCCTTCATCATAAGTATTACTTTGTCATGTTGATTCTCCCATCTAAGCACTGCAACAAAGAGAAGACCAATATGTTTTGTAGATGTGAAACACTTCACCTTCAATACACATCCCACTATAGCAGAAACCCTTTTAATCCCTACAAGTCAGGAAATCAGTACATCTAGTTTTTGTATAGTTAACTGTCATGCTATGGTGCCAGCATATATAGATGATAGATATAATCTCCACTTCAATCAAACAATGGCTATGCTGGGACAGTCCTGTGTCATCTCCATTTTATTATGTGGTACAGGGAATACTGCTAGTAATGGGAGGTAATTCTTACCTCAACAGACTTGACTTTGTAAATGCAACAAACAGAGATTAGTTAACTAAGGGACAAATTTGAATCCTTGTTGTACTCTCTCACTTGCAGGAAATTTAGGTATAAATCTCCTATTATTTTGAAATCTCATAGTAACCCATGAAGGCAAACTAGAAACATTAAGTACTTCTAAATTTAATTTGGGGCAAGGATCCATAGTTTGTGAATATGTTCTCATACTCATGCTAGAAGGAGCTCTGATTACCTTTGGCAAAATCCAATAGCTATTGGGGAGTCTAGATTCTCATAAACCATGTATTAACAATTGATCCCTTTTTCCTGTTCTTAAATGTTTTACCTGGCCCTTTTTGCAGGGCCTTCCCCAGATTCTTGCATTCTGTAGCTGATGCCATATGTTTTGGCATGAGAACTCTATGGGGTCTTTCGCTGCTAACAAGTGCTTGTGCTCGCTCTCTAATACTGTAGCCTGTAGTGCAGTTTTAAACTGCTGTTTCCATCTAGCAAAATAAACCTTTTACCAGGTCCAAACCTTATTGTTTAATACACATAAGTCACCCCTAAGGTAGGCCCTAAAGACCCATAAGGCTAGGTGCATTTTATTTAAAAAGTTGGGCATGGCTTCTTAAGTTTTGCATGTTCCGGCATTGAAAATCCCCTAAAGCCGTAGTTCACAATTTCAAGACCTATCTATCCCATTGACTAACACAGAGTTACCTTTTTACATTTATTAAGTGAAAACATTTGATTGTGAGCATATAGGGATTTGGTGTTTACACTCAAATGAATTGTGATTTTAAATCCTCTTTAATGGTGAAGTTGGATTTGAAGTCACAATTCTGAAAACAACACTTAAATTAATTTGACATTTTCTTCTCCTAACCATTTGTGCCTTCTGCCAGTATTAGGGGCACACGACAGTAAATTGCTCTGCTATTGGGCTTTGTGTATTTCTCACAGACAGTGACACAAAACGGGACAAGGTAGTGGCAGGTGGGCCATCCTGACAGAATGACTTGGTATATTGTTGTTTTCTGCCCCACTCACACTTCAAAGGGTTTGCCTCCAACACACAAAAATAACCTGACCCTAGCCTTTTATCACCCCAGACTTCTTGGGGCCTTGATAGGTGAAGGGAAGAACTTTTCAGAACCAGAAATGGGTGTAAGACAGGGTGTTTCCCCATACACAAAGGCTGGTACCAGGTATAAATATTGGACCCTCAGAACAACTTTTTATTGTGCGTCTGGACCGGTTACAGCCTTGCCCCCAAATTTATATATTTGTTTTACTGTTGCTATTGTGGTTTAAATTAACTGAACAATAAACGTATTTCATTGATACAGCTTTGCCCCCAAAAGGGCTTCCCTGCTGCTACCAGAAAACTGTCCTGCTGCACGAGGACTGACATGCTGTCTGAGAAGGAAGACTGAACCTGCTCCCTTCATCCCAGGCTAACCTGAGTGACTTCAAGGGTCAGTTGACTGACCTCCTGTCTGGGCTACAGGGACACAACATGCTCCAGGGGCCTCTCTGAATTGCCCAGCTGACCTGCTACACTTGACCTGGAAAGGGGCCTGTCAGAGCTCTTCTGGCCTCTTCTAGAGTGGGTTCCTAATCCCCAAGAGGTGACTCCTCATGTCCTGAACCCTTGGCTGGAATCAGCTGACCTCCTCCTGTGAAGAATGGTAAAATCATTAAGTTTTGGGCTCTTCATGACCACGGTCGTGCCCCTTCATGTGGAGACTCTATCACCAGCGTCCACCAGCAATGCAAAGCTTTGGGGAACCACATGGTTTTTGTTACAATGATCACCAGTGATGCCCGGCAATGAGAGCTCTGCATTACAGCAACAACAGACTGCAGTCACTGCCAAAGCGAAACTCCAGCATCGATCATCTGTGACACATGAGAGCCTCTTCACACTACAGCGATGACCATCCACAATGCTCTCCCTGCTGCTCTCAGCCTCCTCCACTATGAACGGAACACTTTCCTCCAGATTCTGAGAAGGTAACATTTTCAGCACGACCAACCTCATCCCTGTATCCAACCCACACTCCATCATGGTTAGCTTGAACTTGTGACTTTCTCCCCAATCTAGCACGACCAGATGACCATGAGTGCTATTAGGTGCTATATTCAGTTAAATATTCAAAATTGCATATCTCTGGTGCCACTGAATAGATTGTTGTTGTTCTGGTATCATATTATTTATTAAAGTTTACTTTATCTTCCTAAATTGGTTTGGGTTCTTTTTGTATTGTGTTTTCACAAGATTACTGTTTGTGTGGTGCTTAAATACACCTTGCCTACAAGCCTTACTACTTTGTGCCAAACTACCAGTAGGCTAAGCATAGTATAATTTAGTGACTTTTGTGGTTCACCCTGGCGAGGACTTTCGTTTTTGCTGCCTGGGGCTTCCACCCCTTTCAATCAATGACTCAATTTCTTATAGAAATTCCATAACAAAAACTGTGTAGCCCAGAGAAGAAAAACAAACAAACAAACAGGCCTAAACTAAGCCACTGTGACAATACAGTATATTGTACAAATATATCAATATTTATAATAGCCCATGGATAGTTTCTCTGGCCACATACAATTTGCAACTCAATATGTGAATGTTAATAGTATTGTAAAACTATATTTGAATGTCAAACATTTTTAATTTATGAAGTCTTGTACTAATATGTTTGAATTTTATTTTTGTAACTTAATGCAGAATTGTAACCATATGGCTGAGGTCTTAATTGTATTCTGAAATGCGACAGTATGCATGTATATAGGAGGTGTGTTCCAATAATCTTCAAATAAGAATTTTGATTTTGTACAGAATTGTGTACCCCTCTGTTCTACTCATTATGCAGACGACCATGGAGGCAGTCGTCCACAGATTCAATATTTTATGATGACAGGACCATGCAGCGGGTAACACTGCATGGAAATAACCAGCAGGAGCTGTGTTTTTATCCACATTATACCATCATTAGACTCTGGTCCACGTTATAAGCCCTGCTGAGAACGCATTCTAGCTCGATTCCCAGTAAGTCATCTCGTTAATAATTTGGCATACGGCTCTGATGGCAGCAAACACATCTGGCGAATGGCGGGTCTCTTCCCAGTGGTCCGGTTCACAGTGTTACTGTTTGGAATCAGCACACACTTTTAAATAAGTCCCTTTGCAGCCTGCCTCTTGAAGAATCAGCAAATGTCTCCACACTGTTGAAACTTAAAAAAAAGATTTCGAGCCTATTTGTTTCAAATGTTCACGTTTCAGAATAGGTGAACTCAAGTTACTGAGCTTCCACTGATGTTCTGGCATGTATGAGGGTGCTCACACATCAACCAAAGGTGCTTCGGCGACTTGTAAGAGGTTCGAAGCGCTATAGAAATGCAATTGTAATTCAAGTGAACGATGCAAATTCTTCAATTGCATCCTTAGAGCAGATATTACAGAAAGTGACTATAGAACACTGAAGGTATTTCGTTGCAGTTATTGCTGTGAGTGAAGGTGAACAGAACCAACATTGCTGAGAGCAGGCAGGGTTGGTACCCGAGGGTCATGGGAGAATACTGTCTCAATTTACAGTTTGAAATCAGATCAATAAGCTTAAGGATTAGAAGAAAAATGGAAGCTATGACTAAAATGCAAATGCATTCAAAGTGCCCTCTCAACTGCAGAAACTCGTGTGATTATAGGTCCTGGTGTTATAAAGATTTAACCAGGCACTATGGGGCATATTATCAAGGACGGTGTTAAAATTATCGCCGGTTTAGCGGCAGAAAACTGCAGCTAAAGCGGCGATGATGGGCTTGATAATATATCCTTGAGAATTCCCAGAGAAGCCCATGTTCTGGTGTGAACATGGGCTTCTATTGGAATTCTCTGCGGCATATTATCAAGCCCATCATCGCCGCTTTAGCGGCAGTTTTCTGCTTCTAAACCGGCGATAATTTTAACACCGTCCTTGATAATATGCCCCAGAGTTTCTCAACCGGAGGAAACATGGATTTTGTATTTCAGATCGACAGTTGCTAATATAGATTTCCACAAATAGTTTATAGTTTCTCGCTGACGTATGTGCACTTCAATGGACAATAAAATGTTAAGGTTAACATGAACCTGACAAATCCCATTTTCTTATGCCTGGATTACAGAGTAAGGCTTGCGTTCATGGATGTAACACAGTACAGATACACTATGTATGCATTTGCATTTCGAACGTAAATGAATTGCTAAACAGTTTGGGCTCTGAAACACATATTTCTGAAGTTACAGTGCTGTCTCACAATCCTAAAATCTTTCATGATTTCTATTCTATGGATCCTTCCAGAAGAGGTACCAAGGGGCATATCAGCAACAACCGGTGATAATTATCGCTAAGCGCACTTAGCGCTAGGATAATTATCGCCGGCTAGCGTGGATTTTTATCGCTGAGATAGCGTGCTATTAGCAACGCTTATCTCAAAAGCGATAAAGATCCTAGCGCTAACTGCCTAACGTGAGATTATCGCTGGAAACCCAGCGATAATCTCACGAAATGTGGCGTTAGCTTGTTAATAGGGCCCCATAAAATTTAGCCATGATATCCACCTTACATAGGATCTCATAGCTAACTCAGTCCTGAAGCAGGTGTAAGGAAAGTAGTGATAACAGGGGTTATCGCTACTTTTCTTGCCGCTATGCTTCATAGCATGGGGCTTGATGATAGGAGAAATGTTGCTCAGCGACATTTCTCCTGTCATGTCAGGTCAGGAATGCCCACTTTGCATCTCATTAGAGATGCAAAGCTGGGCGTTAGGATTTCGTGCGCTAAAGCAAGGTTTCTCGCATTAGCGTGGCCTTGCTAATTAGGCGATAAAATTATCGCCGCTTTTTGGCCGAAAACGGCCGCAAAAGCAGCGATAATTTTGTATCGCCGGCTTGTTGATATACCCCTAAGTCCCTCTTCAATATATCTGCTTCAGAGAGAGATACTATTTTACACTTTGAGCTGTTCAAGACACCTGGGACAGTGTCAGTTCATTCATGTCTCTTTTTAGCCCACTCAATTCGGGGCACATACGAGCCTTTCACATTGCTCAAACAAAATACATTGCGTAACTACAACATATGATGCAAACGTCAGAGTGACACTAAACCTGATGTAAAAATATGGCGGAATAGCACATAAATTGCTCATTTAAGTCCAGTTTCTGCCACCATTTTGGGCTGATTGGTGTTTTAAATAGCTGAGGACCAGGAATAGGTTGTTTGTTGTGAGAAGAATAAATGAATGGGCTTCTTTGTGCTGGACATAAAGCAGTCATAGTTGACATGTCTAAAATAAACCACAGAACACCTCGTTAACATACACTAGTCAACATAATAGAACAATTAAAGTATAACAGGACAAATCACAACAAAATAATTGAAATATATTACAGCACAAACACAATACAACACAGCAACACAACTTTGCCACAATTCATCAGAAAAAAATCAACACAAAAAAGAACAGAACAGAAAGCAGCAGCCCAAAACATGCACAAACATTGTGACACATTCCTCCCTTCAGAATTCAGAAACATGACCTTCATAATTCAGTGAGAAAAAGGGCTTATATCTAGCCCTGCTTTAACTTATCAGCAAGGACATGAAATCTCACGGCTCAAAAAGGTTTTATGATCCAGCCTAAAATTAAATATGTCTAGGAGGGGCCTTGAATCTAGCAATTATGTTTACCACGTTATAATGTGGTGTTTCTTTTTTACATTTTGCTTTTTTAAACCTCATATCGCATTCAATTATCTATTTCAAAACACAATTGAGGCAGTTTAGAAAACATTTAAAATATGATACAAATCCGCAAAAGTCTTAGCTGGTTTAGCTTCCTCTTCAAAACAAATTTTCAGAAGGAAGGAATATTCAATTGACCAATACATTCTGGGAAATTGACCACAAATGTTATTTGTGTAATTCTTTTTTTAAATTATGTTAACAGAGATACCATTATGATGCAAGGGGAGCTGAAGTGGATACCCACTTTTTGTTTCCTTACCCACAACATAAGATATAAAAAGTAAGCATATTTCCTTTTCTAGGATTTTGTGAATTATGCCCATTACTGAAAAAAATCCAAAATGGAGCTTACCCCTATATCTTGTCTTAATATTGAGGGCGAACGTTTAGCTCATGTCATAACAGTAAGAGCTCAAATTGGGGCAATTACTAAACATATGTTAGTCATCAGCATTTGGTTAGTCGCTCATAAGACATGGAATCTCAAACCTTTGCCCAAATTCTTGCACCCTTTCAATGTCCGAAAAATCCTGTGAAGAGGAAAGAAATAATTTCTCCTGGCTGCAGAAGAGGTGATAGTGGAGTGCATCATATTTATAGCTACCTGACATAAATCTTTGGTCACAAGTATTAGCAAGTATTTGAGCCATAGCTGCTGTGCCAGAAGTATTGTCTTGTCTGCTGCGTGTCAAGGTGCCAGATGCATCAACAAACCATTTTGCGATTTCCTAATTTCAAATCCTTGCGATTCGCAATTAGAAAATCGCCAAATGGAATGCATGAAAGTGTGTTTAACCTACCTCGGTGAATCACAAAATAGGGTTTGCTGCATCAGAATAGCATTTTTTGCCTTCGCAAACGGCTGAATGCTTGATGCATCAGGCCCATAGTCTTGTATACCATCTTGCAACCTCACTATGTTTTGGCAATATCTATTTCAGGTCCTCTTCCGTAGTCAGAGGGATTGTGCCCTCTATCAGACTCTTTGCTGATATCCCAAATAGGAGTTGCAATTACTTAAACCTTGATAAAGTTCCTCCAGTAATGCCATGACGAACCCTATGACTTACATGTATCTAGATTTATTAAATAACTCAGGTATCAATCTAAAATAACTGGAGTGGGATACTCTGTGAATTTCTCAGGCTTTCCAGGGCACTAGTTGTGTCCAAATTTGACACTAATCTTGAGTAGTAGGATCTTCCTAGAGCCCTTCTAATGTTAAACCAACATATGGCAGCTGAGCCACTTAACATTGCCCTGAGAAGAAAGACACATATATCTTCTATTGTGTAGTCTATCAAAAACCAACATTTATTCAAATAGAAGGCCAAGCAATAACATTGAACATGAAAGGGACCCCTTTTCCTAGGGGAGCTCCTCCCCTTTTTCGGAGAGAGACGTATTCCCCAATCACACCAAATAACGTTACTTAGTTTACACTGCAAACTATTTTTCCATCATAGCTTAAATACTTTTTTCAAAAGATTGACTCACCCATTGAACATCAAGGGAGGGAGTTGCCAAGAACTGAAAAACCTTTCATCTTGCTTTGTAAACGTTTACCCATTCCTAAAGCTAAACTTATTTAAACCATGTGTCACAAGTTCATAAATAACTTCTACTAGATTAAACTTGCTCTGAAGGTGTGCTACCTTTACTTGGCAAGTGTTACATCAGGAGTTTTACACCACAGGCAGTAATCTGGGATTCTTTACATCGAAGAAACGTTTTGCTAGTCTTACATTGGAAGATATTAGTTCACAGGTAACTAATTAAAATATGTAAATAAAATATTAAAATTAACTTTACCTTTAAACACCCACACACACACATATGTGCACAATTATATGTGTTATATGTGTGTGTATATATACATCATAATACACTAGAAATAAATTATAATGCAGCAGTGCAGCTGCAATGGGGCGCAGGATGCTTAATGAAATACCCTTATTTTCAAAACATGGTGCTGTTTCCTCTTGTCAACGTAACTGAATCAAGCAAGATTCATATTTGTTTTTAACACAGAATAGAGATTCCTTGGTACATGTCTTTTCACACTATATAAGTATTACACTGGTTTTTATGACTGAACTAGTTAACATGATATGGGAGACAGGAAAACATTGCTAATGTATACCATTTCAAATCACAGTAATATTTTAACTGCCCAAGTCTTTGCCCTGTATGATATTTCCTTCACCATAATCTTCTGGAGTGATAAGAGCAAGCTTTTGTTTATTGTTTAAAAGTAGTTCACATTGTTTTATTGAAAAAGAATAACATTTCCTCAAATGTTAATCCTGACCTTGACCGGTCCCAGCCCAGGTGGGAATTACTATAAACAAAGAGGAGTGGACAGATCACTAAATAAACAATGCAGAAATCTTTAATCCCCTATTTTTCTAGGATATCCGTTTAAATGGGCAATTGAAATCTTAGCAAGACTGCCTAATCAAGGCCTGCCAGAAGGTTTTAGGTGGGTCCTGTAAAAGACTTAATGTGGGCTCCATTCTGGTTTTCATTCACCAGGCACCTCATTATATCAGAAATATCTTTTTCTGCTGAAAAGTTTATCTTTATCAGCCAGCTCCAGCATTTAGTGGACCCCAGTGGCATTAATGCCATGCTCCACCATAATCATGAACAGTCCAAGTCTGCTTCTTTATTGAATGATTCAATCTTGTATCAGGCGTACGGAACAATGAGCCCCAACTGCACACTGCATCACCTCAGCGGCCTTGTCACATTGTCATAATCAGTAGAATTGTAGGTTCCCATGTAGAAACTAGAGAGCTATTGAGCCATCCTTTTCCATGTACTGATCCTTGAATCCTCTCTGAAATTCATTCGCATAATTACAAGACTTCATGGATATATTTTTATACTTGAAAATACATTATAGTAATTAAAAATCCAAGAGGGTTTTCGCGGTTAATATTGTACGACAAAAAGGTTGCTGATATGGCTATATTAGAGGAGTTTATTAAAGCATTAAAGAATGAGCAAATTAATTAAGGTATTATTAATTAGAGCAGCTGTGGGGATGTAGACTATTTTCCTTTAGAAAACAGCGGATATGATAATTCTGGTGGAATTATAAGGTTTCAGTGGGGCAGAAACAACTAGCATCCGACTATTCCCAAGTCATCAGAAATGTAACCGGCAGCTGAAGAGAAAAAGATGAGAGACAGAAAAGGATGTATCGTACTAAGGGAAATAGGTAGGACAAAAGAGAAATGGAGAACATTCTGTGCCAAAGTAGGTTTTGACCCAGAGGCATGCAAACATTGTGTATGTACACACATAGCAAACGACAATTAAGACAAACTTTGCCTACAGAAAATTGACAGATTATACAAGTCAGCTATCAAAAAAGTTAAGAGAAGATACTATTCAGACAGAATTCCAAATTCTAAATGTGCAAATAAAGAATTCTATAAAATACTCAATGAATTTTGTAAACCAAATTGCCTAGATGGCGCTTATCCTGGTGCTCAAGATTTCACAGACAAACTGGCAAATCATCACACAGCCAAAGCAGACAGTTTGGTCTCATACTTTAAACAAAGACAAAGCACCAGCACTGACACTTTTACAAAACAATTCAAGAATACTCAAACCAGCCTCTCCGTTCCTTCCAACACATTTCACACAATGAATTTATGAACCTGGTCAAAGCAAGCAGGCCTGCTGGCAGCCCTCCTGACCTGTGTCCACCACAAACCTTCAAGACAATTCTTCTAACAACCTCTTCTGCCACTCCAGTAAGAAGAATCATCAACAACTCCTTAACTACCGGAATATTTCCTGATAAACTCAAAAAGTGATTTTTATATTATAAAGTTTTTTAAATATTTTATACGATTTTTAACAATGGGATGCGTATTTATAACTGTAGTTGCTATGCACGTTACACGTTATATTTTATGATGAAATCAAGTTCCTTTCTCTTTTTCTTTTGTTTTTCTCCTTTTAAAAAAGTGTTATATATCTTAATGATGTCTTTTATGATTGAAAATCGAAATAAAGACTTGAAATTGAAAAAATTGATTTATATGCCCATTACTGAAGAAAACAAACTTGGACCCGCTAAACCCTGACATCTACAGACTGATTACAAGTGGAACTTTCCTGGACAAACTGATAGAAAGAGCAGCATTCGCGCAGATATCACAATTCACTGACGATAATGCCATACTTTCAGACTTCCAAATGGGATTCTGTCCAGTTAGAGGCACAGAATCTGCCTTCCTTGCCATCTGGGATGACCTGAAGAACACAGTTGAACACAATGGGGTTGCTGCTCTACTTCTCTTGGACCTCTCAGTTGCCTTTGACATGGTTGACCATGGCAATCTCATACAAAGACTCTGCCATAGAGGGGACTGCTCTACAGTCAATCACATCCTACCTTCGCAAAAGAACTATTGTCATCCATACCCCACCTTTTTCATCCAAGCCGTACTCCGCAGAATCAGGAGTCCCTCAAGGTTCTATCGTCTCGCTCATGCTTTTCAACATATATATCAAAGAATTACTGGCACTGATCAATCAATTTCACCTTACGTGCTATAACTATGCAGATGACACGCAAATGCTCCTTCAACTGAAATGCCCCAAAGACAATAGAAACATGCCACTTTTCAGTTGTCTCTGAGCCGGATGACGGGGAGCCACCTCAAATTGAATGCTTCCAAAATGAAAAAGCTCACATGTGGTGATTGGAAACATTATGACCCGTTCGCCACATGGCCTGTTGATCTGGAAACACTGCCTAAAGGTTCGAAGGAAGTAAGAGACCTCGGAATGACCATGGACTCCAAGATATTGATGAATGCCCAAGTGGACAAGCTAGCAAGATCAAGCTTTGTCATTATAAAAAAATCTGCAATGAATCTTCCCGCATTTGGGATTTCCACACAAGGTCCGGGCTACCATCTCCCTTGTTCTGCCCAAACTTGATTACGCCAATGGCCTCTACCACAGATCACCTTTAACATCCATGAAAACCTACTCAGCTGCCAGACTACTCTTACATATAAAACCGGAAGTCCACATCTCCCCTGCTTCACCCACAAAGTGATACATGGAATGGGACCGCTCTTGATCAGGAATAAAATCACCAAACACATTCAACAAAGGAACCTCTGCTCTAGAGTGGCACTTCGCCTCAAAATCTCAAAATACAAGAAAGAAAACATGGGTGTTCAAGCAGCCAAACAATGGAACTATGTACCCCCAACATAAGATCCACAGATCACCACCGGATCTTCAGAAAACTACTCAAGAATTGGCTCTTCCCCACATAACCACCATACACAAGCAGGAATGTACAGCATGTCCCTCTGTATATGGGGATTTGTTTGTAATAGGGATATGTACCCTTATATATGTGTGTTGCTTTGTGTGGACATGTAGAAAAATTATATTATATTTAAAAAAATATATAGATATTCATTAGTTCCGCAAAACAAATGTGCATATTGCTGGTGGTTGCATTATTCTATGTTTTTGACATGTATATGGGTGACTGCATAGATAAGTGGGTCTTTTACCGTGGCTATTTGCTGCAATTGCTTCACTATTGAATTACAAAATTGCTTCTGGTTCTTCATATCCAATGCAGTACCCTGTTTAACACCCTGTTTCTCAGTGTGTCCTCTGCCTCAGCTCTCTGCCTCATATCAAGCTTCTTTCTGATACTCTTATCAGTGCACTAGCCTATTTCTTGCTCTATACCTCTTTAAATATATCCAGTACCTCCGCTCTCTCATTCATCTCAAACCCCATACTGCTTCTGTGATCCCCAAGGTGGCCCTTTCTGGATGCTTCCCTACTCTACCCCTCCATAACCCTTTTGCTCATCCCCGGCCTCTTCCTACTGCTATGAGCTTCGAAAACGAAAAAAATGAACACAAATAAAAAGGTCTAAATCCTTCCCTCTTCTATCCCTCCACTATCCTTTACAATCCAAATAACAGACTAACATGTCTACCACTCAAATTAATTTCATATTTCACTATACTAATTCACCACTAATCCTTTATGGGTTCAAGAGTAGCATGCTACTTGCCGAAAAAACGCTTCAACACCTCATCAGGAGTGGCAAGCGCTTAATAAATGCAAACCTTTCTCCCTTTTCTATCCCTCCACTATCCCTCTCAATCCAAATAACAGACTAACATATCCACCACTAAAATTGCTTTCATATTTCACTATACTAATTCATCACTAATCCTTCATGGGTTCCGAAGTTGCGTGCTACTTGCAAACAAAGCACTTTTACGCCTCACCAGGGGTAGTAAGCACTATATAAAGGCAAACTTATTTCCCTCTGTCCCTCCACTATCCTTCTCAATCCAAATAACTGACTAACATATCCACCACTAAAATTACTTTCATATTTCACTATACTAATTCATCACTAATCCTTCATGGGTTACGAAGTAGCGTGCTACTTGCAAAAAAAGCACTTTGACGCCTCACCAGGGGTAGTAAGTACTATATAAAGGCAAACTTATTTCCCTCTGTCCCTCCACCATCCTTATCAATCCAAATAATTAACTAACATATCCACCACTCAAATTACTTTCATATTTCCACTATACTAATTCAATACTAATCGTTGATGGGTTCCGGAGCAGCGTGCTACTCGCCGAAAAAATCGCTTTAACACCTCATCAGGGGTAACAAGCGCTATATAAATGCAAACCTTTTTCCCTCTTCTATCCCTCCTCTATACTTCTGAATCCAAATAACTGACTAACCTATCCACCACTCAAATTACTTTCATATTTCACTGTACTAATTCAATACTAATCCTTTATGGGTTCAAGAGTAGCATGCTACTTGCCGAAAAAATGCTTTAACACCTCATTAGGGGTAGCAAGCGCTTAATAAATGTAAACCTTTCTCCCTTTTCTATCCCTCCACTATCCTTCTCAATCCAAATAACTGACTAACATATCCACCACTAAAATTACTTTCATATTTCACTATACTAATTCATCACTAATCCTTCATGGGTTACGAAGTAGCGTGCTACTTGCAAAAAAAGCACTTTGACGCCTCACCAGGGGTAGTAAGTACTATATAAAGGCAAACTTATTTCCCTCTGTCCCTCCACCATCCTTATCAATCCAAATAATTAACTAACATATCCACCACTCAAATTACTTTCATATTTCCACTATACTAATTCAATACTAATCGTTGATGGGTTCCGGAGCAGCGTGCGACTCACCAAAAAAATCGCTTTAACACCCCATCAGGGGTAACAAGCGCTATATAAATGCAAACCTTTTTCCCTCTTCTATCCCTCCTCTACTTCTGTATCCAAATAACTGACTAACCTATCCACCACTCAAATTACTTTCATATTTCACTGTACTAATTCAACACTAATCCTTTATGGGTTCCGGAGAAGCATGCTACTCGCCGAAAAAGCGCTTTGACACCTTGTCAGGGGTAGTAAGCACTATATAAATGCAACTACAATACCGTACTATACTAATTCACTACTAATCATTGATGGGTTCCGGAGTAGTGTGCTACTCACCAAAAAAATGCTTCTACACCCCATCAGGAGTAGCAAGCGCTATAAAAAATGCAAACCTTTTTCTCTTTTCTACCGTTCCTCTGTCCTTCTCATTTCAAATAACTGACTAACATATCCACCACTCAAATTACTTTCGTATTTCACTATACTAGTTCACCACTAATCCTTTATGGGTTCTGGAGTAGCGTGCTATGAGACGAAAAAGCACTTCAATTCCCCATCAGGAGTGGCAAGCGCTATATAAATGCAAACCTTTTACCCTCTTCTATCCCTTTACTATCCTTCTGAATCCAAGTAACTGACTAACATATCCACCACTCAAATTACTTTCATATTTCACTATACTAATTCACCAATAATCCTTTATGGGTTCCGGAGTAGTGTGCTTCTCGCCAAAAAAAGTGCTTTGATGCCTCGTCAGGGGTGGTAAGTGGTGTAAAAATGCAATTACAATACAATACAATAGCAAAAAGAACAGATGATGGATGGAATGCTAAATAAATCAAATACTCACCCCATTCACAGATCTAGGTTAAATCTATTTTTGAACCAACCATATGCAAATCAGTCTTGACCCTGCTCCCCATGAGACCAGTCCAGCCGGAACTGCCAGGCCACGACCTCCTGGGACAAGATACAAGCTACCTGGTACCGGTTTCAGGGTAGAACCAAGCAACAGCCAGGCTAGCTTGAATTCGATGGTATAGTAAGCACGGGAACCACATCAGAGCATACCCATTCAACTTAGGGCAACAAATGTAGAAAGAACAGATTATGGAAGGAATGCTGAACAAATCAAGCATTCAACCCCCCTCACATATCTGGGTTAAATCCATTGTGTTTTTGCTTGCCATGCCAATCTAGTATTGACCCAGCCATATGCAAATGAGTCTTGACTCTGCTCCGTATAGAAAAACAGTCCAGTCTGACCTGAACCGATTTCAGGGTATCACCCCTAATCAGCTAGGCTAGCATGAATCTGATGGCATAGCGAGCACGGGACCCATGTCTGGGCATACCCTTTCCTCTTAGGGCTGGAAATGCAAGAACAGATGTTGGACAGAACGCTGAATAAATCAAACATTCATCCCCAGTCAAAGATCAGGGTTCAATACATTGTTTTTTTGCTCACTATTCCAGTTTGGACCCACCCGTATGCAAATCAGTCTTAACCCTCCTCTTGATGGAAACATTCTAGCCCGAACTACCAGGCCAGGTCCTCCCCAGATCATTCATGAGTATCCTGGGATTGGTTTCAGAGTATCACCCCCTCATCAGTCAGGCTAGCTTGAATCTGGTGACATAGCAACCCCAGGACCAATGTCTGGGCATTTCTTTCCTACTTAGGGCGACAAAGGCAAAAAGAACAGATGATGGACGGAATGCTGAACAAATCAAACATTTACCCTAGTCATTAGTCATAGTTCTGGGTTAAACTCATAATTTATTTTCTCACCATTCCAGTTTGGACACAGCTATATGCAAATCATTCTCAACCCAGCTCCCCATGGTAACAGTCCAGCCAGAACCACCAGGCTAGGTCCTCCCTGGACCAGAAACAAGATTCTGGGACTGGTTTCAGGTATCACCCCCTCATCAGCCAGGCTAGCTTGAATCTGGAGGCATAGTGAGCCCGGGACGGACGTCTGGGAAAACCCTTCCCACTTACGATGACTAATGCAAAAAGAACAGATTATGAACAGAATGCTGAACAAATCAAGCATTCACCCCAGTCACAGGTCTGGGTTAAACCCGTTGTTTTTTTGCTAGTCAACAGCAGGGCTAGCTTGAATACGATGTCATAGCAAGCACGGGAACCACGTCTGGGCATATCCATCCAATTTAGGGCAACAAATGTAAAAAGAATAAATTATGGGCAGAACGCTGAACAAATCAAACATTCACCCCCAGTCACAGACCTGGGTTACATCCTTTGTTTGTTTGCTTGCTATACCATTCTAGTGTGGACCCAGCCATATGCTAATGGGTCTTCACTCTGATCCTCAAGGAAACAGTCCAGCACAAACTTCCAGGCGAGGTCTTCCCCAGATGGGAACAAGCATCCTGGGACCAGTTTCAGGGTATCACCCCTCATCAGTGCGGCTAGCTTGAAATTGGTGGCATAGCGAGCATGGGACCCACATCTGGGCATACCCTCCTCACTAAGGGCATCAATGGAAAAAGAACAGATGATGGATGGAATGCTGAACAAATCAAATATTCACCCCAGTCACAGATCCGGATTAAATCCATTGTTTTTTTGCTCGCCATGTCTTTTCAGGTTGGCCCCAACCACATGCAAATAAGTCTTGGCCCTGCACTCCTTGGGAACAGTCCAACCCAAACTGCCAGGCCAGGTTCTTCCCGTACCAGAAACAAGCATCCTGAGACCAGTTTCAGGGTATCACCCCTCATCAGCTAGGGTAGCTTAAATCAAGTGGCATAGAGAGCACAGGTCTCACGTCTTGGCAAACCCTTCCCAATTAGGGCAGCAAAAAGAACAGATGATGGACGGGATGCTGAACAAACCAAACATACACCCCCAGTCAAAGATCTGGGTTAAAACCAGTGTTTTTTTGCTGGTCTTTCTAGTTTGTACGCACCAGTATGCAAATTAGTCTTGACCTTGCTCCCCATAGGTACGGTCCAGCCCTACCTGCCTTGCCAGGTCCTCCCTGGGACCGGTTTCAGGGTATCACCCCTCATCAGCTAGGCTAGGTTGAATCCACTTGCAGAGTGAGCACAGGACTCACGTCTGTGCACACCCTTCCCACTTAGGGCAGCAAATGCAAAAAGAACAGATGATGGACAGAATGCTGAACAAATAAAACAATACCCCCATTCACATATCTGGACCCAGCGATTTTCTTGCTTTATACTCCCAAATAAAAGAAATTTGGCGCTCCCCAACAGAGGCACTCCCACGTAAAGCAAGAAAAAACCTGGAAAGGGGCTTCATCCTCACCAAATGAGGCACATCAAGAGGCAGTTTTCAGAATAAAGCGTGCAGTTTTATTAGTGCAACACTCTCTAACAGAAAGGCTTTCCCAGATGCCAAATGAATCAATGTGCAAATGTATATAGAGATATATATGTGCAAGCAATAACACACTTACAAGTAAGCAGATTATAATAATGGAAATCAAAATGCTGTAGTAATAGAACACCAGTAAGTAATAATAACGATAATAATACTGGACGTCCACTACAAGAAATAGGAAATAAACCCTATCAAAGGAAAGCATGGAAATATATAAAATATTTACACAGAATACATCAGATTCTTATGACACACATATAAATGAATGCCAAGAACCACCAAATGTATCAGCATCAGCCAGGCCAGCTTGAATCCAGTGGCATAATGAGCATGGGACCCATGTCTAGGCATACCCTTCCCACTTAGGGCACCAGATGCAAAAATAACACATGATGGAGGGAATGCTGAGCAAATCAAATGTTCACATATCTGTTTTCTTGCTTGGCATGCTACTCCAGTTTGGACCTAGCCGTATTCAAATCAGCCTTGACCCTTTCCCCCATGGGATCAGTCCTCCACGGACCAAAAACAAAAATCCTGGGATCGGTTTCAGGGTATCACCCCTCATCAGCCAGGATAGCTTGAATCCAGTGGCATAGCAAGCACAGGTCCCACATCTCAGCATACCCTTGGCCATTTAAGGTGAACACAGCAAATGCAACAAGATGACTCAGCCCCAATTAGGAGATCTTGGTTAAATCTTCAGGACTCACTCCAGCAGAGGCCAGGTGCAGGCTTCCATTACTCTGAAGCGTATTATGTCTCTGTAGCTCACACAGTAAGCCAGACAACTAGCCCTTGGAGTCACTCTGGTAATCCCAGGTTCAAGCAGCAATGCAGGCCTGTAGCACCATGGCAGTCCTCTGGGGAGCAAGGGAGGCCTCAAGTAGCAGGGTAGTCCTCTGTGGTCCAAGGCAGTCTTTCTGATGAACTCCAGAGGTCCAGGATTGTATTAGAAAATGGCTCAGGAGGTACTATATTTATACCTGGTGCCATCCTTTGAAATTGTGAAAATGTCTAGGCTACCCCCACATATGGATCTGGAAAGTTTGTTCCTTTCCTTGCACAGGGTCCAAGTCATCTAGAGTGACAAAACACTGTTCTCAAGTTCCTTTAAGAGTGTGCTGGAGGCAGTCCTTTGAAATGTGAGTGGGACAGGGACCATCCTGTGAACACCTAGTCCCCCTTTGTTCCACTGAAGGAATACACAAAGGCCAATTGCCAAGCTTTTCACAGCCATGTGACCCAGGACACAGGATGCAGGCATTAAATGATTGGGAGAACTGTTGTACTTACACTTCCTGCTGCTCAGCCAGTATGCATGAGTATGTGTGTATGGAATGTTGGAATGCGTGATGACTGTGTAGAATGTTGGTGTGCCTGGTGGACTGGAGGAATGACAGTTGGAGGAGTAGGCTGAGCAGCAAAGATGCAGCTCCTGGTGGGATCTTGAGATCCTGAACTTGTAACTACCATCTCAAATGAACTTGTAACTTACCAATAAACTTCTACTTGAACTTACCTCGTGACTACTATCCATCTTTTCTACATTGGCGACGATCTGGAAGAAACCCTGCGTGACAAGACTACTGAAGGTTAAGATACTGATATTTTTATCGAACTGTATGGATTGAAGAAACTACTCGACGAAAAGAAACTTAAAAATCAAGGAAAAGAACGCCCTCGTAAATCCCACCAGTGTCCTTCACCATCTGGACAGCCTACCCAGGGCGCTTCACATTCCTTGTGGTTATGGATTTCTGCTTTAAAAAAAGAGAAAAAAAGAAAGGATATAGCGCTAACCAGTATACGTCAAAGACTGGCATATTTTCTTACACCTGTTTGCCATGGTGTGATCTTGGCATCTGTGAAGACTGCAGGGACTGGCGAGTTTTTGACTACTGTTGTCAGCAGAATCTAGCTACATGTTTGGACATTCAGAGACAACTTTATCTAGGTCATACAGTAATACAGAGCATGAAGTCTGGCAGTGTTTTCATCAACCGTTATCTACAGAAGACACTCGTCTACGTACATTTTGCCAAGGACTTTGCAAGGGGCACTTTGTGTAAGGAGTGGTTAAGACGGCGCTTTGGGTGAGGCGAGAACTGCACCGTACTGCACTTTTTATCTTTGTTTGTTGTCGAAGGAGGTAAGCCCAATTTTTGGATTTAATTGTGGGCCCCAGCCGTTCTCTTTACATGTGGCAGTTCAATTGCTTAGTTTAAATCGTCACACCGCGCGCTCACCTTGTGTGTGCTTCATTCAAAATGACACTGCACGTGCAGCCTTACCGCTTTCCAGTGTCCAGCGAAGCGGCTGTGCATCCTCTGTGACGTTTGTCGGTTTCCAAGGCTTCAATGTTAGTTACGCTTAGCAGCACGGTGGTGCCGGGAGCCATCCGGCGCGGCGTCACCGGTGCGTGCCGCCATTTTGAGTTTGGCGTGCTTCATCCTGTCCAGCAACTTCCAGCACAAAATGTGCTGTATGCCAACCACGTTTGCTTTTCTGAGCGAGTCAATAAAGTTATATTGACTGTGTCTTCATCCGGAGTCATCTTTATTGCTGCCAGCTACCCGATCACTTTCACGCTACGTAACCCTTCGTGCTCATGTTGGCAGTCTGTGTGAATACTGAACTTTCCAGCTCACCGAAAACCTACGAACAGCTGACTTGGTGCCATAAGTCTTTGAGCAATCTCTCCATGATATAAAACCATTGACATCGTTGTTGTCAGTTGCCTGAGGGTGCAAGTTTTTCTCTCTCCTCTTTAAGTATTTAAAGGATTTACTAATCTGTCTGAGACGTGTTCAACACTCTTCGGGTGAGAGAGTTCGCTCACCGGCGTTTCTCCTTCTTTTCTCATATTTATTGTCATCTGCAATTAGTTTATAATTATGATTTAAAATGCTTGTAATGGCTTATGTTTTGTTTTAATGACATTCTAAGGTGTTTGATAAGTGTGTGTAAGGGGAGGTGTACTTCAGTTCTTATCTTATTTAGTACACTAAGTAATCTGTTATTTACACTGTATTTTATTCTGTATTTTACTCATTTTTAATTGAGTTGTTGCTTACGTGGTATGCATTTAGTGTGAGCTTTAATTGTTAATGATTTGGCCGATCTAGATATCTTCAGGGCACTAAGCTTAGATGCTTCCTTTAGGGTAGTTGTGTATTAGAGCCGGTCTCTATACACTGGTTTTTATCTTTCGGTGTGGGTGGTGCGCACACCCTTTACACTGATTTCACCTTATACAGCATTTGTGCCTAACTTTTGTATAGATTGTTTGCCTAGTAGTGTAGGTTGGTTACCTTTTTACACTTGTATGAACTAGTATATTTGCTCTACCTAGCAGTGTGGGTCGTTTACCCTTTTTACATTTGCATTACCCGTATAATTTCCTACCTAGCAGTGTGGGTTACTTTTCCTTTACACCTATATTTGTTTTGTTTTCCCTGCATACTTGTGCAATTGGTGGTTTAGTCAAGTATTGTAACATGTAGTGCGCAATGGGCAGTGTACCCTTTTCTTAAATTTATAATGCGCATTGGGCTGTGTTTCCCATACATTATATATTTTTTGGAGCGCAATGGGCAGTGTATCCTTTTCTAAAATTTATGGTGCGCAATGGGCCGTGTTCCCTATATATTATATATATTTTGTCTGTTTTGTTGGTGCGCAATGGGCAGTGTACCCTATAATTGTTTATTTTGTTTGCATTTAAGTAAATGCATTGAGTTTTCCATAGTGTTCCTTATATGGTTGTGGCGTGTAGAACAGTGTGATTGGTTTGGAATTTACACTCCGCGGGTGTCCTCCATTCTCCAAGTCCTACACTTTGTCCTCTTTAGTGCGTGGTGTTGAAATGGGTGACTAGTTTGGGTTATATATTTTTTTTTGGTATCAACTCTTCTCCCAACTCTGCACAGTATTTCCATGCTATAATTGAATTTAATACAGTTGTTTGGAGGATAGCCTTCCTCCTTTTCTTATTTTTTTTTTTTTCCATCTGAAATTCTTATTTTCATGTGAATTGCTAATATGTTTTCTCTCTTTATCTCATATTTATATTTGCAGTTTCTCGTTATTCCAATTTCTGAATTTTCGTCTTTATGTTTCCAAGGGAAGGGGATGTGCTATGTTATGTTGGTATTTTCTCATTTGCACTCTTTTCCTTGCTGTATACTTTCACTCACTTTTCCATTCCCTGTTCTTCTGCAATACGTACCTATTTTCTTGCAGCTTCAATGTTCTTCCTCATCTTGCATCCTTTCTTCACCTAAAATATTCTCTTGGATGCAATGTTTTAACAAGCCCTCTGCATATGGGTGCTACCCTCTTAAAAGCTTGTTCTATTTGTTTTAGTTCGTTGATTTCTCAAGGGAAGAGGATATGTTGTACTTACACTTCCTGCTGCTCAGCCAGTATGCATGAGTATGTGTGTATGGAATGTTGGAATGCGTGATGACTGTGTAGAATGTTGGTGTGCCTGGTGGACTGGAGGAATGACAGTTGGAGGAGTAGGCTGAGCAGCAAAGATGCAGCTCCTGGTGGGATCTTGAGATCCCGAACTTGTAACTACCATCTCAAATGAACTTGTAACTTACCAATAAACTTCTACTTGAACTTACCTCGTGACTACTATCCATCCTTTCTACAAGAACTTTCAAAGAGAGATATTTTCAGAACTGTGACTTGAAATTTTACTTTAGCAATAAGGAGAATTTTAAAGTGCCATTCATTTGATACCAAACATGACATTCCTACCTCTTCTCTATCAATGGGTAGCACTTTCTAAATGGATAAGGTGACCCAATGTTAGCACAGCTGCACATAGAACAACAAGAAGGCATCAATGCACATTGGGAAAAAGCTGAAGGCATGGGGTGATGTACTAGAAAGGAGCCAAGAAAATGTCCCAAGCTCACACTTGATAATATAGAGAAGAAGATCTCATTGCAACATGCACCACTGGACCCCCACAGAAGAAACTAACAGGCACATAAGAAATATAAAGCAGAATCGGAGCACTAACCATGTGCTCGTTCAGGATTTAGGCCTTAAAGAAGTTGGCAAAAATGCATTGATCCCATTTAGGGGTCTCCAGCTTTGCCCTGGTTTGCCCTTTGTGATCCTGCCACTGTCTCTGCAACCCCTGGCCTCAGAGGTGGCAGAATCAGTGCCAATAACATAGAGACGGCTCCACATTCATGATTATCTACCTCTTTTCCATTTTACTAATAATGAATAAGAGTGTATTATTTATTTTTAGTGCAACAAAAAATGGAGCACACTTAGGACCTTTAGTGGCAGTAGTGGTGATTAAAAATGTCTTTCAATGTATGTTTTATGCATGATTGTGGGTGAGACTGTGTTTTAGTGAGTAAACGTATGTGTGAGCAAGTGTGTCAGTATACGTAAGCATGTGTACATGAGTGAAAGTGAGTGGGGGCAAGTATCAGTCAGGGAGATTGTATGAGATAGGAGTAGGTTCCTTATCTAGCTCCCCCTCTCTGCTGCGTGACTTCCCCTCCTGCCTCCCTCCCCTTCTGCACTGCCACATTAGGCAGCTGCATGGTGTAGCCTGATTTGTTGTACATTAGCCATTAAACTATGTAACTGTTATACTTCTGTGCCCCTGTTGTTAATCAGCTAGTCTTACTCTGTTGTCATTAGCCAGTTCCTCTGTTTGTCAATTAGCTAGTGGTCCTCTGTGCATGTTCATTCTGCATAAGTGTTTACTTCTTTTGTTGTATTTTTCTGGTGCTACAAGCCACCATGCTGCCTGCTCGTTTCTCACCTGTTTCTTTCCTGCTCTCGCCTCCCAGGACCTACTTAATGGAGGCCACAGTGCGACCCCACTGAGTATGTCCCTGATCTAGGAATGCTCCTCTCTCCCAGGACTTACTTAATGGCAATTGCGCTCAACCACGCAGCGAGCATGCCAAAGGCGCGCCAAAGACAGGCCCGTCTGCACCCTTCTACGCCTGGACTGTGCCCAGTGCCAAGAACCCTGGATCTCCCATCATCCGCTGCTATACCAGTGCTGAGCTCAGAGTCTTGGACCCCAGGCTCCACAACAGCAACTGCTGCTGCATCTCTCCATGCTCAATAGTAGGACCCTTTGCATGCCACCAATGTCTCTTGTCCTGCAACACAGGAGCACCATTACAAACAGCCACCACCACCACTGAGCCTGGACCACACCACTGCCTAGTGCTCAATGCCCTATCAATCTGCAAACATGCTGCCGAGATCTGGAACAACCATTACTTCTCTCACCTCCAACAGAGTCTTCCTCACCGAGACCTGGCTCAACCCCACATCTGCTCCTGACACTTCCTCGGCCATGCCCAATGGACACAAAATTGCACATCGGGACCGCATTAAGAAACACAGATTTGGGATTGCCATCATCTGCAAAGAATTCATCCACTGCACTACCACCTTGGACAACACCACCCCGATCATGGAACACCTAAACCTCCAAATCAGAATGACAAAACCATCATCAGAGGCACCCTCTCCTACAGACCCCCAGAACCATTCCCCGACTTCTGTGACACCATCCCTGACTTCATGCCCCCCAAGCCATCAACACCAAACACTACATCTCCCTCAGAGACCTCAACTTTTACATAGATGACCCCAATGACGCAAACAGCCATCCTCTTCGAAAGCATGAACAACATTGGCCTCATCCAGCTAATCACTGGTCCCACACACATCGCAAGGCACATGGTGGACACTCTCTTCACAGCCAGCAACAGATTCAAGTACAGCCACGTTACCAAGCTCACCTTGACAGACCTCTCAATTGTCCACTTCACCTTCACAGCAGCCCCCAGTGCACCGCAGCTGGAACAAAGTATCCAAAAGCCAAAGGACTGACACCCTCAACACCTCCCACCCTCAAACTATTACCAACCTTGAACAGGCTGGCAAAAATGTCACCACATGGATTTCCAACTGCGCCAACAGGGTCACCCCATCAAACCCACTAAACCCAAGTGATCCACCAAACATGCCAACTGGTACGCCCCAGAACTGAGAAGCATAAAACTCAGCTGCATACAAGCAGAAAGAAATAGTGAACCAGCAAGGAGCCCACTAACTGGACCACTATCAAGACATTGCTCAACCCATACTACCGACTCCTCAAAGAGACAAGAAGCTGACTACATCGAAGCCAGCTCCAACCACAGCAAAAAACTCTTCAGTATCGTCATGGAACTCATCAACCCCTCAGCAATGGAAAACATCATCACCCCCTCTCAAGAACTTTGCGACTACCTGGCAGACTTCTTCCATCACAAGATCGCCACCATCTACAAACACTTTGAACCCTAACTACAACTGCCGACATCCTCAGCCTCCTTGCTCTCACAGCTGTAATTTCCGACCACCAGATCACAACATGGGACCAGATCACCTCAAGGAGCATCTCAGACATCATGCACTCCATCTACACAGGAACACCCCACACTCCTGTCCCCAACACATGTTCAACCTCGGCAACAGGGCCATCAGCAACAAGCTCAGAGTCATCCTCAACACATCCACCACATTGGCCATCTTCCCAGATGACTGGAAAAATGTGGAAGTCAAACCCCTCTTCAAGATATGGTCCACTGACCTTAACGAGTTCAAGAACTACCAACCCATTTCATTGCTCCCATTTCCCACCAAAGACCTCAAAAAGACCATCATCCACCAACTCATCAATACTTTAAAAACAGGAATCTCCTGCATTCCAATCCAGATTCCATGCAAACCACTGCACCAAAACCGCTGTGATCGCAGCCACTTGCCACATCAGTACACTCCTAGATTGGGGAGAAGCGGCTGCCCTGATCCTCCTCAACTTCCTAGCTGCTTTTGACGCTATGTACAACCACACCTTGACCAAGAGTCTTCACCAAATTGCAATCCAAGAGGACCCCTTCACACGTATTGCATTCTTTCTCACCGCAAGAACACAGAGCATTTGCCTTCCAGCATTCACCGTGGAGTCCACGAACATCATCTGCAGCATCCCTTAAGGATTATCCCCCATTTCTATTTTGATCAATGCCTACATGACTCCCCTGGCTAGCATCGCTAGAAACATGGGCTGAATGTCATTCCTATGCCTATGCAGATGACACCCAGCTCATCTTCTCTCTATCCAAAGACCCATCCACCACAAGGGCCAACTTGCACCTGTGCATGACCAACATCGCCAACTGGATGCAGAACAACTGCCTCAAGATCAACACAGACAAGACAGAAGTAGTGAGCTTCAGGAAAAACACCTCCTTGTGGAACAACTCATGGTGGCCTGCTGAACTGGGACCCTCACCCTTCCCCACTGACCACGCCCGGAACCTCGGCATCATTTTGGACAGCAAACTTAACATGAAGAACCAGATCAATGCAGTTTCAGCCTGCTTCCTCCCGCTGGGCATGCTCTGAAAGATCTTAATATGGCTCCCAGTCTCCACCAGATCCACCATCCCTCAAGCCCTTGTCACCAGCCACTTGAACTATGGCAACTAAGGAATCACCACACACCTCCAGAAGAGACTGCAGAACATTCGGAGATCAGCAGCTAGACTCATCCTCGACCTCCTCAGATGGACCCACATCATCCCACACCTGAAGAAACTCCATCTGCTCCCCATCCACAAGAGATGCCAATTCAAGATTCTGACCCACACCTACAAAGCCCTGCACAACCAAGAACCAGCACACATCTATAACTACCAGAGTTTCCACCAACCCTCCTACCCCTGTGCGCCTCCTCTCTCTCCCTTTCCCTCGCTCACAATCTTCCGCATCCACCAAAGCAACCGTAGAGTATGCTCCTTCTCCTACCTCACCGTGAAGTCCTGAACAGCCTCTCCCTCCATCTCCGGACCTCACCCTCTCTTTAGGAGTTCAGAATGTGACTCAAGACCTAGCTATTCAACTGATGTCACTGAAGCAGCTCGGATCTCAGTGCCTGAATACCCTCGCAGGTGATTAGTCACCCTTTGTAAATCCTGCATGATTGATTGAGATTAAGGCCCAGATTTTCTATTCTTTGATGCAAGGCAATGCTGCACCAAAGTTGCTGTGCATCCCTGTGTGAGAAATAAAAAAATGTGCCATATCTATGAAGATGAGAGACATTTTTTTCTCTCCGTCTGTGCTGGTGCAATGTTTGCAGCCAAGTGCCAAAGCTCACGCCCTTGGCCCATAGTGTGGTGTCTGTGTTCTCTGAAGCATAGGTTTTGCACTAGAAGGGGGTCCCTTCCAGTACAAAAGGTATGCTTTAAGGTTTTTATCCCTTTGCATGTAGCTGTACAATGCAGCACACATGCAAAGTTGGGAAAACAAGGCAAAATTAAAACATTTCTTCTCATTATGCCTGCCGCGAGGAGGGGCACAGTTTTGGAACAAATCCCTGTCCATCGATGTTTGTAAATAGGGATTTGTGTCAAAACACATCAGTGGTTGCATGGGAATGCTCATGCACCACCCATTGACTGCCCCCTTGGTACAAAATAATGCAAAGCAGTGCATGGAGCAACGTTGCATTTATTTTGGATTCTATCCAATGCAAATCCTCAAATACAGTGGCCAACAGTGCTTGGACCCAAACCCACAGAATAATCAAGCAACGTAGGAATCATACTCAACAGCAAGATCTTGATGAAGGAGCAGATAAATGATTTCTCATCCTCCTACTTCCTCACCCTACGCATGCTAAGGAAAATCTTCAAATGGCTCCCCACCAACATCAGATGCACCATCACCCAGGCGCTCAACACCAGTCTACTGGGCTACACCAACTCCCGCTACATGGAAATCACAGCACAACCACTTAACAGACTCCAGACCATCCAAAATGCAGTAGCCAAGCTCATCCTCGACTTCCAGAGGAAAGCCCACATGACCCCCCACCTCAAGGCACTATACTGGCTCCCTGTCAGCTAACAGTGCCAGTTCAAACTACTCACCCACACATAAAAAGCCCTGCACAACAAGGGTCCAGTACACCTCAACCACAGGGTGAACTTCCACCAATCTACCCGCAAATATTGTTCCTCATCCCTACTTCTTGCCCACACACCCCGCTTCCACAGAAGAAGGAGCGGCGGCCGCACCTATCCCACCTGGCAGCAAAATCCTGAAACAGCCTCACCCTCCTGCTCCGCACGGCCCCCACCCTGCAGGAGTTCATGCAGAGCCTTAAAACATGGCTGTACGATAAGACCATCCCAGTAGCAGCAAAACCCATCTCCCCAGCGCCTGGATGCCTTCACCGGTGAAAAGTCACGCTTTACAAATCCTGTTGATTGATTCATTATGGTCATGTGACAGATCTTTGGGGAAAAATCAGTGTCAGAGGTCATATGACACCACTTTCTGTGATGTCATTAAGGTCAAAGGATATGTGATATCACTTCCGCCAACCCTGCCTTTTTTGGTGAATCAACGCTCATGCAAAAACTTGGTGCTATTTGGTAATAAGAGCACTAACTTCAAAACTGTACATTTCCTTATATCTAATTATAAATTATGGCTGCTATAATAGCATCTTTTTCCCTCTACTTCAATGTTGTGGCAGAGCTCAAACTGTGACTGCAAGCAGAGCAGGAGGGATTTAAAGGCATCATTTCTGCCATAATACACATAAAAGGATTAACGCTCTGAAATCATGAGGAAATAACAAAATGCAAAAAATGTTGGTGATTTTCACGAAAGTCTGTATTACATTAGTCACATGTTCAAAAAGGTCAAACAGTAGTGAAGCGTCTCTTTGAAAGATAATCGACTCAATTATGAAGCTGAAACCAGTTTTACTTGGGATATTATTTAGGGCTCACCACGATGCAAGACTGATTCCAAAAATACATTTGCAATAAAAAATGATATGTAACCCAAGGCCCTGCTCATTCGTGCCTTTTGCTATTATACTGCAACACGGAGGTGAGGCACAAAAACTGAAACAGAGCTAAAAAAAGAATGATGATGACTACTTCAGTGCGTTAAACAACAGCTTTTGAAAATAGCTGAGGGCTGCTTGGCAGAAATAGCTTGAGAGAACTGCCCTCACAGCCAATTGTCTATCACTTTGATCGTCTTCCGGGTAGATTCTGAAGACATAATCCATCATCTAGCTGGAATTCTGCCTGTTTCTAGAATTCAGAGGCTAGTGCAGCATTGCAATCGAGCACACCATCATTTGTAAAGAGATGTAATCATGTGGTCTGGTGGGTTGGTCTGGCCTATAGGGCAGTCAGGCAGTGCCAGATGGGATGATTTAACAGGTCACTGTATGGGCTGTTTGTTGGCTCTTTGTGGGCCTGTTTTATAATCTGGTGAGCTGCACTTTACTGGTGAGTTCCCTGATATGACTACGAACATTACTGCAATCTGAAATGCATGCTGTCTTCTATACCTTGCAAAAAGGTTATACAGCTGTATTTACAAGTTCAAACTTGCCCCAATTTGGAAACATGGTCCACCTTTTCAGTCATCAGATTCACTGATGGGGACCACTACAGTGGCTCCCCAACAAACTGAGGGGCATATTTATGAAATTTATGGTGCAGGCAGCACAGTAAGTCACCTGGCTGCCCTGCATCACAGGGAAAGGGAAGGACTGCACCATATTTATCCAATATGGTACATTCCTGTCCGTTCCCCTTGGGCTTGCGCCGTTTTGGCAGCCTAGAGTCAACACAAACACCCCTTCACTGTGGTGCAAGAATGCCTGTGTTGTAGGTAGGATTGTTTTTGTGCAGAAAAGGGCACGTTCTTGCACAAAAACAATCATGAGAGGCGTTTTCCTCCTTGTATGTGTGCTGCAGAATGCAGCACACATACAAAGAGGAAAATAGGAGGAGAAATAAACATAATTTTCCATATTATGCCTCTCCTGGAAATCCGTATCTTTTTGGCGCCTTCCAGGTTTACCAGGTTTGGTAAATATAGAAATGCAGCTAAAAGCATAAGAGTTGCATGGGATAACCCCTGCAACAGCCATGGAATGCCTCCTTGGTGCAGAGTAATGCAATGCAGTGAATTGTTCTGCGCTGCATAACTCCAGATTGATGAAGCCATTTAAAGCCATGCACAGTGGCTTTGCATGGCTTCAGAAATTTAACTTAGAGGTTTGCGTCACGCATGTACCACACTTCGTGGTGCATGTATGATGCAAACCTCTCATAAATATGCCCTTAAATGTGGGCATGCAAACACTGGAAGATAAGATCTGCACAAACAAAAACATATATTTTGGGAAGTAGGAGGCTGCATTACGGCCAGAGCTGCAGACTTTGAAACTATGGACCAGGTTCATATCCCCAACATCACGCAACATCCTGTGATTCTGGGAAAATCACCTAATCTCCCTGTGCCTAAAACGAATGAATATGACCTTGTGCAATGTAACTGGTGCTCATGTAAAGTGCTCTGATGCCCTCTGGCCGAGTTTGCACTATAGAAAACTGCAAAAATTAATAATTAACCCTATTCAAACAAACTGTTTTCCTGACATACTAACGGTCACTGAATTGCGGACCCACAGCAAGATGAAAAACACTTATGGTATGCTATTGAAAAAGACACTATTGTGCAAAGAAAAAAATACATGTTTTGATACCAAGAACAAGTCCTTGTAGATTCTCTCCTGAAAAATGCTGCCAACAGAGCTGCCTGTAACCAATTTCCAAGAAACTCCTTAGAACTCATACAGTTCATTCTTTTAAAACAAGTGGCATAATAAAGGCCATAGCCCAGCATTTGCTTTTCTCACATTCCACTACTACAAAAAAGCTTCCCTACTGCTGTGAAGGTGTGCACACCAAGTGTTCAAAAGTAGGATTGTGCATAGACAACTTGGTGAAATTCACATCAGAAACAAATTTTCAACTTGATCATTGATAGGGAAACAGCCTTTACAACTGAATCGTTACAATGCATGCCATTACAAATGATGTCGTTACAACCCGAAAAGCTTGTCCCAGGGGTTAGAAGGTCTTGGAGTTTAACTCCAACACCTTCCCTAATGTTACACACACTGGAGTTGGAATAGCAAATTATACTATTCCAACTTCCAGCGCACCCCCGACAGCAAGTTCGGGTAAAGGTATGCATTGTAACGGCATGCGTTGTAATGACATGCGTTGTAACATCATACAACATCATTGATATGACCTCTTGCAATGCAGAGCCATAACATGCACATACTTTCACCAAGTTGCAAATTAATCACAGTGATTGACTTGCCAAATACTTGTTAGCGCATCCCTGGCACAGGAGGACGGCCGATCTGCACAATTGGGACTAAGGCAATGTTTGGAGGAAGTAAAAGGCTGGATGACGAGATCCTCCCTTAAGCTTAATGGGAATAAAACTGAGCTGATGCTCATGGGCCCCGCGGCTCCAACGCTCTTTGACCCCTTCTGGCCTCCATGCCTAGGCACTCCGCCTGTATCAAAGGACAACATAAAAAGCTTGGGGGTATGGCTGGACAAAGCCTTAACCCTTGACACCCAGGCCATCAGGCTCTCTGCATCTTGTGTTGGCCTCCTCAGGATGCTGAGAAAAGTGCTTCCACTTCTACCTATGGAGGCCAAGCAAGTTGCTGTTCAAGGCCTGATCCAGTCTCGACTGGACTTTAACAACACCCTGTATCTCGGTGCTCCCGACTACACTCTGCGCAAGTTGCAGATTCTCCAAAACTGCGCTGCTCGTACATTGCTCCAGCTGCCACGGAGACTATCAGCCAAACCTGGGCTGAGGAGCCTGCACTGGCTGCCGGTTCGGCAAAGAATTACCTTTAAGGCAATGTGCATTTCCCATCAAGCCTTCTGGCACAAAGGACCGGCAATCAGCCGTGAACTAATCACACAGCACCACCCTAGGAAACACCTTCGCTCCGGCCAGGCCTTTTTAGCAACAGTTCCTAGAATCAGGAGAGCGAGAGCTGGCGGTAGGATGTTCTCCTATAATGCCGCCAAATTGTGGAACCTCCTCCCCCTTCAACTCAGGTCCAACCCTAACCTGCTCTCTTTTCGTAGACAACTAAAGACCTTTCTTTTTAATGTCCATAACTAACCCTCTGCTGTCCGCCTCTGACTAATGACTACTCTCTTCAGGTAGCGCTTGGAAGCCTTAGGGCAGCAATTCGTGCTTTATAAATATACGCTTCGTTTAATTTCATTTCATTTAATTTCATTTCAAGACACAGCTTTCCCTGTAGAACGGAACTGATACTCTCTTGGTCCTGACAGCCATATCAAGCAAACTGTACGTTTGAAGGACTTCCTCATGAACATCGATAGCAAAGCTTCATACTGGCTCCTAAGAGCCCATCACAGGCCAACAATTAATCCATTCACACACTTTCCATGAAGAGAGCACAGGCAAACGTTCAGGCGGAGGAAGTCCAACACTCTAGGAAGCAGCAAAACTCCAAATGCCAGCGGTATAACTAAATTCTATCAAAGAGAATCCAGGAGAGAGGATCATGGGGCTTCCTGACACATTGGTTGCCAAAGGTTTGTTCTACATTGTCAAAGTGGTGGAAACTGACAGACATCCTACTGTAACAGATGCTACTAGTGAGGCCTGGTCCCATAGAAGCGTCTCTCTAATAATAAGCACTCACAAGAGCTTGGAACATCGTACTATTTCCACTACACTTATCTAGAAACAAATTGCACACTGACCTAATAAGGAAGCACACAAATGTTGTTCTGTTACTTTTTTATTGTAATGCAAAGTAGATTGAAGAATGCATTAAATACCCGATGGGAAGAGAGAATGATTGGATTATCCATTTTATACTGGTCAAAGTCTAAGCAGTGACTACTCACATGCTGCAACAATGATGATCGCAGAAGATCTCATATTACATCAGCCCACATTCCAAAGATGTAGGAGAAGATGTTCAATCCATAACTACGTTTCCTACAAATAAATTTGGTGTGCATGCAGTGCACCTGCAATCTTTATCAACTCTATTTGGAGGTCATCCTCTAAGCAATTGTCCCCAAAGTTTATATTGCACCCCCCCCCCATATAATGGGAACAGTGGCAAACAATTGGCTTCAAAGACCATAAACTGAGTCTGTCTGAAAGTCCATGGTCTGCTGTCCTCCCAGTATGATCTCTCTTTAAGCAACTATTCAGTAGTAACCACCCAGAGTTTTAAGCATTTCCCAAATCATGCAATCCCTGTTGATTGATATGTACACCGCATCAGCTCATACATTCTAATCTTTCTCTAATCATTCTCCCTTGTTGCTAAAATATCGATAATGGGTAAAGATTCAATATGTGATTGCTCTACAAAACGACTGCTATACCACCAAATACACAATCAGATGAAGTGAGAACAGAACTACTATAGAAAAATTACCACGATTTGTTGGGATGGCAACATTTTGAAAAAAATGTAAGTGTGTGGGCCAGAATGCCACATGAGTTAAGGTTGAAAGGAATGGTGCGTTGTCGCTGTGCATGGAGTATCAGAGCTTGCCTAAGGGAAGACATACAGAAAGACACCACCATCACTTACAAGGGGTGATTATCCCCAGGAATCAAGGAAATTAAGTAGTTAAAAGAAGAGAACCTCATAGAGGGTGGGGATCACGTCAAGAACTTAAATGGGTGCAGTGAGGCACATGTTACGTCTGTTGTTAGAGAGTGAAGGGGTAATAGATACAATCAAATACCAAAATCCTTTCTGCGACTCACGTGTTGGGAAAGACTAAATGATGTAGCAGAGATGGGAAATATCAAGAGTCAATGAGTGGCATATCAAAGGACAGCAATTAGACAAACCTGGCAGTGATAGTTTCCAAAGGGATCATGGACAAGATTTTAGATGTTCAACTAAAAAATAAAACGAAATTTGTAATGTGTGATATCAATCAATTGCAGAATATTTGTTCCCAGGCACTTGGGTATTTAGGAAGCATGGTATAATAAAACACTGGCAAGTAAAATTGTTGTGATAGTGTGAAAAGAAGAAGTGGACGGTTTGAAGTGCCAATGCCATATGCCCCTTTACATCAGGAGCATTGAACACCCATTAGGTTTTGTGTTGTTCCAAATAATGGGATGTTGCAAATGTTTCTTTTTATGTGTCTTAGTGAGTACATGCATCACCAGTGCATCTATGGCATTGGTCATTTTTGTAAGTCAGGGGATACCTTTAACCACTGCAAATGCCCTTTCAACACCTGCCATGTTTTAGTGACTGCTGTGAGTGAGGCTGTTGCAGTGTCGAGGTTCAATGAAAGGAGGTGAGGACAAAAGTAAACATTAGTGGCAGTAATCAGGAGATTCCTGAGTGTTCCCAGTATTTCCAGTAAGGTCCTAGGTGTTTCTACAACCATTACGTCTGTATTTATTGACAAAGAATGCCCTGGACTGTTACCACCCTCCGGTGGTCAATGTGAATTCTTGGGCACTGATGTTACATTAGTTGAGAAAACATCCTGTTTTTCAATGGTCGTGTTGGCAATCCTACTAAACATTTTCTATGATTATTCCGGATTAGGGGTACTGCACTGAGGTTCATGCTGTGTAACATGAGGCAGGCCTTCACTAAGATACCTTATATCTAGTCTCTTTAAAAAGCTCACACTATTTACACATGCCTAGGCACATTACTAAATCTATGTTACTTGCCTGTTCTTCGTGCCCATAGGCTTTTCCAACTCTTTAAAACCCCCTTGCCAACACGTTTTATTTCACCATTTACCACTCTTTTTTACACAAGATATAATTCTTCATTTGTGAACATCAGTCAAGTCAGAAATTCAGTTAATTTTCTGAAAATGCCACTTTTTAAATGTTGGTATTTTTCTGCCAGACCAAATGTGTCTTTTTGTCTGTGTCCAGAGTCACATGACTGTTAATGGCTCTTTTGTGGTGTTTTGTGTATTGCTTCCAGACATAGATATAGGAACAGTTCCTGCCACAGAGGTATAACACCTTGGCATCTGAATAGATAAAGTCCATTCCCTTAGTGCTTAGATTGAGAAAACCTGTACCTCCTCCTTTACCCTACTGATAACATTAAACAAATGAAGTAGGGTAATCAGCGCTGGAGAAATGCCATAAACCAGAGAGAATGTAAAACATGGTGTTAGGATTGGGACCACTCCAGGCCATGCCATGGAACTGTACCATATTCGGCAAACAAAACCTGAACCTTCTAAATCCAGTCAATGCCTATTGTTAGTTGCCCTTTGCACAGAACGGCTTAAACAATCTCTTCCTTCTACAGACAGAAAGTGTTTATCGACAGATCAAAGGGTTTTTTGTAATCTACATTTTTCATACTTAATTACCAGGCCGGGACGTAGTTCGCTGAAATTCCTACGCAGAACTCCACGAAGTGACAAAAAAGCTCAGCGGAGCTCCACAAGTGGCAGAGTGCATTGCGAACCACAGTTTGCGCTGTTTTTCCTGTAGCTCGATTAGAAATTCAACCCGAGCAGCAGCTCGCCAACTTGCCGTTCGCGAGTGGGGTAAAAACTCCACTGCACTAGGCGGAGCGGAGTTTTCTGCACTCCACGAGCTCCATGGAGCGGGGAGTGCTGAAAACTCCGCAAACGGAGTGGAGTTCACCGCCCAGGCCTTGTTATTACCTTCTTTTACTAAAAGAAACCAAACAAATATAGTCCAACGTTTTTTCAAGCTGAATGCTCTAAAATCAAGATGTGCTAAGAAAAAAATCTTATAGGGTATGATGTGTTATATGGTACTATTTTGCCATGTTGGGCTTCTAACGTTTTGCCTCATGATTTACTATGGCACCAGAAACCTCAATGACAATAGCAAACCATATTTTATGTTTACGTTATAATTATTCATCTTGATTTTCTACAGAGGGTAACAGTGCACATGTTTCATATTTGTAGTGTAAAGGCAATTGTGACCTAATGAAGAAGAATATTGTCTCATCTGGCTAATGTCATATGTACATCTATGTCACGTTAGTTGCCTAGGTGATGACTACATGCCTCATCGCCCTCTGTGCTTTGTTATGATGATGGCAGAGGGGTGAAAATGAAAACAGTGCTCAGAAAAGCAAAGAAATATAGTTTACATATACGTGCAGCAGCATCTGTTAGGAGTCCAGCGTAAAGACAAGAAAAAAGCGAAGGGGCTGTTCCTTAAAAGGAATCATTTGGCATGTCCATGTTTATTTTGGCCCTGTTGTGTATTTTCAAAGGTATACATTTTTCGCTAGAAGGTCACTGGAATGAAAAACCTGCTCATTTGAAGACAGAAAGAAGAGGTAAGTAATCAATGTACATTCTGACATCAAAACGGTTTTTTAAGTGACTTTGGTCCTGCCCTAAAGTGGTGTGTACAGATAGGTACAGGTAACATATTCAACAACCTTTTTTGAATACGTGCTGAATTAAATGTACATTTATTAATTTGAGCAGACATTGTATATTCTCAGAAGGGGTGCTGTTCTGTGCTTTGTAACACAGTTAGGTCTCTTACAGACATGCCTGACTAATGCGTATTCAATGGCTGCCACATTTAGTCCAAGAACAGGGAAAGCATTTCTCGCCCCCTGTGAGCAAACTTTGCAATTGAATAGGCGACAAAGGACATCCCTTTTTAGGTCGAGCATTCGAGACCTCTTGTATATACTTAAGTATAGCAAAACCAAAGGGGATGATGGACGGAGTGTTGAACATTGCAAGCACTCACCCCCAGTCAACTGATCTGGGTTTAATCCTTCATCATTCTTTAGCTCACTCCGCCACCCCAGTTCAGACATGGCCGTATGCAAATCAGTCTGACCCTGTGCCTCATGGGAACAGTCCAGCCCGAACTGCCAAGCCATGTCGTCCCTGGACCGGAAACAAGCATCCTGGGACCGGCTTCGGGTTCATAACCCTCATCAGCCAGGCTAGCTTGAATCCAGTGGCAAAGTGAGCAAGGGACCCATGTGTGGGCATAGCCTGCCAACTTAGGGCGAACAAAGCAAAACCAAAGGGGATGATGGACGGAGTGTTGAATATTGCAAGCACTCACCCCCAGTCAACTGATCTGGGTTTAATCCATCATCATTCTTTAGCTCACTCCGCCACCCAGTTCATACATGGCCATATGCAAATCAGTCTGGCCCTGTGCCTCATGGGAACAGTCCAGCCCGAACTGCCAAGCCATGTCGTCCCTGGACAGGAAACAAGCATCCTGGGACCGGTTTCGGGTTCATAACCCTCATCAGCCAGGCTAGCTTGAATCCAGTGGCAAAGTGAGCAAGGGACCCACGTCTGGGCATAGCCTGCCAACTTAGGGCGAACAAAGCAAAACCAAAGGGGATGATGGACGGAGTGTTGAATATTGCAAGCACTCACCCCCAGTCAACTGATCTGGGTTTAATCCATCATCATTCTTTAGCTCACTCCGCCACCCCAGTTCAGACATGGCCATATGCAAATCAGTCTGACCCTGCTGGACTGTTCTCATGAGGCACAGGGTCAGACTGATTTGCATATGAGCAGTGGGGAGTCGCTCCTCCGGTTTAGTGGAGGAGCCGCCACTTATGTTCTTATTTTTCCGGCCTGTGTGTGCTTTGTTCCTTTTAAGAGAAATTTGGATGTTGTATCCTCCACCCTGCTCTTCTGATACACGATAATGCCACAGAGTATCGGTTTTGGGGGCTGATTAAGAGACAAGACGCATTGTGGTATTGTAATTTTATTAGAGAATTGACATGGGTCTATGAAATCAAAATGATATATCTTGGAATTATTTGACACTATTTATCAAATTATAACACAGGCTGAAAAAAATATAACTAAATTGTTCCTAGTCCTTCACACTTCCTTACAACGCTAGTCTAATGCTACCAACGTGATATAGGGGCATATGTATCAAGCTAATTTTTACTCGCAAACGCTGCGAATCGCAAAATACAGCGTTTGCGAGTAAAAATTCGCAAAACGGGATGTATTAGGCAAAATCCCATCGCAAAATTAAGGAATTGCTAATTTAGCGATTTCTTAATTTTGCCTAACCATTTAAGAAATCGCACAATGCGATTTCTTAAATTATATGTAAAAAGCACCCAAGTTGTGCGAATTATCCTTAAGAAATCGCAAATTACCACCAACTTCCAGTTGGTGGTAATTTGCGATTTCCTTTCAAAATGCACTATTTTTAATTTTGCAAAGTGCCACGTGACGCTCATACATGCCCTTAGGGCATGTATGTGCGCCATATGCACACACATGCTCATTTCAGGGGTGCATCAGGGTGTCATCATGACACCCTTGCACCTTTGAAATTATTCTCAAATAGCGATTAGCAAATTGCGAATTCGCTATTTGAGAATTACTTCCCATTCATTCCTATGGGTCTCCTGGCCCATAGAAATGAATGGGCAGGTATTCCTTAATTGCGATTTCGCAATTTGCTAATCGCAATTAAGGAATTTTAAGAAATCGCAAAAAGTTTGCGAATTTTTAAATACATCCCGTTTTGCAATTCTCAAATAGCGATTCCTTAACAATCGCTATTTGAGAATCGCAAATGGTGATGTTGATACATATGCCCCATAGTTTTTTTTATAAACGTGCAAAATGAACACACTGTCAGGTTTTTGGAGTCAAAAAGCTATAAACTCTGATGTTCACAATCTGTACGAAAAAAATACAACAGGTGGCTTGAAGAGCAGGGCCTTAGCATTCACAGACTCTAGGGCTTAAATGGCTTTCCACGCACAAAACTGATTACTAGTCTTGTTTTGCATTTAAAGATAGTGTTCTTCATAAATTACAGCTTTTGTCACAGTGTTCACGGAGCACATGCAAAAGAGCTGCAATTGTAATGAAAGAATCAATTTTGTATTCTTTCCCAGAGCACCTCAATGTTTCTCGATTAAATGGTGCGTGCAGTGGGAGTAGTATGAAAAACATATACTTTGGCAACCTAGAAAATAATGGTATCTACCTAACAATTGCAGGAACAAATTGGCTTATGATTTTTTCGTATTTATATGATCTAAAAATGTCAACCAAAAATAACTTTCTGTGCCTTTTTGTGACAAATTCAATTAGTTAACCTGTATCGAGGAGTATTTTCTGTTTTATTTCAGTTAATTTGATGAATAATACGAGGCTTTTTGAATGTTAAATAGCATCGTAACTGCTACGATCGTTACAATTTATGTATTTTTTATTACATTTTTATTTTTGTGTAGTTTGGCAAAGCTTGTTTCTTCATAGTTCAGGTAATAATGAACACTGACTGGAAGTAGAATTCGAATATTTATGTTTTCTTATCTTTCATTAAGTTAGGGCAGGGGCATAACACAGGCCCCCGCAGACCCTGCGGTGCGGGGGGGGGGCCCGAGCTGCAGGGGGCCCCCTCCGCATCGTACTCAGTCCTGAGAGCTTCATTGTAAATACGGAGTGGGGGCCCCTTTATGTACCTTGAAGGGGGGCCCCCTCAACTTTCGTTACGCCAGTGAGTTAGGGATAACGTTGAGGACCAATGGATTATGCAATTTTGTGGCTGCAAATTTGACTGCATAATATGCTTTTAGAGCTTTTGTCACATAATGTGCATAACTTGCATATTTCATGAAAAATGTCCCTAACTTAAACGTATCAAAGTTGTATGGTCAGAAAATGTTGCACATAGTTGCAATTTTTGCCATATGATTGCAATGAACTCTCATAAACTTTCCCTGCATGACGGCATACTTCTTGTAGCCTGACTATGTCAAATCTCTACAGAGTGTTAGCAGTAAGTCTTCAGACTGTCCGGAGAACAGTTAGCAGCTATCAATTACCAAATTGTTCATGACCTTCTGTTAGAAATGGGATTCCTGGTTGGCTTAGGTATGCACACAGACTAGGAGGAACCACCACCCTAGGCAGGGTGAGCTAGATCCACACCAAAATAAGAGCCCGTGCTCATCCTCTGGTAGCTTTGCACAGAGCAGTCAGCTTATCTAAAGAGGCAATGTGTAATGTATTTTTGCAACACACACACACAAATACAGTAACACAATGAATACACCACAAAAAGACTTCAAAAAGGATTAGAAAAATAGAGGCTATTTATCGAAGAAAAATACGTCAACAATGACAAACATCTAATAAGTATAAGTTAAAGCATGAAGTTTTAAAGATTAAATGCAAAAGTAGTGCTTAGAAGTCACTAGCAGTCAAAAAGTTACTTGAGGTTGCAAAGGACCGGTGCAAATCCAAAGTTCATGCCAACTGTAATTGATGGCAGGCTGGCTACAGGAATCTTACAGGACCTGCTGAAGAAATATCTTGTCTTGAACCTGGTCATTTTTATAGGGTAACCCCCCAACTTTTTGCCTTCCTCCTGTATTTTTCTGATTTCGTTTTTTTCTGGTTTTGGGACCCTGGGCATATTTGCTTTAATAATAAGTCCCTCATAAAGCGCACCAGGTGTGCCCAGGGCATGTATATCACATGCTACTAGTGTGTCCGCAGCACTGATTGTGTCACCCACAGGAGTAGCCCTGCAAAAATATGTGTGTGCCGTTTCAAACTGCCATTTCGACCCGGGAAGGGCACCCATTTGCCAGGGTCAGACCTTACCTTTAACTGCATGTAAGTCACCCCTAAGGTAGGGCCAAGGCAGCCCCATGGGGAGGGTGTAGTGTATTTTAAAGGTAGGGCATGTACTGGTGTGTTTTACATGTCCTAAAAGTAAAATGCTGCTAATTTCGTTTTTCACTATTGCAAGGGCTATCTCTCCCATAGGGTAACATAGATGTTGCCTTGAAATATCTTGTGTAATTACCCATTGGGAGCAGACAGAGAATTGGATTTTGAAGTCTCTGAACAAAGCTGCCTCTGAAGTGTTTATGGATGGAACAGGTCTGCTTGTTGTTCTGCCCTCTGTTTTGCCTTTTCAGCTTGCTTGTTTTACTGCCCTCTGTTTTGACTTGTTCTGCTTGTTTCTTCTCTCTTCCTGACATCACCTCAGGACCTGGCTTTTTGACAGAGACATAGCTCCCCAGCATTGACAATGCCGCTCTCTACAAATGCTGACTAATTAATTGACATTTCTCAGTACTTAATGCTCTTTGTGCCCAACAGCCTTTCTCCAATACTCCTCTGAGCTGGGTGACAGCTGCACTTTGTGCATTCCCTCTAGACAGCCACAAACACAGGATGGTGAGGCTCATCTGCATTATGAGTACTCACCTGCATTCATCTGCATTCTGATGGGACTTCCTGGGCAGGGAGGCTGACACTTACACTTCAAAAGGTAGTGTCCTGTCAACACATAAAGCACTGATTTACCCCTCAGGGTTAGCATGACAGACAGGACTGAATAGAATAGAATACTTGTGCTCTTCAGAGAGTTCCTTTGAAATCATCCCTATATCAAAGGCACTTTTGGATATGAGTACTGGGTCTGTGACCCCCTAAATTCAGACACCTCTCGATTTTGAACTGAACCTCGTCAGAAGAACTGTTGTGCTTCTTAAAGGACTCTACTGAACTGCTTTTCTGGAAGCACTGCCTTTCTGCTTGTTGCACTTCTGCCTGCTGCTCCCTGACTCTGCTGGAAGGACTCTGCCTTCCCTCCAAGTTATCTCCAAGGCCTTGCTGGCTTGCTCCTGTTTTTCTGAAGTCTAAGAGACACAACAGATTTCCTATGTTTCTGCTGATGCTGCTGTACTCTGCCTTCTGTGAGTCCTACACTTGCCTGAGGGGCCCCCTTCAAGCTCTGGGCCTCAGAAGTGGGTTCAGCAGCTGTTTTCAACAAAAAATGATGCTTTGCATCGACTGTGTGAGAAATTCTGGCCGCATCGCCCTTCTACGCTGATGCAGAGGCTGCCCAACGACAGCAGACTAAGTTCTGATCTGACTACGACGCATTGCATTCACTTTCCACGTAGTTCAACTGTGATGCGGGACCCCCTTTGCATGGCTTGGCGATGACACAGTAGAATCTCGACATCGACAAAAGCTCTATCCAAGGTGTTAGAAATGGGTTCTCTAGTTCGCAGTGGTTTGCACACTGTCCAAGTAGGGACCCTCACCCTAGTCAGGATACAGGAGTCACACATCTAAGATAGCCCCTGCTCACCCCTTTGCTAGGTTGACACGAGCGGTCAGGCTTATCTCAGAGGCAATGTGTAAAGCATTTATATATGTTCACAGTAACACAGTAAAAATACTACAATAGGAGTCCACATCGGTTTTGAAAGATAGCCAATATTTATCTGAATAAAACAAGACCAAAACAACAAAAATATCATATTTCAAAGGTTAAATAAGTTCATAGCAATCTATGGATGCATTTCTCTTACCTCAAAGTACCTTGGATGCATCAAAACTCAAAGACGAAAACAGGCTCAGGGGAGGTGAACCTCCAGAAAAGCAAATGATGAATCTGTTCCTTATTGCTAAGAGGAGGTGATATGTTGGTTCCTTACTGACAGGCAGGGGAGGTAATGCATCAGTTCCTTACTGCCAGGGGAGGTGGGGTGTCGGTTCCTTACTGGAAGAGAATATGTAACATTGATCTCCGAACACGTGAACTCTGCTCCCTTCTGTGGGCCGACGTTGATGAAGAGACAGTGTCGAGGTACGATGCGTCAAAAATTCAGACGCGCTGCGTTAATGCGGCAGTGGCGATGCAAGCGCTATACGGATTCACAGCCATGAAGCAGGTGATGCATCGATTCTTCAATGGCGAAGCAGGGGCTGTATCGGAGTGGGTGCCACAGACGTCTGTGACACAGTGCTCGGGACTCGGGCTGTGGTGATTTTTCAGCTAAAAAGCAGGTGCAGCATCAATTCTTTAACCACACGGTGGTGTTGCGTCGAGAAAACGGGTGCTGAGAGTCAATGCGTGGATTTTCTCACCATGTGACACTTCCAAGAGTTCAGAACTGGAACTGGCACCACTTGGCAAGTCAGCAGAAGAGCCCAGGTACTGGTATGTAAAGACTTTGATGGCCCTGAGATTTCTTAACAGGAGGCAAGCTCAAACTTACAGGAAATAAGCAGGATACTGAAAGCAAAGTCCAGTTCTTTTACTCCCAGGACAGAAGCAGCAAGCAGCAGGCCAGTACATTAAAGCAATAGGAAGAGTGACAGTCCCTCCTACAGCATCCAGCTCTTCTTCCTGGTAGAATGTCCTTAGTCCAGAAGTGTTCTGATTTTGGGGTGTCATAGGTCCAATACTTATACCCCTTTCTGCCTTTGAAGTAGGCAAACTTCAAAGGAAAGTCCTCGAAGTGCACAAGACCCCTTACAAGGGACTAACCAGTACAACAAATATGCAAATCAGGCATATACCAATGGCACCATGTTTAGGGAAGAAGCACATGCTCTGGCACTGGTTAGCAGTGGTAAAGAACTCAGAGTCCTAAGGCCAACAAAAAGAATCAGCAAAAAATGAGAGACAAAACACAAAAAACGTGGTTGAAAGACCACCCTAAGGATGACAGGTCTAAGATGTGTCCCCCCCTGCAGGAAGTGGGGAGATCTACCTGACCTATAGGGAGCTTTCATCACTAAGGCGGAAAAACCTGGACAGACCTGAAGTCTATACTCTGTAGGGAAATGGGCCACCTCAACAGTTTTGGATTCTGACCCCTTATTTGCATGAGCCATGTGAGGAGCATGTGGTCTGTCTGAATCAGGAAGTGAGTGCCAAAAAGGTATGGCCTAAATTTCTTCAGAGCCCAGACCATAACAAAAGATTCTCTATCAAGACTACAGCAAAAGATTCTCTCTCATAGCACTCCACCTATGTTCACTGGGGAGTAACCTCCTGGAGATTAAGGCTACATGTTGGTCTAGGTCCTCCTAACTAAGTTAGGATAGTATTGCCCCTAAACCATGCAGGGGCCTTAAGCACAGGAGCTATGCACATGACTTACTTCAGAGAGTCAAATGCAGTCTGGCATGCCTCTGTCTAAATAATATTTCGGTGCTACTTCTTGGAAGTCAGCTCAGTAAAGAAGGCCACTGTGGTGCCATATCCCTTGACAACCTATAGTACCCAGTGTGGCCCAAGAATGCTCTGACCTCAGTCTGGGTTTTAGGGGGCAGCCAGGCCATGATGGTGCCTATCTTGGCCTAAAGGGGTTGCACCTTTCCCCTGCCCACCAGGTGTCCCAAGAAGACCACGGACGCCTGCCCTGTTTAGCACATACTTGCCTTGATAGTCAGACATGCCTGTTGCAGAACCTGAAGCACTACCTGGAGGTGAAAAAGGTGGTCCTTCCAGCTTCTACTGAAGATAGCTATGTCATCCAGATAAGCAGCATAGAAGGCCTTCATACCTGCAAGGACCTGGCTCACCAGCTTCTGGAAGGTGGCAAGGACATTCTTTAATTCAAAGGGTATTACTCTAAACTGGTAGGGGCCCTCTGGAGTGGAGTAGGCTGACGTTTCCTTTGTTCCCTCTATTAGGGTGATCTGGACAGCCCCTAACCTGTCAATTAGCTCATCCACCCTGGGGATGGGATGAGCATCAGTCTTTGTCACATAATTTAACCCACTGTAATCCACTCAGAACCTCAGTTCAGGTGTGGTGCCCACTGGGGTTCTATCACTCCCAACTCAGCGTTTTGGACACTTCAACCTTAATGCTAAAACTCAACTTATCTGGCAACCTGTAAGATTTATACTTAACATGAAGGTTGTCCCCTGTGTCCACATCATAGGTACACATGTGGGTAGTCCCAGGGATAAAGGAGAACATAGAAGAGTATTGGCCCAGCACTTGTTGGCAGTCTCTTTTTTGTTCAGGACTTAAAGTGAGCAAAAGGATTACTCCTTCCACAGACCATCATTCACCAACAGCATGGTGAGCTCAGACTTCTCAAAGTGTAGTTCGAAGCAATTTACATTCAGCACCCTGTGGGGTTTCCTACGCGTCTTGAGGTCCACCAGTGCGTGCCCTATCCCTTTCTCATATGGCCCATTCCAGCAATCCAGGAGGGCCCTGGGCTCTACCAGCTCTATCATACACACTTTTTGACCAGGTTAAAATTCCACAGTGGTAGAAGTTTTGTCATACCACTCCTTCATGACTTCCTGCCTGGCTTCAAGGTTACTGGAAGCTTGATTCTATAAGTTAGCATCTGACTTCTGAAAGCCAGCATGTAGCTCACTACATCCTGGGGTACCTTCCTGGGAGGTTGCTCCCACCCTTTTTTCACCAAGCCCTGAGGTCCTCTTACTGAAACCCACTCCTTTCTGTGGCATCTCACAGTAAGCAAACAACAGGCGTGGCATAAGGATATCCCACTTTTTCCTCAGGGCCTCAGGCAGGCCCCTGATCATGCCTTTCAGGGTCTTGTTGAACCTCTCAACAAGCCCATTGGTTTGTGAATGGTAAGGGGTGGAGAACCTATATATTACTCCACACTCCTTCCACATTGACTGTATATAAGCAGATTCGAAATTTGTGCCCATGTCTGACACAACTTCCTAGGGTAAATATTCCCATCAGGACTTTTTCTATTGTTGGTGCAGTAGTAGTTCTTAGAGGTGTTGCCTCTGGGTACCCAGTGGCATGATCCACCAGAACCAGGGCAAACCTGTGGCCTGATATACTCTGGAGACCCACAGCCCTACAATGATGATGCCCACCCTCTGTAAGGGAGTGTTAGCAACAGGCAAGGGATTAAGGGGGTCTTTAGGCTCAAACTCTCTTCCCAAATGCAATCTCTTTGCTCTAATAACTCAAAATTGTTTCAAACCCCATGAATTGTCAAATCTAGATGAGGTGGTCATTTCTTTGTCTATTTGACAACAAAACTGTGGAACACCTTACCTGTGGTCTTGAGAAGCTGTCCATCTGAACCAGTCGTCAGGAAAAAGATTAAAATACTTTTTTGACTCCTGAATAATCCCCTCCTGTTGCTGGTCGTAGACCACAAACTAAGTGGTCTCTCTCATCCACTAGCACCAGGACACCTCTTTTACCAGGAGGCAAGCGCCTGCCCTAATCCGGTTGATAAAGTCAGAAAACTTAGTTTCCTGGTGGATAAAGATCTCTCCTGTAAAGCACAGATTAACCAGGTCACATCCACTTGCTTCTACACCATTAAAGTCCTTAAAAAAATCCTACCCTACATCCCTCCAACTCTAAAAAAGACTGTAATGGCTGCCTTGATAATGTCCCGAGTGGATTACTGCAATGCACTCTACTTGGGCACAGGTGAAAAACAAATTAACAAACTCCAGGCAATTCAAAACGCAGCACCTAGGGCTTTACTTAATCTACCCTACCGTCATCCAACGTCAAAAGCTATTAGGGAACTACACTGGCTCCCAGTTAGAGCCAGAATACAATTCAAGGCCCTTTGCCTGGTTCATAAATCTCTGTATGGCACAGGACCTGATGACTTGTCTAAACTTCTCCCTCGCTATGTGCCATCGCGTACACTAAGGTCAGCCAACCTTGATCTAATATGCCACCCAAGAATAAGAAGAATGCGATGGGGCGGCAGGTCTTTCTCGTACCAGGCCTCCAGACTGTGGAATTCTCTGCCCTCCCATTTGCGCTCACAAAAATCTAAACAATGTTTTAGGAAGGCATTAAAAACCTGGCTTTTCTCTCCTCATTAAGACCTACTCTCACCGTTCTCAACGTCATCTCAGCGCCAAGACGCCTCGGCATTCGAGCGCTTTATAAATATTTCAGTATTCAGTACGTAGCTGTGCACTCTATAAATGCATTGTATTGTATTGTATTTATGCCTCTGCGCTGTATACATACTGGCCTGGCAGGTCACCCAAGTCCTACACACCGTGTCTGAGGAATTCTTGATCCTAAGTCAATAGAAGTCCGGGAAAGCATTGCAAAGGTCTTGCTGTGGCCTAGGTGTCCTGCCAGACGAATCTCAGAGCCAACTCAAGTAGGAAGGCCCGGTAGCTTTGGGGGACCACCAGGGCCCTTGATCTCACATGCCCAGGACGCTTAGGCTCAAGGTACCGGACGTTATCCTCCTAGTAAATGTGGTGAGTACCAGAGGCATCACCTCCTGCTGGTGCTTCAGCCTTTTGCCTCATGCCCACAATGGTTGAGCACTACCTGTGTGCCCTACAGAACTCCTCTTGGTGGGTCCTTCTTCCACATGCCATCCACCAAGCTCAGGTTAGTCACCAAGGTAAGCAATGTCCTCCTCAGTGGACTACAGGCGGCCACTGCAGGTGCCCCATCCATCTCACTGTAGGTACATTCAGGGGCTCACCTACCACACCCTCTGCCTTTCCCCTTCTTAGCTGTTGGCTGAGCCAATGATCCAGATTCCAGCTCTTCTTGACTTCCTTCCCGGGCAGCCATGGATCCTGCCATGGCACAGATCCACTCAGGCAACCCTAACACTGGTTCACAAAATATCCCCATACCAAAATATCATGACCAAAATATCGATTGTGATCCTATACTTATAATGGTAAGTACAAAAATATGGTTAAAAAAATATCGATGTAATAAATATTGTTATATTAAATATCATTTTTAAAAGATATATAAATTAAAATAATATATATTACATATATTAAATATTAACATTAATTTAACAAGTAAAATAGATTTAACATATATTTAACAAATAAACTCAATTAAAAAAAGTTAAACGCACATATAATAATTAATATGACTATTTACAGATATCTATTTAAGAATGATAATTAAACTAATAATTTAAATTTATAGTATAATCTCAAACTTCTAGCTAATATAAAAATATAACAAATATATATATATATATATATATATACATATATTTATATATATACCTATACCAATAACATAACATCTTTAAGAACAAACCATTCTAATTAAAGTAAATGAGTAAATAACTTAAAATGTATTAAAAACATTCCACACTTTACAAACAATAATAATTATAAATATTATAATTTTAAATAAACAAAAACATAAGAATATAAATTATAACAATGTAAAATAAATTATAAAATATAAAATTCTATGCATATACTATTCCCACTTTAATGTATTCAAAACTACGCAAACTATTATAGTAAATATATTTTTAAAAAGTACTGCTCCTAATTCAGACAATGGTAAAATAATTAAATTGGGTACAATTTACAAATCTCCCACCGATAAATGCAACAGTAGTGAAAGTGTTGGATTGCGGATAGGTACAATTTACTTTTCCCACTCCAGCCAGTACAACAGTTGGGAAACTGTTGGTGTGCAGAGGTAAAAAATGTACTAATTATACTCCAGTCAGTATAACAATAGGGAAAGTGCTGGATATAAATATGTACAAAAAAACTACAAATATATGTAATATTACAACTCAGTGATGCAGCGAGCGCAAGGTAAATAGTTGTATTTATTTATTTACTTACTTTATACCTGGCCGTCGTACATCCGACTCCACTACCCCCCCCCCCACCCTGCCCCTCCCCTGCCTCACCACCCCGCAGCACTCTCTCTGCGAGACACCACTGCCATGTTTATTGTCAGAAAGCCACAGTGGTCTTGGGCTCAAAAATGCCAACTTTCGAAAAGTGGCATTTTGAGAATTGTGACTTAAAATCCAACTTCACCACTAAAGAAGCTTTAAAATTACAATTCATTTGAGTGTACACATTATTTCTCTATCTGAAGTTAGCACATATTCAAATGTAATAAGTTAACCCAGTTTTAGCTTATGGGAGGGATAAGCCTTGCAACTTTGGGAAACAACTTTAGACGTTTTTCACTACCAGAACATGTAAAACTTAAAAGCATATTGCCTGCATTTCAATCACCATGCACCCTGCCCTAGGAACTATGGGGAGACTTACATGTGTTAATAAGGAAGGTTTAGGTTTACAAAATGTAAATTTTGTGAGTTCTAAAGGTCAGTTTAAAACTACACAATAGGATGCAGTGGCAGGTTTTAGACATGTTTTAAAGGGCTACTTTAGTGGGTAGCACAATGAGTCCTGCAGCTTACTAGTAGCATGTAATTTACAGGCCATGGGTATATGTAGTACCGTTTACTAGGGAGGGAATTGTAAGTAAATTCAGTGTGACAATTAGGTGTAGGCCAATTTTGCCTTGTTTTAGGGAGAGAGCACAAGCAATTTAGCACTGGTTGTAGGGGTATAGTGCACAGAGTCCTAATGCCAACAAAAATGAGTTGATTGAGGGGGTGAAGGCCAATGTTTGGGGGAATCCCAAACCAAGAATGTCTTGTCTAATAGTATCTGATTGTGAGACATGTCTAATTGCCTGAGTCCATAATAAGGCAGTGTTTTACTACCTATTACTAATGAGTACTTGGCTCCTCAGTTCCTGTTTCTGCTCTCTGGTCAGATATATATGTCTCAAGTCCAGATAGATGCCTGTATCAGCATCCATGTTTTGTGAAAACCTTGGTTTATGTGGCTCTGAGCAAGTTGCCCATGTTGTGTCAGTACCACAGTTTCTGTGTTACTAACGGGCTAATTATGATGTCGGTGGGTCCGACACTGACGTGCCACTGACATCTGACATTGCGGTCTGCCCGCTGCATTATGATAAGGCGGGCGGAGGCATCGGGTGGAGAGACTGTCCGCTGCACTTCTGCCAATCGGTTAGTCAAAAAACACCATAATCTTTTGAATGACGACAGAGCCAGGCTCGGCTCCTCCGTTGGGATGACTATGACACATTCCAACAGCCTTTTCATGTCAGGCTTTCCGAGATGAAACTGTTGTTGGAAAGTGTTTTTGGAAGCCCCTAGCAGGGCCCCCTTCCACCCCGGACCTCCATTATGGGGCCTGGGGGGCACAACATCGCTGCACCTTGTGGCAGGCACGATGAGGTGCCTGCCGGTGCAGGGATGTTTACAAACATCCATTTGTCATTGGAAGCTTGTGCTGCAGGCCTTTTCCACCTGCCTCACAAGCTTACATTAACAAATGGACGTGCATCTGTGGTCGGAACCTCCCAACTAAGGTTGGGCGGTTCCAGACCGCTACGGTGCAGTAATTAGGCCAGACATATCTGCAAAGACACAACATTATCAGCAGTAATATTATGTTCAAATCACACTCTACCTGTACCAACCCTGCTGTTCTATGGCATCGTCATCATCATCTCGATGCACACACACAGTAATAATAGTGATAAGTACTGCTTTTTTTGTTTTGCTGAGGTGATCAGAATAGTGACACTTTGAACTTCTCGTTCCATAGTAATGATAAAATAGATCTATCCAGGATAATACTGTAAGTGCCAGAAATGTCTCTAATTTCGAGCTATTGAGTTTATTCAATAATATAAAACCTTGTATGTGGTATTTGTTTGTTGGACTAGTGCTATTTGTAGTTGTTAGCTTCCAAGGCCACCCATGTTCTTTCCTTAAGTTTTGCATCTTTTACTGTTAAATACCTTATCCGTAAATAGGACAATCTTTTCAGAATAAAAGGAAAATGACCAAAATCCGTGGCTATTCTAGTCATTGAGATCTGAATAATTTATACATTTGTACACCCCAGGAGCTGTGGTTTAATGCCACCAGAAATCAAGCAGAATATGTATGTGACCTGAATGTGTCAAAACCGTTCTGCTGCTTGATTTTGTATCATAAAACGGTTTAAAATGTGAATTAGAGACAAACCTAAGGCTGAAAACCAGCCTTAAAAGATAGCCATAGCATTTGGCAAATAAGTATGCTTTTATACTTTAACGAAAACGTTAGCTATCTTAATTAAAAAAAAAAAAAAAAAAAAATGAAATTTACCAGTGCAGACACAACGACAAATTCTCTGTGACACTTCTATAGTGTATAATTATTTTTTTGGAGCTAATTATAAACAATTACAAGTCTATTTGAAGAAGGTTGGCATAGCATCTTGCTAAATTATGAAATATACTACTGACAAGAGGGTACGCCTACATGTCAGAGTCATTAAGAAGCATAATAGATTATGTGTCAAACTGTTGAATAGACAAAAAAATCATACTATACTCTCTGAAGCAGCCTCATGAAAAGCATGTGGCACCTGTCTGGAAGGTCCTAAATGAATGCTTGAATAATTAGTCTTGAATCATCAGCCACAATTCTTAAATATTTATTTTTATGTTTAAAGTATGTATGAAGCGCACACTGACACGCCCACTGGGATATCCTGGCGCTAACCATAAAAACCAGAAACAGTATCAATAAACCATAAAAATGTTAGATGTCAAACACCACCTCCGCAAGTCAGCTACGAAAATAAGGTTTTTGAAGTATTCCTGAATATCAAAAATTCTTCCAGGAAATGTAACAGAAGTGCATTCCAATGGTGAGCCACAACAACAGAAAACATGCCGCCGCCCAGCGAAGACGGGAAATCATTCAGCGAGTTTGGTCGCCTGATCTCAGCGAGTGGGAATGACGATACCACTCAAAACGCGTAGTCAAAACAGACCCACTGGTCGGACCAACAGCCATAAGCACAAGGCACAGCAAGTTAAAAACAATAAACTCTTCAACAGGTAACCAGTGCAGGCAAGTTACAACATTTGAGATGTGATCTCTAGTGGTTAAGGATGCATTAAGTTACTTAACCTTGGTTATATTTCATCAGGTCAAACCTGCTGAAATTTAACAGGGGAAAGCATATGGCATATAACCATAGTATAGTATAGAGTATATTGACTAATTGGTAACTTTGAAACTGACCTGTGGATCTGTTTGTTGGGTCCCTGCTGCTGGCGAATTCGGACACCTGCCCTGCTACGGCTGCTCCTGGGCTCCTGGGCTCTCTGTGCGTCGGGTCTCCCTCGCTGCCGCCATTCTACTCAGCGGCCTGAGAACGGGGAGACTACACTTCCCAGGCGCCCCAGCGCCCGTCTGACGCCATCCACGCGCCCGGAGGCGCTCTAAAAGCCCGCGGCTCCCTCGGGGGAGCGGGTAACTTTGAAACTGACCTGTGGATCTGTTTGTTGGGTCCCTGCTGCTGGCGAATTCGGACACCTGCCCTGCTACGGCTGCTCCTGGGCTCCTAGGCTCTCTGTGCGTCGGGTCTCCCTCGCTGCCGCCATTCTACTCAGCGGCCTGAGAACGGGGAGACTACACTTCCCAGGCGCCCCAGCGCCCGTCTGACGCCACCCGCGCGCCCGGAGGCGCACTAAAAGCCCGCGGCTTCCTCCGTGTCGCGGGACGCGCGCGGGCAGCGCCGGGAGAAGCCCGGGACAAGGGCGGGACCGTCTGTGGCCGTCAGAGGCCAAAGGAGGCCGGGCTGGGCCACCCCCCTGATCCTTCACCATATGCCGGAGTTAGTTACAAAGGTACTTTGACAAACCTCAGAGGACGTGAACTATCCTATGTGCTATACGTGCAGCGGACCGATTCATCCTGCTTAAGGTTGACTGTGCAGGGTGTGTAGCTGTCCGTGTAAGATGTCCACCACGGTTCCTGATTTTATGGTTATTTCTTAACCTGTTTTGTTCTATAGAACCCTCTTCTATTTATATATTACAATAGGGTTAACTTTATTTCTGCTATATAGATATAGAACTATTTTAAGTTTGTTGCATGTCTACATAGTTGGACTCATTTCATAATAAGTGCTTTACAACTGGCAGTGTTTTCTCACTGTATCAATTTTAATATTTTGTAACATGTCTAAATCTACAGGGACTCCTAGGCCTTTTGTTTCTACGCTTGATAACTATTTAGTCAAGGTCGTAGATAAGATCAATAAGGAAAGCAGATTATCCTTGGGTTTGACAAGTAATGGTGGCCCTGAATGTCTGAGCCAACTAGTTTCTGCTGACATTCATTCTTCTGAGGACAGCCAAGCACAGACTCATATAGACCCCCCAGTGAGGACTGATGCATGTGTCATTGAGCTAACCCAGGTTTCTTCATGTGACACCGATCCTCCTGAAGTTCCCGATATTAGTAGGTCTTCCAAGGTTGTCGCAGGTTCGACCCCTGTGGCCCCTAAAATACATAGAGTGTTAAGATCAGGGACACATTTTAATAGAACTGCTCCGCCAAAAAAGGCAGCCCGTAAAAGTAAGAAGAATGTGGTCTCTGATCCTAACAAAGGCACCTCTGAGTATACCTGTTCAAATAATATTGTTAATTCCAGCCAAATGATACTGGCCCCAGATCAGCTCGAGTTGTTAATTGGTATTATTGATAGTAGGTTTGGCAAAATTATCACACCTCTTTTAGACAAACTTGAGGCTGTATCTAGGGAAATGAACAGATTAAGTGAACTGGTGCAATTACGATTGAACCCTATAAATAGTTCCCATCCGCACACCACGGTTAGTGGAACAGTGGGGCTAACCGGTAATAAGGTACTACACTCCAAGGAAGTATCTGATATTGGCCAGTCATGTGCTGATACCATCAGCCCCCTACAGTCTGTAAATAGGACTAATTTAGTTATCGAACGGCAGGGCTTTGATGGTAACATAACACGACCTACTCCCCGGGATATATCCACTGCTATCTCATCTAAGCCTCCCTGTCCTAATAATACTACCGCTAATGTAGCTACTCAAGCCTTGGGAACTGCGGCAAGGTCCGTTGGTAGGGGGAATTTCAACAACCCAGGTCTCCCCCAACCTAATTTGCCACCTGACTGTGCACCATACGTGGCAGTATTAACTAATGTGCCACCTATTAGAGAGGACGGGCCCTATCGCCATGCTGAATCTCACGACTCTCTCAAAAATAAAACTGTGGCATGGCTCAATCGTGAATGTGGCTTTCCTGTGGCTCTGGCGGATCAGATTTTGTCTACCACCAGAACCAATTGGATTGGAATGTCCCCCAAAGACATTTCTGGCGATTGTATTATTATTAATTTTGGTAATCCCCATCTTGCCACGACAGCCTTGATCCGTGCCTCGTCCCGTCCCAGTACTGGTCAGGGCATTTCACTCCGCCCTTTGGGGTATTTCTATAGTCATCATATGGAACACCTCCCTGTGCAACAGGGGGGAGCGAGATTGAGGAGTTGAGTCTAGTTGGGTAAACAGTCCCCAGATTCTCACTGCCAATCGATTTCAATGTCTGAGTGGGCTGGACCAAAATGATTGACAGGAGATGGGTGTCGCCCTAGAGTTAAATAAAATTTCCTTCACTATGGATAAGATGGCCGTTCCTATTATATATACAGAATCTCGAACGGAGGAGGGGGCAACCCCCCAGGAAAGTGACATAATAGGTTATCCGGCATTAGATGGAGAGTTCTGTAATATTGCCACCCCCCTACAGGCCAATAATATTACTGATCCAGGGATGGACGTATATGGTTTATCCGGTTGCTATATTGTAAACTGGAACATCGCTGGAATTAGATCAAAAGCTGAGAGTCTAGGGTGGTTTGAATTTTTAAACCTCTTTGACATAATTTGCCTACAGGAAACATGGTGCACCGATTTTAAAGGCTTTAGTGGTTTTAACTCATATCAGTTACCTGCACTGGGGTCGGTATCAGGAAGAGCAAAAGGGGGGCTTACTTGTTTTGATTTCAGTTAAAGCCCCCTTGTCAGTTATCAAATATATCCCAGTTGGGACTAACTCCCAAATTTTATGGCTGCATATAAATGGAGGCAGAAATATCCTTTTAATTAATTTTTATAACAATTTTTTTATAGATTCTAGGGACCAACCTGTTAAAGATCTTTCCAATGCATTGGAGGATCTTCTTAGGGATACTAATGAAGTCTTTGATTTGCTTATGGCTGGGGATTTTAATATCACTACCTGCCCCTTCTCAGAGGACAATGTCTGTGGGCTGGTGGATGGTCACGAGGACGGGTTTCTTCACTTTCCACATAATTACTATGGAGATGCTTTAAATAAGTTCCTCGCATCATATAATATGTATATCATGGAAAACGAAAAAAACGCTAAGGGGGAGATTTGCCCTACCTTTATAGGTCGGGGTTCGAATTCAGTTATAGATTTTATCTGTATTTCCCCGGGCCTAGAGGCCTGGATTATGGCCCCAAAAATAATAGACATCCAACTTAGTGACCATAATTGCCTGGTAGTAAAGGCCATGCTGTGGGAAAATGTTGATGCTCATACCCCGGCTCGTACTATTAATTGTATTGAGGCTGAGCGTCCCAACGGCACAAGACTCAGATGGAAGGGAGATAAGGCCGACATTACGTCGGATTCTATTATATCCAGCTGTCTGGCAGATATTACTACGATCCTAGAAGGTAAAATTGGTACTTTTTGCTCTATTGAGCATTTTATTAGTATTAATGCGGTCATCAACTCTAAATTTACATGTACACGTAAACACAAGGAGGATAGACTATGGGGATGGTTTAATTCTACCTGCACCCTGGCTTTGAGGCAGTTGAAATCTGCCTTATCTGCCAAACCTAGAGATAAGGGTCTGGTTGTAGATTTAAGAGGCAGATATAAAGAAACACTTAACCAGAGGAAATTAGAACTTCGTCAGGAGGCATGGGACAATTTGACTAAGGCAGCCGAATTGAATAATTGTTCCTTGTTCTGGAAAACTGTTAATTCCCCATTTCTTAAAAATGATAACATTCCGGAACTAACCTCCAACATATTACAGACAGAATGGGTTTCGCATTTCTCTAAAATCTTTCAATCAGATGGTGCTTCTAATGTTATAGAGAATAGATGGCCGCATATACCTTTAGATTTTACGGTCCAAGAGGTTTTAGTTAGTATACGGGAAAGCAAAGGGGGGAAAGCACAAGGTCCAGATGGGGTACCAATTGATGTGTACAAATTGGTCCCAGAAATATGGGGGCCTCTGCTTACTAATATCTTTAATGCAGCAGTTAGTAGTGAAATTCCCCCGACCTGGGAAGAATCTATTTTAGTCCCAATTTTTAAAAAGGGCAATCGTGGGGAAGCCAAAAACTATCTACCAATTTCCCTGCTAGATTCCTCGGTAAAAGTTATGAGCCGAGTGCTCTTGGTAAGATTGGAGGAATGGGTGGAAGAACACGGTATTTTGGCCGAGAGCCAGTTTGGTTTTAGGAAGGGTCGTGGTACGATTAAGCAGTGTTTAAATTTAGAACTGCTCATCGGTACATATACCTTGGCCAAGACGGGCACTATTTATCTCTGCTTTGCGGATTTAAGCAGTGCATTTGATTTGGTGGACCACGGCATTCTCTGGGCAAAGTTGTTGGAAATGGGGGCCCCAGAGGGTATTATATTCTTTTTAGCACGTCTATACACCAAACTGAGAGCTTGTGTCCGATATGGACCGCAAGGTGAATGTACACCCATGTTTAAGATTGGCCGTGGAATACGCCGGGGTTGTGTCCTAGCCCCACTGCTTTTTATACTTTTTATTAATGAGATTGATTCTTTCCTTAAATCCCTGGCAGTGGACGCCCCCAAAATTAATAATGAATATATCCCAGTATTACTTTATGCGGATGATGCGGTTTTAATTTCTCGTACACCATATGGTCTTCAAAAGCTATTGGATGGTTTTATGCAGTTTATTAAAGGCAGAAAGTTAGTTTTAAATAAAACTAAAACTTTTACTATGGAATATGGGCGTAGACCAGGAAAGAAACAGCCTGCCTTCTTCATAGAGGGCCAAAAGGTTCAGGCTGTTGACAACTTTTCCTATTTGGGGGTTACTTTTTCAAATAATAATTCCTGGGTTAATGAACATAAGAATGTACGGTCTAAAATGGCCAGGAGTGCTTATGGAATTTTTACCATGGCAAGCAAATTAGGAGATAGACGGGTAAAGGACATGCTTAAAATTTTTCAATCACGGTGTGTTTCTATTGCCCTATACGGAGCTGGTATATGGGGCTATGCCCCGGCAGGATCTCTTCAGGTTGAGGAGAATACATTTTTGAAGAAACTTTTGTGCCTACCAAGCTCTGTGTCTAATGTCTTAGTGCATAATGAATTGGGTATGCATTACCTCTCCGACTTGATTTCTCTTAGACCCCTGCTTTTTTGGCGCTCAATATGGATCAAAGATGAGACGTCTTTGTGTAGAGCCATCATTTCTGATTGTCTTGCTTTGGACTATTACACAAGGATCCCGTGGTTGAAGTATGTTATTGATAATTTCCGGGAGATCTTTAACATCGACATTATTTTGGATCACCATGGGGTAGATGTGGTACCCAAATCCCATCTTAAACAATGTAATTTAAATCAGAGCGCCATTAAGAGACATTATAGCAGCTCTAATCTTTCATCCTATGTTTTTTACCACGATCTAAACAAAGTTGTGGGTTTTCAACCCTATTTGTCTCAAGTAACCTGGAAGGCACATCGGTTTGTGTTAACTAGACTTAGAATGGGAGTAGTCCACAACCTTGTTGCCTTCCCCTCTTTGAACAAACATCCAGACGGCCCATGTCCCTGTGATAACTGCACTCCACAAAGTACCATGCACTTTCTTCTACTCTGTCAATTGTATAAATTCATCCGGATAGCTTATTTAAAACCCATGTTTGCTAAGTATGGGGTTAGATCGTTACAAGACTGTATGAGTTTACTTTTTAACTTGCATTATCCGGATGTGTGTTTTTATACTGCTACTTTCCTACTTAAATCCATTAATGCCAGGAAAAGTATGCTTTTTTAACTATTTTATGCTGATGACATTTTCTGTCTCTGTATTTAATTTAGTGTATATGCCATATTTATGTTGTTTTTAATGTGTGCTTTCATGAACTTGTTTTATGTTCGAATAAAGCCTTATGAAATGAAATGAAATGACTAATTGCTATCAGCGCCTTGATGCCATTCGGCATTTGTTGCACTTTACAAGTCTTTTTTCATTCATTCATTCATTCGTATATATCGTATCATTTTGATGCGTTAAACACCAACATCTTGCATGTTATTCCCAGTAATATACATCCACATCTTATAGGACTTAAGGATTTATGATATTTCTCTGGCTCAGCTCACTATCAAATTATAGGCCTTTGTCTCCCATTTGGCACAAAAGTAATTACTCAGCTCCCCAGCAGAGGAATAAAAGACCTACCCACACAAAAGGAACAATTATCAGTGATTGACCCAACCTAGCAAAGGAAAGGATGGGTTGATAAGATTTAGTAGGGAGATATCAGGCAGTGATGTTAGCTAGGGACTGAGCTGAGGCCCTCAGAGGACCTCTAAAAAACTCGAAGTCACCATTTTGGATGGTCCCAGAATGCTGTGCAGGAGGGTTTGGACAGGGGTGGAGGAATAATGTGGCTTTGTAGGATTGGTCATGGGCACTAACCCCTAAAACGTTCCACCCCACTTAAAAACCCAGCACAAGGGGGACAGACAGTTAAGAAGACCCTTGATTTAGGAGGTGTTTGCTGCAGAAAGGATGTCCAGCTGGAAGGAGCCGTCTGATGCCCTGCAAGGATGGACTAAGGTCTTTGAGTCCAGCTGACCCTCAAGACTAGGATAGGGCCATCCAAGGCCATTGGTGCTGGCCTGCTTATGCCCCCTGAGGACACAGTTGGTACAACGAAGAAAGAAGTGCTGCTGCTCTCTCTGTGCAACTTGTGCTGCCTCCCACCTTTACACCTGTAAATAGGTGGAATTGTGGAGGCACAGCACAGCATTAGCCCGCCTGTGAGGATTAGGGTGGGAAATGAGTTCCCTGGCATAGGACCATGCCAGTCGGGCGAGAAGCCAGTGTGGGAGTGAGCTCCTCGAACTGCCCATGCCCCCCATTCAAAATTAAGGCTAAGGACTGTATAAAAAATGGAGAGTGGAGCAGCTGCTCATTAAATGTTTATGAATAAGAAGAAGATTCCCAAGTTTCTGAAATATAGTCTTGGCTCCAATCTAGCTCCACTTCCATTCTACCTCCTATCCTCCTCACGCGCCATATAAATGCTGCCACCAGGAAATTCTGGACCCTCATAATCAGGATAGGAGATCGGATGGTAATGGAGCGGCATTGGAGCCCACTCGCTATTTAAGAAACTTGGTATAACAGACAGTGACCTTGTAACCTGTACTCAAAGAGAAACTTGCTTTGTGGACCAAAATAGACAATCAGAGAATGTTGGGATTTATTTTGGAATTAGAGAGCCCTGATGAAGCCTGTTAACAAAACATGTGTTGGCTAAACATAAGTAACTGAATGGCTAGAGCAAATCAGCTGAAATATAAAAGAATCTGAGAACTAACAGTGTTTAGAATATTAGTTCATGGACTAAAATGAGGGCTATGCCTTCAGCGCATTTATTAAGTTTGGCACTTTTTGTATTTTGTGGAGGGTCCAGTAGTACTTCTCCCCTCTTAAAGCACCTTGGGGCATATTATCAAGGACTGCAATAAAAATTATCACCGGTTTAGCGGCAGAAAACTGCCGCTAAAGCGGCGATAATGGGCTTGATAATATGCCCTTGAGAATTCCAATAGAAGTCCATGTTTTGGTGTCAACATGGGCTTCTATTGGAATTCTCCAGGGCATATTATCAAGCCCATTATTGCCGCTTTAGCCGTCCTTGATAATATGCCCCATAGAGATTCTCCTTTTTTAACATGGACAGATTGAACCTGAGGTCTGTGCCTGTATAGTTTTCCAGCCTACCTATTCTTAGACTATCTGTATGTACAGTACATGACAAGGGTGTTTACATACAAGGTTTCGATCATGTTTCCAGCATGGTTCCATTTGTGCCAGGAAAGGATATTCATAACTAACATACCTAAGGGATTGGCAAAAATACAAAAATCCTGCCTCTCAGCAATGTTCATAGAAAGATGAAGACAGAGGTACAGGAAAGGGCAGATTAACCTCTTGCAGGCCACACACCACTGTCTGTTATAGCAACATTTCTGTTCTCATCACACCCTGGTTGGCTAGGGCAAGTGCCTAAGACAGGCAGAAACCACCATTCTAGTCAGGGCAAGGGAGTTACACGCTAAAGATAACCCCTGCTCACCCCCTTGGTAGCTTGACAAGAGCAGTCAGTCTTATCCCAGAGGCAATGTGTAAAGCATTTGTGCAACACACTCACACAGCAGCGACACACTAGGCACACCACACAAGAAACCACACAAGGTTATATAAAAATAGCCATTGTATTTCTCATAAAACACATTAGAACATAATCACATATGTACACTGTGCTACCTGGCACTTAGGTATCAATTTACAGGAGTTTATATACATTACAGGGCCAATCAGGCCACTGTTATAACCATTAGATCTCACAAGTAGTGGAATCAAAAACAACCAGTAATTACTGGCAATAGTACACTCAGTATAAACCCATTATGCACACATCTGCAACAGTGCACCAACGTACCCACTTTCAGGGGGCACACATGAGGCAATAACTCAGTACAGTATGGCATAAACACCAACAGCAGTGAATGTAACAAACCTTATTAGTGTGCACTTCAAAAGACCTATCACAGTGTATACCTCATAAACCCATCCTGCCCTTCTGGGGCATATGCAGGTCACCCTTTACTGCACATATGGGTGCCTTCCATGCCAAACGCAGGTTATGAGTCACATCATCACCTCAGGTGCCTTCCTGAAATAATAAGCTGTGTCCTGATACTGAGATGCCAATTGCACCTAAATCTCAGGTATTGTGTGGTGACAACTTAGCACTGCGCTCCTGCGCTCCTTGTACATTGCCTCTGATCATAGACTCAGGCCCCCAAAGGTGGAGAGACCTCACACAGTCCCTTTCTACCCGACAGTCCCACAATTATGCAGAGTGACTGCCAACAACACACGCGGCGGTCTGATAACGATGGGGCCTAAGCAGATTCACCACATGAGAGACTTTACCCGGTCTCCACCACCGCCCGCTGACCTGGCAACATCCTTCCTTCTCTGCCACCGGCTGTGATGATGCTGCCTGTGGGACTCGCTTTCTCTCCACAAGGCCAGGTTCGTTACTCTCCCTCCTTAGAGGAACAGCGTTGATGCGGGTGGCCGCGCTTCATTATAGGTGACCAGAGCCTGCCTGCCCTCACTCTCGTGGTAGTGGGCCCCACCCACAGTTAGGCGAAGACTTTGCCAGCCTTCCAGCGGGCCTTCCTTAGTAGCTGGCCTCACCCCGAATGACAGAGGACAACACCCACGGGGCTCTCCCCTTCCACACGGGATCCCCGCCTATGGACAGGCGTCCTCGGCCTGACTTCCTGTTCACATTTGTGGCTGTTTTTGCTGCGTTCAGGTTGAGAGCCAACTCCTTGGACTCAACAGGCAAAACGATGAAGCACCCCCACCGCGCCTCTGGTGTGCAGACATCGCAGAGTGCCCATGCCTCAGGGACGCAGATGAACACCTTCTGATGGGCTCCAACTGCAGGCAGTCAGCAGCACTCACCACGCGCTACTGCAACATGAGCCCATGTCAGGGGCTCAAGCACTGGGGAACCTTTGCAGCACTCCAAGCCTAGGTCCAGGGCAATCAAAAAAGAGAGCTCAACCCGGCGCTAGGTCCCCATAGTCCCACAGCGCAGAGCTGAGCACAGGCAGCCAGCACGCAATACCTCCCAGCAGCTGGATCCCACCGCTGTTTCTCCTGACAGTAGCTTCTGCTCCAGTTCCATGTAAGCACACAGCACTGACATGGGGTCACAGCCCCAATATTTATATTGCAAAATGTCTTTGTTCTACCCCCGTGTACAGGGCTCTGTGCCCGGTCCAAACCAGTTCTGGGGGGCACTTACACCTCTCTTTTCAGGTGCACAACAATCCTCATTGTTAGTGTAGGCTCTGGCCCCAGACATACCACAAGGAGGCGGAGCCCGCATTGAGTAAGGCAGGCACAGTCCTATTCAGGCCCAGGTGCTACTCCTCCCACTACTCCAAATGCAGATGGGCCTATTCAGCCTAGCGCTGACTCACCCTGCCCCTCTGGAGCCACTGCACCTCCCCAGCCCTTGTCACTCCTGAGCCAGACATGCAATACACAACAGGCAGGCACAAAGACATATAGCATACAGAAATGCCCACTTCTAAAAGTTGCATTTCTAAAATAGTGATGATAAATCTGCGAACACCATTACACAGCATTTATTACCACTATTCCAAACATACCAAACTTGACCACTCTACTCCTCTCATGTCAGGAATTACCACTGAAACACATCAGGGAAATACCCTATGCATTCTTATGAGAGGGCAGCCTCACAGTAGTGAGAAACCAAAAGGGCTTTTTGTTACTGCCAGGACATGCCATGCAGTTAATGCACATGTCCTACCTTTTATCTACAGCGCATCCTGCCCATAGGGCTAGCTAGGGCCTTCTTTAAGGGTGACTGATATGTAGTAAAAGGAGAGTCACAGACGTGGCAGCCACTCTATGTGCCACGTCACAGCAGCAGTAAACAGCGCACACAGGCCCTGCAATGGCAGAGGCCTGAGACATGTTTGAAAGTCTACTTTTGTGGGTGGCGCAAGCAGCGCTGCAAGTCCACCAGTAGCATTTAATTAACTGGCCCCAGGTATATGAGATACCACTTTACAGGTGACTGATAGGTAAATTAAATACGCCAAACAGGTGTAAACCAATCTTACCACATTTACCATAGAGAGCACATGCACTTTACACTGGAAGCAGTGATAAAGTGCCCAGAGTCCTAAAACCACCAACACCAGGTCAGAAAAAATACCAGGAGGAAGGCAAAAAGTTCAGGGATGACCCTGCAAAAAGGGCCAAGTCCAACAGTAACCAACTTACCTTCATACTCCCTCAGCTTCTCACTCTTATTCTAGCTCTTCTTGCTCACAATCACACAAAATGCTGACAAACTCACTCACTCACTGATTCACTTAATTTCTCACACACACTCCAGCACTTTCACACTACCTCTCTGTCACTCCCCACCTCTCACTCATTCTAATTTACTCCTACTGACTCTCACTACCTCCCTCTCACTTTTTAGTCTAACTTTAGTAGATATACTGTTATGCCTGAAGCATGCATATTATGTATACAAACTAAAATGGATTATGTCTATGTAAATGGATCTTAGTTGATTTACAATTCTCACACATGCACAGTCCAGTCATCCATCTTCAATGTGCTGTGCTCTTAAAGAACACCCCGTCGATGGATTGTTGCTCAGCTCCGCCAGCCCCTCCTCTTCCTCTCAGGAGCCTGGAGAGGCTGAGGGACTGACTTGCACACTGGCAATGTTCATGAAAACATGAGAGTCATGTTGTCATTAACACTGCTCATTTAAAGGGCAGATTGGACAGAAGCAAGGAGAAGTATGTGGTGGCTCACAGGTGGCAGGGCTGCACCCAGATGCCCCTTTTGACAAGCTGACACTGTCAGGCAATACTATTGGGAAATTTTGTGAATTCCCAAATCATGCATTTACATATGCACGAGTGTATGCATATGTATGACTTTTTTGTGATAGGCCCAATGTATTGAGTCTACAAGCCTTTTTGAGAGGCTTTTTGCTATAATTAAGGAATATACCTCTGACGTCAGGTAATGTGTGAAACAAGTAATGGAGAGCAGTGACCACAACATTATCCGAAAGGTGGGAGATAATTTGATGGTTGCAAAAATATAGGATATAGTCAGTGAATCTGCTTTGAATGCTAATGAATTTCATGCACAGTCCTAAGTATACAATAAAAAGGTGACATGTCTTTTCTGCATGCCATTTGTCAAGAAATGTAAGATTTTAGAAGGACCAGATGTAAGTCGGATTCTGGATGTGTATTGGCAATCTCAAGTTTCATCCCAAGTATTAATCATCAAACCTTCATTATGAAATTGAGGACATGGATACCATGTTTTTGGCTAGAGCTAGCTCTATTAATAATACACAAGGTCCCTATACCAGCTAAAGTTTATGGTCTTACAGGGGCGGCTGGTATTAATGGACATGAGGGTTGTTGCCTTACCAGTCAAGGAACAGTAAGAGGAGTAGAAAGGACAATCACAGAAGCAGCTCAACACATGGCTGAGTGCATGCGTGGTCTGGATTGTTACTATATTTTTTAAGTCATAGAATTCAAATGTGCATGTATTTTGCTCGCCCATGAGGTACAGTCCAGCCATATAATTTCCGGGCTGAGGGCAAGACAACTTATTGTGTCTCTGGAAAGGTTTGCCTTGGGGCACTTCTTGCGATGTTCCAGAGCGGAGTTAGAGCATCAGCACCTTGTAAATGACAAGGGGTCAGACGGAAAACTGGAATTGGCGGAAATGAGGTGGCGCTAGGTTGAGAGTGTGCTCCACTCACCTTACATTTTACATGTTTGAGAGTACAGGTCTGGGGAGGTGTCCAGCAGCTACTCCTGGGAATCATCAACTTGGGAAGAGCTTGCACATGTGACATGGTGAGCTGGAGATAGCTATCACTCCTCGAATCAAGTCTACATGCTGGAGTGCCCCAATCTGCCTGCTGGGCCTTCTTTTTTTTGTCTGTGACAGACTTGGAGACCTCAAACTCAGGATTGCTGTACGCCAGGAACAGAAAACATTCAACAGCCAGGCTGTAGTAGCCATTTGGTTCCTGGGTCCTCCTCCCTACTACTAGAGTTGGAATTTCTGAGAATGCAGCCTGTCCTGAGATCACTTAAAGCACGCACAGTGGCCATGCCTTTCTCTCTCCGCTATACCATCCTGTGCTGTTGCAGACTGGCCTCCTTAGCCCAGGCACCACTGAACACTGGATAAAGGAATGTGGCAGAGGGGTGGCTTGCTGCTATCAGTATCATCATGCACTGTAAGTGACTATCACATCAGCAGCTTGGAGACAGGCATTTCCAAGGGCAGTTCTGAGGTTGCAGAAACATGGAAAGGTGAGTCCAGATTCTTCAAAGGTGGCCAGTAGAAGATTCAGGATCACGCTAAGAGTGAGCTCCTCAGCCCAAGGCGAATAAGGGCAACCTGTTGCTATGGAGAGCAGCTTGCAGGATAACTTAGAGCAACCCAGGGTTGCCCTTGGCAGGCATTTCCTCCCTTTGAGTTGCCTGAATCAGTCACACCACCTAAATATAGGGCAACCCCTCCACTAAGCTCAAAAAGAGTTCTATTCCAATTGGTAGGGGACCACAAAAAGGTTGTTGTGAGTGCGAGAAGCAGGTCAGGTGCCATGAATGGTGTTGGACTTGGCCCGTTTTGGCTTAAGTCCCCTAAACTTTTTGCTTTCCCCCTAGACCTTTTTTCTGACATGGTTTTGCCAACTTAGATGCTTTGGGCACTTTGCCACTGCTGATCAGTGTCAAAGTGCATGTGCTCCCTGTGTAAAGTGTAATGGTAATTGGTTGTCCATAATTGGAATGTTTGCCTTACTAGAAAAGTCCCTAGTAAAGTGCACTATGTGTGCCAGGGCTGGTAATGCAAATGCTGCTAGTGGGCCTGCAGCACTATTTGTGCCTCACACACAAGTGGCCTTAAAGAGAGAACTCAGGCCTGCCATTGCAGTGCCTGTGCACAGTTTATTAAACTGCCATGTTGTCCTGACAAGTGCACCCACTTGCCAGGCCTTACCGTTCCCTTTTATGCACATCAGACACCCCTATGGTAGGCCCAAGGTACCCTCTGAGCAGGGTGCAGTGCATGTGAAAGGTAGGACATGTACTAAGGTGTGTACCATGTCCTGACAGTGAAACAATCTCCATTTCGTTTTTCCCATAGGATAGAATGAGTGGCTGGGTAATATGCTTTCCATCCTATCTTCCCAAAGGCTTAAGATGGAGAGGTGAAGTTTAGCGTGCCTGAACTCACAATGTAATAACACATCTTTTTATAAGGGTGGTTTTTGCATTGTGTGTTTAGAAGCCACTTCTTTAGAAGTGGCTGGGTTTTTGTGCTCTAACATTTCTGTGTGTCTGTCTGGTTGTGGAGTGACTGTCTGGATTTGAAAGTGATAGGATCAGGGAAATGTCTTGACCCAGGGGAGGAGGGGAGACAGCCACAGGCTGACCTGCATCTGAAGTGTAGGGGGGAGGAGTAGCCCCTAGAGGTGAAGAGGCTTGGGTTGCGGCCATAAAACAATGGTCCCATCTCCTGCTGAGTGATTGAGAATCCAGACCCCCACTAATCAAAGGAAGAAGGTGTCACTGGCAGGGAGGCACCCAGAACTGGTTTGAACAGGGGTCAGTGCCCCCTGAACACAAAGACTGCAAAGACATTTAGGGGTATAACTATGAGAGCTGAAGCCCCTGAACTTTGGAGAAATGGATTGATCAAGACTGAAAAGGATTGAACCTACTTCGTGGTCAAGAGGAACCTCTGCCAAGGAAGAAACAGCTGAAGAGACTGAAGGAAAGGACTGACCCTTGCTGTGTGTTTTGTGGCTTGCCTGCAGTTTGCTGCTTTAACCAAGTAGAGGCTAAAGGGACTTTGCTGTGTGCTGTGTCCCCCTGCTTGAAAGGACTTTGCTGTGTGCTGTGTCCGGAAGTAACTTATCCCCAAGGGCTCGAGGTGAGCTGGCTCCCTGTTGCGGAAACTCAGGAACATAAAAGTTTCCAGGAGAGTCTCAGCGACGCTGTGTGCGTGTGCTTTGTGCAGCTTGAGACCTTCGTAAGGATTGCCCTGTTATCGTGCACACCCGGAACTCAAGTGAGTCTGAGCGACGCTGTGTGCATGTGCTCTGTTGCAGCCTGAGATCTTCGTAGCACCAGCGGCCCGGATCGGCAGCCCCAGAGGAGCTTAGCTGCTGGCCCGAGCCCGCCATTGCCAGAGCGGGAGTTCGAACCAACCCCGCCGAGGGAGGTCCCAAGTTCCACTGCCCGGAATCCACAAATATTGCATCGGAGGCCCAAGTTGTGGGAAGAGGAGAGGAGAGCGAGGTTGCACCCCACAGGTAACTTATGTAACCGCCTGGGGCTGGGTGTGGGCTCGGGGAGAGAGGCTCTCGGCCTCGCCCATTCTCTGCTTCGGCTCGTATCGCTGCTCGTACTTTGCAAGGAGTGGCAGTACCGGGGCCGGAGTGCGAAGCTGCACTTTGGTTTACACCATACCCGTGTGGGGGCATCTGTTGACAGAAGCTGACCGCGAGTCAGTACGAGTGGCGGAAAGACCGCCTAAGAACTTACAAGGGCTGGCTGGCCTATCAACCGGCCAGGAGGAATATTACAAATACGCATTTGTGGGATTTATATAGTGTGGTCTCATCGTATATCTTTTTATATAAATTTATACTCGTTTTTATGAAACTCGTGTGGAGTCCATTTGTGGTGTCTTCATTGGGTTACTGAGAGCGTGGTTGCAAATATTTTACAGACTTGCCTTGAAGATAATCCTGGCTGCTCGTGCCAAGCTACCAAGAGGGTGAGCGGGGGCTCGCTGAGAAGGTGTCCTTCCTTTCCCTGATGTGGAAGCAACAGGTCCCTATTTGGCCTAAGGTACCTACCTCGGCCAACTAACAACCCCCAGGTCTAACAGATGGCCACTGCTTTAGCGCAAAGTGTTGGTTGTCGCTGAAGATTCGTGTTGGTGGTTGGCGCAGGTTGCCATCATCAGCGTGAAGAACAAGTTTCACCCAAGCTTTGCATTGAAGGTCATTATATATGGTCACTGTCGGCAAGAAAACCAGGCCCCACAGGGGCTTTGCATTGACATTTTCATGGGCAGTTGAATCTCTGCGCAAAGAGGTCACTTTGCAGTCACTGGGAGTCCAAAACATCTGTATAATCACCTTTTCTTCAGGAAGAGTTTACACTGATACCCCTATGAAAGAAAGGACACTCACTAGACCGGTGTTACTTCATATGTGCCTGTCAAGTGCTGTTGGTTCTGTTCCCCAAATGAGATAGTACTAAATGTACAATGTTTTCCTTACAAAAACCAAGTTTATTCTATTTTTTCAAAATATCTCATGTTTGTTAATCTCAAACAACACTATCATTAGACATTAGTCTCCAGTGTCTATAAAGAATCCCAGACGCCGAGAGCGAGACAAAAGGTATTATTTTGGAGGACGTTTAGTGCTAGAACCAGGAACCTCTATGAGAATTCAGTGATTGGTGATCTTCACATATCAGTTACCTTGGCCCATGAAATAACTTTTTTGAGGAATCAGGTGTACTAAACCATGATAGGACACAGCATTGAATTATATTTTAATAAAGTAGTAGTGAAGCTACGCCTCACCAACCAGACACATCCTTGGCAGATTACTGTTATCAAGTAGCTTGTTTTTAAAAAAAAATAATTCCCCCCATATTACTGCCTTTGGAAGCTAAAGCAATTGTATTGTAGTGTGTTCCTGGAGAAGGCGGTTGGTTGAACTTTATGCCCACACCGAAACCTGCGTTGACCGCTTTTTGGAAGAGTGATCCCAGCCCACATCACCTCAGCGGACGAAAATTCAATTTGTTTTCCCGTTGTTGTATGTCTAATGTAAGTGCAGTATTCTGGGACTTGGTAAGAATGTTGGGTATGGTAATTTATTATTCTGGGAGCATGTAAGAGTGAGTTGATTGCTATGTGGGAGTTCTCTTTGTATTGTTGCATATTTGTTTTTATAGAAATGACAAAAACATAACCCTATTTGTGATATAATGGCTGTATCACAGTACATGGAAGAATTTGTTAAAATGTACTTGGAGACCCTCTAATGATAGTGTTGTTTGAAAAATAGAATAAACTTGGTTCTGTAAAGAAAACATTGTATATATAGTATCTTATTTGGAGAACAGAACCAACAACACTTGGCAGGCACATAAGAAGTAATAGCGGTCTAGTGGGTGTCCTTTCTTTCATTGTGTTATTTTCCCCCTTAGCAAAGACCTAAAATGTATCTTTTCCTATTAGGGAGCTGGACTTACTCCCGCACCTGGGCTTAAGCAAGTCGGGTAAGGCTATTTGGTGTGGGCCAACTAGGCAGTTGCAGGGAAGTCTCTGAAAGCTTGTTGTGGGCCTGTAGCTCAAACAGGAGGTCAGCCAACAAACCTTTGGTGTTACTCTGGATAGCCTGGGTTTAAACCAAGCAGGTCCAATCTTCCGTCATCAGAGAGCAGGGCAGTTCCTCTTCCTCAGATAGCAGGGAAATCCTTCTTCGGAATCTTCCACCGGTCTAGGGGCGTTCTGAAGAGAGGTTATGAAGGCCCCACTTTTATACCTGATGACAGTCTTTGTGTTGGGGGAATTCTCTGACCTACCATCAAAACAGGTTCTAGTCAGCTCTTCGCCTTCCCCTAGTCCTGGCTCCAAACTGTCTAGGGTAACAAAGCTAAGGGCAGGCCTGGTGTCAGGCTCCTTTGTGTTTTCTGCAGGCAGGGACCTTGGAAGTGTAATCAGGGCAGGGCACTTCTTCTCCACAGCCATCCTGTCAGGAAGACTCTCTGCCCTCACACTTAGGCCTCTTTTTTCTCAATGTCTGGAAGCAATATACAACCCACAACAGGAGAGACATTCACAGTCACATGACCCTGAGTACTGGCAGAAAGGCATATTTGGTTTTGGATAGGAAAATGGCAACTTTCTTAAGGTGGAGCTTTTTTAAAAATAGTAACTTAAAATCTGACTTTACCACTAAAAAGGATTTTAAATTGTAATTGATTTCATTGTACACAGCATATCTCTATTTGGTGTCGAACTGAAGTTAGCACTTATTAAAGTGTAATAAGGTATTCATTGTCAGTCTATGCAAGAGATAGGCCTTATAGCAGAAAAAAATGTCAGAGCTTTTCACTGACAGGAAATTTGAAGCTTAAAAACATATATCCTTCTTTTTAAAAGCCATACACCCTCCCCTATGAGCCTTTAGGGCCAACTTAGGGCTTAATTTAGGGGTTACTTATAAGTACTAAAAATAAAGTTTTAGGTCTGACAAAATGTTTATTTTTCCAAGGTGAAATGCCAGTTTAAACCGCACTACAGACTGCTGTGGCAGGCCTGAGACATCTTTTAAAGACTGCGTTAGTGGGTGAAAGTTTGACCTGCCATCTTTTGGTGTGGTTAACCCTGTCTTTTTGCTCTAACCTCCTATTTTTAACTGTGTGCTGAACTTCATTTTCGGTAGTTTTAGGACTCTAAGCAGTTTGCCACTGCTGACCAGTGCTAAAGTGCATGTGCTCTGTGTCTGAAATGTAATGGCATTTGGTTTTTCCAAGATTGGCATCTTTGATTTACTAATAAGTCCCTAGTGTAGTGTACTGTGTGAATGTTACTAGTGGGCCTACAGCACTGATTGTGTCACCCACATGAGTATCCCTTCAAACAAGTCTCAGGCAGAGCCTATGTGTCAGTTTTAAACTGCCATGTCGACCTGGCAAGTTCACCCACTTGTCAGGTCGAAACCTTCCCTTTTATTATGTGTAAGGTACCCATAAGGTAGGCACTGAGTAGCCCCATGGGCAGTGTGCAGTGTTATTAAAAGGTAGGGGATGTGCTTTTGCGTTTTACATGTTCTGGTACTGAAAAACTGCTAAATACTTTTTTCACTGCAGCAAGGTCTATCTCTCGTATAGGTTAGCATTAGAGCTGTCTTGTAACACTTTACACGTGTTTCTTCCAATTGGGAGTTTAAAAAAACATCTTTTAGTGAAGCTGTTTTTTGAATTGCAGGTCTGAAAATGCCACTTTTAGAAAGATGGCATTTTCTTACTTAACTATTCTGTGCCTCTGCCTGCCCCTAGAATACACATCTGGGTTGGATGACAGTTGGGCTTTATGAATTCACTCTAGACAGTCACACACAAAGGGAGCTGAGGTGTGCCCTGCATATCCAGATTGCCCATCACCATGCTGATGGGTCTTCCTGAGCTAGGGTGGTGGGCGGAGTTGACACTTGCACCTAAATAGGGCTGCTTCTGTCCCCATGCAAAGAGCTGCATACCCCCCTGTAGTGTGTCTGGATCCAGGGTCAGGAAGGGAATGGTCTTATGCACTACAAATACCTATCTTTGAAGTCTCCCTACTTCACAGGCAAAAATGGGTATATGTATCTGACACAATATACTCAGAACACTTCTGGACTGAGGACATCCTGCCGGGAAGAAACTGTTGTGCTGCCTGGAGGGACTGCCACTTTGCTGTTAACTTTGCTGTGTTGGCCTGCTGCCTGCTACTTCTGTCCTGGAAATGAGAGGACTGGACTTTACTCTCTGCATCCCGTTTTCTAAAGTTTCTCCAAGGGCTTGAGTTGACCTTGCCTCCTGTTGGAAGTCTCAGGGCCATCAAAGACTTCACCTGCAGCACCTGGGCTCCTCTGCTGAGAGCAAACACAAGGAGATGATGGACGGAGTGCTGAAACATTTCAAACACTCACCCCCAGTCACAGATCTGGGTTGAATCCATCATCATTCTTTTGCCCACTTTGCCACCCCAGTTCAGACACAGCTATATACAAATCAGTCTTGACCTGTGCCTCGTGGGAACAGTCCAGCCTGAACTACCAAGCCATGTCTACCCTGGACTGGAAACAAGCATCCTGGGACCGGTTTCTGACTTACAGCCCTCTTCAGCCAGGCTAGTTGAATGCAGTGGCAACGTGAGCAAGGGACCCACGTCTGGGCATACCCTGCCAACTTAGGGTGAACAAAGCAAACACAAGGAGATGATGGACGAAGTGCTGAAACTTTTCAAACACTCACCCCCAGTCACAGATCTGGGTTGAATCCATCAGCATTCTTTAGCCCACTTTGCCACCCCAGTTCAGACAGAGCTATATGCAAATCAGTCTTGACTCTGTGCTTTATGGGAACAGTCCAGCCCGAACTGCCAAGCCATGTCTTCCCTGGACCGGAAACAAGCCTCCTGGGACCGGTTTCGGGCTTACAGCCCTCTTCAGCCAGGCTAGCTTGAATCCAGTGGAAAAGTGAGCAAGGGACCCACATCTGGGCATACCCTGCCAACTTAGGGCGAAAAAAGCATAGTGAGCAAAAAAACGATGGATTTAGGCCCAGATCTCTGTACTGGAGTGAATGTATGACATTGTTCTGCATTCTGTCCATCAACTGTTAGTTTTGCATTTGTCACAACGAGTGGGACGGGTATGCTCAGATGTGGGTCCCGTACTCCCCATGCCACTGGAATCAAGCTATCCTGGCTGAAGAGGGGTGAAACCCCGAAACCGGTCCTAGGATGCTTTTTTCCAGTCCAGGAAAGACCTGGCTTGGCAGTTTGGGCTGGACTGTTCCCACGAGGCACAGGGTCAAGACTGATTTGCATATGGCTCGGTTCAAGCTGGAATGGCATGGTGAGCACAAAAACGATGGATTTAGGCCCAGATCTCTGTACTGGGGTGAATGTATGACCTTGTTCTGCATTCTGTCCATCAATTGTTGTTTTTGCATTTGTCACCCTGAGTGGAAAGGGTATGCCCAGACGTGGGTCCCTTGCTCTCCATGCCACTGGAAATCATGCAAGCCTGGCTGAAGACGGCTGAAATGCCAGAAACCGGTCCTAGGATGCTTGTTTCCAGTCCAGGGAGGACCTGGCTTGGCAATTGGGGCTGGACTGTTCCCATGAGGCACAGGGTCAAGACTGATTTGCATATGGCTGGGTTCAAACTGGAACGGCATGGTGAGCAAAAAAACGATGGATTTAGGCCCAGATCTCTGTACTGGGGTGAATGTATGACATTGTTCTGCATTCTGTCCATCAACTGTTGTTTTTGCACTCCTCTGCTGAGAGCTTAACACTGCCAAGTTGTGCCAATCCAGTTACTGGGCCCTTGGAAGTTAGTTTGCTGTACTAAAAAGAAGAATCCAACCCATTGACTTCGAGTGTCACTTTGGTACCGGCACCGATCTTCAACACTGCGCCGCTGCATGTACCAGAGCCATGGTCCTCGGTCATCGTAATGATCACAACTTACAGCGCATCCCCTGATGATGCTGCAGTGCCTCTGAAGGACCACCACATCAGGAGTCTCGAGAACTGTGTCACTAACGTCCGTGATGCCCGACTCCACTGCAGCACCTGTGGCCTCATGTTGTGACATCGACATCACAAAGTTGATGCCTCGCGGCTTGACCCTCAGAGCTCTATCAAAACCGCACTGCCAACAAAACCAATGCATCGCCACAAACGCCGCATTACATCCCCTGTGCCCCGCAATGTCTCCAGCATCAGTGGCTCATGACTCTGCACCGCCTCCAGGAACCCATGCCCGGTCAACAAGAGAATCACCTTCCGACTCCTCACCCACGCACACAAAGCCCTACACAACCAAGGCCCAGGATACCTCAACAGCCGCCTCAACTTCTACGCTCCCAAACGCCAGCTTCGATCTACCGGCCACGCCCTCGCCGCCGTCCCCCGCATCCGAAGAGCCACCACAGGGGGACGGTCCTTCTCCTACCTCGCCGCCAAGACATGGAACTCCCTCCCGACCCACCTCCGCCTGACCCAGGACCACCTCGCCTTCAGGAGGCAACTCAAGACCTGGCTGTTCGAGCAGTAGCGGACCCCCCCTCCCCCAGCGCCTTGAGACCCTCTGGGTGAGTAGTGCGCTATATAAATGCTTGATTGATTGATTGATGCCTCTCGTGCTTCAGTGATTCCTCACCTCTGTTGTGCAATGCACTGTCCCAGAGTGCTGACGTGCCAACGACCTGCATAGCTGTAATGAACTGACCAATCACCTGCCTACGCGATGCTTCTCTTCCCTGGTGCCTCATACCGTCTTTGGTTCTCATTGTTTCCAAAGTACTGGACTAGGGTCAGTGCAACTCTATAGCCAGCCCGTGCTCCATCACGGTCGGCCCTAACTTGTGGATTCCACTTCGACAAGCATGGTGAGAATAGCCCCAGCTGGACCTTGCATTTAATATTTTAAAATTCATATCATGACTTGTGTATTTTGAATGTTTGTCGTTTTGGTCTAGTTTTACTCAGATACATTTTGGTTATTTTCCTAAACTGGTGTGGAGTACTTTTTGTTGTTTTCACTGTGTTACTGTGAGTGTGTGTGCATGTGTGTGTGTGAGTGTGTACGCAAATACTTTACACATTGCCTTTAGTTTAGCCTGCCTGCTCTGTGCTAAGCTACCCAATGGTGAGCAATGATACACTGAGCTTGTACTACACTTACCCTGACTAGAGTGGTGGTTCCTGCTTGTACAGGGTGCATACGCTGTCAACCAGAAACCCCATTTCTAACAGTGGCACAATGAGTGCTGTAGTCTACTAGTAGCATATAATTTATAGGCCCTCGACACCTCCTATCTTCTAACAATAGTAGAGCTTTAATGCCAAAAAAACAACTCCTCTTTGAAGCTGGCATTAAAAAGGAGTATTTATTTCATTTCTCCTAAGTTTCCCACTTTGCATGTGTGTTGCACTGTACATTACAAATCCAAAGTGGAAAAAGTTTTAACGTTTGTCAAAACATAGTGTTTTATACTGGAAGGCTATCCTAGTACGAAACTTGAGTTAAACATGCTAGGGAGAGATCAGGAAAGTGCTATATATTGGTAGATCTGCCACTGTCCTGCTCTGTTCCACTCATTCAAGGCAGCACAGCAACTCTGGTTGCTGCACTGCAATATGTAACATTATTGTAAATCCGCCCCATGGTGTTTTATAATAGGACACTTATTATCTTATAATGCATTGGATTCTGTAATCCATGTAGTAACAGCAATAACGAATTTCTTTAAAATTAGTGAAGTGTGTATTACAGTCAAGTTTTGACATCACAATGCCAGCTGCCAGTAACTGAGGTGAAAGGCAGGTATGGTCACAGAGCATAATTAAAGCATCTTTTTAAAGCAACAAACAGAACATTGCTTTTCTTTCCCCTGCTCTATTTAAATAGTTTATAATGATTATTAGAGAAAATATGACTTTTTTTTGCAATCCTTAGATAGAGAAAAGCTAGCATCTTTCTGCATTTTTCTAAATGTTCCAAGATACTGCAGCTTTTTCTTTAAAAGAAACTGTTTCTAATATCTGCTTGCAACAAATATCCAACAGGGTTTTGATGTGTTTAATTTTGCACTAGAGGTTTGATTTTTATTTTTCATCATTTGAAAACATGCTTGGTCTTTCATATGAAAGAGATATGTACCAAGGTTTTAATTGGTTTGTTGGAACGGTGATGGTGTGACCATGTATTATATCGGCTAAAATATCCCCTGGAGTACATGAGAAGCATGTTGCAAGTCACCTTGGAGTTCCATAATCTTATAAGGAGCTTGGCCTTCAGCCTCGTTCCTCTACATGGTAATGGAACTACTCTGTGACTTGCAATATCCTTATAATGTACGTCGGGGGTACTATATCCCTTATATCAAAGTGCTGAATGAAACCCTTTGTGTAATTCCTTTCCATATCCGTTTCCGCTGTAAAAGCAGCAGCACATTGCTTAAAGTTATCCACACGGATTGTTGTGTGGTTCAGGTCTTTGGGCACCAGTTACCAGCACTCAAGGTTTTTTAGGTCTCGCCTACGCAGTGAGCATGCGCTACATAGGAAAGAGACCTTTAGGAATCGGCACAGCTTTGTGGGCACAAACGTGCATGCGTTGCATTGCTTCCAATGGCAACGTGTGCACGTCTGGCGATTCCCTTGCAGGAGCGAGCATTTCACCATGTGTTCTCAATTATCGCTCCTGGTGCCGCTCGCTCCCGCAAGGGAAACGCTTTTACTTTTGCTGACAGTTTTTTTTTTTTACTTAGGCGCGCACGCTTGTTTCTCTTTCTTTTCATCGCTTATTCCCCAGAAAACTAAATGGTTAAATGCAGATGTAGTTGCTGTGGATGCTGACTTGATATAGTGTAGAACTGAGAGCTTTAGAGTAAGGTTTTTATTCAATTGGGTTATATGGCAGTACGGACCTTGCAATGGTTCATCACTCCTCAGTTGTGACACCAATACCAGTAATAAAGTTGCTCAGCATAAGAAGTGGAAAGGGTTCTCTAGAACAGGAATGCGGAGTTCACACCTCTTCTTTCAATAAAGTAAAATGTATTTATGTTTAACACACATTTAGGCAACCACTGTCCTGAAACTCTTCAGAGTTCCAATTTATATATACAATATTGCCCTGTAAACATGTAATCCAGGCCATTTACGCACAAGCAGGTACTGGCATGTTTAAAGGTGGCCAGTAAATATAGGGGAATCATTTGTGGTAACATCATTACCAACAGCCATTACTACAGATTACACACATCAACAAATATTGCCGGTAATTGTCATGTGCTTTCACACTAATTACCGCGAGTGTGTAAATGAGACACGATGAGTTCCAAACTTAGCTGGTCTCTAAATTGGCCCTTGATGGTGGCGTCGGGCTCTGTTCATCTCATCTGCCTTATGTGGTGCAGTGGTTTTGGTCTTCTCGCTGCATGTCGCTGCATGTCTTGCATGCCTAAGAGCGCTTCCTTCCGATGGTTTTAGGTGGGTTACTGAGGAGTGTCGGAGGTGGTGTTGCACAGTTGTCGTTCTGTCCTTCCCTACAAGTAGGCAATTCAATGAGGCGCCACTGTGAAGGACTGATGCTGACACACGCATGCTCTGCTGCATTAGGTTTTTGTGTCTGGCTATTTTTACAATACCAGAGACAGCACTTACGAGGCTTCTAATTGTTATTTGAAATGTAAGTGTGGCCTGTTTTGTCCATGACTGAGCCTTTTAGTAATGAAAAAGGAGAGTGATTGATGTGGACCTTGTGGGAGATTGGCTGGCTCTAGATGCTCTGCCCTGCCTGCTTTGCTATCACATTTCTATCAAATATTACGCACAGATCAATAACCTTTTAAAATTAGTCTTGTAACAAACGTGCACCCACCCTCTCGGTGCCAGCATTATGCTAAAAGGGTTGCTGTTAAAATTAAAGTCACCAACCCTCGATATTTTTAAGTGTAGTTACTGCGTGTTTGAGGCAATAAGTTCTGGCTGTGGCAGGTACCTAAGACCATCTATTAAACATGTGTTATGGGGGGCTGGGATAGAATATTTTCAGAGATAAAGAAGTGGAGCAATTACGATGTTCCTGCTTTGAGCATTATCCCCCCCCCCACTCCCCCTCCCACCACCAATTATGTTCCATTTTGTATCAGCCTTTGTCCAGAAGATTTTCAAACGTGGGAAAAGGGCCTGCATTGCAAATCTAAATGTAACTAATTTTCCTGTACGAACAAGTGATCTGTTAATATGCTTGATGCTTTGGCCATGTTTTTTTTCCTTTTTAGCTAAATTGAGGTCTAGGTGTTTCTTTAAAAAAAAAATACTTGTAGTCTTTAGGCTGTTCTGCAACTCAGGGTGTGGAGTCCAATGAGGAAACATCTTTTACTTATAGCAGGGCTAAAACCTAAAAGCACGATTCTGTGAGGAGCACATCTTAAAGTTTGGTAATGATGGTCCTCGCTTCTGCACAGCTCAGAGAGTTGTTCAGGTAGTGAGAAGTAACAAGCATTGGCATAGCCAATAGGTCTCACCTTTGGGACTTTATAAGTGTTTAGCCATGCAACACTTTATGTTGTTGCACCAAGGATATTGTGCTGGATAACTAAACACTTATAAGGTTCTAAAGGTGAGACCAATTGTCTATGCCAATGCTTGTTTTTCTGTTCACCAAAGTTGCTCCTGTTATACCCAAAATCGTACCTATGACTTTTCAACCGTCGTCTATTTTTAGAACACTAGATCACGTTTTCACATTTAAAAGTCAGGCACTTAAATCATGCAAAGTACCACTTCAGGCAAGGAATTTGACCTATTGGAAAGGGCAATTGCATTATTCTCATATATATCTTTGGAGAAAAACAGATACAACTTTCAAACATAACTTGTGGCACTGAAATGCAGAGAGCATCCCGGGCATTTCTACTTTCGTATTCTTCAGAAATATATCTTTCCATAGACACTAACAAGGTGAGCCTTTTCCCCAGACAGCACTGTATCTTGTAGATTGCTTATTGTAGGCTGCTGGCGGCTACTCCAGCGACGGCGCTGGTATTCAAATGAGAACGGTAGCAAAGCATGCATTCCTCTAGCAACTGCACTCATGCTGTCTATATATAGGCGAAGCAACAAACGCACAGAAGACCTGGCATTCACTCTGCACACTTTATTCTGCATTTTACTTTTAAATTCTAGACAATGAAGACTGGAGCTCCCTTTTGAGCCGTTTCAACAATCGCTAAATTACTTTTAATGTAGAATTGCATACTTAAAGTGCGTTTCTGGTTCAAATGTCCATTACATGAAGGATTCTTCTCGAATTCAAGTTGGGAAATTAGTTTAGTAATGTAGGAAATCATTTGATTTTTAATAGAGTTCCTTTTGAATTTATAAGTGGTGTTCTTTCTTCTCTCTTTTGACTTCAGATAAACCATCAGTCAACATCTTGCCATCCACGCCGGTTCCACAGGAGGGTCAGACGTTAACGTTGACCTGTGAATCCAAAGGGAAACCACGGTTAGTATATATATAATGAGAAATGCAATCGGTTATTTTTCTTTTTCTTTGCTTGTTGTGGGGGAGAATATGAGTTGCGCAATTTCATGTGCATCCGGATTATTTGGGCTCGTGTAGTTCGTGTAATTTCTTTCTTTGTCTTTTTATTGTAAAGTTTTGTGTTTGGAAATTGGTTCACACAGACAATATCTTGTCGAAACTACCAAACAAGACTGTATTTGCTAGAAACTTTCTCCGTATTATTCTAGAAACTGTACGGCCATAACATTGAGTTAGTGGCCCGCATGACATTTGTACACGACGTCATAACTCGCGCACAGTTTTCCTACTGACGGCCACCCAAGCAGGTCGGATTCATGCAACACCGCAATCCTTGCAACAATTACACCTGTCATTTGCACAAAACATTTTACAGTTTTGCCCACTCAGATTTATGCAAGAGTACACATTGAGCTCAGCCACTGTAAACCTTATGCCGCATGTCTTCATTAAGTTTCTGAGGCAGGTTGGCCTTTTACTTTTCGAGGCAGCATCTTTACTAAACTCTCTGGGAAGGATTCCAGCTGTGAAATGTTCAGCTGAATGCTTCAACCTCCGGGGAGGGCAAACTTCATCAACCTCTATTTACATCTTCAGACAAATTACAGTTATACTTGCTCGTAGACGCGCATCCTGACAAGAATGTCCTACCAACATGCCTGCTCGGAACCATGCTGACTTTTCTGGCAACCTCATTTCTTAAATGCTTGTGATGTGCAATAATGAGCAGGGGCAATGATCCATCCACAACTATCAAAAATAAAAGATGGCGTTTATATTTGGAAAATGAGGCTCTTGCATTACCATGTGAGGTTTTACCAATAAACCGACAAAAATATATTCCCAAAATATTTTCTTCACAGAAAAGAAAGCGACCATTAACAATTTACCTATGTTTAAATCTGGCACAATCCCTTTAATCTATTACCATTCTATAATGTTTGACTACGTAGTGAAAGCATGTCCTAAAGGTTCTTACCAAATTGCCAATTTTTCTGTATTTATTACTGTACGATAATGTGATGTTTACTGAATGACATTGAGGAGTCTGCAGAAACTCTGAGGTGTGCGCAGTTGAGGGCAATGAGGCATCACGTGCTCTTACCTCTGGCTAAACTCCTGGGTAATGTCTCCAGAGATCATTTGAGTAGAGCTCACATTCCATCACCTCAGACTGGGGGCTGTCCGTCGCAGCCCTTGTTCAGCTTGGTGTCTCACTCTATTCTACTTCCCCCTACCTTGTTCCTCTCTCAAAGGCCTTGTGGCTTCAGAGTACAGTTGCTGTAGATAGTATAGGGATTAGGGAGTTAAGTGCCCAAGTCTCCTCTCCACACTCCCTTCCTCTATGTACCTTGTATCCCTCACTAACCCCACACGTGTTGTCTTGGCAGTGAAATGAAATAGTCCAGCCTGTCACCATCGGTATATGTACTGACTAGATCTACTATAAGTGCTGATTGGATCGATGTCTACCACATAAATTGACTCTACCACACAAATGGACAAACTACCAGCTGTTTGACAGGTGGCATAACGAAACTTGAGGGGGGCCCCCTGCAAAGTACAGGGAGGGGCCTCCCTTTCGGAGTCAGTCAAAAGTTCTCTGGCCAGGGTACTTTGTTGAAGAGGCCCCCTTGAGCTCGTGGCCCCCCCGCACTGTGGGGACTGCGGAGGCCTATGTTATGCTACTGCTGTTTGACAGAGACATGAAACAGCCAGATACCCTTAAGGGTGAGAGTGCTCCGCTATACAAATGTTGATTGATTGACTGATTGAGTACAATCCACAGTCGTGTTTTTAGTAGTTAACGAATTCAGAGGTGGTGTTGGAATTAGTTTCAGCCTTTAAGATGCTCCTTATATAAACTAGGGTTTAAACAGAGAATACTTCTTCTGCATCATGCAAAAATGTGTGAGGGTAAGCTTTGTGGAACTGACAGAACTGACAAAAGATGTTTTTGAGATAAAAGATTGAAACTAGAAACAAATGTGTTGAGAGAAGTTATTACGATGATGAGACCAAAGTCTGAGGAACTGAGTGATGTAGACATTTGAGAATCAGAAGGGGTAGAGGCTGAGCCTAAATGGGCCAAGAAAAGTGGGCTCCACTGAGAGAAAAGAGAGAGGGCATCAGGAGGAGTTGAACAGACAGGTGTAGGGACATTGAGGTGACTACCAAGAGGCTGAAGAGGAGTGGCTGTGAGGCACTGAGAGGAGAGCAAAAAGGGTAAATAAAGAATGACAGAGAATGCTGGGAATGTAGCTGAAGTAAAGAAAAGGAGAAGCACATCCAAGGGTGAGGAAACAAAAAAATAGAAAAAGACGAGGAGATGGAGGGAAAGTGAGGAATGACAGGATAATGGCGAGGTAGAGTGTGAATCGCAGCGGCCCCTAGTTGCACACTTGAGATTTGGACAGCCAAATGAGAAAACACATCTAGGACACACTATTAAATCCAGATGTCTCGCTGCATCATGTCATGGTTCAGGAAACGGGCTGGCCCCATTCCACAACTCCACTCCATTGTGTAGGAGAGTAGGGTCTGCTTTCTATGTTCACCCCCACTTTTTGCTTTTGCTTTACTGGTTTTCGACTTAGATGTGGCTGTGGGCCTGCTAATCAGACCCACAGCCCTGCTGTTCTCTCTCTAAATTGATACTATGTACTTTAGGTGCATAACCCATTTGGATAGGATCACCTTATTGGCCCCTGTACAGTGTACCTTAGGTACCCAGGGCAGAGGTGTACCCTAGGTCTACCAGGGGCTGCAGCATGTATTATGCCACCCCTGGCCTGGCCTTCCATTATGACACAACTGGCTGATCACTCAGCTGGGGCAAGGTTGTGTAATCACTCCTTGCTTAGTTGTAGTATTCCTATACCTATCTTACATATAGACACATGTGTACCTATCAGCCACTCCTATGGCAGGCCTTAACAATCCTGGAGGCAGAGTGCTTGGTAACATGTGAGATGGTGCTCTAGCAGGAGCTGAGCCTGTCTGCAGCTTTCGGAACCATGTCCTTATAGCTGTTCTATGGTATAGCCTACCATATACTCTTAAAGTGCCTTATAATCTTAAACGGTTATGGTAGCTATGGTTTGGCTTAATCAAAACATGTCGTGTAAGGTGTCTAACACTTTGGAATAATACCCCCATCCCATTTCTGGGGATGAGGATATTATACCTCCCTTCTAGAGGGAGAAGACATGTTGTAACCTACTTACCCGGTTAAAGTTAACCAGAGCCCCAGCATCACAAAATGGATGCTGCTGCCACGACACAAGTCTGACCTCCTGCTGCTGGGAGTGATCCCGGCAAGGGAGGCTTGGACAATAGGTTTCCTGCCTTGGGAGGTGCGAGCACCACCCCAGACAGGCCTTAGTGTATTGGGGCAGGGAGGGATGAATGAAACGAGACACTGCCTGGGGCACACAAGGTGCTCCATGCATAGTCCAGTTCAAACCGGTGCTGGGGCACTCCAGCCCCAGTCCTGGCGCGAAACTGGACAAAGGGAAGGGGGTGTAACCACCCCCCTCCCAGGTCCCACCCATAAGGCGTGACCTAGCAGGCAACCCAGCCCCCCAGATTAGTATAAGAGTGGTAGCTGGGCCCCAGGAGATTAGATTATCCTGGACCTGCAACTTGAACAGAAACTCTGGACCTTCGACATTCGACGAAAGAAGAAGACTGAAGAATCTCCCTTGTGGCCAAGGAGTGGCTACCCGGTGCAAACAGGCACCATCAAGAGACTACCCTTTGCTTTGCTGAAGTTGTATGAGGGACCGACTGCAGAGCCCGACCAGAGCCTTGACTTCCAGACTTCTCCGACCCTGATCCACATCCACAGCCGAGCTGAGATCCGTGGAGGCGACGAGAGACGTGGGACTGGCTACCTGGGAAAAGTGGCGAGTATCTTCCAGCACAGCTTCTGAGGCACCCTCGAAGTTGTGCACCGGGGATTGAGAAGCCCCAACCCCAAGCACCATCTGCACCGAAGATCAGCCCCCACACTCCACGAGTCCTGCGTGGGGCCCTTCTGCATTTTCCTGCTTGCCGCGTCTGTCCGGTTGCTTGCCCGTTTGCTAGCGGCCTTTGTGACGACACACCTTGAAATCTTCACTGCTGGTTTGGCTCCTCCAGACTGGCTCCCGCTTCTTTGCAAAAGAGAAGCACCCCAGACCTTCCTGGTCTGCACCAGAAGCAAGTCCTCCGTTCTTCGTGGGTTCCGTTTGCCAAGGCTTGGTGAGTCCTAGTTCGACTTCGACGCCGCCGACAGCAAGAGCCTTTGTGGGACAGCTCGCCTCCTGGTCCTGGTCGTCCTCGAAGTTTCCTGGTACCCGTGGCTGCAGCGACAAGCTTCACCCTTCACCTGCAATCTTCACGACATCGCCTGGTTCCTTCCTGGTTTCACGTGGTCACTGGCTAGTGACCTTGACTCTGTCCCTTCTGCTTGCAGGTATCCTCTCTTCTTGATCCCAGCCTTGGGATCCACCGGACACTCTTCACTGACTGCCTGTCAGCAACTTTCCTTCAGGCATCCATAGAAGTCCACGACGAAACCCTACGCAAGTTCACACCTATGCACCCGCAGCCCGTGGGCTAGGTAACTTGGGTACTTCGGTGCTCACAAGGGTAGTGACTATCATAGGGTCTCGTTTCCGAGTCTCGACTCTCTAGCTGCTTCAGAAGTGTCCTTAAACTGTTAATTTCTAACTGCTAGAAATTCTATCGACTTTTACGCATTACGCGTGAGTGTTTCCACTCTGCACCTGAATCCCGTGGGCCTCCCACCTCCTAACTGTTGCTAGTGTAGTGTAGCCCCAGCTATTCCCTAGGCCTAGGCCTATCCTATTTCCGTGACAGTGGTCCTTATACCACTTCTTTAGTATATGGTTTGCGTGGCCCCTAGGGCCTAACTGTATTACTTACCTGTGTGACTTAATGTATGCTTGAATAAGACTGTGTTGTACTTACCTCTAATCTCATAAAGAGTGCTGAGGGTTTGACTAGAATAAATACACTTTATTTTATATATATATCTGTTGTGGTGTCCTTTCATTTGGTATTCAAGGGATTATATATGGTATCACAGCTGGCTTCACATGCCATTCAGAGTTTAGCCTAAGACTGCTCTTGTCCATGCTACCACTAGGATAGCTGGTCTATAAGGTTGACTTTACAACCAATCACCATAAGGGTTGTTTGGACTGATATAAGGTGTACACTAGAACTAGTGACATCATACATCAGGCCAACTTCTCACATTGGTGAGCAGCGGTTGGGATCTGAGCTTGCTGTTGTAATACCATTGTAATCTTGAGATACTAAATTGAAAGATCACACAGATATTGTTTAGGTACATATAACATAGATTATAATACTTAAGTCCTACTGGACTTAGTGGTTGTAGGTTGAAGGGAGTAACACACCCTGACTACAACTACTAGAGAGGTTTAGTAGAAACAACTAGTGTAGGTAGGTGCACACACCACACCCTCACTAGATCATGTCTCTGGGAGGAGATCAAGGAGATGCTCTCTCAGGAGGGGCAGGTCTGAAGAAGACCCCCTCTAGATATGATACCCTAACTTTTCAGGAGATGAGACAATTGTGTACCTCCAGAAAGTTAAAACAGGCTGCAAACCCTACCCTCCTTCAGCTAGTACAACTCCTAGAGGAGTATGATACTCTTAGGGCCTCACAGGCCAGTACCCTAGGTACAAAGGAGGGTCTACCCACCACAGATGAGTCAGATGGGACTTCAGATGAAGAGGTAGACAGCCAGGGCCAAGTAGGAAGACTTAGCCAGGCTAACCTAAGCTTACATGGGAGTTTGCATGGGGTCCCCCCCATACAGACCCCCAAGTGGGCTTAACCAGAGAAGCAGTAGAGACAGATCCCCTTCAAGGGAATCCATCCACTCCCATGTCTCTAGCATCTCTAATGCCTCTTCTCACAGGGGAATGACTTCCCCCGAGAGAAAGGAGCATGAAGCCAGAATGAGGGAAGCTAATCTGAGGATTCAGAGGGAAGAACTTGCCCTTGCCAAAGAGAAGCTTGCTCTGGTTAGAGAGCAAAAGTTAAGTGGGTCAGAACCCACTGGTGGCAGCAATATCCCTAAGGATAGAGACAGGCACTATGATAATAGAAACCTGAGCAAGATTGTCCCTCCCTACAAGTGTGGGGATGACATCCACAAATGGATAACTGCTTTGGAGAGAGCTTGCAAAGTACAGCAGGTACCCCAAAGTCAGTGGGCAGCTATCTTGTGGCTCCCCTTCTCTGAGAAGGGTAGAGACAAGCTCCTCACAGTTAGTGATGAGGATGCAGACAATTACACTGTCCTGAAGAGTGCTCTAATTGATGGGTTTGGCCTAACCACTGAACAATACAGGTTGTTGTTCAGGGATACCCAGAAGACACAGACTCAGGACTGGACTAACTTTGTAGATTGTGCCACTAAGGCTCTGGAAGGCTGGCTAGTGGGAAGTAAGGTTAAGGACTATACAGGATTGTATAATTTGATCATGAGAGAACAAATACTTAACAACTGTCAAAACCAGCTACTGCATCAACACCTGATTGATTCTGATCTGACTTCTCCCCAAGAATTGGGAAAGAAGGCAGATAGATGGGTCAGGACGAGAGTTAAGCAGAAAAACCAGAACCAGGGCGGTGATCAGAAAAAGGCAGACCAGAAGGGTAATGATCAGAAACAAAAAGACCAGAAGTCTTCACCAGGCCCCCAAAAGGCTCAGGGGGAGGGTGGTCCCAAAAAGGATAAAAAGAAAGATGGGCAAAAGAAACCATGGTGCAACTATTGTAAGTCCAACTCACATTGGTTTAGTGAGTGCACCAAAAAGGATAAGCCCCCAGCCACCATTGCCCCTAAGGCAACTGTACCCCCTAGTCCAGCTGTAAGTGGTGGTTCCCAGCAAAAGGGTGTAGTAGGGTTAACCCTGGGAACTGAGGAGGATTCTGGCCTAGTCAGAATACCTACTCAGGCTGTTCTGATCTGTGAGGGGGACTTAGCTGTGTCCTCTACTGTAGGCCCCAGTAACCTGGGCAAGTACAGACAGACTCCTTTTATCAACCAAAGAATGGCTCAGGCCTACAGGGACACTGGGGCTAGTGTCACAATGGTGACACCTGTCTTTGTGGACCCTGGACAGATCATACTAGGTGAGAATTACCTAGTGACCAGCGCTAGCAATGCCACTACCTCCCATAGTGTGGCTATTGTTAACTTCTCCTGGGGAGGGGTAACTGGCCTCAAGAAAGTTGTTGTTAGTTCAGACCTTCCTGTAGAGTGTTTACTGGGCAATGATCTTGAAACTTCAGTTTGGTCTGAAGTGGAGTATAGGACCCATGCAGAAATGCTGGGGATAGATGCACATGTCCTTGCTGTGACCAGGTCACAGGCCAAAAAGTGCACCACTGAACAAGTGCTGGATCCTGAAACTATGGACCAGTCACAACCCAAGAGAAAGCGCAGTAGGGTTAAGGCTGTGCCTTCCCCCCTGCCTCAGGTGGTGGATCAGCCCTCCCAGGAGGATGATTCTGAGAGCCCTGAAAGAACTGTCCTAGAAGAACTTGAACCTGATCAGGTTGAGTTCCTTGGGACAGGGGGACCTTCAAGGGCAGATCTGAGGCAGGCTCAATTAGACTGCCCCTCTCTTGAACCCCTCAGACAGCAGGCTGCTGCTGAGGCTGCAGGGAATGCTCAAGGTACCCATAGAGTGTATTGGGATGAAGGGCTACTGTATTCAGAGGCTAGAGACCCCAAGCCTGGTGCATCCAGGAGGTTGGTCATACCACTGAAGTTCAGAGGCTTCCTTCTTACCTTGGCCCATGATATTCCCCTTGCAGGACACTTAGGCCAGAACAAGACTTGGGACAGGCTTGTCCCTCACTTTCACTGGCCCCATATGTCAGAAGATACCAAGAAGTTTTGTCGCTCCTGTGTCACCTGCCAAGCCAGTGGCAAATCAGGTGGCACCACAAAGGCCCCTCTCATACCAATACCTGTGGTGGGGGTTCCCTTTGAAAGAGTGGGCATAGATATTGTAGGACCAATGGACCCACAAACAGCATCTGGGCACAGATTTATACTGGTGATAGTGGACCATGCCACCAGGTATCCAGAAGCTATTCCCCTGAGGACCACAACAGCTCCTGTTGTGGCAAGTGCCCTGCTTGGAGTATTCTCCAGAGTGGGCTTTCCAAAGGAGGTCATTTCTGACAGAGGTGCCAACTTCATGTCAGGATACTTGACTGCAATGTGGAAGGAGTGTGGTGTGAACTACAAGTTCACCACACTCTATCACCCACAGTGCAATGGGCTTGTTGAGAGATTCAACAAGACCCTAAAGGGAATGATAAAAGGTTTACCAGACAAGCTTAGGCGAAGATGGGACATCCTTTTACCCTGCCTTCTGTTTGCTTACAGAGAGGTCCCACAAAAGGGGGTTGGCTACAGCCCTTTTGAGCTTTTGTTTGGGCATCCTGTAAGAGGACCCCTATGTTTAGTAAGGGAAGGATGGGAGAGACCTCTCAGACAACCCAAACTTGATATAGTGGATTATGTACTTGGTCTCCGCTCCAGGATGGCAGAGTATATGATGAAGGCTTCTAAAAACCTTGAGGCAAGCCAAGAACTCCAATAGGCTTGGCATGACCAAAAGGCTGTGCTGACTGTTTACCAGCCAGGGCAGAAAGTGTGGGTGTTGGAGCCAGTGGCCCCAGCAGCACTCCAAGACAAATGGTCTGGACCCCACACTATTGTTGAGAAAAAGGGAGAAGTCACCTACTTGGTGGACCTTGGGACTCCCAGAAGCCCCCACAGGGTGCTTCATGTCAACAGATTGAAGGCATATGTTGACAGGGCAGACATGGGCTTACTCATGGCTACAGATGAGGGGCAGGAGGAAGAGGGTGATCCTCTCCCAGACATGTTGACTCAGAACCCTGATGATGGCTCAGTTGATGGTGTGGTCTTTTCTGACAGCCTCACTGTCCATCAGCAACAGGACTGCAGATAGGTTCTGCAATCCTACAGACATATGTTCTCTCTGACCCCAAGTCAGACAAACTGGTGCACCCATGAGGTGGACACTGGTGACAGTCTGCCTGTGAAGAGTAAAATCTACAGGCAACCTGACCATGTCAGGGACTGCATAAAAGTTGAGGTACAAAAGATGTTGGAGCTGGGAGTCATTGAACCTTCAGAGAGCCCTTGGGCTAGTCCTGTGGTCCTTGTGCCAAAACCTCACACCCAAGATGGTAAGAGAGAGATGAGGTTTTGCGTGGATTACAGAGGTCTCAATGCTGTCACTAGGACAGATGCCCACCCCATACCTAGGGCAGATGAGCTCATTGACAGACTGGCAGCTGCTAAGTTTTTGAGCACATTTGACCTGACAGCAGGCTACTGGCAAATCAGACTAGCTGAGAATGCAAAGGCCAAAACTGCTTTCTCGACCCCAGGAGGACATTATCAATTTGTGGTAATGCCCTTTGGTTTGAAGAATGCACCTGCCACTTTCCAAAGGTTGGTGAATCAAGTCCTTACTGGGTTGGATGGTTATTGTGCAGCTTATCTTGATGATATTGCTGTCTTTAGCTCCACCTGGGAGGATCACCTGGTCCACCTGAGGAATGTTTTAGAGGCCCTGCAAAAGGCAGGCCTCACTATCAAGGCCACTAAGTGCCAGATAGGGCAGAGCAAGGTTGTATACCTGGGCCACCTAGTTGGTGGGGGTCAGGTTCAACCACTGGAGAGCAAGATCCAGACCATGAAGGACTGGACTCCTCCAACTACTCAGACTCAGGTCAGAGCTTTCTTGGGCCTGACTGGGTACTACAGAAAGTTTGTTAAGAACTATGGGTCCATTGTGACACCACTTAATGACTTGACCTCCAAGAAAATGCCAAATAAAGTTCAGTGGACAGTAAGCTGTCAAAAAGCATTTGATGACCTGAAGCAGGCCATGTGCAGTGCACCAATTCTGAAAAGTCCAGACTACTCCAAAGAGTTCATTGTCCAGACAGATGCTTCTGAGTTAGGTGTGGGAGCTGTTCTTTCACAACTTAATATAGATGGTCAAGACCAGCCCATTGCTTTTATAAGTAGAAGGCTGACCCCTAGAGAGAAACGTTGGTCAGCTATTGAGAGGGAGGCCTTTGCTGTGGTTTGGGCCCTGAAGAAGCTGAGGCCATACTTGTTTGGCACTCACTTCAAGATTCAGACCGACCATAAGCCCCTCTTGTGGCTAAATCAGATGAAGGGTGAAAATCCCAAACTTCTTAGGTGGTCTATTTCCCTACAGGGGATGGACTTCACAGTGGAACATAGACCTGGGACTGACCATGTCAATGCAGATGGACTCTCCAGATATTTCCACTTAGAACATGAATACTCAACTGGTCAAGGTTAGTTTAATGTCCCTAAGTTTAGGGGGGGGGGTTGTGTAGGAGAGTAGGGTCTGCTTTCTATGTTCACCCCCACTTTTTGCTTTTGCTTTACTGGTTTTCGACTTAGATGTGGCTGTGGGCCTGCTAATCAGACCCACAGCCCTGCTGTTCTCTCTCTAAATTGATACTATGTACTTTAGGTGCATAACCCATTTGGATAGGATCAGTTATTGGCCCCTGTACAGTGTACCTTAGGTACCCAGGGCAGAGGTGTACCCTAGGCCTACCAGGGGCTGCAGCATGTATTATGCCACCCCTGGCCTGGCCTTCCATTATGACACAACTGGCTGATCACTCAGCTGGGGCAAGGTCGTGTAATCACTCCTTGCTTAGGTGTAGTATTCCTATACCTATCTTACATATAGACACATGTGTACCTATCAGCCACTCCTATGGCAGGCCTTAACAATCCTGGAGGCAGAGTGCTTGGTAACATGTGTGATGGTGCTCTAGCAGGAGCTGAGCCTGTCTGCAGCTTTCGGAACCATGTCCTTATAGCTGTTCTATGGTATAGCCTACCATATACTCTTAAAGTGCCTTATAATCTTAAACAGTTATGGTAACTATGGTTTGGCTTTATCAAAACATGTCGTGTAAGGTGTCTAACACTTTGGAATAATACCCCCATCCCATTTCTGGGGATGAGGATATTATCCCTCCCTTCTAGAGGGAGAAGACATGTTGTAACCTACTTACCCGGTTAAAGTTAACCAGAGCCCCAGCATCACAAAATGGATGCTGCTGCCATGACACAAGTCTGACCTCCTGCTGCTGGGAGTTATCCCGGCAAGGGAGGCTTGGACAATAGGTTTCCTGCCTTGGGAGGTGCGAGCACCACCCCAGACAGGCCTTAGTGTATTGGGGCAGGGAGGGATGAATGAAACGAGACACTGCCTGGGGCACACAAGGTGCTCCATGCATAGTCCAGTTCAAACCGGTGCTGGGGCACTCCAGCCCCAGTCCTGGCGCGAAACTGGACAAAGGGAAGGGGGTGTAACCACCCCCCTCCCAGGTCCCACCCATAAGGCGTGACCTAGCAGGCAACCCAGCCCCCCCAGATTAGTATAAGAGTGGTAGCTGGGCCCCAGGAGATTAGATTATCCTGAACCTGCAACTTGAACAGAAACTCTGGACCTTCGACATCCGACGAAAGAAGAAGACTGAAGAATCTCCCTTGTGGCCAAGGAGTGGCTACCCTGTGCAAACAGGCACCATCAAGAGACTACCCTTTGCTTTGCTGAAGTTCTACGAGGGACCGACTGCAGAGCCCGACCAGAGCCTTGACTTCCAGACTTCTCCGACCCTGATCCACATCCACAGCCGAGCTGAGATCCATGGAGGCGACGAGAGACGTGGGACCGGCTACCTGGGAAAAGTGGCGAGTATCTTCCAGCGCAGCTTCTGAGGCACCCTCGAAGTTGTGCACCGGGGATTGAGAAGCCCCAACCCCAAGCACCATCTGCACCGAAGATCAGTCCCCCACACTCCACGAGTCCTGCGTGGGGCCCTTCTGCATTTTCCTGCTTGCCGCGTCTGTCCGGTTGCTTGCCCGTTGGCTAGCGGCCTTTGTGACGACACACCTTGAAATCTTCACTGCTGGTTTGGCTCCTCCAGACTGGCTCTCGCTTCTTTGCAAAAGAGAAGCACCCCAGACCTTCCTGGTCTGCACCAGAAGCAAGTCCTCCGTTCTTCGTGGGTTCCGCTTGCCAAGGCTTGGTGAGTCCTAGTTCGACTTCGACGCCGCCGACAGCAAGAGCCTTCGTGGGACAGCTCGCCTCCTGGTCCTGGTCGTCCTCGACGTCTCCTGGTACCCGTGGCTGCAGCGACAAGCTTCACCCTTCACCTGCAATCTTCACCATGTCCATCCGGAATCAAGACTAATTCTATATGGGATGTGTCTGTTGCCACCCTGCTTCCCTCTGTTACCCAGTCTTGGCATAGCAGTTCAGTCCAAGGCCTCCCTCTTTCTCCCCAAGCCACCACAATTTTACAGGGCCCTGCCTACATCCCCCTCTCTCCAGCCAGTCACCATTACAGATTCAAAAGTGCATTCCCCGTGTGTCAGGCTCCCTTACCTAGCTGTAAGGCCTAAACCCAAGCATGGCCTCTGGATCTGTCAACCACTTCTTGATGAACATACACAAAACAGTAGAGAAAAAGCTGTGGCCATGTAAAATATACAGCCATTGGTTGCTTAGCTCAAATTAATATTCATGCTAAAGTTTACATTTTTTGGTAGTTTAAAAAAATTGTATTGAATGCCCAACTCATAGCAAGTCAGGGTGGGGATAAGAAAGTTGGGTGGTAAGAGGGAAATTACAATTAATGTTGGCAACTTAACTTATTCTAATTGATGCAGCAAGCATCACATGTATTAGATAACATAACATTTTCTGCACTATTCCAACACTGTACATGGACTAGTCATAAGAAAAACAGTTTAGAGGAAAAAAGTGTTACTCTTGTCAGTGAACAGATCATAATGAAAGATGCTGTAGCTTTGAAAAGCTCGAAGAGATAAAAGTGTTAAATGCATTATTGAGCATTCCCTGTAACGTTTGGAGTTTTCAGTTGGTAGTTATAGTTATGACCTAGTTTCCATAGGAAAAGCGTGTTCTGATTTGCCTATTTCCTTGGTCCCGTTTGCCAAATATTCACAGAATTTTCCCAAATAAGTGCACCAGTGATTCTTGTTCCTGGCAAATTTTGGGGTGATCCGTCAAGTGGGAGCTGAGAGAAAAAGGGGGGGGGGGGTAAAAAAAGTGTGTTTCCTATGTTAATTCCCATAGAAATTTCAACATGACTACAGCCTGAACCGCTAAATAGAATTATGTTATTTTATGTTATATAAATTTATTACATGCACGGCTACTCGTGAGTGTCCCGGCGTGAGACCAGCAGGGTGCGGCAGTGGGCTTCAGATAAATAAATGAGTTTTCATTTTTTTCTTAAATACAACTGGATCCTGGATGGTACGCAGGACCAGAGGAAGAGCATTCCATGCAACCACTGCTTTAACTGAAATAGAACTGCCCCCTATCCTCTGACACTTAAAACGTGGGACCTGGGCAAAGCATAGGGACGAAGAGCGCAAAGAGCACACAGGAACATAGAAGGAAACACGCCTCTGCAGGTAAAGAGGGCCACACCCATGAAGCACACGGTGGGCCAAGGGCAGCCAGTGAAAAGAGTACAACTGGTGATGAACACTGTCCCTGGCCGACAGACCTGAGAGCAGTCTGGCTGCGGTGTTCTGGACTACCTGTAACTTCTCCAACAGGTAGCCAGCAAAAAGGGCATTAGCGTAATCCAGCCAAGACAGGATCAACGCACACGTGATCGTTTGCCTCAATGCATGTAGCAAAAGGGGAAAAAATCATCTCAAAGATTTAAGCAGGCCGAAGCAGCCGCCGGCCAGCTTCTTGATATGTACTGAAAAGGAAAGGTCTTCATCAAACCAGACCCCCAGAATTTTTGCTGGCCTTCCAGTTGAGGTCGGTCGTGGATATTCAGGAGGCCAGAGCTGCTCTCTGAAGTTAAAGGGAAATGTGCCAAAGAGCAGAATCTCCGATTTCCCTTCATTGCACTTGAGCTGTGCCTCCGCCAGCCATTTAAAGATTGATGAAAGGCAATGTTGGGCCAGAAGTACAGAGTCCGCACCTTTGACCCAGGTAAAAAGCAGCTGTGTGTCATCCGCATAAGCCAACACCTTAGCCCCCAGCTCATCTGCCAGGTATATAAGAGGAGTCATATAGATATTAAATAGGAGGGGACTAAGGGAAGAGCCCTGCGGGACACCCGTTGTTACCAGCGGAGGGGAGAAGGAGGACGGTGGAATCCAGATCTGCTCGGACCGCCCTTCAAAGAAAGAATGGAACCAGCCCCACAAAGTGCCTGACAGACCAATCCTGGCCAGACGTGACAGAAGCAGTGAGTGCGGGACTGTGTCAAACGAGGCCGAGAGGTCGAGCAAGATTAGCGCCGCCCTCCCGCCTGCGTCCAGACAGTCCCGTATAGCCTCCGCCACCTCAACCAGCACTGTTTTAGTGCTGTCTGATGCCCGGAATCCAGATTGAGCTGGGTGTAGGAGCGCCTCCTTTTCCACAAAATCGGTGAGCTGTTTGTTTACCACCTTCTCGCACACCTTTGCCAATGCAGGGAGGAGGGAGATAGGCCGGTAATTCCCCAGGCAAAGGGGGTCAAGTGACTGCTTTTTCAAGAGAGGCAAGATCTTGGCCTCCTTCCAAGCCAAAGGGACCACCGCTTTCTGGAGGGATAGATTGATGATAGAATTCACTTCTGCGTTAGCAACCTCAGCTACCGCTGCCAGAATCCTAGCAGGACAAGGGTCTGAAGGTGAACCTGATTTTAAACCTTTAAGAATTTTAAGAAATTCCAGAGGATCAACTGGCCTAAATTCTGACAGTAAGTGTCCTATATCAGCCAGTGGACACGCCAGAGATGCCTCCGAGTAGATACTGCAGGGGATGAAGGCTGTTTAAATAGCCAAAATCTTATCTCTAAAAGAGCGAGAAAGAGTGTTGCACCAAGAGGGTGAAGATGGCAATACACTTGCTTGGGCCACAGGAGACATAAAACTCTGGACAATCGCATACATTTCCTTAGAATTATTGTTGGCAGATTCAATACGGGCTGAGTAGAATTGCCTTTTAGCCAACTTGATCGCTGCATAATTTGTCTTCTGTTTATCTCTAAGCTTGCTCTTTTCAACTGGGCAATAGCCACTCCTCCTCCACGCCCTCTCAAGGATTTTACAGTTGTGCTTCAAATCTTTAAGAGAAGGATTGAACCAGGATTTGGACGGAGATTCTCTAGCCAGTCTGGTAGAGTTTTGGGGGGCCACCGTAGCAACTGCAGTCGAGACCCAGCTGGAAAACCCCGCAACCTGGTCCTCAAGCTCTCCTACCAGTCTAGGTTTAGAGGCTGCCAAGGCCAAATAAAACTCAAAAGGGTCAATTTTGCCAAATGCTGATTTGTAGCCAGGGTGTGCTAAAGGCTCCACCTTGGACACTTCCCAAGAGAAGTGGGTTATAAAATGGTCCGACCAGGTGACCGGACAAGGGTCCTTTAATTGAATCGGGAAGTTAGTGCAAATAGGATCAAGAACATGACCAGCTTGATGCGTAGGAAAGCTAACATGCTGATTAAGCTGGGCCATTTGTAGCCCATCCAGCAGGTCTTGCTTGTCCTTACTATCTGCCTGGTCCAAATGTATATTCAGGTCACCCAGGACCATGTAGTGGGCAAATCTGACCACCCTAGTAATGACTGCATCGCCCCAGGCCTGGAGAAAAGGCCCCACTGGGCCCGGAGGCCTGTAGATCAGTGAGCCTCCTGAAGTAAAATGCGCTGAAAGCCGAATGCTAAAATCTAAGGCTTCACAGCTGCCCCAAGAAGTGGCCTCTTCCCTACGGAAGTCCCACTTATTTTTATATATAATCGCAACTCCACCCCCTCGCCCCACCAGACGATCAACTCGGGAAATTTTATAGCCCAGAGGTGTTGCCACTGTGACAATCGGGTCGGAAGAGGGATCTAGCCAGGTTTCAGTTAAGAACAATAAGTCCAATGAGTGATCCTCTAATAGCTCGAAGACTTCTGCATGATGTTTCCTAAGAGAGCGCACGTTGATAGAAGCAGCCCGAATTAAGGGAGCCTGTGGCCGCTGCTCAGGTAAATTGCCAGTCTCATCTGAAAGAACCTGACCCGGTGACAGCAAATTTGGCAGAAAGGTAGGTCTTAGTTCAGAAAGCACCCTTTGTTATTTGTGTAAATACGTTCAGGAGTTTTGGAAATATTAAAAGAAATCCAAATTTGTAAAAATAGGGACGCGGATCCTCCGAGGATCTGACAGTCCCCGTGCTGATATCTGCTTGGCTGCCAACATTTTAACCAGGAAGTTTTGTGAGCCATCTTGGGACTTGGCTTCAGCCAGGTCCCCAAAAAACATAAAAAAGATAAAGGGGCAGGGTAGGAATAACCTGACCCCCTAACCCTGGTCCTGCCCCCCCCCCCGGACCCTGTCAGGGCAAAAAGGCAGGTTGTTTTATATTTCTTGTGAAAGTCTGTGGCAAAAAAGTAAAACAAAACAAGCACAGTCTCCCATACTTATTTAGAGTATAGTCCCCAGTTGGGCCAGGCCCACGGAGCATGTTGGAATAGAAAAAAAGGAGGGGGTGCGCAGGGCCTCCCTCCTAAGGCTCTTTTAAGACATGGGACCCCCCCCAGGGGCTTGTTTTTGTTAATGGTGGGGGTCTGCACGGACCCCCTCCTGGGGCTGTTTGAAGCCACAGGGATCACAACCTCACCGGGGCTAAACTGAAATATTTGCAGGGGGCCAAACAGAACCCCGAGGGCCCGGGGACCACCACCTCCTTGGGGATGGCCCATACAAAATCAAAGATGGGGGGCAGTGTGGCCACCTTCCTTGAGCGAATTATGGCCTGGGGACCTCCACCCCAGGGGTATCTCCAGAGGTGCACACTCTTGGAAGATAGCAGTTTGCTTTTGCTTCCACCAAGCAAGAGCAAACACTAACTCTGTTCCCAGAAAGCGGGAGCTGTCAAACTGCTACTGTCTCCTTGGAGTGAGTGGAGTTTTCATCTGTTTCCCTGTGCATTGTCATGCAGGTGGGTAACCAGATGCAAGATTGCTCCTGCATGTAGAGTGCTGCATATTTAGTAGGTCCCTGTGTGCAGGAACAATGCCGGCTCTCACAGGAGGCGAGAAGCTGGCAGGGACTGCAGGGGCATTGAGCCTCCCCCTGCAGTCCCCCTCATAGCACACTGGGTGCCCTGGGTTGGCTTCAGGGCTCCCAGGTAGCAGGTTCTGCTGGTTGCTAAGGGCCTTGGGGCTGCACCCCTCTATTTCCTGCATCATAAACATATCATTTTTTAAATACTATTATAATAGTAATTAGAAAATTAGGCAAGCCTTGCTGGCTGTCACTTCCTTGCTCTTGCATTAGCGAGCACCAGGCACCTGGGCTGTTCAAATAAAACTTTATTGGCTGAGCCAGGGCTTACCTTGATCTAACCCTGACCTGCCATTGTTCAGGGACTCCTTGCTTAGCCCCAAGACAACACAAAGTAGCCGTCACTTTATATAGTAGCCCTGGGCTCTTTCTCTTTCAGCTTGATACTGCCCAGGGCTTGCAATCAATCACAGAGTGCTCCTCACAGCTGGCTATGTAGGGGGTGCCAGTGATGAATACAGGCCCCAGCTAGGCCCGCAGGACACAAGGGTTCGCTCTCCTGCAATGGAATCTATAAGGAAGTTGGCACGGAAACTGCAAAGTACAAAGACAAGGTTTATTAACCCTCAAGGGTGGTCCTACAATCCATACAATACCCTTCAGTATTGCATAGAGTAGCACAAAGAACTTGCGTACACGGTCCCCTTTTATACACAACAGAGGGGCTCATAAGTGGGAGGATACAACATGAGGCAAGGAATGTTACCTTTTATGGACATTTTCGATACAAGATCAATATGTGGGCGGAGCTGACATACTCCTTGAGCCCGCGAAAACATGGTCAAGCAAGGACTAACTGATAACAGATGTGGTCAAGCCTGGGTATGCGCCAGGCGGACAAAGGAACTATTTATAGACTGTTACTAGGCAGATTACAAGAGCAACTAACACGAAGATAGGACTCTTCTCGTGTTGAGCACGTGGAGACATGACAATACAAAATGGAGTCCAAACTTCAGTCAACATAACGAAAGAGACATGTGTAAGGCAGGAGAATTCATGTCTTTAGTAAATGCTTAATCACATCGTGGTTTCAATTTACAACAGACGACCCTTTCAGCATTTACTGAAGACATCCGGTTTGTTAGGATAATCATCGTATATGTCAATTGTCATCATTTCTTCTACTTCTTTAGCTAAACGTTTCTGATAAGTGACATTGGCAATAGCTTTCTTATCGGGAATACAGAATGATACACATAAGGAACAGAGCAAAGGACCACATTGGACACAGATGCAGCAAGAAAACAGAACTGCTATAATTATACAGAGACCAGTTAAAACCTTCCAACCCCAAGCAGTGATCAATGCCCAAAACCATCCAGAAAAGGACCAAGTGCCGTTTTCTGTATGGATTTCAGCTGCAATTTTATGCAACCTGTTAATAGCATTATAGACTAACGGCGTGTGGTCAGGGATAAACACACAGCAACTACTCTCGATAATTTTACAAGCTCCACCTCGATCAGCTAACATAACATCTAACACCATACGATTCTGCAATGCAACAATTCTGGTAATCTGCAATTCTTCCGTAAGATTCCCAAGAGCAGCAGCGGTTTGGTTTGTCACAGCCTCTACCACTCTTGTTAATCTTCGAACTTTTCTACTATTTAGGGCAGCTCCAACGAAGAAAAACAATCCTAAATTAAAATCAATGTACTGCTGCAGACTGGTGTCAGTCTGATCCACATCATCAATTGATAGAGTACGCTTATACCTATTTACAGTCACATTATTTAACAACTTCAAATCCTTATGATAGGATGCAGGTGCCAAAAATACAGGAGGCAATAGAAATGCTACATAACATACTCCGGACCAACCGGCTGGCAAACGGTAATAACCTTTATTTCCGCATACGAAGTATGTATTATGGGATGCTAAGAAGGTACTGTTATTCAACCCGTCGATGTTTAATATGGTAATACAATCACTAACACCAACAGGAATATAACCCACACTCTGGACACACAGGTCCGCTTGAGCTTGTGCCACTTGAATCACAAATTTATCTTTTCCCACAGTGTCTCTGGTGTTCGTAAAAACATAAGGAATCGATTCATTGTCGGGTCGATACTCTTCCCATTCCCAAATTGTCCCGTTCACTTGCGGATATCCATCTTTATCCTGATGACATTCTTTATTGAGTCTGAAGAGTAATCGTCCCACTGTGGGTTTCCGGGTGGCAAAAAGCAAAGTGTACCATGCTCTACAAGAGCCATTATGAGAGAAAGGAAGAGGTATGAATGGCGTTCCTCCTTTCTTCTGATGAGCTGGCATCATACCACATATCCAACAGTTCGTAGCATTCGTGGCAACGTGGGTATGATGCAACATCTGGATGAAAGTGTTATTCAAATAAGACTGACGATGCTTCAATTCCTGATACGGAAGGGTATAAAAGTAGTGCTCCTCAGGCACTGGAGTGGTCAACACAAGTAACTTTCGAGCAGGGGTCACATACTCCACAAACCATGTGGTTATCCCAACAATAGCTACTGTGAGCATAAAGCCTGTTGCAGAAAGGATCTTCTTTTTCTCCATGTCAAGATAAAGAATCAATATCTTCCTGAAACTAAAAGGTTTGTCAGAACTCTTCCCCTCAGGCAGCGGTCGATTTCTTCACCAACGGGCCAAGACGGGTGTCACTACACTAATGCAGGGCTGATCCCCCCCCCCTTGCCTCATTGGCTCTCCGTTTCACTAACCCAAGGGCCGTTCTGACAACATGTCCCGATACTGAAGGATTCACTTTCTTGGCCTCAGATGATATCGCTTTCCTCCAGGAGTCGCGTGGTCCAGAAAGAGCTCCTCAGCGCCGTTCGATTCCACAGCACGGCCTTTCTCTGTGGTCAGAATCTCTCGTTGATCGGTCAATACAGCAGGCTCCACCAATCCGGGCGGGACTTTGCGGCAGTGCAGGGAATGGATCCAATTCTTTCTGTTGGAAACTCGCACAGCCGTCCTCGTTGCAAGCAGGACCTGCTCAGGACCAACCCATCTCGGCTCCAGGCTGTTCGTCCTGTCAAAGATTTTTATCATGACATGGTCGCCAGGCCGGAGACTATGTCCTTCACCGGTGGACCGATCAGGGAGCGCCTCCCGGACCTGTTGATGAATAGAAACCAAGTTATCCGTTAACTGTGCCAGATAATCATTCATCATTACACAAGGTACATCATACACAGTCTTAGGTTTTGGTGGACCCCAAATATTCATTGGACGTCCAAAGACAATTTCGTACGGTGTAAGACCGGTTCGAGAGTGCGGTACCGATCTGATTGACAATAACGCCAGCGGTAAAGCATCCGGCCAAGTCAAAGATGTCAAAGCTTGGATTTTAGCGATCTTGAGCTTCAGTGTACCATTATACTTCTCGACTAGTCCTGCAGATTGAGGGTGAAACACTGCGTGGAACTTCTGGGTGATGCCCAGACCCTTCAAAACATACTTTATAACATCCGCTATAAAGTGGGGTCCGTTATCACTCCACAGAAGTCTACAAACGCCATATCGAGGGAAGAACTCCTTCAACAGCATCTTGGCGGTAGTCATTGCAGTATTGTCTTTCGTAGGGTATGCCTCAACCCATTTGCTAAAGGCACAAACCACTACTAGAACATACTTCAAATTGTTACAGCGCTCAAGCTGGATGTAATCCATCTGCAAAACCTCAAAGGGTGCAGTAGGCGTTACAAATCCTCCTGCTGGGGTTCGAGTACCCTTTCCTGGGTTGTACCTCAGGCAGATCATACAGGTCTGCACCACCCTCTTTGCCGTGCTAGCAATCTCTGGATGCTCCCAAACTTGGGTAAGCAATTTTACAATTGCGGAAGCTCCAACAAGTGCTAGCCCATGTGCCATCTGAACCATAGGTTGTACAAAAGCCGTGGGTAATTTCCATCTATCCATCTGCTTATTTCTCCAGCAACCCTCATCATCCAATTCTCCCTCACTGGACCATTGCTCCCGTTCTTTATCAGAAGCGGTCCTCTGTATTTCTCGCACTTCTTCCTTCGCATCGTGCCATCTTTCTACTTGCGACTTCACTACATACATGGCAGTAGCACCGGGCTGCATCGCAGTCTCCCGTGCCACCCGGTCTGCTAACGCATTCCCTTCTCCAACTTTATCGACTACTCTCCTATGGGCGCTACATTTAACGATGGCAATTTTCTTCGGATATGTCAATGCAGTTAAAAGATTATGAACTAACTCCCCATGCATTATTTGTACTCCATGTGACGTTAAAAACCCTCTCTCCTTCCAGAGCAGGCCGAAATCGTGCGCTACTCCGAAGGCATACCGGCTATCTGTATAAACATTCACACACAATCCTGTACTGAGCTCACATGCTCGTGTTAATGCTATCAGTTCCGCTGCTTGAGCTGATTTCTGTGGTATGCGTGCTGTCTCCACTATTGTTTGCAATGTGGTAATTGCATACGCTGCTGAAGTCGTACGATCTGGTAGCTTCAGGCATGACCCGTCGACCCACAGTTCTCCATCTACATCTGGAAAGGGCGTATCCTGGAGATCAATACGACCCTTTGTTTGTTCCTCAGTCACAAGAATACAATCATGTGCTTTCCGTGCTTCAGACTGAGTCTCGGGGTATGGTAACAATGTGGCCGGATTTAACGTCACGCACCTCTTTAACGTAATATGAGGAGCCAAAAGCGTCAGCTCATATCCCGTTAAACGGGCACTGGTCAAATGCTGCGTCTTTGTCTGATTAAGCAGGGCATCAACAGCATGGGGGACTAATACCAACAACTTATGAGATAACACAATTCCCTCGCTTTGGCGTATTGACACAGCTGTCGCCGCAACCGAGCGAAAACAACCAGGCAATGCTCGGGCAACAGGATCAAGTACAGCCGAAAAATATGCACAAGGGCGCTGCTTGTCGCCGTGCATCTGCACTAAAACTGATAATGCACATCCATCTTTCTCATGCACATACAGCGAAAAAGGTTTGGTATAATCAGGAGTCCCTAACACTGGTGCTGAACAGAGAGCCTGTCGCAATTTCTGAAAGGCAGTGTCACACTCATTCGTCCAAGGAAGCGGAATAGGTGTGTCTTTTGTCAAAAGGGCTAACAATGGCTTAGCTATGTGTGAAAACCCTAGTATCCATTGCCTACAAAACGAAACGAGACCCAAAAATGCACGCACGTCCTTCTGCGTGGACGGCGTCGGCGTGTCCAGAATTACTTGGACACGATCTGGTGTGAGTGCACGCCCCTCCTTAGACAAAAGGTGACCCAGATAAGTCACCTTTGGTCTACAGAATTGCAACTTCTTCCGAGATACTTTGTGATTGTGGGATGCCAAAAAGGAAAGCAAAGACAACGTACTCGTTTCACACAACTCCGGAGTGTCGGCCGCCAGCAAGATGTCATCGACATATTGAATGAGGGCGACACCCTCGGGCAGAACAAAGGAGTCCAATTGTCTTTTCAAAGCTTGACTGTAAATGCTAGGGCTTTCCGTGTAACCCTGAGGGATTCTACAAAATCGGTAAGACCTATTATTTAGAGTGAAACCAAAAAGGTATCGACTATCGGGATGAATAGGAATTGAAAAGAAGGCATTTTTCAAATCAATAACTGAAAACGTGGTCGCCGTAGGCGGGACCAAAGTAAGCAACGTCGTGATATCAGAAACCACTGGGTACTGAGGTATCACGATCTTGTTCACTTCTCTCAAGTCAATTATAAACCGATAGATTTTGGCATCCGTATCCTTTTTCAGAATGGGTAAAATCGGGCTATTACAGACGTTATAGGGAACTTCTTCCACTACTCCCACCTTAATCAAATCCTGCACTATCTGTATAAGAGCCTCTTCCCCCTCCTGCGAAATACGATACTGTGGAAGGCGTGGTAACACCGCCCCCTCCTGGACACTAATGTGAACAGGCGGAATCACCATCTGTCCCACATCAGTATCCGAGGTGGCCCACAGAGCACAAGGGAGGGTAGCTAACACAGCATCTTCTGCAACCACACACATCCGTTCAGACAGGGGGTAATTGTCATTCAATATCACCCGCACTCCAGCAGGGGAACAGCGGATCGTAGCTCTGAAGTGCTTCAACATATCAAGACCCATAATATTGTCCGGCGTGTTCGGGGCAAGCAGAAACGGACAGGGTGCAGAAAAAGAATCAACCTGAAATGTGAGGGGCCGTGAAAGAGGGCTTCGGGAGAGTGTACCATCAAACCCTACCGATGTAACCATTAAGCCAGATGGGGGAGCCCTCGGAACCAATTGTTTAGACAGCGCACTACGAGTCGCTCCTGTATCCACTAGGAACTGATCAGTAGAACCCAAAACCTCAGCTGATACGTAAGGACCCTTCTGATCAACCGGCACCTCAACTGATTCTAACCCCCATCCAACGCATTCCTATGCATGCTGAGAATCATGGTACCCAGAACGGTCAATCGCCGACACTTGATACTGGTTTTGTCGATCGAAAACATTAGGCCTATCTCGTTGCTGCCCGGCAGGGTCAAAACGAGTGTGATCGTTAGAATTCCCTCTAAAATTCGAGAAACCCCCTCTACCTCTCGGGCCACCCTGATTGTGTCCCTGACGCGAAGCATGCAACGCCGGGCAATCTCTGGCCCAGTGTCCCGATTGCTTACAATACGCACATTGATTCCTATTCAAATCAGATCGGCCCGAGGGAGGACCATAAAATCCTCCCCTACCTCTATTTACACCCCGTCGGGGCGGACCATATACTTGTGCTAACATCACCTTCGTTTTCAAATCCCTCGATTTCTTCTCCTCCTGCCCCTTCGCTTCTTGCTCCTGGCGCTCATAGTACTGAGCTATAGTCAGGAGGGCTGTCGGGGTCGCAGTGGACCAAGAACTTTCACTCGCTTTTAGGCGGGCTGCGATCGCCGGTAATAAATTTGCCACATATTTATCAGCAAAGAGGTGTCGACCCGTATCATCCGTAAGTGACTGACCACTGAAATCATGAAACGTCTCCTCAAAGCGCGTAAAGAAATCTGCAACTGATTCATCGACTTTCTGCTTGCACGAGGCTAGCATATTCCAGTCAATCTTTTTAGGGGGAATGATTGTCTTCAACTTAGTCAAAATAGCAGCAGGGAGATCTAAGATAATCTGAGGTGGTTTCTGCGCGGGCTTCCTCTCCCTATCCTCATCCTCAAGCTCAGACCATCGAGCCTTAAAAGCGGCAACATCGTCCACCTTCCGCACAGATCGCCACATATCTGGTGGTAAAATAAGCCCAAAGAACAAATCTATATCTGCTAAGGTCATAGTACAAGAATTCAAGGCCCCCTCGACTTCTTCGTAAAAGGCCGCTGGATTCTTGCGGGGATAAGGCAACGCATTCTTTAATGCCATGACGTCAGCCCTGTGCCAGGGAGTATAAACCCAATTATACACAAAATATCCCTTAGCATCGGCGGAGGTAATATCCGAGCTAGTCCCCGCTCCTTTAGGAGGAACGTACAAAGGCGCCGCCTCTCGCATTGGTTTAGCATGCACTAGGTCGCTCTTATCTGACTGAGAGGTGGATGAGTGGCCATCTCCGGTATGCGAATCCGACTGCTTCTCCTCCTCAGCTTGTTGGCGTGCTTTCTCTTTAAGGTCCCTCACCGCGTCCCGCAACGCAAACAGCCGCCGAACCGCATCAGGCGCCTTAGAGGGAGAGAAAACACCATTACGCAATGCTTTAGCATCTAATTCCACATCGTCAGGCTCAAAGACACTGGAATATTTCCGGAAAGCAGCAATCACTTCCTCAGAAAAGTGGCCCAAAAAATACAACCTTTCTCTATCCTGCCACAACTCCCAAGAATCCAACAGCTCAGCAAGGGATAACTTGCCCTTAAGTGCACGATAGGAAACTTGCCGAAGCTCACCCATTCGCTCAGCCGATAACATGGACCGCGAGTCTACCTTACCCGAACCCGATCCAGAATCTTGTGGCCTCGGGGCAGACGCGCCGACATAAGGAGGCGGAGAATGATCTAATAAATAAAAATCATCGTCATGATTATTAAGGACAGGATAGAGTGACTGACGAACAGCATATTGACCCGAGACTTGTAACCTACGCTCTTTCTCTTGCCTCTCCGTCTGTTCTCTTTCCTCCCGACGCTTTGCTTCCTGCGCTCTCACATGATCATTCTTTCGTTGCTCTTTATCAAACAGCGCTTTCTCACGTTTCTCTCGCTCACGCACTTCCTTCACCCATAATCGCACACATTCAAACATGTCTTGACGAGCACGCCGTTTACACATACACTGTTCCACATACTCAATCTTACGCATATCAAACGACCCATACAACGGCCACCGTAACTCAGGATCCTTTCTGGTATATTTCCTCCATACTGTGCTGTACATTATGGAAGAAAGACCATGCTTCACATACATATCCCTATTAGGAGTCCCCTCTGGGGGAGCTGGAGCAGATTCCTCGAGGTTTAACCGGTTTCCAAAGCAGCAGCACCACTTACGGAGTGCGCTAAAAGCAGGCATGCTCAAAAATAATGCAGAATATGCAGTATTATCAAAAATGGCACTTAAAACGTTGTGCCGTTCAAAGTTACACAGTTCCGGAGAAATATCCCCACATTACCTGCCTATATGTGTTGCAACGCATATATTCTCACAATAGCCAATACAAGATATGACCGGTCATCACAAATCAAACTCAAATAGCCAAACCAGGCTTCAAAAACTCGGAGCAAGTACCGTACAACGGTTCTTACCAATCAAGAGTCCAGATTCCAACTGCCAAGCTCCAAAATTCGCCCAAACGGCTGTCACGGCAGGACCGACAGAAGAGGTCTCAGTCGAGGACCGGCGCCACCCAGATGGTCAGGTCGGAAGGGAAGGAAGAAAAACCTCGGGATGCCAGGACTAAAGTGCCTCTGGCAGTGATCACATCCCCGGCCAAATTCCTCACCTTCGTCGCGACCAATCCTTCGAGCATCCGAGTCGCCGATGAGCCCCACGTGACGGGCGCCAATTGATGAATACAGGCCCCAGCTATGCCCGCAGGACACAAGGGTTCGCTCTCCTGCAATGGAATCTATAAGGAAGTTGGCACGGAAACTGCAAAGTACAAAGACAAGGTTTATTAACCCTCAAGGGTGGTCCTACAATCCATACAATACCCTTCAGTATTGCATAGAGTAGCACAAAGAACTTGCGTACACGGTCCCCTTTTATACACAACAGAGGGGCTCATAAGTGGGAGGATACAACATGAGGCAAGGAATGTTACCTTTTATGGACATTTTCGATACAAGATCAATATGTGGGCGGAGCTGACATACTCCTTGAGCCCGCGAAAACATGGTCAAGCAAGGACTAACTGATAACAGATGTGGTCAAGCCTGGGCATGCGCCAGGCGGACAAAGGAACTATTTATAGACTGTTACTAGGCAGATTACAAGAGCAACTAACACGAAGATAGGACTCTTCTCGTGTTGAGCACGTGGAGACATGACAATACAAAATGGAGTCCAAACTTCAGTCAACATAACGAAAGAGACATGTGTAAGGCAGGAGAATTCATGTCTTTAGTAAATGCTTAATCACATCGTGGTTTCAATTTACAACACCAGTAGGCATGTGACCAGGTGTCATCAGATTGGATGACTCAGTGACTGTAGCTCACAACTAGTAAGCAGACACTGCACATGCTTTGCTGTGCGCACACCATGAGTCTGTTGAAACCAGCACCAACTTTCACTTTCCCTTGTAGTCTCTCTTTCTGATGGTCAGAACGACAGAGAAGACATGACCAGGAACTCGGACAGCTGATCCCGGCAGAGTAAGACTGCCTTTGTCTCTTCCCCTAAACTCCATCAAACACAAGTGACCTGCCTTACCTCCTGCTGTCAGTCTCCCTCAGCTAGGTTGGCTACTTGGAGCTTTAGTTAAGAATGGGTACTTGTTATTACTTTACATTTTTGGATTGCACAAACTCACACTGTGACTATGAGCCTTTACTTCCCTGCAGTCCATTTAAACTCGTATCCAAAGTAATGGTGTAACCAATTAAGTTCTCCTTTGTAAGGAGAAAGAGTAGACGTTTTCTGACTGCCTTGAAAACATGGAAAGTATTTAAGCAATGGCTTGCTGATATTGTACCTGCCTTGGTTCTCATATATTTCATATATGTGTATGTGTGCAGACATATGTATGTGTGTGCACCTGTCCGTGCATGTTTATGGGTTTATGTTTTTTTGTGTGTGCAGGCCTGCACATTTTTATGCATGTCTGTGCATGTGTATGTGTGTCTGTGTGTGCAGAAAAGTATGTCTGCACCTGTGTGTGCTTCTGTGTGTGTTTTATGTGCGCAGGACTCCCTCATTCTTCCTTTACTTTATCAAGTCCTCCGTTCTGTTACTTTCTGATTTGGTACATGTTTTGAGTTCTAGCTGGTACTCATCTTGTTTTATTTTCATTGTGCTTTATTAGTATCTTTTGTTTGTCTATTCACTCCCATCTCACCCATAGGCTGGAGACTGGCAGAGAAAATCCCTTCAAAATAACATCTCTACATTTCTAGGCATATTACAGAGCTCCTCAGATTGTGACAAGCACTGTGAATTACACACAAAGTTGAGGTTAGCCTCCATAATGCGTGCACCACACACAAGCATGCAGAAGAGCGAGAGCACAGGGGATGAAGGCCTTTAGATGCACCAACTCAGAACGTGTGTGTGTTTGTAATGCCAAGGACATTCCAAGATCCATTTACTAGTGGATGCCTTAAGGAGCTTCTTTTTCAGATATTCGTGAAAGGTCCCTGTTGAGCACACACTGGAATCAGAAGGACTCTGTCTCTGGCCGGGAGAGGGGTTCTGCATGTGTCCCAGAGGTATTTACTGGCAGAGGAAAGGCTCTGTCGCTGTCGATAAACAGAAGCTGTGCAGGAGAGGTAGAGCTAGTTCTTTTGTTTGACGCATTTTGGCGCAGTAGCTCTGTTTGTCCTATATGTGTCAAAGAAAAGCTAGTTTTCCACCTAGGTCTTTTATGATCTTCATGAAGATGGATACAATGTTTATAAACGTATCTTTGTATCAATATTAATATAAAAAACTGTTTTATTACATTTATGTTGCTTGGCATGCAGCACACATGCAGGACATAGTGACTTCTTGGCGCTTTAATTATGAAAACAAAAAATGACCACCATAATTTCTCGTTTACTCAATTTACGGTAATAAAAAAGCCAGAGTAATTTCAAAGTGCTCTGATGGAAAAAAGGTGAGCGCTATGCACAGTGCTTTAAGTGGGATGAAAGGTGGCAGTTCTTTTGTTTGTCAGAGTACCTCTGAAGTCCCTCTCTGATGGAAATGTGCACTCATTTTGTCCCTCATCTTTCCGGAAACTTGAATCTGTAATCTCCCATACACTTGTGTTCCTCTTCAACACCACTTCCCTTATCTCCTTTTTGCGCTTAATTCGTTATCTTCACTTCTTTATATCCCCTGTGCAGACAACACACCCACTCCACTCACCTATGTGCTTTCCCACACCTGGCACATGTTAAACATTTTCAAGGTGCTCTATAGAGGCCAAGAACTGAAAGCCTTACACAGCATAGACCCTGCATACCCCATTAACTGCACCAGCTTCAACCAACCCACCAGACAGCTCCGCTCTGCCAGACACTTACTCACAGATATTCCCTGTATAGGCAGAACCAGAGAACACTGTCCTGCATTCTCCTACCTGGATCCTGAAGCCTGGAACAACCTGCCCCTAAACACTGTGGCAGCTCCTTTAATTCTTGATTTCCGTAACAAATTGAAGACGTGGCTCTTCAATCGGGGTTTTCATCCGCTTAGCCCAGACTGCTTCTGCAGGAGGAATTTCATTGGTTTTTTACGAGTGAAATATCCACCTAACTATAACCTGTGTGAAACCTATGGTTTTTTAAGTGAATTTGCAAGGTTTTTTAAATGCTAATTTCTAACTATAACGTGTGTGAAACCTATGGTTTTTTAAGTGAATTTGTACGGTTTTTTAAATGCTAAGTTATGTATTTATAATTTTTTTTTTTCAAGGTTTTTCACCGTGCACGCACCCCCTGATTTTTTTCCAAAAAAATAAAATGTTTTTTTTCCCCTTGGGGGTCCTTCTGTGACCCCCTGACAAAGGCTAGGGGGTGAGGAACTTTCTTCCCTGCCCCCTTTTCACGTTTTCCACCTTTTTTCCCCCTTTCCTTTTCAGTGCGAGAGACAAAATGGCGGCCGACACTTCCTGATTTCGACCGATTCGAATGTTTACCGACATCTAACAACCAATCAGAATTTCGCTCGCGCACGGCACCGTGCGCGCACGTGCGCGCGTATAGATATTTATATGCTTTTAAATGCTATTTTCTCAGGAAATACTGAACAGATTGACACCAGACTTGCAAAAGGCACTTCCCTGACCTGAGGACTACCTCTCTGCCAAATTTCAAGTAATTCTGTTCAGCCGTTCGGGCTGTACCTTCGACTAAAGGTCCTATGGAAAAATGCATGGGGAAAACGCGTTTTGGGACCCCCCTTTTTTCTCGGCTCCCGCTTGACGAATCACCCCGAGACTTTCAGGGTAGGAGCTGAGCGGAGCGCCCCATTTGTTTTGAAAAGTTCGCGAGGATTCGTCAACCGGCGCCAAAGTTATTCAAAATAGAATTTTGAGATTTCCTATGGAAACACGATCCTAACTATAACTATCTACTGGCGACCGCCAGTAGATAATATATATAAATATATATATATTACCTACTGGCGGTTGCCATTAGGTAGTTATAGGTAGGACCTATTTTCCATAGGAAATCCACAACATTCTATTCCCAATAACTTTGGCACCGGTTGACGAATTTCGGATCATCGCAAAATTTTCAAACATTTTGGCCAGCTCCAGTCCGCTCCTATCCTCAAAGTCTCAGGGTGATTCGTCAACCAGGAGCCGAGAAAAAAGGGGGGTTCCAAAACGTGTTTTCCCCATAGGCACCTTTAGTCGCAGCTACAGCCCGAACTGCTGAACGGAATTACACCAAATTTGGCAAAAAGGTAGCACTTGGTTCAGAGTCGTGCCTTTTGGTTAAATGGTGTAAATCCGTTCAGTAGTTCCTGAGAAAATCTAAAGTAAAATCACATATATATCTATGGGCGTGGTGCACCCTGCTCGCACCCTCCCGATCACCAGCTGCATGTTAATTGGCTGTCAACACTTCAAACCAGGAAGTGTTGGCAGCCATTTTGTGCCTCGGTAGAACCGAGGCGCAAGAAATCCTTGAAAAAAGTGCGCAAAACACAAAAAGGGGGCAGGGTAGAAACCCCCTAACCCCCTAGGCCTGCTTAGGGGGTCCCATAAGGACCCCCTGGGCCTCCAACATTTATTTATTTTTTTAAACGGGAAGATGCGCCCAGGGTGCGTGGATCCTACCGGACTCCCGCGTATCATTGGTAATTAGCCCCCGGGGGGCCAAGTCCCGGAGGCAATATTATTATGTGAATGGGGGGCCCAGAGGGACCCCCCCAGCCCCAGGGACCTCCACCCCTGGGGCTTCAATATTCATGGGTGGGGGGCTCAAAGGCCCCCACAAGTCCCGGGGACCACCACCCCCGGGGCTTTTCACACGCAAGTGCGTGAGCATCGCGTAAAGATATACGTATGTGTTGCGTATGCGCCTGGAGTCGCGTACCAGTCGCATAGCAATCGCGCACGGAAATACACACCCATCGCACATCCTACAAGGATCCTACACAACAATCCTAAAATGGCGGCTAGGTTCCGTGCAGTGATCGAGAAAGGTATGCTTTGGGGGCGCGACTCCCCAAAAAATTTTGAAAAAAAACCAATAAAGAAAATAATATAAATATATTTAAAAAATCTGTAAAACAAAAAAACATTAGAGTTTCAATATTTAATTTTTTTCCCCATTTATATTAAAAATAAGTAATGTAATTTAAAAAATAAAATATGTAAAAATAAATAGTTAAAAAAATGTAGAAAATCTGCATCAAAAAAATAAATATAACTATTATTATATTTAAAAATGGTCATTTAAGAAATCTTTGAAATTCACCATAGGTTTCAGACATGTAATAGTTAGCAATTAGTATTTTAAAAATCTTTGAAATTCACTGAAAAAACCATAGGTTTCAGACATGTTATAGTTAGGAATTAGCATTTAAAAAACCTTTGAAATTTACTGAAAAAACCAAAGGTTTCAGACATGTTATTGTTAGGAATTAGCATTTAAAAAACCTTAGAAATTCACTGAAAAAACAATAGGTTTAAGGGGTGTTATAGTTAGCTGGACATTTCACTCGTACAAAACCATTGAAATTCCTTCATTATAGTTAGTTCTACTAACTATAACTCGCGCGCCTGCAATCCACTGCTGATGATGTCACATATTACGTCATTCATGACATGGTCAGTGACATCACTGATAACATCACTGATGACATCTCAAATGAAATCACTGATGACATCACGGATGACATCATCGAGTGAATGTGGTTTGGTTCGATATTTAAATATGTATTATATATATAGCAATCTGCATTGAAGAATGAGGGGAAGTATAAGTGTCTGGATGGAGGATTTACTAGCTGTGTGATTGACTGTTTAAGTGACTAATTTAAAGTGTCTCACTAAATATATGGTTAGCTCAGGTAACTATAACTGCTTAATTTATATAGTTTTGTATGTGTGAAATGTGAGCCTAACTATAACATCCATGTAACCTTAGGTTTTTTCAGAGAATTTCTAAGGTTATTTTAATTCTGTTTCCTAACTATAACGTACCGGTAACCACTAAATATTTAGTGAATTTCAGAGGTATTTAAATGTTTTATTAACCTTAGTTTAACCTCTAAGCTTCGAGAGTGTGTGGGTGTGTTAGTGTCTGTGTAGGTCAATAAAATGCTGTGCGAGTGGCTATATGGGTCTCTGAGTGGTTGTCTGAGTAGCTGTGTGGGTGTATGAGTGTGTGTGAGTAGCTGTACAGGGCTTTGATTAGTAGTATGAGTGATTTTATGAGTGGATGAATGAGTGTGTGAGTAGGTGATTAGGTTTTTGAGTGAATGTGAGAGTAGTGGAATACCTGTGTTAGTGTTGAAATGGCTGTGAATTTAAAATACGGGTGAAAAGTAAAAGAAAATATTTGGAAAGAGGTGAAAGCAAAGCATAGACAGTGAAGTAATTTCTGACAGGCAAATGAAATGACTTTATGTACTAGTGAAATAAAGGAGAAGTCACAGGAAAAATGGATTAAAGCAATGAGAATGTACTTAAAAATGACTGAAGCAGCAACATTAAATAGTATATAAGAGATTAAATGAAGAAGTAGTTAGTGGAAATTGGTTAAAAAAAAAGTGAAAGCGGTGTCTTTGGAAATTTGTTATTTTAATAATTTACATTTTTTCACATTTTTTGCGGTTCCATGGTCCCTCCGTGGTACTGCAAACACAGATGGGCCATACTCTATGGTTTATGTTCCTATCACATGACTGGAATGGACCTACGTTTTAATTAGGGGTGGGTGGAGTTCATTTAGTTTCACTCCACGGAATGCCGCAAAGTTGACTGAAAATTCAGCATGATTCCGCAGAGTTCCATGAGCGGGCGGAATCAGCACATCGCAGCACTCATCTTCTATAGTGTACTGGTTTGGTAATATCTTTGTGATCGTAGCTGAACATTACCATCAGCAGTCTGCCCACAAGCCATAGACTGGCAGCAACAATGAAAGTAACTCTCCAAGGCAGCTGAAAGGGCGTCTCCACAAAAATGTTTTTAAATCAAATTACTCCCTTGAGAGGCCCCATCCCTTTCACCAGGCACAAGGAAACACTCTTCACGCAGGGTAGATACTTTGTCAGCCTTGACTGTGCAATCTGGCAACCTGTATCTCCAGCCGACCCCCACCTCACTTACCCTCCAACAGCTCCTCCTCCATGAGCCTTTGCTGTTGTGGCCGGTTGTGTCTAGCTGGCTTATGGTGACTGCGATGAAGTCTCTCCTTTGCAGGGAGAACATGGCTGTGGGATAGGAAAGAAAATACAGCTGTGCACCCAACTATCCACTGTCATGAGAACAGTGGGAGGCATCACTCCCTCAACTTGCGTGGTTGGGCCAGAGCCTACGAGTCAAAAAACACTGACAGCTTTCACAATAAACTTTCACCTGCTATCTCATGAGCATGTGCATCCTCTAATTGATAGTACAGAAAGTTAGAAACTAGACTGCCTGTATCCCAGCGCTGCGCCTCTCCTAACGTGAGGCCAGGCAACCTCACCCTGCTGTTATGGTAAGCTACTGTTTACAGTTTTATTAGCCCTCTTGGGAGGTAGAGGGAACATGCATCTTTCTGTGAAGAATCATGCAGTGCAAGTGTCCACAGGAGACTGAAACAATGCAAACTCTGTAATGCAAGCGTCTTGTCCGGTCTCAGGCCATCTATTGCAAGAGCTTGACAAGGGCAGTCGTAACACACACCACATGAATATGGCAGCTTGTATGAGACAAGGCAGACTGTACTTTACCCCACAAGGAGTTAATGATAATAAAATACAACATTTTATCATTTAGTGTGGCTTAGTTCTAAGGCGCTCTATCCGTCCTTAATAACAGCTCCATTCTACGCCAGGCTGACAAGGAAGTCACCCTAATTAGCTTCCACTGAGCTCCGCTTAGGAGCGATTGGTGGTGTCAGAGTAGTGTGGGTAGCAGCAAAGGGAGGGAGCCACTGGACTGCAGAGACCCTAGAGAAGCTAAAGGAGTCTCGCTTCATAACTGTCGCTAGCTGCCATCACATAATCAATTGCATTAATAAATTAGCATTTCCATCACACTGCTTTATTATAAGCAGGGAAGAATCTAATACAGGACCGCCAGGAATGTAGATGTGAGCTGGACTGTGCACATTCCAAGCTTGTCTCCTCATGACGTAAACCAGCCCCCAGCACACTGGATGCCATTTACACAGTTAGGGGCATATTTGCAACAGAATGGCGGAGCGCAGTGTTATGCCACAATTGGTAACGCCGTGCTCTGACATTCTGAAAATGCTGTGTTGTGCTGTATTTACAATAATAGCATACACCCCTGCATTTTCCCTAGCCCTGGCACTAAATTATGCTGCCTTGCGCCAATGCAGGCATCCTTGCACCGTAGGCAAGGGTGCCTGTGTTGCAGAGAATGATTATTCATGTGCCGGAAGGTGTCCCTTCCTGTACATACAAAATCACTAATAGCACTTTGTAACTTCAGCAGAATTCAGCACATATAGAAGTTGTAACTCATAATTTTCTAATGATTGTTTATTGGGACACCTTCCTGCACATGAACAATCACTACTGGCAAAGGCAGCACACATAGAAACAGCAAAAATGAGGAGAAATGAATAATTTCTCCTCATTGTGCCAGTTTGAGACCAGGTTTTCCCTGGTCTTATTTTTGGCGCTGCCCCATATTTGGCCACCCGTAAATAAGGTACAGCGTAAAAAAAAATGGTTGTTGCGGCAGAACTCCCACTGCAACACCCATTGCTTGTCCCTTTAATGCTGCATGAATAGGCACATTATTTACAAAGTGGCATCAAGTAGCCTAGTACCACCTTGTAAATAAGGCAAAGGGGTTATCGTCATCAGAATGTCAAAAAACGTGTTGTTATGTGGTGGTAACCCATTGTAAATATGCCCAAAAGTGTCTATGAAGAGCCATGTAGTGCTCAGTGACTGTCAAGAGCAGACACTCTGGTCTGTGCATTCTTAATCTAGGTAGGATTGATTAGACAGGGAATGCCATGCCGGAGTAAGACCTTTAGGAAATGACGGGGGAACAAACTGGACGGTCGCTTTTCAAATCAGCATGCCCCGCTGCACACACTCTGTGAATCAAAGTAAAACCAATCAGGGGAGAGGGGCATTTGTGTGACTAAAACTGTCAATAAATTACATTTCAAAAGGAACTGAAGAAACCAAATTTCCACCAGCATACTTTCATTGAGTTAGTGTTTAGGTTTGTGATTTGTGTGCTAATATCTACCTATGTAATAGTGTCACCTAAGATGGCTCTGATAAAAAAAAAAAACAGGTAGTGTATTTCTTTATTTGCCATTTTATGTTGACCTTTTATTGTTCAGTTCCCAGCCACATACCATAGGTGGAAGCTGGACACTGAGGAAGATGGAGGATTCTGCTGCAGGAGGTGACCATGTTTTGGCTAGGGGTGGATGGCGCATGTAAATTCCACTATGTGGCAGTTGGTAGAGTTTTTGCCAAACTCCGTGCTGTGAGCGGGAAGTGGGCAAAACTTTGCAAATTCCGCCAGTGGAGCAGAATTCACCGCCCATCCCTAGTTTCAATCCGCAGATTCATCCAATTAAAAAAAAGGTTTTTAAAGTATATAGGAGATGCTGTTTGCAAATTTACCATAAGGCTGCATATATTTGGAAGCATAAAGTACCCACAGTCTATTTAATTTAAAACAAATAAGTGGTTTTTATGATTTCTGCGAACTTGCAGATCTGCGGATGTGAACCGGTGGTCCACTCAATGTGAAAATGAGATTCTATTGGTTCATGTTTGTTGAAAAAGTGGATTATTGGTAGGGGCAAATGTACGTCTGCCACTGGAAATAAGGCCACTAACACAGTATAGGGCTTAGTATAGTTCTTAGAAAATTATTCCTATGCTCAACCCTTGGTAACGTGGCTGCGAGCAGGCAGGCTTAACTTCAAAGACAGGTATGTAAAGCATTTAAAAACACCAATTCAGTCAATAATTAAGACACAACACAAAATGAAAATCCAACACCAATTTATAAACATAGGAAATATTTTTATCTTTTAAATGACACGCAAACAAAAACAATCCACTGTAGGGAACCAGAGATATGAATCTTTAAAGATTAGTCACTTTTTAGTGCTTAGAAACCATGCCCCTTTTAGTCATTTTGTTTGCTCTGACAGGGACACATTAACATTTACCAATTGTTCTGGAAGTTTTCTCACCACTAGGGTGCAGCCTTCTCCAGCAGGCTGGGTCCAGTTAGAACTCCTTCCTGAAGTTCTTCTTGCGGGTCCCAAAGTATCCAACAGACAATCCAAGGTTCTGGAATCGCCAAGAGGGTCCTTGAAAGTGTGAGACTTCAATTACGCAATCCACATGAACAAAACCCTTACAAATCCACTGGTAGTACTCCAGGCTGGGAATTCTTTGTGGTGATGTCCAGGTGAGCTCCGTTAACCTGTAGTCCACTCTTTAGTCCTTTTGAAGCAGGTTTGATCCACAGGGCTGTAGTTTCAAATGGTGCAAAAAAAGGTGCAATCTCAGAGTCCTGGCCTTTGGAAATTCAGATCAAAATCTTCAGCGCAGACCCTTCTGATTCTCTTAAGTTTCAAGCAGCAGATCTGGGAGACTCTGCCCCTCTCAGATACTTATTACAAGTTCTCTGGGTCAAGTAGGAGGTCACTCCTGACCAATGGGTGCAGGGTAACTCCCCAAGGGTAGGACCACATCCTGTGGAGTGTGGCATTATTTTGTCCTAGAGTGCACCGAATCCTCCAAATTCATAATGGCTAAGTTTCCAGCAGAGAGGTAATAGCTGGCTAAATACACCCCAAGGATGGCTACTTTGCATAGCCTCTCCCCCTGCATCTGCTCATTCCTTCCATAAGTCTAGCTTTGGCTTGGGATCAAACAAGTAGAGTTGTAAATGACACTAAGGCCACCCTTTTCCTTTGAAGACCATGGTTTACGACTCCTCCCCCTGCTCTGGCATTCCTGTGTAGCAGCACACTGCTCTCACAGCAAAGCCGGTAAACCCCAGGGGCTCTTTATCACCCCTTCATAGCAGCCTGGCTAATTCACTTAAATCTGACCAATCAGGACAGATCACTGGAAGGCTGAATCTGGACCTACAAACAAGAAAGTCCTATAACTTTTTGTCTGTACATTATAGGAGAAATTCAACAATAAAATATTGTTGGTTTTATCACTACCATTCTGGGAAGTCTTTGAATGGAAGTTCTATCATTCTCTTATCAGGAGTTATTAGATAATAACCTTTTGCCATCTTAACCTATGTGACGTGGGATATGCAATGGGAAAAATGCTTGGGCCATTTTCCAGCACTATTTTATAAGTACTCCACCTATAACTACAGGACCCCCATCCCATGGAACAACTAAGGGAGACTTTGGGGGTTCTGAATCTGTAGAAATATTGCAGATCCTCCCTCCACAGTGCTCCTAGCATCAAAGTCAAATCCGGGCAGCACTTTATCACAAGGTATGGAGTGAAATGTGAAATCTCACTTAACCCAGGGCATATAAAACTCATTTTATAAGGGTCCACCTTATAAATACCTGACCCCCACCCCTTGGACACCTAGGGAAGACCCTGGGGGGTTCCTAATATGCAAAACATTGTAGGTTATTCATTTTAAAGTGCCCCAAACACAAAAGTCGAGTTTGGGCACAATCTACTTTTAACCTCTTCAGTGCCCATGACGAGCTGGACTCGTCATGGGCCGCGGTGGCGCTGTGCCCATGACGAGTCCAGCTCGTCATAAACCCCGCCCGCTAATGCAACGGCCGGCACAGGGCGGGGAAAGGGGCGGGCACTGAAGGGGTTAAAAAGCAGTCTTGCCACACAGAGTCACTTTTAAAAATACCCCAGGCTTCAGCAGTGCACACATGCAAGTGCAGAAAGGTCTGTTGGCCTCTAAACTGCCATGCCCTATTTATACTAGGGACTGATGGGTACTGTAGTTTCAATTCCCCTGCCCTAATATGTACTAGGGCCCTATGGGGTAGGTCATGCCAATTACAGGAGTACCCCAACACTTCGTGTACCCTAGTGTATGTAGGTGTTTTCACTGTATTCCAAGTGTTTTCAGGACTGGCACTAAGCCTGGTTAGGCAGAGCCCCGGGTCAGTCAGTCAGTTACCACCAGTACCAGTCAGCAAAAAGTTTGGGGTGCCCACGGCACAGGATGACTTTGCAACATCGTTAAACCACACCTATTTTTGATAAGGACCACTCCCTAAACTGTTATTCTTCTTTAAAACTGTTGTGGGAGAAGCATTGCTTGCAATGTCTTCCAGTTGCAGTTTTTTGTCCAATGGCTGATGGGAATGCTCCACCTCCATCTGGAGACCCTGAACTTTTTGATGATGAAGCAGAAGAAGAACTGCCATCTACTTCTAGGAGGAGAGTGAGGTGTGGCTGATTTTCACTATACCGTCTGGAGAGAAGAAGGTATCTGGCAGGTTTGTGAAATGCAAATTCTGTGGGAGGGAGTTATCACATGGCACTGTAAAAAAGTACAGCCATGGAACATCAAGTATGTGGAAAAACATCAAGAACATAGACGAACGGTCTTATCTGGTGAGGGAGAGGTAGTTGAAATCTTCAGATGCCCCAGGTGGTTCAACCTCTTCTGGAAGTAGCAGCCCTGCAGTAATTACTGTGACAGCTACCTCCACAAAGTTAGGAGGCATGGTAACACACTGTGCTATCTGTCAAAAGATTGTGGCAGTGAAAGTGCAGAGTGTTTCAGAATGTTTTGTTGAAATAAACAATCACTGTTGTTAGGTTTTCTCATATTACTTTCATACTGCTGTTCCAGAAAACCATTGTGATTAAAGAATGCAAAGTTGCTGCATCCAGTTTATTGGTTTGTTTTTTGGTTAGTTCATGAAGGGAAAAAAAGCCATACAGAAAATTGTAAACAGTTTTTAAAACATTAAAACAGTTCTTTTCAGAACCACCATTGAATCAATCAAAGATCTGAGTCCGACTCTTTATTATTCCTGTGTAGTTTCATCTGTATGTTGATAGACATAAGAATAAGTGTTTGTGTGGTGTCTGAGTGTATGTATAAGTGAGTGTCTGATTGTGTCTGTGGATATATCAGTGTGTGTGTGGGTGTCTCAATATATATATATATATATATATATATATATATATATATATATAAGTATGTCCCAGGGTGTCTGAGTTTATAGAAGAGTGAGTGCCTGAGTGTGTCAGTGAATGCATATATGTATTTGCTTGGCTGTGTCAATATATGTATGAGTGTGTTCTGGGGTGTTTGAGTGTATGCAACAAAGAGTGTGTCAGTGTGTTAGTGAATGCATCAGTGTGTGCATGGGTGTGTTAGTGTATGTATTTGTGAATCCCGGGATGTCTAAGTGTATGCATGACTAAGTGAGCGTGTCAGTGAATGCATCAGTGTGTGCTTTGCTGTATCAGTGTATGTATCAGTGTGTTCCGGAGTGTCTGAGTGCATCTATGATTTAGTGTCTCACTGAGTCAGTGAATCCATCTGTGTATTGGCTTGGCTGTGTCAGTATATGTATGAGTGTGTACTAAGGTGTCTGAGTGTATGCATCAGTAAGTGTCTGAGTGTGTCAGTGAATGCATCAGTGTTTTTGTGGGTGTGCCAGTGTATGTATAAGTGAGTCCCTGGGTGTCTGAGTATATGTATGATTGAATGTCCGAGTGCATCAGTGTTAAATTAGTGTGTGCTTTGTTGTGTTGTGTCAGTACATGTGTGAGTGTTTCCTGGGGTTTCTGGTTGTGTTTTTGAGTGAGTGTCTGAGTGAGTCAGTGAATGCATCAGTTTGTTTGCATATGTCATTATATGTATGAATGAGCCCTCTGTGCCAGGGTGTATGTATGAATGGGTGTGTGACTGACTCAGTGAATGCATCAGTGTGTGCGTTTTTGTGTCAGTGTATGTATTAGTGTGTCCTGGGGTGTCTGAGTGTATTAATCAGTGAGTGTCTGAGTGTGTCAGTGTATGTATAAGTGAGCCCCTGGGTGTCTGAGTGTTTGTAAGACTGAATACCTGAGTGTGTCAATGAAGGCATCAATGTCTGCTTGGATGTTTTAGTTTATGTATGAGTGTGTCCTGGATGTCTGAGTGTATACATGAGTGAGTGTCTGAGTGTGTCAGTAAATGCATAATTATGTGAATGTGTGTGTTAGTGTATATATCAGTGTCTCAGGGTGTCTGAGTGTATGTATGAGTGTGCCAGAAAATGCACCAGTCTGTGTTTTGCTGTGTTACTATATGCATGAGTGTTTTTCTGTGTGTCTGAGTGTATGTATCAGTGAGTGTCTGAGTATGCCAGTGAATGCATCAGTGTGTGCATGGGGTATCAGTGTATGCATGTGTGTCCTATGCTGTAGACTGACCTTGTCATGGTCACCATTTAAAAAAAGACCCAGAGCCACATGTTAAAGAGCAACAATATATCAAAAACCATGCTTGAAGACAGTTATAATAATCAATAAAGCATTACAATGGTTATCAAAAACCACTGTCAACAATATATTGTCAATATAGCATTCAAAAACAACATAACACATTCTTGATTATTTATTAAACACTTTTAAGCCACATAATGAGCTACCGTAGAATCAACCAATAGCAATCATTACACTTTACAGCTGTAGAACAAAGGTTCCAACCTTGGGAATGCTTGAAAATAATAGTGAAAGTTCTGGGGGTCATGGATTCTAAGATCCCAGAAACTTAGGGTCACTTTGGAAATTAACTTATGATGGGCCTGTTCCTGCAGCCCTCCACAATACTCCTTAAGTTCGTTGGTGGTGCCCCTGCCATCCTGGGACCCCCACAAGCAGAGGAAACTATTCAAACCAAGCTCAGCAGGGCATTATGGTGTGCTCCTTCTGAGGAGCAGTGAATATTAGACTAGCGGCTTCGACCGCACTGTTTACATGTGTGCACAGCCTTGCACCACAAGTCTTTTTCTTTCTGTTTTGTTTTTAAATGGCATGCCATGGTCTCACCTGGGACACTCCAAGCCTTTTTTCAGGTTTAGGTAGTTTAAGAGTAAGCCCATTCCTGCACTGCCCAGCCAGCTACCAACCCAGCTAGTTCAGTTCACTGCTGGCACAAGTGCTTTCAACTGGATTCTCCCTGCCCATGCGGACAGGGTGTTGCCATTGCAGTGGCCGTCCCGCTCTACCCAGAAAAATTGAGGGGAGGAGAGCCCTCCACCACCATTGTGGGGAGTGCAGCAATGCTCCCTCTTGGTATTCCCTTTTGGTGAGCCTGGAGGTGGAGTCTCAGGCTCCATATCTTCTGTTTGCTGCAGGCCCAGGAATGGGGTACTGGGCCCCTTCTTGGCTTATGTCAAATTGGAGGATGGGGTCTCCAGGCCATGCAGAGCTTGGGGAGGAGGCCCCACACACTAGTTCATTACACATTAATGAGACTTGCGTTAACCCCTGGGTCATGTCCACCCCAGGGGAAAAGTGAAGGATCTTGGAAGAGAACCACATGCTCAATGTCTTGCAGGGGGTGTCAAAGGTCAAATCATTTAAAAGGCCATAACTCAGGCCTCACTGGATGGATTTGGATCTTCCTGAGCTTGTTTTAGTTCTGGTGGTGCGCTCTAGTCACAAGGAGCATTTTCAGAGCTGGTTTCACTGCTCCTTTGCGATGTCCTCCACAGAATCCATGGCCTCCTAGCTATCTTGCAGGGCATCCAAGTTCACGTATTCTCCCCAACTGGTCCTGAGGGGGAGTAAGGGGTCCAGCAACACTAGCCCATTGCAAGATCTACTAGTCCTGCAGTCAGCTGTGACAGAGTACTCTGTCCATTAAGAAATCAGGGGGATTGTCCTTTAATTTTCAATAATGTTGCTGCTGTTGCAGTCTGGGTCCAGGGACTTGTTCTCTTTCTGTCTTATTGAATAGTTTTTTAATGGGGCAAAATTCCAGATGCCAGGTACCTCTGACCAATCTTGGGGTGCCCAATCACCCCTCCACCCCTGTCCCACGCTACTGCACAACATGTTCTGCCTATCCAAGATAGTGCTGGCAAGAGGTTTCTGTTCACATCTCTTCTGGGGGCCTCAGCTCCATCTCTAACTAATATCACTGCCAGAGACTTTCCCACCAAATTTCAAAGGGAACCCCTTTCTGTGTTGGCTGCAGGTGTCTGGGCCCCCTCCTTTGTTCAATGGACCTAGGCTGTCATAACCCTGGTACAGTGTGACAGCTAATAAACAGATGCATATTTTCTTCCCCAACCCCACCTCGGGAGCTGAGTAAAGCACTTTTAATTACTCCTCTGAGGTGGAGAGACTTAATTACTCCTCTCGGGTGGGGTGGAGAGGCCTTTGTTCCTTCCACTGGGGGAGCAGAGTAATTAACTTGGCCCAGCAGGGTGCCAAAAGGCCTTGAATCTGGTCCGCTCCGAGACAGAGAAATAAGGCAATTCTGGATGACTCATTTGGTGTACATGTAGGTTATTTAGACCTGTATATTCAAGATTAGTTCACATGTTTCATCCCACTTTGATACCTTACTGGACTTTGTAGGCTTAATAGAAGCAAATCTGCATTTTAAGGCAGATTTCTCCCTTGAGAATAACACAGTTACACTGAAGATAAACAGGTAAACCCTACTTACCTTACCCATGAGTGGGTACTAATAATTATAAAACCTATCCCAGGTCAACAGCTAACCCTGCAGAGTGCTGGACTGCGCACAACAGTAGTTCTAGATTCACGCCTCACATGGGTGCACACACCTGTTTACACGTGTTGACATGTCACCCGGCAAGTGTCCCTTTCTGTAGCGCATCATCCTTTTCTTAAAATGCAGACACTGGTGGTAGACACGCACAGTCCATTTTACCATGGGTGAGAAACAAGTAGTGAGACCCACCCACAGTAAAATGTCCAAAACCAGGTGATAAACTAGCAAAACCATCTGGATGTACTAAATAGGCAGAACACATTTGCAACAAGATATATTTATTGTTTAACTTTACTCTGGTGAGCATAGCTGTAATTTCATACTCTATGATGGCTTCTTCACTGTGACTGCTCTCTTTCTCCTTCCTAGGGGAGTCTACTGTCTAGTTATTCACAGTGCCCTAACTTCACCCACCTCTTGGACAATACCACGGACTCAAGAGTGTGCCCAGTTCAAGAATCCCCTTGAACCAACAAAACTTGAAGTCACGTCTCACTCCCCACACTTGAAGACACCCTCACATTACCTTGAAAATGATTCAGTCTGCACCCCTCGAAACTAGCCATCAAGGGAGAATGGCAGTTTTTCAAACTGTATCCATCCCTTCCAAACATAAAATATAGCCATCAATATACTAGTCTATTGGTATGAGTAATTGGAATATCAGCAATGGTACTGTGAACCATTGCTTCTGATCAAAGAAGCAGTGTGTGAGAAACAGCAAACTCACTATATGTACAATTTTGTCTCTATCCATTTGACTGGTGATTCTATAAATCTTCTTTACTAGAAGTTTAACAATCTGACTTCAATGCGAATATTCATAACATATGCCAAACAAAAGTGGCAAACATTATGGCAAAGCAACATGACATAAACGCGGTTAAATGAGGAGCTGAAATTCCATCAAAGGGTTGCTTTGAGTGTAAACTATATTTTGAGTGAGAGAGTGAAGGAGAAGACAAGTGAGCTGGATGACCAATAACAAAAATAGGGGCCATATACAAACACAAGTATCTGATGACCATTACAAATGCAAAGAGGACATGAGATCACGTGGAGGTGGGAGGAAACTTCCAGTGACTGTACATCAGATAGACTTGTGTAAATCCTGAGTTTTCAGAAATACAAGGGAATGCTGAGCTATTAAGCAGAATTAACAGTTTGTAGTTCGAGATGTTCTAAGGAAGATAAGGAGGGCTAGGCATGCATGGCTTTGAAAACCACAGCAAGGGAGCTGGTAGTGTAAGGAGTAGTGGTGAGACAGACTCGCAGCTGGGTGCGACAGTTCAGGATATTCGAGCGGGATTAAGATGGATCAGGCTAGATTGCTGATTCCCCATTGAGTGCATATACCATTGTTTGGCTATGGCAGGAGTATGCAAAAGATGTCGAGAACCAAAGTCTTAATTGTCCATTTTTAAAATCATGCTATATTACACTCTATCATTTGTCATCATACCATTTTGTGATCCATATTAACGGCCACAACATAATTACTACCTGTTAACCTCCCCAGCTTAACCCATCGCATGTGATCTGCTATAAAGTTTCTGTGATGACACACGTGCAACATCGTCCAATATTTTCTGTTGGGTTTAATGTGGTTATTCACACCTAGATGTTAAGAAAACTACTTATTCTCTGGCAATGCAACACGCATTTTAGATATATTCACAGTAGATTGTAATATTCTATTTTTGCTGCTACGTTTAATGAATAATATTCTCTGATAGTTTTGCTTCCTGCCAATTGAAAACCTGGATGGCCAAGGTAATATCTAAAAGACCTTGACGTTCATTATTTTCATATAATTAGTGAGAGCAGTATTTTTGAGGTGCGATTTTTCGCAGCTAAAATGGAAATCAATTACTTTAAACTGAAGTCTTTTATAACTTTAATAGGGTCAAGTGTCAAGAGTATCTCAACCTTGATTGCACTTCCATAATTAGTGTGACTGACAGATTGGAAATTTTAATATGTTTTGCACTCATTTGCCTGGTTACTCATCTTAAGCATGTTCATTGTGGTGAAGATGTTCATTAGCACAGAGTAACAATGAAATGAAATGATTTTAGAGCGATTTTGTGAAGAATAATGTCTTGCTTCATAACCAGTTTCGACGTTTTCTGAAAAAATTCGAGCTCTCCAATTCTTTTACATCACATTTCTTTCTGCTTTCATCTTAAAAGGCTGTGTTGTCCTCTAGAGGTTGGTGGGCCACAATTAAATTCTGTTTAATTGATAGTTTACACCAAGGTAGTTAATGTTTTCCTTATTTTCATATAGCAAAACACCATTAATTAAGTGTGTGCGCGCGCCATGGCAGTGAAAATAAATATGGCCTGATAGGTCATGTTGTTTAGAGCAACTGTACTAATAAACGGATATCCACACGTTTATTACTACAGTGCAAACGTCAAAGTTTAGTTCATTCCAACAGTAGCCTGAAATTCTCATGAAAATATAATATTTTGTTCCTCGCAGATTGCATGGTATGATTGCTTTAGACATGAAAACAATTCTCCTTATAATAAGAAAACATTTTTAATGTGGTTTTACCTTTTTTGAAAATATTTAACCCCTTGAATCTTATTTCATAACTTTAGTTAAAATTAATGGTCATAAAAAATGCCAAGGTATACACACCACAAATTATGTATGCAGATGCGCACACTATAATACGCTATTTCCATTGTTGAATGAGGGGCGTGGAACTATGTCCCACAAGAGGCTTCTCCTTCTTGTGAATCATGGGTTCTTGGCCAACAATGTTCATAAATACCATATTTTTATATATATATAGAAAGCTACGTTTCTTTGAATTGCAACAAAGGGGAGTTTTATAATAATATAATTTCTTGTGCAGAAAACTGGTTTATATTTTTGAAATTGTTTCCTTCCTTGGGCCAATTGCGAGGATTCAACAACTTGGCAACAATGGGACTATGCTCTGCATTTCGATACTAACAGCATCTAATTTGCCTCACTATTCATTTTGCTCTCTATTTTGATTTTTAAGTGTGGCTAATTCACAAACATGCAATTATCATGGGTTAATTTTACAAAATGTATTATTTGTGTCACATAAGAAAATATTTGTTTTGCCAATACTCCCTCTTTTTTTTAGACAAATGTAGGTAGTATGTCTTTTCGGTTACACACCTTGTAAAACAATTTTTATCGGTGATTGGACACAATGTTAAACTGAGGTCATGATGAAGACCAGTTTAGATTAAAACGCGTTGCCGAATAAATAGAGAGAGAGAGAGAGAGGGAGAGAGAGAGAGAGAGAGAGCTACAGCCAAAACTGCTGAACGGAATTACATCATATTTGACAGAAAGCGAGATATTGGTCCAGAAAGTGTGCTTTTTGTGATTTGGTGTAATTCTGTTCAGGAGTTTAAAGAAACTAAATTAAAAAAACTTAGATATTTCTCGTTGCGGAGGATCCGCAGAGCAGAAAGATCTCAGGATCAGATCTGACTGGCTGCCACCACATCAATAAAGATGTGATGGCAACCATCTTAGGAATTGGGGACTGAGACCTCTGTCCTAAAAATAAATGTTAAAAAAGATATAAGGGGCAGGGTTTAAAATATGGGGCATATTTACAAGCCCCTATTGCCACCAGAATGTCACTTTTTTGATGTTGTGGCGGCAATATGGACTTCGCCTTATTTACAAGGCAGTGTTAAACCAGTTAACATGGCTTAACGCTGCCTTCTAAATAAGGCACCCTTTCACGCTATACTTAGCATGAACGGGGTGGGCAATGGGTGTTGCAGTAGGCGTTCTGCCGCAACACCCATTGATTATGACGCTGCCCCATATTTACAAGAGGGGTGTAAATATAGGGCAGTGCCAAAATTAAGGCCAGGTAAAACCTGGTCTTAACAGGGGGCAATGAAGAGAAATGTTTTATTTTGCCTCGTTTTTGCTGTTTTTATGTGTGCCGCATTGTGCAGCACACATAGAAGTTACATTTCACCATTTAAGATTGTTTATGTGCAGGAAGGGACCCCTTCCTGCACATAAACTATCATTCCCCACAATGCAGGCACCCTTGCACTATACTGCAAGGGTGCTTGCGTTGGTGCTAGGCAGCTAAATTTAGCGCTAGCGCAGGGGGAAACGCAGGGCTGCCCTGTATTGTTGCAAATACGATGCAGCTCTGTGTTTCAGAAGTGGCAGAGTGCGGTGTTAAGCCAAGTAGGCTAACGCCGCACGCCGTCACTTCTTTGTAAATATGACCCTACATTCACAGAAAAAAGTTTACTTATATTTGACCTCAAATTATTATCAGAGTACAAACTAAGAAAGTATGGGAGGTGGTTCCAGTGAGAGGAGAAAGACAATTGCTGTGACTTTTTCAGATACTTTATCAACAGATTCTGTAGGTAAGAGTTCAGGAAATCAACACCCAGATAACCTGACGTCTAACCAGGTGCCAAGCATATCTATATGGATAATTATCACTACCCTACACCTTTCTTGGAACTTTGAGGGAGGAGAAAAAGACAGAATTTGCTTCCAGAGACAAGACAGGGGAAGGTTTTACCTGCGGGATCCACAATATCAGTCCCTGAAGATGCGCAACCAGCAAAATTGGAGGCCTAAAGAGTACCAGGTGGGATTCAGAATGGCAGGTCTTCTATTGTTTCTATTCCCATATTAAATTTATCATCAGTTGAGACTGGGAAAGAAGAGAAACAACGTATATCTAGAGATCTGCTACATGTCCCTAGCACCACGAGTAATGTTTAAAAAATAAAATTTTAAAAAAAGATGCACATACATTTCTGAGGATAATTAGACTTCAAAAATGTTTTATGTATAGCATTGTAGATACACAGGAAGGAGAGGGCAATATGTCTGGATGTACTCCCCAATCTAGGTGTACACTGACATTGGATATGCTTGTACCAGAAGTGGCTGTATTTGAAAAAACTGTACTTAAAGACTTAAAGAAGATTACTAAATTCATACTTCCGGTACCATCTAACCTGTCAAGATAGGTGAAAAGGCCTCACTAAAAAGACTACAGGAGGACTCGAAGATCACAGTAAATCCCTCTGATAAGAGAGGATGAATCATTTTGATGGATACAGAATGCTATATTGATAAAATAAATAAGATGTTAGCAGTTCCGGTACATTATAATATAGCCTTATAGCCCGCCGAAGCGGGCTATACCGGCTGTTAAAGGCCCGCTGCAGCGTTAAAGGCCCGAGCCGAAGGCGAGGGACTTTAACAAAGCAGAGGGACTTTAAAAGCCGGTATAGCCCTGCTACGAAGGGCTATAAGGCTATTAGAACATTCTGCCACTAGAGGGCAGAATGTTCTAACAAAACAAAGCCTTCAGGGAGCGCGAGGGGATTGAAATCCCCTCAGGCTCCCTGAAGTCTTTGTTCACAGCCAGAGCTGTGAACAAAGACACATTGGAATGTTGGTGCTCCGGGCTTATACCAGTCATTATAAGCCCGAAGCACTCCATTGTTTTCAATGGAACTCCCAACATTCCAATGTTCTAATAAGGTAAATAGAGAAGTATTTGTGACTGTACAAGAGAAGCTTAATCAAATAACATCTATGGCTTTAAAAAAGGGATCTTTATGTAAGAAAGAGTTTGAATATCTGAATAAGGTAACCCAGTGACTCTGATGTTTTATGGGGTCCCGAAGATCCATAAGTATGAAAAAGATCCCCCTCTTTGTCCCATCATTTCCAGCATCAATGCTATGACGAAACTCCTTTTGAAAAATGTGAATTTATTTTGTGTCCTACTGCAAAGACATTCAAGTCATACACCAAAGACACAGGGAATTGATTGAAAAAAAAGAAACTCTACCTTACAATATGGATCAAGAGATACTGATGATGCTAGCTATTGAGGCGCTGTATGCCAACTTACCCCTGAGAAAAGCGCTGGAGGTCATTGGGGATTTGTTGGTCGGGATACCTGGCGAAAGACCCAATAAATCAATTTTGGTGTGTTTGGAGTTTGTACTGTTTAATAACTACTTTGAGTGTAATGGTGATATATACCAACAGATTAAAGGAGCAAGCATGGGAGCATCTTGGGCTCCCAGTATAGCAAACATCTACATGGGGGCTCATGAAGAACAATATACCTATAATGAGGTTTCTCCATTCTATGAAAATGTCAGAAATTGGTGTACAGTTTATTGATAATATTTTCTTCATAATGAGTGGAGAGGAAATACTTCTTGAGGAATTTATAGACTGGCTTAATTCGAGTAATAAAAACCTTACGTTTACAGCGAATATCAGTGGAGAAAAAGAAGAGTTTTACAGATATCTGGATTTTGGGCCTGCCTGGTCATTTGGAAGTTGTCCTATACAGAAAGCCCATGATGAGAAAGAGACCTTTTATAATTTTCTAGTTTTTACTCTATCTGCCAAAAAGATTTTGTGCCATTTGGACTATTTCTTAGGATAAGGTGAAACTGCTTCAGAATGGAAATTACTTGAAAAATGGTGACAAATTAAAAAGAAGACTCTATGAAATAGAGTATTCAAGACGCTTTGTAAGGAAAGCATTTAAAAGGGCAAAGAATTATGATCAGGACGCCTTCCAATGGAATAAATATAAGAAGAAGTATGAAAGATTGGTGTGTATCACTAACAGTTCAAATATGAATAGAAAGGTAAGGAAGATTTCTTACACCTGCTAGAAGATTCTAAATACAAATGACGACGATCCGAAGATAGCGAAACCTCTCTTCACCTTTAGAAGGAATGACAATCTGAGGGGCAAACTAGTACATACTCACCTCAAACACAAGTCTCGATGGCATCAAAGATCAAGAGAAGGAGGAACCCCTGTGAAAGGTAACCATCGGTATGATAAATGTCATGAGTGTGACACAGCTATAGTGAGTGACACATGGGAACACATAATAGATAGAGAATATATATATATATATATATATATTCACTGAAAAAACCATAGGTTTCACACACGTTATAGTTAGGAATTAGCATTTAAAAAACCTTGCAAATTCACTGAAAAAACCATAGGTTTCACACAAGTTATAGTTAGCTGTACATTTCACTCGTAAAAAACCAATGAAATTCCCCGTTATAGTTAGTGCAGGCAACTATAACTCACACGACCGCAATCCTCTGCTGATGCTAATACTGTATTTAGACACATATTTGCCCATGTCTTCTTCCATTAAATTTTAGCTATACATATATTACAAATATTTTTTTTTCATAAAGACACATATGTCATCAGCAGAGGATTGCGGTCGCGTGAGTTATAGTTGCCTGCACTAACTATAACGGGGGAATTTCATTGGTTTTTTACGAGTGAAATGTACAGCTAACTATAACTTGTGTGAAACCTATGGTTTTTTCAGTGAATTTGCAAGGTTTTTTAAATGCTAATTCCTAACTATAACGTGTGTGAAACCTATGGTTTTTTAAATGCTAAGTTACTTTACGCCATTCGTGGCGTGCGCGCCCAGTTAACGCAGTTCGTTCCGTGCGCGCACGGTGCGCTTTGCACACCGTGCGCGGACAAGGAACTCTGTTCAGCCGGTCGGGCTGTAGCTGTGTCTAAAGGTCCTATGGAAAAATGCATGGGAAAAACGCGTTTTGGGACCCCCCTTTTATCTCAGCCCCCGCTTGACGAATCCCCCCGAGACTTTCAGGGTAGGAGCGGAGTGCAGCGCCCCACCTATTTTGAAAATTTCGCGAGGATTCGTCGACCGGCGCCAAAGTTATTCAAAATAGAATGTTGCGGTTTTCCTATGGAAACAGGGTCCTAACTATAACTACCTACTGGCGACCGCCAGTAGGTAATCTATATATATATATATATATATATATATATTATCTACTGGCGGTCGCCAGTAGATAGTTATAGTTAGGACCGAGTTCCCATAGGAAATCTGAAAATTCTATTTTGAATAACTTTGGCACCGGTTGACTTATCTTCGTGAAATTTTCAAAACTAATGGGGCGCTCCGCTCAGCTCCTACCCTGAAAGTCTCGGGGTGATTCATCAAGCGGGGGCTGAGAAAAAAGGGGGGTCCCAAAATGCGTTTCCCCATGCATTTTCCCATAGGACCTTTACTCGAAGGTACAGCCCGAACGGCTGAACAGAATTACTTGAAATTTGGCAAAGAGGTAGTCCTCAGGTCAGGCATATGCCTTTTGCATATATGGTGTCAATCTGTTCAGTAGTTCCTGAGAAAATCAAAAGTAAAATCACATTAATATCTGGGCGGAGCCTAACCACACATCTCACCGTGAGATCTGATTGGCTGTCAGCACTTCATCCAAGAAGTGTTGGCAGCCATCTTGGGACCAATATACATGATAGCACCTCATTAAAAAGCTTTGCAGTTAATAGAAGGTTTTAAGACTTTAGTTACATTATAAATCATTTGTTGATGGTACCATACTCATTTTAGGAATTGTGGTGTGTTCTATGGTGATTTTACCATGTGAAAAAGCCTTCTGCTGTGATATCATGAATCATGTTTGAGAGAAAACTATTTTCTCATGCTTTTCCCACAGAGGTTTGGAAAGTGATCTATAAGCTAAACTGAGAGCATATTTTCTGTAAATTCACATTATCTTTCTCAGTCATGTGAGAATGAAGTCTGACATTCTCAGTAAAACATGTACATCCAACAAGGGCAGAGACTGTCAGTTGATTCCTTTGTGTTCTACTGCAGCTTCCCAGAGTGTTCTAAAGAACAACTAGAGCGCTAACAGTCCTACTTATGACAAACAAATGGCACACCTGAAGCCATCTTGGTTGGAATAAAGTGGTAACTCTTAAAACATTTAATTTAAAAAGGAACAAAACGAGGTGGTTCATTTTGCCATAGAAAGTATGATTAGTGCTGCAGAAAGAAAAATTAGGGCATATTTTGAGTGACTTCTCAAATCCTCTTCTATTACATTACAAAATTCTGACATGCAGACTGAAACATGCACTTTCAATACCAGCAGCAGACTTCCCTGGTGAGCAGTAGCTTTACTACCGTGATCTAATAAGCAACTAGAGTGCTAACATTCTGAATTTATGGCAAATGTGTGACACATCTGAATGCCTTCTTGATGGAATCAAAGTAAAAAACTGAAAGTATTTCCTACTGAGGAGACTGTAGTAAATGAGGAAATTAGGAAACATCATAACAAATAAGTCTCCCAAAATGGCCACCAGAGACAAAAGAGCCCAAATGTAGCCCAAATATCACCCAGATGTAGCCCAAGTATAGCCCAATGACAGAATGTCCCAGAGCGTTCTAACGAACAACTAGAGCGCTAACAGTCTTACTTATGACAAAAGTATGGCACACCAGAAGCCATCTTGATTGGTATAAAGTGGTAACACTTAATACATTTAATTTACAAAGGAACAAAATGAGGGGCTTCATTTTGCCATAGAAATTATGATTGGTGCTGCAGAAAGAAAAATTAGGGCACATTTTGACTTCTCAAATCCTCTTCTATTTCATAAAAAAATTCTGACATGCAGACTGAAACATGCACTTTAAATACCAGCAGCAGACTTCTCTGATGAGCAGTAGCTTTACTACAGTGATCTAATGAGCAACTAGAGTGCTAACATTCAGAATTTATGGCAAATGTGTGACACATCTGAATGCCTTCTTGATGAAACCAAAGTAAAACACTGAAAGTATTTCCTACTGAGGAGACTGCAGGAAATTAGGAAACTTCATAACAAATAAATCTCCCAAGATGGCCACCAGAGACAAAAGAGCCCACATGTAGCCCAAATATCACCCAGATGTAGCCCAAGTATAGCCCAATGACAGAATGTCCCAGAGTGTTCTAGCGAACAACTAGAGCGCTAACAGTCTTACTTATGACAAAAGAATGGCACACCTGAAGCCATCTTTATTGGAATAAAGTGGTAACATTTAAAACATTTAATTTACAAAGGAACAAAATGAGGGGGTTCATTTTGCCATAGAAATTATGATTAGTGCTGCAGAATGAAAAATTAGGGCACATTTTGACTTCTCAAATCCTCTTCTATTTCATAGAAAAATTCTGACATGCAGACTGAAACATGCACTTTGAATACCAGCAGCAGACTTCCCTGGTGAGCAGTAGTTTTACTACAGTGATCTAATGAGCAACTAGAGTGCTAACATTCAGAATTTATGGCAAATGTGTGACACATCTGAATGCCTTCTTGATGGAACCAAAATAAAAAACTGAAAGTATTCCCACTGAGGAGACTGCAGTAAATAAGGAAATTAGGAAACTTCATAACAAATAAATCTCCAAGATGGCCACCAGAGACAAAAGAGCCCAAATGTAACCCAAATATCACCGAGATGTAGCCCAAGTATAGCCCAATGACAGAATGTCCCAGAGTGTTCTTAAGAACAACTAGAGCACTTACTGTCTTACTTATGAAAAATGTATGGCACACCTGAAGCCATCTTGATTGGAATTAACTGGTAACACTTAAAACATGTAATTTAAAAAGGAACACAATGAGGGGGTTTATTTTGACATAGAAATTATGATTAGTGCTGAAGAAAGAAAAATTAGGGCACATTTTGAGTGACTTCTCAAATCCTCTTCTATTTCATTAAAAAAATTCTGATATGCAGACTGAAACATGCATTTTTAATACCAGCAGCAGACTTCCGTGGTGAGCAGTAGCTTTACTACAGTGATCTAATGAGCAACTAGAGTGCTAACATTCAGAATTTATGGCAAATGTGTGACATATCTGAATACCTTCTTGATGGAATCAAAGTAAAAAACTGAAAGCATTTCCTACTGAGGAGACTGCAGTAAATGAGGAAATTAGGAAACTTCATAACAAATAAATCTCCCAAGATGGCCACCAGAGACAAAAGAGCACAAATGCAGCACAAATATCACCCAGATGTAGCCACATGTAGCCCAATGACAGAAGTATGCAAAACACTTATTTTTTGTGTATTTGCAGTTTTATATAGTGCAGACTTGTCAGGTATTGGAGTGTTTTACATGAGCATTGGTTACATCACACAAGATCAAATTCATTTTGGTTGTAGACATGGGGAGATTAAATGATTTGACCAGAATCACAGAATGTTGAGCTGAAGCAGAAACTCCAACCTGGTTCCCCAGTTGCAAAGTCTGCAGCTCTGGAAGTAACACCACATCCTCTCCCCTAGGTGCAACATTTAATCAAGTGGTCAACTGGATAAAAAAACATAAAGATTACAAATAATTTAAAAGTTCTTTGTCGCTATTTGAAAACTCAGAAAATATGTCCTCATTTTAATTTTTTAGAGCACTAACCATAATTGTGATGCAAATAAGACCCTCTCATATATGTAATTTCTTAAGGAAATACTCTAGGTATTACAGTTTTGATTACATCAAGATGACGTCAGGCGTTCCACACTTTTGTAATAAATATAGAATGTTAGCAATCTAGTTGTTCATTGGGATACTGTTGAGAGGCAGAGACCAGGGGCACGGACTCTGAAAATTGAAGGCAGGTAGGAGAGTGCAGATGCAACAATTTGACCACACTAGGCAGGCAGGAAGGGCAGTGGCAGCACAACAGACTATGGAGGGCAGTGGAAATGGGGGCAGGGGCAACAAACCGACAATACAGGACTGGCAAGAGAGGCTGTGGCAATATAATAGACCATTGTGGGCAGAAGGAAGAGGCAGTGGTAGTACAACCATACATGCCAACAGACCCGTTTCAGCCAGGAAACGTCCAATGTTTTTAAGCTCAAATGGTCTTTATTTGATCTGTCTCCTGTCTACAATCTCCTCTTTTTCAATATAACTCAAAGGGGAAAATCAATACCCCAGTTTTTTTTCAAAATCTCCCTCTTACCAAGTTCAAAATGTTCGCAAGTATGGTACATTGGATCATGGTAGGCAGGAGGAATTGGGATAGGGACATGGACTCGGATAACAGAGGACAGGAGGGACATGGAGAGGTGCACCAAACTGACCCTACAGGGCAGGCATCAGGGTTTGCAGCAGCACAATACACCACACAGCGCATGCGGGACGGAGTGCAGCACAACAATCCATAGAAAGCAATAGGGAGGGGACAGGACCATGCACATGGACAACAGAGAACAGAGGGGAAAGAGGCAATGGTAGCTAGCTGACCATAATGGACAGACAGGAGAGAAAGCTGCAGCATAACAGACCATAAAGGGCAGGAGGGACAGGGCAGGGGCATTACAATGGAACAGACAAGCCAGGAGGGAGGGAATAGGGGTCTGCACATGGAAACAGAGGGCTGGGGGCAAGGGGGCAGGGCAGGAGCAGCAAGATGACCATGGAGGTCAGGCAGGTTGGGCACTAGAAACAAGACACACCATGGAGAGCAACAATGAGACTATGATGGCATACACACAGACCATGGAGGGAAGGTGAGAGGGGGTCAGGGGCAGCTAGCTGACCACACAGGGAAGGTGGGAGGGGCCATGGCAGCACAGAAGACCATGCATGGCAATCGGGAGGGTTAGTGGCAGCACAATGGCTATGATGGGCAAGAAGGAGGGTGCAGGGGCATGCATAAAGGACCATGGAGGATAGAAGGGAGGGTCAGGACCTGGGCACAGACAAGAGAGTTCAGGGGAAGGGGCCTCACAACAGACTGCACGGGGCAGGCAGGAGGAGCAGTTGCAGCACAACAGACCAGGGAGGGCAGAAGGGTGTGGCAGTAAAATGAACCATGGAGGACAGGAGAAAGGGGATAGGGGATAGGGGCATGGCATGTGGACAGGCAGGGTGGAGGTGGCAGGGACAGGTTACAGTCATCTGACAATGCTAGGCAGGTGGGAGGGGAGTGCAGCTCAACAGAACACTCAGAGTAGATAGGAGGGGCAGGTCCATGGAACATGGTGGGCAAAAAGGATGGAGCAGGGGCATGCACAAAGAGGGCAGGGGGAAGGATAATAGGGGCAGCAAGCTAAGCACAGAGGCTAAGCAGGAGGTCAATGATGGGCCATAGAATTGGGCAATGTAGGGCAGGAGGAGTGGACTGGTACCTCATGCTAAATGGAGGGCAGTGGCAGCACATCAGACCATGCATGGCAGGAGGGAGGAGGCTAGTCCGTGGATTCAGACAACAGAGGATAGGGAGGAGGTGGATGGGACAGCAAGCTAACTGTTCAGAGAAGGTGGGTATTAGGAACGTTATTGTTTTTAAAATGTGTGTCTGTGCGAACTACTTAAAATATGAACAAGTATGCAGCATAATCTCACTTTTATTCAGGAAGAAGAGGACGTTTGTGACTGTGACTCCGGGCTCACTTGGCAGAAACACCCCCTGACCCTCCACCCCCATCGCAAAATGTAATGCCCGCGAAAAGGGTAGGTGGACGCAGTGTTATATAGAACATAGTCCTGGGAGCACGATTGAAAATTAAAACTAGATATAGTATATGGTATAAACTATGCACCAAAAAGTGTGATATAAGATGAACCGGGGCATGAAATATAATATGCAATACATTGTGCGCAATGACAGATTCATTGGAGAGCACGAGATAGCACAGGCACTAGCGTGTGCTATGCGATATGCGCCTTGGAGTGTAATATGCACAGGGCAGTGTTGTGTAACCTAACTAGTCTCTAAAGTTGTAATATAAAATATGTGCTGGGGAGTGTAACGTTGCATATGCACTGTGACAAAGATATGGATCCCAGATTGTAATATGTATGGCATAGCACTGTGCGTTATAACATAGGCCTCGAGGAAGGCACGTTAGATGGGGCAATATAACCCGTGTGAAGGCAAGTGTGGCATGACATATTCACGGGGTGGTGTTACAGTGCACATGGGCTAGAGTGTCATAGCATACGCACTAGCTGGTGAAATACAACACAGAGGTGTGAGGCACTTGGCGGGCACTGGTGGGTGTAACACAGCATTGGGCTCAGCCAGGAGCACGCTGTGACTCTCAAGTGAGGTTCGTCTCCTTTCCAGAGAGTAAAATAAAAAGTATTACACATCCGGCGGTGGATGTGTGTTTTATTAACCGTGAGGGGGGTTTCTTGCATAGTTTGGTCGAATTTTTGTCGAATCCCCTTTGAATGGCTTTATATTAAATATGCCCTTCAATAGCTACCCATGTTTGTATAAATAAACGCCAAGGGTGTCTACTTGGAGAGTACCCACCGGTGGGGGCACCGGGATTAGGCACGGTTGGGCGTCAGACACGTCAGAGCTTCACTAGCGGTGTAAATACATTACATGTGGATTCATTCTATGCATAGTCGCCTTTTAATGAATATCACGCAAATCGTCATGGTGATAGGTAGATACGGTTTGTCCAGCATGTCCTAGGTGTTTCTATAAATATATATTTTTTAAAAATAATAAAAAACAAAGGCCTTCCCCGGGGGATGTGGCCAGAAGTGGCCTGAGGAGGGGGGCAACGCAGCCCCCTCCTAAAGAATTAAAAACAAAAAAAAGGCCATGACCCGGGGGTTGGGTCCCCGGGGCCGATTAAGGCCTTGGGAGGGCCAAATTTATTTTTTTCAACAAAAAAAGTTAGGGTGAAGGCCCTGGGGGATGGGGTCTCCAGGGCCAGTAAATTAGAAAAAGAAGGGGGGCCACACAGCCCTCCTTCTTAAAAAAATAAAATAAATAAAAGACCGGCATCGCGCCGGAGGCCACGCCCCCTCCTTGCAGCACTCTGCAAACGCGCCCCCTGGACAGTTGTAAGTTGGGGAATTAATTCCCCTTCAATACTGAGGGTCCCTGAGGGCCAACTAGCCTAACAGGTATCTCCAGTATGCACCAGGGAGCTGCGTTGCAGACAGGTGTTCTGAGGCCACGCCCCTTTTTTCACCTCTATGCAACGCAGCTCTGTGGCGCTTACTGGAGGTACCTAGTGGGCTAGTTTGACCCTAGGGACCCTTAGGATTCAAGGGCACTTAATCTTTCAACTTAGAACGGCCACAGGGCGCGTTTACACAGTGGTGAAGGGAGGGGACGGGGCCTGAGGTGACGTGTGCAAACACGCCCTGTGGTGCATTTTAAGTTGGGGAAATAATTCCCTTTCAATCCTGAGGGACCCTGGGTGCCAACTAGCCCACCAGGTGCTTCCAGTAAGCGCCACTGCTCTGCGTTGCAGAGAGGTGGTGCAGGCTGTGCCCCTTTTTACACCTCTCTGCAATGGTGCTTACTGGACGTACCTAGTGGGCTATTTTGCCCCTAGGGATCCTCAGGATTCAAGGGGACTTAATCTCCCAACTTAAAAAACGGCCACAGGGCGTGTTTACACAGTGGGGAAGGGAGGGGACGGGGCCTGAGGTGACGTGTGCAAAGACGCCCTATGGCGCGTTTTAAGTTGGGGAAATAATTCCCCTTCAATCCTGAGGGCCTCTGGGGGCTAACTAGCCTACCAGGTGCTTCCAGTAAGCGCCACTGAGCTGCGTTGCAGAGAGGTGGTCCAGGCCGTGCCACTTTTTACACCTCTCTGCAACGCAGCTCTGTGGCGCTTACTGGAGGTACCTAGTGGGCTAGTTGGACCCTAGGGACCCTCAGGATTCAAATGAACTTAATCTCCCAACAAAAAACGGCCACAGGGCGTGTTTACACAGTGGTGAAGGGAGGGGACGGGGCTGGAGTTAACGTGTGCAAACAAGCCCTGTGGTGCGTTTTAAGTTGGGGAAATAATTCCCCTTCAATCCTGAAGGAACTTGGGGGCCAACTAGCCCACCAGGTGCTTCCAGTAGGCACCACTGCGCTGCATTGCAGAGAGGTGGTCTAGGCCGTGCCCCTTTTTACATCTCTCTGCAACGCAGCTCTGTTGCGCTTACTCGAGGTACCTAGTGGTCTAGTTGGACTCTAGGGACCCTCAGGATTCAAGGGGACTTAATCTCCCAACTTAAAACGGCCACAGGGCGTGTTTACACAGTGGGGAAGTGAGGGGATGGGGCCTGAGGTGACATGTGCAAACGCGCCCTGTGGTTCGTTTTAAGAGGTAGTTTTAATCCCCTGCCCTATTATATACTAGGGGCTTACAGAGGAGGTCATGCTGATCACAGGGGGACCCCAACGCATAGTGTTCCCTAGTGTATGTAGGTGTTTTCACTGTATTCTGAGTGTCTTTTAACATAGCACTGGCTCTAAGACTGGTTAGTCAGACTCAGTTACCACCAGTATCCGTCTGAAAAAGTTGAGGGTACAGGATGATTTTGCAACAAGGCTTCTTTCTGCTCTTCTGTTTGTTCTTTCTGCAGGTTATCCTTCTTCCTGCACTTTTCTTCGTCTTTGAGGACTTCTGTTGCTTCTTTCTGCATTTCTTTTTTTTCTTTCTGTCCGTTTTTTCTTCTTTCTTCACATGTCCTATCTCTGTAGACATAGTTAGAAATTATCATTTAAAAAACGGGGTCCCGCGAACGCCGTGAGGGGAACGGCAGGACTGCTGCTCCACGCCGTGAGGGGAACGTCTTACCTGTGCTTGGTTGCTCCCGCTGTGAGGGGAACGGCCAGACTGCTGCTCCACGCCATGAGGGGAACGGCCATCTTCCAGTATTGGACCACAGCCCCCAGCAGCCCCGTAGTGGTGACGCGCCAGCGACGCGCAACTTAATCTGTGCGGTTTTTTTTCTTTCTTCACATGTCCTATCTCTGTAGGCATAGTTAGAAATTAGCATTTAAAAAACCTTTGAAATTCACTGAAAAAAACATAGGTTTCAGGCACGTTATAGCTAGGAATTAGCATTTAAAAAACCTTAGAAATTCACTGAAAAAACCATAGGTTTCAGGGGCGTTATAGTTAGCTGGACTTTTCACTCGTACAAAACCATAGAAATTCCCCCGTTATAGTTAGTTCAGCTAACTATAACTCGCGCGCCCGCAATGCACTGCTGATGACGTCACATATTACATCACTCATGACATGGTCAGTGACATCACTCATGACATCACTGATGACATCACTGATGACATCATCCTTGTGATAGAGTGGCAGACCTTCTCTCCCCCTAATATAACTTTTGATACACACATTCAAAAATAGAAATTAAAATTTTCAAAACAATGGACATACCAATACCAGTTACAACAACCTATTCAGTAATTGTAAGATCCACATCCACATCCTCTCATTCACCAACAGTCCTATACAGTCACTCATATATGTACTCAGTCATCATATGTACTCATACACCTATACATCCTGTTACACAACGCCACTCATCCATAAAGTTACTCACACACATAGTCACTCATGCTAATAAAGAATCAAACATCCGTTTACCTGCATATACAGTTATACACACACCACCACACTTACTTCTACAGAAACTTACACATACTTAGTCTTTTTAACAATCACTTATAGAAACACATACTTATTCATACAGGAGCTCTTTCAATCTCTCACTCTCACATATACTCACTTATATACACCAATAGTCACATATACTAGTTTAAAACATATGTAGTTACTCATAGAGACACTATTGAGACAGTCATTCACTCACTAACACACCCATGCACACACTCATCCACACATACAGTCCTGCACACATGCTGTCTTCAACACATACAAACAGTGAGTCACTCATTCATGCACCTATGCACTACGTAATACCCCCCACCGAACCATACAGACATCAGACACTTATACTGATACTCAAAAAACCAACTAATAACCTATATAGACACTCATGTAGCTACTCACCAACCCATGCAGCCACTTATACACAAAGTGAGAGACTGATACAGATATTTACATATTTAAACATTACTCACTAAGCCATGTATTCACTAAGATACACTTAATCAGTCAGTTATACAATCAATTTTTCAAAAACAAATCATCCATTTAGACACTTATATACCCATTTATTCTTCCATCGACCTTGAGATATACATATATAAAACATATGTAATTTTCAGAAAAACACACATTCACTGGATGATGTCATCAGTGATGTCATCAGTGATGTCATTTGAGATGTCATCAGTGATGTTATGAGTGATGTCACTGACCATGTCATGAGTGATGTAATATGTGACGTCATCAGCAGTGCATTGCGGGCGCGCGAGTTATAGTTAGCTGAACTATTCTATGATTTTGTACGAGTGAAAAGTCCAGCTAACTATAACGCCCCTGAAACCTAGGGTTTTTTCAGTGAATATATATATATATATATATATATATATATATATATATATATATATATATATATATATATATATATATCCACCCAAAAATTGCTCACGCAATGAGGCGCCCCACACATCGAGTTTTCTTTACCCATTTATTTGGCAGCTTGTGGAGGATTCTGTAATGTCCCATAAGCACCTTAGTTAGCATTGCCCTTGTAAATTAAGTTCCTCTCGCCATACGCGTTTCGGGTATCCATTCACCCTTGATCACTGGCTCGGGCCCCAGGAGTTGAACAGCATGAATTGAGTGCACCTGTACACTTTTAAATACCACGCCCCACTGGGCAAAGCATTCTGGTTGATCGAGTTCAACAGTAAATATTTCCAAAGTGGATGTGCCGTCGTGCCCCCTGGTAGTGTTAATCTTAAAAAACCACAGTGGGTTGCTTACCTGTCCAAGACAGAGCCTTCACCTTTTTAATGCTTGCCAAACTGGACTCGGTGTTTCTTGAGCGCTTTCATTTCCTTAGCGCTCCGAATCCGCACTATATGCAGCGGGACACTCAATCAACCAGAATACTTTGCCCAGTGGGGCGTGGTATTTAAAAGTGTACAGGTGCACTCAAGTCATGCTGTTCAACTCCTGGTGCCCGAGCCAGTGGTCAAGGGTGAATAGATACCCGAAACGCGTATGGCGAGAGGAACTTAATTTACAAGGGCAATGCTAACTAAGGTGCTTATGGGACATTACAGAATCCTCCACAAGCTGCCAAATAAATGGGTAAAGAAAACTCGATGTGTGAGGCGCCTCATTGCGTGAGCAATTTTTTTGTGGATATATATATATATATATATGTGTGTGTATATATATGTTTATATATATATATATAATTACTAATTGTAGGAATCGTGACATTGTGTATTTAATCCTATGCCCGTTTGGTCAGGGCTACGTTGGAGAAACAGAGAGTGTATTTAGAACCTGTTTTGGAGAACACAAACCCTGCGATGCAGATGAAGAAGACTCAGGCGTCCTTAGTCCAACACTATATGGAAGCAAAGCAATTGGAGTTGGATTTGAGATGGCTAATATTAGAAAAGGTTAAAGTCCACCAAGGATGATCTGAGACTGAAGTAAGGAGAGAGAGAGAAACTGTTTAGATATTCTCTCTCAGAACTAATGAAGTGAGATTGAATGTCCTGGGACATATAAACATCTCAATGAAAGTGAATTTTTTGAATCCTTGTCTGTTCCTAATATTGCATGGCTAGTTCTATCTAATTATTTAACTTGCTCTATTAATGGCACTTGATATATGAATTATTGGTCAGAAATGGTGAGATTATGTACAGTCCTGTTGGTTTTTCTGTTATAATGAGTCGATAGGAAGTTCTGTGCTGTACATTTTTTTTTTTATCTGATGGATCTTTTGCATGTAAGGTTGAGATTCTAGTTGACAACGTGGTTGGCCTGTTTCGATTCCTGATTTAAATTGATTGATTCATCCAAAAGTGGATGACTTTAGATGTGGGCACTATATCTTAGGTTAGTATTGTCTTATCAATGGCTACGGAAAATATGTAACTCCAATTTATGCATAGTGGGTATATGTTAATGGGATACAATGCACCTTTTAGGATGGAATGACACCACACCAATATGGCTTCGGTGTAGGAACATCATGTTATGTGACCAAATTTGGCACAGCTCCATTGAACCAATGAGTGGGGGGGCCATCCTTTTTTTAAAAATAGAGCAGGAAAATCTGGATCGCTAACCTCTGGAAATTTGCCGACTTTGAGGACACCGGTCAGTGAGTGAGCATTGGTGAAAATAGGGTAATCTGATGTGGATGGTATAGCATGTAGTTCATAAAAGTAGACAACATCAAATCGGCAGAACAGCGCTATATATACATGCATATTTGGTGTAGACAGATTTTTCATCAGGTGATATAGAGCTTAATTTCGGGACTCATTAAGTCTAATAATGGTGGAAGCAGATATCTACTTATGCTGCGGTGGCCTGTAATTTTGTAGCCGGAACGGGATAATTTGGAGATACTATAAGGAACATAAGTTGATGATGCCCATGTGATGAGATTGAGTTGGCTAGGAAAGATAGTATCAAATTTGAAGGATGGCCGTAGGATGCATGTAAGATTTTTCACTTCTGAGTTAAAAGCAAAACAATATTTACAAGAGATTACGTCCTAGGAAGGATAGTATATAAGTATGGAAATTGTGGTCAATGCCTGTAAACTCTTCTAGACCTATGCTGATTTGTAGTCTAGAGTTTTCCTCAAGGGTATTACCCTACAGTTAATTATTTTTCTTTTTCAACTTTCCTGCTTTATAAACACGATTTAGGGGTATTGGTTAATCGAGGGGACAGGGGGGTTAGGTGCGTCTACGAGGCTCTCCATCACTGTAGACTGATGGGTCTACCAGCCTCCATGCTGGGGAGGGTAGGGGGGGGGCCTTCGATGGTAGAGGAGGCAATAGTGGGGAGGAGGAAGGAGGGTGTTGGTGTGGGAAGGGGGTGGCTACCAAGGGTGGTGGGTTTAGCAGGATAAAATCCACAAATAAGCCAGTAGCTAGTGCAGAACTTATAAAAGGGATAGAGAAGAAGTTAAGAGAGAGAGGGAGTGATGTCTGCTGTCTGTATTGAACCAGGCTAAAAAATGGCACCTTTAATTGTATGTACATTTAATGTGCAAGGTCCTAATGAAAGGGGCAGACGGCAAAGAGTGGCTCGAGAAATCAGGAATATGTCCCCTGATGTGGTCTGTCTCCAAGAGACACATGTTCCATGGAGTAAACGTAACACAGTAAAGAAGCTAGGATATGATCTTCTGGTTTGTACCTCTCAAGGTACCACCACTAGAGGTGTCGCTATCCTTGCTAAGGATAATTTAATAAAAGTAACGAGAAGCTTAGAAGATAAGTATGGTCGCTGGGCTATGATTGAGTGTATAGCGGCTAACGAGAAATGTACAATATGGTCTGTATATGGTTCTAATTATGATGAAACTCAGGTTATTGAATATTTGAATATAGAATTGGCCACCTGGGCAACCCCTCTGATATTGACGGGGGATTTTAATATTCAATTGGGAGAAGTGATTCATTGGTTGGGGGGAGATACATACTATGGCAGGAAACCTAAGGTATACAAAGCTCTACAGCAGCTTGTTAATGAACAGGGTTTCGCTGATGTATGGCCAGGTTAAAACATCCAATTCCAGGATACACATATTATTCTTGTCCTCATCAAAAGCTAGCTAGATTAGACATTTTTTTTGTAACTAAAACTCACTTAACAGATGCATTTATACAGATTTTCCCCCGAATTACCACGGACCATAACCCTGTCCTGTTGAAACTTACAATGCATGGCTTGGCACGCTCCCGAGATGCATTTTCCTTCGATAGGAAGCCATTATTAAATGAAGAATTTATCTGTCATATACGAAAATGTTTAACTCAGTTCTTGGCCATAAATCGAAACTCCACTAAATGTGACATTGTTCGGGATGCTATGAAAGCAGGGCTCAGGGGAGAGATACTGAGCTTTGGGCTACATGTACAAAAACAACTTAGGCAGTACCAACTGGCGCTATATGATAACCTGCACCATGCTGAATATGCGTTGATAGAGGCAGTTCAGGGTAAACTGGACGCCACACAGGCACAAACTGAGGTAGCATGCTGTAAAACCAGGATAAACGAGGAATGGGCCAAAGATATTGCAAAGAAATACCATCTTTTTAGGAGAGAGTGCGGCAACTGGTAGATGCTTGGCCAAGAAGATCAGATGTATGGAGGCTAAAAATACTATTACGGCAATTGAAGACTCGATGGGGAACATAGTAGAAACACCAGAGGGGATTTTGGAGGTCTTCAGGGCTTTCTATGAGTGGCTGTACTCCGAGGATAGTTCCACCCAGGGGGAAAAGGAAGACCGGTATAAAGATCCTTATAGGTAGATGTTGAATGAAGAGGACCAGATAGCATTAGAGGAACCAATTACAATGGTAGAGCTTGTTGAAGCCGTAGGCTCATTAGCTACAGGGAAAGCTGCTGGCCCTGATAGGCTCCCTCTGGAATTTTGTGAACTCTTTTTGCCAGAGATACAATCGGATATGCTAACTGTATTTTGGGAGGCACAAAAGGGCGCTGCCCCGGCATCATGGGATGTAGCTAGTATCATCATATTTCTTAAAAAAGACAAGCCACCTACACTTCCAGGGTCGTTTAGACCAATCTAGCTCATAAACTGTGATGGGAAAATCTACACAAAAATATTAGGATCACGACTTTCTCGAGTGATCACGCCTTTAGTCTCGGTCCATCAGCATGGACCCATACCAGGGAGGGGCACGGTCAACCACATAAGTAGAGTTACGACACTGCTGGATATCGCCAACACACGTAAACTGCCATGTGGAGTGATACTATTGGACACAGAAAAAGCGTTTGACCATGTCTCCTGGGAATATTTATGGGCAACTATGAGGTGGCAAGGGTTTAGAACCGGTTTTATCCAGGCAGTTAAAGCTATGTACAGATCACCAAATGCTCAAGTTTGTGCACTGGGGCTAGAATCGAACCCCGTATCTATATCAAGGGGTACCCGACTACTATTTGCATTATATATTAACCCATTCCTAAACCTATTGGAATATAGGTTAAATATACAACTACTAAGTCCCAGGCAGGAACCGGTTAAAATATTAGCATATGCAGACGATATAGCGATAGTCCCGCCGGATCCCGCCATCACTCTGGTAGAGACGGAACAAATAGCACTATTATACGGGAGGAGTTCAGGCTGTAAGTTGAATTTAGCCAAGACACGGGTTATATGTACAGATCAAGTACATTTTAATGATCCTAGAGCCATTAAGGAGGCTACATATTTGGGGGTGCATTTGAATGTGTGCCTTGATACGATGGTTGTGTCTAATTGGGATCCTATGTTACGCAAGATTAAAAAGGAATTAGATAGGATGGAAGGTCTACATATGTCAATGCTGGGAAGATGTAATGTCCTAAAAATGAATATCCTACCAAAGGTTCTTTATTTTTTTAGGGCGGTCCCATTAGAAATTACAGGGAAGCAGATTCAGAAATTACAGTCTATATGTAGCAGTTTTCTGTGGGCACAGGGGAAACCCCGCCGAGCTATGAAATTCATAACCCTTCTGCGAGAACGAGGGGGCTGGGTGGTCCCCAAATACCAGTTTTACAATTGGGCATGTTTATTACAATATATGGGAATTCTATTAGTTGGGGTAAATGAGGAAAGCATAGATTTCAGCTGCTAAAAGGCTCTACAACAGAGAGATTTTTTTTAAGATTCTTGAGCCCAGCTATTATAAAAAAAAAAAGTTTCAAGGTGGTCCAGGCCGCTCATAGGGCTTGGCTTCAAATTAGGCAATATCTACAGATAGGTAGGATTAATTATTATACCCCAACAGATGCCCCAGCTCTACTTCCCTCTATTTTTTCGAATGGCATCATGAACTGTTGGAGAAGTAAAGGAATTCAGACTCTAGGAGACTTAGTAGACAGCAGTGGTGTCAGGACATACGCTTCGCTAATGTCTAAATACGATCGCCCTACAGCAGACTTATTTAAATATCTACAGATTTGTGAATATTTAATTAAAAGAGGTGATGTTTCACACCTAGCACAGAAAAATAACTTACTAGAAACTGTGAAGGGCCTGGGAAAGATTGGAAATATATACCAAACACATATTGAAATACCAAAGGGTGACGTAGAGGCACAAAATGCTAAATGGAACTTCAGGCTGTCTCTCGGAGGAAATATTCTACAAAAGTCTCTCATATTAGCTGATAAACTTTTAATCTCCTCCAATCTTAAAACACAACAGTATAAAACCATGTTTAATTTGTATTATACACCGGCAAAAATTGCTCGCTGGGGGGGCGGGTGAATGAGGCTAAGTGTACTCGGTGTGGGATGGATCAGGCCAATATAGTTCATATGTTTTCAACATGTCCAGAACTGAAGCAATTTATCAATATAATGCAGACCTTTCTGACGGAAGTTACAGGGGTGCAGATTGAGATAACCCCAACAGTTTTGATGCTGGGGGTCTTAGAAGATGATATGCTTGCACAGGGAATGTACACATTTAGATATTTAATATATATTGCTGTTGCTGTGGCTAGATTATGTATAGCATCACTGTGGCGACAGAAAGAACCCCCTACTTTTGAAATGGGGAGAGGGAGGCTATTTGCTGTTTGCAAATTAGAAACTATCCTTTTTGCCATCAAAGGGTTACAGAAACGGAGACTGGGTATTAAAATCTGGGGGTTCTTACTGAATATATCTCATAGTTGTTATCCACTTGTAACTCGCTTTTTGGTATCTATTATTTAATTGCTGTGTCTATGGTTTAATATGCCTGGTGGGGTAATTTGTATGTTTGTTACCTTGGAAGGATCTAATTCTATTATGTTTTATGCTCGCCTGGTTTTTTTTTGTTGGTTTTTTTTGTCTTATGTATGTGCTCTCTGCAAATGGCTATTTGCTAAAAGAAATTTACAAAAACATAGAAAGTCCCTATAAGGTTAAAGGGATAGTTATAGTTAGTTTTTTTTTAAATACACTTGGTGATTGACTGGAAAAAACAAAATATAAAGGGACGTTATTGTTAGGTGAACACGTCAGTTAAAACATACTGTTTTAAACAGACAAAACCACTAAAATTCACCAGTTATAGTTATCTCAAGTAACTTTAACTCATGCCCAAACGTTACTGTAGCTCATACCCTCGCCATGTACTGCTAATTACTTCAAATATTGCATCACTAATGAAAGGTTCAATGACATCATTGATACCCTGACATCATTTTTGACAACACTGTACGTGGTGGTGGCACGAGTTATAGCTGCTCTGACTTTTAAACTGAATAAATACTCATCATATGCATTTTCTAGTAATTTCAAAGCTAGCACAGTGGTAGTCTTTTATATGATGCCCTGGTGTCACTAGTCTGAATCTGATGCACTTTAAAGTCTCTTGGAAGACATCAAGTGCATGCACGAATGGATGTGAAGTTGGTGTGACGTATTTGCAAACGGTTAGGTGATGTGTACGTGAACCAGAGCAGAGCTTCTGTAGTGTCATAGTGAGCTTAATGTGCATGATATGTAGGAAATATTCAGAAGTAATTTTGAGAGGGACTTTTACTCTAGGGGCAAATGACAGAGGTGAGGAGAGTGGCACAGGTATCATTACAGTAGCTAGTACTGTGGTGCCGCAGTCCCAGACTTGTGAAGATTTCCCTGTACCACATCTATTGCTATCTGTATAACCTACCTATGGGTAAGGGAGACCATTTTCTCACTTATTTTAGGGTGAAACTATTTGTTAAGAAGGCACTACAAGGACATTCTGTGTTGTACATCCTACATGTAGCACAGCAAACATATTCCAATTGATGACTAACTACTGAAGGCAATTGAAATGCTAAAGAACTGACACTTTCCCCAAATCATAAAATCGTTCTCAACCCTGCAACTTAAGTTTCCAGACTAGTTGAATCATCTTAAAATGCATTAAATTCACAAATAAGGTTCTTACAATATAAAACAATACATAGTGTCATGATTTAGAACACATGTTTCACACCTATTTAATACACTTGTTGGGCTCTAGGCACATGGATATGCTCTTTTAATCGATTAGCTCAGTATATTCTTTGTAAAAAGTTCAGTGAAGATTTGTGAGAAAAACTTTTCAAAAGGGTTTTTTCACCAGTGTTGTGCCTGGGGATTGATGTATTTAGTAATATGTTCTACAACTGTGGCTAATAATTTAGGTCTGATGTTATATTTTGTTACAGGTGATTATGTCAAAAGCGGTGCAGCTATGCCCTCTTTAGAATAGTTGTTGATTACTGGAAAAAGATGCTCACTGCACTCTGTTATGCTTTATTCACATAGCGATTTGTAGGTATGGGTGCACACATTCAAGAAGTGATTGGAATCTCACAGCCTATCAAGTAGATTGTGGTTATGCCTACAGTAGTAATATGTCAGTCCAGTATCAATCTATTCTCTACAAACAAAGCTGAATAAATCACTGGTTCTGGAATGAAAACTCCAAGGGACTTATTTAGAGTTTTGTGAACAGGATAATCCATCAAACATTACAGGTATCTGGTCCACGTTACTGCAAGTACCATAGGCAATAATGCACTTCTAATACAGTGGACAGAAAATCTGTCACGTTCGTGATAGAGTATCCGCACTTGCCAACTTATAAACAAAGGTCACTGTGTAAGGAGGAGGCCTGGCCTTGAAGGGGGGAGACTAGTGCAGAGAGCTACATGAGAGTCACTGTGCCCTCTACCAATGCGCCCACACCCTCCTAAAAACACAAGAAGAAAACCCAGAGGTATTTCAGGTTGTCGCAGATGTCCTAGAGTGTTTTCACACCCCCGGTTGGGCATTGGCTGCTTACAGCCTTCTAAGACAAGGTCGAAAATCACTCTTTGCAGTGCTTTCCTTGTCTTGCCTGCCACCGTGTGATTTTGACTCCCCACTGGGTGCCATGTGAAAGGGAGCCGAAATCGTGTGACACATGGGAGGAACATGTGAGTTGGCAGGGCTGAGTATCCCTTCCCCCAAACTCTACATAAAACCCCAAGAGTTACTTTGTAAAGTGGTTGGTCAGTGTTAAGACAATTCCTAAAGCATTGGCGGTGTTTGTGTCAGTGTAAACTGATACAGTCACATTTTTCTGTTTAATCCTCCACTTTACCTATGAATTGCCAGTGTTTGCTAACAAATTTAGGAAATGCATTTACAGCCACTGAATAAATCAGCCCTTGATTCTTTTGCTTGCAGTTTCTTATATCTTTCTGGTTTAATGCGTTTGCTTTAAAAATATGTGTGTTCGTTAAATATTTACAGACATTCTGTGTGTTGAAATGTGTCTCTGTTTTAATAGTTTGATCGAATAATAATTAAGTATGCCAGCTTCCCTTAAAAACACTGAATAAAACGTCGACGAACAAGAGTTTACTGACTGCAGGCCATGCTTGCATCAAACGAAATACTTTCGCATTGGAGACAAGTGAAAGTTGCCAAAGGCATCAGAGAATATATTTTTAGAAAGTAAATGCATGGTTGTGGACCCGTTAATTAATGAGGCGAGACCAGCTATCATTAGCGACTTGTGTATCCTAGCAATGATCAGTTGCATTCGAGACTTGTATTGGTAAATATCTTGGAAACTGGGTAGCCATCTGGGAGCCATCCACTGTGCTCAACCTTACGTTTGTAGCCCGGATTTTGAACCCCCTTGTCGTACACTTACCGCACATTCTTGCGGTTTCTAGTTAGAAATTCAATCGAAACTCAGCGAAACTTTAGAAAACAGCATGTTAAGATAGTTACGGTTAGACTTTGGATGACATGTGAGTCCTCTTGTCGCTATGGCATGATTTATTTCCATGTATATGCGACAGCATATCTCCAAAATCATACAATATTGTGCTGAGATACTCGCACTGTTTTTACATGTTACAACTGAAAAAAGTCTCTCTTTTTCCAAAGAATATTTTTAATAAAGTGTTGCTGAAAGTCTAACTGGCAGGTACCAGGCCTTCCCTCAGCCTGCTACTTTTTCCAACCGATCCAGACTCCATTGTTCCTTCCTTCTCATCTTGGGACCACTCATCACACCTAGAAATGAATAAGTCAGCCAGTCTGAGAGCTCATTCCCAAAGCCTGATACAGAATACTCGAACACTCCTCAAATACCCCCCTTGAGCACATTTGCACCATTCCAGCCCTCAAGTAAATCACATTCAACATGGGAGCCGGAAAGCGTCAATGCATAGGGAGAGGCACAGGGTGCCAAAAGAACAATAAACACTCCAGCCAATCTGCAAAATGAACAGAATTGAAATCCTACTACAGAATACTACTCATCCTTAATATTGCAAGTTTGTGCAACATCTGGATGTGGAAATGGATGAAGAAATGATAATATTTGCAGATATTCCTTTCAAAGTTCCTTAAACTCCACAGGGTTAAGAGGAGGAGCTGACAAAAGTGCAATCCACAACATTGCTGTAAACTAGAGACCTTCGAGCAGTAAGGGTGGGCGCTTTGCAAATGCTGGAAACCGAGAAATGTGTGCACACTGTGTCATTCTGGCAATTTGGTTTACTTCTCAGACTATTTGCATTCCCCTTTTCAAAACAATATTCCTCCCACGGTAAATCATCATCAGAATTAGGCTATCTTGGTACATGGATACCTGCATTTAAATTAAAGAAACACTAACAAAAGTCACATGATGTGGATGATCCACTCGTGTATAGTAATGTACAATGTTAACACCATGTCAATTCAGATGTGTCCTTTAGGCCATTGCATAGGTGACCGCGCATATAATTATATGCATGCACCAACTGAAATCCATACTAGTCAGTGTAAAAGGGAACAGTACCTGCAATTCGTCCTTGAATATGAGCCTCCTTACTCAGCTGTAACAAGCTGAGCAGCACCTTATGGTGAAAGTTTTAGAATCCTTCGTTTTAAGCCTGTGTCACATTTCACTACCAGTAGATATGTGTTCTAAGGAAACAATTCCATGCATTTATAGCAAATCATATGCTCAGAAGAATGAAGGCACTGTGAGGTAGTACAGAAGGTGAGAAGGGATACTATTGTGTAGACTGTGTACTTGTTACTCTTAGATGGACTGCTGTAGTGAAGGGCCAAACAGAGTTGAAACCCCCAGCCAGAGTGACAAATGTGCAGATAGGACACTTTGGCCCAATAATGCAACATAAATCTTACATTTGCGGCTTATTGTCTCTGATGTTACCTGGGTGGTTCATCTGCATGATGTCTAAGAGTAACTGCTGGAATGACTCGATATTCAAGTTACGACAGCAGGAAAAGGCCAGTGGGTCAACCGACAGCCAGGCATGGAGATGGGAGTAGTTGGAGTAGGCGATAACATACATGTGTGTGAAGCAAGATGATTTACCCGCACTGGCAAAATGATAGATGCCCTATTCACCCCAGGAACAGAGGTTATGTGCTGTGGATGAAGAGATCAAGGAAATGTTCACAAGTAAGACTCTGGATTATTTATAAAGAGAGGAATAGATAGAATTGTCAAGGTGCCATCTGAGGAGGCCTATACATTGGCTACTGCCTCCTGTACATTTTAACTCCTGCCTCAAAACTCAATACCACTCATCTCATGCCCCTATGGAAGATGCCATTAGCTCCATTAATCTGTCTTCACACAATTTCCTCCCTACCACTCTCTTGGTACCTTAGAAGATGTGCAGGAAGTATTCTACTTGCATTGCTGGTCTGTAACCTATTATTGGGGTCATTTTGGATCTTGAGAAAGCTATTTCTGGTTTAGGCAGTAAGATATTTAAATACTTAAGCTGAGAACACTGCATGCCCTTGCTGACAGCACAGCAATGACAGCTGCTCAATTTCCTCCGTGGATGGAGCAGTCACCCTCAAACATCTCTCCACGTGTCCACCGTAGATAAGCAAAATCAACCTGTCCATTATCCAAGACCCGGTTCAACCTACCCATCCAACTTTCCCTTTTAGGCGGTAGAGAACGCATACAATTTGTCCCATCTGCAATGGAGGAAGTAGAAGTTTATATGGTCAGTGTATCCAGTAGATGTTACTACATGACCAGCTTATCAACAGCAAAAAGACTTTGAAAAGGCAGATGGCAGTGTTCACCAGGATGAATAACTAAACTAAATAGAATACTACAACTCCTCCTCTGCAGAAGTCCTCTTCATTCTCAGTGTCCTCCCTCCACAATAGTGGTGTGAATGTTGCATAGTAGGAAGAAGCCAATGGTTTGGGCAAATCTGCTATGTGTATGTTTAGGTGAGCATTGATACAGATGCATGTTTGAGGCTAGGTGTACTGGATATTGTTCAGTTTGGGCGGAATTCCCCCTACAGCTATTTCCACAAATGTATGTCTGGCACTGAGTTTATGTTTGGGTTTCAGGTATTGAAATTTCAAATTCTTTCCTTGTGCTTTGAGCACATCCATATTATATTAGCTGCTCCTTTTCACGTTCTGTTGTGAAACGTGAGAAACAGAAGACAGGAATATAACAACAATCACCTCCCATGACTATCAATTTACATTTCTGTGATTTTTACTCCATTATTTAAAAAAACATTGTTAAGCTTTTAAATACCTACCTACGTTTCACATGAATACCTTCCTGTGCCCTTTAGAACTGATGGTGAACTCTGAGGTGCAGGTGGACAGATGTACAAAACAAGTGCTTTGGAAAAACAGAAAGGCTATTATGATAACAAACCTGTCTCTAATCGCCCTTTCAACAATGGTAGGAGTACCAACTATGGGAGTTCATAATATCAATATCAGTATGAGTCACTGGTGAGGTCATCATCTTTCCTGCCACCACTTTCTGGCACTGGATCAGGCAACAGGTAGAGGTATGTGGAGGCCACAATGTCTTTGTCAGCACCACCCACCAACGTTGGATCAGGCAGAACGAGTGGGTATGTGAGGCCATGTTGTCCTTATTATCAGTATTCACTGATATCGTAGCAGGAAACATAAGCACATGAGTCAAAGGGAGCTGCAGTGTCCCTGCCAGCTCTTGTGCCACCACTGGTAGATGCAACAGGATTCCATAATCCCACAGGTGAGGTCTTGGAGGGGAAGGAGGTGAGTCCTCAAACCCAGTAGCATCACAAATACATCACTATTCACTTTCAATCATTGATTATAAGCTTTATGTTGAATTATTGTCCTAAATGTTCTTTCCACAGGCACATTTTCATCCTAGAACGTTCCTGTACTAAGAAATTAAACAACAAGTTTCTTCGGTAATTACTGTTTCCTGTTTCCCACTGTTTATAAGTCAATTTGGTCAAGGAGTTTTGTAGAATTAATCACATCAATTTGATATTAGATGAGTATAATTTTCTGTTCAGCTATGTTTAGGAAGGTAGGATGCTGCATTTTAAAGGAACTTGTGTTTTTTTTTCTTAGCAGTAATTGAATTCCCAATGTATTTATTGCAGCATGCACCTTACTTGGAGTTTATTGATATAGTAATAGCCACGGTCTTCATATTTGTTTTTCAAAATCTCTGTAGATAAAGTATCTCTTGTGGATGTTTTAGGTTATGACTCAATGTTTGCGAAGTGCATTATATTAGAGGAAACTATGGATAAAAGAGCCAGGGGCAGCCAATCATCTAATTAATAATTCACAATTCATCAACTATTGAAATATAAGAGCCTTGACTATTTGTCCCTTTCACTCTCAGTTTTTTCTCTTCCTCTTTGTCCCTTTTCTTTCTTTCTCTCTCTCTCTCTGACAATTCAGTGAAATTACTACATGCTCTCTGTTCTGGCTTGAGGCGTCTAAATATACATTTAATCTGTCATTTATGAAGTTATTTTGCGCTAATTCAGAATATGAATACATGTTTGAATGAACAGAAAATGTTTTTAACATTGGAAGGTCATTTTTTCACGAAGACAATTAACCATAAATGGTTAACCTGAAAGATGAAAAGTAAAATACAGATGATGTGAGTCATATCAATTAACTCTGCCGGATTATGTCTTGTGTATTTCTTGCATTCTTTTTTAGACTCTGTAGAGTCAAGGTAGATTTTACAAGCCTTTCCCCAAGACAATATACTCTTCTCAACTATGACCTTTCACAAGCATTCTTTGTCTGCCCCTCTTTAAAAACAGCCATTTCTATAATGGTTTGCATCCATGTTTACATTAGCACTGTTTTTATTAACGTCATCACTTTTATCTACTCTACTGGGTGTGTAATGAAATACTCAAAAGGCCCCTGGCCAACATTGTCGCAAAGCCACAGACTCAACATCATCTCCTACCCCAACGACACCCAGTTGTTCATAGGTCTCTCTAACAACCCAAGAACCATCAAAGGCAAGTTCGAAAGATGTATGAAAGATGTTGCTGACTGGATGAACCTCAACTGTCTCAAACTCAACACCGACAAAACAGAAGTACTTATATACTCTGGAAAGGCAAGGATATACATAAGAACAATGAATGGTGGTTTCCGGAGCTAGGCCCAACCCCGATACCCACCGAACATGCGTGCAACCTCAGCATAATCCTCGAAAGTCATCTATCTCTGAAGAAGCAAGTCAGTGTTGTCTCCTCCGCCTGCTTCCTCATGCTCCGTATGCTCAGGGAGGTGTTTAGATGACTCCCATATAACACCAGGCGAATGGCCATGTAGTTGCTTATCACCAGCAGACTAGACTATGGGATCTCCTTCTACGAAGGAATAACAGCCCAACCCATGAAGAAGCTCCAGACAATCGAGAACACAGCGGCCAGGCTCATCCTCGACCTCCCCATATGGACGCATATAATCCCTCACCTCAGGAAACTCCACTGGCTACCAGTCATAAAGAGATGTGAGCACAAGCTACTTACCCATGCATACAAGGTATTACACAACGAACGACCTGCATACTTCAACCAATGCATGACCTGTCACAAACCCACCAGGAAACTCAGATCTGGATCCCTCGCCATAGCTGCCACCTGTCACATCTGCTGGACAAACAGCAGAGGCTCCTTCTCCCATCTGGCGGCCCACTCCTGGAACAACCTCCCCCTGCACCACAGAACCTCACCATTGCTCCAGCAATTCAGGAAGCACCACAAAACATAAATGTTCCACCGATAGGAGAACAGGCAGTTTATCAGAGAGCACCTCTAGACCCTCAGTAATGTTGCAGCCATGCTCTACAAATCCTGATTGATTGATTGATTGATTCAGGGTATCTCGTATCAGCGCATTACACTGCATTCTTCAGACAATGTAGGTTACTAAATATACATTGCTAGAACCTTGATTAGATACTAATTTCATGTATGTTAATTTCATTTATTATCTACAGATTGCATATGGTTTGTTCCTACTTGTGATTGTGTTAATGCAATGGCGTTGTCTTTGTATGAAAAGCTCCTACCAGGGTATGGTAGGAAAAGTGGCTAAATACTTTAATATGTGATTTACCAGCCCTGACAAAACACACACAACAGGAAGGCTTCACAGAGCCAAACAGTCATCTCCTAAAAGTATCTATGTCTCAGCCTTTAGTACAGTGGGTCAACATCAATGTTTAGTTTAGGACTGTGATGTGATTGTAAAGATCGATATTTAGAAAAGCAAACATCAAAAATAAATAAAGTTTAAAATAAAAATATGAATGTTGTACAGATTCTAAATTAAGACTATTGCAAACACAGCTGTGTTAAAACAGAAATAAAGGACACAAACAAGTATAATCAATTCCAATATTAAACAACTAGGGCAACTCTAATAGGAAAAAGTGGAGTGGAACAAATTTCTTTTTTTGCAACAATTCTTTATTGGCATTTTAAGTGCAATGCACTCAAAAATCAACAAGGAACACATTTCTTTGAGAAGCAACGGAAAATGTCCAGTTGTTGCTTTATTGACATCGTCGAATAAGATGAGTTTGAGGTCGCAATGTAGTGTATTGATAAACAGAAACACGCTTGGAGTAGATGAGAGCATCCTTTAGGAGCCAACACAGAATACAAAGAACTCAGAAGCAGCGTGTGGATTTTTCCAGTAGGGTTTACTGTTGCAGGTGTTACAGAACTTGCATCTCTCCAGTGAGTTCCGGAAGTGTGCTGCGGTCACACTTGTAAGAGAGTGCGGTCACACTTGTGAGAGAGTGCAGTTAATCAGAAGTCTTTCAATCTTGGAAAAGATCTGAGGGGGGTGTCATCAGAGACTAATTAAATTACACTATTAAAAAGAGCTGCCTCAGTAAAATTCAGCATGAGAAGAAAACCACATATGATAATAATTTAGCATATTATTGACACTTCACACTGTGTTCAGCAGTGTAGGGAGGTCTCTTCTTGGATGTTCAAACTGTACCTCTTTACACTAAGACCCAGCACAATGCTTCGTTCATTAGGAGCACACTTGTGCCAATGTCTCGTATTCCTCCCATGGCTACTAGATTAAGGTGTTTAGCACTCCGCCCAGCTTTAGAGAGATGTCACTGTTTCGCTTCAAGTTTCCTGACCCTTGTTGCTCACTCAGTAGGTAAGCTGCCAGAGTACTCAACTAGCTCTACAAGGAAAGCAGGAAGTTGACTCCACTACTCTTGCATGCCTGTTTAAGTCCTATACAGATACTCTTAAAAATGAGAACATTTCTTCTCATTCTTTTACTATGAATGATGAGTTCTTTGATCTCACAACTACTGTAACGTTTGAATGCACAGTTTGGCATTGATAGGGAAACTTTCTCGGTGTATTTCATGGGTATGAAGGCTACTAAACCTAAAGTGGCTTGCACTCCTTTTTCTGCGGTATAGAATTACACAATATAGATACAATTGGTTTGGTGTTGCTTGAGTCCTTATTGGGAGCTTCAACATGGCACCTTTTTATACTTGCTCTGAATGATCCTAGTGTCCTATTTTAGTTTCAAAGGTAAACTATCCTCTGTGCTTGGTGCATGTGGTTGATTGCGGTTTTCCACAAGACAAACACTTCTGAAGTTTGAAATCTTAATCACCTAGCTGGAGCTTAGCATTGATCTGTCTAGCCAGGAGTAACATATTTTCGACCAATAATAAAATGTCATAGACACTTGGCATTCATAGTAATGTTTAGGACTACTTTACCCTCTGCCAAATGTAAGTGTATGTGTGTTTATTCACCAAGCCTTGTGTCTACGGCAGAAAGTAGGATTCTTCAGGCATCTGAATGTTTCTTTTCTTCTAGGTAAGCATCAGTAGCCTATGCCCCATACCTCCCTACAAAGTTTACTTTGTCCATGTTAGGATGGTTGATTTGGGAAGATCCAGGTTCTCTATGATGGAACACTCTCAAAGGCTTCTCCGCTTGCTACCTGGTTTACTGTTCCAGTGGTTCAGACATTTCTTCATGGTGCTATTGTCATATAGATACAGCTACTAGTATTATCTTCCCAAATTCCCTTATTTAATTCTGGTTCTAGAATGTCTGTTTGTAGCAAAACATCACGGGGCATATTTACAATGAAAGTGACCTCAGTGCGTGCCGCAAGCCATTTGGCTGCGCCGCAGTGAGCCACTTTCAAAGCACAGGGATGCAACATATTTACAACAATATGTTGCATCTCTGTGCTTTCCCCTTTGCTGGCACACAATCGGCTGCCGTGCGCTGGTGTATGCACTCTTACACCAAGGTGCAAAGATGCCTGCGTCGTGGGGAGATTGTTTTGTTCAGGAAGGGACACCTTGCTGTGCTACAAGGATTGTCACTCTGCTTGGCTGCTAATCTGGAAGAACTGCTTTTCTGCTTTGCTGTGCTGCTGCTGCCTGCTGTTATCTGCCCTGCTGAGGACAAGGACTGGGCCCATCTCACTTGAACCCAGAGTGACTCCAAAGGCTTGGTGGCTTGCTCCTTGTTCTGAAGTATAAACAAAGACTTCCTTCAATCCTTCAACATCACCTGAACACTGCCATCTGTGAGTCCTGCCCTGCCACATGGTGCCAATCCAGTCCTGGACACTTACAAGGTGATTTCTGCGATTGCTGATCCATCAAAAACAATGCATCGCTGTCTTTGAACCAATTGGAACTGAAGCATTGCCCTATGACTCCAACGGAGCTGCCACTCAACAACATTGCTTCAACAAACTGCTTGGCTCAATGACAATGGACTGCATGGATTGACAACAACGCATCACCTGCATCATAAAGGGGTTTGTTTACGAAGCCTTCATTGACTGTGCGGATCAGATCCAACGCATCGCCTGCATCCATGGGATCGGCGACGCATCGCCTCCTCTGATCCTCACATCCAGTATTCAACATCGACACGACCTTCATTCAAGGTACTTTTTTAGCGGAACCTGCATGAGTCCTGTAGTCAGCCTGCCCTCCACCGTGGTTGGCCTGAACTTTGGATTTACTCCTGTCTAGCGCAACCAGATGCACCCGGTTGGAGCTTTATGACTCTAAGAACTATATTTTCATATAATCTTTACAAATTCGTAACTCAGGTTCTACTTATTGGATTTTTGTCATTTGGTCATGGTTTACTCATAAAACTCTAATCTATTCGTCTAATCCAGTGTGGAGTATTTGTGTTTTTTTCATTGTGTTACTCTGCACGTGTGTACGTGTGTTGCACAAATACTTTAAACATTTCCTCTTTAGAGAAGCCTGACTACTCTGTGCCAAGCTACCAGAGGGTGAGTACAGGTTATCTTTTAGTGTGTATCTAGCTTACCCTGACTAGAGTGGTGGTTCCTGCTTGTGCAGGTTGCATACTCGGACAACCAGAAACCCCATTTATAACAGGAGTGAAATGCAACAAACATGATAATGCAAGCAAAAAGCTGGAACGGATGAGCTACTCACACCAGTAATTTGGAATCTTAAGGACCTTGATTAAGAGCAGTGCCTTTTCAAACTGCTGGAGAATCTGTTCTTGATATTGCTCCTGACCTTAGATATTAATATTCATTGTTTTTTGGGAATTACTCCACAGGGCATCTCCATTACTTTAATTTTTTTAAGCTGTAACCCTTTTGCAAAAGTAGAGTGCAATTTTTTTAAGATTGATTCTGTCCTGAACTTTTGAGGTGGGCCTGGGCCTGTGAGCTCTTTGGGAATTGATAGGGCCTATTTGTGTTGCCACTCCTGTGTTTTCTGGGTTGCCTCCTATTTTTAATTCAGGGACCCTAATAAGGCCATTCTCATGAGTCACAAAATTTGTTGAGTCCACGTCTTGTGCACCATTGCAAATTTGAATTTAGGAAGGAGCATCAGATTCATGTGTGCTCCTCTTTCTGTAATATAGATAGTGTGGGTGTTTATGTTGCATCTTTGTGATATCAATAGGGTGATCCCTCATTTGCATTGGAGTGTGCCCCATGATAATCAGGGAATCTTTTTACAGCATTACCTAAGTAAGAGTAGGAGCAAACTGACACAGTAGAGGCACACTGACCACATAGGAAGTGGGTTTCATTGTAAGTGTTACATGTTACCCCAGGGAAAAATACATTCATCTCCGCACAGGTGGACAAAGTTACACACTTCACCCACTTTTAGGGGATGCTTACTCACACCTCAACTCAGCAGTTCTACATTCAGTGACAAATGGATCAGCGGCCCGAAACTGGTAGTCAGTCTGTGACAGAAGCACTGTCCCCAGCGCAGGCAAGTTTATTCCTGTGCTGGGGACTGTGCATCTTTCATAACTGAGTACACTGCCCTGGTATGCGCTGAGTGCACATGACTGTGTGGCATGGTGACTGGTTCCAAAAGCTCCAGAAGTAGATATGGACCCAGGAGTGCGCTATTTCTATACACCTCTACCCACTTCTCATTTGCGCTCCTTTGTTGCGCAGTTTTTTTGGACATAAGCGTGTACTTTTGTTGTTGGAGGCCATAGTGTTCACTATAGTGTTCACTACTGGCGGACCCATAGTGTTCACTACTGGGGGGCCCATAGTGTTCACTACTGGTGGTACCCATAGTGTTCACTACTGGCGGCCCCATAGTGTTCACTACTGGGGGGCCCATAGTCTTCACTACTGGCGGTACCCATAGTGTTCACTACTGGCGGGCCCTTAGTGTTCACTAATGGCGGGCCCAAAGTGTTCACTACTGGCGGGCCCATAGTGTTCACTACTGGCGATACCCATAGTGTTCACTACTGGGGGGCCCATAGTCTTCACTACTGGCGGGCCCATAGTGTTCACTGCTGGCGGGCCCATAGTGTTCACTAATGGCGGGCCCATAGTGTTCACTAATGGCGGGCCCAGAGTGTTCACTACTGGCGGGCCCAGAGTGTTCACTACTGGCGGTGCCCATAGTGTTCACTACTGGCGGGCCATAGTGTTCACTACTGGCAGGCCATAGTGTTCACTACTGGCGGGTCCATAGTGTACACTCCTTTTTTGGGAGTTGGCCTTTATGACCCACATAGAATCTCAAATGCAGTATACACAGCATTTTGTTTTGCCTCTATGACTCCCAGACTGCTTCTGTCTTACTGTTAACTTTGATCACAGGATTCATTTGTTTGCTTCGGTTATATACATCACTTTGACTCTGTACCTTCCAGACATTGTACACCAAAGTCAATCTGAGCTATCTGCTTTTTTCTATAGATTTTTCCCTCTTTGCGCTTTTTTAATTTCAGAACAATGTAATTTTCTTTGAGTTAATTGTTTTTTGCCTGGATAGTTGACCTGCATATCATAGTCAAACCTTCAGTGCCTCTCCACGGTTAAATCAGAACACAGCCTCCGTCGACCTTATATGTTAAATCACTTCGCTGCTTTTTTCTAGACTGTTGTTACCAACATTACATTTTTAATTAAAATATAAAAGCAATGTGTTTGTCAATACCGCCATTAGTTTTTGTAGCTACCGATAGACTATAAGCAAAGGTTTCAGGGCATGCTGTAAAATTAATAACGCTCAGCCAATTAAAAGTTGGTTTGACTGCGCGAAAACCTTTTAAATGATTTTGGAAAGTTTCAGACATAGAGGAAGAAACGATTCACACCTTGAAAAATATGACGGCGCAGATAAGCCCACACAGATGAGCTCAGGTGGTCTCCCGTGGCCCCACGATTCAAAAACAAGAAATCTATTTAACCTGTTCTGACACAATCTTTTGTTATCGTTTACAGAGGAGAGGCGGGCCACTTAGTTGCAGCTCGTTTCAGTGCGTGTCTCGGGATTCTCCAAACTATCGGCCATGACTTGCTTATCGCTGGCAGATGATCTCAAGATTCTAAGTAAAGCTCTTCAGAATACCATTACACCCCAATCAATAAAGTGCTCTTATCTGATAGGTGCAGGCCTTCTTTCTTGTTCCTATATAATACCTCAGCTCAGAGATAGCAGATGCCATTAAAAAAGGTGCCATGGCACATTCCTTATTAAAGCAAGTGGGGCTAAAAAACTGCCAGGTTTGTCTTAAATCGTACCTTTAACGCTGTCAGTGTTGTCGAGAATCGTGTCAGTCACTCATTCCAGAAAAAAAAAATCCTTCTTTCTGAACATATTTTCCAAATGATTTATTAAATAAATAATACAAATATAATTAGGCAATTCAGGGGCAGATTTACAAGCTCCCTGCGCCACCAGTACGTCACTTTTCGTGACGTACTGGTGGCACAGGGGGCTCCTCCATATTTACAAGGACAGGAAAAGCCACCTTGCATGACTTTTCCTCTCCTTGTAAATACGGCCCCTTCACATGCAGCATTTTGCGTTAAAGGGGCATTCCATGGGTTTTGCTGTGGGTGTTCACACGCAACACCCATGGAACAAGACACATTTCCAGATTTACGAGAAGTCGTAAATCTGGAGTTTCGTCTGAATGCTGCGCCACACTAGAGGTGGCGTAGTGAGACGCAACGAGGGGAAAAGTTTGTATTTCTCCTCGTTTTTTCCTCTTTCAATGCGTGCTGCATTCTACAGCATGCATTGACAGAGGAAAATGCCTGTAGCGACGCACGCACCCTTGCGCCATGGTGCAAGGGTGCCTGCGCCAGCGCATGGCTGCAGTTTGTGTGCCAGCGCAGGGGGAAGCACAGAGATGCGACATATTCTTGTAAATATGTTGCATCTCTGTGCTTTGCTTCGGAAGTGCCGCAGCGTGGTGCAGCCAAAGGGCTTGCGGTGCCACGCTGCGGTACTTCCTTGTAGATCTGCCCCTCAGTTATTAATCTATCATGCATATGGCTACTTTGATTCTTCAGATGAAGTAAAAATTCGCGTACCACCTACGGGCTTTTCATAGTGATCTAGATGCATTTTTGTAAGATTAGTCAGGTCCTTTCACACAAAAAAACCACATGATTAGAGAGATTTGTTTATGCAGGAATTACACTGTGCAAACGTACTTGACATTTATGATTTTCTACAATGTATCTCTATTCTATTTGATATTTTTTAGATTTCCTATCAACTAGGGTTTCAATTATTTGAACTGTCAAATTGCAGACTTGTCAGGTTTAGCATAATGCCATTGTGCACGTTGTTGCATTTTTACATGCATAGATTTAGAGTTACTATGCCTGGAAATGGCAAAGTAATGCAAAAGGACAGAAAGTTCTGCATGGGACTTACTGACAGTGAAAATGTGTTATGTGCTGGAAAGGTGCCCTGTTCTTAGAGCAAAAAATTGTTTGTGTCAAGGGCAAGTTACTGGGGCATATCAACACAATGAACCAGACGTTTTGCTGCAATGCCCAATCTATTAAAATAGCTAGACCGGGCTTTGCAATCAATCAATCAAATGATTTTTTATAAGCGCAACACAAGCTCAAAAAGAGTGGCCCGGCGCTAGCAAAACCGCTGTACTAACTCGCACCACAGGGAACTCCCCTCAAAAAACACTATTTCTAAAAATGCATTTCAGATCTAATCCTATGCAAATGAGTTGGGAGGTGGCTCCAGGCATGGGAAGCAAGATAAATGAGGGATACCCCCACCCACTTTCTGTGTCTAATCCTTGAAACTTTTAAAAGACTTGCCTCTGATGAGTGCAGTGGTCTAATCGTTAAGTAATCTTGTAATCTCGCAGAGAGATAGCGAGGGCCGGAGTCGATATATGCCCTCTGAGCCATAATCAGTGCCTTGAATTCTCTCCTTAACAGGCAGCCAATGGAGTATCATCAGATGATGGGAAGTAGGCTCCTGTCAAGGAACCTTTCCAAGAAGCCTTACTGATGTATTTTGCACCACTTGTAGTAGTTGAATAAGGTGGTCTGGAAAAATGTTCGCATAGTCAATGCATGGTCCACATGGATCACCATTTTTTGAGCCTGCGTAGGGAGCAAGAATCCTTTCAGTGAGAAAAGTAATACAAAACTTGAACTGACAACTGCTGAGATCTGAGCGTGCATAGATAAATTGAAGTCGATCGTAGATTACAGGCTAAAGTGGAGGAGGGGACCCGAACAACAGGATTTCTGTTTTTCCTGTGCTAAATTGAAGTTTGCTAGCCCACATCGATTTAAAGAAAGCTAACAGACAGTCTTTAAGGGCTACCAGGTCCACTGTGGAATTCTTGTCCATTGTGAAAAAGAGGTTTGTGTCATCAGCATATGATACAATCCTAACCCCAAAAGATTTAACCAAAGTGGCTACGGGGGCCATGTGCATATTAAAGAGTGTAGGGCTCAAGGCCAAACCTTGTAGCACACCCAATTTCAATGCTTTTGAATCCGACAAGTGGGTTGGCATCCAAACTGCTTGACTGTGGTTCTCCCAAAAAGAGCATGGCCACGCCAAGGCCAGACCGACAACACCAATGTCCTCTAGGCGCTGTAGCACAATAGTCTAAGATACTGTGTCAAGGGCTTTCATACAATCAAATAGGACTAAGGCTGCCTGTTTACCCTGATCTAGCCCCAATTTGATTGATTCCACTACTTCCACCAATGCTGTTCCCATACTGTGAAGAGGCCTGAAACCGGAATTTGACGTATGCAGTAGAGAGTGCTGGTCTAGGTAGCTAGAAAGCTGAGAATTGATTTGTTTTTCACGCATCTTGAATGTGGCAGGAAACAGAAAGATAGGTGTAAAATTGGCTAGCTGTGTTCGGTCCTCAGTTATTTTTTTTAGCATAGAAATCAGCCTAGCCTCCTTCCAACAAAGCGAAAACTTGGCTGTTTGGATTGATAGATTGAACAAGCAGTTAAAAATGGGGTTAATTGCCTTAACAAGAGCCATGAAGATACGCGGGGAAACGGATCATCCGGTTGCCCGACTTACAGGTCAAAAAAGCATGGGGCATATTTACAAGCCCTATGAGCCAAGGATGCGACACTGTTTGTGATGTACCGGCGGCGCATTTTGGTGCCCTATATTTACAAGGACATGTAAAGCCACCCTGCATGGCTTTTTGTGTCCTTGTAAATACGGCCCCTTTTCATGCAGCACTTTGCGTGAAAGGGGCATGCCATGTGTTTTGAGGTGGTGTTTTCACGCAACACCCATGGCTTCCACGCATTCCCAGATTTACAGCCTTTTGTAAATCTGGAAATTCGTCAGAATGCTGCGCCTCCCCAGGGGAGGCACAGGGAGGCTGACGAGGAGAAATGTTTTAATTTCTCCTTGTTATTTCCACTCTCTATGCATGCTGCATTTGGCAGCACACATAGAAAGAGGAAATCACCTCTTGTGAGGTCCCTTCCTGCACAAAAACAATAATGAGACATATAATTGTAGATATGTCGCATCCCTGTGCTTTGAAATTGACTCAGTGGGACACAGCCAAATGGCTTGCGGTGGTACGCTGAGTCACTTCCTTGTAGATAAGGCCCCCTGTTCCAAATTCGCCTTAGATATCTGTGAAAATTCCCTGAGATCATCCTCCTCTGACTTTCTAAAACCTTTTGTTTTGATATCTATCTTACTAGGAGGAGCAATTAGGTCCAAGTTAACCACAATCCTAGTAATCTTAACCTCAAAAAAATGTAACAGATCTTGGCATAGTACAGCCGATGCATTAATAGATGAGCAAGAGACAGTAGTTGAAGAAAATGCCTGACTGTTCATTTCATGAGAATTCTTTCCAACTGAAAGAATACATTAAGAAAACTAGGAGGCCTGGGCCTGTCTTAATAATCTATAGGACTGCTTCAATTTCTGCCAATAGCTCTCATGATCCTCCAAAGCGTAACTATTCCTCCAGTGCCTTTCCTAATTTTTACACCATTTCCTAAAATAACTGGGTCTAGTATGACCCTGTCTTTCCTTGAGAACATTGTTCCAGGTAAATAGGCAAGGGCGTGGTCATACCCGGAACTGGCCAAAACGTTTTGGACTTCCACGTCTCCATTCGAAAAGATTAGGTCCAAAATGTAGCCCAACTGATGGTTGGGAGAGCTTGTAAATTGATTAGGTGACTTGAGCATCTGTGGCATTATCAATATGTAGGTGGAAGTCACCCAGGAGAGAAAAATTTAAATACTGAACTATTGCATTATCCAAAGTGATAGAAAATCTCATGGGTAGCCTGGGGGCCCGTACACCATAACTCCAGTTACTGAAGATTTCACCAAGGCAGAAATACAGAACCCTAAGTTCTCCACCCCTTTAAGTTTGGGAAGTGTAAAAGTAGTATATTGAAAACATTCGTACATACAATGGCTAAACTGTCACCTCTACTGCCCATTCTGCCCGCATGGACATTAGAATCATTGTCTGGCAGAGCTAAAGCAATATCAGGAGCTAAAGCATCTTTTTGAGTAACAATTTGACATTCAGGTAGGTTACACAAATAGGACAATATCCTGCTCCCCATCCACATTGCCAGTTTACAGTCTCAACCTGCTATTGTGGAAGAACTAATACCTATTGAAAACATTTATAAGGAAGGGGAAGGTGGTTAATTTCTAAAAAAAAAAATGCATTTTATTTGTGCTGCAGTGCACAGCACACATCCACTGTTTGGGCTGTTTCTGAGTTGTCTAGATACAGGGATATGCATAGGTATGCTTCCAGTACAAATTCCATTATAGACAGCTCACACTTGCCTATTCACCATGTTGCAAGGCTGTGCATTGCGAAAGACAGCCTCATTATACACCAACGCAGGTGATGACAGCTACGGCATGGCAATCTTAGTTTTGGTCTTAATTTTACCCTTTCCCTTACAAAAATCAACACATTTATATTTGCGTCACTGTGTTGTGTACCTTTGTGTGGCCCAAATGTTTGGGAGTGGTATCAAACAACAAGGACAGCCCATTATGCAAACAGACACCTGGGTAGCCATACAAATATCCAACAATGGTTCACTAATATCTCATTTAGCATACCAATATCAAACTCACAAGCAAAAGACAATTTACTCCACACAATCAATGTAGTTTAAGAAAATGTACCATATTAACTGCTTTTATAAATTATACAGTAGTCAATACTAAACCTGACTAACACAGGCCACACATTAGTCATGTGAAAAAAATAACAAAGTGCTCAGTGTCCTACATGATCACACATAGATAAAACATGTGAGTGTGGGTATACAAGAACAAACAAAAATAATATTGAAGATCACACACCATACGTCAATAACAATCATTTTGCTACAACTCTCAATCAATCAGCCTAAATACAGTCTGCTTGTTTTACTGTTGACAATGTGTTGACCTTAGTAACAATTGTTCAGGTCATCATCAGGCACTAAATGTATTGAGAATCAGTCTCAGTGTGGATAAGACACAGTCACAAATACTGAGAATAGAATATTTCTACCAATCAAGGCGGCTAGTAAGTACCATTGAGTGAACCTTACAGCTGGGGACATCAGTGTGCAGATTAAAGCAGCATGAACGTTCCATGACTGAGCTAAAAGACTGTCAGACCTGTCATCCTTAGGGTGGTCTACCCCCAAACTTTTGCCTGCTTACCTCCTTTATTTGTTGATTCTTTGTGTTGGCCTAAGGACTCTGAGCCCTTTACCACTGCTGACTTGTGCTAAAGTGCACGTGCAACTCTCTTAAACATGGTAACATTGGTATAGACACAATTGGCAAATTTAATTTGCTTATAAGTCCCTTGTAGAGTGGTAGGTCATATACCCACGGCCTGTAAATTAAATTATGTTATTTGACCTTCAGTACTGTTTGTGCCACCCACACAAGTAGCCTTTCAATCCTGTCTAAGGCCTGCCACTGCAGGGCCTGTGTGTGCAGATTACTGCCACTTAGACTTGTCATTTAAAACACTTTCCCAAGCCTTAAACTCCCCTTTTATTACACTTAAATCATCCACAAGGTAGGCCATAGGTAGCCAGTAGGGCAGGGTGCTGAGTAAGTAAAAGGTAGGACAAGTACTTTTAATTTGTGCATGTCCTGGTAGTGACAAATACCCAAATTGTTTTTCTCTACTGTAAGACCTACTCGTCTCATTGGTTACCATTGAGAATTCCTTAATACATTTGTAAGATGTAATTCCTGATTAGAAAGGAGTGGCTTTGTCATGTTTTAAATCTTTGGAATGGTAATGATAAAGCCTCTTTACTGGTACATTTGCATTTAACCTTACTATTTTAGAAATGTGACTTTTAGAAAGTGGACATTTCCCTGCTCTCACTGCTCTGTGTGCTTGCCACCTGACTCCAATACACATCCGGGTTGCAAGACAGCTATACTTTGTACATTCCCTCTAGACAGCCACAAACACAGGAAGGTTAGGTGTGTCGGAGTATTCATCTGCATTCTGATGACCCTTCCTGGGCAGGGAGGGAGGAGCTCACACTTGCACCTGCATAGATAGTGTCCTGTCCCCACACAAAGGGCTGATGACTCGCTACTGATAATCTGAAGCAGGGATGGGAAGTACGGGCTTCTGTGTATTTCAAAGACCCTTTTTTTCAGTCACCCCCACTTCAATTGCTCAACTAGGTATAATTACTGACCCCACCAAAGTTGACACTGCTGGACCTGGGAAGAACTCTGCCAGGAGGAAGAACTGCTGTGCTGCTACAAGGGCTGCCACTCTGCTGGACTGCTGCACTAGAAGAACTGCTTTCATGCTCTGCTGCTCTGCTGCCCTGCTGTCTACTTCCCTCTGCCCTGCTGAAGAAAAGTGCTGGACCCATCTCAACCAGAGTTACTCTAAGGGCTTGCTGGCTCGCCCCCTGTTCCGAAGTCTCAGAGACATCAAAGACTTCCTGCAAACCTGCGGCAGCACTTGGGCTCTGCTTTCTGTGAGTCTCAACTACCAATTGGTGCCAACCCAGTCCTGGGCCCTTGGAAGTGAGTTTTCTAACTGAACCAGCAGAATCAACACATCCGTTTCCATTGTGCTGATCGGAACCAACTTAATCTCTGTGATGTGGATGTATTGCCATTCGAGGATATCGCTTAGATGACTGCGGGACACAACAATGACTGACTGCGTGGCTCGACGATGATGCATCGCCTGCATTCCAAAGGGGTTTGATGACAAAGCTTATCTAACTGCGCAGAGCAGAACCAATTCAACGCCTACATCATAGGGAATGACAACAATGCATTTCCTCCTCTTCCCCGTGCTTTGGGTCTTTTTCGTCGCCGCAGCCCTCTCCAAAGGGACTTTTTCAGCAGGCCAAGGGTGGTCCCAGTATCTGACCTGCGCTCCTTTGCAGTCAGCCTGAACGTTTGCATTTGCCCCAGTCAAGCACTACCAGACCCCCCCTGTTGGCACTTTGTGTCTCTATGCACTATATTTTTATTTAATCTTTGAAAATTCACAACACCAGTTCAACTTATTGGATTTTTGTCATTTGGTCTTGATTTATTCATAAAAGTATTGTGTATTTTCCCAAACCTTTGTTGAGTCTTTTTGTTGTGTTTTTTCATTGTGTTACTGTGTGTGTGCGTGTGTGGCACCAATGCTTTCTGCATTGCTTCTTTAGATAAGCCTGACTGCTCTTTGTCAAGCTACCAGTGGGTGAGCCCAGGTTATCTTTTAGTGTGTATCTGACTTATCCTGACTAGAGTGGTGGTCCCTACTTGGACAGGGTACATACTTCTGCCAAATAGAGACCCCATTTGTTACAAAGACCTATATTATGAAATCAAAAGTGTGCTGAATTAACTGTAGTGTGTAACTGGTTCAATAAACAGCTACATTAATCATTCTACCTGAGGTTCAGATCCTTCATGAGCTAAAGGACAACAATTATTTTAAAAACTGGCACTATATACACTCTGGCCCATAAGAATCTTTATAGTAGGCTGTTCTTACAATCTACCAAAAAAAGCTAACATTTCTAAATTCATTCAAAGGGTGCCATGCCTCAGATAATAAATAAGAAAATTTCCATTCACAACGGAAAACCTGGTAACATAAATTAGATACTAAGACACAACAAGCTTTATGGCACATCTGAGTTTTGGAGTGGGTGCTTGGCTTGTCTTTGCATTTGTAACAGCTGTGTTGCACACGTGGGTAAGAGTGAACTTCTAGCTATTCTTTCAATGTACACAATACTTTTACGGTGAATGAAGACTACTGAATCTGTTCTAAGACTATTTCTGTTTGTCAACATGTGTAGTCTCTCATAATTAAGAGAAATAGATGTAGTTTGTGCTTACACCATACATATATCATTCTGGCATATTTTGTTTGACATGATTACATTTTAGAAGAGGCCACAATCCTAAGTGTAGTACCTGTGCCCTTAAATATCAAACACAACTTTTGCATTGTTGTGACTACTTAGTATCCTCTAGTTTTCTGTGTCAAAGCTTCTGTCTCTGGATTCATATTCCATTAGTGAATATGCTGTAAAAATGCCCCCATCTCCGTAGCCTGCAGACCAATTCATTTTAACACTTAGTGCTAACGCAAGTGCTCGGCAGGGCTGTACTTTGACATTTTGTATCCATTCACACTAATGTAACATTAGTGCAAATGTCATGCAATAAGTAAAAGTGCCAATCTGTGGGGCCTTGTGGCACATGCACATTAAACTTGTAAGAAATAATCTAGTGAATCAAGTGAGTGTCCCAGGAGATTATATGGAAATGCCTCAAGGTGAGCGCGACTACACATAGCAGAGCTTTGATGAATCTAGTTGCCAATTGTCCAGGTTTCTTAATTAGTGTCTTCTTAATCAAGACTGCTACTTCCTGCTATCTGTAAATTACCTTTTATTGTGCCAAAGCCACTGCTGATTATAGCTAATGTGGTCTTATCTGAAGTATGGAAAATAATGTGGCTTTCCTCTGGAAAGTATTCATTATTAAAACAAATGTTTACTGATTTTTGATCTGATAATGCAAACGAGGAGTACACAGGAAAGAGCATTTTCTGTCAGCATTGTAGGAACTGGCCATAGAACAACTGCATTGGTACATCTGGGCACTGTGATGAATGAGAACAGCAGGGGCAATTAGAAGATCAATACGAAGACAAGAAGCAGTTGATCAACTGTGACATTGCTGGTACATCTCACAAAAGAGCAAGGCGTAGGTGTCTGAGCTGTTGGACAACCACAGCGGCGAAGCACCGTGAACAGACAAGGAAGAGTGTCAGCTGTCTTGTAGACCAGCCAGGACAGGAAGACAGGAAAAATTATTTCATGGTTCCATGGACTCGAGAAAAGGAAAATCAAAGGCAATGGTTGTAAAGAATACGCGTGTTATTTACAGGCAACAGATCAAACTTGATGCTGAATATCTTATATTCTAATTGTCTTCCCCCACTTATGCATTTCTTTTTATTCTCAATGTAAAACAAAAGAATGGTGCAACTGCTTACCTTTCCTCTAGGATTCAACAGTTGCAGCTGATACAGTCCTTAGTGTGTTTCCTATGTAAGGTACACAAATCTTACTGTCACACAATCTGACATATTTAAGAAGAGTTTCTAATATCAAGAACGTACTGCTTACATTTCAAATGATATGATTGAATTTTGAAGGAAATATTAGAATACAGTCAATGTGAGGTAAAAATGTCATGTTTTCCATGTGAGGCTCTATGTGTAAGAGTGCATGAGAGACTACTGTTGTGATGTGAGTAGTGACTCTTCTCCCTCACTGCCCACAAGTACTCTAAAGAGTTAAACAGGTTTCAGTGAACATAACTTTGGCTCACCTTTGGTAGCTTAGCCTGGGACAATCCACAGTTAACTGTGTTTAAGGGAGGTGGAAACAAGTAATGACACACCATTTTTGTCAAAACATAAAGACCATAAGATTGATGTCATGTAGCATAAAAAAGAAAGTTATAGTATACATGAAATGAAAATAGGAAAATAGGTAACAGGTTAGCAAAATTGGATCACTGACAGAATATTGGAAACTTATATACTGAGGGGACACCCAGCTTTGTCAAAAATATCAAGGACCAACATATAGAGAAGTTAAGTGCAAATTGGTAAGTATAAATGTACTATTCTTGACTCCACATCTACATACATATATATATTGTCAAGGTACATATATGTGGGGTTATATGTAGTAAATCTTTGCTTACCTATAGAAACTTACCTTCACGATATTTTTGTCCTCGATATTTTTGACAACATATTTTGTCACAATATTTCTGTTTCCGCGTCTAAATAGTAACAAAATTTGTGACAGAAAACAAAAATAATCTCTATATAAATAGCATGGTAAAGAATATGATGTTACTCAAGTAACAAATCCACAAAGGGTACTGTATCCTAAGTGTCCAATAGAGAGAAGAAGTGCACCAATGATATTTATCAGCACAAAGGATTCACATTGGCTAGTCGCAGTAGGAGAAACGTTTGTTATCTTAGCGTTGCCACCTGTATCTGAATGAGCGGTTCTCAGATATTTAGATGCAAAGATTGGCAAGCCATCAGTATCAGGAGTTTTTGCCTGCCCATCGGGGACCCAGTCATTTTAGGTTAGGCTGTTGGGGAAATTAATTTTATAGGAACTATGTCTATTGTGTCCTCTCCCCCACAGAAATGGTACCAGTCAAATCGGCATTCCCAGTACTTTGAGTTAACGGATAGTACTTCCCGTGTTATTAGTTTCATCAGGGTATTCAGGACATTCTCCAAGCTAAGAGCTTCCAAAACCAAAAGATGCTCAGCAGGCAAAACACTCTTTGCGAAGGAGGTAAGCTTAAATGCCCGATAACCTCTTTACAACCCATCCTGTAACAATTCTGGAATCCAGTCCTAGGTTACAGATATCAAATTGAGTGGGAGGATTACTTCTTTCAATGTTTCTCTTGCTGGAAGAAAGAAGACTTCTTTTAAGAGGGATGGAGACATAATTCCCCTTCCAAACTAGCACTAGAGGGTAAGAAAGTGTGTGTGGGGGGTGTAAACATCCTCTCTAATGTACCATTGGAGAGTAATCTGTCAAATCTAATACGAATCCCCACAGTAAATCCTTGGACATCCACTTCAATATCAGTTCTTCTCAAGGCTAGGACTAGTAAAGACTTCATTTCCTAAAGTCCTGTAATCTTTACAAATTCAACATGAAAACATTTTCAGCAACTGAGAAGCCCTTTTTCAATCCCAGTCCCAACCCTCTGCTATGTAGATAAACATTTAGGCCCAGATTTACTATCATTTTGTGATGTAGTTGCACTATTCTTTTGGTGCAGACACAACACAAAATGTTAGTTGATATTAACTAAGCTAAGCAAGAGCCAACTTATGTTGCCTTGTGTGGCTTGGTAAAGAAAATGTAACATAACACAGTCACTTGTGCTGTGGTGCGTTACACTTTATCTGGAAGGCATTCCATGGGGGGAGAATGGGCATTCCCATGCATCCCCCCTTAGAATTTTGTGCATTTCCAGATTTATTAAAGCTATTAAACCTGTTTATGTGTCAAAATGCTACACCTTCCCCAGTGAGGCCCCACGAGGAGAAATTTGTATATTTCTCCTCGTTAGTTCCTCTTTCTATCTGTTATGCATTCTACATCACATATAGAAGGAATAAATTGCCTTACAAGATTGTTTTTGTGCAGGAAGGTATCCCTTCATGCCAAAAAACAATCCTGCCCATATTGCAGGCACCCTTGAACCATAATGCGAGGTTGCCTGTGTTGGCGCTAGGAAGCTACACGCTCCTCAGTGTCTTAATATATATGGTGTTGTTATATGGTGTTGTTCAACTCTCCCATTTTTACACAATGCAGCAACTTTGCTTGATGCCCAGCCCTTTATGAGTTTTTGATAAGTATGGCCCTTACTGAAATTTCTAGACCATCTTAACTTCCACTCTAGGCAGCCAACAAAGTGTATGGTGCTGCTTTAAGGGGTATTATTTCCCTTGGTAGCTGGGTAACTCTATGTCCCTAGTGGGCATATGTTCTGGTCAACATGTTTTGTGCTTTAGTGGTCTCAGGGGGAGATCCAGGGCTTTTCGTTAGGACCGAGTAAGAAAGTTGTATCTACAGTGGCCTGAACATTTCGGTGCCCCCGTATAAACAAAGGGAGTAGAACTTCCTCTCGCTGTCTCCACCAGCAGAGACAGCGAGAGGCACACAGGTGACACAGCCCAGATTCACCGATAGAACTCTCTCAAGTGACCCTCACTGATCTTATGGGATATTACCCTACCTACTAAGGGAAGTTCTACTCCCTTCGTTTATCCGGGGGCACCAAAACTTTCGGGCTTGCAGAGGGTTTTACGCCCTCAGCCAGCAACCCAATTTCTTACAGCTCCCCTGCCACAAAAGAAAAAACTACAAATTGACAGGTAGAGCTATAGGTAGATGAGATTTAGCTAGGATCCTGCGTATAATCATACATGGATGAAATGTTTCTAGAAACTGAAACAGCAATGCCAGTGCACAAACTGGTGTATCCTATTGCATTAGCAATATATACAGGTGCAAGATAATAGACTAGGTCATATTAACATATTGCTTTATTAATGCACTGAATTCGGATAGATTCCTCAATGTTAGTAAGACAAGTGGTGCCAGGCAGCAGAGGTCTAGTTAGCCAAAAGCTTACGTTTTTTTCAGATCCAGTCTCCACAGCACAGGCGAGTCATTTAGTTGTAGAACTACATCATGACAGTCCAAGGTTATCTTGACTCATAATTCTACGAGAATTATCAACACATGATCACGGCCTCACTCGGAGTAGCTTCCAGGATGACGGGCATTTTCTTACATCAGTACCGCGAGCAAACAGAGACCTTACCTGTAGTGCGAGCCCGGGAGCCGTGAGGGGAACGGCCGGGTGCTCCTTGACGAACTACATTACCCAGCAGCCCCGGGGAACCAACGCGCACCCGTGACGCATAAGCCTGCGCCAGGAGGCGCTAGAAATTGCCTGATAGTTTGCGGCTGTGCGGGACCGTGAGCAAACAGAGACTTTAACTGTAGTGCGAGCCCGGGAGCCGTGAGGGGAACGGCCGGGTGCTCCTTGACGAACTACATTACCCAGCAGCCCCGGGGAACTAACGCGCACCCGTGACGCATAAGCCTGCGCTAGGAGGCGCTAGAAATTTGCCTGATAGTTTGCGGCTGTGCGGGACCACGAGCAAACAGAGACCTTACCGGTAGTGCGAGCCCGGGAGCCGTGAGGGGAACGGCCGGGTGCTCCTTGATGAACTACATTACCCAGCAGCCCCGGGGAACCAACGCGCACCCGTGACGCATAAGCCTGCGCCAGGAGGAGCTAGAAATTGCCTGATAGTTTGCGGCTGTGCGGGACCGCGAGCAAACAGAGACCTTACCTGTAGTGCGAGCCCGGGAGCCGTGAGGGGAACGGCCGGGTGCTCCTTGACGAACTACATTACCCAGCAGCCCCGGGGAACCAACGCGCACCCGTGACGCATAAGCCTGCGCCAGGAGGCACTAGAAATTGCCTGATAGTTTGCGGCTGTGCGGGACCGCGAGCAAACAGAGACCTTACCTGTAGTGCGAGCCCGGGAGCCGTAAGGGGAACGGCCGGGTGCTCCTTGACAAACTACATTACCCAGCAGCCCCGGGGAACCAACGCGCACCTGTGACGCATAAGCCTGCACCAGGAGGCGCTAGAAATTGCCTGATAGTATACCGCCGCGCGGCAAGCGCGCGGGCGGCGCCCGGGCCAAGCCCGGGCCAAGTGCGGGCTGTCTGTGGCCGTCGGAGGCAGGGCTGGGCCCCCCCTCTAACAATTGCCACCCCATCTGGAACCGAAATACGCCTATATCAAGTGAAGGTACAGTACATAAATAGACCTGTGTACACCTCGAACTACGAGGGAACAGAGACATAGCTTACCATCCATGGTTCTCTTCCATTATTTGGAACTTGTTATTTTTACTCAGACATTTTCTTTGCTGCTCCCATTGCTGCTACTTTTTGAACTATTTTTGTATGCTTGATATAGTGGGATTTTAAACATTTGTGTGATATCATTGTATCATAGTACTGTATCTCTTTCTAGCACGTGTCACTTTATTTTAGGTCTATTTATTCTGCCTTTGCACTTTACAATTAATAGGTTGCCTAATGTTTAATACCCCAAGTTCACGCCCAATGAGTACATAGTGGTAGCTATTTGTATTGTGTAATACGTGTCGTTTTAGGCATTTGCACAGTTTTCCCCGTAGTAAGATTATGGCAAGGAGGAAAACTGTGAAGCCCCCTATTGATCGATCATGTACCACGATCGGTTCGTTTTTGGTTAAAGCAGTTAACGTCCTTTCAGAAGAAATTAATCGAACCGAGAGGTGTCTTTCTATGGGTTCAAGCCTTATGGGGGCTGACCAGGGAAATGAGGCCAGTGCTTTCCCCGGCCCCCCTGGTGAGATTGAGATCAATATATCGACTAATAACTCATTGGTTATTGGGGAGTTGGTCCCGGACACCATTGGTACGGGAGGAAATAGTGGGGATTGTACTCGAATATCACTGACCCCTAATTTGATTCCCCCTGAGAGCCCCCTGCCATTGAAAAAAACTAGGGGATGTAGAAAGAACATTTTAGAACGGGGGAACTCCAATCCTAACCCCAAGCCAAAAAAGGCAATTAAGAGTACTCGTGTTGCGAAACCAGGTTTGCCAGTCGATCAGCCGAATAGAACAGATCTTATATCCCAACATTTAACATTGGCTACTAAATCTGATAAAATGATAGAGCTACTAAGGCTATTATATGATAAATTAGATACTCTGGCCAGAGAAATCCATAAAATTATTGGAGCGCTGGATAAAGTTAACGATAAACTTATAAAGGAGTCAAGTAGAACCCAACAGAAAGATGTTACTATAGGCCCAACTAATTTGATTACTATTCAAGATAGGGAACCTATTGATAATTCGAAGGAGCGGAATATTGCCTCAGAAGTGAAGAAAAGGGGAAATGAAAGAATTTTAGTATCAGGTAATTCAGTTAATAACTATGGATTTAAACCACCTCAGAAGGAAAGAACAGTGACTAAGCCAGATAAACTTATTACACCCAATTCTGCTAAACCAGATGGTTTAAGAGTGTCAGCCCATGAGGACAGGAAGATGACCTCGGTTACAAACCTGCCTCCTGAATGCAGTGCATATGTCGCAATTCTGGCCAACGTACCTAAACACAAATTTGGTCAGGTAGAAGATCACGAGTCTCTCATAAATAAAGTAGTGTTTTGGTTAGCTAATAATTGTAATCACCCAATGGAAGGGATAAACCAGATCCTGACAACACGTAGAGTAGGTTGGATCGGACCTTTAAAAAAATGTTTTGCCGGTGATTGCATAATTATTAATTTTAGGTCCCCGAGGTGGGCGTTTAATACACTCAAAAACGCGCCATTACCCTCATCTCGGGAATTTAACACTACTCTTCTCCCCTTAGGGTACTTTTATAGACATTTAATGGGAACACTCGAAAACGGAAGTGCAGGTCGACCTAGAAATGGACCTCCTTCAATCCCTTTTTTGTATTCCCCCGTATCCAATTTTGCTGTCCCAGTAACTAATAAATATCAGGTGTTAGGTAATTTGGACAGCAATGATTGACGTGAGGGACCGTTATGGATTAGCCAGGTAATAAGGGAAAGACATGTATCCAAAAGTCCCAAAACAGGGAATTTAAATGTTAAGAATACAACTAGAAAGGCCGATCTATGCATGTTGGAGCAGGGTGTGGTTTTAATTAAAAATGCAATATGTCCATCCATTGCCTCTAGTGAACTAGAATGTATCTTACCAGAAGTAATTATCACTAGAAAAGAGGTGGGACACGGAGAACCTCTTCAGCAACTTGATGTAACGAATACGGTCATAGGGTATCAGGTTACTACTTGGAATATTGCTGGTTTTAATAGCAAAAAAGGTACTCCATCATGGTTAGATTTCATATCGGCTCAACACGATATTATTTGTCTACAGGAGACGTGGTGTACTGATCCAATTTATATAGAGGGCTTCACCTCCCATTGGCTTCCGGCTCAGGCTTCGCCCTCCGGTAGAGCCAAGGGAGGTCTTTTGATTCTGATCTCCATCAGTTTAAACAAATGTAAAATTAAAAGTTGTACTAATGTGGGTATTTATGCTCAGATTATGTGGCTGGTTTCCCCTGTAGGTAAAGATGTCATTTTGATTAATTTTTACAACAATGTGTTTAGCTCCTCACGTGGCCTAATTATTAACGATTTGGAAAGAGAACTTTAGAAGCTGACCAGTACTATTAGGAAGTCAATTGTTATCCTTTGGGTGGGTGATTTTAATGTTCAAATATGTCCATTATCTTTAACCAAAGTTTGTGGCCCTAGGAGGGGGGAATCTGATGATGATTGTCATATGCATTTTCCCCACTGCGAATATGGTACGGCCCTAAATGGTGCTATGGCTAAATGGGACTTAGAACTGTTACATTGCGCTACTGACAAACAAAATATGAAATGCCCCACATTCACAGGTAGAAATGCAATGTCTAATATTGATCACATCATCATTTCCTGTAATAGTGCACATTTATTTTCCCCACCCTGGATAATCGATCAACCTACTAGTGATCATAACAGCATTTCTGTGTATTTACTATGTTGGGGACCAAAACATATTTTCAGCGCACCCCAAAGCTCATGCATTGTCCCCACTAGACCAAATGGTGTCCGGATAAAATGGGCTGGTGTGGACCCATCTAAAATCTTGCACTATGTTGTTACCCAATGTCAGAATGAAATTGAAGTTTGTCTAGGGGATGAGGTTGATTCTGCATTGATGCTAGAGAATTTCACCAAAATAAATAACACTGTGGAGAATCTTTTGATGAAACCAGTCTGCAAAAATAAAAAACCTAAGGCGGGCTGGTTCGATACCAGATGCACGACGGCCCTGAGTAATCTCAAACAAGCTTTGATATGTAACCCGAGAAATTCAGACATAATCAAGGCCTTGCTTGCAGAATATGCTAGAGCCCTAAAAATTTGAAAAACGGAACTCCAAGAAATATCCTGGAAAGATTTAAGCCTGGCAGCCGACACAAAAAATAGCAAATTGTTCTGGGATACTGTAAATAGCACCTTCTTGAAGGATGACCATATTCCCGAAATTAACTCCTATATCAACTGTAACGCTTGGGTAACCCATTTTTCTAATATTTTTAACCCTATTAATACAGTTGTATTACCCATCCAATCCAACCAGTATTCCGATGAATGGCCAATTATTCCCTTATCAATTAGCATAGAAGAAGTTACCGATGGTATAATAAGCAGTAAGGGGTGTAAGGCACCAGGACCCGATGGGGTTCCCATAGAATTTTATAAGAATGAAATTGCTCTATGGTCCCCTTTTTTAACAAGAGTTTTTAATGCCGCCGTTGAGACCCAATTCCCTTTGTCATGGGGTCAATCCATCATAGTACCCATACATAAGAAAGGAGTTAAAACCGATGTTTGTAATTACCGCCCAATATCTCTACTTGACTCGTCTATTAAGATCATGAGTAGGGTCATGTTATCGAGAATAGAAGCTTGGGTCCAAGAGAAGGTAGTTCTTACTCCAGTACAATATGGATTTAGAAAGGGAGTTGGCACACTAGAGCAGTGTGTCAATTTGGACCTCTTGATTGGAAAGTATACCCTAGCTAGGGAAGGAAATTTATATTTATGTTTTGCTGACCTTAGCAGCGCCTTTGATTTGGTAGACCATTCAATTTTATGGCCATTATTGCTAGATATGGGTGCCCCTAAGGAGATAATCTATTTCCTAGCAAGATTATATGGAAATCTGTCAAGCAAGGTGCGGTATGGTCTTTTAGGCGAATCTACTCCCTCTTTTAAAGGTAAAAGAGGCATCCGACAGGGCCGCGTCTTGGCTACATTGCTTTTTTCTTTGTTTATTACCGAAGCAGACGCAGCCCTGAAATTGTTCGAGTCGGAAGCCCCAAGGGTTGATGGTATGCCCTTCCCAATTCTTTAATATGCGGACGACGCGGTTTTACTCTCCCGTACTCCCATTGGTTTACAACGTCTTCTGGATAATTTTACTGCTTTTATTGCTAAAAGGAAACTTTTAATTAGCAAATCGAAAACTTTTGTAATGGCTTGTGGCAGGAACCCTATAACATCCAGCACTTATCACATCGAAGGCTCCAAGGTTCAGACAGTTAAGACATTCAGTTATTTAGGCATCATGTTCGCAGGAAATAGGTCATGGGTCCAGGAACAGGATAACGCCTGTTCTAAGATGTTGAGAAACATTAATGGTATTTTTAGATTTGCTGCCAAACTAGGCAACCAATGCATCAGAGACATGTTGACAATTTACGAGATACGATGTGTTACTGCAGCACTTTACGGGGCAGGTGTTTGGGGCCACTGTCAAGGTAATAAATTACAACAAATTGAAAATTCATTTTTAAAACGCCTACTGTGTGCCCCTTTATCTGCCTCTACTGAATTGATCCATAGGGAGGTGGGCATTAAATATATTTCAGACTTGGCTCCAATACGCCCTCTCCTATTATGGAAATCTATATGGTCAAAGGAGGAGACATTGTTTACGCAATCTATAATACGGGACTGCCTTAATTTGGAAAACTGTTTAAAAATACCCTGGCTTAGTTATAATATCCATTGGTTTAAGTTTTTATTCAACTGAGATATCCGATTGGATCCAGAGTGTTCAGTTTCTGTTGCTAGAACTGAGATAAAAACAGTTATGCTGGCTAACAAAATAGAGGCTAGATCCCATGCTATCAAGACTCAACCAACTCTCGTTTTTTATCTGCAAATGGATCTCAAACAGGGTTTTCAAAGTTACTTGTCAGTCGTGACCAGAGCATCACATCGTTTCGTGTTGACACGTTTAAGACTGGGTACTATACATCATCTCGTCAACTTCCCAGTCACGAAACAGAGTTCTACCCACCCATGCCCATGTGACGGAGTCTCCCACCAAAGCTGTTGCCACATGCTACTTTTTTGCACTTTTTATACTCATCTTAGAAAATTTTATCTAAAACCTTTCTTTTTATATTATAACACCAGATCTATTACAAATGCCATGGAGTTGCTTTTTAGACTGGATGATCCACAATTGTGTTTTTATTTAGCCACATTTCTTATGAAAGCTATTAGTAATAGGAAATCTTTGATCATTGATAATTGACTGTATGTTTCTTTTCGGTATATTATGCATTTGCACTTTGAATCAGGACTGTTCATGTCCAAGTAAAATGTTAGGGGCTTTTTGTGACTTATGCATTTGCACTTCTGTACTTGACTCGTCATGTTTATGAACTTTGATACTTTTATATTTTCAATCCCACTGTTTTTACATTCCATTTTGTTTTTAATTAGACTGTTTTATGAATGTATTGCTTATATGGTTGATTTATTTGACCGAATAAAAGCTTTTCAAATTAATTGAAACCATGACTTAAGCATGGAATGGACTCCACTCCATATCAGAGCTTCATCCTCTCTTCTTTAATTTCACAAGAAGTTGAAGACCTGGCATTTCAATAAACCAACCTACCATTGGCAGCACTAGGCATTCACACCTGCTCAGCACTAAGATACCCTCACAGGTGATAGTCCCTTTTACAAATACACATAACATAACATGCACCCTTGTACAATCAATAGCAATCATGTAAGACCTTCCTCGGGGTCATTTCAGATGCATGTTTATTTTATTGTTATATAAACAATGTCCCACAGAGCTGTGTTCTTTACTTCTACTTTGTATATCCTTTTCACTGGTCTACATTACTTCTTCCTCTGTCTTTGTTATGTTTGCAGTATATGCACTTTGATAATTGCTGCCTATGTCTTTTGAAGTTTGCTTTGTCTCACCAACTGAACCTTTTTTCCTTGAGTTATTCAAGGTCCACAAATGCACTTCTGAAGATCATGTGATGCTTTTGTCTTAGAAGAGCAGAAAGGATCCCAATTAGTTTCTATTTCTTTGAAATAATTAGTAACATCTTTTACTTTTGTTTAGAGTTCACAATCTCATTAATATGCCCTTCGGAGACATTGACAGCAGTTGTGGGAGCCATATGCACAATATTATGCTGGCATTGCCCATCATTTCATGAATATGAGTGAGGCTTCTTTAATGATTTTGGGAAACATTTTTTATAATCAATAACTGATGTGCCACTGGGGACAATATTAAAAAAAACAGGTCTACCAATTTCAATCATTGGAAAATATCAGCTTTCTTCATATATAGCCATAACATGTGTTTGCTGTTATTCTCATAGTTAAACATGGTGTTAATACTTTTTATTGTATCTTATATTCTGTTTTTGTCTGAAATCAATAGGCCAGAGCCAGTACTGTGGACCAAAGATGGTGGGGAGCTTCCAGATCCAGAAAGAATGACAGTCAGTGGTAGAGAGTTAACAATCAGTTTTCTAAACAAAACTGACAATGGAACATACCGCTGTGAAGCAGCAAATATGATAGGCCGAAGCAATGCAGAATATGTCCTTGTTGTGCATGGTGAGTACAAAAAGACAATACCTCTCAAATATTTAAAAGTTGTAAAATTGTTTGGCTCCTAGTTATACTAAAAGAAGGAGACAATGAGGCAAAAAAATTAAAGTAGAGCCCTCAAATATTTGTACCAAAGTTTGCAAATGTTTAAGTGACCAAGGTTGTGTATCTAAATCATAGGAGAAACATGGTAGGGATTGATTATGCCATAAAGGTGTGCATTGACTGTATCTGGAATTGTGCAGCTTACATATAATTGGGATCATATTTGTAAATACACTGAAAGTGCTCATGCAGATTACTTAATCTGTGATATCTTCTTACAGACATTGAATCTGTAGATTGATTTTAGGTGCAAATCCAATATTGTTTAGATCATGCCAAAGAAATGGGCCTGAGAATCTTTCAAATCTCTTTCCGGCATACAACAGGTGCTGAATTCAAAAGGCAGTCTTCAGCCTTGTTGAATCTTTACTATGATCAGTGGTAAAGCGAAGACCCCACATAAAAAAACAAGGTTTAATAGTTAGCTAATTGCAGCAGTAATTGTTTAAATGTTATTGGATCATCTGTTAGCGGCATCGACACCACATTCTGTTATTGAAATTAAGCTCTACAAATCTGAGCAAAAGTCAGAGACCCTGGGGGGTTACTTTAGAGCTTTCCAATTGCCAAGTGTTTTTTTCAACTAGTAAGGCAAATTCTAGTGTTTACGCTTTTTGGTAGGTGAATGCTAGGACTTTGAAGCCCAATTGACTGAATTTCACAGTTGTTTTGCACAGATAGATGTGTCTCTTGAAGACAAAGAATCACAGGTGTTAATTAAGTAAGTTCTTCCCCTACTGTTTAAAGTTTGGCATAGAACCTATGCTCATTGACATTCCATGTCATAAGCCTTAGGCCATTTGATGACTATTGTCTAGTCTGTCGAGCCTGTGCTATTGTCTAATCTTACTATGATTGCTTTAATGCTAATGCATCCTCATTTCTGTGTACCTTTGCTTTTTTTTGTTATAACTGTCACCACACTTTTATTGCAACACTTTATGCCACTTCTGTTGTATAATAAAACTACATTTTGGGGTGCTTGGAGGTTTGGGAACATACTTAATTTCATTTTACATAAATAAACAAAATATTGGCAAAGTGACACAGTTATGTGAAATGCAAATCTGTCCTTATGTGTTATATTTTAGAACGAAATGCATCCCTGCATCAATTTTTCATGCAAGTGCGCATTTCATGCTAAGAAATGTGCAAAAAACTAAGAGCACAATAAACAACAGCAGTTCACATTGTGATTGTCTTGTGTGTTCGTGTAATGACACTTTAATTGTAATCTTTTACTGTGAATGGCGATTAATTGTGCAAAGTGGCATAATGGTATAATTTCAGGAATTTCGTGTGACAAGAATAACACGAAATTCTTTGAAGTTACGCCAATCACCCCAGGTCTAATTTCCATTGACAGTTGAAAGGGCCTGTGAAAGAGTTTCTGGTGTTATTGTTCTAGATTCCAATGTAGTCTATTCTGTTTCTGGTTCCTGGTTCTCTGCTGTTACTCTTTTCTGTAAGTGTTTTAGGTCTTTTACACACTCATATATGCTTCATGGATAGTCTTCCACATCTTAGAGCATGTCAAAAGTTTGCTTTGGATTTAAATTCCGAAATACATACCGTGGGTGGAAAATAACAGTTGGGAAAATAATATATGATTACGAATTAGTGGTTCTACCTTGCAAAGGATTTGGGTGCTCTTTTCAAAAGGCACCAGGTGCAGGAAATACTTCAAATGTTCACTGTTCAGACAAATCAGTGTTCAATAATGGTAAAGGATGCCCTAATTCTTGCTAATTCTTGTAGCTTGATGATTGCATCTCTTTGTTGAACTCTTGAAGATGAAAGAATCAGTGGGGAGTTACTGTCAGCAGTTTTCTTCTACTCAGGTAGCATAGTGAAGTTGCACTCACAACTTTGGAAGGTACGGTTAGTCAACTAATTTTAAGGGCTTGGACATCAAAAAAATTCTCAACCTTTTCTTCCAGCATGGAGAAAGTACTATGATGCTTGATATGCCATGACTTGATGCATAACTACATACATCATAATATGAATACTGAACAGGCTTCGGTAGTCACAAATACATGACCCTGTTTTTGTTTTCATTTGCTGGGGGTTTGATTGAGATCTGCAGATTGTGGTGGTACTACTTCAAGATCCTGAAGGCAGCAGTTAGATTTTGGTATATGCTCATACATTGATAGGCAGGAGTAGTCCTCTATCACTTTTAAGTGAGATTCTTGCTCTGCTCCTGCATTCAGGTCATGGTTATTGAATAAGACTGGAGATGAAAACTTTCATTTTTTCCCAACAGTAAGCATGTCCAAGCAGGTCATTGCCATACTAGTGACAGCCCAGCACCCAACCAACAATTACTGCTTGCTCCTGGAGTTCTGGGAAATTCTGCACCTCTTTGAAAAGGCCTCAACATTTCAATTGCAAGTCAAAACATGTCCTTCATAAAGGGCCATTTCCCCATTTATGTTTCTCTATTGGTGTTCAGTCACACCCAGCTGTGGACCTTAAATCCGGGCTTTTGATTTCTTTCTTCTCACTTATACTGGATGATAATGGCCTTTGCTTCTTTATTGTCTTTTTGCAGCCAATTCTTTACCTTTGAGGGCGATCATCCTTTATCCCTGGGCTTGCAATGTGTTATTTTTCAGTCTAGTCTTCCCACTACTGTGAGGGTCTGGGTGTACTATATGATATGGCTGTGAAGCCTTATCGCAGAGCACCCTTGCAAATACCATCCTTGGTCTTGTTTACTTAACCTTAGCTCAACCATGGGTAGGTGTGGCCACAAGCAATAAGTCTTGGCAAAGTAACTTAGGGGTGTATTTATGAGCCCCCTTGCATTGCTCTTGTACCACACAATGTGGTGCAAGAGCGACACAAATGTAAAATAAGATATGGAGCCACACAAGGCGATCTTGAGTGGCTTCCTAAATCTCGAGTAATGTAAGGCAGCGCAAATTGCTGTGTTGCATTACTCTGCGCAAGGAATGCTTTTCCATGGGTGTTGTACCTGTCTTTCCCACACAACATCCATTGATTTTGATGCATTCCCAGATGTACCAGAGCAGGTAAATCTGGGAATGAGCCAGAAAGATATCCCTCCCCAGGAGTGATGTATGGAGGTGTAATATCTTTATTTCTCCTCACAGAAAGAGTAAACAGTCTTCCATTATTTGTATGTGTAGGAAGGTGCCCCTTCCTGCAAAGAAACAATCCTGCCTACAACAAAGCCACCCTTGAACCATGGTGCAAAGGTGCCTGCGTTGGCTCTAGACTGCCAAAACAGTGTCAGTGCAAGGGAAGAGAACAGGAATGTGCATTCCTGTCCTTTCTCTGTGACACAGGGCAGCACAGCAGTGTGACTTGCTGTGCTGCTCTGCGTCACAAAAGTCATAAATTTACCCTGCAGTGTAAAGCATCTAACAGCACCAAACAACAGAATAAGAAAGTCACACACAATAAAGAGACATGATAACAATTTATAAAAATAAAGCGTATTTTTATGAATCTTTAGAGACATTGATCATCAAAATCCACCACAGGGTCCTGGAGATACAGATTTTAGATGCTTTTACCATCTTTAAATGCAACTGCAAACAAGCCTTGGTCAAAAAAATGTTTGTAAAGTTTTCAAAAGTTTGAAAGATTTTGTGCGGGTACTCCGACATGATGTGAGTGACTGAATCCAGCACGGAAAAGGTCTAGAGCGCCAGAGAGGATACATTGGACAGTTACCTGGCCACCAGAGCATTTGTGAAGCAAGTTCCAAACTTTACAGGATGACCGCTATAAACATCAATGGAATGTTCCTGATGCTGAGGATACACACAAAAGATGCTAAAAGGATGCAAGAGTTAGGTTACAGTCAACAGGGATGTCTCTGTGGTGGTCCCTCCATTCCTAGGTGTAGAGGGACGCCTTTGACCACGGAGAGTGGGGTCTCTCGAAATCCTCTACGTTGCAGTAGCCGGTTAGCTGATGCTGCACAACTGGTCACCTTGCACTGCAGTTGAGGCAAAATTCTTCTGTGGGGGTTCGTGTCATTTGAGTACAATGAATCCGGACTTTGATAGCACTCCTGGGTCCAGCAGACACGGGTGCAATCTTTGGCTATCTCAGATTTGTCCTTTTTTGTGCCCAGTGACAAAACATTTGCATTGGCTGCCAACTTGTCAGTTTGGGCTTTGTCAGCTCTTGCGATACTGGAGCTGGTTTCAGGGGACCAGCTTACTGGTCCTAGGGATTACTGCTGTGGCTGAAGGCAGAAAGCAAACTTTTCTCCAAATCAGGAGCCGTAGGCAGAGCCCAAATCTCAGTAGGCCAAAAGTGCAGCAGGTGCAGTTCTCTCGACGGAGCCACCTCTCTTTGTGTGGGTTAAGTCTATGGCAATACTTCTTCAGTCCCCTCTTCAAGCCCAGTGTGCTTTGAGGGACAGGGTGCCAGGGCCGCCAAATTTATCCCAGGAAAGTGCCCCAAGGGGACCAAACGGTCACTAGTCAATTGGCTACTGAGTCGCCTCCTTCCTGGTGATGTTTCCTAGAATGTTTGGCATCTAGCTATCCCAGAGTACCCCAGTCTTGCCCCTTTCAAAATGACATAACCCTTCTATCATAACCCTAGAGGTGTGGCTACCAGTGGGCTGCATGCCCATGGAAAACCAGTTTGGAGATGGGCCTTCCCTCTATGCCTCTGTCTCCTAATTGTCCACAGGAACAAAAGGCATCCTGCTTAGGAGTGTTGTCGCACTTGGCCTTCAAAGGCATCTTCCCCTTTGGAACTCGCTTTTTGGGTGAATACCCTGAGTGGCCATCCTGGGAGAGGAGGTATCACCTCTGTGTGTGGCAAATGACTTTGTTCCTGGGCCTGGGAGTCATTCACATGTCTTCCTAGGTGGGCAGAAATCTGTCTGTGTCAGAGCCTTTGTAAGGCCACTGAACTAGCTTGAGTGCAGCGTTGCAACTTTGTAAATGTTGCTAACTTTAAGAGTGACTTTAAATAGGGCCTGAACATCAGGTCAGATTTACGGCTACAATTAATTTGATACCTTACTCAACCTTGTTAGGAAGTCTCAGCGGCTAGCCAGGCTGGGATGCCAGCCGTTAACCTTGTGTTAGCCAATGGGTCTGCTAACCGTTCCACAACAAAATGATAACTTGGAAGTGTTTGCTATTAAGACATGTTGAAAATCATATGTCCTTTTTCATAATATATAGTTGCCTGCTATTGGACTCCATAGCCCTTCCTTAGGGGAGACCTACATAGATCCTTAAGGGAAGTGGTGGCTTTTTCATTAGTTGTAACGGCAAAGTTGAACTAGCAGTGTAAACACTGCCCTTTCAGTCTGAAGTGGCAGGCTGGGGTCCATTTTGTACTTGTCACATGCAGGGAGGCAGAAGCAGTGCTCCAGCCCTGGGTGAACACTGTACCTTACATGCCATGGGTACCCTATACTAGTGACTTATACATGATTCAGTACTTGCCAATTGGGTGTATCCAATTTAACATATCTTTTGTGTAGGGTTAGAACACTGACACTGAGGTCTGATTAGCAGGCCTCAGTGCACTCTCAGAGTTGAAAAACCAGCAGCCTCTGTCCTAAAATGTGGGGGTGAACATGCAAAAAGAGGCATTTCCTTATGCATACCATAGTGATTCTGCTTATTTATCCTTTGTATGTTACATTTCCAATATTATAAAGAGCCATTAAACTGGGGGAGCTCCTTGACTTGATATCTACCTCTGTCACTCTCAGCATGCCCTTATCCATGTTTTATTAAAATAACTTCCTCAAGCCAGATTCCTGGATACTTTGACTCTGTTTTTGGGGAAATCTTGGAAACAATGTAATATCAATTGATTAAGCACACCTCAGTGTGCTTAATCAGGTCGTAGCAGCTGTATAGCCGTCAAGTGGTCCAGTGCATTTATGATCTCTGTAGCCAATTTTACAGAAAACACAGGACGCAAATGTGACCTAATATATCTGTTTACTGTTTACACCACAGCCTAAAAATGATATCTGTGTTTTGACTGATTAACCCCTTCTTCTGAATAACTTGTAAAGCACACTTATTACTGTCACCACACTGTTGGTACAACACCTACAGACACTACTGTCTTGTAAACAAACTGCAGTTTTGGAGGCAGGGCGTTTTGGGAACATGCGTAATTCAAGTTTAAACGGGAATGTAAATAAGTCAGAGTATGTAAATCGGTGTTGCCTACAGAATAGCACTCCTGAAAGAGTCGCACGTGATATAGGGATACTTTCAGCATTGCCTATCAGTTAACATTTAAAAATACTACATTGGCAAAGCGATTAAAATGCCTTGTTATCTGAAAATTCAAATGTTTCAAATTCAATTTAAAGGAAGAAGGATCATAAATGTCTCTGGATTGAACCAGTGTCCCAAATGCAGCGTGGCTGTTTTTAGGTCAAACCTGTTAAGCTCTGTATCGTACCTTTTCTGATTCAGCTACTTCCAGTGGCGGCTACTCCGCTAAAATGGAGGAGCGTCACCTCACTGTGACACAGCAGTGACTTAAAACTAGAATACCTCAATGTTATTATCATTTTATGTTTTCCTACTGCAGCAGCTTTGCCGGTGGTCGGGGTGGGGCGGAGAGGGGCTGGGCTGCTCACACAGGAGCAGGGGGAGGAGTGGTTTGCCCACTCCAAGTGCACATGAGTGTTTTGCTGGCTGTCTTGGGTCGGCGAAACATTCATGCACACTTTGCACGTTCTTTACTTAGGCTGCATTTCAGCCTGGGTGGAGAACATGCTCAGGCTCCCACTGCCTATCTGAGCACTGAACCACGGTGCTCAGACCTATCAAAATGCTGCATTGCAGCATTGTGATTGACTTAGGGAGTCTAGGGGCTGTGTGCTTCGTGTTCTGGTCGGACAGACAGCAATGGACGATGGAGTAGAAATGCGACAATCAGGTAAGATTTCATTCTTTCTTCATACACTCTTTCACTTCCCACCACACCCTCGATTGGTGCCGCCACCACAGGCTACTCAAAAGAAAACCGGCAAGTGTCCTAATGGATACCACTTATGAAGCACTGCGCGGCAGGTTTTTATGGCAATGCCACTCCCAGCAGAAGAATTGACTGTCAACAATGGATTTGCAGTTTTCCTGCTGTTTTTCCACGAACGAGAATTAGCAGCACATTTGTATAATTAAATATATCAATACTCGTCATAAGCAGTAGAATCCACTGTATATATGAATATAATCAGAATAATTGTATAATTATGAAAATGAACCATTTTCTAACTTTTTGTTTTATCTTCCCACCACTTCAGCCTTGGCCACCTTTATTCATACACCTGATAAGTCATATAATAGTATGATTTGTGCACATTAAAAAATATCATTTTGTTAATGTACTTGGACATTCTTCACGGTTTACAAAAAAAGATCAAATGAAAGTTCAACTACAATATTTCAAAATCTGAACATTTTACAGAGTAGGATTGTATCCTGTACACGTGAGTACACAGTGTTCATGAGGTATAGCCCTAGCTTAAAGAAATACGGACATGTAACGTGTTATTAGTATTTATGTCTTCTTGTTTCAAATATGGCAGCTTGCTGTGTTTGTTTTGGCAAAAGGGTGGTTTAAGTGCACTGAAAAAAAGAGAACTGGGATCCCCGAGTGACTGAAAATCAAATGTCAACAATATGCTTACACATAATTACGTGAACAAAGAGATCTCTAATTGACCAACAAATGGCTGCAATTAAGTGCAATTGATCACATTTGCAGGTCGCTAAGGCAACTGAAAGGCAATATCAGTTCAATGTTGTGAGTGTAAATGAACATCTACCGAAGCTTTGAGTCGAATGCTGCCAATTTGCTGGTATCAATCAATAGGCATTCTCTTTTTTTTCATTTAATTGCTTGCTCTGACATACCATAATCGTGGATTAATGTTCTCTTGCAGGGAGATGATTGGCAAAATGATTTAACAGGGCGCGTGATAAATGCCGTACCCATTTGCTTTAATATTTGATCAGATTTGGAGCTCATTGAGTGAAAAATTAATTGAAGGACAGACTTTTTTAATGCTTTGGCTGGATTGAAAACGATAAACACATTGACTGAAAATACGAGTAAAAAAGACATAGCTGTAGATTCAATCTCAAGTTTTTCATTTGCTAAAATCAACCTTTACGACTTGCCTTTGCGAACATATTGAGATGCGGCACTTAGCGACTGTGTAATTCGACAGTCATTCAAACTGATTTTTTTTTGTATTACCCCGTGGAGTATTATTAAAGGAAGGCCACTGGGTTGGATAACAGTATTAATATTTATGGGGAAAAGAGACAGATTGGTGTTTAGATTGTGTTCTCTAACAATATTTTGGCTTGCCTTTGACACCATTTGTGCACATTTGTTTAGGTAGCGTTTATAAGTACAGTGATTGATAATTGTCTGCACACTAGTGCCATTGTACATGCTCCCTTCCCATGTCCAGCATTACTTGCCATGGCAGAAACGGGTAAGAAAAATATGTGATTCATCCCAACCTCATTAAGGTGGGCGACCATCATTGTGACTTGGCAGCTACTTGAAGAGAGGCCACCGGCTCACAGGTTTAACTGAAGAAAGGCAGGGGTAATTGTTCCCGGTAGTATCTGCCCTACTTTAATGGATATGGTTTCATGGGATCCAGATGTCCAAATTGGATTACGCCTAACCCATTGAAATAGAAAGTTTGGCTTGGATGAAGGGAAGAGGTGGAATATGAATCTTCCAATCTAGTAGTATTCCATAATGGGTTGGAAAAATCCAAGTTGACCGCTGTTTCGTACTTTTGATTCTATTCAATTTTGTTCATCCGGAATAGTGACACAAACTGAAGACAGCCAAGCCAACACATATTTCATATCTTGTGGTGTGCAGACCTGGGGGTTTTCTCACGGTGTTGCAGTTGATCGGTAAGAATAGTTGAGAATTCACTTTTTATGACTGCAGAGATACGGCTTACTCTGTTTTTGCAGATATACTATGACTGGACCGACCTCAAGATTTAGATACTTTTGTTAAATCGTGGTTGACTATAATCCTATAGCACAGCTCACTCCCTCCATGCTTCTGCTGCCTTTCCTGATCACATAAGTGAAATCTCAACTATTTTTACCAATCACCTGCTACATCTTGAGAAAGCTCTAGGCCCAATGGGTGAAACACATGTTGGCTTTTGATCCTGTTTGCAAGCAACATTAAACAGAATTAAAAGCACCAAACCTGGTCACAGGTTTACACTGGCGGAGAAAGTGAAGGCTCCATTGTTGTGAACATCATTCTTACCACAACACTTATGGACCGATTTTGATGCGGTTAGGAAATCATTCCCACCTAGGTCCTGATTACGATGCGGTTAGGTTAATGGCATTTGATCTTTCCAAATCAGATCGGGAACGAGTCTTCCAGACCGGGTGCCAGATTACAATGCGGTTAGGAACATAGGCTTCCATAGAAGTCAATGGGAGTCCAACCAAATCGTATCTGGAAGCATCTGGATGCATCATAGTCGGTCAGACTCTCCTGATCCGAGTTGGTCGGAAACCATTTACAAACCGATTTGATCGGGAAGATTTCCTAACCACATCAGGATCAGGCCCTAAGTAGAGCATCAGTTCTGAAAGATTGGCGGGGTTGGTGCACTTGTCAGGCACAGGAGTGCCCCTGCTCTGATAACTCTAAATACAAAACTTTTTTGGGGGTTATTAGTATTCAAACTTGGAATGTGTCTGCCACAGTCTCCAAATCAGACTCACAGCAAGCTTGCACAGTGGAAGTGTGAGAAACATGACCCCTTCCCTGCAACACTGAACTATGTCTGGAGAGCACAAACGCCAAGATGCCTGATATTACCTCTGCTCAAAAGAACCCTTCATTCCCTTAAATCAGGATCTGGTTTATTTGGAAACAATGGTTCCCAAGACCTATCTGAGGCTTCATAACTTTCCAGGGCACTAGATATTGTAAGTGTCATCTGACTCCATGGAAATCAGGAAAAGTTTCCATTTCCTACTCGGGTGTCCCATCTATTGCACTTGGTGGAGGTGGCACCTTGTTTGCGTCGTTCACTTTCTTAATCTTAGAGATTTTAACTACTGAGTAAAAGTGCCACCTTACTAGTGCTTGTAGGTGTACTGCAGATTTCCTGACCAGGCCAGTGATCCTAAAATAACTCACACATTGAGAAAGGAACATAGAGTGGGGACCGAAGATAGATAGATTCTGTCAGGACAGCCAATCAAGATAATTGAATTTGTACTGAAGGCCAGCCTGTCTCTGTCAGTCTGCAAATCTCTTATGGTCCGCTTTGACTCTCCAGAGATTTTTTACAACCTTTTGTTGAGTGTTTCTTTTATTATTCATAATACTCTGTACAGTAGGTACTGAAGATGGGGAAAAATCTCTTGGCCAGATATGATGATATCTAAATGAGCAAAAAAGGACTAAAACATAAGGCACTGTAGAGGAAATTATTATATTAAAACTCAGCTAGGGCAAGTCATAGTGATGAATGTTCTTTGTGGTCCAAGGCTGGCCCAAATCAAGCTTGTATAGATGAGTCTGAAAAACGTGACCAAGCCGCTGCAACACTGGAAACAATTTTCAGAGAGCACAAACTCCAAATTCCTGACAGATTGCCAGAGACCTACATTTATTAGGTATTATAACTCACAAATACACTCAATTAATATAGCTCATGCTACATCAAACAGACAAATATGGACCAGAGAAATGCTTACTAATAGTTTAAACCGCTGGCAAAATCTCCAGGTGCTAGCCATGTCTGTGTGCTCAATTATGCTCACAATACTTGTTTCTTCTACATACATGTGATTTCAGATCACATGCTTCTGATTATGCACTGTAGTTTACTGCACTGAGTTTTGGTGTGGTGCTTTACTAGGTAGAGCTTTAGTTTTAAAAATATCCTATACTATCTTTATACCTTTGCCACCTCCCCTTCATTTCTGGCCCTTTCCTGCCTTTGCCTCTCCCTAACACACTCTTTTTACTTCATAGCAGCCTCTTTGTTGCAAGGAACATCTAAGAACTCTCCAACTAGTATTTGAATCAATACATTTGTTTAATTGTAAATACATTCTCTTTAGCAACATGTCTCTCTAATAAACCATTTGTTACTGGATGGCCTTAAAAGGAATGAAATATGGAAGACAAAGCTGTATTAGCATTTACACTGGTAAAGCTACCATCAAACTGACAGCCAGTTGTGTTTTTTACTCAACTACCACCTTTACCATATTTGAGTAGATCTTAAAATATTGTCACCTGACTACATTCGTCGACACGTTACTCTATTACATATTTGATGGTGTAGTTTAAAAAAAAAAGAAGCATACTTATAAAATATAAAACATGAGATTAATGCACAAATAAGGAAGATCTAGAATAATATCTTCTGTAATTCCTATAGGTTTTGTATATTGTGATTGGCCTAGTAAAATCAATATATGTATCTGACAAACAAACTTCTACAAGCAACAATAATTTGAATTACCCATTTTACTTAATTAAAGTAAATTGTCATGAACAAAGTTAATTGAAAAAGAATGTGAGAAAATATTCTGTTTCCAAGATCATTCTATTTCGATGACACAATGATTTGTTCTGTGCTATTTAAAAAGAGGAATATATATTGTTCACAAAATAGGCCTTCATTTCCAGACGTATGTCAAAAATTTGAGACCATCTGTAGTAGTAGATTGTGCTCCAAATTGAATCCTATGAATATTGATTTTTTTCATCAAAAATTAAGCAAAGCATATTATTGCATCACTCTGTGCCAGAACGAAATTACAACAGAGGATTGCATCCTGGTGCATTTTCTGCTTCAGATAACCATTAATTCATATTCAATTATCTACGTTTTACACATAATGCAACATCCTTTTGATGCTGGTGAATTTTCACATACCAATTTCCACAACACCAGACAACATACAAACTCTAATGAAGCATATTGCAAGGGCTGTTCAGTGCACATTTCCTGTGTGTATTTGTTTCTTAGCTAAGGAGTGTTGCTTTTTAAGATTATGAATTAAATCTTACAAAGACATCTTTACAAAAACATATGCAATAGTCTGCACATTATATACTATTTAGCGTCGAATCAATGGCACAGTCAAATGACAATACACATTTTCAGCACTGTTAACACAAGGTCCAGTGATAGACGAGGTAGAAGATTTCGGGAACATATTTTAGGGGTTTTATAAGATTAGGGGGAGATAGGTTGGGTTAGAAGAAAGAAGCAATAAGCAATAGTTTGCCATTACCATGGCTCAATCCTCCTAGCAGACAGGGAAGAAGCAGTAGATAGCTTTGGGCCTTCTACGCCTGGTGGGTGGGCTGGCCCAGCTTTAATCCCTTGGTAGCAGTCTGCAGTCTAGTATGTTTACTCCTTTATTTCTCAGAATGAAGTGTTAGCATGAGGGCCAGTGGGACTGGGAGATTGCAGGGATGCAGGGCCAAATATCCCCCTGCACAACTTCCAATTATGATGACCAATGCCTTTCGCGAAAAGTTTGATTGGCTCTCTTGTGTAAATCCCATGAAATAGTATCAATTTTGAAATGTATCATTCTCTGTCATTGAACCAGTAGCCAGGTCTTTTCTATTGTGCACAATTTACAAAACCTTCCCAACAGTTGTGTTGTAAAAACACCAAGCTACTTTGTCTATTAATATTTGAGTGGTTTTCAAGTATTGATACAATTTACTGCCTTAGTCGGCTTTAAAGCTGACTAAGGCAGTAAAATTCAACATTTGTCAAATATGTTTGCAAACATTCCAACGGAGGGACAACTCACTTCAGAATTTCGTCATTAAAGCTTATCTGGTGTTGCAATATTTGGTTAGTCAGGCTTGCTTTCAGTTTCACAATTTGCAGCATCTTATTTGTAATGTTACCTTTGGGCAGGTACCTTCCACATTCCCAAAAATTGTCATTAAATGCTATTTAGCTTTATTCTTTGCTACTGGCTAGAACCTACACTCTAGTCTAGACTGTCACTGGTTCCTGATGTCCCTGCATACAGGGGAAAAAAACATGAATGGACTATCTTTTTCTTTGCAAGCATCTCAACTCTGGAATTTGTCACCCTCAATATATAACCAATTGAGAACCACAACTAATCCTTCAAGGAAAAGGAAGCATTTATTCCTAATCTTCTACCTATTTACCTCCAACCTTGGGTTCTGGAGTAGTATGGTACTTTCTGCAAAGCACTTCAGCCAATCGTCCAGGTCAAGGAAAGTAAGTGCTATATAAACACAGTTTACGGTTATAATTTGCAATGCCTGGCAGGTGCTGTTTTCAAATTCAACATTTGTGATGTTGTTTTGTAACTATTCATTTTGTTCAGAGCCTCAGATGTTTTAGTTGTAGCTAGAGTTGGCCAGTGTTAGTGTCAAAACATTGGAGGAGAACTACACCCCGCCTACTCACCAAATTGCCTGTGAATCCTGTTGTTGGCTGTTGACCACTGGTACAAATGCAGCTCCTTTTAAATTCCCTCATTTGTCACTATCTTTCCTATATCTTCCGAAGGAAAAATAGTGCAAATTTTTCTGGAAATTATAGTCAGCTCTGACCATTGTCACTCATCCAGCATTCTTTAAAATGCAGAATTTGTGGACATTTGTAGACATTCACTGGTGGAAATATATACTTTCTTGTTAAATAGAGTTACTATCCCCATCACAATAACAAGTTCTGCAGTAACTATTTGACTAGTAGTCTTTCACGAGAAGACTTCAGCGCTTTAAGCATTTAAAATATCTCAGAAAAACCCAGTGGAAAAAATGAATTACAAGGGGTAGTGGGCTCACAGTTGCCGATTCTCCTAGTAATTCTTAATTTCTAGGGGATACTCTGTGTCCAACTTGTGATACCCGTTAACTCTCTTTCATCGATCAGTATTGCCAGAGCTGGACTTACTAGCCGAGTTACTGTGGCACATACATCATTTATGAAATGATGACCATAGCACTTGTCAGGTTGCTTTTTAATAATGTCCAGTTTTGAGCCAAGTAGAAGAATAAACATGGCTAGAAATGCCCTTCTTTCCTACAAGTGTTCACCACTAATACCTTTCCTACTCAATGTATGTGTAATAAAAAGACATGATTTGAAAATTGTGAAGATGGCTGCTATGCTTTGGTGCAGTCTATTCTTCTCTCAATCTGCCAGTGTGGATCTGCATCTAGCTGAAGAATCTGGCAGTAAGTACAAGAAAATATCAGATTCTACATAATCCACAACCTCAAGGCATGCTTAGAGGCTTTTTGGAGTAACACAGCTCTGTTTCTCCACAGTGACTGCCTCAATGCACGCTGGAAATGTCTATGTCCTCGTTCTATACAGCATAGTTTAATTTTGCATCCTAATTTAGAAAACTTTGAACATCAACTTTGATTTTGTTGACAAGCATTATATATTCACCCAGTTTTCATTTAACGTATAAAGGCAAGCTTTACAATTCACCTCCATATCAACATTGTAGAAAAAGACACCTTTAATTTCCCTCTACCAGGACTTTTAGATTTGGCTTTCATGACCAATTCATGCACAATTTATTTGCAAAGAAAACTACAAAGATGTGGTTCTCAGGAATATGAAGAGAATTTAGATGTCCCTTTGTTCATAAAAACGCATCTGCAATTTCTGATGGATATTTCTGCCTGTGGATTCCTCACCTTATGAATACCCCCTGCACCAGCATTCTGCTGAAATTCTTTCCTAGCTCTCCCACGTTGACAAGGACATCACAATAGCACGGCTCTGCTCACAACACCGTATGACGTCTTCGGAGCCATAAGATTACCTCGTCCGCGTGCTGACGTCAGTTCCCTTTTTTCCGCGCCGTTCTAGGGGCTCTCCATTTTCTTGAAGAAAACTTTATATCCTTGTTGATTTCTGATGGCTACTTCCAGGAAGACTGGGTTTAAACCCTTCAGAGAGTGTGGCGGGGATATGTCGATTACGGACCCGCATAAAGATTGCCTCTGGTGCTTATCGTCGGACCACGACGTCGATGAATGCTGAAGCTGCAGGAAAATGAATCCTAAGGCCATTAAAGAGCGTGAAGCTAAGCTGTTTATGGCCAAAGCCAAAAAAAGACAAGAGGCATCGTAAAAGGGCAAAGTCATTGTCTTCCCATACATCGAAGTCAAGAAGGCATAAGAAGTCTAAGAGGAGACATGGCTCTCGGCACCGTTCTTCGAAAGCCAAGGCTTCGAGGTCGAGGTCGCTGACTCCGGCTGAGTGACTTCAAAGAACGGATTTTGTTTCTCCATCTCCATCTCCTCGGGTGACGCCGCTTCCATCTTCGGTTCCGGGGTCTCCGGCTTTGAAAGGCTCTTCGCTGCATGAAGGTTCTCTGGCTCCTGCGATGTGCCCGGCGCCTGGGGAGTCGTTACCATGCCGGGTGGCTTCACCTGTGCGGGCGCCGTCCCTGGCTCCGCTGCCTCCAGTTCGACCTCAGGAAGGTACGGATCCATATCCTGCTTTTCCTGCTCCTGGGTCAGACTCTTCGCATTTTGTTAATGCGATGTTTGGCATGTTTGCCAGGGCCTCTGCTCCATCCGGTGCGCCTTCGGGCCCCGTGGGTCCTTTAACTTGGGTGTACCTGACTTCTATCCTTAAGCATCCTTTATGCCATTCTTGCCATCGACTCCAGCTTGGCATTTCCCGGCGCCGAGGACCTCCACTCCGGCTCCTCGGACTCCTTCGGCTGCTGAGTCGGCACCGTCTCGAGTTTAATCGATGCCGAGATTTGAAGCTGAGGCTCCTCTGGCGACGTCATTGATGACTTCACTGGCATCGCGTGTGGCGCCACCGACTCCGATTCCTAAACAACGCTCTAAGAGAGAGGCGCAGAGGCTCCTTGAAGAGGAGGAATATGCACAGGATCAGGAGGAAGGAGAGATTGTTGAGTCTATAGATGAGTTTGAGGGCCTACGTGAGGCCAGTGGCTTGGATACTTCTCCTGAGTATGGTCTCCCATCTGTGAAGGCTGGCATTGCTCCTTATCATGTGGTCATAAGAAAGGCGGCTGATTTGCTTGGTCTGCAGCTTCCCTCAGCTGAGGTAAAGTCTAATATCCTTACGGAGGTTCTTAATACAGCTTCTTCAGCCTCTGAAGCGTTGCTTCCCTTTACTGAGGCTTTGACGAAACCAATAATGGAGGTGTGGCAGAAGCCTTTGTCTGCTCCTGCAGTTTCTCGTTCCATCTCTAAAATGTGCAGGCCTACTCCTGGGGATCCAGCTTTTTTGTCTTCTCATCCTACACCGGAAAGTTTGGTTGTCCAGGCTTCTTGTGTGAAGCGATTTTCTAGTTCTTTCCCTACCATTCTTGGTGATAGGGATTCTAAAAAAATGGAGCAGGTGGCAAAGAAGTTGTTCTCTTCTGCAAGTATGGCTCTTAAATCCACTAATGCAACCTGTCTTCTTGGAAGGTATATCCATGCTTTTATGAACTCAGTCATGCAGCTAGGTCCGAAGTTGCCTGAGGAGGATCGGAATAATTTCTTGGTGGTCCTTTCTGATTCTCAGGCTGTGGCTCGTCAGGTGATTCAATCGGGTCTGGACACTGCTAACTATGTGGCTTGTGTGATGGGGTCCTCTGTGGCGGCAAGGAGACAGACTTGGCTCAGGTCGTCTGGTTTCTCACCTGATGTTCAGGGAACTCTGCTGGATTTGCCCTTTGATGGGTCAAAACTCTTTGGTTCAAAGGCGGACTCAGCCTTGGAGCGTTTTAAAGACAGCAGGGCTACTGCAAGGTCTCTGGGCCTCCAGGTGCAGTCCAGAGGATACGGCTACAAGCAGTATGGTGGTTTTGGGAGATCTGCTTCCTTTCGTGGCCACTAGCAATCTCAACAGGGCCAGCAACAGCAGAATCCCTTGTACAATTCATACAGAGGGAAGAATAAAAGAGGCCTCAGGGGAGCAGCTCGACAACAATCCTCCTCCTCTTCCTCTTCTTCCCCTCCTGCCACCGTTGGTACAACAGGAAAGCAGTTCTAGATTCCCCATCATAGAATATTTTGGTCCGGTTGGAGGTCGGGTGTCCCTCTTTGTAAAAGACTGGAGACTGATCATGTCAGATCGTTGGGTCTTGAATCTTGTAGAGAATGGGTATGCCCCTCCTTTTTTGGAGTATCCTCCTCCTTACCCTCCCCGCCAGGGTTGGTGCTCAGAGGTCCACTTACTGCTTTTACAGCAGGAGGTTCTTACCTTGCTACAGAAAGGTGCAATAGAGGTGGTTCCGGAGCAGGAAAGGGGTCAGAGTTGCTACTCCCGGTATTTCCTGATCCCCAAAAAGGACGTCGTTTAAGGCCAATCCTGGACCTCAGAATTTTGAGCTTTTACCTCAGACAGGAGAAGTTCAAAATGTTGACCTTGGCTCAGGTTCTCCTTGTGCTGCAACAGGAAGACTGGATGGTGTCCATCGATCTGCAGGATGCGTATTTTCATCTTCCCATCCTGAGGTCGCATCGGAAGTATCTCCGGTTCACGGTAGGACCTGTCAGGATTGGCCACACTGTTTCAGGTATTAGACACACAGCCCCTACCTTCAAAATTAGGCAGGGTTACACTTTTGGGTACCCACCCCTTTGTTGGAGTCACAGGGTGGCTAGAGGGTTTGTGGCTAATGCTCAGGCTTGAGCTCGTCTTCCCCAACCTAGAAAGACACTTTCAACATGGCGGTCGCTGATTCAGGTCAGCGTTCTAGTGTTTCACTCCGTGTTCTGAATTTGAATTTGAATGCAGATTTGTAAAGCGCATAGCTACCCTAGGGCGTCCCAGCGCTGACAGTCAACCAGTAGCTTCGGGGGGGGGGGGGTAGTAGTGATGGGTTATGGGAAGAGCCACGTTTTTAGTTGCCTACGAAAGGCAAGTAGGTTGTGTTCTCTTCGAATGGAGAGTGGGAGGGAGTTCCACAGCTTTGGAGCATTGTAAGAAAACAGTCGTCCCCCGGAACGGGTCTTTCTTATTCTGGGGACGCTGGCCAGGGATAGGGAGTCTGATCTGAGTTGTCTGTTCGAATGATGCGATTTGACGAGGGATCTCAGAATCGGCAGGCCTCTGCCTTGTAGTATTTTGTGTGTGATGCAGAGGGTCTTAAAGGTGATCCTTTCCTTAATCGGGAGCCAGTGTAGGGATCTGAGGGCTGGTTTGGCAGAGCATCTAGATTTGGTCCCGGTCAGGAGTCTGGCGGCGGCGTTTTGGGCGCATTGCAGTCTGTTGATGACCGATGCGGGAGCCCCTAAATAGAGGGCATTTCCGTAGTCCAGTCTGGAGTTAACTAGCCCCTGCATGAGTAGTTTCCTGGACTGAAAGGGGATTAAGTGGAGGATTTTTCGCGCTGTCTGAATAAGGCCAAAGCATGTGCCGGCGGTTTTTCTGGCATGGGCTTTAAAGTTGAGGTCTTGGTCCAACCAGATACCTAGGCTTTTGACTTCGGACTTGGGGGTAGGGGGTGATCCCATACAGAGTGGCCAGGAGAGGGATGGGGGGAGTTTGCGTGGGTTTCCCAGAAGAAGGATCCCGGATTTCTCTCCGTTTAGTTTCAGGCGCAATTCGCACATCCATTGAAAGATATTCTCGAGGCATGATGACAGGTTGTCCAGACTTTTGGTCGACTGATTTACAGAGACTACCAGCTGTGTATCGTCGGCATACATGACTGTTTTTATGCCGAATGGAGTTACGATGTCTTCGAGGGGAGACATGTATACGTTAAAAAGTGTGGGGCTCAAGGAGGAGCCCTGGGGGACCCCACACTGGAGAGGGAGAGCACTGGAGTTAACTGTGCCGTCGGACACCTGGAAGGTTCTGCCTTCCAGGAAGGATTTGATCCAGGACAGGGTGGTGCCGGAGATACCTGCCATGCTGAGACGGTGGATGAGGATGGCATGGTCCACTGTGTCGAAGGCGGCACTCAGATCTAGGAGGATCACTGCCACTGATCCTCCTGCGTCTATGATGGTTCTTGCCTCTTCGACTACGGCTAGGAGTGCGGTGTCCGTTCCCTGTCCCGGTCTGAACCCTGTCTGGGATTGGCGCAGGAGGTTGTTGGATTCCAAGAAAAGAGATAGTTGGTGGTTGACGATTCTCTCGGCCACTTTGCTGATGGCCGGCAGAAGAGAGATAGGTCTAAAGTTAGACAGGTCAGTGGGATCGAGGTGGGGTTTTTTGAGAAGTGCCCGGACTGTGGCTTTTTTCCAGTTGGTTGGGACTGTGCCAAGTACAAATGATGCATTAATGAGGTTGGTGTAGGGGGGGGGGGCAACAGTGGAGGCGACCAGTTTTAGTTTGCTCCTCGGAGCTGGATCTGATGGAGCCCCACTCTTCACTGATTGTAGGGTGGTCAGGAACAGTTCTGTGGTCACCTGGGAGAATGCTTCGAGGCATAGGGCCTCCGAGCCAGAGGGAAGGATCGCGGGGAGTTGGGAGGTGTTGGGGGTGGGGAGGGTTTTAAGGATATTGTTGATTTTTGTTGAGAAGAACTCAGCTAGCTGGTTGCATCTCGTGCCCGATGGGTCTTGTGTGGGCAGTGGATCTGGGGTTTTCGTGAGGAGACGCACGATGCGGTAGGTCTCTTTGGCAGAGTTAGCAGCAGCTAGTATTTTTCCCTCGAAGAAGGTTGCCTGGGTGTTTTTTATACAGGTTTTGTAGTGCTTCAAGGCAGATCTATATTCGTTTTTGCTATCATTAGCCCAGTCCTTTCTCCAGAGGCGCTCAAGCTTTTTACACCTTTTCCTAAGTTCGCGTAGTTCTTGGGTGAACCATGGAGATTTAAAAGTTCCCTTTTTACTAGGGAGGGGTTTGACGGGAAGGGTGGCGTTAAGGGATTGTTCGATCCAGGAGCGGAGCTGGACGTCTGCTCTGGAGGGGTCTGGGTCAAGCACCGGTGTGGTGGAGGCTAGTGCTTGGGTCCATGAGGCCGTGTCCAATTTTTGCCACGGGCGGGATGGTGCTTGGGGAGGAGATCTCTCCGTGCTTCGTACGCGAGTTAAAGCTTAAAGGGGATTAAGTAGTGGTCTGACCAAGGGATAGGGAGGGGGTTATTCACTACTAGGCTCGGGAGGTTTGTGAATATGGGTCCAACAAGTGGCCCTTAGAATGGGTGGGCTGATTGCATTTCAGATTAATGTTAAGGGAGGCTAGTTCTTCCCTAAGGTCATTGGCTGTTTTGTTTGTTGGGTCGTCAAAGTGGAGATTTAAATCTCCTAAGACCGTAAAGTTGGGAGACAGACAAGCCAGGGAGGAGATGGTTTCCACTAGGGAGTTGCAGAAAAGACCTTGCTGTCCTGGGGGGCGATAGACGAGGATCCCCGAGAGGGTTGTAGATGGGGATAAGTGGATAGAGAACTGGACATTTTCACAGTCCTGAATAGGGCTGTCCTTAAAGTGACAGGACAGGTTTTTACGGTAGATGATCGCAATTCCGCCCCCTGTCCTGGAGGGTCGGTCCAGGTGCTTGATTAGGTAACTAGGTGGGAGTGATTGAACTATGTCAGGGTCTGAGCTGGAGTTGATCCATGTTTCGGTGAGAAACTTGATCTCAATCTCGGAGTCTTGCAGAAGCATATTGATTTCTGCTTGGTGTTTCGGGAGGGATCTGCAATTGAGTAGACCCATCTTAAGCCAGCGTGTTTTCAGGGGGAGTCGTGGTGTTAGCCTGTATGGACAGTTTGAGCAGCAGGAATGACCTTCCTCTAAGGAGATAGTGCTGCAGCAGGGGGTGGGAGAAGAGTCCCTTAGTTTGAGGAGGGTTTCTTGGGTGTACCTCAATGGAGAAGATGTAAAAGATGCAGGGGTCCTGGGCTCAGGGCTCGGTCTGGTGCGGACGGGCGCAGACGGGCTTACCTTTGGCGCACCTTCGGCGCGCTGGCGGCGCGCCCGCAGCGCGCGTCCGCTGCGCGTCCGGCCCAGGCACATCCTTAAGTGACGGTAAGAGAGGGCGTGGCCTCGAGATTAGTGGGCGTGGCCTCGTTTGGCAGGCTAATGGCGGCGTAAATGCAGAAGTGCCCGCGGCAGCGTTAACGTCGGCTGCGCGGGGTGGTTCCTGGTGCTTCAAGGGAGGGGGAGTGCCTGGAGTGAAGTGCAACGATCAGGTAAAACAATTCTATTACAGTTTTCAATTTTTAAAAACGAGCGCTGAGAGGTTCTCATGGCTTCCGCCTCAGGAGCTAAAGGGTAGACTGAAATGCGAGCTTTTCGTCAGAAGTGCGACTTATATGCTACCGGTGGGCGTGGCCTCGAGATTAGTGGGCGTGGCCTCGTTTAGCAGGCTAATGTAGTGATGTATCCTGGAGTTCGCGCGCGCGCACTCTGTGCTCCGCGCACTTCAACTGCCATTTTTTGAAGGAACAGTCGAGTTTTCTCCTCAGCGCTTCAAGCAATTCCAGAAATTCTGTTTGCGAGTCTTTCCGCGCTCGCAATCTCCAGGTTTACTTAGCGTGAGAAGTATACTCGCCTTTGCTGCCACTCAGGTATTTTCGTTGCCAATATTCCGTTCCAGTTTTGTTCCTGCTGCTGAGAGACAGTATCTTTTCTCACATTGCCGTTTTGGGTAAATGACACACTCCTTATGATATTGCGCCTGAATTGTGAGGCATATATATTTTCTTGAAGTGAATATTTCTGTGAACTCCAGTTTTAGAAGCGCTTGACCTAATCCTACTCTGCAGCGCTCAGACTTTGAACTTTTACTTTAAAAGCACAAGATTTGGAACTTTAATTTAAACGCTTCTATTCTATTCAGCGTGTTCCATCGTAACAACATTACAAGTCCTCTCGAGGAGCTCCAGCTCATTTACCTGGCCAGTTTCAACCTCCATACTTCCATCAAGTAAATACAAATATATATATATATTTTTACTTACCATCTTTACCTGCCTCGCCTTCAATTCAGCTGGGGGTGTCTGTGCCAAGTCTGAGCTCTTCTCCTCAGTTGAGTTCCATCCACCTTAAAGAAAGGAATATTAAGATATACTTACCCAGAATATCAACCTACAAGGTCAGCTAGAGAGAAGCAAATTCCACACTCACCTGAAGGTAATAAGGGTGGTTTGGGGGAGAGTTTAAGTAGTCTAGAAAGTTTAGAACTGTTATAACCCTTTGCTTAATGTTACAGGTGCAGGCCTTCCAGTGACATCACCAGTGTGGCAGTCTCTCTTTAACTCCCATTCCCCTTTCCCCCGTGGTTCTGGAATTGGAGAGTCTTCCGGTTCTAGGAGTGCAGGGGAGTTGGGTAATTTTCAGCAAGAATAGTTCTTCAGCCATTCAGCTCCTGTGGAGGCGCAAGTTCAGGTACCAAGTTGACAGGATCGCAACATTATCTGTATGCGATTCTTCCGTTCGGTCTCACTTCCGCACCTCAAGTTTTTACAAAGGTGATGGCGGTGGTAGCGGCTCATCTCAGAAGGTCAGGGGTTCCTGTTTTCCCCTACCTGGATGACTGGCTGTTGAAAGCAGAGTCTCCAGAGTTAGTATTGCGCCACTTGCAGGTGACAACTCATCTGTTGTTCAAATTGGGTTTCTCGATAAATGTACCCAAATCTCACCTGATGCCTTCTCAGCGCAGCCTGTTCATATGCCAAGACGCTCCGGCATACGTATGCGCTCTATAAATGACTATCCTATCCTATCCTATCCTATACTGGACACTTCTGTGTGTCGAGCATACCCTCCTCCGCAGAGGATTCTCAACATTCAGGAAATGATTCCTTTATTTCACGATGGAGCAGTTGTTCCAGTCCTGAAGGTCCTCGCCTGCTCGGTCTGTTCGCTTCCTGCATACTGTTGGTCAGTCATGCATGCTGGCACATGAGTGCACTCCAGTGGTGCCTCCGCAGGCAGTGGTATCAGCACAACAGAGATCTCGGGGAGAAGATCAGAATCTCCAGAGAAGCTGCAGCGGAGCTGACTTGGTGGAGTGTGCAGGACAGCCTGTCTCAAGGAACTCCCTTTCAGTCTCCTCCGCCGGTAGCCACGGTGACCACAGATGCCTCCACTTTAGGGTGGGGTGCTCATCTGGGGGATCTGGAGGTCAAAGGTCTTTGGTCTCCAGAGGAAAGGTTGTTTCACATAAACCTTCTGGAATTGAGGGCGATACATTTGGCACTAAAGGCTTTCCTTCCTTCCCTTCGAGGTCAGTCGGTTCAGGTCCTGACAAACGACACTACCACGATGTGGTACATCAACAAACAGGGATGTGTTGTGTCATATCGTCTCTGTCGAGTGGCTCTGCGACTCTGGTCCTGGGCTCAGAACCATCAGATTTGTGTGTTTGCAAATCATCTTGCCGGTGTGCTGAATGTTTGTGCGGACAGTCTCAGTCTGCATTACTCGGCCGATCACGAGTGGCGGCTTCATCCGGAGGTGCTCCATCACATCTTCCAGATGTGGGATCTCCTCGGCTGAACCTGTTTGCCACCCACGAGAACGCACACTGCCCATTGTTCTGCAGTCTCCAGTTTCTGATGCAGGGAGCACTGGGGACGCGTTTCAATTGGATTGGAGCTCACAACTCCTTTACGCGTTTCCTCCCATACCCTTGATTCCTCGGGTTCTGAGGAAGATTCGCCAAGACCGGGCCCAAGTCATATTGATCACCCCGGATTGGCCAAGAAGGGTGTGGTACTCTGATCTTCTTCAACTCTCATAGCATCCTCCTCTCCGTCTCCCTCTCAGGGCAGACCTCCTCTCGCAGTCGCTGGGGCAGGTTCTACACCCCCACCTCTAGAGCCTTCATGCCTTGAGATTGAACGGGGCAACCTGTCATTTTATCATCCCGGCGACACTCCACTAAGTCTGTTTACTCTTCCAGATGGTCCAGATTTGTTAGGTGGTGCGTAGAGAGAGACATTGACCATTTGAAGGCTTGTTTGTCTAATATTTTGGAGTTTTCATTTTATTTGGCACAGCAAGGTTGTGCTGTGGCCACTGTTAAGGGCTATTTGTCGGCTTTGTCAGCTTTTCTATGTTTGCTGGACCAGCTGTCTTTACTTAAGCTCCCCATTGTCATGAGGTTCATTAAGGGTCTTACAAATAAGTTCCCTCCCATTCCTTTCATCATGCCTCAGTGGGATTTGAATCTCGTTCTTACCTTTTTAATGGGTTCTCCATTTGAGCCTCCGCATACTTGCCAGTTGAGAAATCTTTCTTTTAAAATGGTTTTCTTGATTGCCATTACCTCGGCTAGGAGGGTAAGTGAGCTTCAGGCTCTTAGTTCGAAACCTCCTTTCTAGTGGATAAGTTGGTTCTAAGGACCAGGGCTGCTTTCCTTCCCCAGGTGGTTACCCCTTTTCATATGGGACAGTCCATTACCTTACCCACCTTCTATCCTCCCCCTCACCCTTCCAAGGAGGAAGAGAGACTACACCGTTTGGATCCTAAGAGAGCTGTCAGCTTTTATTTGGATCAAACAAGAGATCTGAGGCTAGAAGATCAGCATTTTTTGAGCTACATTGGACGAATGAGGGGTAGAGCTGTGCACAAGCGGACACTTTCCAGATGGATCATCTTGTACATTAAGATTTGCTATGCCTTGGCCAAGAAGGAACCGCCTGAAGGTATCAGAGCTCACTCCACCAGAGCTAAGTCTACATTTCTTCTGCTTTGGCTAGAGGTATTCCTGTTCTTGATGTTTGTAAAGCAGCAACTTGGGCCTCCCTCCACACCGTTGCAAAGCAATACTGCTTGGATTCTGAGGTTAGGAGGGATGGCCATTTTGATTGTTCTGTTTTGCAAGATTTTTTGGTCTAGTCAGGTGGACACCCTCCTCCAGGAGTGGTACGGCCTTGGGAATCTATTCATAAGGGGAGGAATCCACAGGCAGAAGAATCCATCAGAAGAACAAGTTACTTACCTTCGGTAACGCTTTTTCTGGTGGATACAGTATCTGCCTGAGGATTCCTCACTGTCCCGCCCGCCTCCCCGTTATCCACCTGTTTCTACCAAAAAATGTTTTAATTATTTGACATGGATGTTTTTTAATATATCTTAATCATGCTTATGTTTTAATAATGAGAAATGCTTATTCTGTTGCTATTTCTCTATACCTTTATTGGTTATGCATTTGTGGCTTTATATATGTGTATATATTTGGTATACTATGTATGCATTTGAAAATGTATCGGTCCGCCCATTTGCCTCGGTGGCATGGAAAAAATTTGTGGAACTGACGTCCGATGATGTCATACGGTGTCGCAAGCGGAGCCGTGCTATTGTGACGTCCTCATCGACGTGGGAGAGCTAGGAAAGAATTTCCGTGGAATGCTGGCACAGGGGGTATTCAAAAGGTGAGGAATCCACAGGCAGATATTGTATCCATCAGAAAAAGCGTTACCTAAGGTAAGTAACTTGTTCGTTGTGCTTCTTACATAAGGAGTGTACAATTGTCAGCTCCATTTTGGTAAGATTTTTTTTTAGCTTGTTAGTACACTTTTGTGCACATTTATGCAGTACGTTCTTGTCTAAAGACTGATGGACATATATTCTAGCCATGACTTAATGTTCTTCAAAGTATTCTCAAAGAACCATGTACTCACGAAAATTACCTTTCACGGTTGAAACAAATGAGCACAACGAATAACTGTTTTGCAACTAGTATAATTGCTTTTCCATTTGCTCAGTACAAACACCCATTAAAGTCAAATCCACCTATATGTTCTCCACATGTACCTTGATTTGCAATAAAAAGTTCTTCTCTCCAGTACACCAAACTCTACTATGTTTGAAAATGTTGTTGCATTGGTTCATGCAAAACAAACTTTTGGATGGAGCTGTTTAAAAGCATGGGCAAAGTGGGCAATTGTGCAGAGATGCAACATTCAAAGTGGCACTATCTCCATCAGTGTGCCCACCTCCCTCTGCATCCCCTGCTCCTCTCATAAATCTTAGAACCCAACTAGATCCAAGTGAGAAAATAATTGGCAATATCAAAGGTGGTTGAAGGTTTCTTTTGGTACTATTTAAAAGATGGAGGCTAGAAACATAAGCTTTTAGTTATTATGCATGTTCTTGTTTCTGAAAGTTCGACACAAAGTTCAATACTATTTGACATCATGATGACTTGAATTAACTGAAAATTGACGAACATTTAAAGTTGCCAAAACTGTGGGTCCCAAAATCATGTCTTCTTACTGCCTGTGAGACTATAGCCTTGATCATTTTCTTTTAATTTGTGGTACGATGCCATTTAGCACAAGGGTGGTTAATATGCAGCACGATGGACAGACGTTTTTACAGGTCACATTCATGGACATATCTCATTCGCCATACCTGAAGCAACATTTCAGAAAGAATGAGTGGCACATTGAAAAGTTTGAATTATGCTGAGTTTATTTCAATTCAACATTACATCATATATTTTACCCTAACTAGTCATGACTACACTCATTGAAAGCTAAAGCAAGAAGCTTGCTAGTTCTTCCAATCAGTTTTTAATATTGTGGAAGATTGTTATTAGTAGATAAAGAGCTTGAATTGTTGCTTTTATGCCAATTTGTGACTATAGGCAAAATAATAAGTTTTATGGTCTACACAAATGTTTCACAGAAGAAAGGGCAAACTTTATGATTGTTTCTATGCAGCAAAGTGGAATAGATATGCACACAAAAAGGACTGAAAATGTATTAAAAGAGTGAAAAATCCAATGACGATAAGCATGCAATTTAATTTAAAAAACATGAATAGGTATCTCACCATGCTCAGTGTACTTTATATGAAAAAACATGCTAGGCATATAAGTTGTGTTGTGAATTGTGGACTGCACACAATAACTGGAGAATTTAACAGCTTTTTCAGTTTTATGTTCGCTGAATCACATCCGTCATACATTGTAAATATATTGAAAGTCACCAAGGAGTTCTGTGACCATTTAGAGGAATGAGGATTAATTCCAGTTTACTTTATAAGGTCATGGAACTCCGAGGTGACCTGCAATACTCTTTTAATGTACAGCACATGGTATTCTATTCCTAATAACACGTGGGCACACCTTTCCCACAAATGAATAAAATCCTTGGTGAATTACTCTTATTTGTCTTGCTTTCATATGAAAGACATAGTCTGCTTGCCAACCTAAAGAATAATGGTAGAAACTCTAGTGCAAAATGTTACACACCAAAGAGCAGTTAGATTTTGCTGCAAAAATACATTAGAATCAGTTTGATACAGAGAAATCCACAGATGCTGGTAATGAGTAGAAACTTGCAGAGATAGAAAAAGATAGACTATAACTGCCTAAGGTCTACCAAAAATAAACACATTGCCATAAATGTCTCCTCTATGCTTACCACTTAGTATTTTTATTGACGGCCAAGCTGTTTAATAATATCACAGTGGTTTACTGCTAATTATGGAGCTCAAATCAGCTATATCACATCCAAATACAAGAATGAAGGCAGTTTCACCTCCACTTATAAAACCTAGAGCAAGACATGCAAGATACATCATTGATCAAACTTCTTGAGGAGATGTAAGCAATACACAAATGCTGACAAAATATATTTTGACATCAAGCATATTCAAAGAGATGTTGTTGAACTCTCAATGAAAGTGTTTGATAATGAGGATAAATTAAATCACACACCTTGTTAATCAAATCTGTCTGACAAAACAATCACGTTTGGACCTGAAAAACAGAAATCTTTAATATAATGTGCATGTCAAAGCAAACAGAGTATGCTTGGAAGATATATTATCAAAAGTATTGAAAATAACCTTTTAAAGTTTTAAATTGATAATGCACATTGTATCCTTTCTCACTGAAAAACTAACCAATCAAAAGCTAGTCAAATCCTATTTAAAGTATTACTTCACTATCATTTTTACTCATCAGACAAACTGCAAGAGAAATAACAATATTGTTAATAGAAGGAAAATAGGTGTTCATCCACTAAAACTTTGCCTAAGAGACTGTGAACATATGTAAACAGTTCTTATATCTATGATCCAGATGGAAAGATGTTGTCTATAAATATAGTCTCTTCGATCTGTTGAAATTATTGCTAAAGACAGACTAAAACTGGAGAAACTATTTGACATAAAGGAAATTCATTTAACAATTAAATCTTTACATTTCAAGAAGACACTATGCCCAGATGGTATCTAGGCAGAATTTTATAAAGCATTTAAGACACAACCTGCTCCATTTTGCTTTTGTTGTTCAAGACTTTCAACTAAATGCTACTATTGAAGGTTCCTTTAAGGAACCCATTATTACTAATGTAATTAATATTATTATAGATAAAAATCATACATACCTCTGTAGCCAATTAAAATCCAATATTTATTATAAATTAGGATTGTAAATTTACACTAAAATATCATTAAACTGATTAACCCCAATCCTGAATTATATAATACAGTCGGAACAAACTGGCCTAATGAAAGGTAGACTCTCTGCCCCTAGCACGGGACTTATATGTCATTTTTTATCCTCCAAATAACAACATCAAAATCCCTTTTGGTTTGTTAACCTTAAAAGCTGAAAAACATCCAGTAAAGTGAATTAGCAATATTTATTTAAAACATTTGGCTTTTTTCACTTTTCCCCTATTTTTTTAATATGGTTCAAGAAATATATACAAGCCCATCAGCTAGAATCTATGTATAAGCCATGCTTTTCTCCTTTGTCTAATTTTTATAAAGGTACAGGACAAAAGTGTCCCCTTTCACCTCTTTTGTCCCTGATTGCTACAGAGGCCTTTTATCTTTTAAATTAAAGACTAAGGAATGCACAGGTATTATGATACAAAGATGCTGCTCTTAAACATTCAACTTACGCTGATGATATAGTGTTGTATGTTGCTAATCATTCTAAATTCCTTCAGATTAACCAATATGCTTCTGTTTCTAGTATACTTTAAATAGTAGTAAAACTGTTTGTTTCCTTTAAGTATGTTATGTATATCTGATATGTTAGCAGACACAAATATATTATGGAATCCTGTCAAATGTAAATATCTTGGTATCATTTTAGCCACCTCTAACAAACAAATAATTGAAATAAACTGTATATATCTACTTACTGAAACCACGTAAAATTTGAAAAAAAGGTCATCTTTGCATTTGAACTTGTGGGGTAGAATCAAAACTGAAAAAACAATAATCGCTCCACAAATAATATATAGTATCATGTTCTCACCATGCTTCCCAACTAGCTTCTGCATTTATTTGAATACATTTATTTGGAGTAACAAACCTTCTCACATAAGATATAAATATTTACAAAATGATGGTGGTATTGGTTTGCAAGACTTGTAATAATATCACTTTTGTTCTCTCAGTGCATATGGTTCACTATGGTTTCAAAAAGATACCCCCTTTTCTATCCCACAATGGATGTTAATAGAGGGTAATTTGCTAAAATATTCCCTTTACCAGCCTTCTGGATTATTTATAATAATAAGTATAACATTCTTGCCAATGATTAATGCTCAGAACTTGCCTTGTTGAATATTGTTGCAAGTTTTAGTACACATATGACACCCTCTGAAAAAGTTTCTGGTTGGTATAATCCTAACTTAAAAATGAATAAGCATACATCTTTCTGCAAGTCTTGGATTGAAGATGCCATTGATTGAAGATGCCATTTTTTATATTAGCAATATATGTCAAGGAGACATGCTTTTATCTTTATTAAAACTGCAATATAAGTTGTATTTATCTAGAACAGAATATAATAAATATGAATTACATAACACTATTCTTGTTGCATGAATAAATTCTCTACTATCTGCTAAAGTTTCTTTATTGGAATAATGCATTTACATTTTAGTCATTCTGGACACATAGCCTCTAAAGAATATGAAGAAACCTCCACTGATAATTCTAATCTAACTATGTTTGCAGAAATATGGAACTCCGAGCTAAATGTTCTATTATCTATTCATCAATGGGAGAATATATGGTCATGCAATGTTCAGGCTACTTACCTGCTTCTATTTCTCAAACGATATTTTATTGTTGTTTATAATCGCCATCTAAAATATTTACAGCTAACTTAATTGATAATCCAAATTGTTGGCTTTGCAACTTCAGTACGGATCTATTAAACTTATGCTATATGATTCCCATCATTCTCAATTTTTAGAGAAATGGATCGAAAAGTATTGCTAAGATTCTTAATCTGATTATACAAATTTTCTTTACATTCATTATTTGTAAATTTAATTTTGTTGTAGATCCTCTCACTAATGATGATACGAAATTATTTGATGTTCTAATTTTTTCTGCATTTAAGTCAATTACCTCTAATTGGCAGGTTACAAATCTATAATCTCATCATGCTTTATGGGAATGGATAATTTAGCTTAAACTTTAACATAACTCCCTATTTCATACATGAGGAACTGGGTGGTTGGTTAAAGAGGGTGTGAGCCGCTGTCAAGCAACAGATACTATGCCTTGTCAGGATAAACCAAAACAACAAAAATCCAATCAGTAAAAGTTTTAAGGTAAGTATAGTACCTAAAAGCACAAAACGTCAACTGTGGTTATCGGTTCATGCCAGACTGGGACAAACTCACACATTCAGGCTGACCGAGGTAGGTGGATACAGGGATCAGGTCAGTATTGATAGCACCCTATGTCCTTGATGCAGGGTGTTGTTGCACTGCGTCAAATGTGATGAGGAGCTGTGAGGGCTGTGACGCATTGTCCTGCATTGAGTTGTGCCATGCTGCATCGGTTCCATTGAGGAACTGTGAGGGCTGCAAACAAGGTCCTGCTTTAAGTGGTGTCACGCTGCGTATATTTCAATGAGGCTGCAGATCAGGGGTTGTGAAGTGCTGTGATGTAAGTTCCTGCGTCGCGCAATGTCCGGTTGCATTGCGATGCATCGCTTCATAGGGAACTCACATTCGGGCCAGGAAGGGTGTACACTGATGACAGCTAATGGTCCAGGACCTTGGGGATCAGGATTCACCCCAGCATAGGCCATCAGGGCTGATGCAGGGCAGGTCTCTTGGTCGTGTTATGTCTCTGTAGTTCAAAACAGGAGGCCAATCAGCTAGCCCTTGGAGTCACTCTGGTGGTTCTGGGTTCAAGAAACAGGTCCAGCCTTTCTTTTCTCAGGCAGAAGGGCAGCAGGGCTGTCGTTGCAGCATGCAGAAAATCAGAGCATCTCTTCTTCTGGGTATGGCACATGTCCAGGAGTGATCTGAAGAATGGGTCTGAGGGTCCTACTTTTATTCCTGGTGTTGGCTTTGAAATGGGAGAAGCTTCTGGAGTTTTTCCCACACAGAGGAGTTTGGAATTCCTGCTTCCCTGCCCCAGTTCCAGTCTGTCTGTAGTTAAAATAGGCTAGGATGAAGTTATGTTTTTGTAAGCTACTCTAGTGTGTTTGAAGTGCATGTGTAACAGTTGAAAACATTGCCACTATCATTAAGTCCATCCTGCCAACATGCCCTCAACTGTGATACTTTTTCGGAATAGTACACAAAGGTCAAATGCCCATCCATCTAGTCATGGGATCTGAGAAACATGCTGCAGACACCGAATGGTTAGGACAAGAAAATGCACACTTTATAAAAGTGTCATTTACAGAATTGTGACTTACAATACAACTTTACCATTAAAGAGAGTTTTAAATTGTAATTCGTCAGGTACCACATTTGACATTCCTAAATGTTCCCACACAAAAGTTATCACTTATTAAATGTAATAAGGTAACCTAATGTTATCATTTGGGAGAGGTAGGCCTTACAGTAGTGAGCAACGAATTTAAGAGTTTTCCACTATCAGTACAGGTAAAACTTAAAATTACAAGTCCAACATTTTAAATACAATGCACCGTGCCCTATCGGCTGGTAGGGCATGCCTTAGGGTGGCATATGTAATTTAACGGCAGGTTTAGGCCTGGATAAACATTGCCAGGTACAAATGGCAGTTAAAAACTGCACAGACAGGCTACAATGGCAGGCCAGAGACATGTTTCAAATGGCTACTTAAGTGGATGGAACAATAAATGCTGCAGGCCCACTATTAGAAAAAGAGCAAATGATGGAAGGAATGCTAAACAAATCATTCACCCCCAGTCACAGATCTAGGTGTAATCCATAGTTTTTTTGCTCACCACGCTGCCCCAGTTTGGACTTGCCCATAGGCAAATCAGTCTTGACCATGCTCCCCATGTGAACAGTCCAGTCCAAAGTACCAGGCCAGGTCTTCCCTGGTTCGGAAACAAGCACCCTGGGGCCAGTTTTGGTTGTCTCCCCTCATCAGCCAGGCAAGCTTGAATCCAGTGGCACAGTGAGCATGGACCCACATCTGAGCATACCTCGGGCGACAAAAGCAAAAAGAATAAATGATGGACGGTATGCTGAACAAATCAAACAGTCACCCCCAGTCACAGATCTGGGTTTAATCCAGTGTTTTTTTCTCACAATGCCACCCCAGTTTGGACTCAGCCATATGCAAATCAGTCTAGATCCTGCTCTCCATGGCAACAGTCCTGCCCGAACTGCCAGGCCAAGTCTTCCCTAGACTGGAAAGAAGTATGCTGGGACTGGTTTCCGTGTATCACCTCTCATCAGCCAGGCTAGATTGAATCCAGTGGCTCTGTGAGCACGGGACCCACCTCTGGGCAAATTAGCATTTAATTTACAGTTCCTGGGCACGTTATACCACTTTATTAGGGACTTACAAGTAAATTAAATGTGCAATTGGGTGTAAGGCAATTGATCATGTTTAAAGCACAAGAACATTATCACTGGTAAAGTGCACAGAGTCCTAAAAGCCAAAGACAATGGTTTCATAAAACAGTAATTATGCAGGCAGAAAGTTTGGGGATGTTATGTTATGTTATGTTAAGCTCCATTTATAACATGCACGGATACTCAGAAGTGTCCCGGCGCGGAAGTCAGATAGCGGAGGCAAAGGGGCGCAGGCCGGGGCTAGGTTGTTACTTAAAAAGCAAGGTTTTTAGCTGTTTTTTGAACAGCCTGAGGTCGCTGATGTTCCGAAGCTCAAAGGGCAGGACATTCCAGGCCTTGGCTGCTCTGACAGAGAGGGAGCTACCTCCCGTTCTGACAAGACGGCACCTGGGTATAACAGCAAGGCATTGCCCCATGTAGTGGAGATGCCTGGGAGGTACATAGCAATCAAAACGTCTCCTTAGATACAAAGGCCCCCTTTGCAAACAGCACCGTGTACAAGCGTAAGAGCCTTGAAAAAACACGCTGATCTACCGGGAGCCAGTGCAAATCCCGTAACATCTGTTTAGAGCTAGACCTACCAGGGATACCCAGTAGTGCTCTAGCAGTCGCGTTCTGAACTATCTGTATCTGGTATGCAGGAAGACTGATATAAAGAGCATTGGCGTAGTCTAAACGCGAAGGAATGAGAGTGCGGGTCACCATTTCTTTAGCCGCTTTGGGCAGTAGGGACAGAAATCTTTTTAGGAGTTTCAGTGTGCCAAAGCACACTCCGGCTAATTTATTGATCTGCGATAAAAATCTGAGGTCCTCACTGAACCAGACCCCCAAGTGTTTTACCGGGCTCCCCATTGACTTAGGCATGGGGTAGCCCATGGGCCAAAGGTCCTCTCTAAAATGCAGAGGGAAGGACCCGTAAAGGAGCACCTCAGATTTTCCCTCGTTGCATTTGAGTTGTGCCTGTGCTAACCATTTAAAATCTTCAGTAAGTCAATTTTTAGCAGCCTCCGGGGATAAATCATTTTTCTTCCACGTGAAGAGGAGCTGGGTATCATCAGCATAAGCTATGATCTTAGCACCCAGCTCCTCCACCAGATAGATAAGCGGCGTCATGTACACATTAAAAAGAAGAGGGCTCAGAGTTGAGCCCTGAGGAACACCCATGGTCAAACTTCTCGGTGTAGAGGAGAAAGGAGGCAGCCATACTTGCTGTGTCCTATTCGTCAGAAAGGATTCAATCCACTCCCACACCAGACCAGAGATGCCGATGTTAGACAACCGGGCTAGAAGTTGGCGGCGTGGTACCGTTTCAAACGCGGCAGAGAGGTCTTATGACACCAGAACCGCTCTGCCGCCTGAATCAAGGTATTCTCTAATAGCCTCCGCCATCTCAACCACGGTCGTCTCAGTACTGTGTGAGGGCCTGAAGCCCGACTGTGCTGGGTGGAGGGCGCCAGAGGTCTCTACAAACTCCGAGAGCTGCTTTTGGGCGGCCTTCTCACATACCTTCGCCACAGCCGGGAGAAGTGAGATCGGTCGGTAGCTAGCCAGGGTAGCGGGGTTTAGTGAAGGTTTTTTTAGCAGGGGGAGGAGTTTTGCCTGTTCCCACTCAGATGAAACCATAGCGGTTTGGAGCGACAGGTTGACAATATTGTTTACTTCAGGATTAACTACCTCTGCCACTGCAGCCAGCAACCTGGCTCGGCAGGGATTCACTGGAGAACCTGATTTAAGAGATTTAAGAATAGCCAGAGTACCAGACAGTGGAAACAAAGTAAACGCCGTCAAGCGGGTGTGGGCTAGATCTAGATCTGAGGTTGTCTGACACAGGTAAATCGCCTACACCTGGAGAGCAGTCCCAAAGCTATCCTGGATGGTTTGAATTTTATCAATAAGAAAGCCCGATAGCTGCTCGCACCAGGAGTTAGAAGCGGATGCGGCCATGTGTTCTGTACATGGTTCAGGAAACTTTGAACAATTGCAAAGATTTCCTTTGAATTATTTTTAGATTGGGCGATGCGGTCTGCATAAAAGTGGCCTTTGGCCTTCTTGACCGTGGAGTAATAGCTGTTCTGAGCCTTCCTGAGAGCTATTTTGGCCAGCGGGCAATAGGCTTGTCTCCAACAATGTTCAAGTTTTTTGCATGATTTTTTTTTTAGGTATTTTAATTCGTTGGAAAACCAAGGTTGGGACGGTGAGTTTCTAGCTCTTTTCTGGACCAGGGGTGTGGAAAAATGTTCCACTGCTCTTGAAATCCAGTTATTGAAACCTCCTACAGCTTCTGACAGACCCCCAGAAACACCAGGGCGAGTCTCTGTCAGGACTCTGCCCATAGCACCAGGATCAATGCGTGGGGGAGGTCTGACCTCCGGAGTCCTCGTGGGCGGATACGATGGCTTGATGGTCCATGAAAATTGATTTAAGAAATGATCGGACCAAGGGACAGGAAGAGGGTCCTGTGCAACTAAGGGAAAGTTGGAACAGACCACATCTATGGTATGCCCCCCACTGTGTGATGGGGATTTAATCCATTGAGTCAGATGGGTGGGATCCAAAGAATCCATCAGATCTCTTGTGTCAGAAGCCTCCCTGCAGTCCAAGTGGTTGTTAAAGTCCCCGAGAAGCAAATAGTTGGAATAATGCAGGGCTCTTGGCACAATCGCTTCGTCAAAGGCTTTCAGGAAGGAGCTAGAGGGACCGGGAGGGCGATATAACAACGTTGCCCCCAATAAAAAGTGCGGGGAGATGGTGAGGGAGAAGTCCAAAGCTTCCCCCTCCATTATATCATGAGACTCTACCTGCGTAAGAATCCAATTTTCCCTAAATACTACAGCAACCCCTCCTCCTCTGCCTGTTTTACGGTCAACCGTGGCAATCTTATACCCCACTGGGATAGCCATGGCAATAACAGGAGCCGAAAATTCATTACGCCATGTCTCTGATATGAATAGCAGATCTAACTTACTATCCACCAGCAGCTCAAAGATGTCAGGAGCATGTTTAACCATGGACCGTGCGTTAATTAAGGCAGCTTGAATACACTGAGCGATCAATGGGGCATAAGGGTCGTACCTGGGTAGAGAAATGGAGCCCAAGTTGTGATTGAAACAGTAGTTACAGGTCGAACATGTACTAGAAATATTATCCAGAACCACCCATTCGTGGCCGCACTTACTCAAGTAAGCACCAATCAACATCAATTCATCGCGGCTCCAGGACCTGCGTACAATAGGCAAGTCAGATGGAAAACGGGCAGCATGGCTGGCGCTGGCCGCATCCTGGCCACTGAAGGGCGCAGACGGGCTTGCCTTAGGCGCGCGCATGATTTATGCCAAAATGCCCCTTGAGAACTAGAGCGTGCCCTAAGCAAGATGACGGCCTAGGTTGTCCCACCTGGATTCCTGGGGTTGCGTGGTGCGTGTATGCAGGTAAGCGGTCGTTTTTTTAAAATAACCACATCAAGTTTTCCAGGTCAGTAGCAGCGTCAATTTTTAAAAGCAGATTAACTGCAAAGTGCAATAAAAAACTCATGATCTCTTACAGTAACAGTTCAATCCTAAAAACAGTTCTGAGAACACATTAGCAGCCTAAGCATTGAATACGGCTAGAGTCACTAGTCTCCAACACTCCGAGCCCAGGAAAGCGGTAAACAGACACCCTCCTGCATAGAGGGCTAGGCCCAACAATACACCTAACAATTCATCAATGTTTGTCTCTAGAATGTGGACAGCTCTTGAATCATATGTTGCCAATTCTAAATAATTATATTTATAATGGTCATTGTGTTCACTTGATAGTCTAGTAGCTGTATATAATTGTATTTATTGTTTAAAGTATGTTATTATATAGATGGCAAACACTACTATATACATTTTTCATAGTATGTTTGTCTCACTACTTGCTGTGCATAATTATTTATACTGCCATTATCATTTTATGTGTGTGTGTGTATATGTATATGTATATATATATATATATAGATCGATAGATAGATAGATAGATAGATAGATAGATAGATAGATAGATAGATAGATAGTTATACATATATAGAGATATAGAGATATATATATAGATAGATATGTCTTTATCATAAACCCTAAAGTATGTTGAATGGAAATAACTCATTTATAATATTTTATTACAGGTAAGCAGCTACATCATATCTTTATCACTGGTGACTAGGTGCATCGCAAGACACCCATAATAAGTAAATTAGAGATTGTATTGGAGACTGTATTTCACACACATGCATATATATCTGTTTTTATATATACATATGTTTTTTTGTGATATTTATATATAGATATATATGTGTGTGTATAAAGAGATAGATAGACAGACAGATAGATAGATAGATAGATAGATAGATAGATAGATAGATAGATAGATAGATAGATAGATAGATAGATAGATAGATAGATAGATAGATAGATAGATAGATAGATAGATAGATAGATAGATAGATAGATAGATAGATAGCTTAAAGTGGCATTATAGTCAGGATATGTAATAATACTGTACCTTACATAAAAAAATACCTTAGAAATTCACAGAAAAGAAACTGTAACGGGATGTCACAGTTAGGTGATAAAAGTTGATTAAAATATACTGTTTTAAATAAATAAAACCAGTAAAATTTACTAGTTTGTTATCTCAAGTAACTATAACTCATGCCCTAAAGTAACTATAATTCGCTCCCCGCCTTGCACAGTTTTGCCATAAATTATGTAATTTCAGAAGTTACAGCAATGTTATCAATGAAGTTATAGAACATGTCATGAGTGATGTAATATGTGAGGTAATTTGCAGTGCATTACAGGTATGCCTTGTTCAGTGTATTTATATGGGTCTTTCAACATAAAGTAAGATATCCATTGCTGATTAATGCCACTTCGGCAAACGTGTCACCTAATTAGTATCAGTTTTACACCTCAATACAGCAGTCATCAACTAAAAGGTGAGCGGATACGTTTTGCAAGGGGACTCCTACTGAGCTGACATGTGGCACGTTTTTATTAAAAAATTGTCGTCTGTTTCAGCTAGAAAAACATATTTATATTTTCAACTATTTAAAATGATTTAATTTAATTTAACATGATGTTCTAATGTGTTATTTGAAGTCCCTACCTTCATTAGTTTCTCAGGGAATGTTTTGCAGTACCAATGGTTGACCATGTGGGGTGCTGGACTCTTTTCAGCTCTGGGCTGGAGTATATTCCTACTGTTTTGGTTCCCTTTTGGCTGTAGGACTTTAGAAGTTTGTGAATGGCAATGAGCTTACTCTTTTGTGGACGGATGCATGACCCTCTCTAAATCCCTCTCTAGCCCTCCCTAAATGCTTTCTTATGCCTCCCTAAACCTCCCTCACTAAGTAGTAAGTATTCTCCTTTTTCCAGTCACTCCCTTTGGTCCCTCCCACATTTTTCATTACGTATTAGAGTTACATGAATGAGGATCTTCTCAGAAGTAGATAGGAGAGAAGGAGGTAGAGATTTACACTTGTAGGTTTGTGAATAGCATTTTATGGTGTGTTGGTAGTACTATTGTGTTACTACTAAATATAGTTTAACATTGCACCTTTGTTGTGAGAGGAGGACAGGCTATCAGGGAATATGGAGGAAGAGAGAAAAAAGAGGATTCCAAGGACATCAACTGTGTGTACATGTAAGAGTTCTGAAAGATAGTGTGGAGATCAGGGGATGCTTGGGAGACTTTCATGGATGTGTACATGTTTATTAGCTGTGCCTTGCTCCATTTGCATGAGGGGAGAATGTGCATATTAAGGTGTATATTTTCCTGAAATGTGCTAATTGTGATTCATAAATAAATAACAGTATCAAATACAAACAGACTCAAATAAAGTATGCTTCTAATCTAGCCATGCACAATCTTCGAAAATTAAACACCAGGCAAATTCATTATTATTCTTATTGCGGTGTGTTACATAAAAAAGAACATATGTTTGCTATCGTGAATTTGAGTTCAAAGATTATTTAACTTTTCAGTAAGGAACAAGTTATCAACATAATACACATTTAAGAGTTAAGCACCACATTAATGTGTTTTTACTTAAATGTAAGGTCAGATGTGAGCGCGTAGGCTCCTATTTTAAAAGCTCTGCAAGAATATAATGGCTGGTGCTGTCTCAGCTGTAGTGGAGCATTTTCTGGATGTCACTGCTCATAATTTCAACTCCTGCCCCCGCCTTCCGTAAACAACGTTGCCTGCAGCACCCGCCCACTGCCCATGCTGTTGGCAGCGTGATTAAAGCAGCATAAATCAGTTGGCTCATCCTTGAACTGCGCCCGCCTGCTGCTGATGCGCCAGGCTGACCTACATATGGCCAGCTATTTCTGGATGCAGTTGTGAGTGTTAAGTTATGAGAACATTCAGATCCTCAAATTCACTTGTCAATCTGAATATGACAGCATTTCTGTCATTAAATAAACATGTCTTCAAATGCTGCAGAATGGGAACCGTACCATTTGCAAAGATGGATCGGGGACTCCTCAGTAGCATTGGGCAATTTATAGTCATTCAGTGTGAAAAGAATCTTAAATATCCTATTACATCCAAGATGTTGTTTTAATTAAATGTGAATTTTCGACTTTTCATATATGTAAAATGTAACACGGTGGCTTGCATTAGCTCTTGCTATCAGCCCTTCTTTCATTGGTTAAGAAAAAAAGGATGAACGTATGTGCAATATACGCATATAACTTTGGCACAAGAGGAAAATGGGTAACTGATTTGTGGACCCTTGAGGACAAATATTGGAAGGAGGATTTCCCTCACACAATAGAGGTTTGCTTGCAACCTGTACTGGCAAGTTTAGATGCATAGAATGCGCCTTAATAAATCTAACCATTAAATCAGAGTAAGTGCAGGGGCGAGGCTTGGTCAGTAAGATGGGGGGGGGGGGTGTTCAGATTCTCCAACAAGCACACTGGCACATACGAAGAAAAGTGTGCATGAGAGGGGCTTAAGGGACAATGGAAAGGCAGAGGATTGTGAATTGGCAGAGGTACTAAGCAAGAGAATCCAGATTTACTTGGGAAATAACCAATATTTTGGAAGTCTTTCTAAACAGAGAGAGGGAGATAATTTGTGTGTTTTTGTCTGTGTGTAAGAAATCCTACTGAAATCCGGCAGACACCCAACCATACCCGACTGAAAGCACGTGTACTCAACTATTTATCACAAAATACATTTATTAGGGGGAGTGTAACACCCCAAACACCCACCCTGAAGCTACGTCCCTGAATAAGTGATGGAACTAAATGCCTTAGATTTTAACAGTAGGAGTAATTTCTGCATAGAATTACATTGTGTGACCAGACCAGACCAGAATCTTGGTACACCACCCAAGATCCTTGGGGTGGAGGTAGTGTGATCCTCCCCTACTGTGATGCCAGGGTATAGTAATATTTTAAATACTCAAGGGATAAGTGAACCTGCTAAGCTCTGTGACTGATGATAGCTCAGTATGCTAATGCCCACAGATAGAGAAGTCCCGGATTTCCTGGCATAGATCCATGGATTAGGGGAATCGACTGCTGTATATTGTCGGAACAATCTTTTAACGAGGGTAGTTGTTGTCAGTGGTGGATCTTGCTTTAGGGCATTGAGGCCCCATCTCCTCTTTTTCCTCTTTCATTTACGCAATTAAAGTTACAATTAGCAGCTTATTGAAGATTTCTGTCTGGCCCACGCTTGGAGCAAGAGTCAGGCACTTTTGCATACCGTGCCTGTGTATGCCGGTGGCAGATGCTGAACATTGACAGAGCTTGCCCACCACATCCCTTGTACTTCCAGGAAGCATGGTGATGCCCCATACATGCCTCCTCCTCCTCCTCCTCTTGGACCGATGCTGCCTCGGCCGTTTTACTTTCAAACCCAGGTTATGCAATGGCACCATCACTCGAGTGCATGTGACATTTTCTTTAACTCCACCCTTTCCCACCTTGTCAGAGAATGGGGTGGGATCAGTAGGATTCATCAACCACACCCAACTGTGATAAATTAGGAAAGTGTTCCGGTAAGGTCACATTTATATTTTGTGTAGTGAGTGCATGGTGCAACACGACACCATAACTGAAGAGAACCTCACTTAGACTTTCAATTGTTAAATTGTTACTGTTGCAGGAAGCAGTGCACTGCCTGAAAAAACCCAGGTCAGTTTGAACCTCTTAGCAGTTACTTGTAGACAAAAAGTCAAAATCTCGCTGCTTCACTATCCAACTATTGGTCTCTCCCAACCCGTAAAGAGGTCCTTGTTAATTGCATCCTTGTTATGTCTGCTGATGGTGGTTTTTATTTCCCTACAGATTATATTTGTTTAATGTGACAGTGGGACATCTAGATATTTTGCTCTCACATTAAACTAATTTAGTCTCGGTGGTCAATAAAACAAGCATTAGCCAAGCCACCAAGTGTAGCTTTTGGTCCTGAGGGTAAAATTGTGTAAGTTTGTTTGATTGGTCAAATCTCTGATTGTCAATGATGGATTTGCCTCTAAGGTATTGCCAGATGAGCCAGCTTGCAAAGACCAGTTTGTTGGCCACTTTTTGTGGTTCCCATGGGCTGTGAAATAATTAAAACAAACAGGTGAGCCACACTCCGGCCCATTCGAACTGGTGCCTCTGGCAGTGCCAGAGTGCCTAACAGGCTTGTCTAAACATGCTGATTGCAGAGGTTACTCGGTGGGTGGCTAAAAATGAATGAAAATGGGTATTTGAGTTGGGTGAGTGGTAGTGGGAAGCTTTCAGTGGATGCATGAATCTGAGCCTAGATAAAGAAATGGATTTGGATGAAGGAGATTGCATTGTTGAATGTGGGTAATTGAGTGAGTATGAATGAGAGTAGGTGGATAGGTGAAAGTGATTAGGTAGGTGGGCCAATGGCTGGTAATATTGGTGAAAGGATGAAGGGCATCTGGACAGTCACAGTCTCTTGCCTCTTAATTAGGTTGGAAGGATCAGTCGATGCAATGGTTTTATGTTTATTCATCGAATGAAGGGAAAAGGGCACTTGCTTAAATTGAAACTTGTGAGCAAGGGGGCAAACGCAGCCAGGTCTGTGTGGTTTAGGCGTGCTTCCTATGTTTGCTTGAAGAGCGCAATCCCATGAATGCACTTATGCCCCAGCACTTGTTGAAATCCCCAATTACCCCTCGTGGTTGTCCAAATAATTTTGATAATATGTGAGCACGATGGAGTGAAAGTTAGCCTTGAGATGTCATTGAATGTGGAGAAAATGTAGGTATGCATGCTGCTCACTAACTATGTGTGTGATGAGATACCATAGTTATTGTGTTTGTCCCTTGAATGTAACGCAGCCTTCCAAAAACCTGTTCCAATCGTTTGGTTTGAAAATCTTTGTCAAGCTTCATGATGGCAGCTGTCTGACTTTCCGCCTGGCTAACCTTTTATAAAAATGTTTTGAGAAAGAAGCATTTCCCAGAATGTTTTAGCATGATAGTGGCTGCCAAATTGCCCCGTATCAAAAAGTTCACCTTCACCCTGAGCAATGCTTACTGTGCTGGGATTTGTACGTTGCATTGGTCTACTTAGATGCCTCCACATCACAGCAACGCTGCGACTGATTAGAAAGAATGGTCAGAAGGTGACTCTTAGGATGTAGGATCAGTTTATTGGCCTGTTTGTTTACATCTTAGGCAATTGATACCAGTGAGCAAGTACACTGCAAACCCCAGTAACACTTGATGGTCATGGAAACTGGTACAGTAGTAAGGAGTAGTATCACACTGGGTCAATAGCATCCATTTGGTCTATTGCAGAAGATCAAAACTATATCTTTATAAGATATAATTAAATGAAATTAAAGCACATGCCCTAACATATATTCGATCTGATTTGAGAGTGTTACTTTTAAACTATGAAATCCTTGTGGGGGCAAAGGCATATTAATTAACATTCCAGATTATTTGCATGTTTATATCAATATTAAAATGTGAGATCATTTTACATCAGCACAATTAAAATATTAGATCTCTCATATTAAACCCTTCCTTTGGAGCTCTGTGGGAAGAAGTTGCCAGTGAATAAAAGCTAGAAACTGTGAGAATGTATTGCAGTATTTAATAGGTAGTATTTTAATTACATTAGATAATATTTAGTATCAATTATCAAGTTATTTTATTAAGTTTTCAATTGGTGATTTCTTATTTACATATTTAACTATTTTAAGGTATATCATTGTTTATTCAGTTTGGATTGTGTTATTTGAGGGTACATTTACCTTTAAAATTAAAATTATTAATATGGTCTTGAAAATATTCATTTATTAAATAGTTTTTTAAGCTGTTTTATTTTATTCTATTTTAAATTATTGTGACCTTTCTATTAATAGTGCACTTTCTGCAATTTTTATTAATTCTGGATTTAGAAAGTTAAATTTGGCCTTCTCACTCTCCCAATTTCTGCACTTACAGAATGGTTTTTGAGATTCAATTCAAAATAGTAAATCTGCTCCTCCAGAAAATATGAACCCATACCTACGTTAACTGGACAGGAGTTACAATAGTAACTCTGATATCCCCTCCCCCCCATGTATGCACTTTTCCCAATGTTTGTTGGACCGGTGCTAGAGTAGTAAATCTGTCCCTTGCATGTTTGTTGGAGGGGAATCCCTCCTAAATATATGTGCGCACCTATTTTTTATTGGACAGGATTTAGAAGAGTAGCTCTGCCCCGTCCAAGTATCAATTATCCCCAATGTTTGTTGGAGAGGAGTTAGAAAAGGAAATCTCACCGCCCCAAAATATATGCACTTTCCTCAATGTTTGTTAACTGGAGTTTGGATTGTAAATCTAACCCATCTCAGTCACGTATACAGTTCATTCAGACAATATTGACCATAAGTAAAAATCATCAGCATAAAAGTACATAAAAAGCATCAGCATGAAACAAAGACAGATTCCATTACATATGTAAAAGCATATCATAGTCTATAGTACATGTGGATCATTTAGGAAATTTCTTAAGTTGTGGGAGATATATGATTAAGGAGGGGCTTTATGGTATAGAAGGTTGATAAAATCAAAGTAATTAGAAAATGTAAGCGTCATTACATGATGGATTGTCTACAATGATTATAATCTGTTATGCTCTGTCGATATGTTTTAAACACTGGAGATGCTGTGAGAGGTGTGACTGTAGTAATTCTTGCTAAGTTTGTCGGTTATATGTCAATGAAATTTGTATATTGGTGAACTTTCCTAATAAAATACAAAATAATAAAAAAATAGTCTATAGTACAGTCTGCAGATTCACTGCTATGATGGTAAGGGTGCTATACAAATCGAGGGAAAGGAGGACTTTCAGCAGGTCTCCCGACCTTTGAAGTGTTGTACTCTGTGGGGAGCTAGTTTTCATTGGCTCGTTGTGCCAGCCCCCTACTTTTCTCTGTCTCTGGTGCTCCTCTTCCCCTGTTGGGACACCGAAGTCCAGATCCTCTCCCACCTGGTCCTTTGGGGGTGTATGGGAATCAGCCTCACTTATCCGGGAGATACCCACTGGTCCTGGGGTCAGCCTTAGTCCGTCCATTAGGACATAAGGGGCCTTGTCCATCCAGCTTTCTATCATGTTGCATCTGTCCAGTTAGTGTCCAACAAAGTTCCTCTCCATTTTGCAAGACTTTTTAAATGGGCGTTAAAAGTTCTAGATGCCAGGCATCCTTATCCAATCCTGGGATTTCACATCACTCCTCAACCTCTGTCCAAACCCTTCGGCACAGCATGCTGGGACAATCTAAGATGGTGCTCTTCACATCTCCTCTGGGGGCCTCAGCTCCCTCCCCATTTGAAATCACTGCCAGGGACATTCCCATCAAAACCTCAAATGGGAGCTCCATCCTTTGTTGGCTCCACAGGTCTGGACTTCCTCCTTTTTCCACAGGGCCTGGGCTGTTCCAAATCCTGGCAAAATGTGACAGTTAATTACCAGATCCCGTGGGGAGGCTTTTGCTCACTCTTCTGTGGAGGCAGAGTAAATAACTTGGCTGAGCAGGGTGACAAAAAAGTTTGGAATTTGATTCTGAGTTGAGACAGAGAGAAATGACAATTTACGTTGTAGATGTTGGTTATTGGTTCTGCGTATTCAAACAGCACGTGTTCCACCCCAGTTGGATACCTCACTGGACTTTGTAGGCCTAAGGAAAGCAAAACTGCACTTTAAGGTAGATTTCCTCTATGTGTATAAATCAGTGACCCTGCAGATAAACCATAAATCATTAAACCCTACTGATCTTACCTATGAGTGGCAAATAATATTGCAAGGCATATCCTAGGTCAACATCTAAACTTGCAGTGTCCCCTCTATGCCCAGGCTACCCGTGCAAAGTTACCGGGCTGTGCACAATGGTAGTCTCACACAAGCAGCCAACCAAATGCCCCTACCCCGGCTGAGTCACAGCAGCTCTACCTTAAAAGGCAGACATTGGCGGTAAAAACACACAGTCCATTTGCCATGTGATTATAGTGAATGAGACATAAGTAGTGACACTTTCTGTTAGATCTGGGGGTCTCTAGTTGGCAGGGTAGGTACCACTGTCCAAGTAGGGACCCTTGCTTCTAGTCAGGGAAAGGGGGATACACTGTTAAGATAACCCCTGCTCACCCTCTAGGTAGCTTGGCCTGAGCAGTCTAGGCTATCAAAGGCAATTTGTAAAGTATTTGTACCAACACTCACAGTAACACAGTGAAAACACCACAGATTTACTCCACACCAGTTTTAGAAAAATAAGGTATCTTTACTAAAAACTTTACAAGACCAAATACTACAGACAAACCAACATATAATTCAAAAAGGTTACTTTAAAGATAGTTCAAGAGCTTGCAGAAAGTACTCCAGGATGTAAAAGTCAGTGTCCTGCACAATGCGACTCTCAATGCACAAAATGCGACACTTTCGTGCCCAACAGTACCTGTAGTTGCGATAAGGTTCCCAAACGCTATAACAAGGAAGATGGCAAAGGCGATGCGATACTCCTGAGATCCTGGGGAGGCTTTGCAGCAGCCCTGCTTCACGCAGCAGAGGTGGATGCGCCGGCTCCGATCTGTAAGGGGAGGATGCGATGACTTTGGCTTTCGTTGCGTAGGTTTCTTAGGGGGAAGCTTCACGCACAGGTTCGATGCGACACTCTTCGATGTGGTGCGATGCGTGGCGCAGCGTTGCCTTCCGGCGCCGCAACTCTCGATGCGCCACGGAACGGGACTCTGCGTCGACGCACGCAGCGACTGGAGACTTTCACGCACCGGCAGTGGTGCGGCTCGCAAACTGGTTCTGCCCTTGCAATGTCAGGAATCTTCACGCTTCGGGACGATGCTCGACGCACTCGGCGATGCGGGGACCCTGCGTGTTGCGATGGTGCCGCGATGAAATTTTCCACGCACTCTCGTTCTTGCGACACGCAATCGGATGATGCAGTGGGTACCAGTTGTTTCTTTTTCACGCTTCTGCTTCCCAGCTCCCAAACACAGCAAAACGACCTCCTGAGGCCCCAAGACTGGGCAACCACTCCAAGGCAGGTCAGAACTCTCTCAGCAGAGTTCCAGGGGAGCTGGTGGTGAAGTCCTTTTGTTCCTGGGACTTCTTAACAGGGAGCCAGCTCTTCTCAGGCCCTTGGAGATCAGAATCAAAAGAAGGGGACACAGCAAAGTCCTTCCCCTCTCCTTGGCAGCAAAGCAAAACAGCAAGCAGGCAGTCTTCTCCTCTTCAGTCCTTTTCAGCTTTCTCCTTGGCAGAGGTTTCTTCTTAGTTCCAAAGTGATCTAAAGTTTAGGTGTCTGGGTCCTCTTCTTATACCCCTCCAAGTCTTTGTCTCTCTGTGTTTCAGTGGGGGGATTCCCCTGCTCAAACCGGTTCCTGGGTGTGCTCTGCCCTGGAGCACCTGGTTCCTTTCAGAGTGAGGGGCAGGGTCGTTAGACGCTCAGCAGGAGGTGGAGCCTTCTTTATGCCAGCAGAGGCAGAGTCCTCAGCCTGGCCAGCAGGGGGTGGAGCCAGCTTTGTGCTGGCAGAGGCAGCCCTATTCAAACCCAGGAGCTACTCCTCCCACCCATCTAAAGCAGATCTCCCTATTCACCCTGCTGCTGACTCATCCAGGCTCATGGAGCCACCTAGCCCATCACATGACACCAGCCAGCCAACCAGCACACAGGCACACAGGAAGGTTAAACAGGAGAATAGCTACTTTCTAAAAAGTGCTATTCTCACACAGTGAATTTAAAAACCATCTTGCTAAAAAGATGTATAATTAAATTCTGAACACAGAGATACCAAACTTGGATTTTCTATCTTGCCCTTATGGGAAGATAGGCATGTAAACAGCCTTCCCCATTCTATCCTATGGGCAAGATATCCTCTCAGCAGTGAAAAACGAAAATGGCTGTAATTCACTACCAGGGCATGTTACACACCTCAGTACATGCCCTACCTTTCAGATACACTGCACCCAGCCCAGGGGGGTACCTAGGGCCACCATAGGGATGCCTGACATGTACAGAAAGGGAAGGATAAGGCCTGGTCAGTGGTTGCACTGGCCAGGTCGACATGGCAGTCCTGGACTGCACATAGGCACTGCAAGCAGGCCTAAGACATCATTTTAGCGCTACTCCTGTGGGTGGCACAATCAGTGCTGCAGCCCACTAGTAGCATTTGAATCACCAGCCCTGGCACACTCAGTGCACTTTACTAGGGGCTAACAGGTGAAACAAATATGCCAATCATGGATAACCAATCAATATAACAATTTATACAGAGAGCATATGCACTTTAGCACTGATCAGCAGTGGTAAAGTGCTCAGAGTCCTATTGCCAACAACCACGGGTTAGAAAAAATAAAGGAGGAAGAAGCAAAAAGTTTGGGGATAACCCTGCAAAAAGGGCCGTTTCCAACACTTTCCCACAGTGAAAGTCCAAAAACTGGGTGATCATAAAGCACAAAATCTGGGTGGATAAATGGGCAGCACCCATTAACAATAGGCTGATGATTTATTAATAATTTGTGAACATATATTTAGGAATATATTGTTATATTATTCTATTTAAAAAATGTATAATTCTACTAATGGATGTTATTTGATATTTTTTAGTTGATATTTTAATAAGTCACATTGTACGTGAAGTCAATATTTTGTATGTCTATATTTTGATATTGACACTAAAAATATTAATTGCCAACGACTTTTCTACAGTCCTTTCTGCTGCTCTATCTACATTCTGCACCTGCGGAAGGACATCATGATGTGAATAATCATCGTCCACTTTCACCAGCAGTCTACTTCTGGTGACTGTGTTGTGCAAAATAGCACGAGTTTGCAAATGTTTTTCAGCAAGTATCAGCACTGTGCAATAATGCTCCTCTTTTCTTCTAATGAATACATTTGAATCTTATCTTTGGATTCTAAATGTGTGCTTGACTAAAGCCATTTTCTATAATGCAATTGATTTACTACTTTGAACCTCTGATGATTACTAGATGATGATGACATACCACTGAGAACTTATTTTGGCAAGTCCCAAAATAGACGAAGCCTGCAGTCAAATGTTGGGAGCCAATTGGGAAATATTTATGACAACCCTGGAATTTCTAGGTATGGGGGTGTTGAATAAAGGTTCTCAGATGACATTCCCCTGAACTACACTCACTTTGGTTCAAACTTTAAATACATTATTGACTACACAACTACCTCAAGGCCACTAATACCACTGTTCCAGCAATATAGAGTCCAATGCACAACAGATAGCAATCACTCAAACCAGATGTCATCACTAGGGCCAAGACCCCAAATTCACTCATTGACTCCTGTGGAAATAGGCACTTCGAACTCGGTTTGAAATGGAACAGCTAATTAATAGTAGATATTGCCATCCAGGCCAGAGACCTTAAGACCAACAGCATCAATACCTGTAACAGCCAAATCAACACATGGACAAACTTCACTGCTGACCTGTTAATACAAGCTGCACCAGGGAAATCAAGCGCATCAACATCGCTAAGTCGGACAAATTCACTGCCCTAAGATAAGAGCATAAGAAAGCTGCCAGACATATGAAAACAGGAACTCAACAGTCTCTCCTCTGGGAATGAGTAAAAGCACTAAAGAAAGAGTGCAAAAACAACTCTGGGAGGACAGGAGAACTAGCAAAGATGTGGTCTGGACAAGGCTAATATTCAACTCCTGGCAGGTAAACTCCAGGATATTCTGGGAAACAGCAAATGGCCTCAATATACCAGAGCCATTACGGGTTTCCCACCTCGTTAATGATGTAACAACCGACAAATGCTCTAACAGAGCAGAGCAAGATAACCCTAATCGGTACAGTAATAGGTCAGCTCCAACCGACCCACTTACAAGTCACGCTCAAAAGCTAGCCATAATTCTATGTCTTCAACTCATAAGCAGAGAAGAGAAAGCGATTCCCTTAACTTGTCAATTTCAGTTTAGTGGATACTTGTGATTTCATAGAGGAATTGAATACTAGATCAATGGTTCTATGATTATTACAACACTTTATTAAAAATTATATATATATATACATTGTATTTAGTCATTTACCAAACACATACAATAAAATACAATCACATAAAAAAATTAATCACAATATAAAAAACAATCGTTCACAAAAATCTACATTTCATATTCAACAACAATGTAAGTGTATAATACATCACAATTATGACCGACCTAATAGAGACAGACATATACGTAAGACAAAAAAAGAGTTACTATTCTTTACGGATACACATCCAATTTGGACTTCAAAACATAGTTCCTTGATACAGTGATATAATCAGTATTCAGTTTCTCTATGTTGGTCCTTGGATTGTGCCTTCAAAAGCGTCGACGCGTTTCGATGGCCTCAGATTATTCGTACCATCTTTATCAAGACACCAATTTGTCTATCTCCTGAGTTCAGTCCTAAATAAGACAAACATACATGGTCATATATAGTCTAAATATTGTTTCATACTCTTGTTCTGACAGTGATTCAGGCTCCTGTCTATTCTATGTAAGATGCTATTCTTCTGGCATTGATTCAGATTGGGGGTAATCTATGATATATTGTTTACCAACACAATGGGGTTCTTGTTGTTTGGGGAAAAAGTGAGAGGTTGTTCCCTTCTCTATGATAATGTTTAACGTATTGACTTGCCTTTGTCATTTATCGGGGTCTTTCAGGGTTTCCATGTTAGCCGTTATTATCCAATTTTGTCTCGTTACCCCCCTTATAACCCACTTTATTCATCTTTAACTATGCTGGAGTTCTATTTCTGCTTTCGCAACTGGGACACTAATTAATGTAAGTATACCATATTCCTGTATGTATTAAGGTTCATAAATCTCACCTCTATTTCTTTTAAAATCAGGATTTGATTGTAATTTTTCGTTTGGTAGCTGTTCAATTCTTCAGCATTTGGAAATTCGATGACCTGTCTTTGGCTATTTCTGACCCTCTCTTTTTTCTAATATCTGAGTGGGAAAAGGTGAAAAACGACTTTCAAATTCAACAATATATTATTTAATTTCTTATTTTATCCTCTATTTATATCTGATATAAATAAAGAAATAGAGGTGAGATTTACGAACCTTAATACATACAGGAATATGGTATACTTACATTAATTAGTGTCCCAGTTGCGAAAGCAGAAATAGAACTCCAGCATAGTTAAAGATGAATAAAGTGGGTTATAAGGGGGGTAACGAGACAAAATTGGACAATAACGGCTAACATGGAAACCCTGAAAGACCCCGATAAATAACAAAGGCAAGTCAATACGTTAAACATTATCATAGAGAAGGGAACAACCTCTCACTTTTTCCCCAAACAACAAGAACCCCATTGTGTTGGTAAACAATATATCATAGATTACCCCCAATCTGAATCAATGCCAGAAGAATAGCATCTTACATAGAATAGACAGGAGCCTGAATCACTGTCAGAACAAGAGTATGAAACAATATTTAGACTATATATGACCATGTATGTTAGTCTTATTTAGGACTGAACTCAGGAGATAGACAAATTGGTGTCTTGATAAAGATGGTACGAATAATCTGAGGCCATCGAAACGCGTCGACGCTTTTGAAGGCACAATCCAAGGACCAACATAGAGAAACTGAATACTGATTATATCACTGTATCAAGGAACTATGTTTTGAAGTCCAAATTGGATGTGTATCCGTAAAGAATAGTAACTCTTTTTTTGTCTTACGTATATGTCTGTCTCTATTAGGTCGGTCATAATTGTGATGTATTATACACTTACATTGTTGTTGAATATGAAATGCAGATTTTTGTGAACGATTGTTTTTTATATTGTGATTAATTTTTTTATGTGATTGTATTTTATTGTATGTGTTTGGTAAATGACTAAATACAATGTATATATATATATAATTTTTAATAAAGTGTTGTAATATTCATAGAACCATTGATCTAGTATTCAATTCCTCTATGAAATCACAAGTATCCACTAAACTGAAATTGACAAGTTAAGGGAATCGCTTTCTCTTCTCTGGTTATAAGAACCTCATTTCCCTTGACATTTTAAGGGGTCCCTCTTATTTTTCCTTTTCAACTCATAAGCAACAGAACTGTATGGTCCCTCTTTTCAGTCACTATTAGCAGTCATCTCTGCCAAGCTACTCCCCACCATCACACATGGAAGTGCAGCCATGAGAAGACAAGACACAGCCACACTGAACTAACTGCAGACCAACACCTACAGGTGAAGATTCTCCCTTGTCTCAAATATCATTCCCAGCACATATCCAAGTTGAATTTGGTCTTACAAAGGAAGATCTGGGTAGAAGGTCCACAACAGTAAAATCCTGCTACATGATACGGGAAACACAAGATACCTCACTAAATAGTGAACTACTGTCAGCTCTACAAAGTGAGCCTCAGTTGGCCTACCACAAATATTTGGAAAATTGAACAGTTGCATCATATGATGTTTTCAAAGAGTGATAAACAAAGCTGTAAGGTTTCAATTGTACCTGGCAGACCAAAATAAATGTCTTTCTCCTTCTCACGCCTGGATGGTGATCAAAAGTTATGATGCCTTGAAACCGGCGCTTAACTTAGGCACCACCTTCCCAGCGCACATAATGGCCCTGCATTTTGGCAAATTACCAGCACTGGCTAGTCAATCAATTCGGGTCTACAGTGGACCCACAGAATGTAGACTTTGTAAAGCAAAACATGAAGACTTTATCCATCTAGAATGTATTTGTCCTAACCTCCACAATCTTTGATTACTATTATTAAAAAAGACTTTCAATGACAGAGGCATCCGATCATGCAGAGAAGTGTAATAGCGAGTCCCAACTCAGATGACCCACAGCTAAAGTGTAAATTGGTGAAATTCCTGACAATGACTCCCATCTGACACAAAATTAAGTAATTACATTCACAAGACATTCCCTACCGGCTGAATGGATTGATGCCAGCAGTTTGGACAATTGGCGATGGTGGTAACCTCCCAATCTGATGCATATTTGTTTTTAGCATTGTTTCCTTTTAAGTATTATCTTTTGTGGAGATAGAGTCCATGTGTCAATTGTGGAGTTCATTAATAGATGTAGAACACTCTCTCCTTCTAATCATCCATTTTCAAGGTCACCACTGGAAACGTGGGCATGAAGAGACCTGGTTTGAAACATACACTAAACACATATGCTCCCATGATCCTTGGCAACTGTATCAGTTTCAATATCACCAGCATTATAGACAACCTGGACACTGAATTGGTGAATATCCTTTTGAAATTAAAAATGAATTCACTTGCTGATTCAGGACTGAATAGTTTATTTTACAGAGTTTTATATAGCGCGAACTTGACCCAAATTGGGTATCAGAGCGCTTCACAGATACGAGGTTGACCGCCCTAGCCGTTAGGCCAACTCCTCTCCCCAACAATAGTGTGTGTACCAGTGGTAAAGCCAATCAAAATGAAAAATGTCATAACATTTCCCCTTCATTTGCTGCAACTCTGCAGGTTTAAATGATGTGTAGAGTGCATGTGTGTGTGGGTGTGTGTGAGATAGAAAGAGTGTGAGAGAAGCAGTATGTATAGCAAACACACAATCCGGGCATCGGTTTGAAGCACCTGACTGTTCTAGATTTGTGGGCCGAGTAACAACTCTAGTTCATTTGTGTGATATTCAGGGCTGGACTGGCTGTAGCGGGCACCAGGCGTTTTCCCGGCGGGCCGACAGGTTGGGGGCGGGTTTTGGGCCCCTAGGAGCCGATTTTGTTACCAGGGGTCAGCAATATTGGCCCCCTTTAACAAAATCGGCTGAAACCGGCCCTGGCAAGCAGCTCGGTTGGCCGAGCAGTTTGCCAGGGCTGGCCCTGGCGATTTTCCATGTCCTTTCTGCTCAGCCAGTACCTTTCATATACTACCTCCACATGCTGCTAAAATAATGTTACCCTTTGATGTAAATTCCTCTCCATCATCCTCCTCCTTTGTGTACTCTAAAAATCATCATGTCACATCATGGCTTAGAGGACTTCCATTGTGAAGGCTTGTTTGCATTTCAATGTGCTTTCCAAATGTTAGACCATTTTGCCACCTGCTCTGAGTTGGGGTTATTTTTTGCACCTGCACCACCTTCTTTTGTTACTATTAACCATGCGCAATTGTTTCTAAATTGCTGTTTGCAAACCCTACTTTACACATTATTACAATTGCAAGTCGATGTGAAAATACACTACTTTCATGTGACATTTTTTATTTCTGCCATTTCTTTTTACATGTGATAGATTTCAAAAACACATTTTAGCATTCTCACATAAATATGGGAGTATTTTGTAAGTCGGTGATCCATTGTACATCGGACCCCCTATTCTCTGTTGATTTTATGTTAATTTTAAATATGAAAGTGAATGAGTATAGCCTGAAAATGCAAGTGATGTGTGAAAATAAAATTAAGTACTTTGTTAACGTTGGCGACTTCATTATTCTTAAAATGGAGAATTTCGAGAACATTTTAAAATACTATCTTAAACACCACTTTATCATGTTTAATTGAAAACACCATTTCAGTTTTGATCTGCAAAACCTGGACGTATTGTATTCTACTCCTTTGTATTTTTTCTTCTCTCAAATTCCTTGCAGTTATAATAAAATCATACAAAGCTATTTGAGTCTTTCTACATATTTAGCTTTCTAGGAACACATAAAGTTTCAGCCTCATGACTTTACTCAGATCTATTTCATGATCCCTCTAAGGCTGTCAGAGGTTTCCAACCATGCTGTAGCTCTCAGACTAGAGAGTGATGGTGAGTCTGTTTCCAGCTCTTTCAGGGCAAGTGGAGTGAGATGCGGTGAAGGTTTTATGGAGGGATATTTTATTCCGCTGGATTCAGGTTAATTGCCAAAACTATCAGGCACTACATAAACCTAAATCAATTAGGAGAAATATTATTAATAGCTTATGTCCTTAGTGTTTTATGAGGTTTAATTTTTTGCTTCTCAAGATTTAAAATGGAGGTGCTTGTCTGGTTTGGACATCACCCCCAAGCATACTGCTGTATACTCCCTGCCTTTGATTGCATATTAATGCAGACCACATGATACATTAAAAGTGGCAGGCTGGGTGTGAAGTATGAGACTTATTTTTTATTGGCACGCGGTAACTGCGGTGACTTATTACACGGCGGCTCCATAAAGGAATCGTTAATTTGTTGCTGAATAATTTAAGACCCCCGTGTTCTCTGAATTACAATCTGATACATGTAGCCGGCCCCATAAAATGCTTCTACCGCGACAGCTATACAAAATGTCGCTGCGCACTGATGGTGATGTATTTGTGTGTACGGAGTGGGTACAAATTGACACCGAAGGAGGTTTGAACGCTTCTGTTAGCTCCAGTATGGAATGGTTCAGTCTTTACTACAATTTATTGTTTGTGGAGCTGACATTTACCTGTAGTACTTAAGTAATTTTTTGACATAGTCGTTCACACTTTTTTTTATGCTGATCAATCATTCTCCATAATTGAAATGATTGAAGCCATTCTTGCTTTATACCTCTTTAGCATTTGTTGCTTTCCTTTTGGTAACCTGACTCAGGCTTAGGCTGCATTGGTGCAACAGCTGTCTTTCTGTCTCAGTAGTTGTCAAGAATGGATCCAGCTGTCTTGATTATCCTTGCTTTCTCCTACTGTTCTGCTTTTGGTATTGGTTGCTTTGTTTTTAGCATTATGCCATTTTGGTCCGGACCATTTATTTATTTGGAAATTTTAGGTAGGTGACATGCCTGACTCGCATGCATCTGAGTGCCAGATGGTTCCCCGTGTTAACGTATCACCCGCATTTAGCTCTCAGAACTAAATTTATCACTCACACTCACCTGTGCAAAAGCAATACAAATTAGCAGAATTTCATGTACCTAAAGTGTACAAGTCCGAGATTTTAAGGCTGCCTCTGCTGTTTTGAGTCATCTATATTGTAATGCGGATTAACTAATGAAAATTGCAATTTAACAGATTATAGCAATAAGCTTCTACCTCCTTTACAGGATAGCCTGTTTTATTAATATTAATAACAATGCTAATAATAGGATTATTTATGGCCTGCTACAACAATAGTATGATTACATTGTGCTATTAATTCCATGTCGTACTATTCACTATTTTCAAAGTATCTTATTTTATAACCTGTGGTGCTATTACCCACCTCGCTAAATTTCCTATTTTAAAGCATGCTGGGTGAAGATTACTAATGCTTACTACTTGAGTGTGAAGAAAGGGACATAGACACAACTCTATATTAGTTCTAATATACAAGTTGCGGACTGAAGTGGAAGAGTGGTGAAGAAAGGTGGGATCCTTCTGCATGTTTACCCCCATGTTTGCCTGGTGCTAAGCTGGTTTTTGACTAGTCTGACCCTGCTAATCAGGACCCCATTCTATCTGCTTTCTCCCTCAATTTTTGTGTTCAGTACCTCAGTACATCCTTGATTGGTTACTGGGGTACCCATGTCAGTCCCTAGGCACCCAGGGCATAGGTACCCCAGAGGTCTCCCATGGGCTGCAGCATGTATTATGTCACTCATGAGAGACCATTCCAAATGGAACTACAGGTCTCAGCCTGTGTAAGTTGGTGCATGCACCACTTACTAAAGATATAGGTTTACTATATCTAAGGCTCACTGCACTTAATACCTATAAGTCACCCCTCTAGCAGGCCTTTACAATCCTGAGGGCAGGGTGCTTGGTTCTAAGTGAGAGGGTGCCCCTGCATGATCAGGACACCCCTGCAGCCTGTGGAGTCCATTCTTCCTGGTTGTCAGTGAAGCAGCCATATACTATATAGAGGGACTTCACGTGACCACATAATGACCATCTCAACAACAAATCCTATCATGTTTGGTATCGAACATGTTGGAATTATACCCCCACACCATAAACGGTGTGGGAGGTATGATTCCATGAACTGAAAGAGCCCTCCGTTAGGCTCTCGGTGTTCCTGTTGCTAGTTTTCTAGTCCCGGACAATACAAAATTGTTGCTGCTAACAAGAGACACATTTCTGCCCTCCTGCTGCTGAGCCAAGCTCGAGCAGTGGAAGGCAGAACAATAGGCATCTTGTCACAGGGAGGTGTGACCACCTCCCAGACAGGATTTAGTATATTAGGGCTGGGTGGGTGTGCTTGCCAGAGCCTGGAAGTCTGCATGAGGGGCACATTTGGTGTCCCTGTGCATAGTCCAATTAAAACCAGTCCTGGTAGCCGTTGTCTACCGCTCTGGCGCAAAACTGGACAAAGGACATGGTAACCTCCCCCTGTCCAGACCCTCCCCTGGGAGGGTCCCCTGAATCTTCCCAACACTCTCCTTAGGCTACTTAAGGGCTTACCTGGGTGTAGGTCCCTAGATGTGTTGTGGACAAGATTCAGAACTGAAACCACTGCACTTCTACCGTCTGGGCACTCTGGACTTCGCTGGACTTCGTTTGGACCTGACTTCCTCTCTCTTTCAGTCTGCTGCCTTGTCTGTGCACCATACATAATCCAAGACACTTGAAGATAATTTCCCGTGAAGTGAAGGAGTCACTTCCCTGCATTCGCAGGCACCTCAACACTGCTGACCAGTCTACTGATCCTGAGCTCCTGTGGACTCCGAAGGGTTCAATAACACAGGTGGTGGTTATCTATGTCTCCTGAGGTCCAAACTGCCCTCTCACCAAGTCTGACGCCAGAATCCCTTGTGGGGGCTGCATTAACCGAACCCCTGTGCACCGTACACTTTTGTAAGTGCATATGCTTGTTGGCAACTCTGCAACAAGTGCATTGGGCTCCAATTAGCCCCAACCTCCAGCAACTTCTTGCACCAAGATCTTCAGCCACGCCTCCTCATGGGCACAGTGGTCTGCTCCTTTTGGTGAGCAGCTCGAGGTCCTCTCGCGATCGCTATGCCTCTGGACTATGGGTACAATTGAGGATCATCATTGTTTTCCTTGGGCTCCTCTGAGTGCTCCGGGCCTGCCCTGACTCCCCTGGACCTTGCTGGTCCCAACCGTGCACCTTCTTGATTTACTGCTTCGGTGGCATTTGCTAAGGCTTGTTGGTGCTCCCGCCAGACACCGACCCCTCAGCACTCGACATCCTTTGTGGGACAGCTCGTATTTGGGTTCTGGTTGTCCTCAGTGCTGCTTGGTCCTCACAGCTGCAGAGTCAAGTTCACCGTCATCCTTCCCGAAGCATCCGATATCGGAGAGCATTCGTCTCCCAAGTTTCCTGGTCACCCCTGAGTGACATAGACTCTGTCCCCTCTGCTTTCAGGTCCTCCTCATCAAGAATCCATATTTGGATGCCTCCGGACACTTTCTCCTCTTCCAGCAGCAGCACTTTCCTGAAGTCCTCCATTGGGTTCGATGGCGGTTTCTGACGCCAGTTCATACCTATGCACCTGGCTTCCCTGGGATAGGTAACTTGTGTACCACACTATCCACGGGTTTGGGTGGCTATCCAACCTTCTGCCGTCCATAGGGTTTCTTCAGAGTCCAGTGGGAAGGGTCCCTAATCTTTAAAATTCCAACCACAACTTGCACATAGACTTGTACGGAGCACGTGGTCGTGTTCCCACCCTGCACACTCTCTCTGTGGGTGACCAGCAATTCTACATCCTCTCAACATTGTCCTGACTCGAGTTGTGATTCTTATACCACTTTTTTAGTATATGGTTTGGTCCCCCCCGGGGCCCACTGTGTGTGTATTTGTTCTACTCACTGTTATTTTCATAATTACATATTGTGTGCTTTGTGCCTATCTCCATGTAGGAGATACTGTAACATACTAGATAGTGGTATATAATAAATACAACTTTTTATAAATACTTTGTGTCGTTCCTTTTAATTTAATCTATACTATAAATCTTATAAAACAAGTTGCTTTACACTCTTTCAAGACTAAGCCTGAAGGCTGCTCTCCACGGCTATCACTTGGATAGCTTTCTAAGGTTGTCTGAGACCTCTTAAATCACCATTAGGGTTGTCTGGACTGGTGCCAGGCCAGCTTCTCACAAGTGGTAATGGCAACATCTCCAAAATTGATTTCCTAACTCTCTACAGATACAATTGACCTATTCACAATTACTTACATGGTGGAAATCCATCCATTGTAAACTCCAGTGGCTTTTCTTTGTCCTTCCACGCCTATGTTGGTGACCTTTTATATAAAAAAACGTCCGTATTGTGTCTCTAAAATGCTAGCAAACCCACCTGTGGCCATATTATGCATAGTGCCATGCGGGTACTATGATATTACGGAAGGAACCACAAATGCTTGTCCGGCCTCTTCTGAAATACTTATTATTCTGGTGCAAATGGAGTGCCTGTGTTATCATTAGAGAGAGTATTCTCTCAAGATAGCACTGCACTTCATGTGCACTAAAGGCAAGGAACTGGGCGTAGAGGCAAAGAGGCCATCAGGAGGCACATTGACTGAACGCCACAAATGGGAGGCGCATAGTCCTTTAGCGCAACCACTGCAAGGGGGAGAAGACTCCCTATGCATCCTCGCTGCAGGAGAGTACAGTCACTCACTGCACCTGCCTAGTGGGGGATTTCTGTTCACTCTTTAAGTGCAAACTGTTGCTACCTGCACAGAGAAAAACAGAGCAGATGATTCAAACAGCTGCTCTGTATTTCACTAGTGCACTTCCCGCAGGACAGCTTGAGTTCACTGCTACTCTGGGGGCAGCACATTAACAGTAGAAGGGTGCACTGTCCCAGTTTTCAACCGCTACCTGTTTTAAGGTGCACTGGGAGCAAAAGGGGACAGTGTGCCCCTTGCATAAAATGGCCCTTGTCATGTTATGGAGACTAGATATATGTGCATGGACAGGACAAGTTAGTAACAGACCACTGAAGTGTACTCAAAAGGGATTTATTCCATTGAGTCCATAAATCAAGGATTATCTTTAAAAATACACTTTAATAGTTCAGAAACAGAAAGCAGAGATCATCCTATGTTATCCCCTTCCTATGCAACATGGCAAGAGTGGGTAACTTAGTTCCCAAGATTATCATTCAATTTTTTTTTATAACACTGGGTGAAATCTAAATTGTGTTACTTAAAAAAATTTACATAATTACATTTGTTTTTTTATTATTGTACATAGAAAACGTGTACATGTACTAAATGTGTCTTTTCTGCATGGTCACCCCAGATTTAAATGTTTTCCTGGATGCTACTTTTTCTAGTATTATGACTCCATGCATAGTGACACCAATATTCAGGGCCACAGTGTATGTGCTCTGGACCTAAAATGGTATTGTTAGATTGGTTTCATCCAATTGATCTATTTATCTGTGCTGTAGAACCATTGTTGATGACATAGCACATGCGTCTGTCGCATGGAAGGTTAAATGTCATGTGACGACTGTAGTGTGCGTTTTTATCACCCATATGTATAGCTAAGATATATGTGTACCAAGAGCATTCTGTCTGGGCTGCAGTTTGAATGCCCAGCAGTGACAAATGACAGAGAAAATGACCTTTGCCATGTTGTAGAAGCCTATTTGTCTGTAATCATAAGTAAACTCCAAAGTGTGCCTTGTAAGCCTACAGGACAGGGTGCAAATACATAGCAATATGACACACTATATATTGGGTTAGTTTACTTTCTGAGTGAAATAAATCCAAATGCTATTTCACTGTATAGGCTTTGCTAGTCTTTTTCCTGAACAGTTCTACATGTGATTACATTGTTTATTTCCCGTCACCACTCGAGGACATGCTAGAAAAATGCTTCAAAGTTATTTCCTACTTAAGTTTCAAAATCTGATTTAAATGTAAATGGACAAGGAATATTGCAAAAAGTGTACTTTAGCCTGCTTCATTCCCATGGTAAGGGTAGCTAATTTCCAAAATAATAAACCCATCCCTGACTATGCTACTCTTTTTTTATTGGCAATAAGTGCTTTTCATTACAAGCCTAAATGAGCACGTAAATTGTTCAGATCCAAAGCTGGTTATATTGCCCAAAGCAATGTATGTAAAAGGTATAACATATTAAAAAATAAATCACACAATAGGCGTGAAAGGCGTAAAGTGTACCATGAAAGAGAAGTGTTTACATTTCAGAATTTACAACCAGGTAAGGGGTTTTCTCTTTGCTAAGACCACAGTGCATATAAAGGCCACCACTTCAGATAACCTGCAACAGAAAATCTGAGATTGCATCATGATTTTCAAAGGTGGGGGTCTCCTCACTTGGCCAAAATCTTCTTCTGAAATTCATGAAAATAGATTTTCAAATCTCAAAGTATATCTCTAATACAAAGCCGATGGAATATTTTGAGGAAAAGTCCATTGTTTGGAAGCCTGTCCTTTGTACTTCCTAAACTGTCTTGATTGGAATAGCATAATACAATTTAACTGCACAGGCAACACAACAGGAAGTACACACTCGTATTTCTGCTATTGCCAATCTTTCTTTTGATGACTATGCATTTCATGAGACATCCATAGCTTAAGAAATCCTTCATGGGGCCTTGCAAAGTCAGAAAGAACACTGGGCTGTGGAGTTAGTGTCTTAAAGCTAAAGGAAGACATGCTCACCAAGGAGAATGGACATTAATGTTCATTTCAAAACAAGATGCAATTAATTCAACCTTGAGCTAAAATCCATAGAAATAAAGTTACTTGAAACTGAAAGAAATTATCATCCGAAAAGAACAGTTTTCCTTGCTGGTTTGGAGAAAATGCACCGAAAAATACCAACAGACGAGAAAGTATAAGGAACACGTGAATTTTACACACGTTGTCAACTGCGTTCTTTTGAATCAGTGGAATTGTAATATTCGTGAATATCGAAATATGTTAAGTATGAAATGTTTGAGCTTTACTTTCTTTTTTCCCTTTTCACAGGTTTAACTCGCTATTCTCAACAGCGCTCTGATGTTGGGGTGTGACGGACTACCCTAAAATACTATATAAAATTGCAAAATAAAATTTATTTTCATTTTGTGCTGCACATATTTTAATCCTGCTATCATGACCACATTAACCCATGACCCCTTTCTCTTCCCCTTAACTACTTGCAACACTACTCCCTGGTTTTTGGTATATTGTTATTTATAGAGCATATCTCTTATTTATTTTAATATTCGCTGCTGTTAGTGGTCCATGCTTTTTTCTGATGTTTTACTTCGCCTCATAAAGTAATCCATCATTCCAGGACTGCATTCCTGCATCAATGCTATTGTACGGGCGTTTCAGCGTGTCTTGCCTCTCTAAATTGTTAAATATTTTAAGGCATCTCACACTATTGCTACTTGTTGAGCCACCAAGTCTTGTTTTCAATATATGCACAATTTATACTTAAGACAAATATTTGCATACCCTTAATTTAAAGGAGAATATTTGGACAATTTGGGCCGTTCTGAAAACCCACCTGCATGTTAACATTGGGTAGAATCCAGCACGATTTGGTAATGTTCATCTCAAATATATGTTCTCAATTTACACTGCAAAAAAAGCTATTGTGAGCATGGAAACCAATTAACTCTAAGGCCCCATTTCAAATTTAGAGTTTAGAATTTGTCGCAAAACATTATTAAGTAAAGAAGGGAATGTGTTTGTCAATTTGACAGGTCAGGTCTTAGTACGTTGTTGAGCCAGAGAAGGCCTTATGAATTAGAAAGCGTATTAATTAGAAGATACTTGCCTTTTCCTCCTATTTTTGATAGTGACTGAACATGGTTTTGCAGGTGATATGTTCTCTTTTTACAATGTCATTTTTGCTTTATCCGCTCTTTGTGCTTCATTTGCACTGCATGTTGTATCCCTCATTGTGTTTCCCTCTGTATTTGGACATCTTAAGTCACCTGGAATAAATTTGTAGTAATTATCACATTGTCTCTAGCTTTATGGCAAATGAATGAAGCCTACTCATTTCATTATCATGCTAGTCAGAAGGTCTGAACTTACTACAGCTCCCATGCTGCTAGGATCTAGCAGCAGAGAGGGACCACAAGGCAGGGATCGCATGGATGTACACCTTTGCACATGTTTTCATTTGCCGTGTTATGCGTTGTGCATTTACCAAAGCCGTTGTTGGATTTCATTTTGTTTGCATGGTTTGATTTTGTCTTCATATGTTTGTGTCTTTTTATTTTTTCCATTCACCAGATGTTCCAATCACTTTGTTTTCAACCACTATCATCCCCTCTTTTACCACTGAAACTGTCACAACCTCTGTAACCATAACAACCTGCACAAGCACATCTGCAACCGTCTTCACCGGAGGTACTGTATCTTTCTTTTCTTCCAATCAGAAGCAAGTGCACTTTGTAGATAGGGAGTAGTAGGCGACTGGCAAGCTTAGGCGTACAAGTCCAGCCTTGAAATTAAGTGATTGTTGTGTGACTACGATGTGTGAATGGCCATAGTGACTCAGCATTACAGAAATAAATTAGCATTGTGTTTTCAACATGCTTTCAATGTTTGTGATCTGTAACAGTATGTTGTGAGCTGTCTTGCCAAATGTTTTTCACACCAGACATTTGAAGCCAAGATGAATCAACACTGCATCAGATGTTTTTTATAAACTAGAATTACATTGTTCACATCCTAATTTGCATGTCATGGGGTAGAAGTGGAGAGTAGTGCTGTTACATTCATTAATCTAAGCAGAATGGCGTAAGGATATGAATGTAGTACTTTTGTCACTAGATTGGTTATATTCTGAATTAGCTATGGCATGCTACAGCATGGAACTGAGGGGCCCACAGGGGGCAGTTCCCCCAATTTAGCAGGTGACCGTCGCCCCACAAGCCCCAAAGCTGAAAAATAAAATGGTGATACAGTTTATTTATTACCATTTTATTTTTTAGCATTTTAGCAACCCATCCCAAACTAAGTGTCTGGATGGGGTGGGGCCATCACTGCCGAGTGGCAGCAGCAGGGAGCTGTGCACTTTAAAATGGGCATGTCTCGTTGGCCGGCCATCTTGGGCTAACCAACCAGACATGCGCATTTTAAAGTTCTCTAATTCAGCTGTCTTAAACAGCTGGATTAGAGAAAACGCAGACTGCCAGTGCTCTTAGGAGCACTGGGAGAGCCTGCTCTATCCAATCCTGGTGCTTCTTTCATGCTGTGAGAGCAGCGCCAGGATTGGGTAGTGTAATTTACTGCATCCGGAGAGTCCTGGAAGGAACTCAAGAGAGGAGGACGTCGCGTTACAAAGGTAAGTGAATTTATTTATTATGTTTTTATGCCTACCCTACCAACCTTGGTACAAACCATCCATCACTGGGGGCTCAATCTGTTCTGTACAGGGCCTCCATTTTTCTTTTTGATCCTGGGGTTTGTTGTGCACTTTAGGGCTCATAAACAGGGGCTAAGACACTGAGCGCTAGACGTTGAGAGTGGAAAACAGTTATTTGCGTGCTATTAGTCACTCCTTTAGTCCCCCTAATGATTCAAATTGTCAGAGTGGTAAACTGATCTTCACTGACACCTTGGAAACATAAAATCAAGAATGAAAGTGATACATTCCAACAAAAAGATATTTTTCCTTCAAAATTATAGCTTGCAGTAGTTCTGGTTCGTGCTGTTACTTTTACAGGAAAGCGTGTCGTAAACTAATGTGTTTATAGACTGCCTTTGATAAAGTATTGTTCTGTGATCGATACGTATAGGGTTATTTAATCTTCGTGTGTCGTGAGTTATTGTGTAGCATATAGTGCAGCTCCACGAACATTTTGATGTTTCATTTTTTAGGTGCTGTGTAAGTTCTTGTTTTGTGTAGTTTGGTGGCAATGGGGTGAATTCATGAGTTAATGACTATGAAGTGTATGGGCAGGTGTGGTGATAATACAGTCAGGTTGCCCTTTCTCTGTGCATTCAAATTTACAAACACTGGCTGCACTGCCAAAACGGTACCCTGCGCCAATAGCACTGCAGACTGCCATGTAGGCCTTTATTATAAGTCAAGCAGTATACCTAGGGGAACAGATCTGAGTGTGCTGCACCAACACTTACCAGGAAGATCAGAGCCAGTTTTACCACATGGGTTTCATCACCTGGTGAAACCACCAGGAGATAAACAGACACATTCAATCTGCCGAGAAACTGTAGAACTTTACAAGAATTCAAATGATTCTGCTTTCAAGGCCACTGAGACTTCCTGATGCTGTCACCTCTGTCCAGAGTCCTGAGAATGCTGCCTGAAGAACCCTGGCGATGCAACTGCAGGGCTATGTAAACACATGTTAACGAAAAACAATATTAGCTGCTGCTTTAAACACAGATGGTGCACTAATTATTGATTTAGAAAGCGCGGAGCAATGTAGTACAGAATCAGAATCAGAATCAGAATCAAAACCACTTTATTCGATTAGTTAAAATCATAAAAGTGTACAATACATTTACACAGATAAAGAGGAAAAACAATCCATTCATATACATATTAAAAAAAATAATAATTTACCCCGGTGATTCCCAATATAAAAACTAATTGATCTCTTCCAAAGCAGTCAATCTTGATTTCCTTGATCTAATACAGGCAACTAAAAAGCTAGCCACACAAAACATAGTTGTTGGTGATTCCATTAATTGCAAAAATAATAATGCTGGTTTTACCTGGACAAAAGCCTCCTTTCTTAAAATAGGCCGGATAAACCTTTTCCTGGCCTCTAGGTACAATGGACAAAAAAATAGGAAATGCATCACATCTTGGGCAGAAAAGTTGTCACATCTGCAAGGAACCCCCTCTTCAGAACTAAACCAACCCTGCGGAACACTTAAAACCTGATGTATTTGGTTAAAACGAAACTTTGTCAAAAGCCACCTATGATAATTGTTCGTAACCATAGATAAATATGGGTGCATGACCGTGGATAAATTAAGCAAGAGGTGAGCCCTGACTGAAATTTTACCGAGCTCTTGAGATTCTCGCTCAACCTCGCAGTGCTTAATAAAATACGTCTTGACCCACCCTAAATCAGCTTTCCTTAAACTTTCGGGGTTGGAAAAGAGTTCAGGTCGTCCTACCATCTTTGCAATTAATTTAATGTAAGACAGCCACTGAATATTCTTCCAATTATCCAATTTAGAACATTCTTTCAAGATATTGTGATTCATTGTAAGATCCGGGTTCAACCAGGTTCTTATCCATAGCAAAAGTGGGGCTAACTTTAAAATGTCAGAGATATATCCCGTCCCCAATTCTAGATGTACTGAATAGGTCGCAGTGGATTGGGGGAGGCCAAGAAGGGCTCGGAAAAATTTATTCTCTTCTACTTGGATGGATTCAAGGTTAATATACCCCCAAATAGCGGCCCCATACCTAGCTACTGATAGAGTTTTAGCTTGGTAAATTTTCAAAATAGTCTCACAGGGTTTCCCTCCCAACCTTTTTGCGAAGCTCAAAATTACAGCCGAGGAACTACGCACAGCTTTCACCTTTGTAGTTACTTGGGGTAACCAGTTGCCTTTATCGTCAATAACGATGCCCAGGTAGGTGAAAACTTTTACTCTAGAAATAGCCGCTCCGTTGCAATAAAACGTTTTAAGTTGGTTTTTTCCCTTCCCCAATGCCATTATGTGGGATTTGCCGTTATTAACCACCAGGTCCAAAGATGACATAAAATTACCAAAAGAATTCAATAGTCTTTGAAGACCAAGTGGAGTCCGTGCCAAGAGAACGGTATCATCCGCATAAAGAAGCACAGGTACGGGAATACCATCAATCCTAGGGATATCAAGGGAGGCAGCTAGCAAACTATCTTCCAGGGAATTTATATACAAAGTAAATAGCAAAGGGGCAAGAATACACCCCTGGCGTACCCCTCTACCAGATTTAAAGCTAGCAGTGCATTTCACCTCCTTAGTCATCCTAATTGAGGCCTTCAGGTCTTTGTGTAGTTCTGCCATAAAATACACGAGGGGCTTATCCAAGCCTAACTCTATGAGTATCGACCAAAGCTTAGACCTGTTAACCAGGTCGAAAGCCGTAGACAGGTCCATGAAACCTGCATAAATCGATCCCTCAGAAGCTTTGGTGTACTTTGCGATAATTAAATATAAATTCAGGCATTGGTCCTCTGTACCCCTCCCTGATCTAAACCCATACTGGGCGTTAGAGATGACACCTTTGTCAGTTGCCCAGTTATTTATCCTGGCCAGGATAACTTTTCCCAAAATTTTGAACGAGGAATCTAACAGGGATATAGGTCGATAGCATCTAGGATCACCCCTTTGACCCTTCTTGAACACAGGGATTATAATAGACTGGGACCATGATTTCGGTGGGGCTACTGAAGATGCAGAGTTAAAAACATTTAACAAAACTTTGGCCCAGTACTTGGGATTAGCCTTGTACAACTCCGTAGGCACCTCATCCGGACCTGGTGCCTTACGACCGGCCGAGCCCTCAATTGCTTTCTCCACCTCTTCAATGGAAAAAATGATAGGAGGGAGGGGAGAGCTAGAAATTGGGATCTTAAATACTTCCTGCTCAAGATTACTCCCATAAATATTTTCAAAGTGGGCTAGCCAGTCTTCCTCTGGGATATTTAATTCCAACGCCATGTTCTGGGTACCGGATAAAAAAGGAGAATTAATAATTTCCCAGAATTTGGAACTATTTTTCAGGGTAGCGTTATCCATTAGGGCTACCCAAGCTTCTTCTTTTATTTCCCTCTTCCGTGTCATTATTACTTGAGAGTATGCTTTCCTTAACTGTGTGACCAATCCTTTGTTCCTCGGTTTTTCATTAAGGGCTTTTTTAAGTTGTGTTAAAGCTGAAGTACAGCTATGATTGAACCAACCTTGGTCAGTTTTGGGTTTAACAGGGCTTCCTTTGGTGGTAAGTTCCGTAGCTACTTGAGAACAAATGGTTTCAAAGGCCATTATTATATCTTTGTCATAAGAAGATGGGTCGGTACATGTATTTAATTCGAAACCAACCTTTGAGATAATTGAATTAAAAAAATCTTCAGGGATAACCTTGGACCATTGTAATCTCCTCCCTTGATCTTTAGCATTCACCGAAACCACCACAGGAGTCAAGTTACGTTTATCTATAATTGGAAAAACGTTGGCCAAGATCAATATCACCGGGTTGTGATCGCTAAAACAGGAGCGCTGGGCGTTATAAAAAAGTACATAATTTAAAAGCCCTGCTGATAAAAATATATAGTCAATTATAGTTTCCCTATCCCTAGCAACATAGGTGGGGACACGAGAATGCATATCCCGAAATCCAACCTCATAGAGATCGGAATTTGCCAAAAGGGACTCCATGGCAACCCCTTTAGAACTATGTTCAAAGTGTTGGGGGTTTGAAAATTCAGGGCCATCCTTATCTCTATAGTGACAATTAACATTGCATAAATGAACATTAACCCCTTGAGTGCCCCGCCCTTTCCCCGCCCTGTGCCGGCCCTTTCATTAGCGGGCGGGGTTCATGACGAGATAGTCTCATCATGGGCACAGCGCAACCGCGGCCCATGACGAGACCATCTCGTCATGGGCACTCAAGAGGTTAAAATCACCCATCAAAATATAATGGCAAAAAGTGGTATGATTGTCCTTATAGGATTTTAAAAATTCGGTCAGCCAGAGGATATGCTCGTTAGGGGACTCTTCTTGCTGGGAATTATAGCAGTTGATTAACAAGAACTTAACATCATTTGCCAAACTAACTTCCAAAATAAGACAATTATAGGAAGTACTTACAACCTTCTTGACACAGCCCAAAATATTTACAGTAACGAGGAACATGAGGCCTCCCCTATCTCTTCCCGCATTAGAACTCTGGGCCGGTACAAAATAAGAGGTATAGTCATCCATCCAGAAGTCACAGTCCTTGTCCCAAGTCTCTTGAAGGGCAATGATGTCATATAGTTGTAAGGTGTCTAACCAACCACGGTCACTCTTCTTTGACCGTAAACCCGCAATATTCCAACTCATAAATTTTATGGTTTCACCTGAATTAGAAACAATATTAACGGAGTTTGATTGTGAGGTTCCATGGTGCATTAGGGTTTCAGCATTTACTCTGGGGACAGGATTTACCACACTAGCGCTCCCCTGAATTACAGAATCCTCCTGTCAATCACAGGCGTCTAGGCCTGAGAGTACCTCAAATCTATTTCGGGTGATAATGTTATGGTCTTCCCTACAAAAAGTTGCCCTATTGTCCCACTGGGGTTCTGGAAACCTCTGGGGGACCCTAGCTAAAACGGGTTTTGACAATACAATACAAAATATTTACAGTGCAAAGGAGCTCTGTACTAGCAAAAATAAATATTTAAGAGGAGTATATTACATATTAGGTGAATTACGATGCGTTCATCTTCACGTTTGTTCAACTGCTCTCTTTGTCATGCTAGGCGTGTGTCCCCCCCTCCCAAAACATCTTTATTTAATACATTTTCGTCCCATACTAAATCATATTCCTGCAATCGCCATGGTTTTCTGAAATTATTTTTGAAATTATTTTCGTGCTTGACATCTCTTCCTCCCCGGCGGCTTCATGTAGTGTAAATACTTTCTTTCTTCCTCCCAGTTCATTCATTTCTCACTGCCTCCCTGGCATGGAGAATTGTACCTCCCTAATCTTAACTTTATCAAATGTTATGAAAACATCATCAGTTAAGATATAGTATAAAGTATCTAAGCAATTAAATATGTTTAATGTTTCCTCTATAATCTCTCCCTATATATATTCATTTCATATATCTTTTTAAACATTGATTGTATCTTTCAGGTAGGATATACATTTTCCGCTTGTCTTTAGATCTTCTAAATTCGTCAAAGCATGGATATTTGACAAAGCCAGTACTTCCAAAGGCTGCACTGGAATGCATGGACACCATGTAGGAATTGCCAAAGGTCGCAGCTGCGACACCTGGCTTTCCCCTTTAGACCCTAGTAGAATGTGTGCCAGGTACAGGGGATCAGCTTATCTTTGGATGTCGGTTTTGGTTCCACTTTCTTTGATTTCTATCATTTCTTCATCACACTAATAGTGACTAATAATATTCAAAATTATTGTAATACAAAACGAAGTACAGTTAGCTGGAATATGACCCTATCTGGTACAGTATGTTTATGTGAAAGAGTGTGTGTATGAGTGAATGTATGTGTAAACAAGTGTGTGTGAGTGAAAGTAAAGGTCAAATGACGTGTGAGGCCGCTCCCGCTACCCCAGGCATTTTGCAGAAATGATGTCTATGCTGTAACGATTGACATTTCTAGAGATAATACTAACATCAAGCTTAGGGCACCCTGTTAATTGATGGGACAGCATCTTTAGTCCTGACGCACAAAACACTGCCAGACTCAATGGCGTCTTAAAGTCGGAGTCATCGAAGTGGAAATGATAAAAACATTCACTCATCCGGGGATCTTGCGCATGCTTCTGATACGGACCATTTTGTAGTGCCTCACATCATGTTATGAAAGACACATTAAGAACTTCACATGCATGAAATCTAACTATTTACCACCCACAGCAGGACAGACTGTTATTTTTCACTCAATCTACAATGCAGTTTTTACCTCAGTGGAACACAAAATGTAGCTACAGTTTATATTGGGAGGATTGCCTCTCTATGGTTGTCGACAAATTTTGATCTCTAAATACATTGAAAATGAAGTCAAAAAGTTGTATCACTTGCCCTTTGAATGTCATACATTTTCATGAAAACAGCCTAAATAGTTGCAGCTTTAGCATCCTTTACTCTTAGTTGTAGCTGAATGGACACTATAGGAACGGGCATAAACTGTCAATTTTCCATGACACAACAATATCAAATACTTGGAACTATAGCTAAAAGCTAAGTGTAAGTTGCCTTTTTTAACTAGTCTTTATTAAAAATGTAACCCAGTGCACCCAATTGGTCAAAAGTAACCAGGATAATAGATCACAATATATCCATAATTTTTGGGTCTAGTAATCCTTCTACCAGAGGTTTAGGTCAGGCTTGTTGAGTTAATATATGTATGCCAAATTTGAAAAGCATGTGTTTGAGACGAAAATGTCTGTATTTTCAGAACACATATCCTGATGTTTGAAGAAAAATGATTAGATTTCCAAAACATATTTAATATTTGAGTGATAAATCATGTGGCATTGAGCAGATGTATAACTCATAATATTACCTTTGTTCCAGGGGCATTTCACCCAAGACTGTTATGCTATACCAACGTGTAAGCACTCAAATTGATAACGCCTTTTATACATTACTGCTGGCAAACCTGCCTGATGCACTGAAGTGATCCCTGCTAGTAATCTTGCATATGCTGCCCTCTAATGTAATCTTGTCTCATGTTGTCACTATCACAACACTAATATTAGTAGCTCAGGATGATTTTCATCAAACATATGTAGTTCTCATTGTAAAAAAGTTGAAGACCTCTGGCTTAGATAGAAAGGGACCGATTACGATGCTGGCCGTCTCAGAAATCGGAATGACCGACCGACGGTCGGCTGTCCTGACCTCCTGACTAGGATGCGCCCGAACACTGTTTGGTAGCATTCTGGCATTTCCCTATGGGAGCATGAGTTATGGCCGTCAACAGGCTGTAGTACATGCTCCCATAGGGAAATGGGAGGTGGTGTTAATCCCTGCACCCCGTGGCAGGCACCTTCAGGTGCCTGCCACGGGGTGCAGGGATTAACAGGAGGCACCATAGGTGCCCCCTCTACCCCAAACCGGAGGCCGTAAAGCTAGGTGGCCTCATACTCGCTCTCCGACAGGCTTTCCATGTCAGAAAGCCCAACATGGAAAGTCTGCTTGAGTCCCAGTGTCGTAATCATGAGAGTGTAAAGGGCGCCCCTTGGGATTACAGGGCAGTCTTTGACTGGCCAACAGATTCCTTGAGCTTGTCAGAAGCCAGCCGGAATAACCACCCAGTTTAATTTCCAACCGCAAGCATTGTAATGAGGCGGTCGGAAGTTAAACCGAGATGAGGGCCGCATCGTAATCGGCCCCTGAGTCATCCCAAAGAAAACTTTCAAAATAAACTTAAACATAAGTGTGAAAGAATCCCAAAAGCAAGCATGCCCAAAATATGAAATAATAACCTCACCAGGAAAATAGTAGTTGGGAAACCTAAGAATGAAGGGGTAGAGACCTACCCTCAGCTGTATCCAAGAATGGCTTCAATATCAAATAGCTGCCTACCTAAAGAATGTAGGCATTTATGAGCATTTAATATCTGTATGTCCAGAACAGAAATAGGGCATTCATTCTACATAACTGCATTATTTCTGCAGAATACCTTGACGCGGATCCCTTTTTATGCACTATACTCGCCCAGTTTACTATAAGTGTCTAAATTCCCTTTGTTTTAGGCATTTCTGCACGTTTGCAGTGTCTGATTGCTCAGAAATGGCTGTATGAGACATATTAGAAGTAAATAGATCACCTGACGATACAAGCATGCTGCACCATGCTCGTGTTCCATTTCTTATATGGTGCTTCACATAGTGGTAGCCAAACACATTTGTTGAAGTTTTCCACAAATTTACTGCTAATTATTTTATGATGAGCAGCATTTTTCATACTCTCTGGCAAGATTATCTGTGATGAATATTTCGGTTCTTGATGTCAAAAGAAGGTTGTCTAAATATGAATGCAGGGCTAAGAGTTAGACCAGATCTCACTCATAAACCATGCATAGATGTTATGAAAAATCAAAGGCTCAAGACACCAGGGTGCAGTTTTTAGTAATATAGAGTGAACAATGAAATCTTTCAGAAGAGATGACCAGATACAGAGAATACACAGAGAACTAAAGCAAGAGATACATTGATGTATTAATTTAATATCAATGAGACTTTAAGAGCATAAATCATGAAGATCCATGATCTAGTATATGAAGTGAGCTACCATTTCTTGTAATAAATGAATATGGGACATTCTCTCCATTATTTGCTCGGCGGGATGAACAAATAAATTTGAATAAAGACATAGACTTTTTAGATTTCTAAATTGGAATGTAGATGTGCAAATCAGAAATAAATGGAATAAAGACATAGAGTTTTTAGATTTCTAAATTGGAATGTAGATGTGCAAATCAGAAATAAATGGAATAAAGACATAGAGTTTAAAAGATTTCTAAATCAGAATGTAGATGTGCAAATCAGACCAAGTATGTGGTCGGTTGAGTGGGGACAGCACTGAGGCTGTGGAGTCAAATGCTGTGAGAAAAATAGAGGTAAAAAAAACAAGAGCATTTAGAGTTCTGAAGCAATCTATTTGTTAGTGCCCATGCACTCTGGCTTAGATATTGGCTCTGGCAGGTGGTCATTCATAGGCAGTCCATACACCGCCTCTTAGTCATTTGTTGTGAACAATTTCTGGTTAGTGAATAAGACCCTGCTTCTCAGTTGGTCTTAGATTTCCAATCCCTGTGCAAACCTCTGTTTTATGCCAAGTTGAGTGGTACTTACAGCACCCCCAGTACCAAGTATGTTAAATACTTCACTCTTCATTGGCAGGTCAAACCTGCCAGAATTTAACAGGGGAAAACAATATCGTATTTAGCAGGACACATGGATTTTGGTGCATTAAACACCAAAATCTGCATGTTATTACACGAAAAGTCTGAATAGGTGTTGTTTATTGCATTTGATTAGTTCCTAACCTCCACAGAATTGTATTTTATCAGGTATGATAAATAGCACCTACTCCTCGGTGCCTAATTGTTACATCCCTAAAAATGTCCTTTTCAAAATCCCTAAGTGGAGTGATTTCACCATAAATTCCTACAGTGTCCTTACCTGTCAATGGGATAGGCTTTCTCAGAAACATGTCATGAGCTTGTGAGTGAAATAGGATTTATTGTCTGACATCTTGAAGCACACAATGTTTACTCAACAAAATCTATGTAGTAGCTTGACCCTGCTACTGTACTCCCCTAGGATACTGAGAATGCAGAACCAATGGCTGGGCAAATGGTCCTCTGCCCATGCACACCAACGTCATTAAACCATATTTAGTGAATCATTATCCACGTTCAAGTTTATAGGCATTGATTTTCACACAGCATGAACATTAAGTATTCATACACGTCTTTGTAAAATGTGTTATAAAAATAGTTTTGTATTTATTTGGTGTGCTGGGTCTGTCTAAGATGAACATCAAGGATGGGGTCTAATATGAACCATGAGAAATGTATTCTGCATTTTTGCTTTCTCCGCCCATTCCACTTAATCATTCTCTTATCCCAGCATGCATCACTCGGATGCCGCTAGGTCAGGATCTCTGTCTGCAGCATCCTCAAATGCACCAACACAGTACATGAGAAGGCAGGAACTGACAGCCTTTGCTTGATTTCTAAAGTGCAGTGACATCAAGTTTTTATTTGGAGCCCCCTAGTAATTCTATATTCGGGGGTCACCAAATGCCAAGTATAATTTCTATTAGTGTTACCTCGTGTCTCTCTCTTCTACAACCCTACACAACTGTCTCTTTTTCAGTTTGCAGGTTCTTTTAAATATCTGTTTCTATTTTTGCTACTCTTTTGGAAATGTTTGATAATGAAAAATACATTTCAGTTCCCAAAAATAGGTCTGGTGTTTACCTTCTATAACCACTGACACAAAATAAGCACTGCTGACAGCTGTCACATCCAGAAAAGCAACACTGAATTGTTGCTCTGGGCTTACTTTTGCTGCTTACTGTTGTCAAGTCTGAAAAGAAATGCCAGATGTTTGAAATCCTGTAAATATACCTTGGAAAAAAACCTGAGGGTTAACTTTACCTATAAAGTCATGTTATATTAACTAATCGTGCCTGTAACAAGAAGATAACATCAGGAGTCGCATGTAATAAAATATTAAAGCTGACTAGTCATGTTACATTGGCCCATGTCCTGTTCTATGAAAGTAAATGGTGCAAAGCTTCCCAAACCTTGTCTCTAGGTACCACACAATGAAAAACTCACTTTTATAGCTAAGGTTCACAGAGCTTGTGTTTGGTTTCTTGTGGACAATTTTCCCTTACCCAGACTGTGGTAAAGTGTGAGAGAACGTGGTCTAGCCATGCTACAGGAGACAGGACCACATCTCTGAGGAAATACATATTAAATATATTTAGGGAGGGATAGTAGAGGGGAGTGGGCCAGTACTAGAAAATCTTAAATGGAGGACATAAGGAGGAGAGAGGTAAGGTTAAAAAGGGTGGGTGCAGCTCCATAAAATGTGTATGGAACAGACACAGAAGTTGGAAAGGGATGTCAAAATAGGCCATTCGACTTTCTGAAATGAGAGAAAGAGCATATTCACAAAGAACGTACCATACAGGGGTCATGTTATGTATAGGGCACACTTTCCCTGTGCACCTTCAACAGGTGTGCCGTGTTCATGCAGGGAAAGTGCACCCTATTAGGATGAAGCTGCGAATTTGTGCTACCCTGGGGGCAGTGCATTCAAGTGAAATATGGAGCAGCTGCTTCAAAACTGCTCCATGCTTCCCTTGGCAGGCAGCATCCACCACCTGGACTTTAAATACGGGAGAGAGATCCCCATGCAGGTGGGTGCAGTGAGTGACTACACACACCTGCAAGGAAATATCTGGAGTGTTCATAGTATCCCTTTGACCCCTCTCCTGAGGGCTGCCATCAGGGGGCGCACTGATAGTGCATCACCTTTTTGTGACATACTGACCGTGTACCTCCTGACAGCTGGCACGGGCTCAGAGGAAAAGAGATTTCCTCTTTGGCAAGGGGCCACACCCCTATGCAAAAGAGGGAACGCCATCTAGAGATAGCGCAGGTGCAACATGTGCGCCAGGCTATCTGTATTACAGAAGGGGCTGCAAAAGTGTCTGTGGTCCCTTCTTTAATACCAAAGTGCCACCCGTGAGCACAAAGCTCGCGCAAATGCTCATTGTGCCAAAACAGGTGGGCAGACACAAATACCTCAACTGCACATAATGAGTATCAGCAAAGTCAATAGGTCAGAATCTCATTTGCCGGTGTGCTGCACGCTTCAATGTTGGTCAAGACTTATAGGCTTTGCCAATGCTGTGAAAAAGCAACAGAAAAGGATTGCTTTCCACAAAGAATGTAACCAAGAAAAAAAGTACAGAATGTGAGAAATTCTGTAATGATTGAGTGTATTATTGAAATGTAAATACACCCTTCATTCCTATGGGGCCCCTTTCTGGAAGGTGGGATGTAACACCAGATTCCAACAGCATGAGGTGAGAAAGCAGTCCTCCTCTAATTGGAGCGAAAGCCCATTCTGTAATTAATTTGCAGAATTAGTAACAATACACCTTACAGACAGCTGCACTGTCAGGCCTGTTTTAAGAAGGATTTATTGTAAGTCCTTCAGAGGTGCTCGACCTTCACTCTCGAGCCTCTGTTTGGACAAGGAACTCATCTGGCATACCCTTAGAATGCTGATATGTTTCTAGTGTATTTCTTGTATCACTATGGTTACATTTTTCTTTTTGAAGCTTTTCAGCTTATGAATATTGATGACAGAGTAGCAACCAACATGATTCTCAATCCAGCATCGGTCTTATGCATTGTATGCCGTATTCATTTAGGGTCTCTGTTAGCTTCTTGCTTTGTTATTTTCCTGTTCCTATACTATAGGGTAGCAATCCTAGTGCAGCAATCTGAGCGCTTTAAAAAACTGCTAACATAACAAATATCATAACAGCAGCTAGTCTGATACCAGAGCCCCTTGTTTATCAAATCCTCCTGACTGTGTCATAGCCGTGTGGCAATAACAAGACACACAATAGCAAATGCTGCACGCATACATGTGTGCTCAGCCTTCAGGGTAGAAAGAGGACTAGAGGCTCTTGGTCTCCCTGTCTTCATGTAAGGATCCAAATGCATTACTTTTTGGACTCCTTTTATAAGAGATATGCCTGGCTAGGAGCTGGTGTCAGCTTTTAAAGGTAGCACAGATAGAAATTTCAACATCTTTCCTCATTAATCTGTTGCCCACAACCATAAACAAAGACACTTTCTCTGTATCAGTTTCCAATTTGTCCTAGTGATTAACAAATGTCAGAAAGTGTTTTAATGTGTGAAACTCAGTAGTGTGTGTGAATGTTATGGAGGTCTATGTGTGGAATAACACTAATCATTATCATCTGTGTATCACAGAATGCAAATTGAAGTGCTTTTGGCCCTTAATACCAGTTGTTAATTATCACCCAATTCAATAGTATGAATGGTAATATCATTTAAAGATTTATAATAAGTTACGACCTTGAAGGGTTTAAACATATGCCGTGCAGGTTACTTGAGGCCATTAAGCACACAGAAGGTGATGGGAGGAATGCTTGCAATTTGTCTAACCACTGGCAATTGATCGGGGTAGCATTCCAGCCCATCGTTCTTTTCAGTGGTGTAACAAAAAATAATGGGGCCTCCTGTAGAATGTGAAGAGAGTCCCCTGAGTCTCACATCTTTCACAGGTATTCATTGGCCTTGGACTGAATGGTGGCGTCCTCAAGGTTGAGGGACCCCTGGGGGGTTGGGAGCCCCTCTGCTCTGTAGTGGCTCCATGGGCTTGCGCTAGGCTCCTGGTTGTTTTGCCAAACATGCCACCTCCATTAGGACACAGATCAGCCGTGGCCTGTCCATATGGGCTGAGAAGTCCCGCCCCATCACCCTTTTCCTGGCAAGAAGAGTGTCTGTCAGGCTGAACAAAGGTCAGCCTGACAGACACTCTTATTGTTCATGTCAGGTAGCCAGGAGCTAGACATGCGCTAAATGCTCACGCTTCTGCCACCCTGAGCTTAACTTTGTCACGCTGAATACTTCAAAGCCTTGTGGGCGTGACCGTCTCAGTCTGGTACAAATGCTCAAGACCCAGCCCCTGTTGATGAGGGAGAGCATCACAGATTACCTTGTACCTGGGAGCTTCAATTTTAAGCCCTATAGTGTGTAGGGCCGAGTGTCAATCATTGACACTCCATCACAGAGTGGGGTGGGGTCAGCAACTCTCACTGACTGCATCCCACTCTGTGATGAGTGAGGGAAGGCAGCAGTCCCAACCCTCCTGAAACCTCTGAGGCTTTCCTCCCAAGGAGCTGCAGAAAGTACATTTTATGTTTTTGAATGTTAGGTATGTGCATGCGTGTTTGAATAAATGAATCAATTTGTTGTGAGTGTGAATACATGGTTGTGAGTGTATATGTGTGCGTGTGTAACCCACCCGTCCCCCCTGTCAAAATTACCTGTCGCTACTAACCCAGATATATGAAAATCTTTCTTGACCCTGCTTCAACAGGAACGAATATAGCATGTTACTACGCATGCTTTTACATTGCGTCCCATTACAACGCTGTCGTTACAACGACCCCGTTGTTAGAACATGATACCTTTACATCGCAAGTTGTTAGAGCGACTTGCTGTAGGGGGCGCGCTGGACTTTGGAGTGGTATAATTTACTATTCCAACTCCAGCGTGTGCAACAGTAAGGAAGGCGTTGGAACAGTAAATTATACTATTCCTTAGTTTAGATCGCCCCCTACAGCAAGTCAATCTAATGACTTGCGATGTAAAGGTATCGCATAAAAACACCGCGGTCGTTGTAACGACCGCGTTGTAAAAGCACCACGATGTAATAGCAGCGTTGTAAATGCTGTTTCCCCCCTGATTGTGGTAGGTATAGCTTGGTTAGACAAATTGCAAGCATTACTTCACATCACCTTTTGAGTGTTTTACATGAAGCCATTAACAGATGTAAGGTAACTGGCTAAGCTATCTTGCCGGGATTGGAACTTGTGATCTATGATCTAATGGGTGACCTCTGCAACCAGTGCAGTAACCTATTATTTCACTAGAATAGGAACCTGTCATCTACTGGTAGCGCAAAGTGCACTGCTACAGGCACACTAATCACTGGGGCTATTTAATGATGATGCAGACTAGATACAAGCACATTACAGGCAGCTCTCTGCAGAAAGTGGATTTACCGCTTTAACTGTTTTACTAGTTTAATAACCTGAGACTAGCTGGATCTCTGCAATAGGTGCCATTACTATCTCTGCTATCGATGCTAAAATATGTCTGTTTTGTGAACATTAACTTAAGACAGAGGTGCTTTTCTGTCTCGTTTTTAGGTCTCGCTTACGCAGCGCGAATGCGCTGCGTAGGGGGAACCTCTTGGAATCGATCCGCTTTTGTCCCCAAAAACGTGCACGCGTTGAATCGCTTTCAATGGCAACGCGTGCACATTTGGCGATTCCCTTGCGGGAGCGAGCTTTGTTGCCATGTGTTAGCAATTATCGCTCCTGGTGCTGCTCGCTCCCGCAAGGGAAACGCTTTCACTTTTGCCCCCACTTGTTTTTTTTTACTTTTAGCACGAGGCGCGCGTGCTTGTTTTTAAGTGCAGGTACTCCAGGGCAGAGTACACATTGTTGGGTTTATCATAGCAGTGACATTGAAAGAATTTGAGCAACGCTGAGAAGAGCGGTGTACCAGCTCTACCATGTGCTGCGAGTGGTCCAATGAGCGTTGACCACAATACGGCCAATCAGGTGCAAACTAAATTCCACCATGTATTTTTTATGGGTTTCCATTACTTGTTAAAATCGTGTGGAGTTCAGCTAGATTTACGCTTAAAACACATCTGTATTTACAACTGTACTTGCCTGGCTGTGGCGGGGATACTTCACTTCTATCAATCACCCCATTAGCTCCGGGTCATTGCCCACAAGTCTTTGTTGCCCTGTGAACTCTTATGGGGACTTAGAAAAGTAAACAGTGTTCAACATCTTTGTGCCATTATGTTGATTTACACTGTGTATTAAGCAGAGCTGTAATCAACCAATAGGGTGAGAGCTGATCTGCACCTTAGAAGTTTACCACTAAAAAATCGAAGAAACATGAACCCTCTGAAGAGTCACATGTTGCAACTGAGCATTAAATAAATTCTGAGTTGCAGGGGTTAAATAGGGCACGCACTGAGGGGAAAATAGCCTTGCATATCCATCAACAAATTAGGACAGAACTTGCTTAGTACAGAATGCAATAGATTTATCTGTGGGGCTCCGAGGTTCACAAAAAGCGGGTCACGCTCGAAACTACACGGGTCAGTCAACTTTATACAATCTTCAATGATCAGGGGCTCTGAGAAAATGCGCGGCTCTACTCTGAGACAGAAGAGTTTTGTAAATTTAACTAGAATAAGGACTAATTTGGAATTATCGAAAACTTCCTATGCGTTACAAGGCACAAGTGATTATTGAAAGGTAAATTAACAGTTTTAACAGAATTCTGCCTGCCGCTGCTGGTGGGGTGGGGATGCAAACGAGCATGGCTGGCCCAGCTTCTACAGGCCCCGCCTTAGCTACGGCTATGACTCCCCCTTCGAGTCAACATTTTCTAAACAATCGCTTGACCATTCCTGCCGTGAGCTCTAGGTAAGACCCACTTTTAATTTCTAATGACTCGTCATGGCCGGTTTCCTTTAAAAAAGAGAGAGAGCGAGTGAGTGATTGTGTGTGTGTTTTTCTTAATTACGCACATTTGCTTAAGTTACTAATTCACAGGACTGCGGATGCGTTAACGTGGGTCCGCATCACAAAATCACATCCAAAATGCTACGCTGGCTGTGTTTAATATTAAACAGTCTATGTGTATTCACAGCACCACTGAACAGTTTAAATACCCGCGTGGGCCCAACTCTGTCGCATTAACAGAGTGATAATGGCTCCGAGCCACATTCCGCCCGGTGCACACCCGTGAAAAAAAGTACTGCAGCACTCCTTAGAGCCCATCATAAGTGGCAGGGTGCAACAAACACCTGAGACTGTACTCAGAATTTCGACCATCTAAATAACATTGTAATAAGATGCACACTTTGACTACAGTATTGTAACCGCCTACAGTCACTCGCAGTCATGTTAAAGAAATAACAATCTTAGCTTTTTCCAAGTGTGAAAGGGAGGGGATGACTTGGAATGGGCGTCGACTAGTTCCTCCTACGGCACTAAAGTTCCTCTAGCGAGACCTATTGGCTATGCCAATGCTTGGTTTTTAAAGCCATCTTAGGAAAATCCACTTCCTCGGGCAGGTTACCCTAAATCACGTTTGGTTATACTGCAACCAATTAATCTGCGCTGAACGTACTCAGTTTGCTAATGGTTTACTTTCAAATTTGACCCGGCTCTCACATAAATGGCGTTTTTTAGGTCTCGCCTTGCTATCGCGTAAGCGATCGCAAGGCGAGACTATTGTAAAAGGGCATTTCAAAGTGCTCCCAAAAAGCGGATTGCATTGCTAGCACGTGCACAATCACGCACTTGGTGCCGACATGCACTCCGCTTTTTGGGAGCACTTCAAAGGGTTCGCTCACCCGAGCGCGCGCGCGCATGATCGCGATCACTTTCACTTTTTCTTTTCGCGTGTTTGTTATTTCTAGGCATTGGGAGATTAAGGGATTCGCCCAGAATCACAGGCTTTTGAGCTGACGCCGAGATTCGTCCCTGGCTCCCCAGTACCAACAATAGCGATCGCAAAATCGCTTTCACTGCCGCCTGCTACTTGTTTTAATTAGCTTGTTTAAACTTTCAGCGCGAGGCGCGCGCGCTTGTCTCTCTGAGCTTCAGTTTCACCGCTCTCACTCTCGTCCTCTTTTACTTTCCCTCTCTATTTCTTTTGTCTCTGCGTATGTCTTCTTCCTGTCTCTTTCTCTCTGTCTCTGTCTTTCCTCTTATCTGTATTCTCTCCGCCTCTGTCTCTCTCACTTCCTTTTCTGATACTCACTGTCTCTGTGTCTCTCTCATGAGTGGCACTCACTGTCCCCGTGTCTCTCAAGTGTGGTACTCAGTGCCCCTGTATCTACCTTAAATTTTGATATTCACTTCCCCTGTGCCTCTCTCGGGTGCGGTCTCTTACTAAATTGCATCCTTTGATGTGAGGTACTCGGCATGTAACTCAGTGCCCCTGTGTCTCTCACAAGAGTGGTTTTCACTGACCCTGCGTCCCTTCCTGGAGTGCTCACCCCGTTGCTTCGTTTGGTGTGAGATACTGACTGTCTCTCTTTCCCTCACTGGTATGGTGCTTTGTGTCCCCGTGTTCCTCTCCGGCTTGGCACTCACCGACCGCACCTCTCAGATGTGATGCTCACAGCCGCGTGCCTCTCGTGTGGAAATCAGAGCGCCTGTTTTCACCTCTAGTCTGGTACTGCCCACGCCGGGTCCCTTCAGGTGTGGCACTCATAGATGCTGTATCTCCCTCTGGCTTGGTACACAAACGCCATCTTCTCTTCAGATGTGAAACCCACTGCCCGCGTGCCCTTCTCTCGTGTGGTCCTCGCCGCTGCTGTGTCCCTGTCAGAGGAGGTACTCACTGCCCTCTCTCTCTCTCTCTCATGAGTGGTACCCACTGCATCTGTCTCTCTCAGGAGTGATAGTCACTGCCTATTTCTCTCAGGGTTGGTTGTCACTGCGCCCCACCCAGAAGTGGTATTCACTGCCCCAGTCTCAATAGTAGTACTCACTGCCCATGGCTCACGAGTGGTGCTCCTATATCTGTCATGAGTAGTACTCACTCATGCTCCTTGGAGCTCTTTTGCTTCCTCACCTCCGGCTTAGCATTAAGAGCCCCCCATATGTGTGCTTTCACTGTACAAATGGCAGAGTGCAACAAAGGCAGGACAGCGTGGAAACCTACCCCTGGGCACGGTTATCGCAGGTAAACGTCCTCGGGAGCAGTACATTTTTATCTCCCCTCCACTCTGTATGCACGCTTTCACTTTAGCAATGGCAAAGTGCAACAAACTTTAGCAGGCCATGGCGTGCTCCTTGAAGTTATTTCTCCCCCTGCTTCGCATTAAGAGCTCTCTCTCGATTTCTTTTGCACGCCGTGGTATACGTCTTGAAATTAATTTACTTCCCCCCCTCCCGCTTCGCATTAGGAGCCCTCCCTCCCCCCACTCGGAATGCGAGCCTTCACTCTAGCAATGGCAGAGTGCAGCAAAGGCAGGAAGGCACAGAAACCTACCCCTGGGCACGGACATCACAGGTGAACTGCCTCGAGAGCGGGGAGCGGTACACGTTCCCAAAGCCTTAACCCAAATAACCGTATCGGCACACTCAGAGCAATAGACTTTCAAAGATAGCACAGCGGTGTGATGTGTGCTTATACAACATCACTCTGAGCTGCCTATTGTTTGCTTCTTTATTGGACAGTAACAGCAGGTAACCCCTTAATCCTCACATCCTTGAAGTTCTGCGATATCCTGTACTTGCCAAATTGTTTGGACTGTTTTTTTGTGTGCATTTTACAGGTGTGTGTGGCTGTTAGTAAGATACGCCCGTATTAATTAGTCATTCATCTTTTCTTTTTCACGTTATAGGTGTTTCCCATTTGTTATATCGCTATAAGAGTGCATTAATCTTTTTTGCATAGTCTATTGCTCGTTTATATCGCTACATGCATGGGTTTTTACACCTGACACTGCAAGTCATTGTGCCGCATCGGTCTTTATTACGGTGTGTGTTTCTACTAAGTAAAGAAAATGTGAGTATTTTGAAATAGGTGCCTCCATGTCGCGAGTAAAAATGAATTCTTTGTACAGGAAGGACCGCAATCCTCTGGGCATCTGTTGTGTCCGAATTCATGGACAAGCATGTTATTCAGACAGGTACCTACCTGCCCTCTCTGATAAGAACTCCGGGTTTGTACTGCTTCCAGCACACGGTTTGCTTTTCCAAGTGTGTTACATAATTTTTTACAACAGCACAGGTGGCAAGTGCCTTATTAAGTTGCAATCGGTGTCAAAGAGACAAGTGGAGGGGGTCGATCTATTTCTCTTCTTCCCAAACTAGAGTATATAAGCAGGTTTACTTGGGCCACTCTGCAGTCATATGTACAAGAAAGGATTCAGCTCAAGTGATCGCTAGTAATAATATTCTCCCATCTACAAGTGATAGCCATTATACAGCACAGTGAAGGCTTTGGGAGATAATTTACATTTTATTGATGTTGTGCTCCAAGAGAGTGCATGTTCTAGCAAGTCGTCTCCCCTCCTCCCCAGTCCTTACTTGCACCTGGACTTTTGCAAGAGTTTAAGCTATTTGCATTGAAAATGACAATGCCTTTTATTTATATTTTAAAAACCAAAACATAAATAAAAGGCATAGTCACTTACAATGCCAATAGCTCAAACTCGTTATGACATGGCTAGAGGAACTTTAGTGCCGTAGGAGGAACTAGTCGACGCCCATTCCAAGTCATCCTCTCCCTTTCACACTCGGAAAAAGCTAAGATTGTTATTTCTTTAACATGACTGCGAGTGACTGTAGGCGGTTACAATACTGCAGTCAAAGTCTGCATATTTTGTCAACTTCTTTGGGAGCACAGCTCGTGAAAATAAACGGTACGCACGGTCACATCGGCTGACTGCCACTCACTTTGGCACCAGGAATCTACCCTCTTTCTGCTACCTTCTCCCCCAATTTGTACATTACCGGGGTGCATTTTTCCATTCCCATCACTGTCTGTAATGTGTTGGGCACAAGACAGCACTTTTGAGTTCTATAAAATCCCTGGCACTCAAAATGAATGCTTCCTCCTTGAGTAAATGCAGTTGTTTTAAACAAATGCCATTGTTGCACATTGACCTTCCAAATACATTGTGTCTCTACCCCAGTATTTGAAGGCGCTTGGCATGTTTGTGTTTATATACATATTCAGACATTCCTGATTGTATTAGAGACATGTAAGAGTTTCATGTAAAGTGCAAGCACACATCCCATTGAAATTCATCGACATTTTATGCTAGGGCGGAATACATTTATTTCTATTGTGTGTGTGAGGAGAAGAAACTTTGTCTTATCGTTTTTCTTGTCACAAGGGTTTGCCAAGGTTGTGTTATGCGCGCATGACTCATAAATCCCCTTCACAAATTACAGGGTCCGTCTGCATAACTCTCGTGCACCTGCTGTAAAAATGCACAGCTACGTTTTACAGCATGACAACTTTTTTTGTTTTCCTGCCTCAATTTGGTTATCTCACTGTATTCCTAGTTGTTATGTCATCCTGTTAGGCAAAAATAGTATTCCTCCCCCGTGGAGGCTAATCATGATAAATTATCACAGAGATACTGGTGGTAATGTTTTGTCAGCAGTATGCTAATAAGAGGAACCCCGCTTCGAGCGTGCACGTGAGGAAATACCTCTGCAAATGTACGTGTGAAGTTGCAGAAATGTCTTAAGTAACCAGTTGTTTGCCAGTGGCATTTGTGTGAAGCCTCAGCGTGAACTTACCTCGGCAAGGTCACCATCATGTGAATGGAAAGTTCACACAAATAGGCTGCATTGACAGTCCCATGGGTTGCAGTTCTTCAGTGGGACCTGCCTGACAATGTCCACGAGTGTGCAGAGACCCTTCTTGTGTCAGGGCTTTAAGCACAGTTTGTGTCTTCCATCCGCTTAGGCTGTTGCAAAAAAGTGGCAATTGTCAGATACTTTACTCAGTGGCGAGGGAAACCTTATTCTATCCAAAGCCAGCCATTAAAATCTCGTAATACTGCCCAAAACTAAAGCTGGCCCACAACTCCCAGAATGCATTTCGGTGGTAAATCAAAGCCCACTACTGGAAACCTCTGTTTGTGGCGACTCACAGTCATGTGGCATCCTTACTTATTGGCAAATTCATGGTTTAAGATAAATATCACTCCTACTTCAGGAAACATCTTCAATTTATATAAAAATAATTCTATGCACGGAATTCTCAACTAAAGGAACAGGGAATCTGACAGTAAAATAACAATATGAAACTAGACATTTTCAATTTTGATGTCAGCTGGTCTTGTGTGGCAAAACCAGTATTCAAACTGTGGTTGGTACTCTTTTTTAAGTTTAAAATGCTTTATTGAGGAATTTAACATATTGGAATTTAGCAAAAACGTTAAAACGTGCATAACAACGAGACATGTCACAGTAATAACTCCACAAATATTGAGAGAAGAATCAAGCAAATTATGCAAAACAATAACTTGGCCTATGTAAAATAAGACATATCTCTCCAAATATTAGAGAAATACATTTTGCATCAGAAAGCTAATAGAATTGTATGTGTTTTTATTTTTTATTTTAAGGTAATAAGAAAAAATAAAAGGGGAAAACAACCTATAACTCATACGTTTTGTAGAGCATGACAAAGATATGGTTTAGTAACTATCCAAGAATCATACAATCAAGGTATGTAGTGCGACTGAAGGAACGCGATGAAGTATAATGTAGGGGATTCAGGGAGGTTTAGAAACTTCAACATTTCTAATGTTGACATTGTTAGGGTTTGAGGTCAAAGGTAGCCATAGCAAATCTTTCTTAATGTCTACTTGTAATGTGGGTGAATGAGCAGTAGCCAACCTGTGATTATGACAGATCAGTTCCACCAAGTAAGAAAAGAAATATTGAAGTTCTTCCAAATAAAAGTAATGACTAGAAAGGCCATCACCAAGACAAGATCCACCAACATACCCTTAATCCTGTTACGAGATCTTATATCCGAGCACCCACCCAGAAAGATATGGACCATGGAGTTGAAATAGATAAAGAATTGGGAAAGTTTGTGCCATTCCTGATTCCAAAAGGAGCAAACCTTTGGACAGTGAAAAAATCTATGAAGAGGGCCAGCAGTTATTATTGGTCAAACGTTTCATTTTGAATAAAGAGCAAGGAGTTAAAACCTACCTGTTGTAAAAGGGAAACATGGTCTGAGTGGTACAAGCTGAGCGAAAGGTATGGTGTATTTTATGACATATTTTGTTCTGTAAGGTAATGGAGCAAGTAGACTGTAAATCCTATTCCCAAGATTCTTCAATTTTAGTTTTAGTCCTGTCAGAGTCAAAGGTAGAAAGCTGTTTGTATATAAAAGAAGCTTTGACTTCGGTGAAAAAATTGTGGGGAGTAATAGGATCGTTGAGAGACTGAGAAGGAATAGAGGAAGGGTATATGACATTTTGTCAAGAATATCTAAGAGGATGGCATAATTAGGCCAATATGAAGAAGGAATAGAGTTTCCAAAGGAAAGAAACTGATTGTCAGAAATAATCTGAATTATCGATACGTGACCATTGGCCACCCAGGAAGACCACCTGAAAAACATGTAGTTATAGTGATGTTGGGATTATGCCAAATTGAAGATAATAACAACAGCTGAGAGGGAGTGTAAATCTTGGAAATTAACGTTTTTGCAATATGACTGGAATGATTTAGTAAAGGAGAAGTCATTGACATAGGTTTTTGAATGATAAGGGACAATTGAAGAAGAGAAAAGGGGGAAATTAATGAAAGCATGAAGGAATGCCAGAAGGGTTGGAGAGTGGAAGGTACAATTCCTAATGAGGGCCAGATCTGTTTGAGGGTGAAAGCAAATTGGTATTGAGTACAATTAATAAAGTGAACAACACCAGATGTTTTTGAGTTTTAATTTTGGATAAGGAAATCCGGTCCGGTCCCTTATTCCATAAGGACTTGGATGATAGACAGTCAGTGGATCTTCAGAAGGTGTGGGGCAAACGGAGAGAAAGCATCTGCAAATAGAAATTAATAATAGGCAGGAACTTCATTTTAAGTATGTCTAATCTCCCACACCAAGAAAGGTATAGAGAGGACCATTGAGCAGAGAGAGTAGAGCCCTTATGCTTTAGGGCCTCTATGTTAGCCTTGATTGTTTCTGTGATGGAAGGGGAATGCAGAATCCCTAAACATTTGATTGTAGGATAATTCTACAGAAAACTTGTGTCCTTAAACATATCTTTGAGACAGAATTTGTTAAATGTCATACATTTTTCGCCGTTATCCAGAAACCGAAGAGTAACAGGATAACAATCAAAGAATCTCAGGGACGTAGATATGGGGATTAGAAATGTTAAGTAAAATATCATCCACATAGGTCGGGAATGTAATATTTTATTGGCCATGGTTATAACCAGTGAAGATATGGCTCCAAAGCAAGAATGAAAGTAATGGTGATGGGAGCAACCCTGTCTGGTGCTTCTGGTAAGGGGAAAGTATTGAGATTGAAGGCCATTAGTGAACACTGAGGTAGAAGGGGACGTGTAAAGAAGTTTGACATACTGGAGAAATCTGGGACTGAAATCATACCATTTAAGGACTCTAAACACGAAATCCCAATTTACACGGTCCAAAGCTTCTTCAGCATCCAAGGTGATCGGCGCTAAGGGGGTTTTGCTTCTAGAGGCACCATGAATAATATTTAGGAAGGTAGGGTAATTATCAGAAATATTAAAGTCTTTGACAAAACCAGACCCATTGGGCTGTTTTCAAACAGGTAAAAAGAATTTTGCCATGTATAGAAGGCAAAATGTCACTCAGTAACTTGTTACCTAATTGCATTTTACTTTTGCGATTCGGTATTAGGCAGGGGCGTGTTTAGGGCATCCCTTCCCAATACTGAATAACACTGGTATGTATGAATGTTTTGCAATCAGGAATGCGGTCGCAAAACATTTGCAGTTACCACCAACTTCAAGTTGGTGGTAACCCATTCGCATATGGGAAGGGGCCCCCAAGGGACACCTTCCCCTTTGTGAATGTGGTCACCAAATTTATTTTAGAGCAGGCAGGAGTCCCACGGACCACTGCTTACTCTTAAAAAATGAAAAGGTGGCTTTTCATTTTTATGTTTTTAAAAGCATCCAATTTTCCCTTGAGAAAAAAATGGGCTGTATTACAAAAATAAATATTGCCTTTTTTAAAAAGCAATCACGGACATAGTGGTCTGCTGATCCAAGCAGGCCACCAACCCTGTGAGTGTAATCATTCACAATGGGTCGCAAATTGCGACCTGCCTCATGAATATTGATGAGGCAGTTCTGTTTGTGGCCCACTGTGAATAAAACATATCATAGCCTCTGAAAAAGAGCTAACCGTGGTATCGCAGACCAGAAGATGCTGGATAAGTAGTAAAAGTTTGGGAACCAAAAGATTAGAGAATTTAGAGTAGAATTTGACAGTTAAACCATCCAGAGCTGGTTCCCACCCCTTTGGGAGTTTGGAGATAGCAGTGCGTATCTCAGCACAGGAGATATCTGCCTCCAGCAGAGAAAAGTAAATCTGTGGATTCGGAATTGTATTGAAAAAATAATCTAGGGACTCATGAGTGAAAGGAGTGTCTTCTGTGTATAATTTGTAGTAGAATTCGCCAAAATTAGTCATAATTTCTTGATCTTTGAATAATTGATCATCAGAGGCATCGTGGCTAACTTCTATTTTAGACTTTTGTATTTTTAGTTTTAGATAATTGGCTATCACTTTTCTAGCCTTATTGGAACCTCCATTGTGCTTAGCGTTGATTTTAAAAAGTGTGTTAGAGGCATTGTTAATGGAGAGTCTGTTAAAACTAAGTTTGGCCTGTATGAGTCGGCCTAGAACTTCTTTGTGAGAAGAGGATTAGTATTCATGCTCTAGTTTCGTAGTATGTTATAAGAGAGTGAAAGATTCCTTGGCAGCGACCTTCTTTTTTTGGGATACATAATTATGTGTCCTTGTGCGGATGCTTTGAAAGAATCCCAGACAAGGTGGAGCTGAACATCAGGACTAGTATTATTGTGAAAAAATTCAGTAATAAGTTCCTGGAATCCTGTGGCAAACTGCTGATCCTGTAACAACCAATTATTAAAACTCCATCTGTGTGAGTGCGGAAATAGGTGAATTCCTGGTCGTTTATCACTGGGGCATGATCTGAGACTAGGATGGGGAATAATTCAGCCTGGATTGTATAATGTGTGAGGTCTTTATCTAGAAAAATATAATCTATTCTGAGGAGGAATGATGAGTAGGGGAAAAGAAGGAATATTCGAAATGGTCAGGATTGTGAATACGCCATGCATCAACCTCTGTCCGAAACTGTTCTGTGGAAGGCCTTTGCATATTATTAGGAATATATTTAAAATCTGTTTTTCTGTCTAGAATGTGATCGAGTAGCTGGTTACATTCTCCACCACGAATGAGATTGACATTCTTGACTGACATTAGTTTAATTGAGAGTGAGTCCCAGAAGTGCGAGGCGACCTTATTAGGTCAGTAAACATTAATAAGAGAGTAAGGGCACCCATTCATCATTGTGTCTAAATGCGCCACCTGCCTTCCACATTATTGTCTTGCTTTAAAACATTACCAGGTAAAGCTTTATGAAATCATATAATCACACAATTGTTTGATGAACACCAGGAGAATAATAAACAGAGCCATACCAACTTTATTTAAGCATATGGATGTCTTTTTCAAGAAGATGGGTTTCTTGTAACAATGCAACATGACAAAAGAGTTTGGAGGGATGTGTGAGAACTTTTTTGTGTTTTGATAGGGCTCCAAAGGACTTTGACATTCCAGGAAATATTTCTAAGTCTATTCATGGAAAGCATTGGTGAACAGGATACATAACAGCAACCTCATCAAACATGGAAATTACATTAAAGAATAACTGTATACCAACCAGTTTGCCAAAAAGTTAAATCAAAACATATGCAATGAAAACTAAAGGAAGGTGACAGTGTAGAAAAGGGAGAAAATGAGCAGGGAATGAGTCCAAAGAAGACTCAAAAGGGGTAGAACAAAGACGGATGTCAAGAAGTCTGAAAGACCTGAACCATAGAAGGAGAATTTGATAGGGAAAGAAAATTGAAGAAGTGCAGATGGACACTATGAAAGATGAACCAGCTGGAACACCCATTCCCAAAAATATTAAATTAGAACTGTAAATGAACAACGGTGAGAATAAAGGGACTGCGGTCAACAATTGGAGACATGCATAACTGAATTAAGGAGGTCTTACCCATTCAGGAAGATAGGCTTGGGGTGAACAATCAATTGAAGAAAGACTATACCGCATCTGAACAATGAACAAAATTATGGATGCCAACAGGTACACATAGAGGGCCTGAGGTAGAGAGGGAAAAATACATTAGTGAGAAGACATAAACTTCAATACAATAATACCAGCTCAACAAAAGATGTAAAAATAAATGAACTCATTAAAAACAAGGAGTAAAGAAGAGTTCATGAGCTGCCAGTGTCTGTAGCTTCTCTTTTAAGAAGATGAATGAACTCTTTTAGTTTGGCTGGAGAGTCCAAAGAAAAGGTCCAATCCTCCTAGGTGACTTTGAAAATACATGGGTGGATAAGAACATATCTTGTGTTCATAGCGCTTAATGAGGGGCGTAGGTCCAGGAAATTCTTACGACCCGCAGCTGTAACATGAGAAACATCACCCCTTCAGTTCCATCCTGTATACCATAAACATGAAGATTTTTACGCCTGTTTTGATTTTACAATGGGTAGCTGTAACAAGGGAAACATCATCCCCTTCTGTTCTCTCTGGTATATCATAAACACGAAGATGTTTACACCTGTTTTGATTTTCTAAAACTTTGGGAAAAAAGGGAAAAAATACTATGCAAAGAGATGAATGTCTATTGAGAAGCTGTTTAATATCAATATGTTGCTGTAAGGAAGTTGAGCTGAGGCTGAAAGGCGAAAAGCATCTCAAAAAGACAGGGACCCAAGCAACAGAAATGAGGAGGCTGTGGGTAAAATCCCTCAGAAATACACGCTAATGCAGCAAAAAAGGTATTTTAATATCTGAATGATACAGCAGAGAGGCCTTGATAGTAGAGGAGAAGAAAAGCTCACTGCAAGTAAGCAGGTATTTGAAATCCAGTCATGTTGAAAAAGGTGGGAAGAGTGCTGATGCAGCTTGCAGTGGGTGAAAGAAGGGGAGCGGAGGTCTAAACAAGGAAGACAAGAGACTCCAAAAGAACTCACCTCAGGGGTCCCCAATACTTGAGCCACCTCATGCCACCATTATTTATTGCCAAATATGTCTCCGAGATAACCAGAAACTCGGGCCGGGTATCGAGAGTGCAATCAGCCGGTGGCCATCTTGAATGTGCTTGAATCGCTGTGCTTGGTACTCTTAAACAAAGATTTGGTAGCCTTGCTAATGAATATTCTGACACAGTGGGAAAATATTTCTTAGGCCTGCTTAGTTGGCCACATTCAGCAAATGTTCACATCCATGAAGTGGGCTGAAGATTCCTGACTTCACCTGATTTTCTGTCAGGTGTGCTAAATACTCCTGGCCAGGATTCTATAATGATTTACTGCTTCAGGATGTCTCATGGGTGCAGCATCCTGGAGCAAGAGATTGTTGGACTCATCAGGTAAGAAATGCCTAGAAGGGCTGCAGGTTAAGGACCACATGGGTCAAGTGTGCTTGATCGAATCAAGTGTCAGTGCCTGGCTGGTAAACTCACCACAATGCAGGGTCAAAGAGTTTCACCCAAATGATTGTGCTGGTGGGGGGTAGAGAAATAGTCATAGACTCAGAGCAAGAGAGGGGGTGCTTGCTAAGTGTTGCGGATCGACCTGTTGCCGGACACTGACCTTGAAATCAGTGGATATGGTGTCCTTCTGATTCACAGGTCTTCAAAACTGTTGCTCTTTTTTTTAAACAACCTTATGAGTTATGCACTTTACAAAAAACGTTTGAAACTGCATCCCAAAGTTATGATTAAGTACTGATTCATTTAACTCCATCAACTACTTTACAGACTTGATCTCCTTTTTAAGCCTGTTCCGTTATATATATCTGAACTTTGACACACAAAGCAATGTGCAGTCACTTGTAGCATATTTTTGTCCAACACTTAGGAAAGGTATTTTTTTTTGTCACTTTAAGAAAGTTTGCCCCCATATCTTACTGCTTCATGCGCCATATGCATTATCTGTGGAACGTTTCAAATTATTTAATTTAACCTTGGTCCGTAAGTTAATTCAGTGCCCCTAATGTTCCCTGCAGTGATTTTTGTGTAACCCTCATGTAATAAATCACAACATGGTAAGGCAGACTCAACATGTAATCCTTCCAGTGTAGACAAAATGATAACTATTGAAAGCAGTAGTATATATTTATATATCATTACTTAAGAGGAAAAAGAACATTAGGTTTTTGGTTTGTGCTATACAAATTGAAAGACAAACTTTACACAGGTTTTAAAAACAAACTGACTCCATCCTTTAAAGCACTTTTAAACAAAGAGACAAAAATATGTTTCTAGTTATTTAAGCTTGTTCAAGATGTGAAAGACTTATTTAAAAAAATGTTTTATTGATCGTGCTAAGTAATCAACAATTCAGTTACATACAGTTGAATCAAATTTTTAAGTTATACCATTGTCCACATTAATGGTTTTCAGTAGGCAATTACACAGAAGCTTCATTAATGGACCCCCTGATACCCTGCCCACCCCACCTACCTTCGATGGGACCCGATATGTTCACCAGGAACCCCAGAAATGTGAAAGACTTGATAAAGTGTCTGGTTAGAAAACAACCTCCGTGCTTAAAGTAATATGACACATGTGTTTTTCAAGATGACTTGTATTTCTTATTTTCATTCTGCACCCTACCCGAATACAAAAGAAATCCTCCAGTACTATGCTATTCTGCTCAAACATTGAAAGGTGTGGTTGAGTGTGTAGTGAGCAAATACTTCACAAATAGTAGGTGTTTGCACCCATAGGGTTTTGCTCACCTGTCTGCAAATATTTACTTTTTGAGAATGTCATTTGCAAGATGAAGAAAAATAATGTCCACTGCGGCCAAAACCTACATAGATGCTCTTCTTTTATGGTGCTGTCTTCATGAAATACATAAGGCATCACATCAGAATAGCTCCATTGTACCTGGTCATCCAAAGGTAGACAGTGATCAGTACATCTCATTGCTCAGAGAGCATGTTTCTAGACCCCTCTCTGAGGCAAGATAAAGTGAACAATTCTGATTGACTAAACCCTTTGAATCAGCATGATTAACTAATTCTGATTGGCAGTGGTTTGTTAGTCATCTGCATGAACTTGGATATATATTATCTTCCACTCTTTGAACACCTATTTGTCCTGGACAAATGTGGACCCTGCTGTTGTTGTTGCACTTGGAGCTGAGCCCTGACCATTCCTTTTTTACTTCAGTCAAGACTGGAGTTCCCTGTAGAAGTTCTTCTTGCCTGCTTATTGTTGATGTTTATGATCGTACCTACATGGTAGGATCAAGCAAGACAAAAGAGAATAGAGTTACTAAGATATTACCTAGAACTTCTCTATCCCTTACTAGCAGTTAGTGTCTAGAATACCCAATAATCTTACAGTTACAAGTGCAGGTCCAGTAGGTGGTAATGCTGGCTGGCAAGTACATCCCTTCCTGCTTGCTTGCTTACTTATTCCTACTACCCCTCCTAGGGTATAGGCCATCAACCAGGACTATCCATCCATCTCTGTCCTGGGCTTTTCACTCAAGCTTACTCCAGGTGTAACTGATTTCCTTTCAGTTAGCCTCAAGGCCTTGTAGCCAGATGTTTCTTGGCCTTCCTCTTTTCCTTTTCCCTTGAGGGTTCCAGGTCAGGGCTTGCCTGGTGATGCTTGATGTGGGCTTGAGGAGGATATGACCTATCCAGCCCCAGTGTCTTTCCAGGGTTTCTTCATGAGCAGGGAGTTGGAAAGTCTGCCACAATAGGTCAGTGTCTTGATGGTATTTGGCCAGTGGATTTGGAAGATTTTTCCTCAGACAAGTGTTGATGAAGGTACGGGGCTGTGTTGATGATGGTCACTGTTGTCCTACAAGTTTCTGCTCAATACAGAAGGACTGATTTTACATTGGTGTTAAAAAGCCAGATATTTTTTCTTTTTTTTTTTAGTTTTATGTAGCGCAGACTTGACCTCAAGGTATATGGTGTCAGAGCACTTCACATGAGCACCAGCTGCGTAACACCAGGACACATTAATTTTTGGTAGGCATGGGGAGATTACGTGATTTGCCCTGAATCACAGGATGTTGGGTGTTGTTTCCGAGACTCGTTCCCGGATCCCCAGATTTGAGGTCAACTGCCCTAGCTGTTAGGCCACATCCTCTCCCCTGGATTCTCCTGAATCTTGATTTGGTGCATTAGGTCCTTGTGCTCCAGATCTTCTTTACCTGAATGAAGGTAGCCCTTGGTTTGCCGATTCTTGCCTTGACGTCAGCGTCTGTGCTGCCCTGTTTGTCAGAACGCTGCCCAGTTAGTTGAAGCCTCAACCTCTTCTAGTGCCTCACCTGCTAGAGTGACTTCAGTTGTCCTGGCCATGTTAGCGTTCAAAATGTTGTGCTTTCCCCTGTGGATCTTGAGGCCAAGATGTGCGGCTGTGGCTGCCACATTGTCGGTCTTCTCTTGCATCTGCAGATGGATAGGGGAGAGAAGGGCCAGGCCACCTGCAACTCCCTTCCTACACAACCTTAAATGTTTTTGTTGGTCTTCATTTATTCTGCATTATGCAGTAGTCCAGCACATGGTTGGGTTTGTAGCTAGCTGGACACTAATTGTTCTTAGCAACCCTGTATTCTTCTGAACTACCATCCATTCTATGGATATGACTGTGTTTCACACCCTACCATCATCAAGGGTGATCCCCCACTACAGTGAGAAGTTTCTAAACTGGCGAGATTACTGTTCAAAGAGAGCAAGATATTTACATTTTAGGCAAGCCAAAGATCAAAAGCACTAACCTGAAACCCTTAAGATAAGCTTACCTTAATAGAGGTAGTAAACAAACTCTTTGAACTTAGAGACATTGACTCCTTCCTTTTCACACTTTACACTGTAAATAATTTGCATTTACTTTTGCTTTGTTCTTGCTTTGATCTAGGTTTCCACAATCACTAGCGATGGCAACATTCCACATTATCAACTTATAACATAGTAGCTCCATTTTGGTAGAGGTTTGAAGTTTACAGATCGCAGTCCACTAGTGATCATGTTCACTGTATTGCTTATCAAATTCGCTTAGGTGCATTATTATGGTGTTGTGTTTTCATGCTGATATTCCTGATCATCTATCGATCACACACAATATAGTGTTCATAGCAAGATACATACTTTTATAATTTTTCACACCACTTTTTAATTATTATGGTGTGTACTTTCTAATATCTGATTTATGCTATTCTATTTATATCATTTCTAACTCTGATTGGCATTAGCTTTTTATGGTAAATGTGACAATTGTGTTGCACAGTTCCTAGACTCGTCCCACACCCGTTCCCTTGAGCTAAACCTTGCATATTTATCCTTGTCGAGCTAGAGTCGTAGACGCCTCGGGAAGCGAACCATCCTTCACAGACCCAGTAACTGGAGCTCTAAGTGATGGGACCCTCATTTATTCACACGAAGAGTGCTCCTTGGCCTCTGCAGTTGCTGGCCCTGGAGAAAATATCTGGAATATACATATATCCATTTTTCCCGTTGAGTGGGGAACAACTTGAGCTGATTAGAAGTCAAGGGACAACTTCCATGTGTCCGCCTCATGCAATTTGATGTCAAAGCCCACATTTATGCTCTTCTGAAGGGAAAATGTTGATATAAGTGGCGTTAAGAATAGGCACTAAAACTTAGTGGATTACAAATTTGTGGCATGTCTCAATAATTGCGGTAGCTCAATTGCCTATTTTTCCATATACGCGCACACTCTTTACTTTGAGGGTATGAAGAAAAACACAGAGCAACAACTAGAACAAAATGAAAAATGACTTGGGCCCATGCTGGTGTTTACATCTCAGAGCCACCTTAGCATTTCACCACGCACAGAACAAACTCGAATACAGAAAACACTGTGCAATCATTTCCTGTCTGGGAACCCCTGCTGCTTGTATGCTCAACAATGAACTGGCGGCTTCCTACAGACGTCGAGAACAAGACAGCAATAACATCTGGATACACTTCATAGAGCGAGCTGCATTTTCCGCTCCCAGAATGTTGATAGAAAAGACAATAAGTGTAATTTGGCTCTACTGCTTACATTTTTTAGTAAAATATAGGTTATCATGGAAAGTACATGTTCGTTTTTCTGCCTTCAGATGTTTAGAGGCTTTGTACATGTACCAAGTATTGGCACCTTAATTATGACGGCCTTTTACAACTCAACGCGGATGTAGGAGGCCGTTGAGTTTGAGTTTGCTTGAATTAAGGCCCAATTCGTGCTACATTGCTTTATCCAAGAATTTAGTGAGGAGGTATGAAAGATGCACACTGAACCTAATAGGTACTCTTGCATTCCCTGCACCACCAGTCAACAAAAGCACAGCACAAACCACACTCATAGGGTCAGATGTACGACCCTTTTTTGTGGCCTCAAACACGAGATCCTCCCGTTTGCGACCACAAAAATGGGTAATGGCTTGTACAAATGTTATTTTGCGAGTCACTGACTCGCAAATAGCATTTGCGACTCCGGCTATTAGGAAGGGGCGCCCCTTCCTAATAACGAGTCACCATGCCGTGTACAATTGTTTTCAAGTAGATAGTAAACCACTCGCAGAAAGGAAGGGGTCCCTAATGGACCCCTTCCCCTCTGTGAGTATGTGCGAAAATATTTTTAGGAGCAGGCAGTGGTCCCAAGGACCACTGCCAGCTCAAAAAATGAAACAAAAAAGTTTAATTTTTTTTTTTAAATGCATCCCGTTTTCCTTTAAGGAAAACTGGCTGCATTTAAAGAGAAAAAGACTGCTTTATTTAAAAGCAGTCTCAGACATGGTGGTCTACTGACCCAGCAGGCCACCATACCTGGGAGTGCTAGCCATTCCTAATGGGGGTCGCAAATTGCGACAGCCTAATTAATATTAAAGAGGCATGCAATTTGCAACCTCATTAGGAATCACTAAAAGTGTCTAAGACACTGTTATACATCCCAATTTGCGAGTCGCAAATTGGCGGGTCGTACATCTGTTCCCTAATGTATATTTAAGAGCTGAGCATGTCAAATGTTTGTGCTAATTGTACACTGATACAATGGGGAAAACATTGGCGATATATTGTTTACGTAGCTCAGATGCAGCACTCATAGAAACAACAAAAATGAGGACAAACAGCAAATCGCCATGAATGATTGTTTATGTGCAGGAAGGTGTCCCCAATCATTAAAAAAATGACGATTTGCAACTTCTATGTGTGCTGCACAATACAGCACATAAAGGAGTACCAATTCACCATTAGAGATTGATTATGTGCAAGAAGGGACACGTTTCTGCACATGAACATTAATTTCCTCAACGTAGGCACCCTTGCACTATGGTGCAAGCATGCCCTTGTTGGAGCTAGGCAGCTAAATTTAGTGCCAGCGCTAGTGAAAACGCAGGGGTGCGCCATATCATTCTAAATACAGTGCATCCCTGTATTTTCAGAATTACGGAGCACGGCGCTCTGCCATTTTATTGTAAACATGCCGCCTATAGGGTTCACTGCTATTTAGTTCTGTAGTGAACGTCATCCATGAGTGGCCACGGTGGGAGCTTCGAACACCTTACATAACTAGCTGTATCATTAACAAAGTTATCATGACTAGAACCCCACTTATCTCCCAGACAAGCTTACTACTGCTGGTGGATCTCGGCACATCTGTAGCCAGGACACCATCAGAATGCAAACTAAGGATTGTAAAAAGGGAAAAACAAGAGGGTAAACCATTATCATCTATGCACCCAGGATCTGGAGCAACATCCCCATTTCCATCAGGCACTTTGCTACATTTAGGCTAGGTTCATGCTATAGTAGTACCATATACTTACATTCAAACATATGCTCCAATACTATTGCACCTTCTGCACTAATGACAGCTATGCCCATGCAGACGATGCAATTATCATATTATGATATTTATATAGTTTGTTAAACATGTGTTATTTTAGCATTTCATTACAGTATTGGATAATCATTCTTAACATACTTATATAATAATGTTGAGAACCGCTGAATATCACAATAAAGGTGCAATTAGCTTGTTGCATCTACGTCCTACATCTTAAAATGCATGTGGAAACCTATTCCATCTGCTGTTGCAAATAGTGCACCTTGAAGATTGGAGGTTCTCCTGAACCTGGTAGTGGTTCCAGTGAAATCAGCACAACGGTTCTGGCTGTTTATTGGCTGACTGCTTCGATCTGTCTCTGTCTCAGTCATGTGTCAGGCAGAACTGATGTGATCACACCAGTGCAAGACTTAACAACATACACTAAATTTGATAGTGTACTGATGGAGCTGTTATCATTCTACCAAAAAGACTTTCATTCTCCAGAGTAAAATGATTTTTTTTCTTTAACTCAGTTACCTCTGTCTGCTTTTTCTTGTATTTTGGCCGTGTCTGCGTTATGTTGTTTGTGCTCCATGCCTGCACTTTCTAGTACATTGTCTATGTCTGATTTCTCTGGTCCATTTTCTATGTGTAAATCTGGATTTATGGTCACTTCAGTCAGAAAGATGACATGAGCAGTCTGAACCCAGGTGAGCAGTGGTGTAACAAAGGGGTGCGGGGGTGTGGGTCAGTCTCCCCCTTACCTGCTGCCGTCGCGCTGTGGTAAATGCAGGAACCGCCAGCACCCCCACTCCTATTTGTAGCCGCTGCAGGGCAGAAAATGGTCTGTCTACTGCACTGCAGATGAGGCACCACACTTAGACACAGGTAGTATAATAAAGTTACCCCCTTACCACACTGTCTCTATTACAACAGTTACACCAGCTAATCTCCGTTTGTGTCTCTCCCTGGAAATAAAATGGTAAAGATCCTACCTTGGTTTACAGCTTTTCTTCTTTATCACTTTCCAGGTGGATCCCTGACCCGAGTGACCCAATCTAATATCGCTGTCACTCAAGTCCCAATGTGTCACAGAGGTATAGGGGGAAATAAATGTTAATCAAAAAAATGTTCTCTAGTTACGTCTGTTCTATGTCTATTCTACATGAACAGTGCAACACACCAAGGTTCAGATTTGAAAAATTATAAATATTTCCAAACAATCTTTATTCCGTCCAGTTTTCTTCTGCTTATTTCCATATCCTTTAATTCTCACCTAGGATCTTAGTAAGCACATTACAGAAATAGGGGATGTGTATTGATGTAACTTGAACTGTGAGGTGATGGAATGGTGGCATTGGAAGGTGAGGGAAGATTAGAATCTATACGGGGTACTTGAAAGTGAGCTGAAGTGACAAGCACTGTGTTTGTGTGTCTGGAGTAAACTTTAGAAAAGGCCCTTAATTAATTGATTACAAAACTGTTGTATTATAAAGACATCCAGTAGTCCATGATAGATTAGGTAGCATGTCTATTTAAGTAGATAACGTGAAGAGCCCCACCAGGAGCAGCCTTCCTGCTGCTCAGCCAATTCTCCAACGGACTCTCTCACTCACCCAACATTCCACAGCATCATCATGCAACAACATTCCGCACCCCAGTCACACTGGCTGAACAGCAGGTATAACACATCTCCCTTCTTTACAGAAGCAAGGGTAACATTAGAAACCACACAATGGATATCTACCCAAAAAGCAAACAATAGGAAAGGAAGATGCACACAGGAGCTAGAATAACATTAAAAACTCTTGCATGCATGTTTGCAGAATAGCAAAAACAGAAGGCAATAAAGGTGCATGGAAATGTAAGGTGGTAAACATCACACGCAAATGCATAACTGAGTAAGCAACATATCGCCACATTACTTATAAGAATGGTACACGTCTCAAAAAGTAATTGTAATAAAACATGCATGTTACGTAGTAAGTGAAAAGGCCATGTATGCTGGTACCAAAAGGGAGGGATCAGGGGGGCGTTTTCCGCTCACAAAGAGTGAGTGGGAGGTCCAAACTGGTAAGGTGCCCCGACAATGAAGTTATTAGAAAGAAGGCTACCAGTAGTTCCTCAAGGAGAGGAAAGAAGTGGAGATGAATCGGTGAATTAGCCTAGAAGAACTACATGTATACTATGTGTAAAGTGGGTAATCCTTTTGTTGGATTTTAATGCCCTCACACACCCTTTCAGGTGTCATGCTTCATCATCTGGGCTGCTCCTCGTCGGGCCGGCGGTGCAATGCCTAACGGGCTCCCTAAAAAGGGGCACTTTATCGGAGTTCTTTTAATCCAACAGCCGTCAGGTGAAGTGCGGGTGTGTGGGCCTGATTATTGTAGAGTCAAAAAGTGAGTTAAAACAGGGTCGAAAGTACCAGTGTGGAAAATCAATTTATTTTAATGGTCTCCTTCCCTGATTAAAAAGGTGTATGTAGCACTAGGTAGAGTGTAATGTCTCTAGTTGTAGTGCATGGGATTGGTGGTCAACATGTTTCTCGCAGTGAGCTCGTGCGCTCGCGATTCGTCAGGACCTATCAAGATATCTACAATGGTAACAGGGGGAAAAGACAATAAGTGTAATTTGGCTCTACTGCTTACATTTTTTAGTAAAGTATAGGTTATCATGGAAAGTACATGTTCGTTTTTCTGCCTTCAGATGTTTAGAGGCTTTGTACATGTACCAAGTATTGGCACCTTAATTATGACGGCCTTTTACAACTCAACGCGGATGTAGGAGGCCGTTGAGTTTGAGTTTGCTTGAATTAAGGCCCAATTCACACGTGCTACATTGCTTTATCCAAGAATTTAGTGAGGAGGTATGAAAGATGCACACTGAACCTAATAGGTACTCTTGCATTCCCTGCACCACCAGTCAACAAAAGCACAGCACAAACCACACTCATAGGGTCAGATGTACGACCCTTTTTTGTGGCCTCAAACACGAGATCCTCCCGTTTGCGACCACAAAAATGGGTAATGGCTTGTACAAATGTTATTTTGCGAGTCACTGACTCGCAAATAGCATTTGCGACTCCGGCTATTAGGAAGGGGCGCCCCTTCCTAATAACGAGTCACCATGCCGTGTACAATTGTTTTCAAGTAGATAGTAAACCACTCGCAGAAAGGAAGGGGTCCCTAATGGACCCCTTCCCCTCTGTGAGTATGTGCGAAAATATTTTTAGGAGCAGGCAGTGGTCCCAAGGACCACTGCCAGCTCAAAAAATGAAACAAAAAAGTTTAATTTTTTTTTTTAAATGCATCCCGTTTTCCTTTAAGGAAAACTGGCTGCATTTAAAGAGAAAAAGACTGCTTTATTTAAAAGCAGTCTCAGACATGGTGGTCTACTGACCCAGCAGGCCACCATACCTGGGAGTGCTAGCCATTCCTAATGGGGGTCGCAAATTGCGACAGCCTAATTAATATTAAAGAGGCATGCAATTTGCAACCTCATTAGGAATCACTAAAAGTGTCTAAGACACTGTTATACATCCCAATTTGCGAGTCGCAAATTGGCGGGTCGTACATCTGTTCCCTAATGTATATTTAAGAGCTGAGCATGTCAAATGTTTGTGCTAATTGTACACTGATACAATGGGGAAAACATTGGTGGTAAAACATGCATGTTACGTAGTAAGTGAAAAGGCCATGTATTCTGACCACAGAAGACATAAAGATTTACTTGTAACATGTAATACATGAAAATAAGCTGGTAAATGCAAACATATAAATACTTTAAATACCAGTAAACCAGACACTCTGAACACGCACTCTACCCTATGTATGCCCATCAGGATAAAGAGCACGATAAGCTAACATGCCTCACACATCTTCCCCTTTCAATCACCAAAACGCACACTCAACCATACCACACTCTACCACCTCACAACTCCTCACTCAAACCCCTAATGCCACAAACGTGCCAGCTGGCCAGGCTGGCATAAAAACAGCAGGCAGGAAACTGTCCACCGGGGAGATATTAGAGGACCACCTATAGCGAACAAAAAACAATGTGGGAAGGTTAGAACAACATGGCTGGACACTGCCCTTCACCCATAGGAAGGATGGAACACCAAACAAAATCATCAAGCACCCGTGAGTTGGTTTAATCGCTGCCCTTCACCCCTAACCCATAGTAAGAATTCTTCCAACCCCCTGATAGCATGGGGTTGGGGTAAAGGAGAAAAGAGCGATAGCTGGCAAACTATGGAGTTTTTGTGGCTGTTTTCAGTGACATGTTAGATCTGCGCTAGATCCTTCACAGCTTGATACTTTTCACTTTAATAAAAAGGCATTTTAGATTTCAAAATGGCAATATTTCAATGTTTAAACAGTATATTCCGCTAGTAGAATTAAAATGCAAAACATAGGTGGGCATGAGCAGGAGCCAGTTTACCTTGTGGTGAAAGGGACACGCTTGGTAGGAACTCATGATCGTCCATGATGCAAGTTAGAGGAGGTAGACAGCACGTTCCCTGGTATTGAATTTGGGCAAGACAGCCTGACAGGCAGCTGCGGCACACACTTAAAAGTCACAGCAGCCCTGCCAAGTACCACGCATCAGGCGTTAGACTATTTAAATTATTTACAAAAAGAGGGAATAAATATGCTGCGCTTCAGATGGTAACATCTTAAGAATTTCAAAATGAGTACAGCAATGGGCCTGAATGTAATGCTTAATGCTTTCAGAACATAGCAATGACGCATGCCATTCTGGACCTCTGGTCAGCTTAACTTTGTTGTCTAATTATACATTTTGTCTCTGTACAAATGCGCACGTCCCACTGTTCAGTATATAAATAACCAGGGCTTGGGTGGAAAATGACACAGTAAAGAGGAGGTGTGATCCAGTAGAGCCGGCACAGCTCGTAGTGACAGGATTACATGAGCTTTGAGAGATGAACTTTGAAATTAAGCCCATCATTCAAATAAAATCGCAAAGAAGAAGAGTGGACACCAAGCTAAAAAAATATCTAAGGAAAAAATCCAAAGTATAAACAGGACATCAGAGACAACAATCATAATTTTATATGCTCCGTTTTCGAACTTTTTTTATCATATAAATAGCTTTTCAGCCCTCTTCGTTTTTGTGGCAGTCACGTAGGCAGAGATTGTTACATAGGCTGGCTGTCCTCAAAGGTGATACTGCCTTAGAAAGGTTCGAGGCCTCCAAATCTGATGTCCTCAACTCTATTGCATCACTAAAGAGGGTAAAAATCCAGGATAGGGCAGCTCCTGCCCCCTAGTACTCAGACAGCCTCAAGAGAGAAAAGGCTTTATGCGGGGCTAAAGAAAGAAAATGGAGGAAATCCAAATCGGAGCAAGATGAATCACTTTATCGAGAGGCTCATAGAGCCTACGTAAGTAGCTGTATTCAAGCTAGGAGAACCTATCTAGGCTCCCGCATTATGGAAGCTAAGAACTCCTCTTGGGAGCTCTTTACTATTCTAAAGGAGTTCACGAACCAGAGGGCTAACAATCCACTCCCGCCACCCACCCAGGAACTATGTGTGGACCTAGGGAGCCACTTTACCAATAAAATCAACGTGATCTATCATGCCTTTGGGCCTGAAGAGGGGGTCCATGATAGAGCCCCCCTTCAGGCAAACCGTTGTCCCTCGAGCTTAGAATTTTTTCCTAACGTTACTGGTGAAGAAGTAAGCTCTTTATTAACTCAGGTAAAATCCGGTTCCCCACTAGACCCGGTACCGCCGGCTGTTATGTCTGAGTTAACCCCAGTCCTAGCTGATGTGCTTGCTGAAGTCTGTAACATCTCGCTAGCCACAGCAACCTTTCCGCGTAAATGGAAAAATGCACATATCAAACCCTTGCTCAAAGATGCACTAGCAGACCCCACGGATTTACAGAATTTTAGACCGATTTCTCTTCTTCCTTGTTGCTCAAAAATCATGGAGACACTAGTCAATCGGCATCTTTCCTGCTACTTGGAACAGAACAACATTCTGGATATATCCCAGTCAGGCTTCCGTGCTTCATATAGCACTGAGGCCGCACTGTTGGAGGTCACGGACACTTTAAGGATGTCTCTGGATAAGGATATCCCAGCCATGTTAGTGCTGCCTTTGACACCATCTCTCATCGCATACTCTTGGATAGGCTTCGAGAGATTGGTGTCAGAGGCATGGCCTTTAATTGGATCCAGAATTATCTGTCTGACAGAACACAATGTGTCCAGTTGGACTCCTTCATGTCACAAACCACTTTGGTGGATAAGGGGGTCACACAAGGTTCTATCCTGAGCCCAACCTTGTTTAATATATATGTGGCCCCCTTAGCCTCAATTATTAGGAACTGTGGGTTTGAGACCATATCGTATGCAGACGACACGCAGGTGATAGTCTCTCATTGAGGAAAACCATGCAGTAAACAAACTAAAGTTTATAAACTGTATGACTAGTTTAGCAAGCAGGATGAAGAAGAATTTCCTTCAACTTAACTCCTTCAAAACAGAGATATTGCTGTTTGGTAAAGCGGAGTAGCTGTGGACCCCAGATTGGTGGTCATCAAAACTAGGAGAAGCTCCCTCCCCTAGAGGATGGGCACATGTTTTGGAACCATGGGCAGGCTCAGAAAGATCTTCCCTTGGATCCCGCTTAATGCCAGAAAGGCTCTTTTCAGTCGCTCTTACTTAGTCGACTGGATTATGGCAATTTTCTGTTGGTTGGAATGAGGGACGACCTGGTATCCAAACTACAAGTGGTTCAAAATACGGCAGCCCGCCTTGCCCTCAACAAACCAGCGCGGACCCCATCTTTACCTCTCCTGCACCAACTACACTGGCTTCCTATCAGGAAACGAGCTATCTTTAAGCTGCTATGTCTGAAGTCTCTCTAGGGGACTGGGCTGGCCTACCTGATGAAGAAGATTGAACGCTATCAACCCGTATGACAGCTGAGATCCAGTAACCTTAAATCTGCTCTGCATGCGGAGAATAAGAAAGGCCAAAATGGGTGAGCGTGTGTTTTCTCATCTGGCTCCCAGTCATTGGAAAATCCTCCTCGATGAGATTCACGCCTGTTCCAATTTCTCCCAATTCAAGAAAATGCTCAAGACCTGGCTATTCTAAATGGTTCCTACTGTCAATAGGGTGTTTCTTCTCAGGCGCCAAGAGATCCCCTTGGGGATGATTCGTTGTGCCATATGAAATGAATAAATAATAAATAAAGGTCATGTAGAGATAGGCCTCTTCCCTGACGGTCCTGGTTATCCTGTAGCTCTGTGTAGGTACTAAATAGCTGGGGATCTGGTTGACCCCAAGGAGTGCCATTGACGATGGGGAAGGGTGGCTTTAACCAAACAGTACCATTTAACCCAACTTGAGATCTTTTGGACAGAATATAAGAGAATAACTGCAGCGCCAAACCCCCAGTTCCTGACCTGTGTACTCAGTGACAAGGGCAAAACTACACTGACCAGCAGGCAGCTGATCACGTGCTAAGCACTTAATTTAAAAGAAAAATAGATGAACATTTACATGCAGTGTCTAGCACTTTCTCAATGATACTTACTTGTGAGCCACGGCAATTCTGGTTCACAGGCTGGCTGCCCTCGTCCATAAAATCCTGGTCCATCACTCCCTCTGCAAATGTGAGATAGCCGCCTGGCCATCAGACTCACTCATTCAATCTCAGCAGCAGGAACAGATGAGCTGCACAGTGTGGTCTCCACTCCACCTGTCGCCAGGGTCCGTGGAGTTGGGTCTGGCAGTCATGGGGTAATTTATTTCAATTTCCCAGTTAGCAGCAGCAGCACTGCCATGATTATCAGGCATCCTAGAAGCTTAACTGCAGCCAGCGTCGAAGGACGCTGTAATGTTCTGCGGCGCTCACCTATTGGGTACTGTCTCGTGACATCAATCACAATGAATGCAGCACCGAGCGACAAGTTTTATCCTTTTATTATTAAATTGTAGTAGCCAAGTGAGTTAGCAGCTACTGACCTCTGTCAGACCTGCGCACATGACATGGCGTGCTGCCACTCCTTTAGTCAGCATTAGCAGTGCTACTAAGGCTTGACAACGATGGGGGCCCTGTCCCGTTTTTGTGTGACTTTGCATTTCAGTGCGGTGATGCGGACCACTGCACTTAAATGCGTTAGTCCAGTGCCATACTTGGCAGGACTGTTTGTGTATGTCCCGCACTAATAAATGAGAGAAGTCTGCTAAGACAACCATTAAACCAATTGGACATTCTGACCCTCAGACAGACATTGACTGAATGTCTAAAAAGTACTAACACAACTTTTTGTTTATAATATCCCAAATGTATGTGTTATACAGAAAATAAATTTGAAGGACACTAATTTATTAGAAATAGAGAAGGAGAATATATTCATTCATTAAGCAACAACGTTTCTATGCATGAATGAAATCAATTTAAAATAAATTTTGAATTAAACACAAATCCATGCTTACACATTCTTGCTCGGAATGTCCTAGTACCTGATAATGCCAGTGGTGGCTGCTACCTGGAAGCTGCAGTGTAGAGGGGTGGGGGGAAGGGCAAGGGGGCGGGTATGGGATCAGGTTAAAAAAAATATTAATCACTTACCTCCTGGCTGGCCGGCTGGCTGGACACTGCCACCTCTCCTGCTTCCTCTTCCTGGCCTCTTGGGGGAAACAGGAAGCAGGAAGCACCAAGGCTCCCACACTCCCCACAGCCAATAACAACGCTGCAGTGCAGCGTTGTGATTGGTCTGAGTGCCATGACACGATGTTCAGCCAAGGGCTGGAGGGGTGGACATGCTCTCCATGCAGGCTTTAATGCAACCTCCATGGAGAACATGCTATATATGCATGACTGGCTGGCCCGAGAGGTCCGGCCAATCACTCATGCTCACATAGGGAGTGCAAATCACTCCTCCCCTGCTTTCAGATCAGCCCCTCCCCACAAAGATGCTGCAACAGGAAAAAATAAAATGATAATAACCTCAAGTTATTTTCATTTTATTTTTATTTTTTTACCCTGCATAAAGCTTGGGGCGTCGCTCCTGCACCTTAGTAGAGGAGCCGCACATGGATAATGCTGTAGAGGATGTATTTGATTTGATTTTTTAGGTGATATTGTAGAAATGTATAAGAAACTGTTTGTGGATTAGACGATGCCTTCTGTCCTGATTTTAAGAGAAAACAGCTGAATCGTCATTTTAAAGTCCAACTTGTTGGTTCTAAACGTCGCACAGTTTTTAGGTCTCGCCTGACCCAGCGCATGCGCTGGCGAGACATTTTGTGAGGGCTCCAAAAAGTGCTACCAGGCCAGCCTAGAGCTACAGTGCATGTGCGCGGGCGCGCGCGTCGCGCTTTACCGCGATTACTTTCACTTTCGTGGCCGCTTTGATGTTCTCAGTGAGGCTTCAATAGATTGCAGCAGTTAAAACAAGCATTGGCATAGCCAATAGGTCTCGCTTTTGGGACCTTATAAGTGTTTAGTTATGCAACTGTTGCATGGCTAAACACTTATAAGGTCCCAAAGGCAATACCTATTGGCTATGCCAATGCTTGTTTACAATCTGTTGAAGTCAGTACTCTATGGGCTATAGAATTCGAAATTTTGAGACTCACCTTGATAGAGCTGAACAAGAATTAATGTTATTCAAAGTCCTATCTAATTTCCATTCTTTGTGAATTATAACTACCTTGAATACTAATTTGACTAGTTCTAATGAGAAATCAACTAAAAAGAGTGTGTGCAGTGCAGGAATTTAATTTAATAGTTTTACTGCATGCTAAAGTTGCTTTTTTTAAAGTAGACTTTTTGCAGTTCGGTTCGTAAGGTGGATGTTTCTGTTGTTCGCAATTTGATATTGTAGTTTGCCAGTCTATATATGTTTTTATTATATAGTCTTAGGGCCAGTGAGCTTAATGTTGCATTGATTAGCACAGTAAATGATTTTCTCCATGATAGTCTAAATACATATATCGAGAGGCAATTGATAAACTGTATGGAAGCCTGACAACTTCAGGGAGTTCACTCTATTGAGAACATTTATTATGATGGGAAGGTGGGCGAGGATAAGGAGCTTCAGGGCCAGTCAACCTTTGGAGTTCTTGCATTTTTTTTGCCTCCTCAAATTAAATCATTTGGAGGGTCTTGGAGTAATGTTTCGGGTATTCTAAGTGTTTGTGTGGTTCATATCAAAGCTGTATTTGTTACTGCCTACACAAAGGCCATGGGAATGAAAAGAACGGACATACTTCACAAAAGACGACTTTGTGTAAGTGTTGTAGGAAGTAGTACGATGACCTTCAAATGGCTGCCATGTATAATTAAATTATTAAATAACCTTTGTATTTTGCATTCACGCTGTATGACAACTGGTGGTCAAATATTTTAATTGATGCCTGTGACTACTGTGGTTGTTTTGGGCTTGGTTTGCTGTGTTGAGTCTGTTACCATAGTATAATTAGTTTATTTTCTCTCAAAGTTTGTAAGGTTCCCCTATTTGTTCTTTGGTACATTCTTCCCTCTGTTATACTTGTCTCTTTTGTATAGCAGATTAAACCATGGTATAAAACCGTGGTTCTGGTAGGGCTGATCGCTTAATTCAAGATGTGATGTATCTGATCCTGCATGTTCTTTATATTGAATTTATGAATTGATGGGTGTAATACATGATCACAAGACCAGCTAATGTAAAACACCATAATGGCGTATCCACCGAGCCAGAAAATGGCTCTGTGTTGAAATTCATTGTTTTGCATTACTTGGTCGAACTCTCAAAGATTTATTTTGTGAGAAGGAAGGACAGCCTTGGATTACAACAAAAACTGGCCCTCAATCTATCAGTTGCATATAGGACCTCATGGGCACAGCCAGCCAGCCGCCCAACTTCCAAGCCAACTGTTTTGTGTATTACTCAAGCTTGCAAGCATCGATTCATTATAAAAGACAAAATGACTGGCATTGTCAATTCTTTTTAGTAAGTGTTATTGAAGTTAAAGGAAAAGTTACAATCCTCCTTTTCAGGGATCATGGCTAGGGGTGGGGGGAACTCGTGGAGGTTTACTCTGTGGAATTCCACTGGGTTACATAAAAACTCCGCAAGATACAGTGGAGTTCCATGAGTGGTGGAATTTCAGCACTTCATGCTGCTCTCGTTCATTTTTAGTGTTAAGCGCTTGTTCTGTGCTGTAAAATCAGTGTGAACAGCACCACAAGCCGTGCCAGAAAGTGCTGCTTTTTTCTGCTGCTCAAGTAGATTTTCTGCTAGTGTGGCAGAATTCTCAACGTGAATGGTAGCGACCTGCCGTGACTGCCCGCATTGAGAAATCACGCCGGGACTCACCCTAGCGCTCAATTTTTCGCACTCCCACTTGCCAACTTATCGTTGGTTATCCATGCACGAGAAAACCTCCAAAACGTGGCAGTTCACTGAGTTTTTCCAGAACTCCCCGCTCTGCCGAATGGGCAAAACTCTGTGAACTCCGCCGGCGGAGCAGGGTTTACCTACCACCCCTAATCATGGCAAGGAGGGCAGGTCTTGCAACCTGTTGAATGTGTCTGCAATCACCCTTATAAGTGACTAGACCTAGCAGTACCATCTGGTGCAACCTATTTGCCTTCAGTAATAGCCATAGCTAGACATCTCTGGGAGTCATAAGGTGTCCACTGTATTGAGTAAGTGGATTATGTTTCATAGCAAGGGGTACTGAGATGAAAGGGATGTCTTTGAAGCTCAGTGAAGCATATATATAATCACGCAAAAGCGTTTTTATTAAATGAATGCCTATACTATTGTCACATTTACTCTTACTGTCATTCACCCTTCATGTCTCTAATTTTTTTAATTAGTAATAAAAATTAAATTACAATTAGGATAAGTTTATGTCCATTCCAAATCAAACAGGTAGATTGACTTTCACAATGTATCCCATGTCAAACCTAAGTTGTCCAACTATGACAGACATTAGAAGTGTAATAAGATGCTCTAATTGATTGTGCCCACTGACCACACAGTGTCATATAACTATTCACTATAAAAATATTATAAGCTATTGCATATACATCACCTAACTCAATTCAGGTCTCCAGGGTACCCAGCATTATCCAAGGACTGGATGAATTTATGGTATCTGATAGAGACTTCTAGCTGCAGATTCCTTACCTTTGAATTTCCCAGGCATTAGACTGGATCCGGAAACCTTTGCCTGAGCAGTACCCCTGCGTGCCATCAGGTGGCCACGTTCAGTTCATCACGGCGTCGTTAGGGCTAGATGTGATGCTGAGGTCACCTATATAGGTGCAACCCAGGCATGTGAACGTCAGTTCTTTTCTTTCCTCACCAGTTAGCACGGAGATGGGCTACCCCTCTGTTTCTTTTTGACAATTTTTTGGATGTTTTGTTGAAGATTTTTTTTTCCTCTAGAAAGGTAGGGTTCAAGCCACGTGGTGCCTGCCACTGACCCATGTAAGTTACCGACCCGCACCTTGTGTGTTATGGTGTCTCGAGTGTGACCACGACTTGAAGCCATGCTGCCGAAGGCTTTGAGTGAGCAGCCCCTAAAGCTGTTTGTGACCCGGCAGTCGACACCATCTAGCACAACTCCTAGGTGGACTCAGTCCCGATCGAGCAAAAGAAGGTTGCAGAGCTACTCCAGGAGCCTAAGTCTTCTTCTTCATCCCATTCCAGGTCCTCAAGACCTCAGAACATAAAAAGAAGAAAAAGTCTAAATGGACTTTGACTTCACCTTGTCTATTGGTTGGTAAGACAAGTGGGGTGCATCAAAGTTCCAGGCATAGTTTTGCGGAGCCAATGCCAGGGCTGACTCTGTGCCTCCTCCCACTTCCAGGAGTTTTTTAAGGTTGTACTCAGGTATTTGAGTGAGTCGACCCCTCTGGAGTGAATTCGGGTCAGAGAATTCCTCATCCAGTTCCACGCTGATGGCTCCAGCCTCGGCTCCAGTGGGGTCTCATGGATCCGATCCTGGATCCGAATTGGTATCACTCATGCCAACCCAAAGTCCAAAGGCGGCACCAACTCTATTCTCATCCCCTACAATTCAGAGTTGGAACGGGATCAGTTGATGCTGATTTCAGCACTGACAGAATCCAGTGGATTTGATCATCGCCTGGGCATTATGAAGAGCAGAGAGGCATGGGGGAAGGGTGGGAGGGCTCATTGGACCCTTAGAGCACCAGCTAGACACCCCTAGTGAGACTTTGGACTGGTATGAGGAACTAGCAGAGGCCAGTGGACTGGACACCTCTCCAGATTATCTCCACCTACCATGGCTACAGAGGAGGGAACATTTTATGCAATGGTGGTGAAGATGGCAGCCGAGGTCCTTGACCTCAGACTTCCCTCTACGGCAGTCAAGACTAACCTCTTGACCAAAGTGCTTCAGTCTGGGGCTTCCACATCTGAACCCCTGTTGCCCATAAGCAAAGCTCTGATTGAGATCCTTCTAGGAACTTGGTCCAAGCCTAGCACAGGGGCTCCTGTGAAAAGGACAATTGCCTGCAGCCAACACCCTGGACAATCCTAGTTTCCTTAACCAACACTCCACCCCTGAGAGCTTGGCAGTCCAAGCCTATACTTCCCATGGTGCGTTCCCAGCCGCTCCCCCTTACAGGAAATCCAAGAGGCTGGACACTCTCGGAAAGAAGATGTTCCACCAGCCTAGCATTGCAGTCGGTGAACACTGCATGCCTTTTGGGCCATTACTCCCATACCCTATTGTAAACAGTTGCACAAGTGCTGTGACAGGATCTGGAGTAGGCCTGGGATATCATCTCCCAAGCAGGGAAAGATGGGAGAGATGCTGCAAAGTTCACCATTAAGTGTGTTCTTTCTATGACTGACTCGTTGGGCAGAGCGGTTTTGTCTACGGTGGCCTTACAGCGCCACGCCTGAGATTATCTGGCCTTTTCGGAGGATGTCCAGGCCAACCTTTTGGACATGCCCTTCGATGAGACTCTTCTCTTCGGAGAAAAGGTAGACACAGCACTGGAGCGCTTCATGGACTTGTGGGCTACAAACAAGTCCTTGGGCCTCTCAGTGGCACCTCATCCCCAGTCCGCCTTTCGTGGATATGGAATGTGATTTCAACTGCACCAGCCACCGTCCTGTGCAAGCTTCCCAAGTTGTGTGAGGACGTGGATGCTGTACATTCTGATCATGTTGGAATGGTAGCCAGAAGAAATCCTCCACCAACTCCTCTGCAGCTGCAGCTTCAAAGCCTTCCTAGTTTGATTCAACAAGACCATGGGTGCCCAGTTAGAGGGAGAATCCAACATCATCCCCTCCAATGGCAATCCATAATATCGGACAAATGGGTCTTGCAGATCATTCAGAGCAGTTACTCCCTTCCTTTCCCTCCCCTATACCACCTTCGCAAGAACGGCTGGCGGAGCATCATCTTATCTTCCTCCGAGAGAAAGTTACACCTCTCCTGAGCAAGGGGGCCATAGAAAGTGTTCTGATATCAGAAAAAGGCAGTGGTTATTATTCCCATTACTTTCTCATACCCAAGGAGAACAAGGGTCTTCATCCTATTCTAGACATCCCAACCATCAATCTCTACCCCAAAAAGGAGACATTCAAGGTGGTTACGTTGACTCAAGTCTTGTCTGCCTTTGACCAAGGAGACTGGCTGGTAGCGTTGGACTTGCAGGATGCGTATTTTCACATCCCCATCCTGCCTGCCCACAGGCGTTAGTTGCTGTGCACGGTAGGCCTCAAGCACTTTCAGTTCATTGTGTTTCCCTTTGGCCTTGCCAGTGCCCCTTTGGTTTTCACAAAGGTGATGGCAGTGCTAGCAGCTCATCTGCGCAGGTTGGAGGTTTCAGTCTTGCTCTACCTCAATGACTGGCTCTTGAAGACTGCCTTGCCCCAAGACTGTTGTCATACATTTCCAGACTATGGTGGACCTCCTGCTTTTGCTGGGGTTCACTATAGATGTGCCAAAATCACACCTAGCTCCTTCTCAGATGCTCCCTTTCTTCGGAGCTGTTCTCGACACAGTGAAGTTTCAGGTATATCCTCCCGAGCAGCAAGTCCAGGATATTCAGGTTATGATACCGATGTTTCAGCCTATATCCTAGATTTAGATGAGAATGACTTTGAGGCTGTTGGGCATCATAGCCTCCTATATCCTGTTGGTAAATCATGCCAGATGGCATATGCAGGCTCTGCAGTGGGACCTAAAGTTCCATGGGGTGCAGCATCAGGGAAATCTCTCTGACATGGTCCAGGTCTCTGTAGTGGTGGCTAACAAACTGTGATTGGGTCAGAGACAGATCTCTCTCCCTTCTTCAACCAGATCTCACAGTAGTGACAGAGGCATGACTCCTGGGATGGTGCAGCCACCTGGGAGAGGTGGTGATCAGATGACTCTAGTCTCTGGTGGAATCCGGCCACCACATCAACCTGTTGGAACTCCGAGTATTCTGACCAGCATTAAAATCATTTCTTCCCTTGGTCCATAGGAAGTTGGTGCAAGTGTTCACAGACAACATCACCACCATGTGGTACTGCAACAAGCAGAGAAGGGTGGGGTGATGGACCCTTTATCAAGAGGTCCTGCATTTCTGGACATGGCTGTAACAGAAGGGCTTAACCCTGGTGGTTCAACACCTGTTTGATGCCTAGTGGATCACGAATGGTGCCTCCACTCAGAGGTGGCGCAAGGTCTCTTTCAGCAGTGGGGAGAGCCTTGGTCAGATCTGTTCATCTCTGAAGAGAATGTGAAATGCAAGCAGTTCTGCGCGTTGGAGTTTCCAAGGAGGCTATTGCTCAGCAACGCTTTTCATCGAGATTGATGCTCGGGCCTCCTGTCCGCCTTTCTGCCTATACCACTTCTGCTCAGAATTCTCAAGAAAATCAGCAACGACCGGGCCCAGGTCATTCTTGTGGCTCCAGACTGGGCACGGAGTTAGGTATTCTGAGCTTTTGAAAATGAGCATCGATCCACCGATCAGTCATCCCCTTCGGTAAGATCTTCTGTTGCAACAGCAGTGGAAGGTACTTCATTCAAACCTGTCAACTCTTCACCTCCTTGCGTGGAGATTATGTGGTGACAGTTGATAGCTTTTGAAGTTTGCCAAGTTATCTTGGTGGCCAGGTTGCCCTCCTCCAGAATGTTATATGCCTGCCATTGGCAAACATTTGTAAAACATTGCATAGAAATGTCTATTGACCCTCTTTCTCATATTAGTTTCTTTATTCTTACCCTTGCCAGCAGGGCTCTGCTCTGGGCACTCTCAAGGGTTATTTTTGCTCTGTCCACTTTCCTTTGGCTGCCTGACCAACACTCTTTATTTAAGTCCCCTGTTGGAAATAGGTTCCTGCAAGGGCTTGTACATAAGTTTTCCCCTTCGCCTTTTATAATGCCTCAGTGGGATCTGAACCAGGTTCTCACTTATCTCATGTGTGCTACCTTTAAGCCACTTCACAATTCTCTCCTCTTACTATCAAGACAGTCTTCCTTGTGGCAATAAGATCAGCCAGGAGTCAGCTTCCGTCTTTATCATCCAAGCCTCCCTATCTTATGGTATTCCAAGATAAGGTGGTGCTTCGCCCCCGGCCTTCTTTCCTGCCAAAATGGTTTTCCCATTCCATTTGGGACAATCTGTCATCCTGTCCACCGGTTATGCTCCTCCACATCCATCTAAAGAGGAGGAACAACTCCACCGTCTCGACCCATAAAGAGCATTGTCGATCTACCTTGACTATACAAAAGATTTCCGGTAGACAACCAACTCTTTGTGGGCTGTGTAGAAGCTAAAAAAGGTCAGGCAGTTCAGTAACAAACCATTTCTCGATGGGTCGTTTTCTGTATCGAGATCTGCCATGCCCTGGCTAAAATGCAGCCTCCTGAGGGTGCACATGTTCATTCCCCCAGAGGAAAAGCTGTGACCACTGTGTTGGCTTATGGTGTTCCAGTTCTGGACATCTGGGAGGCAGAATAGCAGGCATCCCTGCACACATTTGCCAAGCACTACTGGCTGGACATTCAGGTCCACAGTGACAAACATTTCGCCTGTTTGGTCCTTCAGGACGTCTTAGTTTAGTTAATTTGCCCACAGCCCACCGCCTAAATGCTATGGCTAGGGTATCTATTCAAAGGTAAGGAAACTGCAGCTAGTATTCTCTATCAGGTGAACCAGTTACTTATCTTCAGTAACGCATTATCTGTTAGAGACAATATCTGCGCCAACATCCATGTGTGGATGTGTGGGAATACCCACGCTCCACCCATGGAACAACTTCCTGGGGCAGAGTAACACAACACAACAATTTGTGCTATGTTGCGTTACTCTAGATTTATCAAGCCATGCATGGTCACGCAAGGTGGTCTTGCATAGTTTGATAAATGTCACTTACAGGTGCATCACTCTTGCACCCCATTGTATGGTGTAAGGGCGACGCAACTACATGATAAATATGCCCAAATGTCTCCTGTTGAGCTGTAGAACATAATATCCTCTCACAAAACCTAATATATAAATTGGGTGATCAGTTACACAGTAAAATAAATAATATTGATAATTCTATGTAGTCATCTACTTTAGTGGATAAGCTTGACTTCAGACTTAGAAATGCCTTTAACTGATACCATTGTTTTAATTGAGCAGAAATAACATATAGGCTGTTTGGTTGATGTTTTCCCAGATAGCACATGCATCACACAGGGTTATCTTTTTTCATATATATATATTTCCAATGACCACTTCACTACTTTGGGTGCACTTTTTGTACATACGCCCATGAGACCCAGAAACAGTTTCTGGCTGCTGCTTTATCTATCTGCATGTGTACAGCAGATTTCACGCCCTGATCAGTGGCAAAATTGCCTTAAGTTTGGATTCCATTGCACTTGTGTGCCAGCATGTGCTGAATACTCTCCAACTGAGGTTATCTTTTGAAGCCTGGGATACACTCCCAGAAAATATTTAGCACTTATTTAGCACTTATTGGCATGTCTTCATTGGTGTGTCTTTGCAAACATTGGATTCCCACATTATTTAAATCTATTTTGTATCCCTGAACGCAAAATGAAGACTCTGAGGGCTAGAAGGAGGCTTAGTTTTACTATCTGTGCAGCTGAGTCATCTAAGGGCTTAAATGTACATACTTTATTTTAAATTCTGAATTCTCAAAATCTCCTTCCACAGCTGAACATGCTGCAGAATACCACTGCTTAATGCCCATTGCATTCTGTGTATATACATAGAAGACAACACAATATTCAACTAATATTTTCACTGGCAATGTTTCAGGAATTGTTTTTTGATATTGAAGAAAATCTTGTGCTTTTAACGTAGACTCATGCTCAGACTGTATGTCCAAGCTAGCCTGACTGATGGCCCATTACACCCAGTTCGCATGCAAAACATGGGCACTTGGTATGGTTCCATTAGTGGCAGCCTATAATGATGGTATAGACATTACCACGGTTATTTTCTTTGCTTGTGACATGGGTCATTTCTTAATTATTTTTGTCTGTATATGATGTGAAAACCCTCTCTTTTGGAGGAAAGCGCTCTTCTGCTGTAGAATATAAATTTAATTTGTGCTCAACTAGTTTGGTAAGTACTTCATTGTGCACTAGATATCTGTATCTAGACTGGTTCAAACTATTTACATCACAAGATCATGCTTACTGTCTCTTATTTGGAATTATGTATTTCTTCAAGTCTTTAAGGATCTAATGTGTATTCTTCTGTGAGTCCTTTCCTGTAAGCGTAGGGGGATAAACTGGTAAACCTTTATAGTCTAGTTGAAAAACCAGAAATCCCATCAATTCTTGCAATGACTTACGAGTGACTGGAGCCTCCAACATCCCGCATTTTTTTAGGAACCATGGTGCAAGGCCTTTGCCTTCCCTGGCTAACTCATATTCAGGAAGATTACATTCAAAAGCACATTTTGGATTTTTAGAAAGTCAGCTTATAACCTGCCTCAGCAAGTATGGTCACTATTCTGTTAACATGTTGAATATGTTTGTCTAGTTCGCTAGCTATTGACAGAAAAGACTACACTCAATTCATCTATTAACAAATTGATTATTCAGGCTGAGGTTGAGATGACCCCTGTGCTCTTCCTATGGCCTCAAGGTATTCCTGTAAAGCCATACTGCATCCTCATATACTTGAATGGTGTTAACTAATATGGTTTAAGAACTTGTTCTGAGTGAGAATCCCATCTATTTGCCTTGCTGATTTTGCATTTTATTTGCTTGTGAGCTGCATCATTAATCCAGATATATGTGCATTTTGTACAGCATAGATTTCACAATGTAGGTGTTAATTGAAATTGTACAAAACTAACCTCCAAGACTACTCTGGCTTTTGTACTGGGAGAATAGGGATGTTCTTCATTGATGGGGAAGGGGTGATGATCCCTTGACATTGCAATTAATCTAAAATATGTTTTAAGTCTTGTTTGGCCTCTGGCTTCATCAATTAATGCTTTAGGACCTGCGGTTCATCCTGCAAGAGAATTACATGTGGAATTGCATTTTTATCTAGGCCTGATTGAGTTTGGATTGTGCTGGAGCGATTTGTAATGCCTATTTCGAGGTGTACGGGTCATTAAGTTGCAGGGACATTGCAGGAGAAAAAGGTCCCATCATAACATTCCTAGAAGGTGTATCAAATATAATATTTGGCGGCCAGTCTTCTTCTGCAAGTATTATAAGAAACTGTCAATGGAGTACAGAAAATCATTAAGATTGTCTGCTCCATGTCACCTTTAATTTGAGACTGAACTTTGTAAACAAAATCTAGTCCTCCTCCACATTCAGGAGGGACTTCCGCTTCAGGTGAGTTATTGTTAGTTCCACTGGGTACTGCCTACTCTCTGCTCTTCAACAGAACTCCTGTTTTGAGAGGTATCCTGTCTCAAAGTCAGAGCTACCTTCTTCTTTTGGAAGTGCTACTTAGGTGATTATGATTCACGGCTACCCCTTCTCTCTACTGTTGATAGGTCTGTCCTGTAAACAATTGGGATATTAGTTGTGCAGGATGTGAGGCCTGAAACTATAATAGTTGCACAATTGTATCCTTACTGAGAACCAAGTACCTGATTATAGCACTTGACTCTGTCAGGGTAGCGAAGCAGAGTAGTCCAATGCCTACACACAGAAAGTGGTGTGAGCTAGCAATCTCCATTTGGTGGCACACAACAACACTCCGTAAATCATTCAGTGCTTTTTCATTGATAAAGAGGAAAAGTACACTTATTACACATACACACTGCTAAATACTATGCATTAATTTACAAATATATACTGCAGGCACACAAAAGTACCTTAAGTGACATTCTCAAATTACCATTGACTCCAGTGGGTCTTGAACCCCATAGTGACATTATCCCCCACCTATACCAGATGAAACATTGCAGTATTATGAGTGTCATTGTCTATTGGCTTTGTCAAGGGGTCACCACATTAAAACATAACTCAAGTCAGTCAGTCAGTCAAATCACTTTATTCGATTAATTAAAATCATAAAAGTACAATACACAATATACAATATAATAAAGTTATGTAGATCAATAAGGCGTTTGAGCAATATTAAAAAATAATTATTACAACAGAATCAATTATCTAGTACATCAAAGCTTAAAAACTCACTTAGGAGAAATTTCATAGAAGAATAACACAAGGGTGTTCATACAAAATTTAACATTGGAAACCTTCTTTTCCTGAGACAAACCGCTGCAACTAAAAAACTGGCAATATTAAAAATATCCCATGTATCATTAAGCACTTGAAGATAAAATAAAGCCGGTCTGACCTGTAAAAAGCCCTTTCCCCTCAACAGAGGAACTAAAAATCTCCTACGAATTTCACTATAATAGTCACAAAACATTATGAAATGCATTGTGTCCTGTGATGAAAAATTGTCGCAAGGACATGGGCCTATATCCTCTGGTTTACACCAGCCATGCAGATTACCCAGCGAGAAATGAATTAGGTTAAAACAAACCTGATTAAAAGCCAGCGATGGAAAGGCTTGGTAACAATTCTCAAGTAAGGCTCAATTAGTGGGGAAGTTTTTTAGCAAAAAGTGAGCCCTAACTGGTTTCATTAACTCCTGCTCCTCGCATTCCACCATCAATAAATTCAGAAGTTGAGATTTAACCAATTTCACATCCTCTTTTTTAATCCCATTCAGGTCGCTAAAGAGATCAGGGCGCCCCAATTTAGAGAACATGAACTTAACATAATGCAACCACGGGATACTACTGGCTTTTTCCAGGGTAACACAATCCTGAATGATCTGGTAATTTAGGGTTAGATCTGGATTAAGCCAGGTCTTAAGTCAGCAGACCACCGGGGCCAACCTCAACAGGTCTGACACATATCCAAGCCCCACTTCTTGGTGAATAGCAAAGGTTGGGGTTGATTGAGGTACTGACAGGAGGGTACGTAGGAATTTGTTTTCAGCTATCTGCACCCCTTCCAATTGCTTGTAGCCCCAGATAGTGGAGCCATACATAGCAATAGCCAGGCATTTAGATCTGTAAATGTTAAGCATAGCTTCAATGGGCCTAGCCCCCAGGCGCTGTGCAAACCCTTGTACAGCTGCCGTTGATCTAGCCATTGCACTTTTTTTGACTTTCTGTTGGGGGACCCAGGTACCTCTATCATCAAATAAAACCCCCAGATAGGTAAAAGAGGACACCCTGGACACCTCTGCTCTATTACAATAAAAGGATTTTACTTTTCTATTTCTTTGGCCCATTGACATAACATGAGATTTCGATATATTCACTATTAAATCCAAGGACTGCATATAGGCCCCAAAGGCATCCAATAGCCTCTGGAGACCCATAGTTGTACGGACTAATAACACAGCGTCATCTGCGTATAGGAGAACCGGAATACTCCTTTCTCCTACTCGCGGAATATCCAAGCTTGCCTGATCTAGGGTCTTATCTAGATTATTAATATAAAGGGTAAAAAGTAGTGGCGCCACTATACATCACTGATGGACGCCTCTACCCGATTTAAAGTGCCATATGCATTTACCTTCCAGGGTGACCCTAACTGTTGCTAAGAGATCCCGGTGTAAATATGCCAAACAATAGACTAGGCAAGAGTCAATGCCCATATCAAGCAGAATAGACCACAGCTTCGATGTGTTAACCAGATCGAATGCCGAGGAAAGGTCCATAAAGGCCATCTGAAAGGTGCCTTCTTTAGCTATGGTATATTTGCCTATTATTAGATGTAGGTTAAGGCACTGGTCCATAGTGCTCCTACCTTGTCTAAAACCATATTGTAGGTTGGATAAAACCCCATTATCGTTCACCCAATCCGTGACTTTAGCTAGGATCACTTTGCCTAAAATTTTGACGGCAGAATCAATTAGAGATATCGGTCTGTAACACCGTGGATCCGTCTCTGACCCTTTTTAAAAACTGGTATGATCGTGGATAAAGTCCATGAAGCAGGAAACCCCTGTGAATTTGAAACATTAAAAACATTAGTTAATATTTTGGCCCAGAATTTTGGGTTACATTTATACAGGTCAGCAGGGACGGAATCAGGGCCAGGCGCTTTATTACTAGACGTCTGTATTATCGCCCTTTCTACATCCTCCTCCTTAAAGATCAAGGGAGGTAAAGCCTTATTAGCTTCCAGGCTGATGGAGGAGTCCGTGGTAATATTAGATCCATAAATTGCTTCAAAATGGGAGAGCCACTGGGCCTCTGTAATGTTGCATTCTAAAGAGCCATACTCTATACCGGAAAAAAAGGGTTTATTAACAATGGCCCAGAATCTAGAGCTATCCTTAAGGACTCAAGTCTATTGGCTTTGTCAAGGGGTCTTCACATTAAAACATAAAAGAAATTTGAATGCAGTCATTAAAAATAGATGCATTGCAATGTTCACCCAAAAATCATTTTTAATAATATACTGTAATAAGGCAAATACAATCACAGTATTATGTGTCAGTGTCTTTCCTATAAATTCCTTAGGCCATATGAAATGCAGCCATAGGATTGCCCACTAGGGTTCCCTACAGTCCCAAGCTGTAGAGAAAAAGCTCTAGCCAAGGAAGTACTTAATAAAAGGTAAAGAGTATCCGTAGGTCCTACGTCCCAAAACCTGGGAGGCAAAGTGTTGTCTTTAATGATTCTGTGGGTGAAGATGCTTCACCTCCTGCAGCCCCACAATACAGGACAGAAACATTGGCAGTGCCCCTGTCTATTCTTTTGGGCTTCACAACATCCAGGAAATATTCTAATGAGCCCCTTGCAGAGCATTATAGAGCGTTCCTTGACGGGGAGCCTTGTATATTTTATGAGCGGGCACTCTGCCTTCTTGCTGCATTTTTTGTGTGCTTAATTTCAGTCCTGGATGCCATGTCCACTACACACACGGGTGCAGGTCAGGATGGTGGAGGGCAGCATGGGCAACCCATTTCTGAATGTCTTACTGGCACACATCTTACATTCGCAGCTCACAGCACTTCCGCTGCAGCTGCCAATGAGTGGGAGCAACTCCTCCTCTACTCCAGCGGTGGGAGAACTCAGTAAGTGTTGGAGACCCTCGACCTCTCGGCATCAGGCTCCTGGGATGGGGTTCTAGGCACCATTACATATTGTGCTGACCTGGTGGGGCATGTCTTCATGTTGGACCCATGGGATGGTTTCCTGGGGCCAAACTTCGACCCACACATGTCCCCTCCCCTGAATAATTCAATAAATAAAGACGTTTCCATCCCTGTGGGCTTGGCCTGCCCTGGGGCTATTAAAGTAAGCCGTGGCAGAGCCCCACACATGCCATTTCTCATGCTGGCATGTTTAAATGGGCAAATCTTACAAGGTGCAAAACTAGGATCCCTTTAGGCCGATTTTGAAGACATTTGGGTCATTTTACTCCTGGTGGTCAGCCTTAGACACCTGGGGCACTTTCAACAAGCTTTGTGGCCCCTGAAGGGCTGAACATGTGTATGGAGCTGGTTCTGTTGGCTCCCTGCACTAGTCTTTTCTTATCTTGGCTCCTGGTGATCCTCTCCTACTGGTGGGGGCCTCTGGCTCGGTCCCTCCACTATCAGCAAGCGGAGCACCCTCCTGCTCATATTCCCAAGCCCCAGAGCTTCCTAACTGTCTTGCAATGCACTTGAAGTGGCAGTGTCCAAATCTCCTAACTTGCTTCTTAGGGGGAATAGGGGGCTAGTGCCACTTGCCCTGGAGAGACCCATCAAGTCCTGGGTGTCAGCTGCAGACAAAAGCCTTAGCAAGGCATCTCCTTCCAGTTCTCTATGATTCTACTGTTGCCACCTTCCAGGTCAGGGTCTTGTTCACTCACTCTTCTTGTGCAGGTCTAAATAAGTGTAGATCAAAAGTTCTAGATGCCAGGCACTCTTGACCAATCCGAGAATACCACATCATCCCTCCACCCCTGTCCCAACCCTTCTGCACAGAATTCTGGTACAATCCCATACGGCATAACCCTTATTCCTCTGGTCAGAGCTCATGTATCCACACAGAGGTGTGACTATGATAAGGGCAAACCCTCCATTGGGTTGTATGATAGAAGCACACATGGTTAAACCACACGTGCCTTTACCATGATGCCCCAACAGCGAATGTGTCTTAACATCGCATTCCGTTACCACACATGCCTTTACAACGCTGCCCTTTACCACTCAATTTTGTGTTAAAGGCATGATTGGTAAAGGGATATGTGTGATAAAGATCACACCCCTTCCCCCCTGCCCTGAGCTCTAAAACTCACCTCCATGTCCTAAAATGTCCCAAACGCAGTCTCCCACCCTGAGCCCTAAAACTGCTGCTAGCCCTGAAAACTGTCCCTTCCCTCCCGCCCCACCCTGAGCCCTAAAAACAGACCCCCACATTCTAAAAACTACCCTGACCCCAGTCCCCCACCCTGAGCCCTAAAAACGGACCCACCCTTCAAAACTACCTCAACCCTCTGCCCTGCACCCTAAAACCCAGCTCCCTGCACTATAATCAACCCTGACCCCCCCGAGCCCTAAAAGATACCCCATCCCTAAAAACTACTCCCTACCCCCAAAACCTGCCCACAGCCCCACTTACCCGACCGCTTCCTCTCCCGATCCTTCCTCTTCCTGTACCCGCCTATCCGTGCATCTAGACGGTGCATTGTCTGGTTAAATCAAGCGCAGCATACTTGTGGGGAAAAGGCACACTTTGCTCACCCCACGTTGTAATGACCATTTCACCTCCCTTGTGGTTACTCCGAACCAGTCCTGGGGCAGCTCCCCCCCACCAACAGGGTTTGGATTCAAGCTGGCTAGAAGGACAAAGGAAGAGGGTCGGCCTGGTGTCAGGTTCATCTGCTTGTGACTGGGTAGGTTTCTTTGAGGTGTACCTACTAATTGGGTACAGCCTCCAGGCCATACTTAGGAAAATTAAAACTTTTCAAAAGTACCTGTTACTTAATAGTTAGGCAACATTCTATGTTACCATTACACTGGATTTTAAATAACTCCTGTAATTATTTCTCTAACTTGCTACCAATCTGAATTAAACATGTATTAAATGTAACAATTTAGCTCTGTGTTTCCCAATGGAAGCAGTCAGCCATGTTACCGTGAAAATAGTAATTTGAGATATTTCACTGTATGGGCATGTTCAACATTAACTTTTACATGTCCTAATTTTAAATGCTGTGCACCCTGGCTTTATGAGCAATAAGCCTACTAATGGGTGACTCGTATATTTAAAAGGAAGTTTTGGGCCTGTCAAAAGTTATTTTTTGATGGGACGAATTTACAGTTTAAAACTGCCACAGGCATATTACATGTGTGAAGCTACCAGACTGCACACAACAGTAGTCTCTCACTCACAGCCCGCACATGTGTGCAAGCGCTTGTGCATATGCGTTCCCATGTGACCAGCCCAGTGCCCCTTATCTTAGCTGTGCTGCAGCAGATTTATCTTAAAAGGGGGATGCTGGCCCTAAACAAGCTCAGTTCAATTATAATGAAATCACCATGAGTGAGACTCAGGTAGTGAGAATCACCCAAAGTAAAGGTCCAAAAACTGGGTGCTCAAAAGCAAAAAATCCTGTAAGACTAAAAGGGCAGGACCCATTTACAACATCTCCCTTGCTAGATGCTTGAGAAGAATTGGTCTCTCTGCTAGGACCTAGGGCCATATGTATGAATCCAATTTGCAATCGCAAATGCTGAATTTCGCAAATTAGCAGTGTGCAATGTATCACACAAAAAAACCCTTGCAAAATTAGGAATCGGTCATTTTTTGATTCCCTATTTTGCGATTGCATTTAAGGAATCGCAAATTGCGATTCCTTAAATGCAGTGTAAGAAGCACAAGAGAAAGTGCGATTTGGCCTTAAGGAATCGTAAATAATCACCAACTTCAAGTTGGTGTGAAATTGCGATTTTACTTGAAAATGCACTATTTTGCATTTTTTTAAGTGCTATGTGGTGCACTGTGTGCCACATGTGCACATATGCACATTTTAGGGGTGCAACAGGGTGTGCTTTTGACACCCTGGCACCCTTGAAATTGCATTCTCAAATTGCGATTCTCTAATTGCTAATCAAAAATTGAGAATGCCTTCCCATTCATTCCTATGGGCCTCCTAGCCCATAGAAATGAATGGGAAGGTATTCCTTATTTGCGAATCTCAATTTGCGATTCGCAAATAAGGAATATGTGGGATTCGCAAAATTATTAGCAAATCCCACATACATTGCATTTTGCGATTCTCAAATTGCGAATCACTAAAAATCGCAACTTGGGAATCGCAAAACTCTATTTTGATACATATGGTCCCTAGTCTCTTATCACCACAAGCCTATTACGAATGAGAATAATGCTCATCAGAAGATTGGTATCCCTATGGAACCATAATTTCCCTTCTGTATCTCAAGTTATACACTCCACTCTAAGATACTTTTGGTTTTTTATCTTAAATCAAATCCGGACTTTCACACTCTCACACTCTCTCCTTGGTATCACAGCATTTCTTCTTTCTTTTCCTTTTCCTTTTCTTCTTCTTTTTCCACTTTCTCTTTTTCTAAAATGCATTGTAACTGGGATTGCTGTGGCTTTACACTGAGGGTGTATCTGCCATGGTGACATACATTTGAAAGACAATATGTGGTAAATCTTATCTCTTTCTGGTCCTCTCGAGTCATTGTGTATCACTGGCAAATGGCAAACAAAACAGCATTGCTTCAATTACTTTCCAGAACAATTTCAGCTACAATTTCAATATTGCCTATTATCTTCATGCTCAGGTCCACTCCGGTAGAACCATTACCCTTCTCCTGTATTTGCTGCAGGACCTGAGGCAATACATTTGTTGAAGATTGTAGGAAAGTGGGCTATTAGTAGGTGGGGGTATGCATCATCAGCTAGTAATAATACCACAATCACTAATAGATCTAGTGAAGTCTCTGTAAAGTAATCCTTGCTCAAGCCTTGGTAGCTTAGCAAACAAGCAGTCAGGCTTAACTTAGGAGACAGGTATGTACAAGCTATTTAATACCTTCAAAACAGTAAATAAGTGAACAGCACAACACAATAAAAATCCATCACCAATTTATACACCTGGAGAATATTTTCATTTTCAAAACAGCACTAAAATGACAAAAGTCCAGTGTAGGGAACCAGGGACATGAATTTTGAACGATTCAATAAAAAACTATGCATTCTAGCTCCAAAAAGCTTAAAGTGTAACTTGCGGCTATCAGGTCTTACTGAACCAGGACAAAGTTAAAGTTTTAGGCTGACTGTGATGGAGTGCAGGTTGGATAAGTTGAGGGCTAGGTCCCGGTCAAAAGTTTAACTTAGGAAATAGTCTTTTTTTTGGGATGGGTAAATACGATGTCAATAAGTACCATGATGTGTGCAGGTCAAACAACGACAATACAAATAAATGCAATGCCAAGGTACGTCATGACCTGTGCCCATATAACAATGCCTATGCTCATAAATACCATGTCAATGTATGTCATAATCTATGCCCGCACAGCAGTGATGATGCTGATAGTGGCAATGTCAATGTATGTTATAAACCATGTATAAACAACAAGGTTGTTACCTGTAAAAGCGATGTCAATATATGTCATGATCACGAATGCATAGTTATGTCAAAATCAGTAAATAAATACCTATGTACTCTATGACAAATGTACACGAGCAACTGAGAATGTCAATAACAATGACACCAGTGACTGTCATGTTATTTTTAGAAGCTCCAGTGAACTTGTACAATTGTTTTTGGATTTACCCATGGTGCCCTCCCCAGCAATCCTTAGCCAGAGATACATGGGCAGACAGATCCTCAAACCCACGCCTATCACATAACAGGTCACAGGTGGGGGTCACTCTTAACCCAAAGATAAATGCATGCCTAGGGAATACCTTGATCAGATAGATAGTTGCACCACAAACAGGTCAGCAGCATTTGGTCCCAATAAAGCACGTTTGGCTAAAGGCTTGCATTCCCAAAAAATACCACAAAGCTAGATGCCACATGTAGAGAGAAACTCTGAGCCAATCAGGACATGACATGCATACCACACGTAGTGATCACTCGTTCCTCATGCTGGACATGTGGACGCATACACACTAGCCCACACTAGCTCTCCCAGAGGTTGAGAGCCATCTATCTGCTTATCAGATGCCCAACCTTGTTAATTTATGACTGTAATGCCTTTTAAGAATGCAGGAATCACTTTATGGTACTTTACAAGATGTCTATAAAACCAGCCAAACATTTGTACACCGGAAGACATTCCTCAGAAACATTCTGCCGAGACTGTTCCGCCCACTGCATTTGATTAAAGTAACTTGTTCCTGTGTTTCCAATCGCCTCTTGTCTTTTCATTTCTTCAAGGTAAATTCATATCTGAGCAAAAAAATTTTTGAGCTTTTCTCTCGTCGCTGAGTCCTTGAGCTTCTCAGATCTGAGGTTAGATTCAGCGACAGTGGCCAGCTGCACAGTGATGGCTTGGTGAGCCTCTACAAGTCTTTGCCCTCAACATAGACGGCGAGGGACTTCGGAGCTTTCAGCAGGCCTAACTAGTGTGGTCAGGCCAATTCACAAGTCGACGATGGCTGCTTGACTCGCAGCGTCGAACCGGTCTATCGCTGGATCTTTTCTGCAAAACTTTGCATAAAGTTTCCAAACTTTGAGATCTGGTTGTTTCTGAGTTCCTTTGGGGAAAATAAGGGTCCAGTAGCTCCAGCCAAGGGTTCAGTACCTCTGGATTGCATCTTGGTGGCTAGGACCCACAATGCACCTGCACAGTCTAGAAAAAATCTAGTTGCAACTGCTCAGCTGGGGTGATCCTCTCTTTGTCGTTGCAAGTGACTTTTTCTAGCTCTGTTGTACCTGTTGCTGACTAGGAAGTAACTCCTTTGCCTTTAAGTTCAGCACAGTCTTTTCTATGTGAAACCTTGTGAGTACAGCAGGTGCAGTCTTTTTGAGTGCAAGCCTTCTGTGATGCATTGTAAGGGTCCAGCAGGCCAGGCCTTCTCCTTCTTATGTTCCAGGCAGTGCTCTGAGGAGCTCCTCCATCTCTCCCCTATGTATCCTCCATTCTGGGCTGGCAGGAGAGCTACACCGCAAATAAGAGTTAAAGCTACCTCTCCCTGCTATGACCATTTCCTGCAAACTGTGGCATATTTTTGACCCAGAATGCAATGATCTCACAAAAATCAAAATAGAGAAATTCTCTCCTTGGTGTGTGTGGCTGTGTAACTAAGTGGCTAACAACTGACTTCACCCCTTCCAGCCCCTCTCCGACTCTAATTAGGGTGGCTTCATCTGGCTTGGGATAAAGGAGGTGGGAGCTGTCCTGGGTCCTATGTCATCTGGTCTCCTGTCTTTGAAGTCCAGCTTATCTCTCCATCTCCCTTCCTCTCCCTTGCTTCTCCAGAATGCATATCTCCTCCCACCAAATGGCTGTATTGTTCAGCCCTTGCCTCTTCATATCTACCCATGGAGTAGCTTGGCTCAGGCTGTCAAAGGCTGACCAATCAGAAGGGCTGTTTTAGGTAACTTCAGGATAGCACGTTATAAAACTACTTTCCTCTAATAATTACATTATTTCCAACTTTGACATGTTGCTGGATTTAGTCTAACCATTATTTCGACACTTTGAATGGCATGTCTAGCTATTGGAAACCAGGACCTGTTTGTAGTGTTCCCCCACTTCCTGCCCCATTTGAGACTCCTGGGTGCTGTTTTTTCTGACTCTGAGAGTGCACTGATCTCTGATGGGTAAGCCCAGGGCCAGTGCTATGTTGAAAACACTCACTGTTAGGCTGAAACACACAGTGAAAACACACACAGACATGAGGGTACACTATATATTAGGATATATCTATAATTGGCATGACCTCCCCTATAAGTCCCAAGTACATAATAGGTCAGGGAGATTAAAACTAACTTTAAGTCCCTAATATATATTAGGGCATGGTAGCTTGGATGCAAACAGCCAACAGACCTTTCTGTACTTGCATGTGTGCACTGCTGAGAGTTTGAGGTATTTTTTAAAGTAGCCCTGTGTTGCAGCACTGCTTTTAGATGTCAATTGTGCCCAAATTCGACTTTGGCGGTGGTGGCACTTATAATGTGATAAACTACAATATTTTGGCATATTTGGTACCCCCAGTGTCTCCCCTAAGTGTCCCAGGGATGAGATTCATGTAGCTATAAGCAGGGTCCTTATAAAATATGTTTTATAGGCCCTGGTGTTTGTAGAAATTGCACATTTAGTTTTCCCCATTGTAGATTCCCAGCCACATAGGATAACATTGCAATAGTTTATGAATGCATAACTATTGTTAGGAATCAAATAAAATATTATTCAAGGACTTAGGAGAATGGTATGGATAAATAGAACAATATGCTATTGTTACATTTATCCTAAAATATACAGAAGATAAGATATGACTTTTTTGTCTGTAAGCCAATATTCAGCCTTCCTGTAGTCTTTCCTGATTGGTCAGAGTTAACAGGATTAGCCAGGCTGCTTTGATGAGGTGATAAGAAGCTCACCCTGAAAATAGGCAAGCTGTCTTAGAGAGCTCTGCTACACAGGAATGTCAGACCAGGGGGAGGGGTCATAAAGCATGAGCTTCAAAGGAGAGATAGGACAGGCAGGGAAAGTCTGGTCCATCTATCCGTTAGCCCTCTGACCCAGATGGCAGGCTTAAGACAGGAATTTGCAGATGGTAGGGGGAGGAGAGCAATGGCAATGAGTCATACTGAAGGTTGGTTTAAGTAGTGCTTTCTCCTCTGCTGAGAATTCAGCCTTACTGAATTGTGGAGAAATAGTGCTTTCTGGGAGAAGTTAATGCCACACTTTAGAGGAAATGGTCATGCTCTGGGGTGTAGCCCTGCACCTCATTGGACAGGAGTACTCTCCTGCTTAACCCCGAAAAACACTGAATAAATATGTCAGAGGTGCAGAGCCTCTCAGTTCTGCTGCTTAAAACTAAGAGAAGAAGAAGGCTTACTAAGCTGGAAACTTGATTTGTACCACAAGGCCCTGCATTCTGACTTACTTCGCCTGCTGCATTATCTGGAACTACAGTCCTTTGGATGTGCCTTGCTTCAAGATGAATAAATAGTGGACTCTCTGCAAGCTACAGTTTAATAGAGCTGACCTGGACCATCACAACCTATATTCCCCACCCTGTAGTGCATTCAGTGGATTTGTATGCGTTTTGTCCAAGTGGATTGTGGGAACTGAAGTCCCAAACTTTCAAGGACCATCTTGGAGATTCCAGACCCTTGGATTATGTTTTGGACACTTTGGGCCCTCAATTGAAACTTCAGGAAGAAGTTCCAGACATTTGGAGATGTTTGGGGCAACTTTGGAAAAAAGTTCCTTAAGGGGACCGACTCAACCGGGAGAGCCAAGCTGCCCACCTTCAACTGCAAGCCAGCCTGGCCTGCTGGTTAGACCTGCTGTAAAGCTGTGGAGGTTCGACCTCCAGCGTTTGAGCGGGAGCTCCCTAGAAAACAAGCCGGCGAACCCTCACTGAACCCGGACTAATGAAGAGCATAAAGGGACCCCGGCAGAAATGTTTCTAAGGTCCACAGACCGCCAGACTCACATGGGCTCAACAGTGGCGGCCTTCCAACTGCCCTATTACGACCATGGCGGTTGGACCACCCTGGGATCACCACAAACACAAGGGATCAGAAATCTGTAGTGGTGGCTCGGTGGTCTTGAGGCCGCAATATGCTTGGCAGGGCTGCTGTGGCCCCGCCAAGCATAATGCGAGTTTCCTCACCGCTACACTTTTCATGGTGGTGAGACCTCTATAAATAGCTTGGTGGTGAGGAAACACAGGGGCCCTCTTGTGCCTATGCACCATGGATGCATGCAGGGGGGCACATGTTGTGCCTCCCTGTGTGCATGCACCACAGTACCTGCATAGCATGGACTGCAGCAGTCCATGCCATGCAGGTACTGATTTGACATTCCCATTGTGGTGCCTATTAGGCACCGCCATGGAAAGCCAAAGACCAGCCCGCCAGATAAGAGAAAACTCCTAAATCTGGCAGGCGGTTCAAACATGGGTTTGGCAGTGCAGGAGCACGGCAGTCCCGCACCCACACCACCACACTCATAATAAGGCCCTTAGTCTGAAGGTAAAATCTTGACCGAGTCCTACTGCGGGGGGTATCTGAGCAGGGCTCCATCGCGGTCAACCTGAAACTTTGACTTTGTTCTGTTCAAGTGCGACCAGATGTCTCAGAGTTACTCTCTAGGTTTCTAAGTGCTACGAAGTGTTAATTCTAAACAATTTCATATCTCCAATTCCCTACATAGAATTTTTGTTGTTTTGGTGTCATTTGAAAGATAAAAGTATTTCCTAGTTTTATAAATCAGTGTGGGATTTTTATTGCGTTGTGTTTTAATTATTTACTGAATTGGTGTTTTAAATGCTTTTCATACCTGTCTCTTAAGTTAAACCTGCCTGCTTGCAGCCATGCTACGAAGGGTTGAGCATGGGAATAATTTATTGAGACCTAGTCTGAGTCCTAGCCTGTGTTAGTGGCCTTATTCCAGTGGTAGATGCATAGTTAAGCATTCCCTTGTGAGCCTATGTGGCCAGCAGCACTACAATAGGTAACAATTACTTTGGCTGTTTTTCCTTACCAGGTCATATAAAACATTTCTTATTTTGCCCCTGCTTTTTAGAACAATGCACCCAACCCTTGGGCTACCTAGGGCAGACGTTGTGGGTGACCACTACGTTATTAAAAGGTACTTTTGGGCTTGGAAGTGCTTTTATCTCCATAGTCAAATTTGGATATATTTTTATTTTGAAACCAGCCTGCAGGGAAGGCCTGGCTTTAAAACAACATTGAAAACCACAGAAGTGTACACTTAAGTCAATCAAGTCAACTGGGGTCTCTAAACCTACATGCCCTACCATATACCAGAGACTTACACTTAGGTTATCTTTGCCAATCAAAATTATACCAATCTCCATATACCTCAAGAGGACAGAATACTGGTCCTGAGCCTGTTTAGCAGAGCCTAGGGCAGTTTTCAGAGTCAGTAGCTACCAGCATCAGTTAAAATATGGGGGTGATCAGGACAAAAAGGATGGCTTTCCTACAAACATATATAGGAAGTCGAATCTCTTGATCCGTATATGTTAAAGGTACTGCAATACGAATTATAGCTGAAAAATGTTTTGGGTGAATCTATTATTGCATATTTTATGTATAGCCCTGCTGCATCCATTGCTTTTACTTCAATCCATGAATAGTATATTACACTAGTCTGCTCTATCAGTGTGAATTTGACCCAGTTAATTGGAATCCTCTTCCCGTCGAATAGGCAGTAAAGATAATGCACACGTTATATAGTCTATATACTGTCCCCAACTCTGTCTCCTTAGTTTCTCCTCTATTGCTCACAAACACTCACAAACTGCTACTAGCAATTTGGGCAGAGTCTTTGTAAATGGTAAGCACTCAATAAACATCAGTTAGGCAAAGGAAAGCATTACTGTTACTGAAGAGGATTGTAAAATACATCTATAGGTGTAAAGTTAAGTTTGTAAATGCAACTCGTTTTTGTAGTTCTGGGCCCTGAAGGGCCCTCAGGCGTCAAGCATCTCATTTGGTGCCATATCATGTTTACCTCAATATTATAGTTGTTACCCCTGGTACCTCCCCATAGGCACAAATGGAAATCCACCCTTTTCAGAAAAGAGGAGAACTGGGGCGGTGTCTCTGTGGACGCCTAGGCTGCAAATGCAAAACGAAACCGACTCCATCTTGCTTGTGCTATGTGAAGAAATTGCTGAAGCACTAACACTTGCTTGAGCTTAGGTGGCACATAATTAAACTTATTTTACAGAGTTAACTCTGGATGGCCTCGGAAGACAAGGAAGTGAGACATGGTGTTCTCATCCTGGCATTTAAGATGCCATCTGTCAAGGCTGGCTGCAGTGGCAAGAACACACTGTTTAAGAAATGTTTTCATTGTATAAAGAAGGAGTCTTTACACACATAATGATAGCACTTCTCTTTGTCTTGCCTGAGACCTGAACTGTTGAGTAAATTTTCATTTGCTGGACGGGGGTGAAACTACCTGTGCTTAGAGTTTTTCTGTCAGACATATTGCTGGTTCTCCAGGAGCTCCCACGTCATTCCGTGAATAAAACTCTCTTCTCAAACAACTACCCTGCTTATGATTTTTATTGAAGGTCGGGTGTTGGCATCTCACTCTTTCTAGTGTGAGTTATGTTAGATGGAGAGTGCTGGGAGTCACAAAACTGAGGCCCCACACTCGTATTTTCGAATCAGTACACCCCGGGGGTTGCATTTTCACTATCATATAGTTTCTCATTTTGCAGTATTTAGCTATAAACTATGCACATCAGCAGAATGATCATAATTATTATAAACAACTCACCAGTTAATATACAGATCAAGGTGAATATTAGATAAACCCCAGTCAGAAGTCTTCACATATCCATAACCTGTCTATTTCCTACCTGGGAGTTCTTAGGGGCATATCATCAAGGACCGGCGATAATTATCGCTAAGCGCACTTAGCGCTAGGATAATTATCGCCGGGTAACGTGGAATTTTATCGCTGAGATAGCGTGCTATTAGCAACACTTATCTCAAAAGCGATGAAATTCCAAGCGCTAACTGCCAAATGTGAGATTATCGCTGGAAATCCAGTGATAATCTCACAAAGTTTGCCGATAGCTTGATGATAGGGCAAGGCATACTTAGCCATGATATCCACCTTACATAGGATATCATGGCTAAGTCGGTCTTGAAGCAGGCGTAAGGAAAGTAGCGATAACAGAGGTTATCGCTACTTTGCTTGTCGCTCTGCAGTTTAGCGTGCCCATTGATAATTGGAGAAATGTCGCTTAGTGACATTTCTCCAGTTATGTCAGGGCAGGAACGCCCACTTTGCATCTCATTTGAGATGCAAAGATGGGTGTTGGGGGAAAGGGCGATAATGCAAGGATTCACGCGATAGTGTGACCTTGCTGATTAGGCGATAAAATTATCGCTGGTTTTCGGCCGAAGAGGCGATAATTGTTTATCACCGCCTTGATGATATGCCCCTTTATGTGGTCAGCCACCAAACTTATATGGCTGGATTGATTTACTTAGCCTAAGCTATGCAGAGCCATGTATCATATCCCTACATACTTTGCTGTCATCAGGTCAGCTCAAAATTCAGCATTCCAGCATCTCCCCTCAGCAGCTGGCTTGTCTATGTAACTCCATTCCTGCACCAGTATCTTACATACCTCTATCATCAATGATGACATATCTAGCGAGGAGGGGTCACTCATGCTCTGTTTCTGCTTTGCCACAAAGATGTTGGCTTAGGCAAAAATTAAACTACGCCAGCATAATTTGCGTAATTTTGGGAATTTCACGTTGTGCTTGTTATATGAAAATCCTCAAATTTTTATACTTTGTGTAATACACTGTTCATGGCAAGATTTTACCAACAGCATACAGGAATAATGCAAATGGTCAGAACGCCGGTGGGTGTTGCTTGCATCACTTTTTTTTTAACCACAAAATACGTCCTTGCATCAAAAATTGACATAAAGATGCATTTTATGCTAATTTATAGCAGTAAGTGGCTGATTTGCATCCCGCTTAGTTATGCAAAATTCCTAGCAATTTCCATTTTCTTGTAATCATGCAAAAGTAAATTACGCAAAATTTCTCAAACCCATAAAAAAAATGCGCCTTTGATAAAGCATATAGGGCCTCATTTACGAGAAGTGGCGCATCACTGCGTGAAAGCAGCAATGCGCCACTTCTCAGTGCGCCCTCCTTGCGACACCAATGATGCGTCATATTTACAATATGACGCATCATGTTGCAAGGAATGACAGATACGTCAGCAAGCCCCATGTGAAAGGGCCTGAGTCACCCTTACGCCTGCCATGAGGCAGGCGTAAGGTTGTGACGAATCGGCGTCCTAGAAGTGGCGCAGTTAAATCTCATAGATTTTGCTGCGCCACTCCTATGACCCTTTCTTGCAGGGGAACGCCCACCCTCCATACATTATACCTGACGCAGGTATAATGTAGCGCAGGGGCTTACGAAGTGACGCATCTGCCTAGATGCGTCACTTCGTAAATATCATACTTTTTTTCTTTTCTCAGCAGGCCTATTTATTGGCTGCGAGTTTAGATGCAATTCTTACGTTCTACGATTATTTGAAACAAGGAGAACACTTCTTCATCTTAATAAACACATGTCCTTTACATAAAACGTGCGAAATTCTTTACATTTTTCACAATTTTAACACATAACTTTGTGGCATATCATACGTACATAAATAAAGTACTTTAAACAGATGAGAGAAATATTGCACTACAGTACTTAGATATCCGGTTTGATAAGTAGTGGGGACCCTAACTTGTTTGGTCCTCAACATGCGCTGCTTATTATGGTCCTAAGCAGGGTCAGAGAAAGTTGGAACAATTTCCAACTGCTACAGACGCAGACAAAGTGAACGCCGAGAGGAAGAAAGCGTGTATTCATTACTTTAGAAGCAGCAAGAGAAATTAGCCGCCAAAAGCGAGACCAGACCGTAACACATGCCAATACCTTTACCCCGAGAACTATCAGAACGGGCAATGAAGATGACAGTCACATAAACTGCTAGTACGAAAAAGATGTCCCATAAGAACCAGTGATAAGCCCTGACGAAGACCTTACCATTAAGATATAGGTCCAATACACCACAGGTCGAAACGCGTCGGCTTGAAAAAAGCAGAGATTCAGATACGTTTGGGATAAAAATAAGACACTAGCGCCCCCCAAAGAGCAGAAACAATAATCTAGTTACCGCTCTCTCTAGAACTATCTTGTAACAACTTTCTCTGACCCTGCTTAGGACCATAATAAGCAGCGCATGTTGAGGACCAAACAAGTTAGGGTCCCCACTACTTATCAAACCGGATGTCTAAGCACTGTAGTGCAATATTTCTCTCATCTGTTTAAAGTACTTTATTTATGTACGTATGATATGCCACAAATTTATGTGTTAAAATTGTGAAAAATGTAAAGAATTTCGCACGTTTTATGTAAAGGACTTGTGTTTATTAAGATGAAGAAGTGTTCTCCTTGTTTCAAATAATCGTAGAACGTAAGAATTGCATCTAAACTCGCAGTCAATAATTAGGCCTGCTGAGAAAAGAAAAAAAGTGTGATTTATGGTGTCAGAGGTATTCTTGTGTTTAAAAAGTCACTGTACAGATTCCGGCCTCTGAAATCCTCATAGAATCTATCCCCTTCTTCTATATCCACTTCGTAAATATGGCGCAACATGGCGCATTATTTACGCGACCGCTGCGTCACTAAAAGTGATGCAACAGTGGCGCAAAACTGGCGCAAGGGGCTCATAAATAAGCCCCATAGATGCTAAGGAAGTTAAAGCTACTTTGCCTTCTTTCCCTCCAAGACTATCTTTGCAAGGCCAACTTCCCTTGCAGCCATAATTACAATACATGCAATCAAGAAGTGGAACGTTTTCCTTTTCTGCCCTTTTAATCTGAATGATGTCAGAAAAACATGGCGTTTCTAAACTGTAAACATGGCGATAAGGCGCGTTTGTCAGCCTTACCATTCAGGCCGACTTGCCTGTAACATACATGCTTATTAACACATTAAGGCCCTGCCCCCACGACAACGTTTTCTTATTTCCATCATAAAATGAGTGAGGATTTTTTTCTCTATACAGGGTAGACCCTTGCCAAACTAATATTTTGGAAATTAGAAAAAAAAAGTATTTCTAATATCATTTTAGCTGAATCTGATTTAGTCTGTTCAGGATACCTTAAATATTAAATCATTAACTTTGGAAAAAACAATGTAAAATTTGACATTTAAATTTAGCTTTTCATTTCGATAGCCTTCATTGGCATTGAAAACAACATACATTTTCAAACTGGAAGGTTTTTGCTGTCATTTATTTGTCGAACTGAAGATGGTAAAACGCATTTTCATGCAACTATTTTAAGAAATAATTTAGAATGGGAGTAGATTAAAATGCAATGCTTTTTTAAGCATGTTTAGTGATGAATAATTCAGACAAATAGAAATATTATTAGCTACTGCAGTTGCAAATGAAAATCCAACATCCACTGAGCTGTGTGGACATTTTATTAATATGTATCCGCCGTGTTTGAAGGATCATTAAAGAATGAACGAGCAAAGGCCAGGCAGATTAATCCTCGAGTAAAGGAAGGTTGCAAGAACATGTCAAGCTTTATACTTGAGGACATAGATGATTAAAAGTATTCAGTTTACCTTATGGATAAGCTGAGGAAGCTGTGTAATGCCTGTCATGTTCCAAATGAAAGGAAGCCTTAAAGTTCTTTTCATCAGTGAGTAATAGCAGGGATCCTGAGTTTCTCATGCCTTTTCTAAATTTTAATTATGTTTGAATAGCAGCGGCGGCAAACACAGGTAAGTGCGGTGGGCGGGGCAGGGCGCTGCAGGGGGAGGAAGTAGACGGACGACAGAATAGGAGTTATTTTTTTTTAACTCTACCTATTTTGTCATCTGTCAACTTCGTCCTGCTCCCACCCTGCCCCGCCTTGCCCCACCGCCCACCACGTTTACCTGTGCCGGCCGCAGCTGATGAATAGGTTTCGAAATAAGGTTAGTTTTACAAAGTCTGTATGTACTACAAACAGTAAGTCAAAACTCTTTGATTTTTTTTTTTTTGGCAACTTCAACCACATCAGAACACTCAATCAGTGCGCTAAGATGAATAACCAGTCCACCTTGGCAGCCACTTTCCCATAAAGACATTAAGTCAGATTCTTCAGGAGCCATAATTGAAATATTTGAGTTTGTCATTAGCTGATCTCTAACTTTAAGAACATTACCCACAGTTCATAGGAAAAGGAGGGTGTATGAGGCTTGGCCTAAATTCTGTTTAAAAAGAGTGATCTAAATATTCATGTATACGAGCATATAGACATACGGGAGATGTTATAAGTCTTGCAGTAACTGTGGAAATCACCAAATGTGTTAATGTTCTGAAGCTCAGTCAGAGGATAACATAATTTTTAGGAGAGGAATGGGCCGCTGGTGTTGGGATCTGATATTGTTGAGATTGGCACACCCAACATTCTGAGGTATGCATATATGTATACATCCATGACTTGCCTCAAATTCTTTGGAGAACGGGAAATTGACGAACTGAAAATGGTTAAAAAGAAAAACATTTTGGGAATGAACAAAAAGACATGATTCATACACAAATAAATTCACATTTTGTAAATTAAACAATGGTTGTCAGAATTTATTGCACAGCTTTGTCTATACGAATAATTCACGAATAACCACTTCATAGAATAATGGAATAATGAATTTGAATGATGATGCATAGAACCCAAGTAGAATATGAAGAAGAAAAGTTGAAAAGTATTCCACCGGCTAAGTATGAATCAGAGAACTGTCTTCAATACTATAGTTTGCAGGTTTTGAGGTTTCATTGAGTACCACGAGTTGCGGGAACACTCTCTGATAGCACCTGAAACAGAACAAACCTGCATGTACCCTTAGCGTTAACAGGCGTGCGGGGAAGGGTTGCCTCAGAGGTCTTTGGATCAACTAGGCAACCCCTGTTGCCTCACGTTTTGGCATTATGGGTTTTGTAAGTTTCATTGCACCCAACACACACAGGGTACGATAAAACCTGCATTTCCCATCAAGTTTTGGCAGGTCAAAGCTGTTGGAACTTACAGAGAGAAAATAATCCAAAATGCCAGACATGCACTTTTGGTGCAGTAAGAACAAAAATCCACATGGTTTAGGAGGAAAGCTCATTATAGTAGACCTTCCAACGTACAAATTCACCCGTGTGACGGGCCTCGACCCAAAATCTACCTACGAGGCACTATGCTCTCCTTCATTTTCCCTATCTGTTATCTGTTTTAAAAACCAACACATAAATAAAAGGCATTGTCATTTACAATGCCCATAGCTGAAACCCTCACAAACGCTTAGAACAGTTTACAAAAAATGTGTCAAGGAACTGCATGTTTTGTTCAGCAAGTGCTATTGCCATTTAAAATAAGTATAATAAACAACTTTCAATTCATTTACATAAAGCCATCAATCAAGGTGAAAAATAGCACTGTCATCGCATCGGTCTTGAGGTACCTCGGAGCTCAGCCTAATGATAATCTAACAGGCATTGATAAAGCCAATAGGTCTGGCTAGAATAGAAGATGTGTACGAAATAATTATGCGAAAAGGTTACGGAAAGCATTTTAGGTTTTGTACATGTCAAAAACATTTGAAGTATGGAGTGCAAAAGCAATAAGCAAAAAAAGTCCTGTTTATGTGACATGTTCTCCAACATACCATCTTAAAAAAAAAAGGTCTGCTGTGGACTGCGTGTTGTTACAATGCATGCAGCCTTCAAATACCAAGCAGTAGGGGAGGAGGAGGCAAGTTCTGCACTGGTATGCAAGGAATAAATGACACCCACAACGCTCTAAGTGCTAACCGCATCTTTCCAAATGGGCAGGAGGCCACTGCGCGTGATGCAGGTTTATCACTGTGTTATCCACACAGCCCATGTTCTGCTAAGGACACTAGTGCATGCACGAGCTGTGAGGGGTCCACGCGCCCCAGGGGCGGGGCAATCTCAGGCAACAATCACTACTAATGACCCTGCAGGAAGCAGGGCGGCCGAGAGGGATAAAAACCCGGAGAGCAGGAGAAGTCAGTCTGAGAGCAGCCCTAAGCAAGGGCTGGCATGAGCGCGCCCCCAGAAGCTGTCTGTCTGCCCCTCCAGGCGGGGCCTGGGCGTACAATGGCAGCAGATGACGCATATTATGCATGCAGGCTTGGAGGCTCACACGAAAGGGTACGTAGAAGGTTAGCCATTTCTGTCCCTGATTAGACTGCAGGGTTTGATGCCTGTCCCTGCCTAAACTAAGAGGGTGACGTCACGGCCTGTCCCTGACTACGCAGAAAGCGCGAGAGATCTGGCCCTGGTTACCCGGTGACAATGGCCTGCTTCCTCCCAACCATGCAATGCAGGGGCATAACATAGTGCCCCTTAGCCCCCCGCAGTGAGGGGATGGGGGCTGGGGGCAGGCTTACTAACCATGAAACAGCGTGGGAGGTGGGAGATTCAGTGAACTGTGAGCGTCCGTCATTACATAAAAGAGCACAACGGGCGCTTGTTAAACAGGGTGCACTGTAAACAAGGAAGCAGTGGGGGCGGGGAGGGGTGAGTCCGGGACTGCGTTCAGCGGCCAGGATGCGTGCACATGTCGATAGTTACAGAGGCAGGATACAGCTGAAAAACAGATGGCACACTGCAGGCAATTAAAAGAAGTGCAAGCACAGCGGACTAAAACTGTGGTTAGGTGCCACTTAATCGGGACTACACGGAAGTTAACAAATGACCAACAGCCAACAGAAAGGGAGATAGCAACAGCAATACCACAAGTAAGCCAATAGCAAGCGGAAAAACATATTACATGAAGTTTAAGCCAACATACAGATTACTTTAGGTCTCGCTGAGACAGCGCATGCAGCGCATGCGCTGCCAAGGCGAGACCTAAAAAGGGGGGCGAGGGGTCGCTGAGGCAGTCAACGATGCTCTCGGGTGTTTTCACAACCCTTAGTGGACATTGGCTGTTTACAGCCTCCAAAGATATCTTTCCTGCGGTGGTGTAATTCCGGCTTCTCTCCAGGTGACTTTGTAAATTGAGACAAAATTGTGTGACACAGGGTGGCCCCTTGTGAGTTGATTGATCTGTAATGGGTGCTGTTTATCAAACTGATAATGACATAATCCTGTATCTTAACACCAGGCCATTCATAAAAATCCTAAAAGAAAAAAATCGTGTTTTTTCAAATTTCTGCCTTGCATAACCAAGTTGTGTGTCCTCAGTGTAGGCAACAGGCAGAAACATACATGGCAGACAGTGGGTTTATCTAGAAAACTAGGATTTTCCCGTGTTTCTGTAAGCAGTCTTATTGCAGTTTTTAAGTTTGAAAAACAGTAGGTCCTGTCCTAACCTTAGTCCTGTTTTTTGAAAGATTTCTGTCTCTTTGTATGCCTGCAGTGGACTTATATATTCCAATGCCTTTGAAGTTGGTATTCCAAATGAAATTATTTTTGTAGCTCAATATTTAAAACTAGATATATTGATAGTGTAAGGCTTACAGTACCACTATATCTAATTTTAAATATTGTGCTACAAAAATATTTTCATCCAGAATACCAACTACAAAAATATCATCAAAGCAAATATCGATTTAGTATTTTTATCTCGACATAGACGTACCTTGACAATGTATATATGTTCAAAATACATATATATGGATTTAAAAAATAGTTATTCTATATGCAGCTTCACAATAATTTGGAATGTTGATATTCTTGCTGTGATTTTTGTAGCACAATCTTCTTGTGACCGATTTGCTGACATGCGACCACCAATAAAGAGATGCGGTGGCCCTGCTGTTGCACATTCAGATGTGCTACTTTCCTTATGAGTTGGGCCCACTGTGTTTACCTGTCCATAATGCATTGTATTGGTTCCTTGTGTTTTCTGTTCTGTGTGAGCCAAGATTCTTGATCATTGAAAGCTGCCAAAAATTAACCAATTGCAGATATTTTAGTGTTTTGTAGCAGGTTACTTGCCCCTAGTTTCATTATTATATAGTGCCCAACATATGCTTTACATGAAGCTGGTAGCTATACCCACACAGAATTACTGGTGCCATTGTCAGAGTTCCTCTTCAATTTTTTATTATTGTGTTAAATGTTTGCATTGTGTTTTGTATTTCAGGTCTGTGCTGTCCATTGATGTGATTAGTGTATATACAGTTAATATATAATACATATGTGCAATATTATCAAATCTTTTGTGAACCGTAACACTGGCTAGACAGTGATACTTGACTGTGATTGTGAGAATTGTGTTGTATTTGATCCAGCCTCAATCCAGGCTGCCTGCTTTGAGTCAAGTCTTGAATTTCTCTCCCATGCCTTCCCAGAGAGTCAAGAGCATTAAGTGACCACCACCTTGATTGCAGACTGTCATCTTTGAGTGGTGACTGCTTGGCACCATTATCTTTCTCCTCTCCCTGAGGCAGCTTAGTCGCTCTTGTAATTACACACTCTTGAGTACCCAGCCCTGATAATGATGGAACATAAATATTGGGTATAGCATTGGTATGCCGCGTCCTCGCACTCCAGTGTCTGTGTGTTTCATCCTCTTAGTGGAGGGTGGCAATTGAAACATGTTGTGCAGACATCCACAGAATAGGTTCTATCATGCAATAATGCAGATTCTCCCTGGAAATGTGGCTGTCTGGCTGACTACTTCCATAGCTGCCTGTGTGTGTGTGTTTTTCATGGCACTAAATATTACAGGCATGTATAAATTCTTCGCCCTGGCCAATATGCCTTGGATGTGTTTCCAACTATGCACCTTCTCATTCATTTCTGAGTTTATGTATTTGACGATGTGTCTTGTTGTGACAGCATTTCATTTGGCCTTGAGTGCTGACCCGTGTGTCAGAAGCACTGTGTATCAGCTGTCATACACGGTTGCAGTAGTTGATATGTGCACATACCCATGCTCAGTGAACACAGGGTGTATGCCTTTGTGGGTCCCTGTGCTTTTATTTCCATGACAGAGAGAACTTGTTTTCTTGTGCGCCCCTACCCAAGCTATTTTGACCATTGTAATATTTGATTTTCTAATACATATTTTTTCGGACTTGGAGTATTTATACGCGAAAATGTAATTCATTTCGAAATTTGTGAAAGTAGGTATCACTTAGCTCAGTTTCTAATGTATGTTGTCATTTTATTTCGATTTAGATCCCTAGAAACATAGCTGGATTTTGTTCATAACGTACATGTACTTAGCGATCAGGTCGCCATTAAAGTCGCTAATTTTGTAGATACATTTTTTCCTCGTCTGTTAAGATGCTCATGTGCCGGTGGCTTGAACTGAACGTTTTTGCAAATAAAAATATTCATCCCTAAAAATCCTTCCTCTCCTGTCATGTTCTCTAGGTTATCATTCAGAGTTTGTCTGTGATGACTTCCTTCCTATTAATAGTAAAGTCATTGGATTTTGGTGACATAATGGCTTCTTTTCGTTGAGATCCATTTGTGGGGTTCTGTAGGCTAGCTTTAGTTTATTGGATATTGTTGTGGGTCTCAGTCACAGAGAAGTCGCGAAATTTGAAATCCTTAAGCTGATGACTACTCACTGTTGAGATTCATGACTGATTGCCCCTCCAAAACAGCATATCTCTGGGCATGCACGAGATCCCTGTGAGGTTTGGGATTTCGATGCCAGAACGGATATCATTCACTTGAATTATCTGCATATGCTAATTCTACTTCTCCATACAGAGTTTTTGCAGTGTGGACAATCCACATGGTTAAGTTAAGGTCAATTGTTACATTATATGCATAACATTTACATTCCTTTTTCTCTTAAATGGAAACCATTTTTCAAAGTAGCCCCTTCCTTCATTCACCCACTATGTGAAAATGAATAATTTCTGCGCACGCTACTGCACTTTCTATATAACTTACACCTAGAACATCTCAATATTTTGTAGGCGAGACCATAGGTATGATAAATGCACTGCAAAGTAATCCTTAAACAGTACGGCGGTATAGGGGATTATATTTTTCATGGGATTTTCTTTACCATTTTTTTTTATCCTCTATGAAATCCCACATCTAAGTTGAATTTACCCGCGGGGAAAGTCTGTGTTGAAGGTCTGTAATTGTACTGTACGATATGCCTCTGCATGCCAGGTATTATCTAAACTATCTGTAAATTGGTGCCATATGTTTTCTGCACTTAAGAATTATGATGGTGTGGTAGATAGATGTGTACATAATGCAGCGTAATCACCATAGCTCTGGTGTGTTGGCTCCATTAATGTGTTTGTGGGAGAGATGTATTTGAGAAAAAAAAGCAGCTACCCCTTGAAGAACCCTGCAAAGCGAACTAGTGGTGCACCAGGTGGCATTGGGTTGGCAGTAAGAGGTTCTGGTAGGGTTGAGAACCTTCATAGACTGTGCTTTCTCTCTAGTAGTAAGGGTGTTCACTTATATGGCAGAGCCCCACAGAGATTTCATGCAGGCCCAGATAAGTGGGAGCTGATTAGCCTGGTACAAATGGGTGTGAATCAAAGAGAGGTGGTGGAGGAAACAGGAGACAGTGACCAGCTCAACAGAAACCCCACCCATGGACAGAGAGGCCAGTGAAGCTGTGACCATAGGAGCAAGGGGGAAAACGCCTTCAAGTCGCTGATTTGGGATCACATTTATGTTAATATGGGGATCCTATTGCCTAATTCATTCTACGTCACTTAAAATGAGGTATACATTCAAGGATAATGGATGGCTGAGGATCAATCATGCTAACTCTGAACCCTATGCTAAGTTTAGTTTATATTCTCTTCAGGATTTGGTTCACAACACTCTCATAATAGATAAAGCTAATAATGAATGCTGGCTTAATATACATATGGCAAAAGGACCATCTGATGACTGTTGGCGGTGATGCATCAGGCTTTTAAAATGTTTTTGGATGAGGTCCTATGGACAGTGAAATATATGCTCTCCGCACAGATGGAGACACGGAGCAGACGTATGTGGCCAAGACTGCCAACAAAGATTATAAACAAAAAGAGGCATGTTTTCTGTAGTAGAGCAAAGATGCGATGGGCCATGGTGCAAGCAAAGAAAATGTCTCCTATGAAAGCTGTTGGCGTAGTATATACAACAATTATCAGGGTTCAGTGGGCCGCTCAGGCCTATGGGTCCGGTACCTCTGCACATGTTGCACCGATGATAGCTCCTACAATTACTACTACTCACACTTTGAATTCTGACAAATTATGCTCATTTCAGCCAATTCTAAAGAGTGCAGGTAAAGTGGCTTTGGGAAAGAAAGATGGTTTAACAGAAAGGACAGGTAGGAAGGTGGGTGGGCAGACTCGGCACATGAGAATAGCAGAAGTATTTCATTGAGGGATTGGGAGAAGAGATTCACCAAAGAAATCTGGAGAACAGAACAATTAAATGGACCGCCCACTTCAAGAGATGTGTGATGATTTAATGACCCCTTCCCCAACCTGCCTTCTTTCCTTGTTGTGTAAAGGATTCAAAAGCCCTTTAAGCAGAGATAAGAAATCCACTGCAGTGGCAGACAGTTATGTCAGGTCTTTGAATAACATGCGACCTGAAGGAAATGAAGCCTTGAACCAGCAGTGAGGGACTGAACCCTGGCGAGCCTGATGGGCTGTGCCAAAGATGCTTGTGCTGAGGACATATATGTGTTTCTTCCAGTTTTATCTAGTGCAGACCTGTCCTGAGGGCCTTAGAGTCCTTTATATGAGCACCAGAATGACGTACGCATTTTGTAAGGCATGGGAAGATGAAGGCATTTGCCCAGAATCACAGGTATGTTGAGCTGAGGCCACATTCGAGCCCCCAGTCTCAAGCTGGCAGCTCTAGTCAAACACCAGGTCCCTGTGCTATGATCATAAGCAAAGCAGAATGTGATAATGATGATGATGATGATGACTATACTAATAATAACGACGACAATGATGATGATAATAATAACTACCACATCGATGATGATGCTAATAATAATAATAATAATAATAATAATAATAGTAATAATAAGAAGATGTGTTTGCTACCAGGATTCAAAGTTGTGATCTGCAATATGCTGCATATTTCATAGGCCTGCTTGTAATTTGATACTAATTACACAAACTGATGTTTCTCCAGCTAGCGTTCAACTCACTGAGCCATCTTGGCACAATGTTCTATATCATGATGTGTTGCTTCTGAGCACTCAAGTAGTAGTATTCTGCAGAAGCTCAGTCCCTGGGTGAGGGGGAAAGTCTCGAGTTCAGTTCTGTAAATAAGCCAAACTCTCCAGTACTTTACAAAATGAACTATTAAGGGGCTGTAAGTAATTATAACAATTCGGGAAAACATATTAAAAGAGGAGCGTTCACAGCACAATGTTTCACACGCTTCCCGAGGACATAAACATGTAGAGATCTCTGCTAAATAACATCAAATGTCCCTCGTGGCTCAACAGAGGCCACTCTGCAGAAGGCAATGAAGAAATATCGCTGAGGAAAAAACACAGAAGTGCCACAAAAAGCCTTTTCTGTTCTGTGAGTGTTCAAACTGCAATATGTTTTTGAAACATTTGGGTCATTTGGGAATCAGCAAGATTCTGTTCTAAGGGAGCGGTGTTAACAGCTATGGTTGCCATAGGCTGAGTGGCCTTTCCCTATTCCCCAAAGCCGTGTTTTTTTCTCAAAAAAACTTTGATTACAAGTCACCCAGCTGCGATTTAGATAACATGAATTCAAAAAGAATGAATAAAATCTGTTCAATCAAATACACCAAGGCTCCTTGCCAGCCTGAATTCCTGCAAGATGGTAATAGCATGGTACCTGTTAAAGCAAAGTCTACAGGGGCAATTTCCTTTCATACAAACTATCCCTGTGCAGATTTTATTCAAGGGGAAAGATAAAACGCACTTTGAACAACAAAGGCCCAAATGCGGAGCTGTGTTAAGTTGACTGTTCTCGATAGGAAATAACTGCACTATTCCACGATAGCAAAGAAATAGGAAATCATTTGACGCTGATTGGCGCGTCAGTGAAATTGGCAACCAATTCAAATTGCAAATGAAGGTGCTGGACAGAGCCACAGGTTTTCCTAGGACCAAATTCCTGGCAGCGTACTTGAATTTGGAAAGGAGCCGTGTGGGTTAGGTATAGGGGTCAGCAGTGGCTATCCTGCATGAGTGTGGAAGGTGGGCCAAAACTGCCATTCATGACCGGAACTGTGTTTGCGTTATGATCATGGCTAGTGCCTCTTAGATGCATACTACGCACATGTGATCAGATGGTGGGCTCTCTGAACCTACCTCCCTACTCCACTCACACAGTATGCATGTAGAAGGAGAAAGGTCCTAGACAACACGTGTGTAGCATGGCTGTGTCCATAACATGTGCATAGCCTTCCAATAACCCCCACACCCTACGTGATAGTTGAAACCTAAGAGGATAGCTCATACAAGGAGGGAATGAGGTGAGGACCTTGAAAGTTAAATAGAAGAGTGTACCACCTGTTCTTCCTGGCTGCCATGGCTACGAGGGGCCAGCGGGACAATCATCATGTCCAGCCGCGGCCTGTGCAGGTAAGAGCGGTGGGGCTGCATTGGGGGATTCTACAGACAACCACGAGAGACTAATAATTAATACATTTTCCCCTTGTCGTCGTCTGACGAAATCCACCCCCACACGACCCCGCCTCCTCACTGCTCCAACCTGCACGGGCTGCAGCTGATCATGTCTAAGTTGCGTCTTACCCCATCCACCCTCCTTCATGAGTAACTGTACGCTAGAGGTAAGAAACATTGCTTAGCAAGTAAGGTCACTTTCAATGCTCTTGGACAGAGAGGGTGTTGGTGCTAGCTTGTGACTGGGTGACGGTTGGGTGTGTGGTGTTTTGTGTGATTGAATGCTAGAGTTAACGGCATTAGTGCATGCAGGGGTGTTTTCCTACATATGAGGTCCCCCATTAACCATTAACCATTAACACTGATCAGAGTTCAACTGTCACCCCAGTGCTGTTCCGTCTACATTGGTTTCCTGTCTGTAAGAACATTAAATTCAAGGTGCTACAGTTCGTTCACAAGTGCCTTGCAAGGGGCTTGTTAAAACTGCATGAAACATTACTCTGTCCTAGGTTAAGACTTTTGATCCATAAATATGAAACTGGTAAAAAAAATCAGGTATATCTGTAACTTTTTCACAGCCTTTTCTAACCTATTTTTTTGTGAATAACTGCACCAAGGCAGTCATCTCACTTCATCGACAGCTGAAAACGTAGTCATTCATTATATATGTTTTGGGTTCTGCTTGAACTTTATTGAGATTTATTTGATATCAATTAGATATTCATAATTCATATTTCGTTATGCAAGCATGTTATAGAATACATAAATAATTATATAAAGAGCAGAATAAGAACAGTAGAACACAAATTTGAAGGAAGATGATATATATATATATATATATTATCTACTGGCGGTCGCCAGTAGATAGTTATAGTTAGGACCGTGTTTCCATATGAAATCTCAAAATTCTATTTTGAATAACTTTGGCGCCGGTTGACGAATCCTCGCGACATTTTCAAAACTAATGGGGCGCTCCGCTCAGCTCCTACCCTGAAAGTCTTGGGGGATTCGTGAAGCGGGGGCCGAGAAAAAAGGGGGGTCCCAAAACGCGTTTTCCCCATGCATTTTCCCATAGGACCTTTAGTCGAAGGTACAGCCCGAACGGCTGAACAGAATTACTTAAAATTTGGCAGAGAGGTAGTCCTCAGGTCAGGGATGTGCCTTTTGCATATATGGAGTCAATCTGTTCAGTAGTTCCTGAAAAAATTGCATTTAAAAGCACATACATATCTATAGCCGCGCACCGAATGTGCACGAGCGTAATTCTGATTGGTGGTTAGATGTCAGTCAACATTCGAATCGGTCGAAATCAGGAAGTGTTGGACGCCATTTTGTGTGTTGCAGTGAAAAAGAAAGGTGGAGAACGTGAAAAGGGGGCAGGGTAGAGAGTTCCTGACCCCCTAGCCTTTGTCAGGGGGTCCCTGAAGGACCCCGAAGGCTGAAAAAAACATATATATTTTTTTTTAAATCGCGGGGTACACGCACGGTGCGCGCACCGTACGCGCACGTTGAAAAACCCTTAAAAAAAAAAACATTTTAAACTGTTTATAAGTTTATAGAAGATATTAACTATGCTGTTCAACTTTGTCCAAATTCAAAAAAAAGAGCTGAGCCATTCCATATTACAGGATACAGTCAATCTATAACTATATACATAGGTAGTTTATTGTAAACTAAATATATATAAAAAAAAATAATACATACATAAATTAGCATTTAAAAAACCTTACAAATTCACTAAAAAAAACATAGGTTTCACACACGTTATAGTTAGAAGATAGCATTTAAAAAACCTTGCAAATTCACTTAAAAAACCATAGGTTTCACACACGTTATAGTTAGGAATTAGCATTTAAAAAACTTTGCAAATTCACTGAAAAAACCATAGGTTACACACATGTTATAGTTAGCTGGACATTTCACTCGCAAAAAAACATTGAAATTCCCCCGTTATAGTTAGTTCAGCTAAATATAACTCGCACAACCGCAATCCACTGCTGATGACGTCACATATTACATCACTGATGACATCATCCAGTGAATATGTGTCTTTCTGAAAAATAAATATTTTTTATATATTTATATCTAAAGGTTACTGGAAGAATAAATGGGTAAATAAGTGTCTAAATGGATGTTTTTTTTGTAAAATTAATTGTATAACTGACTTATTAACAGTATCTTAGTGAATACAGTGATGTAATATGTGACGTCATCAGCAGTGGATTGCAGTCGCGCGAGTTATATTTAGCTGAACTAACAATAACGGGGGAATTTCAATGGTTTTTTACGAGTGAAATGTCCAGGTAACTATAACATGTGTGAAACCTATGGTTTTTTCAGTGAATATATATATATATATTCACTGAAAAAACCATAGGTTTCACACACGTTATAGTTAGGAATTAGCATTTAAAAAACTTTGCAAATTCACTGAAAAAACCATAGGTTACACACATGTTATAGTTAGCTGGACATTTCACTCGTAAAAAAACATTGAAATTCCCCCGTTATAGTTAGTTCAGCTAAATATAACTTGCGCGCCCACAATAAACTGCTGATGACGTCACATAGTACATCACTCATGACATGGTCAGTGACATCACTCATGACATCAATGATGACATCTGAAATTACACATTGTGGATTGCGGTCGCGCAAGTTATAGTTACCTGATCTAACTATAACGTGGAATTTCATTGGTTTTTTACGAGTGAAATGTACAGCTAACTATAACATGTGTGAAACCTATGGTTTTTTAAGTGAATTTGCAAGGTTTTGTAAATGATAATTCCTAACTATAACGTGTGTGAAACCTATGGTTTTTTCAGTGAATTTGTACGTTTTTTTAAATGCTAAGTTATGTATTTATTTTTTATTTTTTTTTCTGTTTTTTCACTATGGGCACACCCTGCGCGCACGGTGCGCTTCGCGCACCCTGCGCGCGCTGTGGGCGCTCGGTGCGCTTCGAGCACCGAGCGCCCACGTTGCGCAGTCCATGCCGTGCGCGCGCCTCGCCTTTTTTTACGCAGTAACATTTGTTTTTTTCTCCCTTGTGGGTCCTTTAATTTATTTAATAAATGTGATTGTTACTTCTTTATTTTTATTTTTTTATTTTTTTTGCCGTGCGCGTAAGGTAAGCTTACCGTACGCGTACCCCGCGATTTTTTTTTTTAAATATTAAATTTATTTTTCGTACTTTTGGGTCCTTCTTGGACCCCCTGACAAACACTAGGGGGTCTGCAACTCTCTTCGTTGCCCCCGTTTCACGTTCCCCACCTTTGTTTCTCAGTGCGAGAGACAGAAAATGGCGGCCGACACTTCCTGATTTCGACCGATTCGAATGTTTACAGTCATGTAACCACCAATCAGAATTGAGCTCGCGCACGGCACCGTACGCGTACGGTAAGCTTACGGTAAGCGCACGGAGCGCGCTTACAGATATATATATTGATTTAAATGCTATTTTCTCAGGACCTACTGAACAGATTTACACCAGACCTACAAAAGGCACATCCTTGACCTGAGGACTACCTCTCTGCCAAATTTCAAGTAATTCTGTTCAGCCGTTCGGGCTGTAGCAGTGTCTAAAGGTCCTATGGAAAAATGCATGGGGAAAACGCGTTTTGGGACCCCCCTTTTTTCTCAGCCCCCGCTTGAAGAATCCCCCCGAGACTTTCAGGGTAGGAGCGGAGCGTAGCGCCCCATTAGTTTTGAAAATTTCGCGAGGATTCGTCGACCGGCGCCAAAGTTATTCCAAATAGAATGTTGCGGATTTCCTATGGAAACACGGTCCTAAATATAACTATCTACTGGCGACCGCCAGTAGATAATGTATGTATATATATATATATTCACTGAAAAAACCATAGGTTTCACACATGTTATAGTTAGCGGAAATTTTACTGATAAAAAACCAGTGAAATTCCCCCGTTATAGTTAGTGCAGGCAACTATAACTCACGCGACCGCAATCCTCTGCTGATGCTAATACTGTATTTAGACACTTATTTGCCCATGTCTTCTTCCATACATTTTTAGCTATACATATATTTCAAATATTTTTTTTTCATAAAGACACATATGTCATCAGCAGAAGATTGCGGTCGCGTGAGTTATAGTTGCCTGCACTAACTATAACGGGGGAATTTCACTGGTTTTTTATCAGTAAAATTTCCGCTAACTATAACATGTGTGAAACCTATGGTTTTTTCAGTGAATTTGCAAGGTTTTTTAAATGCTAATTCCTAACTATAACGTGTGTGAAACCTATGGTTTTTTCAGTGAATTTGTACGTTTTTTTAAATGCTAAGTTACTTTACGCCATTCGTGGCGTGCGCGCCCACTTAACGCAGTTCGTTCCGTGCGCGCACAGTAAGCACGCGGTGCGATTCGCGCACCGCGCGCCCACTTTACGCAGGATGGGCCATGTACGCACGATGCGCTTCGCGCACCGTGCGCACATGGAGGACATATGATGCACTTCGTTTTGAAAGGTAATATTTTAATTTTTCGTAATTTTTATAAGCCATGCACAAATGGTGCCCTTCGGGCACCATTTGCACACGGGGTGGAGAGAGTGTTGTTAATTTTTTCTTTTATTATTTTTGTTTAAAATATTGTGGTTTTTCACAATTATAATGAGCCCTGCACATTTGGTGGCATTCGGCCACCAAAAGCACAGGGGGTGGGGAGAGTGTGGATAGTGGTTTTTTTTTACATTTTTTACCGTACGCGTACGGTAAGCGTAATCGGCGAAATTAGCGAAAAAATAAAAATTGCATTTTTGGCCTTGGGGGGTCTTTGGGGACTCCCTCAACATGGCTATGTGTGTGGGAGCTGTCTAAACAGCCCCTTTACATGTTTATTGGTTTTATTTAACAACCTAGCTCTCAGTGCGAGAGAGAAAATGGCGGCCGCCGCTTCCTGGTTTCGGCTGTTTCGAATGTTTACTAAGATCTAAGAGCCAATCAGAATCGCGCTCGCGCTCGCGCACGCCACCGTACGCGTACGGTAAGCTTACGGTAAGCGTACCGTAAGTTGGCTCAGATATATATATTGATTTAAAGGCTATTTTCTCAGAATCTACTGAACAGATTTACACCAAACCTACAAAAGGCACTTCCTTGACCTGAGGACTACCTCTCTGCCAAATTTCTAGTAATTCTGTTCAGCCGTTCGGGCTGTAGCCCTGTCTAAAGGTCCTATGGAAAAATGCATGGGAAAAACGCGTTTTGGGACCCCCCTTTTATCTCAGCCCCCGCTTGACGAATCCCCCCGAGACTTTCAGGGTAGGAGCGGAGCGTAGCGCCCCACCTATTTTGAGAAATTCGCGAGGATTCGTCGACCGGCGCCAAAGTTATTCAAAATAGAATGTTTTGCGGATTTCCTATGGAAAAGGGGTCCTAACTATAACTACCTACTGGCGACCGCCAGTAGGTAATATATATATATATATATTATTCAACCGTGACTAGAGGGCAACTTGCAAAGGGACATATGCGGTTGAGGTGTAAAGCGGGGCCCAGATGGGAACTTCATTTCATCAGCAACTGGGTCGCAACTGGGTCGCCATTCAGCGGTTATACGTTGGAATATCCAGGACTCGTGAAGAGATTTAGTGGGTTCATACTGGACATTCACCCGGGATGGAGTGGCAGTGCATTCTGGGTCCTGTGGTTCGCCGATGCAGCCACAGTGATTGGTCACGGTATTCTAACTCACCTGGACTGCACCAATGGGACAAACGATATGAACATTTAAAAGCTGAACTGGTTGTAAGGGCCGATGTTGTAGCAGGCATTTGAGAAAGGCATTACGTCCGAAACGCGTCATGCCATGCTGGAATAAAGTTCTTACCTTCAATTCCCGCTGTGTTTCCTCTGGTTCTTCGTTCCGTAGGAACCCTTGTGGCATATTGTGCGCGCAAGCCCCGAGCGCGTTTGAGGAAACCCGCCTTCCAAAGAGGCCAGAGACTTCAAGGGCAGCTTCGGCAACTTTCTTCTTCCAAGGTATTGGCAAATCTCTGGCACACCGCATTCACCAGCAAGGCTCTGCTGTGGATTGCAGCCCGTGATTTCATGGAGGTCTTCGGATTATTCAACCGTGACTAGAGGGCAACTTGCAAAGGGACATATGCGGTTGAGGTGTAAAGCGGGGCCCAGATGGGAACTTCATTTCATCAGCAACTGGGTCGCCATTCAGCGGTTATACGTTGGAATATCCAGGACTCGTGAAGAGATTTAGTGGGTTCATACTGGACATTCACCCGGGATGGAGTGGCAGTGCATTCTGGGTCCTGTGGTTCGCCGATGCAGCCACAGTGATTGGTCACGGTATTCTAACTCACCTGGACTGCACCAATGGGACAAACGATATGAACATTTAAAAGCTGAACTGGTTGTAAGGGCCGATGTTGTAGCAGGCATTTGAGAAAGGCATTACGTCCGAAACGCGTCATGCCATGCTGGAATAAAGTTTTTACCTTCAATTCCCGCTGTGTTTCCTCTGGTTCTTCGTTCCGTAGGAACCCTTGTGGCATATTGTGCGCGCAAGCCCCGAGCGCGTTTGAGGAAACCCGCCTTCCAAAGAGGCCAGAGACTTCAAGGGCAGCTTCGGCAACTTTCTTCTTCCAAGGTATTGGCAAATCTCTGGCACACCGCATTCACCAGCAAGGCTCTGCTGCGGATTGCAGCCCGTGATTTCACGGAGGTCTTCGGATTATTCAACCGTGACTAGAGGGCAACTTGCAAAGGGACATATGCGGTTGAGGTGTAAAGCGGCGCCCAGATGGGAACTTCATTTCATCAGCAACTGGGTCGCCATTCAGCAGTTATACGTTGGAATATCCAGGACTCGTGAAGAGATTTAGTGGGTTCATACTGGACATTCACCCGGGATGGAGTGGCAGTGCATTCTGGGTCCTGTGGTTCGCCGATGCAGCCACAGTGATTGGTCACGGTATTCTAACTCACCTGGACTGCACCAATGGGACAAACGATATGAACATTTAAAAGCTGAACTGGTTGTAAGGGCCGATGTTGTAGCAGGCATTTGAGAAAGGCATTACGTCCGAAACGCGTCATGCCATGCTGGAATAAAGTTCTTACCTTCAATTCCCGCTGTGTTTTCTCTGGTTCTTCGTTCCGTAGGAACCCTTGTGGTATATATATATATATATATATATATATATATATATATATATATCTCAAACAAGGGCAGAAACATGTTGATACAGCAGATAGGGTAATGGATACGTTGCTTCTCTCATATACCCCATAAACTTTTTTAATCCTGCCAAGTGGGACCCAGAATAAAGTAGTAGTGTACCTCAGCCACGGCCCGTATAGGGCGTGCCACCGGGCGGTGACAGGGGGTGGGGGAGGGTCAGGGTGGGGATTTGTAAAATGCAGCAACGGATGATTTCAGGTAAGTAACTAAAAAAATGAATAAACGATTGTTTTTGCGCACGCTGCATTGCATTTGGCAATGCAGCGCGCGCAACAAAATTCTTATTTTTTTTTCGTTACTTACCTGAAATCGACCTTATGCCGCATTTTACAACCCCTCACCCTGCCCCTCCCCCGCCCCACGTCACCACCCGGTGGCACACCCTTTACGGGCCGTGGCTGGTGTACCCGCTTAGACAGTTTTATTATCCTCCCTTTTATGCAACAGGGATCCCTTTAGCTGGAGTTCTTCTTCTTTTCTTTATACATAATTGTTTTTAATCTTTTGTGCTCCACCCTGTACGTTGGTCTGCACCAGGGTGTTGCAGCAGCCCTATGATGAAGCATGCCACTACATAGTGGGTGAGGGCAGTATTTACAACCCTTAGGGTTTTCCAGTGAGGTTTTCTCTCTTTAATTCCTATGCTGTGTTCTTTCCTGTCTTTTTCCCTTTGTCTCTTTGGGAACACCAGGCCCATATTTAGTTTTTCCCCCACCTCCGCAGTCTTTCTCGTACAGAGAGTTATATATGAGCTCCTTTCATATAGTTAAATCAACCTGTAGGCAAGACCTGAAAACAACACTTCCTACAGTGGCGGCTGGCAGGGAACGGGGTGGTGAGCAGGAGGGACAAAATATAAAAAATAAAACCACTTACCTTCTCACAGTCGCCGGCCACCATCTCTCCTCTGACGTTGCTTCAACCCAGAAGAAGGAAGCACACAGGCCCCCCACTAAGCCAATCACATTGCTGCAATGCAGCTTTGTGATAGGTCTGAGCGCCGTAGTTCGGCGGTCAGAGGGGGACTGGGAGCCTGTGCATATTCTTCACCCAGGCTATGTATTACAGCCTGGTGGAGAACATGCTAAGTGCGCATGACTGTTTGGCTCGCCCAAGATGGCCGGCCAAGAAGTCATGCGCACTTAGGGGCATATTTACAAGCTCCTATCACCACCACACATCTCTTCTTCATACGTTGTGGTGGCGATAAGGGCTTCCCCTTATTAACCTAATGTGGTTTAACACTGCCTTGTAAATAAGGCACCCTTTCACGCTACACTTAGTGTGAAAAAGGAGGGCAATGCATGCTGTATTTAACAGCACACACAGAAGTTAGAAAGCGCCATTACTGATTGTTTATGTTCAGTAAGGGGCACCATCCTTCGCAACAACTATCATTCCCCTGCAGCCGCAGTCGGTAGTAGAAGTAACTGCAGGGCGGTGACGTGGGGAGGGGCAGGGTGGGGGGTAGTAAACTATGGATTACGGAGGTTTACAGGTAAGTTAACATATAAATTAATAAAAACGAATTTCGTTGCGTGCACTGCATCCCCAAATGCGATGCTGTCCACGCAACGAAATTCGTTTTATTAATTTATATGTTAATTTACCTGTAAACCTCCGTAATCCATAGTTTACTACCCCCCACCCTGCCCCTCCCCCTCCCCACGTCACCGCCCTGCAGTTACTCCTACTACCGACCGCGGCTGTTCCCCTGCAACGCAGACACCCTTGCACTATGGTGCAAGGGTACATGCTTCGGCACTAGGCAGCTAAATTAGTGATAGCGCTGGGGTAAACACAGGGCGGAACTGTATTCTTGTAAATGCGGTGCAGCTCTGCATTTTAGAAGTGGTGGAGTGTGGCATTAAGCATGGAGGCTAACGCACGCTCTGCCACTTCGCTCGTATATATATGCCTCTTAGTGTGCACTGCCACTCCTCCTCCGTGTACCACCAGCCCTCACCCAGCCCTAACCCAGCCCCGTACCCACAAAAAATAAAATTATAATAATGTTATTTTTCATTTTTCCTGCTCTGAGCCGTGGGGCGATGCTCCTCCGCCTTAGTAGAGGAGCCGCCACTGACTTCCCATATTCCTTCTAGCAACTTGCATGGGCTTTGGTTACTGCACAAAAACTGTAAAGAGAATAGCTCTTTTAAAAGAGTCATACACCTTTTAAGAAGGCTATTCCTCTATAAATGGAGCATTTCAGAAACCTTACACAGCAGGGGCAAGGCTAACAAATGCCGGTTCGTTACATCAATATGGAAGTGGAATGCATACGGTCCAGAAGGGTTATAAAATACATATTACAAACCTTGCGTTTCCCTTGATTTTAACATGTAGTAATAACATATTATAATTATAACACTCACATTAAGCATAAAAGTACTCCGAGTTTTAAATGTAAGCTTAAAATGAATACACATTAATACACATTCTGCAAAAGATCCTTGTTTCTATGGTTACTTACCTCTGATAAGCGAGTGCCAAAGATTGCTCAGAAAATGTGTATTGTTTTCAGCTGTATAGGATACCCTCGTACAATTGCATGCATTGATGAACAGAGCCATGAGCATTATCATCATACAAACATGTGATAAACAATATGAGGAAAGTAAGGTACTCTAAAGGTATAAAGTAAGAGAGATGAGGCTGAAATCCAAAAACGTGTTCTTGGATTCTGAAATGCATGGCAAAAAAGATGCCAGAAAATAATGCTTTGAATACAGGAGCAAACATTTTATGACAAGCTTTTGTTTTGCTCTGTTTTGATACAGTTTTTCAACATGAAGCTATTTTTGCTTTTTTAGCTTTCAATAGGGTTTCCTCTCCTGACTTAAAACCAATCAATTATACACTTTTATCGAACATAAAGACAACCATTACCAACGAGTCTTTTTCATTACCGTGCCTAAAATGTAGAAACAAGCATATCCCTAAATTGACTTTTTAATTCTATTTCTAATGCAAATGTGCTTGCATGCATAACTTATTTTTTTAGGCCTGCTGTATGACACTCTTTGTGGCTACAATCCATGTCATTCGCAAAATCCCAGCGCTAGTTACAGCACAATTGTGTTTTTATGTGTACAAACCCCTTTTTGTGAGTTGGAAAAATCTTCTCTAGTGACAAAATGTGTTCTGCCATTCATTCCAAATTGCCATTATGAGAGAGAGGTCCATAAAGGTGCATCCCCTTCATAATTGGGATTTTCAATGACGATCAATGGTTTGTGAGCACAACTGCGATCTGAAACTATTGATCAGACACTGACAACTGAGTTCGGTGTGTTTGTTACCTGATTCTCAAAAGGGAAACTGTCCCTGTGAAACAGCTTGCACTTTGTGAATTGTATCATGTACCCCTAGGGTGAGCACACAGTGGTCCGTGAGACCTCTGACCGCTCCCACAGTGTCTTCACAAACAAAAAACATTTTTTAAAGCATGTCCTGTCCCTTGTTGGACATGGAGTGTTATAAAAAAAAAACCACTTTTGCTAATTTAACTGGCTGGCTGGAGGTCTCCTGTCCCTGTGTCCCACCTCGCTGGTCTGTGTGTCTCAAAGAGTGACATTCTTATTTAATATTCATTTGTGAATATGATTTGTGACCAGCGTTTTGTGTGTGATGTGACCTATTTTATTCGTACATTAGTTTCATCCAAAAGCTACAGGCTGGTTGCAAAAAGCTTGTATGCAGTCTATACCCAATATGAAAGCGCTTTTTAATCTTGTTAAAGTTGGTGAAGTTAGAAGTGGGTGTAAAAAATTGCAAAAAAAGCTACGTATGTGAATTCCACCCCTTTTCTTTTTTTTCATAGTTATATATAGCGCGAACTTGACCCGAATCGGGTATCAGAGCGCTTTACATAGCACCAGTTGCATTACATGAGGACACATTCATTTTTGTTAGGCACAGGGAAATTAAGTGATTTGCCCAAAATTACAGGATGTTCAGCGTCATTGCCCATACTCAAACCCAGTTCCCCAGATTCGAGGTCGACCACCCTAGCCGTTAGGCCAACTCCGCTTTTCCATTCCATATGCAGATAATATTCGGTTTGAAAAATTTGAAGAACTGCTCCACAGGTGGAATAGGGAGTAGGGTGGATTTGGACCCCAAGTACAGAAACCCATTTGAGTTTGCGCTGTTTATGTTAACCTAGACTACAAAATGTCGTCGAAAGAGGTGTATCATACCCTCAGCAATTCTGGTTGTCTGCCTCAGCCATGCAAAAATAATCCGACCACGGGGATCTAATGATTGTTTAAAATGATGACCAATCAGGTTGCTATTATTTCAGCAGTATTCCCCACCAGTTTTAACCAATCAGAATGGAGACTTTCTGTATTTTTTACTGCTGATAGTTAAGTCATATACTGGCACATGCATCAACGTAGGCTTTTGCGTTTCCTTAATTGCGATTATTAAGGAATCGCAATTAAGGAATTGCAAAAGCCTATGCATGTAGGAATCGCTATAAAAATAGCAATTCCTACACATTCCTTAATTGCGACTCGGAAATTGCGAGTCGCAATTAAGGAATGCCGTCCCATTCATTCCTATGGGCCTCCAGGCCCATAGGAATGAATTGGAGATTGCATGAGCAATTTGCGAGTACCAGTAGGTACTCGCAAATTGCTCATGCAATTCCAAGGGTGCAAGGGTGTCAAAATGACACCCTTTTGCACCCCTGAAATTGATCTGTACACATATGTTGCACACACACATGCCCTAAGGGCATGTGTGTGCACAACATGAAACTTTGAAAAATGCACAAAAGTTCATTTTTCAAAGTTTTTGCAAATTACCATGAAGTTCAACTTCATGGTAATTTGCTCCCCCTATTAGCGAAATCGCTAATTTTTTTAATTTAATGCATTGCATTTAAGGAATCTCAATTTGGGATTCCTTAAATGCAATCGCAATTTAAGTAATCGCAATTTAGGGATTCCTTAAATTGCGATTTTTGCATTTGGGATGATGCATCCCAAATGCAAAAATACCGGTCGCAAAGGGGCAGATTCTGAGAATCTGCCCGTTTGCGACCGGTTTTTCCTTTGATGCATGTGCCTGATAGCCCTGTAAAAAACGGCCTGATGACTTACATGTTGGTGAGTCATTGGCCCACTGCAGGATACTATTGGCATTACACATTTTCTCCTGTCTGTAGTAAATGGTAACAGATCCTGTGAATAAGCTTAATTTAAGAGGGAATTTGCTTCCATGTTCTGCAAAATACACAGAATTACCCAGACATTTCAGCAGCATTATAATTCCCCATCCGACTTGCGCCTCTGTAGTACTTTACTTACGATCATACATCACTGAGCTCACAGTTCTCTAGAAATTCTTCAGTATGTCCTTTTTCTCTAAGCGTCAAGTGAAGGCTTACTAGTAATACCCATAGAACAAAACACAACAGCGTTTTTGCTGAACTCCAACATTCCTCTTATTCTTGTTGTAGCATAGTCACATAGTTTAGTCACGCTGAGATTTAAGAGATTTTATTAACACAGGTAATCTTAATACTTCACAGCCCACTATGGGCTTGATTACGAGTCAGGAGGAATAGAATATCCGCGTGGGATATATACTCCATCTTATCATGACTGGCTGGTGCTCCTACATTTGGTTTTCCCAATGATGGAACTCCAGATGTGATTTTGCTAGACATTAACTCCAGCTGGTAACATTGCATGAAGCTTTGGCTGCAACAACAGCCTCAGTCCCAGTTCCTGCCAAAGCCTCTTTTTTTCAGCTATGGGAGAGGATGTCATGTTCCCCTGTCAGGGCTGTTTTTTTCTCGCCCCATCCCTACCTTGCCAATTCTCCTTCTTGCACCTCCACCCAACACCTGCCCTCCAGCTCAGAGCGGGTGGTAAATATGAGAGTATGCACTCACCAATTAGGAGAAATTGGGCCTGCACAGTTACACCTCATTCTATGGGGATTAACTCGTAATTGCAGGTATTCCATGAAGAAATTCTAAATGATATTGATGATTGCAGTCACCTGGAATTTCCTCATTGAATTCTTTATTACTTGTGATCTGGCCCTTTAAGTCCTATTCCCTAGTAAGATTGCACTTTCAGTGAATGAGAGATTATTGATGTCATCTCCCATGGCCGTTGCATAAATAAAGTATAATTACTTCCACAATGTTAGTGATTTCAGCTTTCCCACACATATTTATAGCTTCCACTCAAAAATCCATACCTTACATCTGACAGCCTCAATGGCGTAACATATAGATGCCTTGAAGAGCACTGGACACTCTTGGGTAGCTGAAAGTTTCTGCCTTCTACTTTTTCTCCAGTCAACTCCTGACCTCATTCCATGGTCGAACCGACAGCACAGGTATGATGCAGGAGACATTATGTTGTGCTGATAATATATTAGCAGGATTTGTGGTTGTGGATAAAAATAGCTTTGGTTCTTCGATAACACATGAATTAATTTGACAAAGTTTGACCTAACTATATCAGGATTTGTCAACATTTGGTTGTGGTAAGTATTATGCTCATCACCTTGGAAACATCCCTACAGGAGTACTCATTCTAGGAGATATGTATAGCCCATATTTTAAAATTGTTTCAGCGCTCCTTTTTATTTCCTGTTTAACCATAGTTGCCTACTTTTTGATGTCTAAATTAATGTTTCTCAATTTTTTGGGCATGTATGTCAAAGTAGAGTGATGTTAAAAGATTTACTGGAATTTAGGAACCCAATTCCCGTACAGTTAAGGAGATCATGTAAGACTATGCCTAAGATCAGCTTTTTCCCCAAAAAATATTAGTTAAGCACATACCCACCAACCATACTCCTGGAAAAACTACGAATTTCTTAGTATCTCTGTCATACTCCAGTCAACCAAAGCCTTACTTACACCTTAAACATGTGCACAGAACAGAAAACTCAGAGGTGTAATGTGAAGACATATTTGAAATTGCTTCCTTCCTGTATCACTTTAGATAAATATTAAGCATTTGGCAAGCTTTCCCACGCACAACACTTAATGCACAATTTATATCTACCAGAAGCAGGTGTAAACCTTGAAATGTGATGACGGGAAGCAGGCACTGCAAACGTCTGTTAAATTCCATACAGAAATTGATTTCTCATTAGCAGTGTCACAGCAACACCCATTTTGGAACATCATAATTACAAGTGTAAAATCTCATGTAACCTGTACATTTTGTCATCGCATTAAATGCAATCTGTACATTAAAAATCTGTAAAATGCTGAAAATAATTGTATGTTTTTCCTCGTTAGTTTGACTAATTTGCACAGTAGATTTGGAATCAAGTTTGTCAATAATCTGAACCCTTCATTCTGTCCTGATCAATCGGGGATCCCCAATTAAAGGCACACATTGATTTAGGCAGCAGAGTAACTGAGTGAGTTCAATACTCACTACTGTAAACTGCAGGGTTGAAAGTCAACTATGCCTTCCATCATTGCGAGGTCAATAAATTGACAGCAATTAAACTGCTAAGGAATCAGCCATTAACTATAGTCAAATAAAACTCTTTTGGCCCGCCCACCCCTCTATTGTCCTTTTTGTTATGACACCCCAGAAAGTGAACTGCGCTTTTTTTATTGCATCATTTATTCGCCCTATGAGACGTTTCTGGCTAATCCCAGGCGTTCATCAGCTCAGTTTTAGGATTACAAATTGAGTTTTATTAGACTGTACACAGACTGCAGACGTTTGTATAAATTATGCTATCTACTGCACTTTGGGGAAAAGAAAGCAGTTTCCTATATTCTGTCATTATCTGAAACTGATTACAGTGCTCATTCTTAATATTTTACCTATTCTATTGTTTTTTTATCACATAGAATAATTTGGTACATATTCAACTACTGATTTTGTATCTTAAACTTTGCTAAACTTTTCTGTCTGGATGATTCTGTAAATTATGCAGTGACAGGTGTAATTTTTGTAAACCTTGTATAATACTCAGTAGCGTAAAATGCGATGCAGCGCGCGCAACGAAATTCGTTTTATTTATTTAAATGTGTACTTATCTCCGTTCATCCATATTCCGGTGTTTACATTTCCCCACCCTTCCCCTCCCCCGCCCTGCCTCACCGCCCCACGGAACTCCCTCCACAGACCGCTACTGATAATACTTGATTTCGTTTTTATGACCTACTTTTTTATGAGTTTGCTCTGGAAAGAAACAAATTTGATTGATCGACAGGTAATGAGCAACACTTAGAAGCAGCAGAATGTTGGTCTTAAGCGCTATGTAAACAAGTTGCTGTAAGCTTGTTTGTATTCTCTCATGTGAAACCAGACTTCCATTGATACACAGTAGCGGCTCGTGGAGGGAGTGCCGCGGGGCGGTGGTGTGGGGCGGGGGAGGGGCAGGGAGGGGGGTAGTAAACTCCGGTTCACGGCCGATCGGAGTAATGTAAATAAATAAATAAAACAAATTTCATTGCGCACGGTAAAACGCATTTGGCGTTTCAGCGCACGCAATAAAATTAGTTTTATTTATTTACATTACTCTGGTCGGCCATGAGTCGGAGTTTACTACCCCCCACCCCGCCCCACCGCGTCACTCCCTCCACGATCCACAACTGCGCATAGGCCAATTCACAAAAGCATTTTATAGTATGGTTAGTAGTATTACAAGAGTTCTCGTTTAGGGAATCTTACATGCCTTCGTGAATCAACCCCGAAAAGTCCAACACCCTATTCGTAAAACGACAAAGTGGGCACAGTCCTTTCTATTTACACTAATCGCATATGAATAATCCCATTTTATTCCCACTGTGAATTTTTGGTGGCCAATTCACAAATGAATCCTAGAATATAGGAGTACAATAGGAGTATTACTTTACGTTCTTCAAAATGCCTTTGCGACTAGGTCCCTGATTGGGTAATATTAGCTGTCATGGCTAGAATATTGTCCATCATGATCGATTAGTTTCCTAGCCATGGTGCCCAAGATGAGTCGCAGACAGAGCCAACGTTACCCTGCTCCTTTCTCCAATCCTGCATTTCAACCCTGAACCATCCCTCAGAGTTATCAATCTCCTATTGAATTTAAAGGTGTCTTTCATGCAGTGCATAACACATTTTTTATTTTTTTTTAAAGCAAGAAGCTGCAGCTGGATATTATTCATGGTGACAGGTGATATATGAAAATATGGAAAAGCTGAAGTGCTCGAAGGTGCAGAAATAGGGGCTCCTTTCTCTTCAGTGTCTGCATATTCAGTGCTTTAGAAACCTTTCCGACGGGTTGATTATGGTATTCACCGCCTAAATATTCTTCATTTGCTCATGATTTATTGTAAGAATCGCGAGCTCTGTTCATTCAGACTTTTCTCGGTTGCTGTAGTTGAACATCCAGATTATTAAAAGTGATTTACAGGTTCAGCTTAAAATCCTGCAGCAGCCAGGAACCTTCAGAATGAGCCATGTTTGTTTCGCTGCTGCTGTGCGGGAGGAAACGTGCAGAAATCTGGCAAGTTCGGTGGAATTGATTTTTAAACTAAAACGCAACTCTATTTGCGTATATCATTCATTCCATTTCTTTAGAGTTTTATACAGCGCGAACTAGAAACGAGACATCGGGTATCAGAGCGCTTTACATGAGCACAAGTTCGATACATGAAGACACATTCTTTTTTTTACGCAAAGGGAGAATTAGGGGCATATTATCAAGAAACTGCGTTAAAATTATCGCCGCTTTAGCGGCTGAAAACTGCCGCTAAAGCGGCGAACATGGGCTTGATAATATGCCCTGGAGAATTCCCATAGAAGTCCATGTTCTGGTGTCAACATGGGCTTCTATGGGAATTCCCAAGGACATATTATCAAGCCCATTATCGCCGCTTAAGCGGCAGTTTTCTTCCGCTAAAGCGGCGATAATTTTAACGCCATGCTTGATAATATGCCCCTAAGTGATTTGCCCAGAATCACAGGATGTTGAGCGTTGTTGCCGAGACTTGAACCCGGTTCCCCAACTTCGAGGTCGACCGCTCTAGCCGTTAGGCTACATCCTCTCCTTTTAAAAGACATCTTTGACACGATTCTTCTTTTAATGATATCAGCCGCACGCATTTGTGCATTTCCAAATGTGCTGATGGTTGCTATCCGCCGCCCTTAGCCTGTTTGTGCACTGTTGTCTTTGAGCTGCATTGATTGGCGCCATGGACCTGACACTGCGTCGTAAAGTTAGAGGTATTTTCCGTGTGTTGGTAAGATTTGCCTGCAGTCACCATTTTGTTGCTTTGCTGCAAAGCTCCCAGAAGGGACCGATTAGACGTGTTGAAGCTTTTATTTGAAGTGCTGTGTCTTTTCCGTTCCCTGAATAATATGCAATTACTGTATCTCTTGCCACGTCGAAAAGGCGGTAAAACGTCCTTTTATAAGCCACTGCTTGACTGTATGCTGGGGAAACTTGGAAATATGTCAGAAGAAGGAAGAGCATAAGAACTTTTGATTCAGTGAGATTTATGTGTTTGTGTGCGGGGTGTATATATATATAAATATAGATAGATGCGTGTGCTGGTATATCTAATTCGCTAAAAAAACAAAGGTTAAATTGGACATTATAGTTAGATTAAAATGTTAGTTAGAACATTTTAAACTAGCAAAACCACTGAAATTCACCAGTTATAGGCAGTTGCGGCTCACTGGGGGAGTGCTGCAGGGCAGCGGGGTGGGGCGGGGGAGGGGCAGGGTGGGGAGAGAAGATGTGTCTGACATACGATGGACAGGAGTAAGGTAAATAAATAAAACAATTCACCTTGCGCGCGCTGCATCGCCAACTCGGCGATACAGCGCACGCAAGGTGAATTGTTTTATTTATTTAATTACTTACCTTACTCCTGTTATCGTATCTTGGACACCACAACCCCCCACCCTGTCTCTCCCCAGCCCCGCCCCACCGGCCCGCGGCAGGTATCGCAAGTAACTGTAACTCATGACCTAAAATAACTGTAACTCATGCCCACGCCATGCAGTGTTGTCATCAATGGTGTAATTTTGGATATTTTATGCAGTGATGTAATATGTGAGGTAATTAGCAGTGCATGGTGTTTGGCTAAGCCCAACCGCCCGCTGCAGCGCCCAGCTGACCATCCCATGTAAAAATATAAAGGGTGTCATTTTAAGTAGGGCAACCCTACTGGCTTTGTCAAAGGATCAGAACACCAAAATATTAAAAGCAGTGGGCTTATTGGCTTTATCAAGGAGTCAGCACATCAACTTATATAAAGCAGACCTATTCATCCATTACAATGTTAAATAATAGTGATGGTCACAAAATGTATCCTAATAAAAAAATCAAACATGTCTTCGTGTCTGTTTTTTTAAAAACATTTTTCAGGCCACATAGGGCAGCCATAGGACCAACCACAAGGAGTCCTTGTGCTCCAGTTGAAAAGCAAACAGCTCCAGCTCAGAGTGCTTTGAAAAAATATGGTCATGGATTCAGTGACCCAGAAGACTTACTGTGTTTTTTAAAAAAAATTGCAACGGGGCTGATCTGCTCCCCAAGACAGCTTTACAAAAATGCTTGGTGTTGCCCCTGCTCCTTCTAAGGGCCCCACCAGGATGCAAATATTTAGCTAAAAGCCCAAGCAGGTCATCATGGGGCTCTCCCTACTTGGAGCAGTGAATAACAAATGAGCGGCTCCTGCCCCATATTTATTATTTTTCTATATTCAATATGTGTGTATGGGTCCCACCAGGGACACACACAATTCAATAACTTTGAGGCCACATGGGGATCTCCAATGTCCTTGCAGCTCCTGCTGGTTCCTTAGACATTACCAATACTGAGTACTGGCCGAACCCGGCGATTATTTTTTAGTGGGTGCCCCAGTGCTCACCCAAGGCACACACAATATGCCCAATGTTGGGACTTGTGGAAAAAGGCCCAGCAGCCCCTTTGGCCCTTGCAGTCTCCCTAGCCAGCACCCATCCTTGGTTCCACTGGGAGCCGGTTCCATTGCTTTGCTCCCACCCGGATAGGAGCAGTTTTTTATGCTCCTGCTGGGCGGGGCTATAGCAGTGTTTTAAGTGAGCTAATTTTTGGCCGTATGCTCACACTGATTAATAAGTATAAGTAAGTAAGTATTTTATTTAGCACAGTTACTTAAAACCATTGTTACAGAGTATCTCATAGTGTTTAATTTAAAAGTAAAACATCCAGCCGAGCAACCTTCTGGATAGGGCTGCCTTGTCTTCAATCCAGGATTTACTCTTTACTGTTTTCTTTGTTATTTTTTTGAGAAGGCAGTGACTTATAGGTGTTTCCCAAAGCTCAATGAGACACAGGGTAGTCAAACTTGCTAGTAGGTATTTTGCCGCTGGTGATTATTTTTTCTGTTGTAGTTCTGACCACAAATGCCAATTTAGGGATCCTGGTTTTGATTTCCTTACTTTGTTCCAAAAGATGACTGTCGCACCTTGTCTTGCAAGGGTCTGTTTTTGAACACTAATCTCGAGCCTAATCTGTGCTGGAGAGACGCTTGTTGGTAGACCAAAGATTATTCTATACACTTTTGCGACCAAACCATCCAAGAGCTTGGAGTCCCTTCCCCTCTGTGCCTCGCTCCCATAAGTTATTGAAGGGAAGAGTTTTCCCCGTATTACTTCAACTAATGGGGCAAGTGAGGGGCTGCTCAGTTTAGAGTTAAGGTTTCTCATCGAGACTGCTAGGGCTGTTCCCTTCCTTTTGATTGTGTCCCTTTGGCAGGCAAAATGCCCACCTTTGTCGATGATCACCCCCAAGTATTTATACTCTATTGCTGAGTCTATGCGGGTCTTGTCCCAAAACCAGACTGGTGATTTCTTAGAATTCTTTTTGATTGGCACAGTTTTCGTTTTCTCCAAGTTAATATTCAGATTATTTGCCTCAGAGTAATCAAATGTAGTGCTAAGAAGATTCTGTTGACCCACCTTTGTTTGGCTAATCAGAACTAGGTTGTCAATATAAAGTAGATATGGTAATACTAGATTCTCATCTTTTGGTGAATGTGAATTGCTGGCATTTAGTAGCGGAATAAGGTCTGCAAGGAACAGATTAAGTAGGGCCAGCACACAGCCTTGCTTGAGTCCTTTCGTTGTTGGTATTTTTCTTGATCAAGCTGACCCGTCCCCCAACTTTACTTGAATCCAGGTCTCAGTATACAGATTGATTAGAAGATTTAGTAAAGCCTGTGGTATGCCCCAGCCAGCCAATTTTAACCAAAATATGTTGCGATTTACGTAATCAAAAGCAGCCCGGTAATCGATAAAGCACAAGTATAGTGGCATTGCTGTAGTCTCGGCCTTATATATTAACAGAGCCAAGGTTATTATGTTTGTTACAGTTCCAACAGATTTGGAGAAGCCAGTTTGATTTAGGGGAATAATCGAATTATCTTCGGCCCAAAGTTGCATTTTGTCCAGCAGAGTGCATGCAAAGAATTTTGCCTCATTGTCCAGAAGGGCAACTAAGAGATAGTTCCTAGGCAGAGTCTTATCACCTGACTTACAAATGGGCGAAATTATCGAAGCCCGCCAGGATGGGGGAAGTAGACCTGTCTGCCTTATTTCCATGTACAGAGGGCTAAGTGCTTTTGCCCAATAGTCTGCATCTTGTTTGTAAAGCACAGGTGGTATTCTATTGGGGCTTGGCGCCCCTTTTTGTCTTCCCTTCTTAATGTAGCTTTTAATTTTTTTGAGGTGATCATTTGAGGGTTCCATTCCTGTGCTGATACTTTTCCCTCATTGGGTTGATGCTTAATAGTGGTAGACCACTGTCTTATCTCTGTACTAGTTCCTATGTGTGATAAGATTTTTTCTTGGTGAAAGTGATTTCCAAGGTAGGTAGCCCAGTCCTCCTTGGATATATTAGAAGACAGACCCCTGTGTGTTGGACGGGTTAATCTTTTTATTGTCTCCCAGAACCTTGCACTGTCATTCTGCTTGGAATCTGCATGCAGTTTCGCCCAAAGAGAATCCTCATTATCTCTCCTGGCTTCCCATATTGCTTGCTTCAGCTGTGTTTTCTGCTGTTGTTATGCTGCTAGTTTTAAGGTGTTGGTTGGAGACCGCCGTACCTGCCGTAACATATAATTGATAGTATTTTTTATGGATCTTATCTTACTCTTTTGGCTCCTAGTGAAGTTGGAATTGCCGCTATAGCTTTGCTGTGCTCTTGATTTAATTGGGACGGCAAAGGATTTTGCCAAGGCGTTTGTATAGTTTATCCATTTCTCCGTTTCATTGCTCCTTCACGTGATTCAAATAAAAGTGCTGCTGCTTGCTGAAAGTTCTCTTGCGTCGCTTGCATAAATTTTATTTTCCTATAATTGATTGTGATGGTCATACCTGGCTGGCCCTTCCATTCCATGAGCTTTGGCATATTTGTGCGAAGTGTGAGCTCCCAAGGCCGATGATCACTATCAGCTTTGTCACCCATACTAAATGAAAAAAAATTGTTGAAAAGGGGTAGAGACAAAAACGTATAGTCCAGCGTTGAGTTTTTGGTTAATGAGTAATGAGTGAATGCCGGGAGAGTGTACTTCTGCCATTCACAGCTCTGAGATTAAGATGTTCAAGTTCCTTTATAATGCACTGGCCGTTTTTGTGGGTAATTCTGATGAATTATTACCCTGTGGTGGGATATTCCAAAGCTGTTTCTGTATAGTTACTTCCTCCGCTATCGATGAGCCAAGTAGATGTAGATTAAAATCCCCTGTGAGTATTGTATCTCGTGTATTGACCGCACTCATACAAAGATCTACAAAGATGGCCAAATGATTTGTTTCCTTGATTTTTCTGTTAGGATGTATATGTGTTTATTATTACAATATCCTTGTGCCCATTCCTTAATGGCCCATTTGAGGTAGAGATTTTTATGGCAATGGATACTGGAGTTATCAAACCAACTGTGTGAGCTGAGGTTGTACATGTGTTATTCACATAGATTGCCAGGCCTCCCTGCAGGTGTCATTATCTTGCCTTTTTAAGTGCTGGTGAAAAGAAGCATAAATATCCTTGCAAGTGCGGTGGATCAATCATCCATGTCTCCTGTAAAGCAATGATGTGAAATGACCTCTGATAGTTTATGAAGACCTGGTCTGCCATCTTGCTGTTTAGCCCATTGATGTTCCATGAGCATATTCGCAGTAAATTGATTTCACCTCCTGGCCGATATTGCCTGCTTTTCTGTCAATTGTTTCTTGTTTGATTTATGATTGTCCTCGTGGGCTACCTCGGACCCTCATAGCAAATTCCTTGTTATAGAAGATCTGGCCGATATATCTGTATCTCCTGTGACTGCCTCCTGGCGACCGGCGAACGCCCTCTTGCCCCTCTCAGTACAGACTTTGAGATGTTGGTCCTTCTATCTGCGTGCTGTTGGGCTAGCGGTGTGGGGTAGCCTGGTGTATCGATAGGTTTTATCTTTATGCCTCAGTTTTCAAATATCGAACTTTCCAGTAAAAAGTTTTGTGCAGTGCTTGCCAGTGTCCAGGTAGTCCGTGTTACCTCACCCCTCTTTGGGTCATCATGATTGACAAACTCTACTGAGTCCAGGTCTGTAGAAATTACCTCCGATATTGAAGGTATATGCGACAGTAGACGGAGAATGTTCCCTCGCTTTAGTATGTTGAGTGCCCCTCTTGATCTATATACTGGTATAAACTCCAGTGTTTTCCTGTTCTTGTTAGGGACATTCATTCAATTATCTAGTTGTTGCCAATTAATGGACTCATAGTTATTGGTTCCTGGTTGGGCTGGAGTTATTACTCCTTCTGCCTTGCTCCGATCACTATGAATTACATTTGCGGCAAGCCCAGTGCAAGGCAGCCTAGCGCAAGGCAGGTACTCCTTGTTCTCCGTGGAGGCGGCCTTGATTCTTATGTTGCCGTCTTTTGGGTCTGTACAGTTTGCTGGACGCTCGTCTCCTCCAATATTGTAGACTGTAATGGTCGAGTAATTGAGGCCCCTTTGTGGTTGGTGATCAGGCTGGGTGATAGTGCAGGCAGTGTTGGAGGGGTTTGTCTACTTCGGCGGTGAATCATACTGATGTTGGATTGGGTAAGTGCCGCTGTATAGTAATTACTTTCTGTTTCATGCTACATGACTGTTTTTGATGTACACCTTCCTCCCTGCCCAATTTGTTAAACTTGGAAGAGCAGGTTCCTTCTGCTTCAGCCGGAGATATTTGCATTGAAGGACCTATGGTGGTGGGTCGAAGGTTGGAGTCAAGGGCCAACCCTTTTTCAGCCGGTAGTACAATTCTATGAGTTGTGCCCATTTCTACTGGAGATGGTTGATTTGGAAGATCAGACGTTTCGGGCAGTGTCAGTCTAAAGAGTCGGGCAAAGTCCTCCTTTTTTGAGATAAGTTTTTGATTTCGACCCTTTCTCCTTTGGGCTTGCCTTTGTTTGGCATTTGATGTTGCTCCTGGGACATCCGGCTCTTTCACTGACTTCCGGCCAGATTCAGATGCTGGTGCCTGAGGCTTGTTACGTCCATCATTTTTGGCATTGCCTCTTTTTTGGTGGTTTTAGAGTAGAAGGCCTAAGAGCCACGTTTTCCACATAACATGTGCTTGTTTGATCCTCAGTAGAGTAAGATCCCTATAGCTTAAGGTCGGTGGAATTCCCTGTTGAGTCTTTGATTTGTGCGCACAAGTTACTCAATATTGAGGGGAGAGAGGCCAATTTGTCCACTATCGGGCCGCACCCACAGTTTAGCTCCCTGACTTGAAGTTTTCCATGCGAGCTCTGAAAAAGCGAGTTTAAAGCTCCAAGTTTCTCATAAATAGCCACCACGAACACTGCCAGTGTGTTTAATAGTGTCTGCTGAGTGTCCATTTTATCTGATTGATACTGGAGGGTTTCAACCAGAAGTTGCACTGTTTTAAGTAGGCTGACCCAGGCACTTTCTGACTTCAATTTTTGCTGATGCATAATTGGGTTTTCTAAGTCAGACTTCGGTGACAGGGCCTCTCTTTCCTGGTTCCAATTCAACTCTTCTGCGGTGTAAAGGGATTTTGAGAGTCCAACATGGGCCTCACTGGTGTTTGCTGAGTGGGATTGATCAATAATTCTTCCCATTCCCTAGCGTCAATGTTAGAGAACTCCTCTAGATTTTCAGACTCTTGTCCTAATGCTATTTCCGTTTTGGGTGACATTGAAGACAGTAGCAGATGGGGACCTGGCGGAGGGGTCATTTTGATCTTTGCTTCATTGATGACAGTAGGTGATGCACCTAGCTCTATTATAGACAGATCTTTGTCTATGGTGCAGTTGTTCCTCATTTTCCCATTATAGCCTCTCTCATCCTGCTGTTCTATGTGTTCTCTTCCAGCCCGTCCAAGATGCTTTACTATCTTCATTGTTGTTTCTAGATCGCTGGATCCTTTTGTCGTTCCCACTTCAGCAAAGCACTGGGGACCTTGTAGCAGTGATTTAGCATCACCTTTCAGATCTGGTGTTGAAGCAAATGCAGTAAGTTTTGAGTGTGGAAGAGATAATAAAACATTCGACCCCAGGTCGTTTTTTGTGCCAGGTATTGCGCGTTGGCGAGTTATCTGAGTCCTGCTATTCCCACCATTCAATGATTTAAGAGGTGAAAGCGGAGTACTAAGACCTTGTGCTGCAATTGAACTTGATAAAAGAGGTTGGCTTGCTGGTAAAGTGGCTGGTGAAATGGCTGTCGCTGTCGCCAATGGGAACACTGGTCGGAGACCCCGCCTTTCTCCCCCCCATACTGCAGGGAGTCAAAGGACACTCACTTGTCTGGAGCCGGTCTAGAGTCTGTGGTAGCCGGATGTAGCCAACTAGTAGTGTCTGATGAGGTGTGGCCAGGTGTGGCAAGGCGAGGCAAACAAGCGGGCAGGTTGGTGGGGGTTAGGGTAAGATAGAATAACCACCCACCCACTCACCACAAGCCACCACAAGCCACAAACCACAGCCACACTGCACCTCAAGCCGTGCCAACCTCGCTCTACCAGCCGAGTCCGCCAAGTCCACGGTCAATCTCTCACCTGGCTTCTCTCCTGGCGGGTGGCGCCAAAGCGGTAAAAACACCCACTGCAGCTCACCCGCAGGTCTGGCAGGATCGAGTCCCATACCCACCTGCTCCGCCACAGCCTCCCCCAGGCGGTAGATGTTTGATGTCAGGTGGTGGGGGCAGGGGCTAGACGGGGTCTGAGAAGGTCAACGTCTCAGGACACTTGCTCCTTTGCGGTTTTACAGCTCTGCGGCTCAACCGTCAGTGTAGCTTACACTCGCCTTGCACACCTGCTGCACACCTGCTGCTGCTCGCTCTGCTCACCCCTACTACCGCTGCCAAGCAAAATCAGGACCGCCGTCGGTCCAACTTCACAGCCCCACCGCACTCTGTTGTTCCGTAGCTATTCCAAAGCTGCCTCCGCGGATGGTGGGGGGCTCAGGCCCGTGAATGAAAAAAGCTGCGGTCCGCCGCACCACACTGCGAGGCTCCGAGGTTGCTGTGCTGCTCTGCTCTGCCATATTAAAGATACATTATACCCAATGGGACCTGTAATATGACAGATGGGTTACTCCGTCATAAGCAAACTCTAAATCAGGTGCTAATTCACATCCTTCCTACAGCACGGAAACTACTGACAGGAAGTTACAATTGATTTGTTGAATTCCATGTACTTGAAATACAGTAATATGAACACCCTGCACATTATAAGAATGGTCCAAAACATCAAAACATTGATATGATCTTTTGTTTGTATTGGTTTTATATATATTAATACATATGTACAGTAGAAGGCAATTTGCCCAAACGCATCAGTCCGATCTTATAGACGGAATTGACTCTGTGTATTTTCCATGGAAGAAGAAAAATAAAATTAACTTTTAAAAAACTGACCTCAAAAGCAGTAAAGTTGCAGTTTGTTGACTGGGTGCTGCCGGACTTGGTGTTCGGGAGAAGAATGCCAAAGGGATATATATATATATATATGTATATTTCAGTGAAGCAAAGTGTCCCTCCCATCACACAGGGCCCATGAAAGGTGGTGCGCTGCGCCGGCGGGACAGGCCGGACTTAAAATTCCAAAACAAGCCCAATGAAGGGTACACTCTGGAAAGAATTGCCAAACCAGAAATTATTATAATCGTTCCTGTAATGCGTTTTGACTGTAAAACAGTCTTGTTCACACACAATGTCAGAAGTGAAGCACAATTACATACCCTTAAAAGACATCAATGATGAACTATTCAGACAGACGAGTGTCATTTTGCTATGCATGTGGCGGCCATCTTAAAACATATAAACTAAATAGAAGATGTGTGTAAACCTGAACATATTCTAGGCTCTAAGTGTTAATGTTGGTACCCTAAATCATTGCAATTCATCATAGTGACATATGAGCAATCACATGGTACCACACAATGTCAGAAAAGAAGCATTTATACGTATCCTAATCCGAATAGACAAGATAGTTAAGTTTGTTTATGGTGGCCATCTTATAGCTTGTTAGGCATAAATGAGTTGTAAATGAATTTAAACAACCTCAAAGTCCTGAAAATTATTATCGGTTCCTAAAAATACTACAATACGACAAAATGGTATATATATGATCGATCCAAGAGGTAAACGACAGATACATAAAACCACTGCAATACATCATCTGGTACACACGAAATCATGAGCAGTCATCTAGTACCCATGTGGGTTAATCAGAGAAAAAGCTAAATAGTAACAATCCACCAGAATAGAACTATGTGATATCCTGATTATTCTCCTCAATTAAAAGTCAGCCACATTTGACCAATAGTGGGTCTGAAATTCCTATTGCATGTACTATTGAATTCAAAACATACTACTAATGGTTTATCTAAATACAAAAAGTGAAGACGTATATCATAGAATAAATTGATATTCCAAAGCTCTAAAAAATGGATACCATATTAACCCAGGAAAAATAATCCCACCAAAGGCCATACACGGGGTACATAATAGCTTACAATGTTGAAAACAATAACGAATATATATTCCAAATGGTTTTGGATTTGCTGGTGAAAACTAGCTGTACGGAAAATCAAAATGCAAATTTAACATTAGCTTGAAGCATCACATTATTAAAGGTAAATGTTTTTCTACAAGCCTGTTGATGATATGTAGATCTATACATCTTTATCTCTAAATATAGGTGTAGCCGTCTTCTGCCTGTCAGTATGTCTGTAAAGTTTCTGTACTGATGGAGTTGAACTGACAAATGTGCTGTCTGTGGAGCTCTGAGTTAATGCATGCAGCTCAGAGAGCAATTTGTCAAAATGTATGTTGCTAACCGCACACCCATCACCAACTGTGTATTTTGGGCATTTACTTTACAATTACGCAAATGATTCACCAATCATAATTATATTCGTGTCACGCTTTACTCATTCGTAAATGTATTGGAAGAAGGAAGCTGATGCAAAATATCACTTCTAATTGTCTTCCAAGTTTTCAAAAATAAAGAATATTTTGTATGCCATATATTAAAAACATGCTTATGCCCTATGTTAGACCTGACCCTCTTGGTGTGGTATTTTCCCCAGACACTTGGACTTTGCTCCCCTAATTTTTGCTGAATTTGTTTTTGTTGGCTTTAGAACTCTGTGCACCTTTCCCCGGCTAACCAGTGGCAAAGTGCTTCGACTCCATCCCTTAAGCATGGTAACATTCGTATAGACCCAATTAGCACATTTAAATTATTATTAAGTCCATAGTATATGGTGGTACGGGGACCCATGACCTATAAATTAACTGGTACAAATGAGCTGCAGCCCTGATTGTGCCACCCACTAAAGTAGCACAGGAAAACATGTCCCAGGCCTGCCACTGCAGCCTGTAGTGCAGTTTTAGACTGCCTTGTTGACCGAGGAAAGCAAATGTTTTGCAGGCCTGAACCTTCCTTTTTAATACTTATAAGTCATCCCTAAGTTAGGCCCTGAAAGCTAAAATGGCAGGATGCATGATATGTAAAAGGCAGTGCATGTGCATTTAAGCTCTACATGTCCTGACAGTGAAAAACTGCTAATGTTGTTTTCACTATAGCAAGGCTATCTCTCTCGTGGAATAACACTGGGTTACCTTATGACCCTAATAAGTGATAATTTGATTTTAGGAACAGATAGAGAAATACTTCTTCCACTCAAAAGAATTGTGACTTAAATTCTTCGTTAATGATAAAGTCGGATTTTAAGTGACTATTCTGAAAATGCCACTTTACTTTTAGAAAGTTGATATCTGTCCAACCCAAATGTGCCTTACTGCCAGTGCCCAGAGTCACATGACTGTGAATGACTCTACTATGTTGTGTATTCCTTCAGACATGGGCACAAAAAACCCTTGGTTTAGAGCAGGGTTTACCACTCGTGAGCAGGGTTGTCCTGAATTGTTGTACTGATCACTTCCTGAGTTTCAAAGGTGTAGCCTGAGGGCCCTGCACATCCACTTCCTAACTTCTAATGCTGCCTGCCCTTCCACAGACAGATGCAGCTGACATAATACCTGCCTGACTTTGTCCCTCTAGACAGATTGGTACTAAACCAAGTTTAGACAAAAAAGGCATCTGACACCCATAGTCTGACACTGGGTATAAGACCAGGACCTGCGGGGAATTTAGAATAAGGACTGCCCTGCAATCTGAAGAAGGAAGACTGGAAGACCAGACCTCCTTGCCTTGAGCTCAGGTTCCTCGCAGCTGACCCCAAGGATCAGCTGTCTGACCTCTTGTTTGAGCTACATGAACAAAACAAGCTTTCAGATGCCTTTCCTGCACTGCCCAGCTAACCAACACCACCTGAACCTGCCTGAGTCCTGCTGCTGGCCTCTGCTGGAGTGAGTCCTGATCTCCAAGAGGTATGCCCCAGATCTTGGACTCTTGACTGGCATCAGAGTGTGGTCCTCCTGCTGCACAACAGAACTTCAGATGAAAATCCAGAAGTTTGGGTTGCGTTATGACTGCTAGTGGGCTCTTTGTGTCAGCAACGATCGCCACACCTCCTGTCAACGTGAAGTTTCATTAGCGACATGCTCTTCATGCCAAACATTGACCATCCACGTCTCCCACTGACACGAAGCTCCAGTGATAACCTGCTTGTCACGCTGGAACAATTCCCTCATGCCCCCCCAATGCAAATAGAAATTTGGGGGAGATTCTATATGGAATGACAGAGGCTGGAATCTGGACTACATTTTTTGATAAATAGTATACCTCTGACACCATTAATCACACGTTTTTTATGTCAGCTAGTCTATTTAATGACTGCGATTGATGACATTTGTTTCATTTGCTTGATTTGTTTAGACAGTATAAACACTACTTCATCTCTTGTGACACATTATTATATACAGTGACATATATATACATTTGTACAGTGACTACGTGAAGTATCAAAAATACGATTACAGTGGATTTGAAAATGTACAAAAGATAAATCAATTTTACATATGAAACAATCAAAAAAATCAATTTTTCATTAATTGTATGTCCGAAATAGATTATCTGTAAGGACTTTTGGCTAGTTGGGTCCTGTAGTCCCGGCTATGGTTGCGGTCCTAAGCAGATTCAATTTCAAGACTCAAAGAGTTTATTGGGGCATACTTTAATTTATTTTAATATGTATGCTCTGGGGGGCACTGTTATAAATTACTTTCCCCTTCTACTACTATTGATCTCTGCTTTTTTTCGCCGACGCGTTTCGACCTGTAACAATGGGGACCTGTGTCTTGGTTCTGAGGTCGTCTTCAGGGCTGTTCTATAGGTGGGGTTCGGACTTGTCTCGGCTCTTCGAACGTGTGTGATCGCTTGTTTGTCTTTATCTTGCCGTTCCACTGATGGGCTGCCGGCTCAAATGGGTGATTTTTGCTCTGACTTGTTTCTCTCTTTCGCAGTGTCGGGTTTCTGTTTTAATCTCTGGGAACTCCGGCGTTGATTTCACGGTCTCCGCTGTTCTCGTGTTTCCGGCATTTCCAAAGCAACTTTGGAAATGCCGGAAACACGAGAACAGCGGAGACCGTGAAATCAACGCCGGAGTTCCCAGAGATTAAAACAGAAACCCGACACTGCGAAAGAGAGAAACAAGTCAGAGCAAAAATCACCCATTTGAGCCGGCAGCCCATCAGTGGAACGGCAAGATAAAGACAAACAAGCGATCACACACGTTCGAAGAGCCGAGACAAGTCCGAACCCCACCTATAGAACAGCCCTGAAGACGACCTCAGAACCAAGACACAGGTCCCCATTGTTACAGGTCGAAACGCGTCGGCGAAAAAAAGCAGAGATCAATAGTAGTAGAAGGGGAAAGTAATTTATAACAGTGCCCCCCAGAGCATACATATTAAAATAAATTAAAGTATGCCCCAATAAACTCTTTGAGTCTTGAAATTGAATCTGCTTAGGACCGCAACCATAGCCGGGACTACAGGACCCAACTAGCCAAAAGTCCTTACAGATAATCTATTTCGGACATACAATTAATGAAAAATTGATTTTTTTGATTGTTTCATATGTAAAATTGATTTATCTTTTGTACATTTTCAAATCCACTGTAATCGTATTTTTGATACTTCACGTAGTCACTGTACAAATGTATATATATGTCACTGTATATAATAATGTGTCACAAGAGATGAAGTAGTGTTTATACTGTCTAAACAAATCAAGCAAATGAAACAAATGTCATCAATCGCAGTCATTAAATAGACTAGCTGACATAAAAAACGTGTGATTAATGGTGTCAGAGGTACCCCCCAATGCAAAGGCTTAAGTTTAGGCTCCTTGTGTTGTCTTGGTTTCAGAGATGGTAAACTCTTCACTGGTACCAACCTGGTCCCTATGTCGGATCCATGCTCTATTGCGGTCAGCCTAAACTTGAGACGTTCACTCGGTCCAGTGAGACTAGATATCTACGATTGGTGCTTTGTGCTTTTAGGCTCTATTTTTACCTACAACTTTAAGCATTCATATCTCCAGTTCCACTGATTGGATTTATGAAATTTTTATATACTCTCATTTATTAAACATGACTCTATTTCTGAATCAAAACTGGTGCAGAATGTTGCTTCTGTTGTGTTTTCACTTTATTACTGTTTGAGCGCTGCATAAATACTTTGCACATTGCCTCTAAGTTAAGCCTTACCGCTGTTGTGTCAAGCAAACAGAGGGTTGAACCCAGGTGTATTTAGTGACTTTTGTGGTTCTCCCTGACAGAGACTGTGTTTACTACTTTAGTAGAGCTCTCACCCCGCTCTACTAAAAACCCAATTTCTTACACCACTTGAGGTTCCGTGTGAGACGGAACGACACTTTTTGAGTGGTGACGAATATGGATGAGTTTGGTGTCTACGAACCGCAAATGACGAGTATAGTGGGTGTACGCAGTTTCGCTACGCAACCACGTATGGTTCGTCTCATTTTTGGGTTTGTTCATCCGAACCCTCGGGTTCCATTTTAGATACGGCATCCATTTTGTTTCTTGCCCTCAAGTAGCCAGCGAACGGACGTTGCCCGCTTCGTGACCCTGCGACTCCCAAGCTTACACGAGGGACACGTGTTTCTTTGAGGGTGACTTTTACGATAAGGGGAATGACACAGCGAAGGCAGATGGCCCCTCTCGGGACTCATCTTGCCGTGCTAGCCTATTGTTTCAGTCATGCATGCATTGGACACGAGGTCTTTGATCCTGTCATCAAGTTTCCTTTATTACCCCCGACACTCTTCTTTAACCTGTTGTGCATCCTTGTCCTTTCTTTGCATCTGTTCTTGTCCTCTCTCCTAATGTGTTTACGGTCAGAATGGAATGTGTTTTATTGCGGGGTAGATATGTTTTACAGTTGGGAACCGGCAATGCTGTTGTAATTATGTTTCGGCCTCCTGAAACATGAACACGACTCTTTTGAAGTTTATTGTGGGAACTGAGTTGTAACTTTTGTTCGCCATACTATGTAATGGCAAAAACGTGTATAAAAGGAGCGATCCACTTTTGCAATTTGAAGCAGTCTCCGAGAACCTACACGTTGTGTACTTCTTGTGATTTCTGTATCCCTGCAGTAAATAAACGCTGATCTCTGACGTCGCTGGAAGTATCCCGTGTCTCTGTGTTTTGTACGCCAGAACAGGTAACCCACGAAGGTTTCAGGTGTTGTCCCCTGGCACCGCTGGGTCTTAGAATAACCCAGTCCTTCACACTTGTTAAGATAAATGTTATTAAACAACTTGCATATACCCAGAAAACTTGATAAACCACTTGAACTTAATGATACACTTTATCTTTAATAAGGGCACATAGCAAAATCTATTTCTAATTTTTATTTTAGAAGACATTGAGTTGAAACTAAAAGACACAAGAGTTCCATTAATTTACCAATAAATAATTCAGCAATAATAAATAGTATGACAATTTAAAACTGCTGATAAAACTATAATAATTGCTAGAGCATGTTCTCCACTGCAAGCTTCCAGCTACTTATAAGCCTTAACCAGAAAATGAAAATGACATGGGACAATGGTCACACCATCTGTGAAAGAGACTTCTCAACCTGCACTGTGCTATCTGAACCTGCAAAAGCATATCCCAAGTGTGTTTCCTGTGGCATTAGGATGTTTTCCCGGCACGGTGGCTGTTGCCACTCTGGCAAAGTGGAGTAATAATCCACTTTCTTACATTGGTTTCCAGCAGTGGAATCTGCTCTTCTGTTTTTACAGTGCTGTGTTATTTTGAATGTACATCAAAATACATCCTAAAGTATTTTCAAAGCAAGCATTCAGGGGGTCATTCTGATGGCAGTCGGACTGCATCCGATGGCTCATTGGATGCGGACTGACCGCACCTGCTGCGGTCCGACCGATGGATTACAATGCGTGGGATCAGAGGCAGCAGGCAGAGGGACAGTCTGATGCTTTCTGAGAGGCTCAAGGAGCCTGTTGGATTCCTTGAGGGTCAGTAATTCCTACAATAGGTGTGGTGCCTTATCAGGCACCGCCGTAGGGATTACAATGTCCCTTTCCGCCTGCGTTTTCATGGCGGTTCACCCGCCATGAAAATGCAGGCAGAAAGTGATTTTGAGGGCCCATGGCAGGCCCCATTCCACCCTGGCCTACCGCTATGGGGCCTATGGGGTACCTATGGAGGCTCCGTAAACTTCCATGCACCATGTGGCAGGCACCATACGGTGTCTGCCACTCGGTGCAGGGATATTTTTAAAGTGTATACTTTCTATTGTGGCTTGTGCTGCATCTCACAGCACAAGCCATAACAGAAAATATACAGTTTGTGACCGCCGTGAAGGCACTTGCAATGCATTAGGGGCAGAGGGACAGCCGGCTCCTTGTCAGGTGATCCCTCTTCCGCTACGGTGCCGGTTGGATGCATCGTAATGATGCCCTTAGCTTCTTTACTTCAAATTTGCATTTAGTTTATGAATAGGGCATTATTGATTTTTTCCAAAATTCCATTTGTGGCTACAATATTTGCACCCTTTTCCTTGGTGAAGATAGAGGTTGACCTGACAGCCCTGGCAGACCTTACTGTGGGAGAGATGAAGGCAGGTATAGGGAATAGTAGCTGATGCTGAGCCACAAGGCCAAAAGGGCTTACTGAGTCTGTGTCTTCCTGTGTTCCTTGGATTGATTTATATACAATGTTTGCAATAAAATCCCCAGTAATTACTACAGAGGCTTTTGCATGACTTTCTATATCATATTAGATTTCTTCCAGGATGGAAAGTGTTACCGTTCTGCTTTTAACAATCATAAGAGAGATATAGATAATAATACTTAACAGCTGCTTGTTATGAGATGATTTTAAAAGTACTGCAAGTAGCTGATTAAAGTTTTAATGAATCTTTCTCAATGCCATTGTTAGTGTGGTGTTGACCAAAGTTAATAAACCACCAGTTGGCCTTCTTATTGTGCTTTTAATCTTTTTGACACAAGTATTTCATATGTTTTTTATTCTGGCTACATTCCTTGAATTAATTAAAAAGTTATCATTGGGAGTGCACTCAGGATATAATAGCTGGACAAGTGTCCTCTAAATGAGTCCATGTTAGAAACTTGATGATCCAGTTTCCGTCTTTCAAAAATGTTGTTTTAACTAAGGCTATTCCAATCTTTAATGTTTAACCTACCTTTTTAAAGATACGTCTCTGTTAAATATGATGTTCAGATTGTCAACTTATTAGTGTCAGGACTCTTGAACTTTAAATTCATAGTATCAACAGACAAATTGGGGGTTTAATCATGTTCTATCACCAAGAGAGGAGTGAACATTTTAAATGCTTGAGTTTGCAGACCATATAGTTCTATACGGAGGAGTGTAGCTACCCTCATAAAAAACAGGACTCTGATAAGTAGGGGCGACCAAATGGCAATGATTGAATTATTTATTCTGTAGTTCAATGTTCCTGTATATTTCCTAATATTCCAATGAACGCTGTCCCTTAGATTATTTGAAAAAACGATGTGTTGCCCTTGTATGTTTAAATGCATTACTTTTGGGAAAATATACAAAAGTAGGTTTTTTGCCTGAACTTCAAACCTCACTGCAGCTGAGCAGAATTTGACAGAAAATGTCACCGACACCCACCAGTTTGTGATTTCCTGAACCATAAATTTATAAAATATACAAATTGATTGATTTCAATTTAATTTAGACTTTTTGGCTCCGTTCTATTTGGTATTGAATTGGGTAATTCTTTTAACTCACTATTATTAGCTGCCTCTATTTTCTCTCTTCCTCCCTGTTTCGCTCTCTATACCTTCATGTCTCTCTCACTCTCTAAGGTAGCATTATACTATATTGATATCTGGAAATGTAGGTACTGCTGAATGAGAGCTTCCAGCATCCGCATAACGTGTAATGCTTCAGTATATCTGCCCAGGTACTGTTGTTATTCTCCTTGCCTACCTTCAAATGAGAGACTGGTGGGTAATGATGCCTGTGAAGCATGCTTCTGCTCTGTCTGTAGATTTTGTGGGTGGACCCAGCTATTGAAGGTTGTGATGGAATAACTACTATCTCATTAAAGTGTATCATCTCAACCTATCTAAGGCACTACAATTCTGGTACTTGTAAAGCGTGAAATACTCACCCCTAGGGGTCTCAAGGCACGTTGGGCCATTGGGGAGATTAAGTGAGCCATTGCCCAGAGTCAAATGGTGCTGAGCTGAGCTGCCGCCGGTGCTGGGAATCGAACCATGAGCCCTGCACTCCGGAGTCAGCCATCCTGCCTGCTGTGCCACACCTCTCCCACCATAGGCAGGGAGTCAACACCACAGCCCTGTTTTATTATACATTAGAAATCACCATGGTTGCTTTTAGTTCTGCTGGTGTGTGAGGCCTCTGCACCACAAGGCAGAGCACTGTGTCTGAACATGGTGGTTGGTGGCACTGCCGCACCTCTGTTCATTTAATAGGTATTTATATAGCAACAATCAAGTTAGTCACACCTGCATATTTAAAATCATTGGATGTGCAAACAACTATCAGTAGGGTAATTGACTGGGCAAGGCGGTGGACTGTTGGTTTCTACTTACAAACCATTTAGCACTACTTTTGTCTGGACTCGGTGTTACAATCTTGCTTCACATCTCTTCATAACCATCCATGATGGTGGTCTTCTTCAGCTGCCTATCAAAGCACAATGTGCCAGTCTGTAGACAAGGTGGAAACCCTAAATCTCACGGCATCTGTGCTGCTGCTGCGAAGTGTAATGGTAGCTTTTGATCTTGAATGTGCTGTTAGACTTGACCCTTTCTGCAGGGTCATCCCTGAATTTTTTGCCTTCCTCCTGATATTTGTTCTGACCTGGTGTTTGTGGTTTTAGGACTCTGGGAACGTTATCACTGCGGTTCAGTGTTAAAGTGCATGTGCTCTCTACGGTAAACATGGTAAGATTGGTCTACACCTGTTTGGCGTATTTAATTTACCTATTAGTTCCTTGTAAAGTGGTATCTCATATACCCGGGGCCAGTAAATTAAATGCTACTGGTGGCCTTGCAGCGCTGCTTGCGCCACCTACCAAAGTAGCCTTTCAAACCTGTCTCAGGCCTCTGACTTTGCAGGGCCTGTGCATGCAGTTTACTGCTGCTGTGATAAAAAGTGGGTGCTACATCTGTGACTCTCCTTTTACTACATATCAGTTACCCCTAAGGTAGGCCCTAGCTAGCCCTATGGGCAGGGTGCAGTAAAGGTAAAAGGCAGGACATGTGCATTAACTGTGTGGCATGTCCTGGTAGTGACAAAGAGCCTATTTGGATTCTCACTGCTGTGAGGCTGCCCTCTCATAGGATGCATTGGGGAGACCCTGATATTTGTTTCAGTGGTAATTCCTGATATGAGAGGGGTGGCGTGATCAAGTTTAGTATGTTTGGAATAGTGGCAATAAATGCTGCATAATGATGTTCGCAGATTTATTATCACTATTTTAGAAATGCCACTTTTACAAAGTGGGCATTTCTGTGTGCTATGTGTCTTTATGCCTGTCTGTTGTGTATTGCATGTCTGGCTCTGGATGACAGGGGCTGGGAAGTTACAGAGGCTCCAGTGGGGGCTGGGTGAGTAAGCTCTAGGCTGAATAGACCGATCTGCATTTGGTGTGGTGGGAGGAGTAGCACCTGGACCTGAATAGGACTGTGCCTGATTTACACAATGCTGGCTCCGCCCTCCTGTGATGTGTCTGGGGCCAAAGCCTACACTAACAATGGGGACTGTTGTGCACTTGTTAAGTGCCCCCAAGAACTGGTTTAGACTAGGACCAAGGCCCTGTGTCAGGGCAGAACAAAGACGTCATGGGTGTAAATGTTGGGGCTGTGATCCCATGAATTTGGTATCTGCTTGGAGCTGTGTTGCTGGAGGACTGCCTGGTGCCAGGAGGAACTGCCACGGAGGACTCTACCTCTGCTAGAGGGTCCTGTGAGCTGGCCTGCCTAGGCCCAGCTCTGCCCCTTATTACTCTGGAGCTCAGCATAGGAGAAGCGCTTTTTGTGAGGGAGAAGCTACGAGCGCTGCCTGCTCCCTGTTCGGTCTGCAAGCGGGAGACAGGCGGGGCACTTTATATTTGTCTTATTTGCCCTGGACCTGGGCTAGGAGCACTGCTGCATGCTGGCGGTTGGGGCCCCTAAGGAGGTGTTCATCTGCGTGCCTGCGGCGCCGGGACCTTGCGGTGTCCCCACACCGGAAAAACGGTGGGGGCGCTTCCTCTGGTTGCCATGGAGTTGGCTCGAATCCTGAACAGGCTAGAACAGCCGCAAACGCAAACAGTAATTCAGGCTGAGGACGCCTGACTTTGGGACTGTGTGGAAAGGGAGAGCCCCGTGGGTGTCGTCTGCTGTCATTAGGGGAGATGCTAGCCACTAAGGAAGGCTTGCTGGGAGTCAGGCAGAGTGTATGCCTGATGGTGAGCGGGGCTCACTACAGCAAGAAAGACGCCGCATAGCCTAAAGTCAGCTGGGAGCTTAGCCCGTGTTCATGGGCTTCATTGCCACAAACGGGAAGTCAGGCATTTGCAGCCTGGTTGAGGGCACCTGGGCCATAGTGTCCCAACACGATGCAGAGTCCACGGGGACAAGATCCAGAAGGGTCATTTTAGACCCGCCAGCCAAGGATACGGCTGGGACTGCAGGTGAGTGCCTGAGGCGGGTCAGATCGCCTTCTGCCCCAGGCTGCGCTTTTGTGTTCTTGGCCCTGAAGGGCCATTGGCAAACCTCTCTGGGGTGCGTGAGAGCCCCGAGGATTTTCTGGCATTTGTCCATCTAAGTGCAGCTGGGCCGCATAGCCGCGGGCAGCTGCACGCTTCTGAGATATCGGGGTCAATTTTGTTTAAAGTTGGCATTGCGGGGCGTGCCTTGGACAAGGCCCCCGCTTGGGAACACTGACTTGGGGACTGTAACCATGTGGCAGGTGTTACTATGGTGCACGGCTGCTAATGTTATACATAATGCGCTATGCTGATTATGTTTTTCCTTACAGGCTGTCCTAGGTGATGTTATGATGTGCACTGCTGTTGGTGTTTATGCCATACTGTACTGAGTTATTGCCTAAATGTGTGCCCTTGGAAGGTGGGTACTTTGGTGCACTAGTTCTAATGATAATGAGCAGAAGTGCTATGCTGATGATTAGGATGTATGCCTAATATGTTTATGCTAAGTCAGCCAACTGATGCTTGGAGTCTACTTCTTTGTCCTGGGTACCAGTGAGAGTTAGTTATCCCAGCATTTGACTTCTGCCTACGGGTCTCAACAGCAGGTACAGCCCTGCCTCTATCTTCCAATGGTCCAGGTGTGTTCTGAAGAATATACCCAGAAATGATACATTTATACCTGCAACTAGCTTGTGGATGGAGGAGACTTCTAGCCCCTCCCTAACCACAAAGAAAAAGGTCTAAAGGAGATCCCTACCCAATTTTGCAGCCATTCATGTTTGCCTGGCTGCATAAATTTCCACACTGCACTTCTCTGCCCAAAATCAACATGGCAGAACTTTTCTTCCCCTCTGCAGAGCTCAATGAGGTGCAGAGCACCCAGGGGTGTGGGTATAGAAAAGGGCAAACCCTCCCTCAGGTGAGTCAATGGCAGTACTGGAGCAGCTCCACTCCCACATGGATTAGAGCCTGGCTAGCTAGGAAGACGCTATAGAGGCAGGCTCAGGTGTCAGCTACATCTACCAGTGACAGAATAGGCATTCTTTGAAGATATGCAAGGGGATGGGCATAGACCTCAGGCAATCCTCTCATGAGAAGGTCATCCTCGACCCATAGTCAAGGCTTTGTCTGAGCTCCAGGAGGGAACTCACACCGCATCAAGGAGCTATTCAGCTCCTCAGCGACAGTTGGAACTTTTTATCTGGCTCCTAAGTGAAACAACAATATTTACTTTTGATAAGGTATGCCAATGTTTTCCTATGGAAGAGCTAACCCTGATGCAGTAAAAAGAGCTTTTAGGGTATTGTCACTTTAAAGACATGCTTAACTTTAAAGATCTTACATGTCTTGCTTTTACATATCATGCACCCTGCCTTATGGGAGTTGTAGGCCTGTTGAAAGAGGCAGGTCTGAAGTAATGGTTTGAATTGTTACTTTAGTGGTGGCACATTATGTGCTGCTGTCTACTAGTGAAATGTAATTTACAAACCCTGGGTACACTTTGTACCATATACTTGTAAGTTAATTGTCCCAGTTCGGAGTATAGCCAATTTCAACATGTCTTATAGGTCAGAGCACATGCAGTGGGCCTGGTTAGCAGTGTAACAGTGAACATAGTAAAAACACAACATCAGCAGCAGTCCAAAAACAAATAGAGGTGATCATGCAAAAAAAGGCATTTTTGTTTACAATTATAGAATGTAAATCACGGTTTTACAATAGCTTGTAAATCAAAGGTGTTCAGTTACATCTCCACAAAGTGCTTCAAAGGAGGAAGATTAGATGAGTCATAGCCATTTCACAGCTGTGGAACCTTTTGTATATGCCACCATGGGCGAAAGAAGATGACCTCCAATTAAAAATAACTCAAATATTTAAGTGCCTTTATTCTGATGGTCGAATAATTGGGGGATCTTTATTGACATTCCACTTCAGTATTTTGTTCCAAGATGTAATGTCCTGGTGTTATCCGAGCAGCGTGTGTATGGTTTATGCACCCAATACTTTCACATCCCCTCACTCAAGAGGTTACCGATGACAGTATTTTTCAACCTCAGAAAAATATTGCACTGAAATGAGCAAATAATGCCAGGATCCTGCCTTGCATAACCATAAAGAACAAGACACAAAGCGAGAATGACAGAATAAACAGATTTTTAAATAGAATTACTGAAAACGTGCTGCATACTTACAAGCCGTTAATTGTGCGCAGTAAGTGAAACAATGAATTGTGCAACGCCCGTGAAAGGAATCCTATCTACACTGCGCATCTCAGAAGCACTGTTGTTTTTGCCTGCCTCAGACTGCCTTTCGAGCAAGAGTGCCACTTTAAAATGCTTTCCTTTGCATCCGCTTTTCGTCTTATCTTGTGTGCTTCAGGACTTTGACAACATCATCTATCAGCCGCATGCCTCGGCTCTTAATAGGGATTCAGTTTATCTGTTTATTCATCTTAGGCGCCCAGACAGGGACCGATGATCTGCAGAGTGTGCGCATATGTTGCCTAAATGAATGGGTTAGCCATTTACAGCCACGGAGATATGAGCTTTTCAATATTCACGGGGAACGTTTCAAAGTGACCTTGTACATGTGAAATAAATACAAATAGGGCCTTGAAATATTGAATTCCAGTGTCTCCCTTGGTTCAATGGCAGCATCATATTTCTATTAAGTGATGGAAATGAAAAGGGCCAAGGTTTGATGTTGAAATGAAACGGATCTCCACTCTCATCGAAATGTGACTCTCCTGGGTAAATAGAACCGTGTTCTGCTGACTCATGTTTATGTTGTCAACTTACCATGAACCTCTATGCATTCACATCATATGTAAATACATTAAAGAAAACATGTTTCTATGAATTTAATGGTGAGCATTTGGAAAAAGTTTCAATATATATATATATTTTTAAAACAAATTCAAACAAGTTACTTTCATTTAGCATTAGTTCCTGTGAGCTTTTTCTTTGGAAGTACCTGTCACTAGTATATTATATGGTAGGGTGTTGCATGAGTGTATACGAGACTGCTGGGGATCCCTTTTGGCTGTAGTAACTACAGAAGTGCAGTTTGTGAATATCAATGGGCTTACTCTTTTGTGGATGGGTGCATGCCCCTTCCTACACCCTTCCTTACTTCTCTCTTAACTCCTACTGTTTTGCAATAAGTATTCTTCATTTCCCAGCCACTCCCCGTCCCTCCCACATTTACTACAAAAACATATACTTATGTATATGAAGCTCCCTGTACATAAAAGATAGAAGACGGCGTAGACATAGAACTTCGGATTTAGGTTAGTGAATAACAATTTGTAGTTTTATAGTACTACTAAACATACTACAAAACTCAGTTTGTGAATAACCCCCTCTGCCAATAAGTAATAGGGACCACGCTCAATTGCCACACAGGCGAGAAGTGCATTTTAGGCATTAGGCAAATCCAAGAACCACTTCTGTTCATGCTGCTCATTTTGCAGGAAAGACACTGTCCAGGGAGATGCTCTCAGTGGGCATTAGATGTCATTATGTGAATCAACCCTGTATCTAAAATAGGCTTCACCAAGTTGTGAATATGTTAACAGATGGCAGTATTTCAGGTTTCCAGAGTAGGATAGCAAAACTGGTTGATGTGTTTCCACCAATCAATTGACTTTATTCATGTGGTAGAGACCCACATTTGCACAGGAGATAGTGGTGCATGAAGTTCTTCTGGGGGTGGCGCAGTGGCCAGGGCGGCTGACTCCAGAGCACAGGGCTCACGGCTTGATCCCCGGCTCCGGCGGCAGCTCAGCCCAGCACCATGGACAATAGCTCGCTTAATCTTCCCGACGGCCCCCAGCGCCTTTTGACCCTTCGGGGTGATTAGTTTGCGCTTTACAAATACCGGGTTAGTTAGTTAGCTCTGCCGCAATAATGAGGATTGATATGTGCTAGATGTAATCCTCCCATATTATCTCAGGATGGTGAAGGATAGTTCCAACCAGTCATAAACTTCCTTTACTTAGATGATTAGATTTTGTTTGAGGCTCTATGGTCGTTATCCTTTTGAAGTGAAGGTCAGAATTTTCAAGCGTGTAAAACAAAAAAGGACACAACATCAGCCAACTAAAAAATAATTGATATTCGTGTGAACAGCAACATCTAAATACATTGTCAGCATCATTTTCAGTCCTTTGCATACAACGTGTATTGCAACTAGCCAAAGAAGGATTGCTTGTGTCAGCTATTGAATAATATGTGGTGAGGTTGTTCATGTTCATGAGGAAACCATCTAGCCTACGTTATTTTAAACTCCTTTAGTGATCCAGTTTTTGGAGGGCATGATAAAAAGTTTTTTTTTCAATGCCAGAAATACTATTCTTTGCAATTTGAACCAGCATTATCTGACTTTTAATGCATTGACAATAACCAATGACAATATCTTCGAACAAAAGTGTGATAGATTACCAGGTTTTTCTTCTTCTCCGGACTTACCTTTTATTGTTTTATTCAAAGCCAAAATGTTTTTCAGAGTTAAATAAATGTTTCTACCTAAATCAGTAACACAAATTCAAATGAACCAGTCTTCAAATTTTCCTTGTAGACATTAACACACGGTGAAGAAGAGGCTGGGTAGACTTTATACCAGACACGCTCTCCGCAAATATATATCACGATATGATACATTCCAAATGGATATTCAAAATTTTAAGACCATTGGCGACTCTCTTAAGTATGTGCCTATGACAAAACAAACTATGGGGCATATTTACAAGGAGGCGATAGTAAATTATCGCCGCTTTAGCGGCCGTTTTCGGCCGAAAAGCGGCAATCATTTTATCGCCTAATTAGCAAGGCCACGCTAATGCGTGAAACCTTGCTTTAGCGTGGGGATTCCTAACGCCAAGCTTTGCATCTCTAATGAGATGCAAAGTGGGCGTTCCTGACCTGACATGATAGGATAAATGTCGCTTAGCGACATTTCTCCTATCATCAAGCCCCACGCTATGAAGCATAGCGGCAGGAAAAGTAGTGATAACCCCTGTTATCGCTACTTTCCTTACGCCTACTTCAGGACTGACTTAGCCATGATATCCTATGGAAGGTGGATATCATGGCTAAGTTTGTGAGTCCCTATCAACAAGCTAACGTGAGGTTATCGCTGGGTTTCCAGCAATAATCTCACGTTAGGCAGTTAGCGTAAGGAGTTTTATCGCTTTTGAGATAAGCGTTGCTAATAGCACGCTATCTCAGCGATAAAAATCCACGCTAGCCGGCGATAATTATCCTAGCGCTAAGTGCGCTTAGCGATAATTATCGCTGGTTGTTGTTGATATGCCCCCAAATGACATGTACAGTCTGTACTGCTTTTATTGTTTTTTTTAGTGCAAGACATCTGCAACTTCAGTATGTGGGTCTTCCATAAATATATGCATGTAATATTAGTATATCAATTGCGAAACTTAACTTGGGCAGTGATACAGTTTAAATGAATGGTAAATCAACATGACATTTACGTTAACAAAGCCCCTTGATCTACATTGCTAGGTATTGCCTACGAATCATTGAACTGTAAAACCAATCTTCATAGGAAATGTTATGCAGAATAAGAAAGCTTTATAGACTTTAGTGAACGTGGCTCCAATAGGTACTCTGCTATCACCTCAGTTTGTGTTTTATTAGCCACCCACTCCCCATACCAGCCACAGATTCCCAGAGTTCATCTGTGGCTAAAAATACCTTGGTGTATTGGTGTCATTTATGTTTCTGGGTGTCTTCATGTTGAGTTTGTTTTATGTTATACAATCGCCCCATCATGGGACATACATGCATAAATGGTAGGTTGCAATTGTAATGTTTTGCATTTCCTTTGATGTGCAGTATTCACCTGTCATGTGCCCATTTCACAATGCACATTGCTGAAGGATATGTGCATCTGGGTTAACAAGCCGTGCACCTAATAAAGCAGACAGACAACAACTGTTTCGCACGGCCCTCAGCCATGCACAGTGGAAGATGCTCAAATAGCCTGGCATGGGGCCAAACCCCACAGCCGCCCGTGTATGCATCCGACCAGGGCCTATACTCAACCATAGCCTGTATTCTTATACCTTTTTTAAAATTAAAACTATAGATTTTCATGAAAATCGTTAATACCAAAGTCACAATGTTTATAAAAAGTGCAGTTTTTGGAACATATTGACCACTTCCAAATACAAAATAATAGTCACATGATGGCCATGTCCACAACATTTGTGATTTTACCATGGAAAATTTGTGAAATTGGTTTCCTCTCCTGGCTCAATTGTGTTGCGATCTGGAGTGGGTTCTTCCTGTGGTTCCATCTCCATTGAGTTTTCTGTCTCTTTCCATGGGCACCTTCAGGAAGTTACACTTGACGGCCTAGCGGTTGAACGGCGGGGCTTAGGTGGGTTGGGGGTGCCTGACCATTTGGCTGTTACATTGCAGGCTTGTCATAGGTTCTCTGCACTTTTCTCTTATGCTAGACATTGGTGGGCCGTAGCGGCTTGGAGTACTGCTAAGGAGGTTGATCCTACCATGGCTGACCTCTTTTTGGTGATGCAGTTCCCATTTGGGATTGTCGGTGGCTTCTCTGTGGGTGCAGTGGGCTGCCATTAAGGTTTTTCGGTGCTCCTGGCGTAGTTTGCAGGACAATGGTAGTCTGATGTCACAGTTTTTTCAAGATCTGTTGAACCTGTTTCGGCCGGTCCGTTCTTTTCCTTCTTGGAATCTGCAGCTTGTCTAGGATGTCCTGTCAGGTCCTCCGTTTGAGCCCCTTGAGGGTCTTGAGCTGAAACTCTTGACTATTAAAGCTTGTTTCTGGTCGCCATCATTTCGGCATGGTGCTTAGGTGAGTTAAGGGCTTTATCCTGTAAGTATCCTTTTTACAAGATCTTTGCAGACTGCGTGGTTCTTGTGCTGGTGCCGTCCTTTGTCCCTAAGGTTAAGTCGGCTTTTCATCTCAGTCAGGAGGTGATTTTGCCGGGGTTTTGTCCTGATCCTTCCTCAGCTGAGGATTGTCATTTGCACTGTCTGGATGTGTCGCAGACATTGCTGTGGCATCTGCAGGTGGTGGAGTCCTTCAGGAAGGGGGGACTGTTAGACCTGGGGCTCGCTAGTTGGCTGAGGTAGGTACCTTAGGCCAAATAGGGACCCTTGCTTCCACGTCAGGGAAAGGAAGGACACCTTCTCAGATAGCCCCCGCTCACCCCCTTTTTAGCATGGCATGAGCAGCCAGGCTTATCTTCAAGGCAAATGTGTAAAGTATTTGCAACCATGCTCTCAGTAACCCAATGATAACACCACAAAAGGACTCCACACGAGTTTCATAAAAACGAGTATAAATGTAAATAAAAAGATATACAATGAGACTACACGATATTAATCCAACATATGCGTATTTGGAATATTCCTCCTGGCCGCTTGTTAGGCCAGCCAGCCCTTGTAAGTTCTGGAGATAATAATGAGCATTTCTAAATGATCCACTGCAGTCATAATGCAATGCTATGCAGTTCGTAATGCTATAATCCGGCACTTTGCAATGTAAAAATAATGCAGTTCGTAATGCTATAATCAGGCACTTTGCAATGTAAAAATAATTCAGTTTGTTATGCAACAATCAAGCAATTCGTAATGCCAAACTAATGCAATGCATAGCACAACAATCAGGTAGTTCGTTATGCAACCAGACGCAATGCGTAATGCAACAATCGGGTAGTTTGTTATGCAAAAATAGTGCAATGCGTAATGCAACAATCAGGCAGTTCGTAATGCAGAAATAATGCAATGTGTCATACAACAATCAGGTAGTTTGTAATGCAGAAATAATGCAATGCGTAATACACTAATCAGGTAGTTCGTAATGCAGAAATAATGCAATGCATAATACGTCAATCAGGCTGTTCGTAATGCAGAAATAATGCAATGCGTGATACACTCCAGCACTGATTACGGTGCCTTAGGCGGTCTCTCCGCCACTCGTACTGACTCACAGTCAGCTTCTGTCAACAGTTGCCCCCACACGGGTATGGTGTAACCAAAAGTGCATCTCCGCACTCTGGCCCCGGTACTGCCACTCCTTTGGCAAGTACGGGCCGCGATATGAGCCAAAGCAGAGGCTCGTGCTGCAGGAATGGGAGAGGCCGAGAGTGTCTCCCTCCGAGCCCGCACCCCGCCCCAGGCGTAGACACACGTTACCTGGGGAGTGTGACTTCACTCTCCTCTCCTCTTCCTGCGACTTGCAATCTTTGTGGATTCCGGGCACTGGGACTCAGCCCCTCCCTCGACGAGGTTGGTTCGAGGTCCCGCCCTGGCAAAGGCGGGCTCAGGCCGGCAGCTCAGCTCCTCCGGGGCTGCCGGTCCGGGCCGCTGGTGCTAGGAAGATCTCAGGCTGCAACAGGGCACACACACACAGTGTCGCTGAGATTCACTTGAGCTTTGGGTGCATGATCGCAAGGCACTCCTCACGAAGGTCTCAGGCTGCACGAAGCACACGCACACAGCGTCGCTGAGATTCACTTGAACTCTGGGTGCACGATAACAAGGCAATCCTCACAAAGGTCTCAGACTGCACAAAGCACACGCACACAGCGTCGCTGATACTCACGTGGACTCCGGGTGCACGATAACAAGGCAGTTCTCTCAAAGGTCTCAAGCTGCACAAAGCACATGACACAGCGTCGCTGAGACTCACTTGGACTCCGGGTGCACGATAACAAGGCAATCCTCACAAAGGTTTCAGGCTGCACAAAGCACATGCACACAGCGTTGCTGAGACTCACTTGGACTCCGGTGCACATGATTACAGGACAATGCTCACAAAGGTCTCAGGCTGCAAAAAACACACGCACACAGTGTCGCTGAGACTCGCTTGGACTCCAGGTGCCCATGATCACAGGGCAATTCATACGAGGGCCTCAGGCTGCAAAAAGCACATGCACACAGCGTCGCCGAGACTCTCCTAGACATTTTTGTGTTCCTAAGTTTCCGCAACAGGGAGCCAGTTCACCTTGGGCCCTTGGGGATAAGTTACTTCTGGACACATCACACAGCAAAGTCCTTTCAAGCAGGGGGACACAGCAGACAGCAAAGTCCCTTTAGCCTCTCCTTGGTTAAAGCAGCAAACTGCAGGACAGCCCCAGAACACACAGCTAGGGTCAGTCCTTTCCTTCAGTCTCTTCAGCTGTTTCTTCCTTGGCAGAGGTTCCTTTTGACCACAAAATAGTTTTAGTCTTGTTCAGTCTTGATCAATCCATTTCCCCAAAGTTCAGGGGCTTCATCTCTCATAGTTATACCCCTAAATGTCTTTGAAGTCTTTGTTTTCAGGGGGGCACTGACCCCTGTTCAAACCAGTTCTGGGTGCCTCCCTGTCAATGACACCTTCCTCCTTTAATTAGTGGGGGTCTGGATTCTCAAACACTGAGCATGAGATGGGACCATTGTTTTATGGCAGCAACCCAGGCCTCTTCACCTCTAGGGGCTACTCCTCCCCTACACTCCAGATGCAGGTCAGCCTGTTGCTATCTCTACTTTTCCCCTGGGTCAAGACATTCCCCAGATCCTATCACTTTCAAATCCAGACAGTCAATCCACGACCAGGCAGAGACACACAGAAATGTTAGAGCACAAAAACCTAGCCACTTCTAAAAGAGTGGTTTCTAAACATACAATGCAAAAACCACCTTCATAAAAAGTTGTGTTATTACATTGTGAGTTCAGACACACTAAACGTCACCTCTCCATCTTAAGCCTTTGGGAAGATAGGCTGGAGAACATATTACACAGCCTCCCCATTCTATCCTATGGGCAAGATGGCCTTTCAACAGTGAAAAACGAAATGGAGATTATTTCACTGTCAGGACATGGCACACACCTTAGTACAGGTCCTACCTTTTACATGCACTGCACCCTGCCCATGAGGTACCTTGGACCTACCATAGGGGTGTCTGATGTGCATAGAAATGGAAGGGTTAGGCCCGGCAAGTGGGTGCAGTTGTCAGGACAACATGGCAGTTTAACAAACTGCGCGCAGATACTGCAGTGGCAGGCCTGAGTTCCCTCTTTAATGCTACATGTGTGGGTGGGACAATTGCGATTCTCCTATTAACATGACCAGAGAATCTGGATTTCATTAAAGACACGGAGGCTAACATTATGCTTACACTTTTAATTGCGTCACCAGGACAGCCGCATACATCACAAAGGAAGTATTCCAAATAGAACATTAACCACAGTAAAAGGCATGAGCCCACAGTAATCTGCCTCTTTTAAATCGCGAAGAAAACAGGATAAGTTTGATCAAATCCTTTGAACTTAGTAAGTGAAGAGAAGACGTCTTGATGATGAAACGTAGGAAGTCACAGAAGGAAGGACACCGAAGATGGAGAAGAAGGAAGAGACTCTAATCCAAAATTCTTTAGAGAGCATCTGCAAAAAAGAGAAAATTAGTGCAAGTATGACAAGAGCAAAAGACTGATGTCAAACAACAATGTATGAAAAACATAAGTCAAGTCAACCAAAATCTATAGAATTGAACAATAAAGATTAGAATAACTTCTATAGAAGCATAACAACCTCCAAAGGGAAAGAGGAGGGAGGGATAATGTTAGCCTCCGTGTCTTTAATGAAATCCAGATTCTCTGGTCATGTTAATAGGAGAATCGCAATTTCATTACAAGACCGGAGACTACCATTATGCTTGTTGGTAGCTTTGTAATACTACGTCAGACACATGCGGGATAGGTTTACAGTAATGATGAGCAAAGGTCCGAGCATTAGACCAATCAGCAGCCTTGAGGATATCATCCAACTTACCTCCGGACCAGAAAGACTTACTGGCCATAGCACCTCTGATAGAGTGTGGTTTAAAAATATTAAGGTCGATACCTGCTAGGTTTAACACAATCTTAACCCATCTAGAGATAGAACTAGAAGAAACCGGTTTGTGTGGTCTTACGAAAGAAATGAGCAACTGTGTCGCATTAAGAGGTCGAAGAGAATTCATTCTAGAATCGTATTCTTTCATACAATCAACCACGCAGAGTTTGGGATAATCATCGAAACGAGGATAAAAGATAGAATTGGACATGGTCTTTGTTCTCCTGAAGAGTTCAAAGTTAACTCCAAACATGGTATAGGATCTATTAGATATCTCCAAAGCTTTGACATCAGAGACTCTACGACAGGAAATTAAGCAAAGTAAAGTAGCCAGTTTAATAGAAAGTTTTTTATTGTCTAAAAGTGAATTAATAGGCCAATTAGAAAAAAGGTCAAGGATCAGGTTCACGTCCCAGAGGGATTGATATCTGGGTTTAGGAGGTCTTCTGAGTCTTATACTTTTAAGAACCCTGCAAACAATTGCGTTTTTACCAATAGTTTTACCGTTAATAAGGGAGTGACCAGCGGAGATGGCAGATCTATAACAATTGATAGATCTATAACTAAGGCCTCTTTCAAATTGTTCGACCAGAAAATTGACTATGTCAACGATAGGAGCCTGTACGGAATCCAGATTCCTTTCCAAGCACCAACAAACCCAAGATTTCCAAATGTTGTTGTATCGGTAGTGTGTGCCAGGGGCCCAAGATTCGCCGAGGAGAGTTGAAGCTGTTGACGAAAGTCCTGAGAGGTCATTGGATCTCCTGACACTCTCCAGGCAAGAAGGTTCAGTTTCCCTGATTGAACCATGGGGTGAAGATGACCGTCTATGTCTGTAAGAAGGTCCGCAAGGAAGGGAATTAGGAATGGGAAGTCGTAACTCATCTCTAGGGCCGTTGGGAACCAGGCTTGAGAGGGCCAGAAGGGAGTGATTAACACGATTGAGCATTGGTGGAGTCTGACTTTCTGAAGCACTCTTTGAATCATGGAAAAGGGGGGAAAGGCGTAGCTGTTTCTGCCTTGCCAAGGTTGGAGGAAGGCATTCACTGCCAGAGCACCCGGGTCTGGCATCCAACTGTAATAATTCACGATTTGGAAGGTTAGTCTGCTGGCAAAGAGGTCTAAATCTAGAGGTCCCCAGTAGAAGTTGAGGGAATTGAAAACGGAGACGTTGAGTTTCCAATCGCTGAAGTCCAAAAGGAATCTTGAGTTCCAGTCTGCCGATACATTGGATTTGCCTGGGAGATATTCGGCTCTTAAGGCGATTTTGTGTTCCAAGCAGAACATCCAAAGTTTCTTGGCAAGATTGGATAGGTCGGCAGATTTGGTTCCACCTAGCCGATTTATGTAGGCGACGGCGGAGATATTGTCCATTTTTAGGATGATAGACCTGCCCTGGATGAATTGTTTGAAGCTCATCAGGGCGTAAAGACCAGCTGTCAATTCCAGAAAATTTATATGATGTAAGGATTCTTCCAGAGACCAAATTCCACCAGTGTTCTGGCCTTGAAAGCATGCTCCCCAGCCATGAAGGCTGGCATCTGATTCTAAAACGAATTCGGGAGTTGATCCAAAAATTGCTTTCCCATTCCATGCCTCTAGGTTGTCTAACCACCAGGTCAGTTCTACCTTGGCCTCCTGGTCTAGCGAGATAAGGTCTCCGTACCAGAGGCCCGATTGAAGGGCCCTCGCTTTCACCCTCTGAAGTGCACGATAATTTAGAGGGCCTGGGAAGATGGCTTGAATCGAAGAGGAAAGGAGACCTAGTAATCGGGCTAGTTCCCTTAGGGGAAAACTCTGAAGTTTTAGGATATGTCTTATTTCTTTTTTTATTTTGGATATCTTTTTTGGAGGAAGAAGTAGAAGACAACTTGTGGTATCTACTGAAAAACCAAGGAATTCCAGTTTTTTTGAAGGTGAAAGGATGGATTTTTCTTTGTTTATAATAAACCCCAGGTTTTCCAAAAGGTCCATCACAGTATTTAGATCTTGGAGAATTTAACAATGGTCCTGAGAGAGGATGAGGATATCGTCTAGATAAAGTATCATGCGAATACCTTTTTTCCTTAAGTATGAAGCGATTGATCTCATTACCTTGGTGAAACACCAGGGGGCTGAAGAAAGTCCGAAGGGGAGAGCTTTGAATTGGAAAAGACGGTTTTTCCAAAGAAATTGAAGGAAGGGTTGGTGGGTTTTGGCCATAGGAATCGTGAAGTAGGCGTCTTTTAGGTCTAACTTTACAAGCCAGTCGTCTTTTAGAAGTAAATCCCTGAGAAGATGAATGCCCTTCATCTTGAAATGTCTGTAAACAAGGAATTTGTTGAGGGCTCTTAGATTTATGACGGGTCTCCACCCTTTGTCTTTCTTCTTGACCAGGAAAAGGGTGCTGATGAATTTTAGCATTCCTAAGGGGACTTCTACTATAGCACCTTTCTGAAGCATGGAAGAGATCTCCTCTTCTATAATCTTTTCCTGATCTAGGGAAAGAGGCATTTCTTTTGGGAAAGAAGATTGGTAAGGGGTTTGTGTAAAATCTATCATGAAACCCCTGACGGTATTTAAAACCCATGGGTCCTGTGTTATCAACTTCCAGTTGTTGAAAAAGAGTTTGAGTCTCCCACCCACTTTGGGGAAAGGGGTGGAAGGAGAAGAAAGAGAAATTGTACTCACTCTGGTTGTTGTTGTCAGTAGGCGCTCCGCGGGATCTGAAGCTTCTAGAGCGAAAACCTCTTCCTCTTTGCGGAAAGAATTGGGGAGTGTTTGGGTTGAAGAAGCCCCTTCCGCCATATCCTCTTCCTCTAGGATAGGGCCTTCTGTTGAATCGGCCGGAAGACTGGCCCCGTCTACCGGCCCTTCCGAAAAGGTTATTAGAATTAAACACTCTCTTCATATTTTGATGCGCTTTATCTAGGGCTGTGAATGTAGAAACGTATTTCCCTAGAGTCTTAATCAGGTCTTCTCCGAAAAGCAAGCCCTTAGGGTTGGCAGAAGGTTCTTTGTCAGCTAGATCACTGAGTTTGGGGCTAATTTTGGTGAGGACCACTCTTCTCCTCTCAGAATTTAGGCTGGCATTTGCGTTACCTAAGAGGACGAGGGCTCTTTGACTAAGACCTCTAATGAGTTCTGTGTCGAGGGGAATGCCATTAATATGGCTTTCTTCTGAAATATCAATGATTCTTGCCAGGGGGCCCAAGATGTCAAGGACCCTATCTTGGCAGCCTTTTAGAGATCTCTCCATACCCTTCCTAGGGTCTCTTCCCAGCTTGAAAAGGTACTTTATAAGTTCTGGGTCGAGATTTGGGGTCTGAGAAGCTCTATCTCCAATGTTGGGTCGGCAACATTCTGCCCTTAGCAGGTTTCTAGCGTCCCTGTCAAGCGGGTTTCTAAGCCACTTAATGATGAATTTACTCACATGGTCGTGAGGGGTCCATTCCGAGCTCCTCGGATGCTTGATGTTAAGGGGAGAGAACATTTCTTGTCCTAAAGGGTCAAGGATGGCATCCTTGGAAGAGTGAGCGAGGTCGTCGTCAAGAGAGCTAAATTCTAAATCATCATGGTCTAAGTCTAGGACATATTCGTCAGGTGAATTAGAGGCATCATCATCAAAGGAAAGATCATCATCATCATTATTATTAGTATCATTGAGGTCATTTTGAGCACTTAGATATTTTGTGCCGCGATGGACACCTTGATATTGTGTGCCGCTTAGGACACCTTTATGCGTTGTGCCGCTGGGGACACCCTTATATGTTGTGCCGCTAGGGACACCCATGGAAAAGGAGGTATGGTGGCCTCTTGTAAAAGTAGAGGTACTAGGACCTCCAGTGCTCTTCGGGAAAAACTCTATGTTATTACATTTTTTTGCTCTTTTTCCCTTTATATTAGTGAGATCTTCGCTAGTATGTTGTTCCGTGGAATTGTCCTCGTCAGATGGGAAAGATCTTTTAGCAGTGATAACTTTGGACAGGGTTTCCAACATACAGGATCTCCTCTCCTCGTGGATGATGTCTTTAAAGGCCTCATTATTAAATTTGGGGGTAGGGGCGCTAGCCTCAGCTTCGTCTGAATCAAAGTCAGACATGGTAAAATTAAATTATTATATACCCCTTTTTTTTTTTTTTTATAATATAAATTAACAAATAAATCTAATCTCACTCTCTCTTCCCCTTTTTTTTTTTTTTTTAATACTTAGAATAAAGGTAAAGGGTTGGAATAATTAATTGGAGAATGAAAGTAATTATTCCTATATTCCTAATAGTCTTTTGCTAAAAGCAGGTAAGAGAACATGAAAAAACTGTGCCAGCGAGTCAACCGTCGTCCACCGGTGATTAAAATGCGCTCGAGCGCGATCACCGAAGGATATTTGCTTGATGGTTGCCATGGAAGTCAAACGCGTAAGCAGGAACAGCCGGAGGCATAGAGGAATGTTCCTTGGCAACGCGACGACGCTAGCGACGCGTTGCCAAGGTTCATTCCTTTGAATTCAGTGCGACGGTCGAAATGCGAAGGAAAACGCACTTAACTTAAAATTAAACGAATCGGGAACGATCGGAAAGACGCGTGATCATCATCCCATCTCCATAAATTGGAGAAAGGAAGACCGAAACGAAGGGAAGGGAAATGGGGGTGAGTCCAAAAAACGTTAGTTTAAGATGAGGGAAAGCGTCTGTAGAATGTGTTAAAATGAAAATAAAACCAGAACAGTCAATAATACGAAGAGAAATATGTATACAATTTCAGTAATGCTAAGAGAAATATGTAAAGCAGTCGTAACACGACAGAAATATATATACAATCTCAGTAATACTAAAAGAAGTATGTAAAGGAGAAAGATACATAGAATAAGAGCAAATATTTATAAAATATCAATACAGTTAAAGTATAGCAAGAGAAGAAATGTAAGGGATAACTTATCTGCCTGGAGCCGCATTTAAAAGAGGCAGATTACTGTGGGCTTATGCCTTTTACTGTGGTTAATGTTCTATTTGGAATACTTCCTTTGTGATGTATGCGGCTGTCCTGGTGACGCAATTAAAAGTGTAAGCATAATGGTAGCCTCTGGTCTTGTAATGAAATTAGTGTTGCAGACCCACTCATAGCATTTGCATTACCAGCCCTGGCACACATAGTGCACTTTACGAGGGACTTTACTAGTAAGGCAAACATTCCAATCATGGACAACCAATTACCATTACACTTTACACAGGGAGCACTTGCACTTTGACACTGATTAGCAGTGGCGAAGTGTCCAAAGCATCTAAGTTGGCAACACCATGTTAGAAAAAAGGTCGAGGGGGAAAGCAAAAAGTTTAGGGATCTTTAGCCAAAAAGGACCAAGACCAACAGGGACTCTTTGTTTGTGAATTTTGGTCCTGCTAAGAAGGGTGTGAAGCATTCCATGGCTAAGTTGAGTCGTCAAATTCGGTCTACGGTCTTGATGGCTTACAAAATTAAGGGAGTGGATCCTCCTATGGGTGTTCATGGTTGTTCTACTTGCAGTATGGTGGTTACGGTTGCTGAATTGCATGGTACCTCAGTGGTGGAGATCTGTAGGGCTGTGACCTGGTCTTCCCGGTCCACGTTTGTCCGTCACTATCGGATTGCTGTCTGGAACATTTAGATAATGTTCTGGGCCACAGGGTCTTTTCCTCTATGTGGGAATAAAGGTGCTTTTGTACTGTGATTGGGGCACATTATTAAATTGGTGTTCTTTATCACTCAGTTGTCCGTCTCTGGTTTCTTGATTGCAATGTCCCCACACGTTAAGAAGGAAGGTGAGGGAGGTATGAGAGGTAATGCATCCATTACTATTGACAATGGCATTACTCCTAGTCTTACTCCCTCGCCTTCCTTCTAGGGCCCTCCTACCCTCCCTGTGCATCTTGAGTGCTAGCTCTGCTTGTTTACTTACCGGAGGAGGTGGGGTGGGTGGAGTTTTTATAGGCTGTGGGTGGGTCTGGGGGAGGCGGGGGAGTTGGTCTAGGAGTAATGCCATTATCAGTAGTAATGGATGCATTTTCCATGCTTCTGAGTCCCCCATAAGACTGCCATTTGACCTGACACCTCTCATATTGCCTTCCCTTTCCTGTAGAACTTTTTTTATCATAAATGTTTTTATCCACTTCATCAGCGAGTCACCTGTTTTGAAATTTTCATATGTGATGCATAAAAATTGTGGTTTTGAAATTCAATTTTAACTAACAATATGAATAAAAGTTGCTAATCTTTAAACCTCACCCTTCTTCTGCTGAACACTTTAACATTAAGCCTGGGTAAAACTTGCATAATTTCCGTTTGAGTAATTCTGCTAAATGGGTAAATATTATGTGAAGGCTATGTATTATAACGCCAGATACCAATGTCCTCGAGTCCATTTTAAATGCAAGGATGCATTTCATGTTAAAGAAAACGCAAAATTGGGCATGACTTGAACACCCCTGGGCAAAATAGAAAAACCCCAGACATTTTGTGTAGTAATTGTAATTTGAAATGCTGGAAGTTACATGAAATTGTGGAGACATACACTACATTTCCCCAGGCTTATTTAACACCAACCCACAAAAGCAAGCTTTCTAAGTAAAATTCTACATGCATACCATGTTTGGCATAAATTCCTTCACCGGTTTTTGCCTAAGTGGTGAGCAAAGGTTTCTTTGGGCTATAAAATGGAAAAACACATCTATTTTGACCACTCGCGTAACTTTTTAAACTTGTATGAATTTGAAAAAAAATTGGCATGCCAAACTTTAGCTGCATATGGTAACAATATCCTGAATTTGATGCAGATCCTATCATGTGGACCAAAGGTATAGGCAAAGAAAATAGGTCTTTCAATGGAAAATCATATTACCATGTTGTAATTAATAGAAGATTAATTTCATGTATGATGTTTGTATGAAAATGTATCCATGTTTTTATGGGTATTAAGCTACCTAATAAATATTTTTTTGATGTATGGACTGTTTGAAACATGTAAATAATGGTCACTACCACTGTGTAATATATATATGAACAGTATAAAAGGAGATGCTCATGATTTAATATGCATTTATAAGAGTGTGGAGGAGCCGTGACTCACAAGAAACAAAGTATACAAGTGAAGTATGGAGAGACAGAATCAGAAAAGGAAACAGAAACAGCAGTAGGTCAGGATGGGTCTGAGCAAGGAGATCGGGGAGATCTGATTGCTCAGATGCAAAAGCCCTCACACACCCAGATGGGTATCATGCTTCACCATTGGGCAGCTCCTCGTTGGGCCGGTGTTGCAATGACCAACTGGCCCCTCAAGGGGGCTCTTTGTGGGAGGTCTTTTAAAATAAGATGTTGTGATGAAGTAAAACACTTCCCCCCAATCAAATTTTTCACACCCCGCCCAACCTGCTGCCTTTTCTGGTTCTTTTTCTGATTCTTTTAGGAACTGTATACTCCAACTTTATAATTTTGCATTTAGGGGGCTTGTATGCTGGACCTAGACATGCTCCCAGTCCACCCCACTATTGTGTTCTGTCACAAGAAACAAAGCCTTAAGAGAGTCATATTGCCCTTTGCCTCGCTTAATAATGGTCATAAATAGCATATAACTATGCCCACATCTCCATATTTGAGGCTCATGACATGCTTCTTTGTGGTTTTTATTAGTTGTAAATAGGATCCCGGACTTATTAACATTTGGCGTTGTGGTTGTGTCACTTTTTTAATGCAGCCCGACGCAAAGTGTAAGCTGGAATTTGCTGAACCATCCAAAGCCCAATTTGCTTGGCTTTGCTCCATGGGTGTAGCATGGGTGTTCCAGTGCATCCGCCCATGATTTTTTATGCAAAACCAAATTTTCCAATGTCTGTAAACCTGGGTTTGCTCCAAAATAGTCCACCTACTGAGGCTTGTGTGAAAAGGAGAAATATCTTTATTTCTTCATGTACTTCCTCTTTGCATGTGTGCTGTATTCTGCAACGCACATATAAAGAGGAACAGGCGTCTAAGAAAAGTTATTGTTCACAAAGGTATCTCTTCCCACTCTAAAAGCTATTCTGACCACAACGCAGCCACCCTTGCAATGTGGCTCAACTGTGTCTGCCTTGGAGCTAGGCTGCCACAAGTGTGCCAGCGCAACGAGAGGGCAGAGGTGCACCATATCTTAGTAGATATGGTCCATTTCTGTTTTCTCCCTTTCACACAATGCAGCGCAGAAAGATCCCTTGCTGCATAGCATTGTATGAAAGTGTGAAAGGTTAGCAAATCTGACCCAAAGTTGTTAAATCAAAAGCAAAAATAACTTAGGTTCATGTTCAGAAACAAGTTTAATTAGGCTATTGTCCATAAAACATTCTTAAAACACAATTAAAAATAATTAAACCCTTTAAATGAGCCCCCTTCCTTGCTGCCCCACCCCCCCAACCCATTACAATTTATTTTCTAAATTCTGTTTGACAGATCGTAAAAACCGAGCAATCCCAACTGCCACAGCTAGATGTCACATCTCAGACAATAACTCCACCTCTTAGCTCCTATGAAAATCATCATATCTAAAAAACAGAGTCCTTAAAAACTTGATTCGATTTGGGAGATAAAAGACGCAGTCCATAAGAATATGCGTAAGGGTACATTTAACTTTCAAAGGGCAGGGACAGAGACCACTATTATTCTGCACTCTAGTCCTATGTGGGTGGGATGAGTAGATTGGATTACATCCCACCCGAACCCTTACAATGTATTTTCTCAAACCTGGGTCTGGTAACCATGATAGATAATGGAAGACACTATCCTGGCCAAATGAAGCAAACGCGAAGCTAATGGATGATTTGTTTTTTAAATACAGTAGATTGATTGATTCTGACGCCATAGCAGTGGATTCTCTCAGTGCTCCTTTGCCTGGAAAGGTGAGCCAAGATGTGACTGTGCCACTATTTAAATAGAGGTTCTTAATTGCAATTATTCTGGTTCTAACAGACTTTACCCACATCCTTTCACTACTTTGGATCTCTTCCCAACACAATTTGGAGACTTTGGTTAGGACAGAGTTTCCATTTTAAAGCAGTTTTTTGCTTCGCCAATAATTTTAGCACTGTTCGTTGAACGGGAACAAAACTTTCCAGAAAACGCCTATCCGATTGAGGTTCAGTACTCAAGTTTCAAGTAGAACACTCTGTGGGGGAGTGGAGGATTGAGTGGAGATCATAAAGTAGGGTCGGCCATTATGAATCTTTGCTCTCTGGTACAGAAATAAATGCTGAATAGAATTACACAAAAGGTGGTATGAAACCAGATATACTTTTTTCAGGGCCGTACCTTTGCATGGTTTGGTGTACATCAATTCAGTATTTTTTGAGTAATTAGAATTAAATGTGATCAGACGCAAAAAATTTGGTACATTTTGACAGTTGAATATGTGATTTTGACTTGTCAAAACTTCACACCTGCTTCACGAATTTTCATGAATTCTGGTAGATGCTTAGCATGTTTACCTCAGTGATTTTTTTTTCAATGTTAGTAGCTCTATGAAGGACAGTACAGTTAGAGACAGAGGGGGAACTATTAATGGGCTAATCGCTGTGGCATCCGTTGACAAATTCATGTGGAGTACGTTTACATTTAGCAAATTTAGCGGCTTTTTTTTTATAGTTTGGCAGACAGGGCACTTTATTATAATATCCACTCCACTGCCTTTACAATGCCATTGACGATAATTAACTTGCACCACCGCAGACTGGACATCTGGAATGTTTTCGTAGAGTACTCTGGCTACTAAACTCTAAATAAGGCCCTTTGTCTTCCTTAGGTTTTGTGCAGAATCGTAAAGCGGGGCACAATTAAAAGAAGAGGCATAAATGCAATCATACAGTAACACCTATGATGCTATTTATGAAATCTGAAGGCTTTTAGCAAGTTAAGCTCCCTACAGATATCTCAGATTTCATGCAGATTTCATGTAGATTCAACTGCAGTGAGACCCAAGTCAAAAGGGATAAAAGTAATTGCTTTGATAGAAACAATGGTGTAGTAGTTTTATTGATCTCCAAAACACTTGTCAGGCACTTAGCATTTTTGCTTACTCCTGATATTTTGAGTATGATGCAAATCTATTAAACGAGGGATCAATTAAAGCTGGGGGGAGTGTTCGTTTGCTTTTAATGTAAGCACTGATTAGGAATTTGTATAACATTTTTTAAAGGCTGTTACCATTTTAAGCTGAGTGCAGGGCAGTGGCGTAACGCAGGCCTCTGCAGCCCCTGTGGTGAATTGGGGGGAGTTGCAGCTCTTCAGGGACTCCCCACCTTAAGGGGCCACCCCACTCTGCAGCAAATTAATGTCTATGAGATATTAGAGACCAAGTTGCTCCTCATCACCTTCTGCAGGGGGACTGCCTAATTTTGTGTTATGCAACTGGTGCAGGGCTTTCTGGTCTCAGTGATATGTGGGAGCAAAGATAAGAATGTGTTGAAAAATGTGTGATTTGTTAATAACTTTGGTGCTTAATTTGTGTGACATTGGGCATGTTCAGTTTATTTTTAATTTGTAGAATTTAATGACGATCTAACAAATGTGGCATGAGTTAAGGGAGAGGGCACGATTTATTAATTTGTTAATAACTTTGGCAACCTTTGACAAATCAAGGTGAAGTAAAGGGTAAAGTAAAGCCATGGTGAAAACCAATGCTTAATTTGTAATAAAATATGTGCCAGGGCCCTTGCAAGTACGCCACTGCAGCTTTTACCACCCAATGCCTTGCCAGTGCTACCAACGACAATACCTATGCAACAACCAACAATAACACTCCAGCAAGTGATTGTTCAGAATATTACAGGGTCCCAAATTTATAAGAATGGCTTGGGTGACAGGAATGAATCGTTGTTACTGTATACTGAATGAATAAACAGCTGTTGTTCTGCTTATCTCTAAAGTACACAGACAGTGCCACCATGTGGCAGACTGTCATAGTGCTGGTGTTCACAATTAAGTGCCGGTGCTGAGCACCAGAAACCATCTGCTCAAATTAAGCACTGATGAATTGGCTTACATTTTTTAAAGAGACATCAGTGTTCCTGTCCCCTAGACTTGGGGCAGCAATATCTCAATGATCTGGCTGAACTGGAGCTTTACATAGCATTATGTCAGACAAAACAACAAGATTCCTGCCCCACCACTGAGCATTTGGAAATCATATCCTGAGTTCAAGGCCAGCACAAACAAATCCCATTGTTAGTGAGTTCTTTTTGCTGTATTGTACCATGTAGGTGGTTGGGGACAGTCTGTGCAGTTCTGAAATTGTCTACACCCTATTCTTCTGCTATACTTCGCAGATGGCGAAGAGAAAATTCCGATTTGATTTGGTTGTACATAGTATAATGTCCACACTTAATTAATTTTATGAAATACTGGCAATCTTTGTCAATTTGAGAAATAGAATGCAGGTTTCTACAATAGTTTCTCTAACTACTAAACGTCTCAATATGGCCTTAGTATGGGTGTCTACTTTATTTCTGTCAGGCAAGGCACAGATACTGAAGGGATAAAATGCACTCTTTTTGCTGGAACAAAAGTGTGTGTTTAAAATATTAAAGAGCCTGGAGTCCTTGCTTCAATGCGCAGAATGGTCTGTCTGCCTGTGGAAGAAGTGCTCTTGCATGACACAATATCTGACTTTCACTTCCTTTCGTTGCCTTAATTGTCAGTGGTAGAAGTCGCAATAAATCCGATGTTCAGCATCCCCTGTTCATTTGTGGAGCTCGGCTCCTGACTGGAGCACCTCTCAGAGAGCCCTTCCTCCTGCTCTTCAGATGCTGGCACTGGCGCCGCAGTGTTGACTCCTGAACACCCAGCTCTGAGAATGCAAATCTGACAATACCCATTGCTGCTGCGAGCAGCCAGGAAATTGAAGCCGCAGATTTATGGTTCAGTCTCTTGCACTTTAATCACTCGGTGGTTAATCGGATAACTGCTCTACTTCGAGAACTAATACTTGAAAGTGAATGATGAGCCCAGACAAGGGGAGGCATTTTTTTGACCGGATTCATCCACGCTCAGCTGTCAGCGGACAAACCTGGCAAGGCCACATTTTATCTCCTTATTTTTCATTTCTTCTGCAATAAGAGGCGAATGACAAGACAGGAATATAAAAGGGATTCCCACTGCGATAGAGCTGTATAAATTATGTATTCTGCGGGCAATTTTCTGCTGATGCTACCGAATGCCAAGTTCTTTCCCATGCCTTGTTCTTATTAATAGTGTTGGCCTCATTGCGGTACGTTCAATGACTGACGTAACAACATGAGCTAAATCGTGTAAGGCCGCCCATCCCAACTCACCCATTAGGAGACAGAGGAAGCCATGATTTCGAGTAAGAGAAGCCCAGATTTGCTGACTCTTTGTGCCGTGTTTGTGTTAGTTACTTTGGTAACGCAAACCCGACATTAAGGCCCCCATTACTATGCCGGTCCGACGAGTGTCCGACAGACATTGTTTCGGGATGGAGTCCGTCCAGCATGTAGTTGGCGGCTCCACCGGCCTCATTACGATCCGGCCACCATGAAGGCGGTCGTAAACAAACCTTTTTCAATTGAGACTTGTGCTGCGGCCCAGGACGAGCCCCAATGGCAAAAGGCATATTACAAACATCTCTGCAACAGCAATGTGTGCCAGGCACCATGTGGTGCCTTGTACAGGGTGCATGGGTGTTTGGGGGGCCCCATTGTGGAGCTCGGGGGGACCGGCACCTTGCTTCGGGCCCCCAAAATCCCCCACCATCTGCCTTTTCATGGTGGTTGGACCACCATGAATAGGCAGGGGGAAACAGACATCATAATCCCTATAGCGGTGCTTGAGAAGGCAGCACTTTATTGTAGAAATTATGGCCCCACCACTGCCCTGAGCGGCTCCTTTAGCTTTTTGGGAAAGCAGCGGTCGGTCCCTCTGCTCTATGCCATCGACCACCCGATCATAATCCACCGGTCGAACCGCTTCTGTAAATGTCAAAGGGCCGGCCACTGATAGCCAGTCGGTGGCGGGCCCACCAATGTCATAATGAGGGCCAAAGTGTTATGCTGGGATTTACTACCTATCACAAATCAGGATTTCCATAGGCTAGTTGTCCAAAGTGTTGCAAAGTTGAGCTATGCGCTGCTTTGCATCAAGGGGCATTCCATAGGTGATACATGGGGGGTTCCAGGCAACCACCCAGGGGTGTTGACACAAATCACCATCTACAAACATGCATTGGCAAAAAATGTTACACCTCCTCAAGGCAGGCATAATGAGGTGACACAGTTTAATTTCTCCTTGTTTTTCCTACTTTGCATGTCTACTTTCCATGTGTGCTGCACTGTACATAACACATACAAAGCAGAAAAGTGTTAAAAAATAGTTTTTGTACTGGTAGTGTCCCATTCCTGCTCAAAAACTATTCCTTACAAAAAAGCACACTCCCTTGCATTATGTCACAAGTGTGTGGGCATTGGCGCATGGCAGCCTAAAGTGTGCCAGTGCAGGAAGACAGAAAAATAGAGCCATATCTTAAAAGAAATGGTGCTGTTCTGCTATCTCACTTTCAAGCAACGCAGTACAGTTCAGCGCCTTTAGTTGCATGAATTTTTCAGAAACCTGGGCCTTAATACTTTACATTCTGCAAATTTCTGGCTGATTTCCAAACCTATAATATGGAAGCCTATTAGAGGGGTTGTTTTTCTGACCAGAGGCCTTTAGGGGACAGGCACGAAAATATGGGGCATATCAACAACAACCGGCGATAATTATCGCTGAGCGCACTTAGCGCTCGGATAATTATTGCCGGCTAGCGCCGATTTTTATCGCTGAGATAGCGTGCTATTAGCAACGCTTATCTCATCAGCGATAAAAATCCTAGCGCTAACTGGCTAACGTGAGATTATCGCTGGAAACCCAGCGATAATCTCACGTTAGCTAGTTGATAGGGACTCATAAACTTAGCCATGATATCCACCTTCCATAGGATATCATGGCTAAGTCAGTCCTGAAGCAGGCGTAAGGAAAGTAGCGCTAACAGGGGTTATCGCTACTTTTCCTGACGCTATGCTTCATAGCGTGGGGCTTGCGACATTTCTCCTGTCATGCCAGGTCAGGAACGCCCATTTTGCATCTCATTAGAGATGCAAAGCTGGGCGTTAGGAATCCTGACGCTAAAGCAAGGTTTCACGCGTTAGCGTGACCTTGCTGATTAGGCGATAAAATTATCGCCGCTTTTCGGCCGAAAATGGCCGCAAAAGCGGCGATAATTTTTTATCGCCAGCTTGTTGATATGCCCCTTAGGGGATATTATCAAGCCAGGCGATAAAATTATCGCCGCTTTAGCGGCAGAAAACTGCTGCTAAAACGGCGATAATGGGCTTGATAATATGCTCTATGGAATTCCAATTGAAGCCCATGTTAGATGTCCTTCACATCTAACCTGAGCTTCAATTGGAATTCCATAGAGCATATTATCAAGCCCATTATCGCCGTTTTAGCAGCAGTTTTCTGCCGCTAAAGCGGCGATAATTTTATCGCCTGGCTTGATAATATGCCCCCAAGTAAGTTAAAAATAGATTTGTTGTTCCTTTTTACGAAAAACATAACTTTTCATTTGGTAATCACGGATGGTGTTTCACTGGATAGTCCAATAGTTTCTTTCCTGCTGTCATTTTTGCATTCTAAAAAATACTGAAATCATTTTTGGGTAGCCAAAAGCAGAAGCTACTATCGACAAATTACCCTATACTACTCTTGTCACTGTCCTGGTCTCAAGGATCAAAAGGTAAACAGGGCGGTAACAGACTTCTTTATTCCCGTCGTTTTCAGTCTTTGTGCCTCTACCACCACCCATCGGAGGACGCTATGGGGAAAAGGGTGGGACCGAGGGTCCACCCCATGATGGTGTCATTAGGAGTAAAAAGTGCACAGTGTCACTTCTGCTGACCCTTGGCATTTTGTCGGATTGGCTTCTGTGAAACACAGCACAATATTTTGTATGTGCGAGGTGTATAGAGGCTTCCGAAATACGACTTTGGGATTGCAACACAAGTAAGTGGGAGTAACAAAAGCATTCTTACAACCGACAGACTCTGCAAGATAAACGCCGAAATGAGGAGTTGCAAAAAAAAGCCGGTTGTTTAACACATAAAGACAATTCAGTGGGATTCAGCCACCTGCTCGTGCGCCCCACACTGTCAATCTTAAGAGCGTTCAGTCGTTGGCAAGGCTACCACATGTGACATCATTTACTGATAGGAGACACATTTGGCATCCGGTCTCGTGATCGTCACCATATTCGTCCCTTTGCCAAGATTCACATTTAGAGATGAAAGAACGAATCAAGTGGGGCTTAATCCGAGAGAAACGAAAGAAGAATTCTCATCATGCAGTTTAGGAGGTTTTGTTCTTCCAAAAATGTCGATGCCTTATGCTATGTCATCGGGTGACACTTGCATCTTCTGTCTTTTTTCTTTTTAGACCCAAATGCTCTGGCCGGACAAACTGGGCCTGACCACGCGCTCATAGGAGGGATAGTGGCCGTCGTTGTGTTTGTGACACTCTGTTCCATTATCCTGCTTGGCCGATATTTGGCGAGACATAAAGGTAAGCTGCATTCTGTGAGCTCACATTGCTTTTATTTTGTCTCCTTTCAAATGTCCTTCCATGATTAATTTAAGGCGGTCGCTGTTGTCGCAAAACAAAACCTCTGAAGCTGAGACAAAGTGCACACCCATTCATCACCTGTGCCAAATGACATGATGCCAAGATCGCTTTTCATCCCCTTTGTGTCTTCCTCTACTCAGAGGAAGAGTACAAAATGCCAGTTTTTGGACATTTGACCCAGATATGGTGCCAAACAAGTGCAGCAACGGCAACATCGTCTTTAGTCATCATGGTTGTGCTTGGAATTAACTTGGATTGATTGCTGAATATTGTTTATCAAACTCAGAGCGAATAATGGCATAGACGATGTCCAGCCCATAATGTGAATGGCAAAATATAAGTAAGTGATCTATTGTGTGTATTTAATGGACAGCTGTATATGTACAGAAATGTAAAAAAAATATGAAGGGCCCGATTCACAGAACTAACTTAAGACAAAATCCTAAACTTACTGTCATTTTGGTATTCACAGAAGGCACTTACTCATTTCGGTATTCACAGAAGTTAGGAGTCCTAACTTTAGGACTCCTAAATGCCTTCTGTGAATACCGAAAGTCTTAAAATTAGGATTTTTCTCAGTTTAGTAGTAGTATAGTTAGGACTCCTAACTTTAGGACTCCTAAATGCCTTCTGTGAATACCGAAAGCCTTAAAATTAGGATTTTTCTCAGTTTAGGAGTCCTAAGGTTAGGACTCCTAACTTTACAACTACTAAACTGAGAAAAAACCTAATTTTAAGGCTTTCGGTATTCACAGAAGGCATTTAGGAGTACTAAATTTAGGACTACTAAATTGAGAAAAATCCTAATTTTAAGACTTTCGGTATTCACAGAAGGCATTTAGGAGTCCTAAAGTTAGGAGTCCTAACTATACTACTACTAAACTGAGAAAAATCCTAATTTTAAGACTTTCGGTATTCACAGAAGGCATTTAGGAGTCCTAAAGTTAGGAGTCCTAAATTTAGGACTACTAAATTGAGAAAAATCCTAATTTTAAGACTTTCGGTATTCACAGAAGGCATTTAGGAGTCCTAAAGTTAGGAGTCCTAACTATACTACTACTAAACTGAGAAAAATCCTAATTTTAAGACTTTCGGTATTCACAGAAGGCATTTAGGAGTCCTAAAGTTAGGAGTCCTAAATTTAGGACTACTAAATTGAGAAAAATCCTAATTTTAAGACTTTCGGTATTCACAGAAGGCATTTAGGAGTCCTAAAGTTAGGACTCCTAACTATACTACTACGAAACTGAGAAAAATCCTAATTTTAAGACTTTCGGTATTCACAGAAGGCATTTAGGAGTCCTAAAGTTAGGACTCCTAACTTCAGTGAATACCGAAATGAGTAAGTGCCTTCTGTGAATACCAAAATGGTAGTAAGTTTAGGATTTTGTCTTAAGTTAGTTCTGTGAATCGGGCCCGAAGTCAGAAAAGGAACCTGCCAGTAGGAGTTGTACAAACTACAAAAACTTCGATGTAGGTCGGTGTGAAATTGTATTATACTGCCAAAATATGTGAAATTACACAAATTCAGCGGAAATATGAGAAATGTCTTGATTTTTTTTAATGTGTTATGCAATTCTTTTATTTTTTGTCTGTAGAATACTGTTTATCAGTGCCATTTTCTGCTCAAGCCAATCTCCTTGCGGGGCCTTATAACACTAAAGGCGCATTTTCATTGTTTGCGCTGGGTGCACCTTTTAAAATGTGCCCCCTGCGCAAACAATGAAATTGAACCGTATTACTATCAATGTGCTGCCCCCAGGGCAGCCACAAACTTGCGCTGCCCCCAGAGCAGTGCATTCCTGTGAAAAACAGAGCGGCTGCATTGAAGCTGCTCCATGTTTTCACAGTGCAGGTGGCAACCCGACTGCACTTTGAAGGGGAATTAGAGATCCTCTTGCAGTGAGTGACTGCACCCGCCTACAAGGGGATGTCCAGGCAGTCCATAGGACCCCCTTATCCCCCTCCAGAGGGCTGCTCTCAGGGGGTGGCAAACTGTCAGAGCACCTTCAGCGACCTTCTTTGCCTCTGCGCCCTTGTCTGAAATATGGAGTGGGCGCTGAGGCAATACCTCCATGCAAATGAGGGAACGACTTTTGTCGATAGTGTTAAGTGCACCAGTGCTATCTGTATTACAGAAGGTGCTGCACAAGCGTCTGCAACCCGTTATGTAATACCAAAGTGCCCGGAGGTGTGCAAAGCGGGTGCAAGCACCCATTGAGCCCCCAGGGCACTTTCATATTACGGCCCCTGATATGTTGCAAGATTTTCCATGTAAAGTATGCCCTTGCATAAAAAAGTAACATAAGCTACTATACAGGCAAACCACATTTCACACTAAGGGTCTGATTCACAAATGTAAACTTACACATTTCTTTAAGTTTATGATTGTTTGTTATTCACTTAAGGTTTTGTGAGTAGGATCTTTACGACTTCTGAGTCTCCGCACCGAAAAAAGGTTGGACAGTACTATGTTTTTTATGTGCAAAGCCTCCGCAGTCTTGCAGATATTACTAGTAAAATACCTTTGTGAACAGCAAACAAACATAAACTTACGTAAAAGTGTATGTTCACCTTTTTTGAATCGGGTCGTTATGACCAACGATTCCTGGAAGTTAACATTTCCAAGGCATAAGTAATGTCCCTTAGCCATAGTGCTTTGGGCTTCAAGCTAAACCCATATTCAGACAATCTCCTTCCATCAACATTTGCATCTCCTGCACCATGTCCTCTCATTCATGCTGCCAATTACAGCACTATAACCATTAAGACCATGATCAGATTGTAACATAATCAATATATATCCCTTAAGACTAAACCTCTCCATGTAAAAGATGTAAAATTTCCAGGCAACCCTAAACAAAGCAGTCAGTCAGTGCCAAAATGTCATCACGCGGGAAGCAGAAGTGTTCCTCACACGCTTTGATACATAATACATCAATGGAAATAATATCACAGATCTTTAAATCTTTTGTTGAAAATGTGCCTATGATAATTTACAATGCAAATGGATGTGTTCATAATATAAAAGGATACAGCAAACTTATGCCAGTGGGCAGCTCAACGTGCTTTGCTGCAATGTATGCCTTAGTGAAGCCATCCTATTGCAACAAACTGTTCAGTCTGTCTGTGTAAAATCAGCAGGTGCTTTTCTATGTCAGGTAGCAATTATTATATGGAAGAGTTGCATTCATGAAGGCCTGGATTGTGACCATCATATTACTAGATGGCTGCCATCCTATCGAGGGTGCATGAGCTATCCATACTATGGCTATCCTTTCCAAAGGATCCTGGATTTGTTTTCATCTTCTCTACTATCTGTACTAATGATTATATACTCTTAATTTTCACATGATATGTACTGTACATCTGTTTTTGCCTCTATTATATTGTTGACATTTTCCCTATCAACTACATCTATTTTTGCATTTTTCTCTTTGTTTTTCCTCTATTTTGTGTTTGCCATTTTTCATTATCATCTGCATCTCGGTTTGCCTTTTTATCTTGGGTTTGCCTCTATTTCAGACCTTTCTGCCACTGTTTGACTCTGCTCACTCACTGCCTCTTGCCCATTGCTCACTGCCTTTACTGCTGTTTTGCCTTTCTATTTTGTCTTTCTGCCCGCTTTTTCTCTTTTCAGTGATCTTCCCCTTCTGGGGCTGTTTCTCGCTCTTTTCCTGCTCCCCGCCCACCTGTATGATTCTTACCTCCTTCCACAATGTTCCTAATCTCCAGTTTCCAGCTCTCCTGCTTCCCATGCCCTTCCCAGATGATGGCACTCTGCCCTCCCCCACCCATCAGCCCCTACTTAATAGCAGATGCAGTGCAGACCGCCATTAAGCAGTTCCCTCCTAGTCCTTCTACAGCTTACCTGTGCCTTGGCTTGTGACCAGACAAGGCCTTTCCTTGAGCTATTTTTTGTGCCCTTGCTTCCCAGCACACTCCTTATCATTTTCCATGCTCTGCCATTTCCCACTCACCTGCCTCTCCCAGCCCTGCCCCTGTTCTCCTCCCCCTCCAAGGACCTGCTAAGTGGTGGCCACAGCATGGATTTGCTCAGCAGACCAGCCACTGGTGTGCTAAACGCGAGCCTGACTGCGCCCATCCGGGACCTATCTGACCAGGAACCACGGTCCTTCCCTTACCCGCACCACACCACACAAAACATAAGGAGGATTCTCCTGCACCTCCTGCAAGTTGTTATGCTCCTTCCCACATCCACCACTCACCACTCCTGCACCATCAGCACCCAATACACCACTCCTTCACACCAACACAGACCAGCCACCATGCACATACATCACTCTGAACTCTCATACATACACCTCAACACCTGTTCACTCACGAAACATGCTATAGACAATAGGTAAACTGATACACAGCCACACTGTGAACATGCTAATGCTCACAGAAACCTGGCTGAACCTAGCCTCCGCACTGGACATCACTCACAACCACCCCAATGGATACAAGATCATTAGGCAGGACTGGCAGCAAAAGGCAGGAAGCAGTGTGGCCCTCATTTTGAGGGACACAATCTGCTACACAACATCCAAGGACATACACACATGCTACTTGGAACACCTCACATTTAAGCTACACATCACAGACAACCTATTGCTTAGCAGAACCCTTGTATGCAGACCACCAACAATTTGCACGAACTTCAAAAGGATGTTCAGGACTTCAACGCACTCCTGACCCTTGACTCCAACACCTTCATCCACCTCGGGGACCTTCACTTTCACCTGGAAGACCACACTTACCAGAACCCCACAGCTCTTCTTGAAAACCTTACTCTCATTCAGCACGTAACTGAACCCACTCACACCACTAGAAGCCTCCTGGACCCGATTTGCTCCTACGTCTGCACCATCTCCATCAATATCCCATCGCCAATCCTGCTAAGGATCGGGGCAAGATCCAAATCCGGCAAAATTTTATTGAGTATTCTAAATGAGCCGGAGAGGAAAAAGTAATCCTGTATACGCTGTCTTACTTTCACTAAGTTTTGCCATCTATCTCCCATAAGGAAGTCCAATATTTTCCAATATCCTGCTTTACCCCACTTTTGAACAGTTTTGGGTGAAAGCTTCCCCCCGAACCTATATCAACAGCAGCCAAGGGTGTCGGCACATTGATCTGGGGAATGGAGTATCTCCTATAGAGATCCCCACGCTTCCGAAACAGCCACTTCAAGCTCTTATACCATACTCTTTTAGGTAGTTTAGAATAATAGCTCTTTAAAAATCAACTGCATAAAGTTATTTATAAAAAGACCCCTGAGTATCTTTGTATTAAACCTAGACATGTATTGTGCAAAATAGGCAGAATAGTAATCTCTGAGATTGGGGAGAGCCCACCCTCCGTTCTCCTGTGGTTCATATAAAGTGCTTAGTGCAATTCTGGGTGATTTTGTTGCCAGATAAAGGATGAGAACATGGACTCAACAGCTTTAAAACATGAGGTAGTTAGCGCGCACAGGATAGCCGAGAATAAGAAATTAAATAAAGGGAGGACCGACATTTTGATTAGGGAAACTCTCCATAGAATAGTCATAGGGAGAAAAGTCCACAGAGAGAATACATTTTGTACCTTTGTGAGAAGGGGAGAGAAATTAAGGTCACACAAATCCTCAATCTTAAAAGAGAACCTTATGCCTAAATAGCGCTTCGGTTGGGAATTAACACATACAGCCATATCTGAAAGTAAAACATCAGGAGTACAACCACAGAGTATTATTTCTTTCTTCCTTTTATGGATTCTATACCCTCCCAGAATCTCATATTTAGTAAAAATCCCAAATAGCTTTTCTTGAGTCTCCTTCTGACTGTCTAAAATTAACATGATGACATCAGCATATAATTTTATCATATCCATTTTGGTAGTGGAGGCTGGATATTCTTATTTGTTCAGATTGCTTACCTAGTGGCTCAATGAAGAAGGCAAATATAATAGGGGATAATGGACACCCCTGCCTTGTGCCACACAATACCTTTATTTGCCCCATTTCTACTGAGTTGATGATAAAACCTGCTTCAGCTTTATAATACATATTATATATGAGCCCTTTGATCTTAGATGGAATACCAAACCTGGTAAAGATAAATAGAGTTTCCCAGACCACGAGGTCGAAAGATTTTCCCGCATCTTGCAGAAACACCAGGGTTTTTATATTATTCACAGCAAAGTAATACAGAACTTCCGCTAGATAGTGGGTGTTTGTCCATAGCTACCTGCCTGCTAAAAAGATGTTCTGATCTAAGTGGATCAATCCCACGGATATTGAGTTAATTTTATTTGCAAGCAGATTTGTAACTGTTTTATAATCTGTATTTAATAATGTGAGAGCGTGGTACGAGTTGGGATCTTCAGCCTCCTTGTCTTTCTTCAGGAAGCTTACAACATTCCCTTTAAAAAAGAAGGTGGTATATCATCTCCCTGTAGCATTCTAGTAGCGAAAGATAAAAGATGGTTGACAAAAACATCTGAAAAAAGTTTAAAAGATTCCCCCCGGGAATCCATCTGGGCCACAGGCTTTCCCGTTCGGAAGATTTGTAATGACCTCTGTCAATCCCTTTTTAGAGAAGGGTCCAGACATGTCAGCTCCCTCTCCTCTAGTTAAGGAGGAGATATCACAATCTGCTAACAATTTAACATGATTTCTCCCACCTTCTCTGAATCCCTACTTGTTATTCCAATGATTGGACATTTCAGAGCATCCATCACATTCTAGGCTGCTTGTTCCTGTGCCTTCTATGCTAAAAATGTGCCAGTAAAGTTATTTTCTTTATACATTTTTTTAGAGTGAATCCGGCTCAGTACGGCACATTTAACATAGTATGCTTCACTCATTGTCAGTCTGGCAACATTGAACGCTGAATGAGTTCTTCAAAAACCTGTCATATCTCTGTTGTACCTTTTGTTCCAAAGTCTGCTTTTTTTTGGTGCTTTAAGTCTATTCTCTGCATCCTTGCTTATTATCCTCCCTCTCATAAATGCATGCATGCGGTCCCGGACAATACCCTCAGGTGCGGTCTTCAATCAATAATTACCTAACCTCTTCTTTAAGAATGTGTAGCCACCCTTCATCTAGGGACCAGCGGAGATTTAATAACTTCAAACTCAAGACTAATCATCGCATGATCGGAGAACCCATTAGGAATATTTGTTGAGTTATATAATTAAGGGCTCTGAAAATAATTGAAAAATCTATGCGAGAGGAGTTATGAAACCTCCCCGAAAAGCAGGTATATGCAATTTCTGCAGGGCATAGACTTGGAGAAAAAAAGAACATTGCCTATATTAGCTTCCCTCCTGCTAGCCCAAGCTGCTTCAATCAGATAGCGACCTTTGACACAGAGAGAGAATATGCATTCCCCTATTGTCGACCCACCTTTATCTTGCAGTAAGCTAATAAAGAGTAGAAGACCTTACTGCTGATTGGTCCTCTCCTCAGGCAAGGCTAACATTTTGTTCTTCCTTCCTTACTGTTTAAGTAATTGCAAACCTGGATCCAGATTTATCATTCTTTTCATCCCTACCCTCCACCTAACACATACCCCCGATTCTCCCTCCCTCAATCCCCCACCCCTAAGCCGTGGTGAGTGGTGCTGCATCCCACTCACACCTGACATGGTTCCCTCCCCAAAGAATCTGACACCCTAGTCTTGTGCCCAGATCGATGGACCTACCTCCCCCCCCCCCGCAACGCCAGAGGAAAAAAAAGGAAAAAATGAGAAATCCCTTAAAGACATAGACCCCCACTCTCCAATGGCTGAGGCGCATCCATCTTTCAATAATGCTTGTAAAGATAATACAAAACACCTCTGCCCTAAGTCAACATTCAATCCCTAGAGAGAGGGAGAATCGCCTATTATAATTATGGTTCTAAGATGTGGATTGCCAGAATGTCCCATAGTCCGGTTTCTGGTCACACACTCCTAACTTATGGCTTATCTGATATTTGCTGTAATGGTTCCTGAGCCGCCAACACGTCACAGAATACATTGAGCCGTCACTTTAATAGCACCTTCAGTTTTGACTGCTGAGCAATCATTGCCTGTACTACTCCTTGATCCATAAAAAGATGATGCATCTTCATAAAGTTTTTCCTCCTTAGCTGCTACAGCGGAAATATCAGAGGATATACTGCATATACTTACCCCCTGGTGAGAAACCTGGAGGCTGCCATGGATGGAGATTAATCTTTTCTGGCTCCTGGACATAGATTCCGCTGATACCCCAAAAAGCTGCAGGGAGCAAGCAGGCCTCACTCCTCCATATAGCACAGAACAGCTTCACGCTCCTCACAGCCCTCCTGAGCAACTTCTAAAGATTTTAAAAGAGCAATCTCTGGTTCCCAGGTAGGTTCTCTTGATTCTTGCATTAAGATCTGAGTGGGCATAACTGATATAGATTCCTTGCTGCTATCATTCTGCCCGGGGCTCAGAGAAATTATCTCCATACCCCTTTCCGTGAGGTGATGGTGCTCAGAATGCTTGCACCTTCTTCACAGTCTCTGAGATCACCGGGGAGAGTGTAATTTTTACGAGCTGAAGCAGTGCAAATAGCTTGTGCTGTGGCTTACCACACTTTTTTCTTAGCCCATTGGGTTGGGGTTGGTATCTCAAAATGAGTCATTGCATAGCCAGAGGCCTTGGGATGACTTTGCATTTTCTATTATTCCAAAAATCCCCAAATCCTCTTGGACTCCTTAATTTAGCTCTTCTACAAAATCCACTTTTTGAGGTATATCAGTAGTCCCCAAACAAGAGAAGGTGCTGTTGTGGCCCTCTGCAGCGACCCTCTACCAGGTAGTGCTGCAGTCTTGCTGAAAATTAAGCAGAGAGCACACACATACCCCCTGGTGAGAAACCTGGAGGCTGCCATGGATGGAAATGAATCTTTTGTGCCTCCTGGGTCTAGATTCCGCTGATACCCCAAAAAGCTGCACGGAGCAAGCAGGCCTCACTCCTCCATATAGCACAGAGCAGCTTCATGCTCCTCACAGCCCTCCTGAGCAACCGGAAAGCCACGCCCACAGGAACTCATCAGATATTTTCTGGACTCACTTGTGGGCGTGATCTGACTCTCAGTCCACGGTTTTCCTGGCCCCTCTTATTACAGCTGACATTGGGGTAGCACAAGCTGGGAGCCACAGGGAGCCAGAAACCACCATCTGGCGCAATCTCGGAAATGCTGCGTCCTAGTGTCCTGACGTGGCAGGAGGGTGGGGCGTTAGCTCTTCAGGTGCCTACCACCAAGCTCAATGGAAAACACCAACTGAATATTAAACATTGCTATACATTTAGAAAATCATTGAATTTTATAGGAATTTCCTGACCCGAGTTGTGATAGAGTAACAAATAAATTGATGCCTTCTCCTTACAAAAACCCACACACACATTAGCATGGAAAAAGGCTATGGCAATTCACTTTAGAGACATAATACTATTAATATTTACATGTCCGCAATTTGTAATTTGAGCAGTCAGCCTAGTGGGTTACAAAACATACTAAAAGGTCCCTTATCAAACACTTGAAACTGTTACATGTGCTGCTGCAGTGTTTCACAATGCAGCTAGTCAATCTGCAATGATAGGCCTAAATACATGCTTTTAGAATCAAGCATGTGAGGGTGTAAATGTACTCAGTCGCCCAGATGTACTATTTACGTTTTAAGCCAACTGGTTCATTTCCTGTGCCATGTTACTGTGGCCTTACCTAAAAGTTAAACACACCAACTGACATGTAGCCACATTTTCCTCATGTTGCAGAGTCAGAACACATGCACAGGGAGACTGAACGGCAGTCTCATTCCACAAAGTCAAAATGTTGGCTTAATCTGTAAAGGAATTGGGGGGCACTAAAAAAGATACACTTTCTTACAATCACCACTGCTGGAATTAACCCGGCATTATGAGTTGCATAATTTAATTTAACTCTAATGCTTAAAAGGCTATTATGATGGTGAATAATTCATTAAAATGAGTCAATGTTAGTGACCTACTTTTTTTCCACAGACAAGAGAAGCCATTTTCTTTAAAATCATTCTAAAGTGTGTTGTTGTCCTGATCTCTCACAGGGGTTCTGTATGCAAGAGACCCGTTTTAGAATGAGGTGGAGAGTTTGGTGCTTGAAGAAATTATGCAAGTGTAAAGTTAATAAATATGTGTCCATTGTACATTCAGCCATCACATCAAGAGGGGTTTGCATGTGAATGTACTCATCTGCTACATTTTATTAAGTACATTTAGGTGGACATGGATTCCCTGCCTAAAATTACAAAGATGTTGGTCATTGTGGGTGTTTTCAATTCGGTAGACCTTTTCTTTAATCATATTATCATTCTGTTTTCCATATCGATAGATTATATGTGTCCCTAATTGAAGCATAATCCTTTCATTAGAGAATTTGTCAATTGGAATAGCTATAAAGATGCTATAAATCAGATTCTTATGCAGACATTTTTATTGGTAATCTATAGTCATTCTTGAAGGTTGACATTCTATTATATAGCAGTGGTGTCAATGAAACTGGCATTGATTTATGCGAGGTGTAGGGTATTCTGACAACATGGAAATGCATCATAAAGCAGAAACACTTCTTAATGACAGTGCCAGCCATGTATACTGAAGAATGCCTTGTCAGAAATGTGAGTTAAGCCTAAGAATATTTTGGTGGATGTGGTGAAGAAATCTCCTGATTCTCTTTATTGAAGAGTCTTGCAAAATATTCACTGCTAATGTTCTATTATCTTGAAGTAGCCATGAGACAGTATTTACAATTCAGTTCAATTCATTTCAGTTTAATACAATGTTACTCCATTTCCATGCCTCTCATAATAAGTGCCTTAGTATCACCATAGGTTACGGTGCTTAACAGGATGTCAAAACATAGCTATAACATGCAACAACGTTTATTGTCAGTTTCCTGGATTTATTTAGTTTTTTCTGTTTGAGTTTAGTGCCAAAGGTCAGACAAAATGGAAACATGGATCTGTTTACGGATTTCAGGTTTCTCACAATTCTTTCTCCTATGCTCATGTACTTTTGGTACAAATGAGGGTGCCATTACTTGTTGGCACTGGTGTCACTCTCTTAATGATGCTGCAATTGAATTGGAGAATGGCAAAAAGTATTCAACATTAGACTGTAGTTGATACATTTCATTGTAAGATGTCTCAACCTGCATTGATTTCTGCATGACAGAGACGTATATGAGCATATAGACTAATGGTGTTCATTTTTGTAAATCCTTAGGGACGTATTTAACAAATGAAGCTAAAGGAGCAGAAGATGCACCAGATGCTGACACGGCCATTATCAATGCAGAAGGCAGTCAAGTCAATGCAGAGGAGAAGAAGGAGTATTTCATTTAGATGGAGACCTCTATTCCCTGAATTTTATGTATCAGGCTAACAACTGGAGAAAACTGGCAATGAGCTTTCAAAATTGGTTTCTTCCATCTTCCGCTGCACGCCACTGCTTTTATTGGCTATTTTGTGCCAACAATCAGCTATCAACGACTTCTCTATTTCATTTTCCATCCAAAATACAGGACTTTTCTTACTGCCTAGAATCCCTGTCCATTTCTGTTTTAGCATACAGTGCTTGAATATACAGCCTTAATAATGTCAGTCATTATAAACCAAGCTGTCATTTTTCTCATTGTCGCCTCTCAAATGTTTATGCAGTTGAGTTTTTGTGCCAGTTCATCTTTCTTTTATCATGCTAAAATACATGGTACCATACCAGGTCTATGATGCCATCCGTGAATGCTATTGGGTGAAGACCTGATAGACCTACATCAAATATTCGATCTAAAATTAGAAGTTTACAAACGATATTTTATACGTGTCTACCTTTCAAAAACCACTTGTTTTTGAAATATACTGTATGCCCTAGAATTCAATCTAAACTGAAAACATTGTGATATAGATTCTAGAAGTATAGTTGCAGTAGTAGTATTCCTGTATCAATTCACTAATTTAAAAGACAGTACTTTAATACTAGCACTATGTATGGGTTGTGAATAAATCACGCATCTATACAAATAAGTCAGGCTTAGGTAACCACGGCTGATTTCATTTTAAAGTACACATGCCCGCTCCTAGGCCTTTGTATACAAGGTATAATAGTTATCTGTATTAATGCTTTTACATTTTTTAATATAATTTATTTTCGGTACTTAGCTCCAGGTGTTATCTGCAATTCATGCTGCTTATTAGCAAATCATTTCAGTATCTTGTATATAATGCATATAATAAACCCAATGAAACATTATTTGATACATATTTAACTTTTTGACTGTAGGTAAGTAAGTCTCAAGTAATCATTTTTGAAGGCCATTATATCCCTTTAGATATGAATCAAAAAACAATATTATGAATAAATAGTATTAGTACCTTTTGTCTGCGTGTCCTAGCACTGTTCAGCAACTAATTTTTCTAATTCATGTTTTGTTTTATTTGTTATACAATGGAAGCACAATGTTAAAGAACAATCTTTAAGTCAATAACCAGTGCAAAGCCTCAGGTTTTAAGCCACAGCCACATATTACATGTTCCCAAAAGAATTGTTGCAAAAAATATCATGTTATCATTTTTTATTTGGCAGTCATAGAACTATATTTTTTGTTGATTTGCCAAAAAACAAAAAACAAAAAAAATGTGTTAAAGAAATGGTACATGTTCTGTGTGTGTGGACTAATTCTTTATATTAAATTCCAGTCTATGCATTTTGTGAGGCACAAACCAATGTCACAGTGACTGATGGAGAATATCCTGCAATACGATTAGCTTCTCTCCATGACAAAAGTCCTTGCCCGCTCCCTCTCCTATCCCACATTGTAACCTGGTTACCATTATAAACTTCTTCCTTCTCATCCATCAAAATTCCTGTGGAATTTGTTGTTGCACATATTTCAGCTTGCCTCCTAATGGTCACCACACCAAACTATCAAGCCCAAAGGCCCACTTCCTTTCACAAGAATAACATACATTTTCCTATCCCAACAATCTTGGTGTGGAACCTCATGCCAGTTTATAAAACCAGTACAGATCACAACTTAATGCATTCTTGGAGGTATTGCACCTAATATACAGATTAGAATTACTTGTGAAATGTGAAAGTTTGATATCCAACATCTTATAGAAGAATGATCTAATCAGTGATATTTTGGGAATGCCTGGGAACAGCATGTTGTATTAAGATCAGAAACAAAACAAAAAGGTGCTATTTTTGTTTATTTAACAGTATACAGAGTCTGATAGGGCAGTATAAAAAATGTGTTTATTTGCTTTATCTACATTTAAGCCCCTGATATGTCAATGACATTGGAGAGAAATGAATCTGCGCTTATGTGACTGCATGTTGGTTTAGCAATTTGATACAAGCCGTTTGTGAAAATGCAATAATATGTTAAAGATAATATTGTATGAGAGTTAAGGAAAATGTACAATGTGCACATTTTACCTACAAACCAGTATACTTTCACAAAGAAGACTCATATTTCACAGTGTCCTCTTAGAGAAGAAATCCATATTAAACACAAATAATTGAGTAAAGTATCAAAAAGGAAGATACTTGGCACTTAGGAGTTGATTTAATCAATTTTTATTTGTGCACAGTTTGTCAGTTCAAGCCTCAACTGGTTGTCAGTAAAATGTTTACATTTGTTTTCTATTCTGACCTTAGCTTTGCTGCACTATTGCTCCAGTTCTTAAACTAGTCTGCCACTGTTAAGACACAAATAAATCATTTGAAATGTGGATGCCGCAAACAAGTCCAAATGTGAGCTAGGTGAAAGCAGCCTTGAGCATACATTATGTAATTCAGCTGCTCAAGCATCATCTTTCTGGCCACATATGCGCTTCATAATGTAAAATAGAGATGTGCATACATTCCCTGATGAGCGGTACAGATATACATTCCAATAAAGAGCCAAAAAGAAAGATATTTTGTAGAAAATCATTGTTTTATGTCAAGTAGCTAGTTAGAAAATCCAAACTTGTTTTGCAGAAAGAGGAACATGGTGAGAGGCATATAAACCATACAATTATTATACTAATGTGAACACAGCGATCATCTAATGTGTAAATTTCCACAAATAAACAAGTTATGTTGGAGCTGTTCTGTACTTCCTGTGGAAAATGTCAAGCAAAGCTTTTATGAAAAACTAAATGATATCAGACTACGCCATTATAATTGCTTCTCATTGATGAAATGCACTTTCTTGTACATTTATATAGCAAACTGAAACCTCGTGACTTCCATTTCATTGTTTGCAAATGATGATTTTATATATTTGAAGTTTACATTTTAATTTATTTTGAATAACCACAATATTCTGAACATACAGTTTTGGAAAACACATACTTCTTGCATCATAGGTTTCTTGTGTCCTATTTGTACTTTTTCCCAGTTCCTCAAAAGAGCAGATCTTGCCATAAAATAAGCAACTTCTATTTTGTGAGAAAAATTATGATTAATGAAATATACCGCCTGTTCTGCATACAGAATACAATGGAACACCTTGTGAATTTCCTTCCTAATATAAACAAATGAGACATCTCTATTAAATGCACTTCAATGTAGGATGGTGAGTAAAGTATGTTTTGGTGAAAATATTCACATCACTGGATCATAGAAAAATTACATAGACCCTGTTTCGCAATCCACTGTACCAGTGGTGTTGTAAGAATGATTTTTAGCTACATAGTTAAGTAGAATTGCAGATGTAGCGTTTATTTACTATACATTATAAAGGCCCATGAATGCAGCATAAAATTGTGTTGCATCAAGTGAGCATCCCCGCATATGTTAGTAAATATATCCCATAATATTTTGTGGCACCTGCCAATAACAATCCAAAGATTAAAATGATACACAACAATTTAAAAGCTTGTTTCGATGGCAAATGTTTCATTCAGTCAAGATGAGCCACGTAATAAAGTACGTTATCACCAAATAAATTATTTACATATTGCAGTAGATGAGAAACAATTCAATTCAGCATTGACATAGCCATATATAATCGGTCATCCTTTCCTTGTCAGTGTGGCTTCAGTTTGAAAATCTACAGAACTTCCACTTTTCTAAGAGAACATTTAACTTCACAATTTTGATTGTATTAGTACTCCCTGTTCTTTCCCATTTAATGTAGAGAGGTTTTTTTCTGGATAAATGTGTGGTACTTCTTTTAAAATGTATGTGATAGTATACATTTGGAACATATATGTCTGAGTATGGAAGTTAGGGTGAGGTTTTAGGAGACAAGGGTACCCCGATATGTGAACCTGGGGTGATAATGAAGAGTTAAGAACAATGGTTCAAGGATGGCCCAAAAGGGTCCAATAGAAAAGGTGACCCAGGCAGGGTCACTTGTTTTTTAAGATAAGTGAAATCAATTCCGTAGGGAGCAGGAGACAAAGTACGTAAAGGGTCATGTAGGTCAAAAGATAGCAGGTATTTATTTAAACAAAGTCAATTTTAGAATGCTCACAAAATAAGAAAAGCGTGGTGTGAAATAGTGATAGTAGTTTTTAAAAAGACATCGCATTGACAACAATATAGTCGTTGAATTCCATAATTGATCTTTACAAGTTATAAAGAATTCATGTTGTGGGGTGGTCGACGGCGTTTCGAACCCAATTATTGGGGTTCATCTTCAGGACAGTGGTGAGCATGTATTTTGAAGTTAAACTGCCCGTAAAGTTCCTAGAGTCTCCAAAGTGGGAGGCAGGGGCTTCAAAGGTTAATTATTTGAAAACAAGCAGCTTGGCAGTACATAGATCCGCCTGGAGAATGTAATTTTCTTTAGAGGGGCGACAGGGCAGTGAATGGGAGCCTGAGGCCGAGCAGTCAGAGACGTCCTGCAGCTGTTGGGGCTGGCTGATGAATGCGGTAATTTTCAAATAATTAACCTTTGAAGCCCCTGCCTCCCACTTTGGAGACTCTAGGAACTTTACGGGCAGTTTAACTTCAAAATACATGCTCACCACTGTCCTGAAGATGAACCCCAATAATTGGGTTCGAAACGCCGTCGACCACCCCACAACATGAATTCTTTATAACTTGTAAAGATCAATTATGGAATTCAACGACTATATTGTTGTCAATGCGATGTCTTTTTAAAAACTACTATCACTATTTCACACCACGCTTTTCTTATTTTGTGAGCATTCTAAAATTGACTTTGTTTAAATAAATACCTGCTATCTTTTGACCTACATGACCCTTTACGTACTTTGTCTCCTGCTCCCTACGGAATTGATTTCACTTATCTTAAAAAACAAGTGACCCTGCCTGGGTCACCTTTTCTATTGGACCCTTTTGGGCCATCCTTGAACCATTGTTCTTAACTCTTCTTGAGTATGGAAGTTAGGCACATTCCTTCATTATGCTTCAACAACTGAAAACCCTTCAAGCATAAATGGATTCTCTATTCTTAGGTCAACCAGTATCAATATGTGTTTTTGATTTCATTAAGAGTATGTAACTAGCAGTGACATGCTCGTTTTAAAAACTACATTTTGTGCCATGGAAAATTCTTTGATGTACGGTGCAATATACTATCCTTCCATTTCTCAGTTGAAGAACTAACAAGCACATTGTCCTAGATTCAAAAAATGCCCTTGTCAAATGTTATGTAGCCCAAGAAAACTACTAGATGGTTATAATAATTGTAATCATCAGCCTTTCTGTAACCGCCTCCTAAAAAGTCTGACATATAGACATTGTTTTCTTAAAGCAGTATCTTTCAAATAAACCTGTGTTTTATTTATATGATTTTCATTATGCTTGATAGGAAAAAGAGGGAATTGCATCACGGATAAAAATCATAGCATTTTGTGATTTGGTACATAGTTACAGAAAAGTGATTTAGATTGGCTCTTGGTGCTGTATTATTTTTCTGTAAAACAAGTCTTTGATACAATATGCACTTTATGACTAATGACAGCATAACACAAATGCATTTCAAAACAACGCCCTTTTATGTTAAATATTTATGCTGATCATGTTATAAGATGGAGGTAGGGACCATGTATTACTCAAGTTTTACTATTAAAAAAGGCAGCATACAAAATCTTGTTCCAAGCACATGTTTATTTACAAATGCATTTTCCGTGCACACTAAATGATAAACCCTTACATGATACCTATAAGTTGCAAATATACTGGTAAAAACTAGTTCACTGTAGTAGTTCTACATTCTGATAATGTATCCTCAATGGATATTGTACCAAAAGATAAATGTTGACTATACATTTGAGGATGAGATTCTTTAGGAATGCTTTAATTACTAAATCCTTATTCCTTAGAATGTTTTTGAGCTTGATTACACTTTAAATGAATTCCTGTATACATTAGCTTGTTTAGTAAAAATTAAAACATCATCTGCTAGTAGAAAGGGTGGAGAATATAATATAAATCATGAGTGATATGCTACCAAATACACCATGCAGGCTGCAAGTGTGTCATTGATCAGACGAACGGGAGAAAAGTGGAAAAGGAGAAGCAGTAGGAACAAGGCGTTGTGTTATCTATTTGCTGAGAGCATTGGTAGTCATACACAAATTAACTTTGATTCTTTTTTAATTCAATACAGTTGATAAAAAAATAGTGTCATGATGATATACTGTATCGATTAATTCTGCTTTTATAACTTGCGCCTGAAAGCAATTGGATGTCAAAAGGCTATGTCCATTCCATATAGAAAGAAATCTAGACTGTACTTATCATTTTATAGTAATATTTTGTGTTCCCGTGATTAAATACCCCATTGCCAACATTATTTGCAAACATCTACCAACAGTAGCAGCAAAAAAGTCATGATATTGCATTAGCACGGCAAAAATCTATTACTTTAATTTAATTGGTATTCAGTGCTGAATAGAATGCTTAAATGTAGGAGAACCACAGGAGAAGTTAATGCCAGCTTTGATGGCTGCACAATACAAAAAAGCAAGATTAAATTAATACACGCAGGAAAATGACTATCAACAAACAAAATGATTATATAAATAAGACATAGAACAGAAAAGGGAGTGATATTAACAAATATGCTCATGATCACAATAAAAGAAAAACAAATTGAAACTGGCTACCTTTTCCATTTGTGCTTTGGAGCAGTCTTTGGAGCAATCTTTGCTCCAGTGTGTCTGCAATTTATATCACCCTTGGTGTTAAACTATATAATAAAATACAACTGGAACACCTAAAATACTTCTAAAATGGTTGAATTTCTCTGAGGAACAGTCCTAGAGTTGATACCTTACCCAAGCATGCACCAGGAAAGGTTTTTGATTTACACTTTGATTATTTCTTCTGTATTGTTCATCTAAAGACAGTAGCTAAGTTCCAGTGCTGTCTGTCACAAGACTATTTCAATTTCCTTTGTCTTAATCTTCCATAAAACAGCTATTCAAGTTGTATAAATTCAAGAATTTGGCTTTCAGTAATCTCCTTCGAATGGGCAAATTTGAATGACATCTTAGTCAACTGATTGCTGCCCAGAGGATACCTTTTAAAAAATAAATTCTGCAGTAGGTGCCTTAAGATTTTTGTATTAGAAGTTTTTTAAAATCCATTGAATTTCTTGCTCACATTGTTCCTTATTAGATGTTACTCAGTATGTTTACCACAACATCCACAATAGTTTACTGGTCACCTTAGAAAAGAAGCTAATCATGCCATATTCATGACACTTTGAAAATTCTCAAATTAGTCAACTCTCTTCTTATTCCCTCATCATACTGGTGCATTCTACTCTTGTATAGAAAACATTCAATTTAGTGCAGTAATCAGATGTTCACTTTCATCATTTTATGCATTGATCTACTTGGCATATTCAGATAGGATAGCTCACCAAAATGTGGATAGCATCCATATTGTTTGGGAAGTATCTAACTGCATAATGTTGTTCATGGATGTGTCTCATGTATGTGGCTAAAACGTTTTCTGACAGGTTCTATGGCAATTTGAAGTCCTGCCTGTAAGAGTGTGATAATTCTAATGCTATTATGTAGTCTCAGGGGACTCTTATAGGGGAGTGATTCAGATTAGGGCTGAAGAGGCTTAAATAAAGAATAAATTACAACAGCAAAGTGCCTCTCAGACCAGGGATGAATAGTTATTTCATCAGTGAAGGGCTCAAAAAGTTGTCTCCACCTATGTACATTAATGAACTTCAATTACTTGTAGAATCTTAATGAAAAAATGCTAGCATTTTCCCTATCTCACATTGATATGTCGAGCTCACGTACAGGTAGGTTGACTGTGTCAAACATTTATCTTTAAATGAAACAACGAAATTAAACAATAACATGCAGAACTTCATTTGGGACAACATCAATACATTAATTGAGACAGAACACAAATGAAAATCTCACAGAAAAATTTGTTGATGCATTCTACACAGTGGACGTACTAAACGTTACATACATTAAGACAAAAAAGACATACTATACAATAGATATGCCCTATTGGACTGCTGTGCCACTTATTTTATAGAGTGAATCATGTGTGCCCTAATTTAATCTGAAATCGGGACCTATTATTTTTGTCCTCGATTTTGCAATACTGAGGGGTCCTAGATGAGGTCAGAGAAAAAGGTGTAAATGTTCTTGACTAAGCCATCTAAATTGAGCTTAGATATTCAGTGCTTTTATGCCTCAGAAGATATATGCCGACGCGTTTCAACCTTCGTGGTTGGACCAGGAAAACTATTTCGATTGAAGGTCTTCCTCAGCGCTGGGAAAACTTGTGTAGGACCACGGCTTAGGTGGAACTGGGTCCGAGTAGGAGATTGAGGGTTAGGTATCTTCACTTGTGTTAGATCCTTTTGCCTTTGTCTTTTTTTCTATGGAGTTTCTGATGCAGGGTCATGGCCGTCGGCCCCTGTAGTTGTAGTTGTAGGGGCCTAAACGACTACAGGAGGCAACGGCCGTGATCCTGCCGGAGACGTATCAAAGAGATTTCTGGACAAATCCTGCATCAGAAACTCCATAGAAAAAAAGGACAAATACAAAAAATGAATGCCTCCTTAAGAAAGGCATAATGTTTCAGAAAAGCAGCTTTGGATGTGTTGCTTTACTGCCTGAAAATCTTTGTCAAGTTTCCCTTTAGTTTCCATGGACTAAGAGCATAATACAAAGATAATTGTTATTTTCTCCAAAATGAAAAAGACATAATTGGCCAACACGTTTCTGTGTCTAATATTTTTGCAAATACCTCATAAACCATGTTTTCCATTTTGTTTGTCTCAGAGTCTACAAAGAAGGTAGATGAGCTAGCATAAAGCAGAACAATTATGGTGGATTTAGCTACTGTACTAACTTGTATCTCTAGAACCACTTTAATCATTACAATAATAAACACTGACAATGTTTAGTCTGAGTGGTATCTCAGATGATCTAGAGTCAACAGTACATGTGACACATTATAAAAGATACACCACAAACTTAAGCAAGCTAAAAAGTGTTATCATGTATTTAGACTTAAAACTACCTATAACATGTAAAACCTGTCAAATGTGCATTACCTCTGGCCCAGTTAAGGGGCCTATGTTTGAAATCATAAATACAAGGATAGAGGACTCATATGGACTCTGCAATGTTGATAAAAGGAGATGTTACAGTCTCTAATATGACAACAAAACAAATGCAATCTCACAAAAGAAAAATGAGACAGCAATTACTAGGGGAAGTACATCTGTTGGGAAAAGATAATGTTCACCTTCCAACAGTACACTCAATGATGTGGAACTAAACAACACACAATTGATTTCTCAAAAGGTTTTCTCAAAAAGATAAAGAAAAAAGCAAAGGAATACTACGAATAAAAAAATAGATCAAGCCACAAAGTATCATTCCCAACCAAATCTACTTCTAATAATTAAAAACAAGATAGGTACTGCAAGTACTCTAAAAGCAAAAGATCAGAAGAGACAAAAATTATAACTATAAAGATATCAGTGTCACCTGTAACTCAATCCCTGCATTGATTAGTAAGAGAGACAACTATGGACCAAACCCCAATATAAATACTTCAGCAACAAGTCTAACAAGTGAAACTCAAGAAGGAGCACCGAAGAGAACGAATAAATGATCTCAAATTCTTAGATAACAAACAAATTACCCTCTCTGTATCAGAGTGGGACATGTCAGCTGCAATTCCATCAATATAGTAAAATAATGAGATATGGGTTCCAGTTACCCAACCGCCACTGCTGGAAAACAAAAAACTCTAAAACGTGTCATACTTTTTACTGAATATTGATCAACATTTGAAAAAGTGAAACCTTTACATTTGTACTTTGTGGACTTCTTAGCTGCTTTTGACGATGTTAAGAGAAATAAGTTGTGAAATAAATTGGTACAGTGGGATATTTCACCTTTCCTTCTTAGGTGCATCCAACTTTTGTACACTAACACCTGGGTGAGAATCAAGAATGGCGACTGATCGAGTTTTCAGGAAGATTAACAACCACTAAGACTTGACACAGTGTTGTGTTTTGGCACCCTAACTCTTTAACCTGTTCTTAGTGATCTGACTGCTGACCTGCATTCTGTAAATTCTCAGCTCCAAAAATTTGGTGTCTATCTCATCTTCAACTTGCTATATGCAGATGATGTCATTTTAGCAAGTCAAACCAAAGTGAGTCTGCAAAGGCCATTAACATCTTAGCTGAATATTCAACTAAAAAAGATATGGAAATAAACCATAAATTAAACCAAGAAGATGGTAGGTGAGAACAAAATAAATACATCCTACAAATGCTAGAGTTAAATTGGGAACATGGATGGGTACAAGCATCTAGGGCTGATTATAATTTCAAGAGACTCCTTCCAGTAACAGAAGTGGCTGCTGAGGGATAAAGGCCGTTCTCTGATGGTTGTATTGCAAACACTATATAAAACCCTTTGGGGACTCCAATGTTGAAAATAATATATGCAAAACTGCTACCAACTCTAACATATGGCAGTAAAGCACTACAAGGAAGGTATTCAACAAAGCTGGATCTGGTATCATTTTTCTCTTCCCGAAATGCATCCCTATTCAGATACGCCTTGAGTTTCACATAATCAAGCAAAAAAAGTAGAAGCAAGGGGCCTTTGTAAAGTGCTGCCAAAAACTAAGAGCAGCGACTCAAAAGTCTCTTAACCAAATTTTGTGGACAGAAATATCAATTGGTTCTGAACATTTGCCAGCAAGGAAGTATATTCTTTGCATAGTCTTCAGATAAAATCCTTATGGGACTTGTTAGTCATGGATGCCTCTTTTAAGAAAACACTGAATACTGTTGTTAAAAAAAATTGCATTGGTGGGGGAAAAAGCAGTACTGCATGGATGCTGATAAAAAATTATAAGACTTTAAAACCTCAGTCATATTTTGGGGTACGTTACTCACTTTTTATAAAATGGAAATTCATGAGTCTCCGGTTTGGGAATCTTCCTTCACTTGACCACATTCCACTGTGGCTTAAGAAAACTGAAAGCATGAACTGCAGGTTTTGTGGAGCAGTAAAAGAGGATGTGATCCATCTTGCCTTCATACATCAAACCCTCATAAGGAATCAGAGGGAGCAATTATGACAGTCTTTCAACCTCTGTTCCTGCAGGCATGCAATAATTGCATGCTTTGGCCCCTCAGGCAGAGTCCTCAACTGTCCATTTAAATAATATGCTCTTAGTGCACAGAAACCGATCAAGACTCTCACATGACCAAATAGACATGCAAAATTAAGCATGTTTCACTAACTGAAATAAAAAAAAAACTTGTCTGACAAAAGAATTGAGAACTGACCTAGACTTAAGATGTAAATTTACTTACATTACTGGCTGAACTTTCCGAAATTCACGCATTTATGTATCATTTCTGCAGTGATGTTATAAATCATGAGGTGATTTGTATATGCAGCAATTTTTATTAATTAAGCATAAGAAAAATGTATTGAATAATTAATAATACCAATAAAAATGCAAGATGTATGTCATTTGGTTACGATTGTTTCAGGATTACATTCCAGTTAACAAAAAAAAATGTCTGACAAGTATAAAGAGTAGGTGAAGCCGTAAGATTAAACATTTTCAAGTTTGTAGTTTATTACTGATGTGGCCCACTCCAGTGAGTCACTTTGGTTTGGGCCATACTGTACACATGGCTGTGGGTAGTATAATTCAATTGCAAAAATAAGAAGGTATCTGAAAATCCGATGAACAAATTTTAGTATTAAGATGGCATTTGTAGTCTCCATTCCCTAACAGTTGCCAATTATTTTCCCTCAGAAGTTCAATGTTAACCCTACATCCTCTATCCGCAGGGATTCAAGCGGGAGCAGATTTAGCTCTCCGTTTGGCTCCTTTTCCTCTCTATTACTCTTCCTGTGGTACATTCTATGTCAAGGTGAATGTCAGAATAGATAGAAATTGTGCTTTGCTGTGATTGAGATTATCACCTTTGCATCCAGGAGCAATTTGTCCTTTCTTCTCAAGCACCTATATCATTTGTTTGTGAACATCAATTGAGGGTATTTATATCTTTCACGCAGTGAAAGGCATTATATAACCTTATGACCTCTGCCAAGCAGTTTAACTATCAGAAACCCCTTCTCTCCTACAGTGCTTTATTTTTGTCTTACTAGGTTTGCACTATATCTCTACCTGCACACACAGTCATCATGTCATATCCTTCTGCCTGGGGCTTGTTCCCCATTTAACCCATTGTTCATGTTTTGCCCCATCTTGTTGGTAATGAACTTTGGGGCCTATTTATAAAATTGTTTGCATCACATTTGCACCTTGCAACATGGTACATGCGCAGCTCAAACCTTAACTAAAATGTATGAAGCCACGCAAGGCCACTTTGCGTGGTTCTGAGTGGCTCCATAAATCTAGAGTAAGGCAACACTGCGCAAATCACTGCACTGCCTTACTTTGCCTTAGGAAGGCATTCCATGGGTGTTGCATGGGAGTTCCAATGCAATGCCCATGGTTCTTGAGCATTCCCAGATTTACCAGAACTGGTAGACCTTGGAATGCGCCAACATGGTGCGCCTTTCCAGCGGAGGTGTAACAAAAAGAAATGCAGCACACATAGAAAGAGAAATAAGTGGCTCAGAATTAATTTTTGTGCTGTAAGGTGCGCCTTCCTGCACAAAAACAATCCTACATGCAATGCAGGCACCCTTGCATCATGGGGCAAGGGTGCCTGCGTTGGCGCTAGTCTGCCAAAACGGCGCTAGCGCAGGCGAGTGCAGTGCAGCCATGTGACTTATTGCACTGCACTGTGTGGCTTTTTCGTAAATAGGGCCTTTTATTTCATTGTAGATACAGTTTCATCATCTCATACTTCTGCTATCTAAATATTAAACTTCAGACAGACATATTAATTGTAATTTATTTTTTAATGCTTGTTCACATCAATGTAGGAACATAACTGTAAATGGTGGCCCATCCTACAAACATGTTGGTTTAACCAGCTAGGTATTTGTCTCTGGAGAAACACCAAAACCAGTGTTTTCCTGGAGTAAAATTCAGTTTTTCTGTCCTGGTAATGAGGAATATCTTCAGAAATTGTATTTTTTTTTATGATTTTCACATTAAAACCCAATTCTTATGATTTTTCCCTCAATATTTTCAACAAATTTTCACTAGCAAAATGAGGTGCGGGTTTTACCCCAAATCGGGTTTAAAGCTGATTGAATATAACATCTAAACTAGCATTGAGGGCCTTTAAATGGAGATAGTTTCTCAAAAACACGTTAAATGACGTGCTTTAAAAGATGTTGACTTTCACGTTTCAGTATGGAAAGGCGGACTTTGTCTTAGACAATATTGTCAAATTAAAGCACATTTAAAAGGTATCTCTTCCTCTAATTAAAAAGGAGCCTTATAATATTGGTTTTGTTTAGTATGAGTAACTGATAAATGGGTTAAGGTGCCTAACAGATACATTTCCACAGGACACTTTAAGCCTATCATGCATTCTTCATGCAACAGTATCCAAGTATGTGACGAAATAAAATTCTGTAAAAATCTAAGGTACCTCTGTACTTCAGCTGTTAACTCTTTTCTAGGACCCCTTTCGTCCATGTTGTGCCACTGTACATTTTATGAACTGTCCTTTACTCTTATACCTCCACAAGCCAAAGGTCTTCAAATAATTGCATTTGTGAGGAGAGAAATATGTGAGAAGTGAGTGGTAGGTGGTGTGGAAAGAAAAATCAGGTTGACAAATTGATGGACACTCTTTTTTTCAAACCAAACATGATGATACTTTCACAGATCATAAATTCAAGATATTTTGGAAGGCTATGTTGACAATAAATTTGAAAATAGTTAGCAGAACCTCTAGGAATTAAGCCTATTGCACTGTGGAGTAAAACACCACACCATCTATCTTTGACTTTGATATTTCTAAGTGAACAAAATGCATATTGTATTGTTAGGTACATGACACAGCATGTTGATATCCCTATATACATTAAAAGTATTACATGTGTACTTAGTGTCACTTAAGGCATCTTACGTACTGTACAAGTCCTGTAGCCATTTCTACAGGGTTCTCATTTGCACTTCATATAGTGCTTACAGTAGAAGTGTAAAAATGTCTGCTTATTACCATGGAAAACTATCAAATTAGAGGTTTGGTATTTGAACTGTTTATTCATTTATTGCATTTGCTAAAGCTTTGTGAATTTGGCATTTGTTAAACTTGTCAAGGATGGGCATACAGTACCAGTTCACTGATTTCTTCCAGTCTTCTTACAAAAGACACATTTGTATGGTATTAATTGCAAAACTGTTTCTGCTCAAAAAACATGTCCTGGTAGCTTGTTTTACGAAAAGGTGATGTGTGTATGTAAATATATAAATATATATAAAATACAACTGCTACTGTAAATCTGGTGGTGGCCAAGAGGAACTGCACAAGACACACGTTTTATTACTATAAAGTAAACGTTACAGAATATTCAGCATTACAGATGTACAGTATGTGAGTGTTTTCAAATATTTTACTTCCAACAGACAAAGAAAAAACAGAGAAAAAATATAAAATGAGTGTTTCTTGCATAAAATAATGTTTGATACTGCAGTACTTAAATCCTTTGCATAGATGGTCACAACACTAAATGTAGCAGATATCCTTTATCATGGATTATTATGTTGTGTATATTTAGTTTATTTTACTGCAAAATGTATCATTTGTTTTGCTCTCATCTAGAAATATCACATTAACTCCCTTATGCTTAACCAACTTCACCACAATGAATCACTTTTTTGTTAGTTATTTAACTGCGAGAATCTTAATAAAATGTTAAGATTTTTTTTACTGTCTACTGTTTTCATTTTAATAATGAGAATCAATTTTATTTGCAAATTGGGGATGCACTATCATGTTCTATTTTCACAAAAGATTAGTTTGTATTGGAATGGTCATGGCAAATAAATCATTCTGATCACAGAGGAAATGCCAAATTATGACAAGTAAGTCATCTTTTTCATGTGCCTTCTGTTTACTGACTTAAGTTATTTGTTTGTGTTTAAACCTGACTCTAGCTTCATTTTTTTTAACATTAAATAAACACACGTTTGGCACTGAGCAACTCCTTCTGTACCAGATTTCTGCTTGCAGTCTCCACAGATTCTGAAAAAGAGATCATTTAACATAGTTTGTAAAACACATTAAGCCTGCTTACGAATGAGGTGGTGTATTCCAACCTATGTGTAAACCCTCTTCTGTGCCCAGGTCAGAATTGCAATTTAGAAGTTATTTATCACATCCTATAATTATCGTATACGTTCAATACCTAAACCTTCATGAAATGTAACAGAAGAAATGTGTGCTATGCAACCTTTCGTGAGTTAAACTCCAAAATCCACATATTATTCCCTGAAAACTTGTGCTAGGCGATATTTATCGCACCCGATAATTGACGTACCCAAGGGAATTGGTATTTATGAGGTGCGCTAAACAGCACCTTGTCTTCATGACTACTCATAATTGGTCCCCTAGTGTCATGAAAAATGGAATTGGAAATCTATTTCACCAATCATCTTAGTAAAATGGCAGACAATGTCATACTACACCATCAAAAGTAATTATTCATGTTTTGCACATGATAGTTTCTGCCCCAACCAGTCAAAAATATAAACTTCACTTGCATAAAATGTTTGTGCTGAACTAGTTATTACACGGTAAATTTTTGGTAAGTCTAATACCCACAATACACCCCAAGAGAACATGTAAACACACGAGAAAAACAGTAATGCCTACTTATTCCCTAGTGCGATACCAATGACCACAAAAAGATTTCTTAGGCGAGTAGTTATAAATTGGTCAAAAGCCTACATTGTGTGATGTAAAGTCAGATCTACTAAGATTGCCAGACTGTGCTGTGCATCATAACTTAATGCCGACTCAAAGCAAGTGTTAACAAGAGGAAATGTTTTAATTTCGTAATAAATCCCGTGCCTTGCATGTTTGCTGAAGTCCTTTGTTTTTTGTCTGATCAATATATTTTGTACTGAAAGGGTATGTTTCCAGTACAAATCCTCAGCTATACAGTGCACACTCACCTCTGCATCCTGGTACAAAGTTGTTTTTCACACAAGGCAGCCCAATTACATCATCAATGCAAATGGTGGCGACAGCACCAGGCCCATTTTAGTAAAGAGGGATCTGCATTATTTCCTATTTGCTCAGTGTCGTACAACAAATTTGGTGTCAGTGCATGAAGAATGAGTAAATCTTTCTTGCTGTTTCAAATGTAAAACCTACCAGAAATTAATCCTTACTAGGAAAAACTCAAGGAAATCCTCCTCTATCAACATGATTTAAGTCTGAACACCTTCTTTTATCGGTGATCCTGGCATTCCGGGGGACCTATCAACTATACACCGATGCAGCAGAAGCAAGCCCATTATTGTAGAACATTTCTGTGCCTAAAAAAAACGTACATTATTTGAATGAGATGAGTGTCTTAAGTAAAGCATATTTGTATTGAGTTGATCTTTCAAGAGCTACACCTCTGCATTTTGGGCCTTGAACCCTGATTTTGCATTCACCAGCAACATGTGACTTAAAGGAAAAGGCATCTGCCACTTTAATAAGTACTTCACTGTTCATTGTCCATGAGTTAAATTTAGGTTTTAAGAATGCACATCCATTTGCTGATGTGGGTGTATAAGTAATCTGAAATTGTGTTCTGTAAAAGGGGACTAGCATGTTTAATTGAGCTGTTGTTAAGCGTGCATAGCAATAGTCTAGTATTTAGGCCGTCTTCATCACAACAGTCCTTAAACTATGAGGATGAATACTCCCTACGGAGTAAGGCAGGATCCCTGAAGCAAATACGTTTTTCACTTAAAACCTAAAGAAATTGCATAAATATTGCTTCACCCTCTTTAGCCAAAGGGAGGCCATGCGTCTCCTATTCCTATTTCTTTTTGACTCCAGCTTGAGACTTGCCACTTCGATCCACACTATGCTATGTTGCCTGGCATCTACACCAGTAAGTGTTAAAATATGTCTGCAGGCCAACCACTCAAAGAACTGCTCTGCTTGAGCAGCTTTGATTGCTTTGTCTTAGAACCATGTGGGTACATTTGTGGTGGTGCTTGAAATGGTGTGCAGGGCAGGTGTGCACTCAGGGGGGATGATTTTGTCTTCAGAGATTTTATGTTGTACTGGGCACTGGTTTTGCTGCTTCCTTTCATTGGATGCAGGAATCCACATGGCATGATGGGGTGGTGACCGAGGTCCTTTAAGAATGATACAGAGACTGCATGAGAATAACTGGACATAGGTTGATTTGAATGGCCTAGCCTCCCTAACAGATAAAATCCTGGTGACAAACGACTGGGGCAAGGTTGCGTCTTGGCCCCCTTGCTTTTTAGCCTTTTCATGGCAGATCTTCCTGAGATGCTTGACAGTGCAAATTCCTTATTTCCAAAAATAAATGGGGTGCACACCCATTGTTTTATCCATGTAGATGACTTAGGGGCTGATTATGATGGCGGTCGTAGGCACATCCGCGGTGCTGGGGTAAAACGTCCATTTAGTTACACCTGCGGCGGTTCTCGCGACTGCCATATTACAATGGGCAAAGATAGCCCTTTTACAGTCTGTCACGGAGTTTCCGGATCTGCCAGAAATTTTGTTCCGCAATGGGGCCGGAGGGAACCAATAGAGAAAGCCCACCGTGCGGAATGACATTCCGTCCACCAGACAGATCACGATGCGTCGACCAGCCAAACAAAACCAGCTCTGCTGAGATGGCGGAAGCACAACTGCGGGGATAGAAACTCGAGTCCTAGACACCTCCACACGTTCCTGGCTGTCATGGATCCTGCTCTACAAGCCCTTCTGCTGCTGTACCTCATCCACTACCAGCAGATAAGACGCCATCTCGGTCAACACCGCAGGTAAGTTAAAAACATATCCCCGCATACAACCCCTGTACAACAACACACAACTGTCGCCCTGAAATACGTGTCCTGTCCACATCAGACACACTGGTGGAGGAAGGAACATATATCATAGTCTAAGTACACATGTCTTGCACATAGGTAAATTGTCACCTTAGCATCTGGGGCACCCATCTCCATAGAAATTAAGGCATCTAGCCCGGTCATGATGGTCACGTCGCTGCAGCAGTGAAGCTGCGAAAAAACGTGCCCACAATGTTGTAGGAGTCCAGCACATTGTCCCAGGCAAGCAATATCATCATTACAACCTACACATGACATATTAATAAGAGAGGCACCACTCTGCACAACATATCTGCAGCAAGAAGCCATGTGCAGGGACACTGTCTATAGTGACGTATCTTATTAAGATCATCAGGAATTGTATAGCAACAGGAGTGAGGGATGATGCTATAGTCCTTTCAAACTGACAATAGTCATTATTGCATCCAATTAAGGCTCAGTCCACATACAATGTGGAACAGAGGAGGGCAGAGCAACAATGGTGTGTATGTCACAGTGGTCCAACAGGGTGTTGGATGAGTCAGTGAGCCAAGGTAGATGACATATGATTTGAGACACCATTGCCACATAATCACAGTTAGGCACACACCCCAAGCAGACATTGCTAGTCTCATCACATAGAATGGCACACCATACCACATAATTAAAACCCATACCATGCAACACAGTACAAAATTACTGACACAAAAATCAGACTCAAAGTAAGCACCAGTGTGCATTTGACTCACTTGTGTACTGCTGCACTAAATACCACCATGTGTGTATGTCCTGTACATTAACAACACTGAATACACTACCACTTCACAGAACACCTCCGCGCAATTACACCACCTCAACAAAGGTAGCACCAACTATAAAGTATTGAATGAATGCCAAAGTGTCAAGAAAAGTCCATCTTGACAGCAGTAAACTCTGACCTGAGTCTCATGACAACCCTCTTTTTCCTCACATCTGCTTTCCACTCACGTGAATGAAAGTGAGTAATTGAAGAAATGAAGAGTCACTGTGCAGATTAACAACCTTGGAAATGGTCAGTCTGCATGTTAAGTCCTTGATACAGCTCACACACTTTAACTCTGCCTCATACACAAGTGCATTGCACAGTGCAAGAAAAGCATGGAGAAATGACTGGTACCATATGTACATGGCATTAAAGAGGTACCACATATGACACTACACTTAGGACATCAAATAATACATGGGTGGCACAGATATCAAAAGTGTATGAAAGTAATATCTGTGCAGTATCCCTGTGAGACAGCAATGCAAGTAATGCATTGGACAAGAATGAAATTAACTGGTATAAGTCATACAGTGACCAGCCCCTCATCTGCATCAACTATCTTGACTTATGTATGCCACCAGTACAACACTCATAGCTCACTGTGACATTCCCTGACTGTCAAACCCAACTATGACCTTCACACATAGCCCCCATCTACCCATCATCCACCTTCACTGCTCAACACCTGGGAGATGCTAGCTCTGACAAAGGTGAAAATAAGGTCCTATTAGTTCCCTGATGCTAAACCCCAGTGTGCCTCTACAAATGTCTGAGTTCCACTCAGGGATGTCTGACCCAATGCTGACCTCAAACCAATTGCCAAATACATGTATCACAAACCACACCAAAAAAAGTCCAACAAGCATGGCCATGTGCAGCAAAAGAATGGATAGACAATGTGATCCTAGACCACCCTGGAACAGACAACATTTCTCCACTGGCCAACTGCACAGACAGGATCAATAAAACTAATCTAAAAATACATAAACAAAGGCCAAATATAACCACTAACTGTGTGCAACCAGACAAATCTGCCAAGACAGACATAGACACTCCACCGGTTACAAAGTGAGCATGGTGTCAATGTGTTGCACAAGCATTCACCTGCACAATCCTGACACGTGACTGTTCAAATATAAGGGGCCATAGCACAATTGTGCACAAAAAACAAGCTAATAAACGAGACTCCACATTGCAGCATTTGACATGCACACAATAAATGCACAGTACAAATTCAACACACCTCTGAATGCATTCAAAAGACAGAAACTCCTCACACACACTGTCATGCTCCAAAAAACATCACACACACATGGACCTGTCAGTAGAAAGAGCCAACACAGGCAAAGACTGCATCCCTCTACAACAAATTAATAACATGTGCACATCCAAACACATCACATACCAATCTCAGCTGGACATCAGGGGGACTCACACCTGGTAAGGCTAATGCATCATCCACTGACAGCAGTGCATGCAGAGCAAGCAGTGTGTCAACACTACTAAAACCAGTATCACACATATCTGAATTCACCACCATGAACTTCAACATCACAAATCATCACATCACACAGATCACTTTACACTCAGGATAGGTAGCAGTACCACATGAAACAGATACACACTTTAGCTATAACCTAATGCTGCACAACTCAGGCTCACACATATGAATGGAATCTGACTAGAGGACTGTGCTGGAAACTCATCTGTACTGTACATGAGCAACCATGACTGAAATCAAGTAGAATAAAATAGCACATAACAAATTGTGAAACAGTGCTGAGGGGCACAATAGTTCTGGACACAGATCATTCTCCCACAGTATAATGTCTCACTATGGAGTGGTGTGGAGGGTCAAACACTGGCAAGGTATGAAGTGGAACATAGTAGACTGAAGTGGTGTATACATTTGTATTGGACAGGTGAGGAGTGTACAGATCAAAAACACATAGAGGAGTAACTCACAATGTGTAGGCATCAAATGGTCTTCTTGGGGCTAGTATGACTCTGCATACCACATAGTGGAGTAAAGAAAGTGTACATTGACATCAATGTATGTGAAAAGTTACTCATAATGTTGGTTTGGCTGAGCCAGTCAGCACAGCGAGAACAGAGGTTAGCAAGAGCCATAGCTGATCCCAAAACTCACAACAGAGACATTGCAGTGACACACTCTGCATACTCACAAATGATGTGGAAAAGAAGTAGGTGACCCTAGGACTGCAAGTTCACAGCGACACACCACAACAGAAACACCACCAGAAACAACTCATACAAGTGCCCAAAATCTCCAGCAGGTGTCTGATCATGGTAACAAACAGGTACTCATCAACTGGATCATACATGTGTGTAAGGGTCATGCTCAAGGGCACATACACATCAGTACTTCAGCTAATGACAGGACAATCACTCTGTATGAGTACTCAAGTGCACACATACAAATGCACCATGTGACTATGAATCCAGACCTACACAAGATGATTAGACATCTACACTGGTGTGTACACATCAAGATAGATTCCGCAGATATGATGGACCCTGTCCACCCCTCAAGTCATCATGTGAATAGAGTTTTATGCTGTTGTGGAACAGCATCCAAATATGACATGTGTACAAAACTAGAGACCCCACAATAGAATGATTAGTTCAAGAGTAGACCAGAGCATGGAACAGATTAACATATACCCATACATTGAACTGCATCATTAGCAAGGGCAGCGACAAAGCTCAGAACATGAATAACATTTTTATTACATAAACTCTGGTTTGGCATTAAAAGTGCAAACATTAAGGCCAATGGCCAGTCCAAATTTCAAGTCGGCACATGTGTGCATGAAAACTTGCGCAACAAACAAGTAACATTTGGCAATAGCCCCAGGATAGGGGCCCGAAATGGTCAGTCCAGGCACCACTCAGGGAGGAATGGGGTGTGAAGGGGGACTTGGCCTCAAAATTGTTTAGAAGTTGAACTGGTAGGGGGCTGACTGTCTGGGCTAGTCAGAGGACTGGACCCGGGAGGGTGAGAACTGGCTGAGGTAGAGGGATCTGTGGATGTGGGAGCTTGAGGGCTGGTTGGACCGGGTGGAGTCGTGGCACTGGGAGGCGGAGACAATCTGTGTGGAGGCTCAGTGGCTGATGGTAAATGAGGAGGGCTGTGTCTCAATTGTTTGGGGAACCGATATCCCCAAGTGTCTTGCCACAAGTGAGAAGTGAGGTGGCCCCAACAGCCTCCCTCTTCCCTGAAAGTGTAGCAGATGGTGGTGGTGTATCTTCACATGGGAATTTATCAGACCTGGTGGTACGCTGGGGTGGGGGTTGCCTTTTCCCCTGCCTCCCCTGTTGTGGAGATACACATTCCCACTTTTCTCTCTTGTCCACGCTTCACAGGTGTGTGGGTGGGAGTAGATGTTTTGAGCAAAACAGCCTTATGAATGGGTTTGGGGCAGTTTTGGCAGGCACCAGGTCCACGGCAGACAGGGCAAGTGTTTGTGTAGCTTTGGGCTCAGGTGTGGGGATGGGAGTGCTCTTGGAGGGCGAGGAATCTGAGGTATGCAATGTAGATGCATGTTTTTTGTCCTTATGTCTCTGAGTGTCCTGTGATTGGCTACTTGTGGTGCAGTCATGTGTGCTCTTTCTGTGCTGTGGTGATGGTGTATGGTGTCTGGTTCGCTTGGGTTGCTGTTGTGTGCTGCATGGGGATGACTTGGTGCCTGAGTACTCTGGTGTGTGTGTGTGCTCTGGTCAGGTGGTGGCACTGGGAGGGTGGTTGCGGAAGGGACAGGAGCTGGACTGGGAGCTTGGGACTGCTGAATGGCTGCTGTCACTGTGGAGGACAAAGACTGGACAGTTCTGTGTAGGCCACCCACGTCTGAATGAATGCCCTCCATGAACACAACAACCTGGGACAACTTGTTGCCATGATCCTGGAGGGCATTTAGGAGCGCAGTGTGACCCCCACACAGCTGCCACAAAATATCTATGCCCTCCACACTGAGGGCAACAGGGGAGACAGGGGCAGCGGTGCCTGGGGGAAGGAGACTTTACCCTTCTTAGGGCTGCAGGGACGGATAGCACTTTGGGTAGTATCAGGGAGGGTGGACACAGGACGGGGTGTAGCGGACAAAGATGCAGATCTTGAACTTCCTGTGCCCGCCAACACTGAGGAGTCACCTCTGAAATTGGAAGATGTGGTGGTTGGTGTTTTGGACGGGAATCCTCCAGGGCACTCCTGTCCCCCTCCGAGGTGCTGGTCCCCTCAGTGTCACTGTACTCCCGTGGACCAGTTGTGCCTGTAGCTTCCGCAACTGTGTTGGACCCCTCTCCTTCTCTGCCCTCGGTAGATGCTGCAAGAGACAAAGACATAGGTTCAGTAAAGTGGCATACTCACAAACATTATGTACAATACAAACAGTAATTTTTGTATTGAAACACGCACATCTAACTACTCCATGTACTGTCTGCATATTCTAAATTCATGCAAACATGAGCAAATGCATGGAAACATACTTACTCGATAGTCATGCTCCATGTTGCGCTGAAACAGCCAAATTGCCATACAGGTATCTACATTTATACATTACATACAATCATCTGTAGGCACACCTACATGCCTACCGGTAAGAGAGCTACACATCCAAATATGTTGTGTTTATCACACTTGAAGTATGGGTTCACTGAACCCCACAGATACAACGTGAAACTTATCCATTGTCAATTGATATTACCTCCTTAAATCCACTTTGTTGAGCACTGAAGCACAACTAAAGTTGTACATTGTTGTCAACTTTGTAGATGTATCACTTATATCGAAGTGCACAGCACACATCTCCAAATGTACACTAACATGATGCACACTGCTGTTCAGTGCCAGTTGATGTCTCTGAGACTCACACTGCTGTATATGTCACATGGACACATATTTTGGCTGATGAAGTGAAAATAAGCCCCATGTACCAATGTAGTCACCTAGACAATGCACACTAGTAATATTAGGGCAATGTAATGCAAGGCCTTTAGGTAGCCACAACTTCACCATGCACTGATGAATATGGACACCACGCCACAATGCACACATACTGAGGACTGACACTCTATGTAACATTTGCTTCTGTTAATATACAATTACAGTCCAACACCTCAGTCACATCACAATTTGCCATCCCCACTGATCACATCCAACCATGTTAAGCTCTAGTGCCAAACCAATCTCACAATTGCCAGGTTTAGCTACATTGCATTAATATTCCAGAGTCTAACCATCCCAGTCATGTTGCCATGTGCACAATTGGCAAATGCAAATTAGCCAATGCATCACTTCCATCATCACCATCTACCCCATCAGTACCTCTGTGCACTTGCTGTCACTGTGGCAGGAAATTACATCATGTGATGCCATGTGGCTGATATTAGGCTAAATGTTTTGCAGTGATGCTGCCATCTGTACCATTCAGAAAAACACAACCCATGGGACAGGTGTAACCTCTACAAACTAACTGCTCCCTGAGTCCACATTTGTGCATTTCTCTAGCCACTTACACATCATCAAATGAGCACACTATTGTGAAAGCCACACACCACACACAAGCCTGACAAGTATACTGGGCTATACACTTCACACAACATCTTCTCCTGTGTAGGAAGGTCTCAGTTCAGACAAAATTCATAAAATTCTAGATGAAAACATGTTGAGATTACTTGCTATGACACTGTTAATGATTTTGCCACATTAGAACTTAAACATTGTACACATGCTGAACCTCTGCACTCGCCACTGAGGCAACTTAGAATTGATGGAATCACACAAGAGACATCCCAGAGGTCCTGCCTTGCTCTGGTCTGGGATTCATGCAGTCACTCATACCCAAAGTCACAATACTCACCCCCAGCTTGCTGCTGTTGTGCCCCCAGGCATCCATCCATCTCTGACTGTGTCACTGCCAGGATGTGGGCCAAAAGGGGGGTCATGGTCCTGCGCGCCGATGGGCTACTTTGAGCGACCAGCCTGAGCGTAATTTCTGTGATTTTTTTTACTGAGGCGGCAGATGTCATCCTCCCTCTAGTGGAAGTGTGTATGGCGTCAGCTTGAGACCCCAGGGACCGCACCTTGCGGGCAATGGCCCTCCATATGGCCTTACACTGATGGACCTTGAGCTGTAGGCATGGGAGGCAGGAAGAGGAATATTTCTGACACTGTGTAGTGTACCACTGTGTGCCAGTCCAGGAGCATGTAAACACATAGCACACAGATACATCAATGGACAGGAGAGGCCATAGACCATGTCACATAGTACACTTGGAGCAAGCCATCTCATTGCAATGTAAACGTCTATGATGATGGGCACACTACCTGCCCATCTCATACACATGCAGAGTGACAGCCCAGAACTCAACGTGACACTGTGCCTCATCTGTGATGCACTATGTGAGTGAGCATGACATCTGATACACTGTAAATGCTGTGTAGTGGTCAGACTTACTGTGTGTTACACTACAAACCCCTTAATGTCCTTGACCATTGCATAGCTACACATGTCATGGAGGTCACAATTAGGTACCTGATCTTACATTCTCACACTCTTATCACAAGGTTTAGGCCTGTCTGTGTACTCAGAACTATGAAAGCTGCCTAAGAAATAGAATGGTGGACAACACATATGTTTCTTAAAAGTCATTTTAGTGATGTGGCCTTCAAACATTGTGCTTACTTGCCAGGCCTGAGGGCTTTTCAATGATGAAAAGCGTGGTTCATCATAAGAATCACATGCATGTACAATGAGAATGGTGACACAGTGCATACACATGTGAGACTCTACCCATAATGGAATCAAAAGAAGGAAGACATGTCTACTGTATATTTAGCAGATGTGTGAGAGGCGATTTGCCAAGAATAGTGACAGATACAGGCCTTGTACTCCTGTGCAGAATGTCCACATCTCCATAGGGTCTATATCAAAACAGTACACACATTAATCGGTACCCTCTGGCCATTCTACATTTTACATCTCACTAATGATCATATGCACATTTAATTAACTATGACATAACATGGCACAGGGAATGTGTGTTCAGAGTGAGAGTTCCTCAAATCAGCATTGCAACTGTACAACTGACAAAACATGTTATGTCCATAGCATCATTGTATGCAGTCTGGGATCTGGGGGAATAGGGCTATACACCACATTGAGGTGAGGTAATTAGGCTAGGCGTGTTTCACACATTTACATGACCCATTCTCAGAACAACATGTGTGAACTTTGGCTTCAATAGAGCTGCACCAGTTTCTCTGTTGCCATCCTCCCCACATACACAAGTGCAAAAAGGTCTAGGTCATGTATGGACCATTCTGTTTGCAAAATCTGAATGCATTAACATTGGCTTGCACTCACAGGCACATACTAATGTACAGTATCATAATGTGAGCATTCTGAGCACTCTAAAATTTTTAGTCATACACTTACCAGTACCTCTGGAGCACCATATAGCCACCCGTACTGGGCATGGACATCGTCCACCAGGACCTCCAGCTCCTCAGTGGTAAAGGGACGAGCCCTGATGTCCTCTTTACGAGCCATGACTGGGTCCAGAGAACAGGTACAACAGCCGTTGGTGGTGGTGAATGACAGGCAGCAGTGTCTGAATGCAAGTGACAGGTGTAGCTCTCTTATAGACATTTATAGGCCCCTAGGGTTGTTCCAGTGGTACTCTGCTGATGCAATTGGTCCGCCTGGTTTGCGTCTTTCAATTGTGGCCAATACCTACCCTAATATGCAAAACTGAAAGGCACTACCGCGATGGCGGTTCCCATTGGCTACAATGATATTCGCATAGGCGGTATCACACTGCAGGGTCCAGGTGGTCTCTACTGTAATCCAGCATCATTCCATTGTGCCCAATGCCTGTCACTGCATTGGCAGGGCACGCCTACCATGAGGTTCAAAACTGAGAGGCACTAACGCAATGGTGGTTTCCATTGGCTACAATGTAATTCGCATAGGCGGTGTCACACTGCGGGGCCAGGTGGCCTCTACCGCAATCCTGTATCATTCAATTGTGGCCAATGCCTGTCACCGCATTGGCGGAGCACGCCTACTGCGAGGTTAAAAATTAAATGCACTTCCAGGATGGTGGTTTCCGTTGGCTACAATGTCATTCGCATAGGCCGTGTCACACTGCGGGGGCCAGGTGGTCTCTACCACAATCCTGCATCATTCAATTGTGGCCAATGCTTGTCACCACATTGGCGGAGCACTCCTACCATGATGTTCAAAACTAAAAGGCACTACCGCGATGGCGTTTCCCATTGGCTACAATGTCATTTGAATAAGCGGTGTCACACCGTGGGGGCGAGGTTGTCTCTACCGCAATCCTGCATCATTCAATTGTGGCCAATGCTTGTCACCGCATTTGCGGAGCACCCTTACCGCGATGTTCAAAACTTAAAGGCACCACCACAATGGTGGTTCCCATTGGCTACAATGACATTCGCATAGGCGGTGTAACACCGTTGGGGCCAGGTGGTCTCTACCGCAATCCTGCACCATTCAATTGTGGCCAATACACGTCACCGCAGTGGCGAAGCATGCCTACCGCACCTGTAAAAACATTGTGCATTAGCATTTTCACTCTGCAACTTATATCACTGATAACAATACATTTCCCCAAATTAATTTCAGCTCGTTTTAAAGTGAATTGAGTGTGTGACCTTTTAACTTAAGTATGCCCACACATGTCATGTGAGTAGACGAGATCAAATTCTTTGGTATTTCCTCACTTACATGTCAAATTTCCTCCATGTGGGCATGTATACAGATAGTTTGTTGAATTGCTTATCATTTGTGTGAACATGCCAATGTGTGAAATGCAAACTCATCCCACAGTCATGATGGACTGACTACGTAATGTACATATATCTCTGTAGACAGTGCTGTATTGCTATTGCTAGTTGACCAGTTAACACTCACTGGGCTCATTTTGTAAGGGTGTTGTACTTAGTGTGAGCTTGAGGTTGTGCAGTGACAGCAACAATATCCAAATCAGCATTGATGCTGTTATCCACATGTGCTGTGTCAGCTACACACAAGGCTGGCGACATATGATGTAGCAGTGTACCATATACCATACACATTGTCTGATTTAGATTTGACAGTAGTTAGTATGTACATCCTAGCTACATGAATGACTACAGGAGATCAAGGTGTCTATGCATGTCACTTGTGCATTAAGATGTTTTTACAGTACTGTCAATGATACGGTTGTGTTAGTCATTGTTAGAAATGGGGGCCTCAAGTCGAAAGTGGCTGGCGCCGATTTCACATAGTGACCCTTCTTACTTATTCAGAGTAAGGGGGCTACACCCTTTGATAACCCCTGCTCAACCCTGTGGTAATGTAGCACGAGCAGACAGGCCTATCTCAGAGGCAGTGTGTGAAGCATTAAGGACTATACACAATAAAGCAGGAAAGACGCTACAAAATAGACACCACAAGCAGTTATAATTTTTTTTTATCTTTATATAGATTAAACACAAAACTGAGGAATGCTCGAAGAACCACAATGCACGTAATTACAGATTCGTCTCAAGAGCGATGGAAGCACTTGTGCGTGTAGGTGGAACGAACTTAGTTCGGGGCCGGGGTCTATGCGACCCGGTGATGCACAATGTACAAGGTACTTAGGATATAAAGGGGCACGGTGTGGAGAAGTGTGGCTCAATGATTAGAGCGGCAGACCCTGATGCAGAGGTCTAGCCCGGGACCAGGGTTCAATTCCCCGCCTCGGCGGGTCTTGGGCTCAAATTTCCACGGACATGATAATTCTCGCCTCGGTGCCTATTCCAATCATGGAGTCCCACTCTGCAACTCTGGGCAATAGCTTGCTTAATCTCCACAATGGCCCCCACAATGCTAAGGATGCCTGGCCTCCACCTTGGGGGTGCCCAGGAGTGGACGCCTCACAGGGAAAGCCAGGATGGGTTCCACAGTGGTATTTGTACAAGCGCCTTGAGACCCTTGCGGGTGAGTAGTGCGCTATACAAGTATCAATTTTTACATTTACAGCTCCTCGGGGAAGGTGCGGGATGGCAGGCGGACTCACAGCGGCCATGGTTCTTGGGCAGTGGCCCTCCGCAGCGTGCACTCACGATAATCCTGGGACGGGCGTGGAAGCGGCACCCAGCGGCGCACGCGGAAGTTAAAACAGCTCCCGATGTGGGACTAGCGTGGGCACTCAGCGGCGCAGCTCTTCAGCTGCAACGGCTCACGGCAGCGATAGCGATGATTCCTGTGGAAAAGTAAAGATGGGCACTCAGCTGCACAGCTTCTCGATGGTGGTGGCCCAAAACAATGATAGCAAGGACTCTTGTAGCAAAGCCAATGCGGTCCTGCAGCGACACAGCTCCTCGGCTGCAGCGGCCCACAGTGGCGATGGTTCTGATTCTCGTAGTAGGGCAAATGAGGGCACCCAGCGACACAGCTTCTCAGCGGCAGCGGCCCACAATAGCGACAACAAGGTTTTTCGTAGCAAGGCCAAGGTAGGCGCTCAGCGGCACAGCCCCTCGGCTGCAGCGGCCCACAATGGCGTCAACAATAGGTCTCGTAGCAAGGCCTATGTGGGCACTCAGCGGCACAGCTCTTCAGCTGCAGCGGCCCACAATGGCGATAGCAATAGTTTCCGTAGACAAGGCAAATGCGGGCACTCAGTGGCACAGCTCCTCAGCTGCAGCAGCCCACAATGGCGATAGCAATAGTTTCCGTAGACAAGGCAAATGCGGACACTCAGCGTCACAGCTCCTCAGCTGCAGCGGCCCACAATGGCGATAGCAATAGTTTCCGTAGGCAAGGCAAATGCGGGCACTCACCGGCATAACTCCTCAGCTGCAGCGGCCCACAATGGCGATAGCAATAGTTTAGCAGTTGTTTCCGTAGAAAAGGCAAATGTGGCGTTCCCCACAGTAGATCCAGAGGCCTTGGATTTCTCGACAGAGGCCTCACCTGTGAGTAAGATTTCTCTCAATAGGAATCTGGGCTGGTGAGGAATGAAGTCCAATGTCCCTGAGACTTCGGCAGGGGGCAAGCTCAATTCAGGCCCTTGGGTAGTTGCTTCAGTGGATGGGTCAAAGTTTCAAAGTCCTTTCCCTCTCGTTTACAAGGCCAGAGGTTCGTCTTGGCATCCCGAAGTTACACACCACGAAGGGGTTTCAGCTCAGATCTTTATACCCCCAAAGTCTTTGTTCTTGAGAGAAACACAAATCACTCGACAAGGCCAGAACCAGTTTGGTGTCGACTTGGGTCACTTTATTTACGAGGCTGCATCCTCCCTTCCAGGGAGAGGGGCCCACCATCAGACACCCAGCAGGAGGTGGAGCCATCATTCACCTTGCCAGGCACAGCCCTGCTCAGATCAAAGGGGTCACCCCTTCCCATACTTCAGCAGCAGATTGCTTCATTCGACCCAGGTCAGCCCCAGCCTGCCCTGGCCCTCTAATCCAGATGACCAATACACACACCAGTGAAACACACAGAAAGACTTAGACAAAAAGATACCTACTTTCCAAAAGTGGCAGTTGCACACGCAGAACATAAAGACAATCACTACTACCAGATGCACTTTAATATTTGGAGCGGAAGCATACCAAATTCGACTTCCTTAACATGATACTAGGACTACACAATCATCAGTTATTTTATAATAATGAGCATTCGTGCTGTGTCACTGAATGGCAGTGGCACAGCGCCCAGAACATCTAATGTCAGCAACCATTAAGGAGACAAAAACAACAGAAATAGAAGGGAGACCTACGCCTATGGTTCCAGGTCTAACACGCGTCCCCTCCAGCTGAAATGTGGGGAGAACTTCCCACCCCCTGGGAGTTCTCATCACTGAGGCAGAAAAATCTGGACAGACCGTCAGCGTTGGCGTGTTCTGTACCAGGGCGGTGTTCCACCGTAAAGTCCATACCCTGTAGAGAAATGGATCACCTCAACAACTTTGGATTCTCCCCCCTCATCTGCATCAACCATCTGAGGGGCCTTTGGTCTGTTTGAACCCGGAAGTGAGTCCCAAACAGGTATGGCCTCAGCTTCTTGAATGCCCAGACCACAGCAAATGCCTCACGTTCAATTGCACTCCACCTCTGTTCCCGGGGGAGCAACCTTCTACTAATGAAAGCCACAGGTTGGTCTAGTCCCTCCTAATTGATCTGTGACAGAACGGCCCCCACACCATGCTCGGAAGCGACTGTCTGACCAACAAATTCCTTTGAAAAGTTGGGTGCCTGAACTACTGGTGCGGAGCACATGGCAGTCTTCAGGGCATCAAAAGCTTTCTGACAGGTGTCAGTCCAGTTCACAATCTTTGGCTGCTTTTTAGAAGTCAGCTCAGTCAAGGGTGCAACAATGTTGCCATACCCCTTGACAAACCTCCTGTAATAACCTGTGTCTGCGTCCTTGGGGGCTCCCAAGCCAGGATGGTTTCAATCTTGGGTTGCAGGGGCGCCACCTGGCCGCTCCCCACCTGATGTCCTAAGTACACCTCAGAACCCTGCCCAATCAGGCACTTGCTTGCCTTGATTGTGAGGTCTGCCTTTCGCAGTGCCATCAACACTTCCTAGAGGTGGCGCAGGTGGTCCACCCATGAGGAACTAAACACTGCAATGTCATCCAGGTAGGCGGCGCTGAAATCTTCCAGCCCAACCAACACTGTTGACCAACATCTGGAAGGTGGCAGGGGCATTCTTCATCCCAAAGGGCATCACCCGGAACTGGTAGTGCCCGTCAGGCGTGGAGAATGCCGACCTCTCCTTTGCCCCATCGGCCAAGGCGATATGCCAGAACCTGGATGTCAAATCAAACATGCTGAGGTACTGTGCAACCGCTAGCCAATCTATGAGCTCATAAGCTCTGGGGATGGGATGCGCGTCAGTCTTGGTGACTGAATTGAGTCCTCGGTAGTCCACGCAGAACCGAAGTTCCGGGGTGGCACCAGGCACCGCAGCCTTGGGTACCAGGACCACTGGGCAGGACCAAGGGCTGCTAGAGGACTCAATCACCCCTAAAGCAAACATTTTGGAGACCTCCTCCTTAATGTACGCTCTGACCCGGTCAGTCGCTTGTAAGCATTATGCTTCACAGGAGGACTATCCCCAGTGTCCAAATCATGGACACACCAATCAGTGACACTAGGCACCAGGGAAAACAGATCACTGAACTGCCCCAACAGTTGGCGACAATCACTCTGCTGTTCAGGGGTCAGTGTGGTGGAGAGGACCACGCCCTCCACTGACCCATCTTTCTCCTCTACCCACAGGAGGTCAGGAAGAGGCTCACTCTCCTCTTCCGTTCCAGCATCTGTAGCTAGAAGCATGCCCACTTCAGACCTCTCAAAGTGGGGCTTCAGGCGGTTGACATGCAGGACCCACAGATGGTTCCTGGGAGACTGCAAGTCCACCAAGTAGGTAACAGGACTCTTGCGCTCCACCACCTCAAAGGGGCCGATCCACTTATCTTGGAGGGCACAGGGCTCCACTGGGGCCATGACCCAAACCTTTTGACCAGGCTGAAACTCGATCAGAGTGGCATTCTGATCGTGCCAGCATTTCATCTCTTCCTGGCTGGCTTCCAGATTTACCTCAGCAAGTTTTCTGAAATGCCGAGTTTAGTTCTTGAAGGCCAGCATGTAGCTAAACACATCCTGGGGAGGCTTCCTGGGAGATTTCTCCGAGCCTTCCTTGACCAAACTCAGAGGCCTTCTTACCGGGTGACCATAGACCAGTTCAAAGGGACTGAACCCTAGAGACTTCTGTGGCACCGCACGATAAGCAAACAACAGGCATGGCAAGAGAACGTCCCACTTACGCCTCATGGGCTCCTCTAGGCCCATAATCATGCCCTTGAGGGTCCGGTTGAATCTCTCAACCAGCCTTTTACCTTGGGGGTTGTAAGGAGTCGTGAACTTGTACGTTACTCCGCACTCCTCCCACAGAGACTTCATATATATGGAAATTAAGTTACTACCCCTATCAGACACCACCTCTCTGGGGAATCCCACACAGGAGAAGATCCCCATCAGTGCACGTCCCACCAAGGGGGCCGTCACTGTCCTGAGGGGGATGGCTTCAGGGTACCGGGTGGCATGGTCCACCAAGACCAGGATGAACCTGTTGCCCATGGCTGTCTTGGTGTCCAGAGGCCCCACAATGTCAATGCCCACTCGCTCGAAAGGAGTACTTAAAACCGGGAAGGGCTGGAGCGGGGCCTTGATCTTCCCCCCGCTCTTTCCACTTGCCTGGCAAGTCTCACATGTCCTGCAGTGAGCATCTGAGCTGTTGCGCATCTGGGGCCAATAAAAGTGGGTGACCAGCCTCTCAAAGGTCTTGGTCTGCCCCAGATGTCAGGCCAATGGCACATCATGAGCCAACCCCAGTAAAAAGGCTCTGAAGCTCTGGGCTATCACCAGCACACGGGCTGACCCATCCTCAGCAGCCTTAGGCTCGTTGTAAAGGAGGTCATTCTCCCAATAGATCAGATGTGATCCTGACTGATCACCTGCTGCCTGGGCTGTGGCCTGCCGCCGCAGTCCCTCAAAAGAAGGGCACGTTATCTGCTGTTCACAAAATTCATCTCTGGTGGGCCCCCCTTCCTGCTGCCAATGGGTCAGCTCCGGTAGGTCCCCCAGTTCTCCTACTTGTTCCCCTGTAGGTTCCAGGGCATCCCCCTCAAGGTCTGTTCCTTCCTGGACCGTGGGAACCATGGGGGCAGGTTTCCCGCGCCCCCTACCCCTTCTCTTTAAGGCAGGGGCCTGGGCCATACTTTCAGGCCCCAGGTCCTTCTGAACAGCCTTACTGGCTGCCATGGACCGAGTGGTCGCACACGACCACTCAGGCAGACCCAACATTTCCAAATGGGACTTCCTCTCCACCGTAGCCCACTGGGAGTTCTCTAAATCATTGCCCTACAGACAGTCTACCGGCATGGCTGGCCTCACAGCTACTTGGAGAGTTTCTGACCCCCCCCCCCCCCCACTCAAAGGGAACTTGAGCCACTTCACACTGGCTCTCAGAGTTGTCTGCTGACACTACTGGGCAGAATGCATGGGGGACAATCTGCTCTTTGGACACCAACCGGGAGCTGACAGCAGTCACACTAGCTCCTGCATCCCTCAGAGCCTCCACCCTATGGCCATTGATTGTTACCCACTGCCTGTACTTCTTAGTGTTAGCAGGCAGTGTGGTGTTAGCGACCTTCTCAAAGTCTCCTAGCGAGACAAGAGTCAATTCTACGGGATCCCACACACTTTGGACACACATCTCTTCACCTCCCGGGGCTACACTGGCAATCTGGCGGGGGGTGCACGGGGTGGTGCATTGGTGTCCTTCAGGGGACACTGAGGATCATAATACCTGTGGCCCACTTGACCACACTTAAAGCAAGTAAGGGCCCCCCTCTGAACAGGCCTACCTGTCGGGGGCACTGGCTTCTATTCAGGGGGAGGGTGGCACACCACTCCTTGGTTCCCTGGGGAATTATTTTGGGGCCCTCTCTGGAACTCCCTCTGTTTACCCCTGTCCCCCCCACTTCTATGTTGGGGACCCTGTCCACCCTTGGCGAAGTCTCCCACAAGACCCTTGCGAACCCGGGTGCTCACCCAGCGGTCCACCTCCTCAGCAAGCTTCCTAGGGTTAGTGAGCTTGCTATCAACAAGGTGCTTGCGTAGCTCTGGAAAACAGTTACTAGATAAATACTCCCATGCAAACAAGTCATACAATTGCTCAAACGTTTCCACTTTGCTACCTTTTACCCAGCGATCCATTGCTCTGCAAAAGAAAGACACATATTCAACCCAAGTGGTACCCTCTAGCTTCTTGCAGGTCCTAAATCTCTGCCGGTACATTTCTGGGGTCAAACCATAACGTGTCATCAAGGCCTATCTCATATGGGCATACACTATCATGCTCTGCTCAGGAAGGTCTAACAGGGTATCCTCCCATCACTCACAAAGCGTCCCCACAACCCTGCTCCCCAATCCTTCTCAGGGATTCAGTGGGACACCATGGCTATCTCGTATGCGGCAAACCATTGCCGAATATCCTCACTCTTATGGAAATCCTTGATGTCATCCTTGGGTATGTACACTCTATTCTCGTAGGTACTAAAGGTATGCTGCCACCAGAGGGGGAGATCTCCAAACTCTTAGCTTTGATCTCCAACTCCCTCCATACTCTCTGATGCTCAAGTTTCATTTTCTCCAGTTCAAATGTCAACCTATTATTCTCAATATCCAATTTTTTGCTCTCTAGGTCTTTCTAGACTTCCAACTTGGCCATCTCCAAACTATGCCTCCTATTTCTCTCTCTGTCCTCCATCTCTTCTGGAGACAGACTCTTTGAGGACACACTAGTACCTGGGTTGGAAGGTGCCTTACCTCCCACTGAACCCACTTCCTTATCTTGCTGCCCTCCAGCGTTCTCTTCCTCATTCCTGGTGGACTCTTTCGTCCCCGTCCAGGCCTTAAGGGCCTTCTGATATTCCTTCTTCCTAGAGAGGCCCACAACAGGGACGGTGTTTCTAACCTATCCTCCTCAAAGAGGAGATCCTCCGAAGCATTGGAGGTTGGCCTACTGGTAACTACAGTCAACAATAGGATGGGACCAACAGAAAAAAAATAAAAAAATTCACCGGCCTGACAATCACAGTCCACCGCAAGGAACAACAAAAATACTTGGCTGTCAATCACAGTCAGCATTAGAATCAAAATCACCTGGCTAGCAATCACAGTCAGCGCAGAACAACAAAAATACTTGGCTGGCAATCACAGTCAGCAATAGAACCAAAATCACCTGGCTGGCAATCACAGTCAGCGCAGAACAACAAAAAATACTTGGCCGGCAACCATAGTCAGCAATAGAACCAAAATCACCTAGCTGGCAATCACCGTCAGCGCAGAACAACAAAAAATACTTGGCTGGCAACCATAGTCAGCAACATAATCAAAATCAAACCCTCACTCGTAGTGTACACTGGTTAGTATGTGGATCATAAATGCAAGTCCTGTTATAAAAAATAGTTATCTTTATATAGATTAAACACGAAACTGAGGAATGCTCGAAGAACCACAATGCACGTAATTACAGATTCGTCTCAAGAGCGATGGAACAAACTTAGTTTGGGGCCGTGGTCTATGCGACCCGGTGATGCACAATGTACAAGGTACGTAGGATATAAAGGGGCATGGTGCACAGCTCCTCGGGGAAGGTGCTGGATGGCAGGCGGACTCACAGCGGCCACAGTTCTTGGGCGGTTGCCCTCCGCAGCGTGCACTCAAGATAATTCTGGGACGGGCGTGGAAGCGGCACCCAGCGGTGCACGCGGAAGTTAACACAGCTCCCGATGTGGGACTAGCGCGGGCACTCAGCGGCACAGCTCCTCAGCTGCAGCGGCCGACGACAGCGATAGTGATGATTCTTGTGGCAAAGTAAGGATGGGCACTCAGCTGCACAGCTTCTCGATGGTGGCAGGCCAAAACAATGATAGCAAGGACTCTTGTAGAAAGCCAATGCGGGCCTGCAGCGACACTGCTCCTCGGCTGCAGCGGCCCACAGTGGCGGTGGTTCTGATTCTTGTAGTAGGGCAAATGTGGGCGCCCAGCGACACAGCTTCTCAGCGGCAGCGGCTCACAATAGCGACAAAAGGGTTTTTCGTAGCAAGGCCAAGGTAGGCGCTCAGCGGCACAGCTCCTCGACTGCAGCGGCCCACAATGGCGTCAACAATAGGTCTAGTAGCAAGGCCTATGCGGGCACTCAGCGGCACAGCTCTTCAGCTACAGTGGCCCACAATGGCGATAGCAATAGTTTCCGTAGACAAGGCAAATGCGAGAACTCAGCGGCACAGCTCCTCAGCTGCAGCGGCCCACAATGGCGATAGCAATAGTTTCCGTAGACAAGGCAAATGCGGGCACTCAGCGGCACAGCTCCTCAGCTGCAGCACCCCACAATGGCGATAGCAATAGTTTCCGTAGGCAAGGCAAATGCGGGCACTCAGCGGCACAGCTCCTCAGCTGCAGCGGCCCACAATGGCGATAGCAATAGTTTAGCAGTAGTTTCCGTAGACAAGGAAAATGTGGCGTTCCCCACAGTAGATCCAGAGGCCTTGGATTTCTCGACAGAGGCTTCACCTGTGACTAGGATCTCTCTCAATAGGAATCAGGGCTGCTGAGGAATGAAGTCTAACGTCCCTGAGACTTCAGCAGGGGGCAAGCTCAATTCAGGCCCTTGGGTAGTTGCTTCAGTGGATGGGTCAAAATTTCAAAGTCCTTTCCCTCTCATTTACACGGCCAGAGGTTCGTCTTGGCATCCCGAAGTTACATACCACAAAGGGGTTTCAGCTCAGATCTTTATACCCCCAAAGTCTTTGTTATATAGAGAGTCACAAATCACTCAACCCGGCCAGAACCAGTTTGGTGTCGACTTGGGTAACTTTATTTACGAGGCTGCATCCTCCCTTCCAGGGAGAGGGGCCCACCATCAGACACCCAGCGGGAGGTGGAGCCATCATTCACCTTGCCAGGCACAGCCCTGCTCAGATCAAAGGGGCCACCCCTCCCCATATTTCAGCGGCAGATTGCTTCATTCGACCCAGGTCAGCCCGAGCCTTCCCTGGCCCTCTAAACCAGACGACCAATACACATACCAGTGAAACACACAGAAAGACTTAGACAAAAAGATACCTACTTTCCAAAAGTGGCAGTTGCACATGCAGAACATAAAGACAATCACCACTACCAGATGCACTTTAGTATTTGGAGTGGAAGCATACCAAATTTGACTTCCTTAACATGTTCCTTGGTATTACTAGGACTACACCGGTTCATCAGTTATTTTATAATAAGGAGCATTCGCTCTGTGTCACTGAATGGCAGTGGCACAGCGCCCAGAACATCTAACGTCAGCAACCATGAAGGAGACAAAAACGACAAAAATGGAAGGGAGACCTACGCCAATCGTGCCAGGTCTAACAGTCATTATGTAAGATGTTACCCACATCTCCTCTCTGACTCATTTTTACATCTGTGCCATGCCACAATACGTAGGAGATGACCACCTGTGTATTGGCCTTTGCGACAACGGAGGATACTGACATCATTAAGAAATTCTGTCTGAATCGCCTTACTCTTTAGGAGCTATGTGCTCAGTAGAAGCCACATTTGAGGCCTCACAGAACATATCCAACAGCTTTGACACCAACAGTTAAGGTGATAGCCGCCCTACATTTCTTTGCCAATGGTTCGTTTCAGTACACGGTGGCCATCGCAGGTGGGATGTCTCAACCTATGTTCAGCATGGTGTTGCGTGATGTCCTGTCTGCATTGTTGACCTACAAGGACAGCTACATTTACTTTCCAAGGAGACATAAATTGGCTGATCTGAAGGGGGAATTTTATGACCTTGATCACATACCTAATGTTGTTGGAGCCATTCACTGCACACACGTTGGCCTAGTTCCACCACAGGCACGTGAGCACATCTACAGTAACAGGAAGCATTGCCATTCATTTAATGTGCAAGTGGCATGCCAAGCGGATATGATTATCTCCCATGTATGTGCCAAATTTCCGGGTTTTGCACATGACTCCTACATACTGTGTAACAGCATCATCCCACAATTGATGGAAAATCTGCATCCGAAGCATGCGTGGCTTGTTGGTGAGTGAGCTGTGTCAAGTAGTGTGATGTATGTGTGACACGCTGTTCTCCTCAACTATTTCTATTATAAACATGGTCTGTGTTTCTCACAACTAGGTGACTCTGCTCATCCCAACCAGCCTTGGTTTCTGAGCCCACTGAGGAATTCAAGGACACCGAGGGAAGTCCGTTTCAATGATGCCCATGGCAGGACATGTCGTGTAGTGGAGCGTGCTTTTGGACTTCTGAAGGCTAGATTTCGGTGTCTGGACAAGAGTAATGGTGCACTACTCTACTCTCCCCAAAAGGTATGTCAGATCATAGTTGCATGCTGCATGCTCTACAACATGGCCTTGCGCAAAAAGGATTCCCCGGATTCTGGACTATGAGGAGCAACAGATGCCCCCTGCTGCAAATCCACACATGCCCAGTGACGATGATAGTAAAGAAGTGGAAGGTCTTGACTTGCATCAACAGCTCATCGCCAACTACTTCCCTTGAGTGTTAGTTACCATTAAGCAACTGTGTCAGTGTCTGTTTGCTTTGCTGTTAGTGCCGAAGCATAGATGATGTGTGTGGATGCTGGGTGTTGTTGGCACACCGCTAAGGGCTAATGTGTGTGGCACAGTGTTTTGGTTTCCACTTACGTCATGTCTATTTTGATGGTGTTAGTCAATGTTATGTGGGATGAATCTTGTATGGTGTTGACTAGTGGTGTGTTGTTCCTGTCCTGCAATCATATGACAACTCAATGTCATCCTTTTGTGTCTTTCTAGGTTCCTCTGCCCATCAATGTCTCATCACAATCAAAGCTTGTTGTACATTGGAAACAGAGTTGACATTGTACATACTGTGATAAACATGGAACTGACACAAAGGCATAGGTGTGTAAATAGTGTTTATTTTCTATTAGATAGTGTTAAATTTGAAGTGACAGAAATGTTATTTGTGCATAGTGAGTGTATGAGTTGTCAGTGATGGTATCAGAGACAAATAGAGTAGTCACCACAATGATGGAATCACACAGTCCAACAAACTCCTGCATGGCAATGTGGGATTGGATGATCACCAAAGGCAATGTTCAGTGCAACACTGGTGCCATCATGGCTGGCTCAGCGACTTGGCTTTGGTTGGTGCCTTGCCACGTGATTCTCCTGTGTTCTTCTCAGACATCCCCTCATGCGTTTGGCAGGGGGGCCTCTGCTGCAGACTCATCGGTGTCTGAGGAGTCATTGTCTTGCAGCTCACTCCTCTCTGTGGCTGCATCTGAGGTGGTGGGAGTATCAGCAGGCTGGCCGCTAGAGGGGGATGAGCTGTCATTTGAGCAGCATGTAGATCCCTCAGAACACCCACAAGCTGACCCATGAGATCCACAAGTTGTCCCATTCACGTGTCCATGGACCTCTGCAGCAGGCGGAGCTCACACAGGGGCATATCAGCAACAACTGGCGATAATTATCGCTAAGCGCACTTAGCGCTAGGATAATTATCGCCGGCTAGTGTGGATTTTTATCGCTGAGATAGCGTGCTATTAGCAACGCTTATCTCAAAAGCGATAAAAATCCTAGCGCTAACTGCCAAACGTGTGATTATTGCTGGAAACCCAGCGATAATCCCACGAAGTTTGGCGATAGTTTGCTGATAGGGCCTCAAATACCTAGCCATGATATCCACCTTCCATAGGATATCATGGCTAAGTCAGTTTCAAAGCAGGCATAAGGAAAGTAGCGATAACAGAGGTTATCACTACTTTTTTTGTTGCTATGCTGCTTTCCGTGAGGTTTGATAATAGGTGAAATGTCCCTTAGCGACATTTCTCTCGATATCCTGGGGAGGAACGCCCACTTTGCATCTCATTAGAGATGCAAAGATGGGCGTTAGGAATTCAGGCGCTAAGGCAAGGTTTCACGCTATAGCGTGATGGTGCCGAAATAGCGATAAAATTATCGCAGCTTTTGGGCCGAAAACAGCCGCAAAAGCAGCGATAATTTTCTATCGCCACCTTGTAGATATGCCTCACAGTTCTTCTACAACCTGGCCCATCTGCCTGTGGTTCTCTTGGTATGCACCAAGGACACTTGCGATGGTGGCCAGGGTTTCTGTCTCAGTGTCCCCATGTGATTGTCCCCTAATTGCCCTTCCACCTGCCCTGCTGACACAGAGCTGTGGCATTGGCTGTCTACGTACCCGCACACTGTCCCCAGCATCCTCGGCTTGTGTGGTGGTGATGGTAACCACTGAGCCAGGGACACGGTTGCAGTCAGCCGAGGTGATGGTGGAGGTGGCTGCGCCACAGGTTGTTGTAGCAGGGGTCAGCGTAGTTGTTGTTGCTGCTGTGTTGATAGTTTTGGTGGTGATGGTGTGGACAATAAATCCCTGCAACGTAGTGCGCCCTTGCAGTCCTGAGGGGCCAGGTTGTTGCTACTTATCCGAGAAATGTAGAGAATCAGCATCAGAGAGTTCACGTTCCGAGGAGGGGGGAGGGGGGGGGGGGAGACTGGTGCTGCTGATTGGTGGTGTTTTTTTGCCAGCTGTTGCTTTTGAATCTCCTGTTGAACAGAGGTTAGATTGTCAGTTAACTACACCCCATAACCTTGTTGAGTTTTGGATGTTTCAGTTGATACGCTAAACATTTTACATTGCAATCACTTGGTATTGGTAAAAAATTATCAGCATCATGACATGATGTTGAGGTACATACATTACTTGTTATTAGTGTGACATGTAAATAACAACCATTTGACATGTACAGATAGTGTGTTTACAAGGACATGTCATCATCTACCAACTTGGTGCACATCCCCTTTAGTTTATGCTTGGATTTTGCTGACTTTTCTGAGAATCTGTTTCAGCTATGCCAAAACGTAATAATTTCATTAGTTACATTTTATTTCAAATCATGTGTTTTTGTTTGTTTGACAGATTGACCGTGCATGTGTTGTGTTCCTATGAGCCTTCATGCTTTAAAACAATGGCACTTACACATTGCATTGTGTGCTTTGCATGATTGGGCCCTGAATTTATTTAACATTTGACTTTGTGATTCAAAGTGTAATTTATGTTACATTTACATGCGCTTAGCTGTATGCTCACTGGATGTGACATTTGGATCTGTACAGAGTTGGCTAACAAGTGAGGTATGTGGTGGTCATATGTCTCCATGCATTTTGAAAAGGATGACAGGGTGCATGAATTGACTACCTACCTGTTAGTTGGCACATTGGAGGGAGATGGCTGCCACATGGTTTTGTGTGGGGGGAGTATTCCATCCTGCTCAGCAGTGAGACAAGAGTGCCTGATGGGAGTTGTTTTGCTGGCTACCTGTATACATACACCCATAGAAATGTTGCTAGCTACCTTTGAGGTGAATCAGAGGAAGGAAATGGTAGATATGTGAGATGTGTTGGAAATAGAGTGTACATAAGTGCATTTAGGTGTAGAAAGTGTAGCTTTATAGTTGTACAAGACAGTACATGGCAGTGTGATGGGATACATTTGTTGGTACTTACCATCCTCCACTCTACATCTATTCCAGTGAGACTCTCTGGATGGAGTATGGCAAGTATATTCTCCTCCCATTCAGTGAATGTTAGTGGTGGAATGGGAGGGCCACCGCCAGTCCTCCGAGCGAGCCACCTGATGGTTCCTGTTGGCATGGTATTTCATTCTGGTCTTGAGGTTATGCCACCTCTTCTTGATGTCACACAGTGTGCACAGGGTAGTCCCTACTGCATTGACTTTGTTGACTATCCTTTCCCACATTTGATTTTTTCTGACTAGTGGGGTCTGTTGGACCATGCTTCCAAACAAATGTGGTTCTACTCTGATTATGTTGTCTACCATCACTGACAACTCATTGTCAGTGAATTTGGGCATTTTTTTCTGTGACATGGTGTGTGATGTGCACATAAGTGACAAGTGCAGGTAGGAAGGTGGTGATGGAGATGTATGAGATGTGTGTTGGAAGTGTTGGTGTGGGTGGTTGTGATGGGGTGATGTGTGATGATTTGCCTCTCCTTTCAGCTGTGGTGTATGGCCCTTCAATGCTGGAGTTGTGCAAAGGATGATGGTCAAGGAAGGTGTTGGTTTTATACTCAGCTATGTGGGTGTGTCAAAATGAGGTATGCCTGTCAGGTGTGTTTTTTCCATGTTGACCTGGGATTTCATTGGTTTTCAATACCTCGGGGGTGTATCATTGGGGTGTGTCGGATGTGTTTGCGGGCAGCGGAACGAACAGGCATTTTAGTAGATCTTGTGGTGTAGTTGTATTTGACTGCCATTCAGCTTTTTGCTCGACCGCAGCAGTCGTATTGCAATGATCGTTGCGCCTGCTCCGCCATCTCATCATAATTTCACTTGCAGTTCCTCCGCGTGAGGATCGTGCTTTTTAGTGCTTTCCATAGCATTGTCGTCCTCTGTGGTCTGATTTTCTGTTTTTCCGGACATGGAGGACGCTTTCTTGTGAAATATGACCGCCGCAGTCGGATTTTACATTCATCGCATCGTAATGGCACTGCCGGTTTTGCCGCGGAACGTGCAGGGATTTGTTTTCCGGAGACACGGCGGTTGGAGGGATTTTCCGTCTGCCATCATAATTAACCCCTTAGTCTTGATGGACTACACATAGATTGGCTTTTAGCAAAAGTTAAAAACCTTACACACTTTTTGTAGAAAGAACTTTCTTACAATAAATGTGGAGAAAACTAAAACCTTGATTTCCTCAAAGCAGAAAGAGATGTTTGCTTGATGTCTGGATAAAGCCCCACTAGAGCAGGTTGAAGAATACAGATATGTGGGTTTACTTTCGCTTGAAACCCGAGGTGGAATAGTCATATGAAGAGGGTAAAAGCGGGGCTCCTAAGTAAGGTTAGTGCACTGATAAGGTTTGAACTGAGGTATGGGGGTCTATTAGTAGAACCTTTAAAGATGGTCTTGTAAGGAAATTAATCCTGCACACTCTTTATGGAGCATAGCTGTTGGCTTAGGATCTCCATGTTCACTGGGACTCACTAAAGAGCCCTTGTTTTAGGGCCCTCCTGGGTTTCCCCAGTGAGTATGATGTTACATGCTCTCAGGTTGGAGTTATCTCTTACCTCCTTGGCTTGTTGCCAGATTTCATGTGGGTAGATTTGCGCATGGCATGAAGTTACTAACAGCAAACCTTCTTGTGCAAAGATGCAAGATATTGGGCAGTCCATGGCTCAGTTAATGAGAACTATTTTAGGGTGAGTGGAAAAAATGGGGAGAGATTGGCATAGTGGCATGCAAAAATACTCCAAGGCCAAAAACCCTTAAGAGGCTTGTTACAACTGGGATCCCTGGTTGGCTGAGGTATGCACCCAGGCCAGACAAGAACCACTGCTCTCATCAGGGTAATCTAAGTACAGACTAAAGAATAGCCTGTGCTCACCTTCTGGTAGATTGGCACAGAGCAGTCAGGTTTATATAATGAGGCAATGTGTAAAGTATTTGTGCAACATACACATACTTTAACACATTTAATACATCACAAAAAGACTCCACACAGGTTTAGAAGAATAGATTATTATATTCTGAACAAAACAAGACCAAAACAACAACATTCCAATGTATACAAGTTGAGATATGAATTTTAAAATGGTAAGTGAAAAATAGCACTTAGAAGCAAATAGCGCTTTAGGGCTTACTTGAGATCTTGCTGGACCAGGACACAGTCTAATTTTGGGCCAACAGCAATGGAACGCCAGCCAGCTTCAGGACCTAAGCAGGTCTTGGTGAACAAAATACCTATACTGGTTGCAACTGTGAGATGCCTTCAGGAGATGCATATATGTTGATCCTGCAGATCAAGTATACTTCAATTCTTGTACACTCAGTATATGTATATATGTATATGTTTACGTTTTGTAAAGCACCTGGCTGCCTGTAGGCTTCCCTGTGCTGATGAGTGCTGTGCTGAGAGCTATGATCGTATTAGTTCTGAAGACAAGATGCCATGCTGAGATGCATTGGTTCCGTCGAGCAATGCACCTAGTTTCTTCACACAGTCGAGGGATGCGTCAATCTCTCTGAGCTAGTGCGACAACGATGCATGGTTCTGATATGTGAAGCTCTCAAGATGCTGAGTACCGAGAGAAATGCGCCGATTTTACTCTTGCAACTGGATCATTGTGCTGGTTCTGCTACACGCAGACAGGAGATGCTCTGATGCCTGTGTTACAAGTATATCAGACCACTACCAGTGAACCAGGCACAGGAGCAGGGGTAGGGATTTTGATATCACTGAGTCTCAAGCAACAGGAGGCAAGCCATCAAGCCCTTGGAGAACACTTGGAGTAAAGGCTGAGCCTAGCTCGCTTTCAGCAAAGTCAGAGAGCAGCAGGGCATCAAACAGAAAAGCAGACATTCCATATCAACAGTCCAGTTGAGTTCTTTAAGCAGCAGAGCAGCTTCAGTTACAAGTCAAGTAGTGTCTTCTTTTAGGGGGTCTTCAAAGTGGGGGTGACTTCCAAGTGTGGTCTTTGAAGTACACAAGTATTCTTTCAATCTAACCCTGTCTGCCAGGCTATCTATGGGGGTGAATCATCCCTTTGTGTCAGGACAAGACACAACCGTTTCAGTGAAGTGTTAGCCCCTACCTTCTATCCTGCTCAGGCATGGCCATCAGAATGAAGATGTATGTACATGGGTAATCAGAAACACTTAGCCTTCCTGTGTTTGTGGCTGTCTATCGGGAACAGACAGAGTATAGTTGTCACCAACACCAGGCATGTATTGGAGACAGGCTGAAAGGCACACAGAGCAGTAACTGCAGGGAAATGCCCACTTTCTAAAAGTGGCATTTCTAAAACAGTAATGTTAAATCCAACTTCGCCAGTAAGTAGGATTTATCATTGCAATTCCAAAGGTATAAAACATGAACTAGCTACTCCTCTCTGATTAGGGATTACACCTTAAACATGTATTAAGGACAATGTTAACCTATGAGAGGGGTAGTCCTCTCAGTAGTGAAAAATGAATTCAATGCTGATTAGATATTACATCTAAACTAGCATTGAGGGCCTTTAAATGGAGATAGTTTTTTCAAAATCACACGAAGTGGCCTGTTTTAACAGATGTTGAATTTCACGTTTCAGTATAGAAAGGTGGTCTTGGACTTAGAAATTACTGCACATTTAAAAGGTATATTTTCTATAATTAAAAAGAAATCTTATCATACTCGTTTTGTTTAGTATGAGTAACTGATACATGGGTTACATTGCCTAACATCAACAGTTTCACAGGACACTGTATGCCTCTCATTCATTCTTCATGTCATAATGTCCAGGTTTTCCCAAGTAAGAGAAGAATTGTAAATCTGTCAAAGTTAAGGTACTGCCATACCTCAGCTGTTAATTATTTTCTTTTCATCCATTTTGTGCCACTGTACATTTTATGAACTGCCCTTTACTCTTATACCTCTGCAAGTTAAATGTCTTGAAAGAAACACATTTGTGTGGAGAGAAATTGAGTGGCAAGAGGTGTGGAAAGATAAATCAGGTTGATGAATTGATGGGTACTCTTTTTTACTAATAAAAAGTGATGATACTTTCACAGATTAAAAAATTCAAGATATTTTGCTAGGATATTTTGACAATAAATTTGAAAATGGTTAGCAGAACCTCCGTGAATTCAGCTTATTGCAATGTGGAGAAAAACACCACACCATCTATCTTTGACTTTGATATTTCTAAGAGAACAAAATGCATAATGTATTGTTAGCTACATGACACTGCATGTTCATATCCCTATATACATTTAAACTATTACATGTTTACTAAGTGTCACTTAAGGCATCGTACATGCTGTACACCATCTCTCCTGGCAGAACTCCTTCTGCTCACACCCAGTGTAGTTTGCTTGGTGGTTGAGATGCATGGGCGTTCTTACAAGGTATCGAAAGTGCAACAGCAGAAAGAGTTCCAACTTGATGAAGATGAAGCAGGATTCAAACTTAGAAAAATGACCAATTGAAAGAAAACAGAGAATTTAAAATTTGTTGTGGTCTTATAATATAGTAATAATACAGTATAGAATGGTAGTGAACTATGCGCTACATGATGTTGTTGCACAAACACAAATCCTATCCCACTGCTGATCACCAGTGTGAGAACTGGGATTCCTGGTTGGCTGAGGTAGGCAACCAGGACAAGAAGGAACCACCACTCTAGTCAGGGTAAGCTAAGTACACTCTAAAAGATAGCCTGTGCTCACTATCTTGCAGCTTGGCACAGAGCAGTCAGGCTCATGTAACGAGGCAATGTGTAAAGTATTTGTGCAACACACACACATAGTGAACAATGAATACACCACAAAAAAACTCCATACTGGTTTAGCAAAATCGATTATTATATTCTGAAAAAACACAAGGCCAAAAGGAAAAAAACAATTGCATAGAAGATGCAATTGAATTTTAAAAGAATAAGTGAAAAATAGCACTTAAAAGCAAATAGGGCTTATGGGGTTACTTGAGGTTGCGCTGGACTGGGGCAAAGGCAAAATTCAGGCCGACCGTGATGGAGTGCTCTTAGGCTATAGGATCCACACATGCCCCGGTGAACAAAATATATTTCCTGGTCACAACTGCAAGATGCAGCAATGTTGATTCCACAGGCTGAGGATGCATCTATTTTTCTCTATGCATTGATGGCAATGCATCACTTCTGAAGACGAGACGCCGGGCCGAGATGCGTTAGTTCCATTGAGCGATGTGCCATGCTTCTTCACACAGCCAAGGGATGCACAGTTTCAATGCCTCGGGCTATTGAGGGATTGTGTTGGTTCCAAGAGCGAGGTGCCGATTTTACTCCTGCAACCAGGACGATGCGCCGGTTCTGCTACACACAGACAGGAGATGCACCGATTGTCCATATTACAAGTATCTTGGTCCACTTCCTCTGAACCAGGCACAGGAGCTGGGGTAGACACACTGATATCCCTGAGTTTAAAGCAACAGGAGGCAAACAAACAAGCCTATGGAGCACACTTGAAGTAAAGGCAGAGTCCAGCTCTCCTTCAGCAAAGTCAAGGAGCAGCAGGGCAACAAACAGAAAAGCACACTTTCCAGATCAGCAGTCCAGTTGAGTCCTTTAAGCAGCAGATCAGTTCTTCTGTAAGAGCTTCAGTTACATATCCAGTAGTGTCTCATTTTAGGGGATCAGAGACCCAGTACTTATACCCAAAAGAAGGCCTGTGCGGAACTCGCGTAGTTGAGTGGTGTGAAAGTCCACAAAGTGAACAAAAAACACTTCTTCGCAACACAGAGTTCTGTGAGCCAGCAAAGCTGCTCACCATGCCCATTTTCATGACATTTTACATCTACACAATGCAATGTGCCTTCTCGTTCCAGAAATTGTGCATGAAGGGCACCGTGCAGTTCGCAAGGGAATTGCCATCTTGGGTTTGCTCTGTTTATGGTGCTGGGGCCTACTTTTCAATCCTTCCTTTATCTCTTTAATCCACCCCCTATGAAACGTATCTACCCCTCATTTTTATTTATTATATTACTGTGATTGTTTGTGTATTTTATGTTTTTTTGGTGAAAAATAAATACATTTGTGACTTTTGCACTTTTTTCGCTTTACATTATAATGTTTTACTTTATTCCTTCCTTTTCCATTTTCTATTCTTATCGTTTCTTCCCCATAGCCAGTGCCATGGAGGAGTAGTGGAGCGGCAGCACCAGGACCCCATGAACCACTGGTTGCACCAGCCACCTACCTTGCGGTGGGTGACGCCCCAAAGGGGGGCAGCCCGCTCCTTATTTTCAGAGGTGGAGGTAGCTGCACTAGTTTTTATATTCAGCGCCACCTCCCATCCACTCTGGCAGCAGGCGGCAGGCCTGGCAGTGGGTAGGCATCCGGCAGCTTTGGCAGAACTGGGAGAGGGCGCGCTGGGCTGTGTACTGCAGCTCTGGTGTCCGGAGCACACAACAACAGCTTACGCAATGGTGGCCCGACTTCCTGGACAGGTCACACAGGACCTTCTAGCCCTGCTGGGCATTGAGGGTGGATGGCTTTGTGAGTAATAATTATGTATTTGTTGTGTTCAAATATTCTTTCCCAAATAGCAAGCATGCTGCTCCCACTTGGAGGTAAGTTAAGTTAATGTTACAAATATTATGTGATCATCATCTTGCCAAGTGCTCAGTGCTATCTAATCCTACTCATTGGTGCTTGTTTAGGCTAATTACTTAAGAAGTTATGCTGTCCTGTTACTAAGATAGTGGTATAAGTGAGTTAGCATTCTCTCACTTCTCTGTGCCTTACTGCCTTTCTTTTTGTAGCGTACAGTCCCAACCCCAGGCAATTTTCCTAGGTATGTGTAGTATGCATGCATTTATGTATTGAAAAATATGTGGATTGTGTTGGCCTGTCTAAGGCAGTTGAGAGATAGAGAATGAGTAGGGAAGCAAAGATCATTTGTTGCAATTTATTAGTAGTTCCAAAATGTACTTCAGGAAATTTGGAATAGATTTAGGAAACTAGGAATAGGTTCATGATACTAGTAGAATAGGTGATCTGATTTAGAAAAGTTCAATGTTACTGCTTTTGCCTTTCCCGGTCAAAATATTTTTGGGGAGATTATTAACTGTACCACTAATCCTTTTTTGTTTTGTTTTCTTTATTTCTTACATTAGCATGCAGGGCCAAGAAGAGGGCTGGGCCTGGCACATCCGAGGCGGGTGTTTGAGCCATAGGTGCCTCTACAAGTGCTGCAGGAGATGGCTTTACCGGCGCAGAAAGTACTCCTATTGTTAATATCATTATTATTTCCCTAACTTTTACATCTCCACATTTAGAAGTATTTTTCCTTTTTACTGTGCCTGCCTTCTAATTTTTTTCCAACTCCTCTTCATTCTATTTCCTTGATTCTTCTTATCGCCACATTACTTTGTTAACTTATTTTCTATATTTCAGGTTTCTGTACTTGACTTCAAACTGTCTGCACTAGTCTGTCTGTAGTGTCCTTTCTTCTGCTTCGTCAGTAAGCTTTCCCTCCCCCCTTAAATATCTTGTGAACTGGTAGTACTGTAGGACTCAGAGAACCCACTTCAGGTCAGATATTCTACTGTGGATATTGCATGCTCAAGTAAGGTATTCTACATGTTTGGTTTTTTGAGAAGATTTTCTTTTTCTTGCTCATGCTCAAACAGTAGAACAAGAGAGTGGCCATGGTCATGGTGGACTCCCCAATGTAAAGCATGACTGGAAGTGTGAGGAGGACAGCCCTATTGCATTTGCCAACCAAGACCATACGTCCTTCATTGACCAATTGTTGCACTCCTTCATTAGGCTTCAAAAAGTCAGGTTCATCATAGTTCTGCCCCTCCATTACGAAGAGATTTTGGTTGGTTTGACTCCCCACTTTAGCAGATACAGCGGGAGTTGAGTAGTTAATGGCCTCTTCAATCTGCAACTCAGCAGACAAAGTTTCATAATGAACTTTAACAATGATGAAAAAAAGAATGGAAGGAGAAAGGATGGGTGAAATGTAATATAAGTGAAAGGATGTGTATGCGAAAGGATGCACAAAGGTGGGTGATAGGATGCATGGGTGGGTGAAGGATGGATGAAAGGATATACGGGAGAAAGGATGCCTGCCTGGGTGGGTGAAAGGGTATAGGTGAAAGGATGCCTACCTTGGTAGGTGTAAGGAATACTCGGACGGGTTGAGTCTGGATGGGTGAAAGGGTGAAAGAATGCGTGGGTGAGTAACTGGATGTTGCTGAAAGATTTGTTGAGAGCCATGTTTGGATGGATGGATTTACATGGATGGATGGTTTTCAATGGTGAAAGACTGGATTAGAGAATGTAAATCTTAAATGGTGTGTATCAAAGCCAAGGGTGAAGATTAAGAATACTAGAAGAAGAATGCAATAATAAATGAATGTTTGCTTGGTGAACAAACAAGGGAGCGCTTTTGAATAGGGGCGTGCTCACCTACTTCACTTGCTTGGAATGGTTTTATCAAAGCTTTGATTCAAAGAATTGGGTGGTATTTTTGTCTAAGCCCTTGACTCACATTGTTTATTAAGTGAGGCAGATATTATGTATCAAACCCATCATCAATCATCACCTCCCTTCCTACTCATGAAATTTTGCCAGTGCCACCCATGATGACTTAACTGCTGCATGCTTCAGTTCGACACTGCATTGTTGGCAGTGCAATGTGTCTTTGCTTGAGTTAATGTGGCCTTTACAAAGTTTTCAATGCATGGCAATGTGAAAACAAGGTGTATTTCCCTTCCCTCCTTTGCCCACCCAGTCACTTCCTAGTACTTCACTCCTTTATCCTTTTCTAAGGTCTGCGCCAGACTTCGCAAAAATTTGAAAAATCCCTGCTTTGCATGCGCCACATTTTCCTGGCCAAGTGATACATTACATCATGACTTCCATAACATATTTACGCCTGTTCAAATCTTTCCCTTTCAACATTTGTCAATGTTAGAACCAGGATTCCCTAGTTGGCTGAGGTAGGTACCTTAGGCCAAGTAGGGACCCTCGCTTCGACGTCAGGGAAATGAAGGACACCTTCTCAGATAGCGCCTGCTCACTCCCTCGGTAGCTTGGCATGAGCAGCCGGGCTTATCTTCAATGCAAATGTGTAAAGTATTTGCAACCACGCTCTCAGTGACCTAATGATGACACGACAAAAGGACTCCACACAAGTTTCATAGAAAAACAAGTATAAGTTTATATAAAAAGATTTACGGTGAGACCACACGATATATATCCAACATATGCGTATTTGTAATATTCCTCCTGGCTGGTTATTAGGCCAGCCAGCCCTTGTAGGTTCTTGCAATATTAATGAGCAATTCTAGATGATCCAATGCAGTCCTAATACAATGCTATGCAGTTCGTAATGCAAGAATCAGGCACTTCGCAATGCAAAAATAATGCCGTTCATTATGCAACAATCAAGCATTTCGTAATGCCAAAATAATGCAATGCGTAACGCAACAATCAGGCAGTTCGTTATGCAAACTAATGCAATGCGTAATGCAACAATCAGGTAGTTCGTTATGCAGAAATAACACAATGCATAATGCAACAATCAGGCAGTTCGTAATGCAGAAATAATGCAATGCGTAATGCAACAATCAGATAGTTCGTAATACAGAAATAATGCAATGCGTAATGCAACAATCAAGTAGTTCATAATGCAGAAATAATGCAATGCGTAATACACTCCAGCACCGATCATGTGCTTTAGACGGTCTCTCCGCCACTCATACTGACTCGCGATCAGCTTCCGCCAACATATGCCCCTAACACGGATATGGTGTAAACCAAAGTGCAGCTCCGCACTCCGGCCTCGGTACTGCCACTCTTTGGCAAGTACGGGCCGCGATACAAGCTGAAGCAGAGGCTCGCGCTGCATGAATGGGAGAGGTCGAGAGCGTCTCTCTCCGAGCCCGCACCCCGCCCCAGGCAGCGGCACACGTTACCTGGGGGGTGCAACCTCGCTCTCCTCTCCTGTTCTCGTGAGTTGGGCCTCCGGTGTGCCTTTGTGGATTCCAGGCAGTGGCGATAACGATGATCTCAGGCTGCCACAGGGCACACGCACACAGCATCGCTGAGACTTCCTTGAGCTTCGGGTGTGCACAGTCACCGGGCAATCCTCACGAAGGTCTCAGGCTGCAAGAAGCACACGCACACAGCGTTGCTGAGACTCACTTGAGTTCCAGGTACACACAATGACAGGACAATCCTCCTCAAAGGTCTCAGGCTGCAAGAAGCACATGCACACAGCATCGCTGAGACTCACTTGAGTTCCGGGTGCACACAATCACTTGGCTATCCTCACAAAGGTCTCAGGCTGCATGAAACACAGGCGCACAGTTTTTCTGAGACTCACTTGGACTTCTGGTGCCCATGATCACAAGGCAATTCTTACAAGGGTCTCAGGCTGCAAGAAGCACACACGCACAGTACGCTGAGACACACTTGAACTTCGGTTGTGCATGGTCACAGGGCAATCCTCACAAAGGTCTCAGGCTGCACAAAGCACACGCACACAGCATCGCTGAAACTCACTTGGACTCCAGGTGCACACGATCACAGGACAATCCTCCTGAAGGGCTCAGGCTGCAAAAAGCACACCCACACAGCGTCGCTGAGACTCGCTTGGACTCCAGGTGCCCACGATCACAGGGCACTTCTTACAAAGGTCTCAGGCTGCACAAAGCACACGCATACAGCGTCGTTGAGACTCTCCTGGAAACTTTTGTGTTCCTGAGTTTCCCCAACAGGGAGCCAGCTCTCCTCGGGCCCTTGGGGTTAAGTTACTTCAGGACACAGCACAGCAAAGTCCTTTCAAGCAGGGGGACACAGTGCACAGCAAAGTCCCTTTAGCGTCTCCTTGGTTAAAGCAGCAAACTGCAGGCCAGCCCCAGAACACACAGGGTCAGTCCTCTCCTTCAGTCTCTTCAGCTGTTTCTTCCTTGGCAGAGGTTCCTCTTGACCACGAAGTAGTTTCAATCCTTTACAGCCTAGAACAGTTCCATTCCAGGGGTTTCAGCTCTCATAGTTATACCCCTAAATGTCTTTGAAGTCTTAAACCAGTTCTGAGTGTCTCCTTGCCAGTGAAAGTGTATTCCTTTGATAATGGGGGTCTGGATCCTTAATCACTCATCAGGGGATGGAGCCATTGTTTTATGGCAGCAGCCCAGGCCTCTTCACCTCCAGGGCTACTCCTCCCCCCTACACTCCAGATGCAGGTCAGCCTGTTGCTGTCTCACCTCCTCCCCTGGGTCAAGACATTCACCAGATCCTATCACTTTCATAGCCAGGCAGTCAATCCACAACCAGGCAGAGACACACAGAAATGATAAAGCACAAAAACCAGCCACTTCTAAAAGAGTGGTTTCTAAACACACAACGAAACAAGCGTTAAAAATGCAATAGGTCTCGCAATTGTTTCAGTTAGAGCTATTGGCATTGTAAATGACAATGTCATTTATTAACCTCTTCTATACAGATTCATGTCTGGGCTTTGAGCTGTATGCAGGATAGATAGACTTGCATCGCCAAATTACTAATTTAAAGACGTTGCGGTGGAGGTCAGGTGCACCTTACTTCACTTCCTCGTTCTATTCTTCCAGCCATGATTGTAACGAGAAAGAATAGACTCAGAGGAATGTAATTATTGCCCACTCTACATACTGTATCCACCCCAGATGGATGAGTGGCGGAGATGGTTTATTCTCCACGTTCTCTCTCAGAAGCGCACGTTGCAGAACACATCAACCAGGAAACATGCAGACTCACCTCATAAAGCACTCTACTACCTGGAGCTAATGTGCACTGGTCCCTGACAGCCATCTGCCCGGATAGCTCAGCAGGGGGAGCGGTGACCTTAATACGGGCTCAGAGAGCGGCGCTCTAGGCGCACACAATAAGCGGGCGGCCCCGCTTTGAAGCCAGTGTGTGCTTGAGCACAGGGGGTGGGCAGGGTTCTTGGGCTGGCACCGAGGAATGGGCGAAGCATGCACGTCTTAACCCCTTGCATGCTTATGACGAGCCCAGCTCGTCATGAGGCACAGTGGAGCTGTGCTCATGACGAGCTGGGCTCATCATAACGGTCGCGCTCCGCCCATGCGTGATTGATTCCCCGCGTGTGTGGGAGAATCAATAAGTGGGCGGAGTCGTGATGAGCCCAGCTCGTCATGAGCACAGCTCCACTTTGCCTCATGACAAGCTGGGCTCGTCATGAGCACCGCGGTGCCGCGCGCTGCCCCCGTGCCATGGGGGAATTACTCCCGCGGCAAATGGGCTAAAAGGACGCGAGGTACCTCTGAAAAGCCCTGGGACGTGCTAAATTACACCTGCAGACTTGTGTGGCCGAGGCACCTTTTTGACCAGCAATCTTGACGTTTCTCACAATAGTTTTACTTTCTTTCACTTACAACACACACCCCTCACTAGAATGAAAGACGTACCAGGACAAACTCGATTTGCCTTGTACGACGGCACACGTGTGCGCAATACCAAGGGGGGAGCAATGACCTTAATACAGGCTCGGAGAGCGGCACTCTAGGCGTGCGCTTCAAAGCGGGCGGCCCCGCTTTGAAGCCAGTGTGTGCTTGAGCACAGGGAGCGGGCAGGGCTCTCCTCCTGGTACCGAGGAATGGGCGAAGCATGAACTTGCATGTATGAACATGGATTAGATTGTGAAGGTGTGTAGGACATGCGATATTCATCTGATGTGTTTTGCATAGTTACAAACAAGCCCAGGTGAGGCCAATAGGACCGCACACCAAGGCGGAAGAGACGCTGTGCGCAAGCAAAAGAGAAGCGATGCACAAGCAAAATATCCAGTCCGTGTGGGCGAGCCGAAAAGGAGACCGGGAGGGAACAAACAAGCCTCACTCCAAATCAAAAGCAAGCTTTTAACATAAAGCGTGAAGCGTGCCAATGAAAAGCATGGGCCGAGCTTCGACTCCACTTCCGATAGCAACCAGACAAGAATAGATCTCGCAGAGCCCGCAGCGCATGCGCTGCGATGCTAGGCGAGACCTAAAAACGACCTTCACAAAAAGATGTGTATTTGAATTGTGAGTTCAGGCACACTAAACTTCACCTCTCCATCTTAAGCCTCTGGTAAGATAGGCTGGTAACATATTACACAGCCTACCCATTCTGTCCTATGGGCAAGATGGACTTTCAACAGTGAAAAAACGAAATGGAGAGTATTTCACTGTCAAGACATGGTACACACCTCAGTACATGTCCTACCTTTCACATACACTGCACCCTGCCCAGGGCGTACCTTGGACCTACCATAGGGGTGTCTGATGTGCATAGAAAGGGAAGGGTAAGGCCTGGCAAGTGGGTGCACTTGTCAGGACAACATGGCAGTTTAACAAACTGCGCGCAGGCACTGCAGTGGCAGGCCTGAGTTCTCTCTTTAACGCTACTTGTGTGGGTGTTGCAGGCCCACTAGTAGCATTTGCATTACCAGCCCTGGCACACCTAGTGCACTTTACTAGGGACTTTACTAGTAAGGCAAACATACCAATCTTGGACAACCAATTACCATTACACTTTCACAGGGCGCACTTGCTTCTAAACCAGTAAAACAAAATCCATCACAGCATCAAAAATAGAGGAGGTAGAGGCAAAAAGTTTGGGGTAATCACGCCAAGAGATGCCAGGTCTAACACGTGTCCCCTCCAGCCGAAAGGTGGGGGGAACTACCCAGCCTCATGGGAGTTCTCATCACTAAGGCGGAAAAATCTGGACAGACCATCAACATTGGCGTGTTCTGTTCCAGGGCGTTGTTCCACCATGAAGTCCATTCCCTGCAGGGAGATGGACCACCTCAACAGTTTTGGGTTCTCACCCCGCATCTGCAGCAACCAATCAACCATCTGAGGGGCCTGTGGTCGGTCTGATCCAGGATGTGAGTCCCAAACAAGTAGGGCCTCAGCTTCTTCAGCGCCCAGACCACAGCAAAAGCTTCCCTTTCAATTACACTCCACCTCTCTTCCCTTCTAATGAAAGCTATGGGTTGGTCCAAGCCCTCGTCGTTCAATTCTGAGAGTACCGCTCCCACACCATGCTCTGAAGCATCTGTCTGCAATACAAATTCTTTGGAGGCTCCATGCACATGGCAGTTTTTAGGGCCTCAAAAGCGGTCTGGCAGGCATCAGTCCAGATCACCTTCTTGGGCTGTTTCTTTGACCTCAGTTCTGTCAAGGGGGCAACAATTTATGTCATACCCCTTCACAAACCGTCTGTAATGCCCAGTGAGTCCTAGAAAGGCCCTCACTGCTGTATGGGTCTTGGGGGTTCCCAAGCCAGAATGGTATCAATCTTTGCCTGTAGGGGCGCCACCTGGCTGCTCCCTACCTGGTGTCCTAAGTACACCACAGAACCCTGCCCTATCTGGCACTTACTTGCCTTGATAGTTATGCTTGCCCTCTGCAAGGCCATCAACACTTCACAGAGGTGTCGCAAATGTTCCTCCCAACTGGAGCTGAACACAGCAATGTCGTCTAGGTAGGCGGCGCTGAATTCCTCCAGCCCACTCAGCACCTAGTTAACCAGTCTCTAGAACGTGGCAGGGGTGTTCTTCAACCAAAAGGGCATAACTCTGAACTGGTAGTGCCCCTCTGGCGTTGAGAACACTGACCTCTCTTTGGCCCCCTCGGTCAAGGCAATCTGCCAGTACCCAGATGTCAAGTCAAATGTACTGAGTTACTGGGCAGCTGCCAGCTGATCCGTGAGCTCATCACCTCTGGGGATGGGGTGAGCGTCAGTCTTGGTGACCGCATTAAGCCCACGGTAATCCACACAGAACCGGAGTTCTGGGGTGGCACCTGATGCAGAAGCTTTTGGCACAAGGACCACTGGGCTAGCCCAGGGGATGCTGGATGGCTCAATCCCCCCCCTAGCACCTGCATCTGGGAAACTTCCTCCTTGATGCTGGCCCTGACCTTATCACTAACTCTGTAAAGATTTTGTTTTACAGGCAGACTGTCTCCAGTGTCCACATCATTGACGCACCAATGGGTGACTCCTGGGGTCAGGGAGAACAGAGAGTCGAACTGACCCAATTCCTAGTGCCAGTACCTCTGCTGTTCGGAATCAGGGTAGGCGAGAGGTTCACCCCATCCACTGACCCATCATTTTCCTTGGCTGACAGGAGGTCAGGAAGAGGTTCACTCTCCTCTTCTGCCCCATCGTCTGTAGCCAAGAGCATATTCACATCAGACTTCTCAAAGTGTGGTATGAGGCGGGTCACAAGGAGGACCCACAAAGGGTTCCTAGGAGACCATAGGTCAACCAGGTAGGTCACCTCGCTCCTGCGCTCCACCACCTCAGAAGGCCCAATCCACTTATCCTGGAGCGTGCAAGGCTCCACTGGCGCTATCACCCACACTTTCTGTCCAGGTTGAAACTCGACCAGAGTGGTATTCTGGTTGTACCACCGTTACATTTCTTCCTGGCTGGCTTCCAGATTTGCCTGAGCGAGTTGCCTGAAATGCCTAGTTTGGTTCCTGAAGGCCAGCATGTAGCTATATACATTCTGGGGGGGGTTTACTAGGAGCCTTCTCCCAGCCCTCCTTCATCAAACTCAAGGGTCCTCTTACAAGGTGCCCATACAGGAGCTCAAAGTGACTGAACCCTAAAGATTTCTGTGGCACATCTCTGTAAGAAAACAGTAGGCATGGTAGGAGGATGTCCCAAATACACCTCACGGGTTCCTCAAGACCCATAATCATGCCCTTCAGGGTCCGGTTAAATCTCTCAACCAGACCGTTACCTTGGGGGTGGTAAGGCGTTGTGAACTTATAGGTTACACCGCATTCCTTCCACAGAGATTTCCTATACCTAGATATGAAATTAGTACCCCTGTCAGACACCACCTCTCTGGGGAACCCCACATGGGAAAAAATCCCCATCAGTGCACGGCCCACCACGGGGGCTGTCACGGTCCAGAGAGGAATGGCTTCCTGGTACCGGGTGGCATGGTCCACCAAGACCAGGATGTACCTGTTGCCCATGGCTGTCTTGGGATCCAGGGGCCCCACAATGTCAATACCCACCCTTTCAAAGGGGGTGCTCACTACAGGGAAAGGTTGGAGGGAAGCCTTGCGCTTCCTTCCACTCTTGCCACTTGCCTGACTGGCCCTGCAATGAGTATCAGAACTCTTGCGCATTTGAGACCAGTAGAAGTGGGTGACAAGCCTCTCAAAGGTCTTGTCCTGCCCCAAATGTCCTGCTAACGGTACATTATGAGCCAACCCCAGTAGGAAGGCTCTGAAGCGCTGGGGTACCATCAGCGCACGGGCTGACCCAGGCTCAGCAACCTTAGATTCAGCATATAGGAGATCATTCTCCCAGTAAATCAAGTGTGACCCGGACCAATCAGCTGCTGCCTGGTTTGCTGCCTGTTGCCACAAACCTTTCAAGAGAAGGGCACTTCTTCTGCTCCTCACAGAATTCCTCCCTGGAGGGCCCTCCCTCCTGCTGCCAACCTCAAAACCTGGGTCTTCGACAGACCCCCTCCTTGATGAACTGGAACCTGCAACCCCCCCCACCCCCCCACCCCCCAGTGCCTTGAGACCCTTACGGGTGAGTAGTCACACTTAACAAACAACTGATTTGATTTAATTTGATTCGGTCAGCTCAGGTAGGTCCCCCAGTTCACCTACTTGCTCCCCGTAGGCTCCAGGGCATCCCCCTCAAGGTTTGCCTCCTCGTGGACAATGGGAACTTTGGGGGCCGGATTACCATGCCCCCTGCCTCTTCTCTTTAAGGCAGGCACCTGGGCCACTGTTTCAGGCACCAGGTCCTCTTGAACACCTTTACTGGCTGCCATAGACCGAGTGGTCACACAATCCTATTCAGGCAGACCCAACATCTCCAAATGCGCCTGGCGCTCCACCTCCTTGCAGGGGGAACTCTCCAGGTCATACCCCAGCAGACAGTCTACAGGCATGGACGGACTTACAACGACCTTCAAGGAACCTGAGACCCGCCCACACTCAAAGAGAACTAGCTCCACCATGCAGAGGCGCACGGAGTTGTCTGCTGTAACTCCAGGGTGAAGTACATCGGGAATTACCTGCTATTCAGACAACCACTGACATCTGACAGATGTCAAACTGGCTTGTGTGTCTCTCAGAGCCTCCACCCTTCTTCCATTGATGGTCACCCACTGCCTGTACTTCTTAATATTCTCAGGCAGAGAGACTTCCTGGACCACCTCTTGATCTCCTAATTAGACCAGGGTCATAACTCCTTGCACCTCCCCATTCCAAGGACTCAATTTCTCCCCCAACACTACAATCACTAAACCTGGTGTTGGAGCACCAGTGGGTGCAGGTGACTTCTTGGGGGATTTAGGGGCAATATGGCCCACTTCTTTACAGAAATACCAAGTAGGAGGCAGGCCTGAGTTCTCTCTTTAAGGCTACTTGTGTGGGTGGCACAATTAGTGCTGCAGGCCCACTAGTAGCATTTGCATTACCAGCCCTGGCACACCTAGTGCACTTTACTAGGGACTTTACTAGTAAGGCAAACATACCAATCATGGACAACCAATTACAATTACACTTTACACAGGGAGCACTTGCACTTTGACACTGATCAGCAGTGGCAAAGTGCCCACCATGAAATCCATCACAGCATCAAAAATAGTGGAGGTAGAGGCAAAAAGTCAGGGGTAATCACGCCAAGAAATGCCAGGTCTACCAGTCAACCACAGTGATTCCCTAACCATAGCTTAGGCACATGATGATAATCAGTTAAACATCGGCCTAATCCCTCTAACTTACCCTGCAGTAGAGTAAGTTAAGTTTCCATTCCTTACTGCCAAGCAGGTGTATTCATTGAAAAAATAATTATAAATTATGGTGGAGGGTGAGGCCAGGGAGTAAAGTGGCAATAAGTAATTGCCTTGTAAGTAAGTGCCTTGACTTTTGCAGAGGCAATAGTCTGTGAGGAATGTGCCAAATACAGTATATATTCTGTCCTTAATCCTTTCCCTGTTCTGCAGTGCATCGCTTTTCACACCATCTACTTAAGGGCAGACAGGATGTCTGCATGATTGATTTTATATATGGTGTATATCATTCATATTATTCATCTGTCTTGTAGTCAGGGTAACATTGAAAGGTATTTTGTAGAAGAGCAGAGCCATTAGAATAAGATATTTGTCTTTTACAGCTGCCTCAGATGCAGACTGCAGAGAGTAACAAAGTAAGACTAACGAGTATGAGTAGGGTGCCAGCTGAGCTCTGCATGCCTCCATTAATTTAACACAACAAGAGAGAGAATAGTGCATAATACCTTACTCATTAATGAGAGGTAAATTATTTTTATTTTCCCACACAAAATCTCTGTTTAGTTTTTACTAGGAAATCCTTCAAAAGAAAAAATAAATAACACTTTTTTTTAAAGCTGGTGTGCTTTGTTTATTAGGCCTTAATTACATTCAGACAGATAGTGCATTTGCCATTGTCCTTTAGTTTTATGTGAGACATGTGTGGGTGATGGCTCTAACTCTGATCTCAGCAATTTGAATGCTGAACTGCTACTATGCCACCCACTACATACATTTAAACAAGTGTTTTGCACAGAGCATTGCTTACAATTTGTCTATTTTCTGTCTAGCTACTCCTGCTGGTCATCCATCTCAGCAGAATGTAGCAACCTGGCTGTGGCAACAGAAGCTGCAGGCCATACTGGCAGAGTACCAGTGGCTGGTGACCCAGGAGGAGGAAGAGGAAGAAGAGGCAGTTGCTCAGGGCCTCAGCCAGCCTCCAGCTTCTCAACAACACAGGGGCCGCAGTGCAATGGCAGCTGTCTGCCGCCCTTCTATCACTGCTGCAACCCCAATATTTCTGACCACATCTTCTGCCATGTCCTGCTGAGGCTGGCGCATTTAGAAGCCAGGTGACGCAGATGGAGGGGGTCCTCAGAAAGCTCCTGACCCACCGTGTTTAGTGCCCTCTTCTGTTCCTTTTTTAACATTTGTTTTTTGTTGGATGGGACTTGCTGTGGGTGGAGAGGGTGGAGTTGGGAGGGTGGAGTTGGGATGGGACAGTTTGGACTTTAGTTTTTGGACACTGCACATTTTGGACATTGGTTGGAGATGGGGAGAGTTGTTTGGGGAGAGAGGTGGGACAGTTTTGGTTGGAAGGGTTGGGCTTTATTATATTGATAGGGTAATAAAGATTTATTTTATGCTATTTATGCCTAAAATCTTTTTCAGGGTGTTTTACTTTGCACTGCTGCCTTTTAGCGCAGCCTGTTTTTAAAATCTGTTGATAGTGTATAACAGTTAGTTATGCGGTACACTTATCCTACTACTCTCCTAGTTTCTGCAGTCTGCAACTATATTGGCCACTAAGGGGGGAGTTGTCATTGCCTACATTACCTACAAGTACAACAGCGCTCCATACTTCTCTTACCAGAATAGATGAAGCAAGGGATGCATGGTTTCCAAAGGTGCCATTATGTTGGTAGTACTAGCAGTCTAGCGCACTAAGAGTGAAGGAATCAGAAGCAAGGTCCCCTTCCCACCTAGGTGAACTTCAACTGTAGGATTAATCGGAAGGATTATTCAGCACAAGTAACTAAATTTAAATAAAAAAGAAGTTAGTGGGTTATATATTATTATTTCACAGTTTTACAAACAATTGAGACCAGACCACTACACAACAAAGAATGACTGATAGTGAAAATATAACAAGCAATACTAAATTATTCTGAGTAATTGTGAGCTAATATTTTAAATAAAGTCAAAGCTATAAAATACTCAAAACTGGAGAAGACAAGGTTAGGGGTTTACGCAGCACAGTGCCTGAACGATGATGCTGACGAATTATGTTCTTCTATATCTAAAATAATGATTACTTTTTATGCGTGGGTGGATAAATGATGCCAGTGTGGGCTTTTGTTTAGGTAATAGAACTGAAGTTCCTCCACTGAGTTGGTGTTCCTTTCACTACTCTACCCCACCAAATGTGTGATCAATTAATGTTGTAAATTATTTAGTCACACCTCAATAAATCACACAGCCCAGGGGAAGATGGTTAGAGGTTTGATAAATGGATGAGAAAGGGGATTTGGGAAAGGTTCGACAAAGACAAACACTACACAAAGACAATATGTATCTACGCAATGAGCCGCCATCATTATCAATCTGCTGTAGCTGGAAACGAAGGAATGGCTAAAACACAGTTAACTTAAATGTATTGCAAACAATCTGTCCGCCCCAGAGACCCAAGTTACTATATTATTATATATCTAAATGTTCTCTCCACTAGGGTTGAAAAATAGTAAATACAAATTATGTAGGAGTGAAACGAACACACACAGGTCTAACAATTGATTATTAAAAGAAAAATAATACTGCATTTTTCTTGGATTGTCTGTCAATCGTGGGTGCATGTCTGGCTGAAGCGGTCTGGTAAGTTAAGCATGAGTGTTATGGTGCTTTTGCCTTTTGTGCAGGAGAAGGCCTGCTGATTGTAAAACAGAAACGATACTGTAGAATCAAAGAGAAGAACAAAAGCTAAGCTTCATGACTAGTGAACCAAGAAGACTCACAGGCAGAGCAAGAGTATAGTTCCTTGCAATAATTCATTTTATGACTGATGTGCGATCAATTACATGAGAGCAATTACAACAACCAATAATCAAGTGGCTGCTGATCAAACTCGAAACTATCATGATCATAACATTTAGCCTAGTTTGTGCATAGTGTGATGATGTGACATCATCACAGGTCTATCTCAAGTTACCTACAAGAACAGCCAGCACACACACTCGGCAGCATTGCATTTCCCAAATCAAGTAATCAATGCACCTCTCATCAGTCCACTGAGTTGAAAGGCCTCTTAAAGTCATCACCGTGTTGGTTTCCATGAAGTTGAAAACTTCCTTCTTCTGGCAGTGATTGAAGTAGTCACACCCTGAGTCCTTCCATCATCCTCCTGACTCCAAGTAATGAATATGTCCAACTCCATACCGACTTCAGTCTTGACCCAAATAAGAGACATCGATCTGTAGTGTAATGCTGTTGATGAACAACAAGAAAAACATCGAGTAATTATTTTGTGTAGATTAGACTTGTGTTAGTTAGCTAAACGGACTGGTCAGGTCTTTGAGGAGTGTGAACCAGAAAACAAAGCAGTCTGGACCAGACAAACAAATCTTGCTAAGTGTCAAAGGAGGAGGTAAAAATCACCTTCAGGAAAAATGATCACCCATTAGGCCACTAACATTGTAAATCATCACAAACACAATTAAGCTTAATAATTATAGTTAAACACCCACTCGTACTGTCTGGTACACATGAATCATCTCATCAGTCACAAACAACAATCATTCATATATCACTAATTGGTGCATTACTTACCCGTTCCAATTCGAGCACGGTGGTACATTGCCGATCCTTGTTGATTCCAGAAACAGTCTTGTAACTCAAAAATTTTGGGGCATTCCTGCCGGGGATTAAAGAAAGGATAGGCAAGGAATGGAGGCAGGCATTGTCTCTCCAGTGTCCTTGAAGGGAATTGGGGAGAGGCTTCTTCACTGCACACTAATCTAAATCCAGTGAGACACAAACAAAATAAAAAATATAGGCTCCCGAGATTCCGCTACATTTGCTGCCATCAGTATATTCAATTGCATTAGGAGATGCCACAAAAGGAATACTAACACGCATTCTTGAGCCAAGCTATTTAAAAAGAACTAGATTTAAGGTGGCGTGGGCACTATTAGCGATTTGGCAAAAAGTGCGGCGTCATTTTCACATTTCTAAACTTAATTATTACACGCCATTAAATGCCTCTGGATTGCTTCCAGTAATATTTCAAGAGGGTGTAGCCTCCATCTGGGCCACTCAAGGTCTGAGGGATATAGGAGATTTGGCTGATTCCGGCCTGATGGCCTCCTTCTTGTCTTTAAAAGATAAGTTTCAACTACAGTCTAATCATTTTTTCAAATACTTACAATTTAGAAGTTTCCTCGATAAAAAACTCCTGTTGAACCCAACTTTGTTTGACAAAATTACAATTGTGGAATTAGTAAGAAGGAAAGTAAGAATCGGAATTTTATATCAATCTTTCCTATCTCAACTCCCAGATGATTTATCCGATCATAACAATAAATGGGCGATTAAATTCAGAGTACCTTGTGTTGATTTAAAATTCCCATTGACATTAGCTAGGTCTGTTCTGGTTTCTGGTGCTCTCCGTACCCAAAGTTATGTGGCTATGTTTAATCTTTATTATACGCCTGCAAAACTGGTCAGATGGGGGACTGTCAGCGGGGGTAAAAGTTCACTTTGTCCAAGATGCAAATTCCCATCTGCAGATTCTCTTCACATGTTCTATGACTGCCCTGAGTTGTCACTCTTTATTAATCAAATCGAAACCTTTCTCATGCAGATTACTCACTCCTCAATTAAAATTTCTGCAGAAATGGTAATCACTGGCTACCAATATTCCACGGCCCCTGAAAGACCAAGATATATGCAGGCTTTCTTGTTTATTGCAATGGCAATGCTTAGACTTAGTATTACGTCCCTCTGGATAAATCCTGAACCGCCTACTTTTTGTCACTGGCAGACCAGGATGCTGGCCTGGTTTAAATTAGAATCTTCCGTACAAAAGTTCAGAGGAAAGAGACGACGATTAATTGCTTCTAAGAACTGGGCTCCTTTTGAAGAGTGGTTGACAAACTAATAATGTACTTTACTCAATGTATTGTTTTCTATGTACATATCTCTGTATGATTTTGATTTTAGTGTTTAATTTACAATGTATTTCAGTTGTATAATCTTCTATGTACGTATGTCTGTACGATCTTGGTTTCAGTGTTAATCTTTCTCCCACCACCATGGGGGGGGGGGGGAATTAAAAAAAATAAAATAAAAAAAAACACAATTAAGCTTAATAATTATAGTTAAACACCCACTCAAACTGTCTGGTACGCATGAATCATCTCATCAGTCACAAACTACATTCATTCATATATCACTAATTGGTGCATTACTTACCCGTTCCAATTCGAGCACGGTGGTACATTGCCGATCCTTGTTGATTCCAGAAACACACATTGGCCAGTCTTGTAACTCAAAAATTTTGGGGCATTCCTGCTGGGGATTAAAGAAAGGATAGGCAAGGAATGGAGGCAGGCATTGTCTCTCCAGTGTCCTTGAAGGGAATTGGGGAGATGCTTCTTCACTGCACACTAATCTAAATCCAGTGAGACACAAACAAAATAAAAAATATAATGTTCCCCAAGCTATTTCCTTTATTATCATTTTTTTGTCAAAGCAGTTTGGGAATAGAAAGTTCTAAGTTGGCCCAGGCCTACTCGGTAGTCAGGGTGGTAGAGTTCATCCTCACACTCGGTCAGAAGGTGGCTCGGTCAGAAGTTGGTCAGCGAACACACTGCCTTTACCTGAGTCTAACCAATCACACTCATCCTCCTCCTGTCGTACTTCAGGTATGGTGTTATTCAGTAGTATTATGTGCTGAATCATTTTGATAATGGTTAATCTTTCCACATTTTGGGGTGAAAGACTGGTCCTTCTCAATGTGACAACTGCACCAGCTGAACTGAACACATGCCCAGCAGACACACTGTCTACCCAGTAAGCCAGAGACTTTATTGCCATACTGTTGACCAATGGCCATTGAGGCCTCCTTCCATACCAATACACCAATGGGTTTTGATCCAGATAGACCTCTGTTGGGTCATCCAGATAGGCTGGGACCGTCCTCTCAATAGTCATTGGTGCTCCTACCTTGCTCGATCTCTTTTGCCTTTGCCTCTGCACTGAACTTAAGCCTTGCCTTTAGAAACCAATCAAATGCAAATTTTGGGGGTGATGCTTCTGTTCCTGTTGTTGTTGCTGGTGTTCTTGTTGTTGTTTGTGGCTGCTGTGAGCCAACAGCACTGCCCTTAGGCTCTATGTAAGTTGAAGTCTACACCCCAGAACTTCTGCCCAGGAGTGGACCTCTAATTCCCAGTCATACTTTTTCTAGGTCGCTGACTTGCTCAGCAATCCATGTCTTATAGTTTGGAGTATCCTCATCTGTAAAAGGAATGAAAGTGGCCGGTAATTGTACTGTAGATCAAGAATTATAGAATGGAAAGAATGCTTGGATGACACAATGTCTCTTTGCATCCTTGTATTAACACATAAGCGACGGATTAAGCTCTCCACCAACTCTTGCACATCTGTTTTTTTCTCCACACTTGCGTACATTTTAGACACCTCCTTTAGCTCTTCCTGTAGCATATGCAGCAACGGGATAGCTTGGCCCATGGTACTATCGTCCTTGCTGACTTCGCACGTGAAAACCTCAAAAGGAAGCAGCATACCTGCCTGGCATTTGACTATGCCCCATTGGTTCATCTCAATGATCATGCCTTTCACAGCTGCATCAACTCTTTGTATGACATATTCACTTATTGGTCTGTACTGCTCAAACAGACTTTGAAACATGTAATAAGTTGAGTTCCAATGTGTTGGCACCTCCTGTATGTGTCAGGTTCCACCTTCCAGAATCCTCTGGATTGTGCTGATGCTCAAAAGGGGTCCACCTCTCAACTGTCCCAAGTCCGCAATATAAGTATATGTGGACCATTGGGATAGTTAAGCGAGGGAAGAAAAGGGCAGGAACAGCAGGGCGGGAGACCTATGGAAGACACATGAAAAAATAAGGTAAGTAGCCAGCTTTGGTGAAACAATACAGTGAAACAGATGAACACTCTAGGAGTATATCTTAGGGAATCTATATAACATTCTACCTGTAAAGGAAATAAAGAAGAGTTTCTATCAGAAGAGAGGAGAGGGTGATTGCCGACTTCCAACATGAAACACTGTACGGAGGAGAAAACATCCATCAGTATTACACATACTCTGTTATAGGAATAACATGTATTTACTCCACCTACTCGGGTCATGTGTAGAATAGTCCCAAATGCAATATATAACTTCCAAACGCCCTCTTTTATCTCTCTCTCCTAGGAAATGGAATAAAAGAATACAAGAATAGACCATACATGAATAAAACTAAGAACGAGGTGCACTAAACTGTCTGCACTTTGAAATCACCAGGCGCTCCACTGGAGGAGTTCAGTAATCATATGACCATCTAGATATGAGCATAGGTGAGCTAGTAGGAGGAAAGCAAGGTTCATAAATCCTCTAATGCAGGGAATCCCAGGAAGGTTAATATATCATCCAAGAAAGAATTGCCAAAAGAAACAGATCCCCTCCCTGCAGGAGTATTCAGAAGCCTCTGGTCTCACCAACAGGGAATGAATAACAAAAGAGTGGAACGCTGTTAAAACACAAGTGTCTCACTTCACAGAATCGCTGACAGAGTGGTTCCGCCAACAAGGACAAGGAAGAAAGGCGCTCGTCCTACTTTGCACCAGCCATTCCGGAAGGGACGAGTGAAATGCTGCCCCTTAGGCTTCTCTGCATGAAAACAGCAGAAAACGCTGTTTTCCCCAACAGAGAAATGAGGGCCAAGAAAACACTGAGAAAGCATTTCTCAAGCATACAAGTACAAAGTGCAAATCAATCAAAGAAACAGAATGAGGTGCGGGGGGCACCCTTACCACCTAGGAATATCCAGAGAGGAACGCTGCTGCAGCCGCAGGAAATCCAGGAATAATCGGCAGCGTTTGGAGCATTTGGTGTCCCCATATCTGGGTTCAATCAGCGTCGGAGTCACGTGGAGCGTGCTCACGGGATGGATGCTGGGAAGTGTAGTTTGTAGCGGGACTTACTGGTGTTTACCACGTTATCGTGTAGTCGGTGTCTTACCGGCCTACGGATCCTGATTAGTGTTTTAACTGGCAATCTACTATCACACTGAATGATCCTCAACTGCTTTGGGGCTTTAAATGAATGGCTGAAATCAGTGCAGATTCTTCTGCAGGTGGACAGTAAGTTGGTGACTTGGTCTTCTTTTTTGAAAAAGTCCTGTACAATGATGTTGATGCAGTACGCCACACAAAGGACCCTGAAATAGCCACCACCTGTCACGGCTTTAACTATATTACTGCCATTGTCCATGCCAACAAATACAATGCTAAGCCCTCTGGTTAGCAGTCATTGAAAGCCTTGTTGTTAAAGTCATCCAAGATCTTTGCAGTTGTATGGGTTATTTCCATGGTGAACATGACTACTGTTGCATGCTTCCAAGCGCCATTAATAATTTCAGCATAGTCAACACCTGGAGATATAATTTCTCTAACCCCCACAAAGTACATCCAGTGTGCAGTAGTGATGCACTTGTAATCAGTGGCTTGGCAACTGGTCCACATGTCTGTCATAAGGTGGATAGTGTGAACAGCACTCTGCTGCAAAGCTTGTCCAACCAATTCCAGCAAATCATGACGTAGCCTAAAACAGCAACTCCGGCAAAATAGGTATGGTTTGGAACCTTCTATTTTGGGCAGATGGCCGCCACAAATTCTAGAAATCCCACTCCTTCCACAAAAGAAAAAGGGAAGAGGTCCAGTGCTAACATTTTAGCCAGCTTGCCATTGTACAAAAGTACTGTTGGGTGGTTGCGTTCATAGAGCCCCTCCTGCCTAAAAATGCTAGAAATAGATATCTGGATTTTGTTTCCTTTTCTAGTGCCACTGGTGCAGGTGACTTCTTGAGAGCAGAAGGTGGTAGGCTCGGTGTGCATCACAGGGGGGCAGTGACTGTATCCTCTTGCCTTGGTGTTTCAACCTGACTCTGAGTCTTGTTGCATTGAGATGTTGCTGATGTGGATGATACTATTGCTTCACCTTCCACCATGATCAGATCAGATTCTCTGCTCTCACCACCTTCACCAGCACCACTTGCTTTTTGGCTAAGGTGCATCACCCAGCGGATTGCTTGGGTTTTTTGCAAATGGGCTGTTTGGCCTCCGGTATCGTAGTTTGTACAAAGCTTACACAGACTAATACTTGTGTCGCAAGAGGAGCATATGGCAATGTTCGGCTCTGTATCGCTACGCGCAAAGAAGTCGCAAACTGGGGAGACCAACTTTCTGACTCCGGTGCCACTGCCAATGTCGGAAGAAGTGGTGGTGAGTAAACGTTTTGATGTTTGCCTCTCTGCAGTGGCTACTTTTACTGAGGTGGTTGCAATTATGGAAGCTGGCAGTGGGGGTGGTGGTATCTGTGCCACATCCCTCAGAGGAGGTTGAGACGCCAGTCTCCACTGCGGCTGGGCTAACATTCATGATGACTGTGCCATTGTTATCCTCCTCTTCTTCACCCATAACTCTAAGGCTTTCAGGAACCTTCCTTTTCACTAGTATCTCCAGGCATGTCTCAGACTGAGGTGGCATCCAAGTGCAGTCTTGACCATCAGAAGAGGGGCTTGGAGAAGAAGATGGTGGAGTACCTTTCCTTTTTCTTGCTGGAGATCTGGAAGGCAATGGATCTTCTGAAAGAGGGTCTTCTACTTCTACTTCCTGAGCATAAATCTCAATATCCTGAAGTGCTCTGACTTCCAGAGGAACTACTATTGCTAAATGTGGCTGTTGCTGTCCACTTAGCTGAATATCCAGCATTGATTGTGTACAACCTTGTAAAAGTGATAACTCCAATTCAATGTCAAAGATCAGCAGCGTTGCTTCTGTGCCAGACATGGGCTTGGGCCTAGGTTGGGGTGGGGCTGCGGATGTGGGAGTGCTGCTCCCAGTTTGCTCCCCAGAGGACGGTGCGGTAGGCACACATTTTTGCCCGAAAAAGGTCTGAGGGGACATACCAAAGGTGGTATTCGCCTTATCACTGGCCACTTTCTTGATAGTACCTAGTACCTAGGTTTCAGGATCATTACTACTGTGGCATCATACTGGGAAGGAGGAAACCCTTCAGTCTCAAAATAAATGTATTTAAATAGCATCTTCCAGACTAGTATCACTTCAGTAATTAATCTTTTATAAAGCACCCATGGGATACCATCTGGGCCCGCATCCTTACTGTTCTTTAAGCTTTTAATCTAATATATGATTTTCTCCTCTGTGATTTCTGCCTGAAGAGCTGTAATTTGCTCCTCCGTAAGGCATGGTAACTTTTTATCTTGGAGACAATTTTAATATCAGTAAGGTCTGGAATCATGTCCTCTATGCGTACCCTTCTAAGGTTGTTCACCATTTCAATCTTCATATCCTCTGTTGAGGTAAGATCTTTACCCGTATCTTGCTATATTAGTATGTCAATATGGCTCCTAAATCAGTTGATCATACTCCAATTGCTGCATCTTACTTGTTTTCTACGTATCCTTTTTTCTAGACAATTCTTGAGATCATTGTGTAGATTCAAGTCCAATTTCAGCATGGAACTAGCCCAGGACTCTACTGCATCAATCTGCAATTCACTTTCTTTCTAGGAAATTCCTCGAGTAAGCTCTTTAACACTGTCTCATATTTTTAAATCTACTCTATATGAGATCTTGGAAACAGACCTAATTATATTTGCCTTCTGTGCATTCCAGACCACTGCTTGACCAGCTGTTCCAATATTATATTAAAAAAAAATCCTAGTTTCCTTAGTTCGCACTTCAATAATTGACACATTTAGGAGAAGAGCTCTATTTAACATTGTTGCAGGGAGGTGGGTTACTGTCTGGGCCATTTGAATAATTGATTTATTTAAAAGAAAATAATCAAAGCGAGAGTGGTGAACATATTTTTTTACTATAATACGTGAAAACTCTCTGACTCCATAACTTTGTGCGCCAGATATCAACCTGACCCAAGCCATCCACCATATCCTTCAATTTCCTCCTCATTTTGACATGAAGTACATTTGGAGGTTTTACCAATCTCTTTTTCTAGAATGACATTCAAATCCCCACTCACAGGACTTGGAGAGGAAGTATTAATCAAGTGTCATTCTAGGAGGTTTAAAAACAGAAGGGTCATTGCAATTGGGTCTGTAATTCCTTGGGCAAACTAATTCCAAAGTGCCAACACTCAGAGTAACCAGTAGCTATGTCCCCAATCTGTTTTACGGTTAACTCTCAGCCAATCTCCTGCACTCATCATAGTTATTAAACATAATTTACAATCTAAACTCTGTAACGGTGTCTCCTGAAGTATGATAATTTGAGATTGTATACTCCTAAATATTCCATAATCCATCTGTTCTTTGTTGCCACTCAGTCAACATTCCATGTCATAATCTCAATTAGGTTACTCATCTTTTCTAAAGGAATTTCCCTGCCTCCCTGTACCTCCACTTCGCCCCTAAGTTCTTTCGGTTACTGCTGGTTGACAGCCAGACAGTATTCCTACTATTCTGGAAATCAATCATACGTATTGAGAATTTGTTTTTTCCTAATGGCCCTCACCCTTGTGAGTTTACCCTAAGAATCCCACCCAACGTTATCTGGTTTCAACTTCTTCTCTTAGAAAGCTACTCATGATGGAGGGAGTGACATATATATCCCATTATTGTCAACAAAATTGCTACACCTAATATGGCTAACATACTACTAAACAATCACCAGCTCCCTATATCAATGTGTCAATGCAATATATCTACAGTTAAACATACTTTCCAACCTTTATTGTGTGTCTTTTGCTTTCCCGTCCTAAGTGCGCCAGGTATGCCCAGACATGGGTCCTGGGCTCACTGTGCCACTGGAATCAAGCTATCCTGGTTGAAGAGGGGTGAAACCCCGAAACCGGTCCTAGGATGCTTGTTTCCGGTCCGGGGAGGACCTGGCTTGGCAGTTCAGGCTGGACTGTTCCCATGAGGCACAGGGTCAAGACTGATTTTCATATGGCCAGGTCTAAACTGGGATGGCATGGTGAGCAAAAGAATGATGGATTTAACCCAGATCTCTTGAATGGGGTTGAATGTTTTGATTTGTTCTGTATTCCGTCCATCAATTGTGTGTCTTTTGCTTTCTCGCCCTAAGTGCGCCAGGTATGCCCAGACGTGCGTCCTGGGCTAACTGTGCCATTGGAATCAAGCTATCCTGGCTGAGGACGTGTAAACCCCTATACCGGTCCTAGGATGCTTGTTTCCGGTCCAGGGAGGACCTGGCTTGGCAGTTTGGGCTGGACTGTTCCCATGAGGCACAGGGTCAAGACTGATTTGCATATGGCCAGGTCTAAACTGGGGTGGCATGGTGAGCAAAAGAATGATGGATTTAACCCAGATCTCTTGACTAGGGGTGAATGTTTTGATTTATTTTGCATTCCGTCCATCAAATGTGTGTCTTTTGCTTTCTCGCCCTAAGTGCACCAGGTATGCCCAGACGTGGGTCCTGGGCTCACTATCCCACTGGAATCAAGCTATCCTGGATGAAGAGGGATGAAACCCCGAAACCAGTCCTAGGATGCTTGTTTCCGGTCCAGGGAGGACCTGGCTTGGCAGTTCGGGCTGGACTGTTCCCATGAGGCACAGGGTCTAGACTGATTTGCATATGGCCAGGTCTAAACTGGGGTGGCATGGTGAGTAAAAGAATGACGGATTTAACCCAGATCTCTTGACTGGGGGTGAATGATTTGATTTGTTCTGCATTCCGTCCATCAATTGTGTGTCTTTTGCTTTCTCGCCCTAAGTGCGCCAGGTATGCCCAGATGTGGGTCCTGGGCTCACTGTGCCACTGGAATCAAGCTATCCTGGCTGAAGAGGGGTGAAACCCCGAAACTGGTCCACGGATGCTTGTTTCCAGTCCAGGGAGGACCTGCCTTGGTAGTTCGGGCTGGACTATTCCCATGAGGCACAGGGTCAAGACTGATTTGCATTTGGCCAGGTCTAAACTGGGGTGGCATGGTGAGCAAAAGAATGATGGATTTAACCCAGATCTCTTGACTTGGGGTAAATGCTTTGTGGGTCCTGGGCTCACTGTGCCACTAGACTCAAGCTATCCTGGCTGAAGAGGGATGAAACCGCGAAACCAGTCCTAGGATGCTTGTTTCCGGTCCAGGGAGGACCTGGTGTGGTAGTTCGGGCTGGACTGTTCCCATTAGGCACAGGGTCAAGACTGATTTGCAATATATCTACAGTTAAACATACTTTCCAACCTTTATTGTGTGTCTTTTGCTTTCCGGTCCTAAGTGCGCCAGGTATGCCCAGACGTGGGTCCTGGGCTCACTGTGCCACTGGAATCAAGCTATCCTGGTTGAAGAGGGGTGAATCCCCGAAACCGGTCCTAGGATGCTTGTTTCCGGTCCGGGGAGGACCTGGCTTGGCAGTTCAGGCTGGACTGTTCCCATGAGGCACAGGGTCAAGACTGATTTGCATATGGCCAGGTCTAAACTGGGATGGCATGGTGAGCAAAAGAACGATGGATTTAACCCAGATCTCTTGAATGGGGTTGAATGTTTTGATTTGTTCTGTATTCCGTCCATCAATTGTATGTCTTTTGCTTTCTCGCCCTAAGTGCGCCAGGTATGCCCAGACGTGCGTCCTGGGCTAACTGTGCCATTGGAATCAAGCTATCCTGGCTGAAGACGTGTAACACCCCTATACCGGTCCTAGGATGCTTGTTTCCGGTCCAGGGAGGACCTGGCTTGGCAGTTTGGGCTGGACTGTTCCCATGAGGCACAGGGTCAAGACTGATTTGCATATGGCCAGGTCTAAACTGGGGTGGCATGGTGAGCAAAAGAATGATGGATTTAACCCAGATCTCTTGACTAGGGGTGAATGTTTTGATTTGTTTTGCATTCCGTCCATCAAATGTGTGTCTTTTGCTTTCTCACCCTAAGTGCACCAGGTATGCCCAGACGTGGGTCCTGGGCTCACTATCCCACTGGAATCAAGCTATCCTGGCTGAAGAGGGATGAAACCCCGAAACCAGTCCTAGGATGCTTGTTTCCGGTCCAGGGAGGACCTGGCTTGGCAGTTCGGGCTGGACTGTTCCCATGAAGCACAGGGTCAAGACTGATTTGCATATGGCCAGGTCTAAACTGGGGTGGCATGGTGAGCAAAAGAATGATGGATTTAACCCAGATCTTTTGACTGGGGGTGAATGTTTTGATTTGTTTTGCATACCGTCCATCAAATGTGTGTCTTTTGCTTTCTCGCCCTAAGTGCACCAGGTATGCCCAGACGTGGGTCCTGGGCTCACTATCCCACTGGAATCAAGCTATCCTGGCTGAAGAGGGATGAAACCCCGAAACCAGTCCTAGGATGCTTGTTTCCGGTCCAGGGAGGACCTGGCTTGGCAGTTCGGGCTGGACTGTACCCATGAGGCACAGGGTCTAGACTGATTTGCATAAGGCCAGGTCTAAACTGGGGTGGCATGGTGAGCAAAAGAATGATGGATTTAACCCAGATCTTTTGACTGGGGGTGAATGTTTTGATTTGTTCTGCATTCCGTCCATCAACTGTGTGTCTATTGCTTTCTTGCCCTAAGTGCACCAGGTATGCCCAGACGTGGGTCCTGGGCTCACTGTCCCACTGGAATCAAGCTATCCTGGCTGAAGAGGGGTGAAACCCCGAAACCGGTCCTAGGATGCTTGTTTCCGGTCCAGGGAAGACCTGGCTTGGCAGTTCGGGCTGGACTGTTCCCATGAAGCACAGGGTCAAGACTGATTTGCATATGGCCAGGTCTAAACTGTGGTGGCATGGTGAGCAAAAGAATGATGGATTTAACCCAGATATCTTGACTGGGGGTGAATGTTTTGATTTCTTCTGCATTCCGTCCATCAAATGTGTGTCTTTTGCTTTCTCGCCCTAAGTGTGCCAGGTATGCTCAGACGTGGGTCCTGGGCTCACTGTGCCACTGGAATCAAGCTATCCTGGCTGAAGAGGGGTGAAACCCCGAAACCTGTCCTAGGATGCTTGTTTCCGGTCCAGGGAGGAACTGGCTTGGCACTTCGGGCTGGACTGTTCCCATGAAGTACAGGGTCAAGACTGATTTGCATATGGCCAGGTCTAAACTGGGGTGGAATGGTGAGTAAAAGAATGATGGATTTAACCCAGATCTCTTGACTGGGGGTGAATGATTTGATTTGTTCTGCATTTCGTCCATCAATTGTGTGTCTTTTGCTTTCTCGCCCCAAGTGCGCCAGGTATGCCCAGATGTGGGTCCTGGGCTCACTGTGCCACTGGAATCAAGCTATCCTGGCTGAAGAGGGGTGAAACCCCAAAACTGGTCCTCAGATGCTTGTTTCCAGTCCAGGGAGGACCTGCCTTGGTAGTTCGGGCTGGACTATTCCCATCCCATGAGGCACAGGGTCAAGACTGATTTACATTTGGCCAGGTCTAAACTGGGGTGGCATGGTGAGCAAAAGAATGATGGATTTAACCCAGATCTCTTGACTGGGGGTGAATGTTTTGACTTGTTCTGCATTCCGTCCATCAAATGTGTGTCTTTTGCTTTCTCGCCCTAAGTGCGCCAGGTATACCCAGACGTTGGTCCTGGGCTCACTGTGCTACTGGAATCAAGCTATCCTGGCTGAAGAGGGATGAAACCCCGAAACCAGTCCTAGGATGCTTGTTTCCGGTCCAGGGAGGACCTGGCTTGGCAGTTTGGGCTGGACTATTCCCATGAGGCACAGGGTCAAGACTGATTTGCATATGGCCAGGTCTAAACTGGGGTGGCATGGTGAGCAAAAAGAATGATGGATTTAACCCAGATAGCTTGACTGGGGGTGAATGTTTTAATTTGTTCTGCATTCCGTCCATCAATTGTGTGTCTTATACCTTCCAACCTCACCTATCCACTATTCCCCTTTTCCACTCCCACTATGCTGACTTGATTTTTAAAAGGAATTCCTCCACCTCTTTCACTTTTCTAAGGGTGTGCGTCTCATTTTTCACCATTACTCTCAGCAATGCAGGGGATCTAAGCTTTACATTAGCCCCAGACCTTTCAGCTCCTGCATTCTCCCACATAACTCCCACTGAGGATGGATCCTTGAAGGAGGAACACAGTGACAGGTTAGGGCTAGTTGCAGAAACTCGGGAGAGGAGGGAGGACTTTACTGGAGAGTTTGGTTCTCAGTATATCTTTGATAATTTTATCCATTAAGTTCTTTGACTATTTGGTTCCCTTCTGCGTGAATTGTGGGCATCATCTTTCATGCTTCCCCTCACCTCCCGCTGTGTGGCCTCCTCCTTCATTGATGCATAGACAGTGGGAGGAGAGCTTTTCAAACTGCTTACATTTTGGAGTTTGTAGTCAGTGTGGAGGGCAGTGATCGCTAGAGTCTGACTCCACAGAGCCAGTGACGGAGACAGCAGGAATGCTAGTGCAAACTCTGGAGGTGAATTGCTCTTTGCATGTGTTAGACCTTGAGGCTTTCGTGGCATTAGATGGATAATGGAGCTCCTGAATTCACCATCAAAAGGAGTCTACATACAGACCCATGCCTCTCTCACCCTACACCACATCTGTTGAGGCACGGGGAAAGCAAGGCCTGTATTGCTGCCCCTTCTGAACCTCAGCCTACGGGGAGAGTCAATGTGCTGAATATACCTCAGGCTCATGCAGGCAGACCCACTGCATGTGAGCTGAATCCTTCTCCTCCTATTTTGTCTGCAGATTTGCTAGAGGTTAGCACAGCAAATATGGTTAGCATGGCCTCTAAAAATAGATATATGTTTAGATCTACAAAACTGTGAGTCCATTCAGTACTGTTGAATTAATTTGAGAGGGGTTTTCAGGAGACTACAGGACCCAAGGATCTTTTAGGCCAAAGTCATACAGGAAATTGCGTTAGAGCACACTACAAAAGAAAAAGGTAGGAAAGAAGATCCTCCTGTTATATATACTATGCCCCTCCACCTCCCTAAACTCCGTTAATATCATAGAAAAAAGAAATAGTGTTTTTTCACAGAAGGAAATATCGCATAGTGCAGATAGGGGTGATAATAGTGACCCCTTGAGTAGTTTGAGCACAAATGAACTGTGTGGAAAAGCACCTGACATCCCTGTTGCAAATTGGTTTGAAGCACTATTATCTTTACCAGAGCAGAAAGAATCACAACAAGCTTCGTCTAGCATAACAACGTCTACTTACCCCAGTATAGGGAATGCTGGAACTGATGAGGTGCAGGATCTCTCTAGTCATATTGAGCATCCCTCGAACACACTGGCTAATAATCAGGGGAAGAAAATGGTCTGTTTAGGGAACGTTTATAGGGTCTGAAGGATGAGATCAGGTTTGAATATGAGGTGTCAGAGCAAAATCAAAAACAGATTCAGGGAGCTTGCTCAGCGTTGAATGCCAAGCGGCACGTTCTTGCAGACCGTACAAGACTCTTAAAAGTAAAGATCTAGTTTTTGCTAAGAACGTGGAAGAAATTTAAAACTAGACACTGCAGAATAAGAAATTGAGAGACGATATGGAAAGCTGGAGATCCAAGCTAGAAGACATAAACTGAGATTCTAAGAGAGAGCCTCTTGAAAGACAGGCCAGATATTAACTTGGAAACAAACATTCAGCGGGTCCATAGAGATCCTTTTTAGCTGCAATCCCGGTCCTAAATCCCCAAGGAAGATATTGGTCAATTTCCAGACCTATCTGATAAAAGAGAAAATTCTCTTGGCCGCCATGACTGTTAAGTCCATGACTTATGACACATTTTCCTACCAAATTAAATCAGACGTAGACAGGAAACAGCCATGAGCAAATCACCAATGGCCCTGCTCTTATAGAAACAGTTGTGCCCAAACTGAGAAGCCAGGTCCCATATGAAGCAGAACGCAAACAATAGCAGACTAGTTTGGGCTTCAAAGTCATCACTGATTTATATCTTGAGTCTTGTGTTACAGAAAGCATGAAAACCACATCTTGGCATACACATCACACTGAGCAATCCAAAAACAAGTGATAGGTATTTTGTTTGAATTATTCTGGTCCACTGGTAATTACTTAGGGCAGCATCTCAGTCCTCCTTTTTTTGCCCACAATGCCACCTCAAACTGGAACCAGTGATGTGCAAATCATCCATGGTTCTGCTCCAAAGGGAACAATCAAGCCCAATCTACCTTGCTATGTCTACACATATAGGGGTGTGCCCGAATAACCCAACTATACCAGGGTATGAAACAGACTAAACATTAACATGGTATATAATGGGGATTGCTCATACAATTATTTTTACCACAATGAAACATTCATTAATCACTTGGATGTGAGCATGATTTACATCAAACATTTTAGTTGCTTGGTTATTGTGTAACAATACACACTTCTCATATATAGTACCCATAGTGTACTCAAAAGTAAACAACAAAGAAAAGAAAAAGGAAATAAATGACCAGGAGTCTCATCACAAGAATGATAATTAAAACACAATCAATATTGTCTTCATTCGTCTTCAGTTGCTAACAATTCTTAAACCTAAACACGAAAAACTGGGGGGTGGAACTCACAAGCATGCCTGCTCCGAAACATCTCTCAATTGGGGGGAGAGGAGAGCAGGGTAAAAGGGCTCATGTTCTTGACGACTGGTGGCCTACTAGAACAGGACTGCGGTTACTCTGGCAGCAGCCAACAATAACGTTCTGACTCTTTAAACAGCAAGAAGCCATTCACACATGGATCAGCGGTTTAGCGGATAAAAGGTTTCACTGTATCCCTGCACTCAACTCCAAAATTAAAAGCAGGATTTGGAGCAGAAAAATGCATGAGTTCTGCATGTTATTATTTACTCAAACTACCTTGCTAGGTCTTCCCTGAATGGGAACACAATCAATATGAGACCAGTTTCAGGCTAGATAGACATTGTTAGTGAGGTATAGCTTCAGTTTGTGACACAGTGAGCACTGGGCACACTACTGAACATAACTGTCACAGTAAGAATGTCACACTGTTAATAAAAGTGATAAGAGGATGGTTTAATTAATCTCAGCCACTGATACTTACCCAGCGGCAAATTCAAATCCATTAACTGTTATCATAACGGACGGCAGATGGAAACAAGTCATATGGAAATCAAATAAATCCATGCTCGCATAGAAACAGTCCAGCCCAAGATAACATTCCAGGCCCCTCTGAACAGGAACACAAGGAACGTTAGACTTGTTTCAGCCTAGATGGGCCTTGTCAGAGAGTTATAGCTTGAATCCTGTGGCACAGTGAGCACAGCACTTACACCTGGCAAACCTATTATGCTTAGTACGTCACACTGAGTGAAACAAACACATGATGGCTGAAGTGCTTGAATTGTTCTCAGTTAATGATAATTAGCTAGAGTTGCATCTGACTATGCTACCTCAAACAGGAATCAGGTATGTGCAAATTAGTAACAATTGTGCTCCAGTACAAACAGTTCAGTCCAAGCTACCAAGCCAGTACTCCTCTGAACAGAAATACAAGCAACTATTGACAAGTTTCAGCACCATTCGGCCTCATAAAAGAGGAACAGCTTGAGTCCTCAGGTAGAGTACTTAGAAGGTCACACTAAGTAAAACAAAAAAGTGAAACTTCAATTAATCTCAGCACTGGTAATTACTTGTGCCACATCCCTGTGCACCATTTGTTTCCACTACACCATCTCTCCATAATTTGTTTCCAACTCGCCATCTCACAGAGGACCCAGACACACCTTAATCCGCTATAGTCATTCTCCAATAGAAACAATCCCACCCAAACTGCTAGGCCAGGTCCTCACTGAGCTGGAACACACATCCCTGAGAGGATTCAGCCTCATTGGATTTTACCAATAATGTATAGCATCAGTCCTGTGGCACTGTAAGCACAGGACACACTATTTATATTGAATGTATTTACTTGGCTGCAGGGTAAAGGTGTACACTGGAAAGTGCAGAGACCTCTGTCAAAAGACTATTTCTCTGGAGATTAAGAAAAGAAGATGTTGTGCCCAACAGAGTTCATTCTATTGAAGTATTTGTTGCCACATATGCAGAGTTGATTAAGGCTCCAGTGTAGTTTGATGGTGTGTAAGAAATTGGGTTACTGGTTGACTGGTGTGAGAGCCCTGGGCAAGTAGCAATCACAATCCTAGTCAGGGTAAGGCACAAGCAACCCTAAATCAGCCTGTGTCACCCTCTTGTAGCTTGGCACGGATCAGTCAGGCTTAACTTAGTGGCAATGTATAAAATATTTGTAGTTATAAAAAGAGCGCAACATTTTTAAAGAATAAACAGTAAAATAGTACCTAAAAGCATAAAGTGTCCACCGCAGGTATCTGATCATGCTGGACTGGGTCAAAGTCAAAAGTTTAAGCCGACCACAATCAACTGCAGGTTGGAGACAGACTCAGTTTGGTCCAGTTGATGTTTTACCATCTCAAGTTTTGTGGCAAGAGTCCGGTTCATGTTGGAGAGGGTTGCCGGGAACAAGCAGCACGTCGTGGTTGGGGGTCAGTGTGGCGCAAAGAGCAGGCCAGGTATCACGGATGGGCAGGTTGGTGCTTTGTGTTGGTGGTTCTCGATGGGTGATTGAAGCTAGCTGTTTAAAGAGATGGGATTGTGATGAATTTCGCAGTTGCAAAGAGCACAAAAATTTGATATCAAGAGACGATGAGCCACATCAAGGGTTCAAGGCCTGAGCGGCTCCACTTGGAAATCAGGAACTTGCTTATGCGTGATCCAGGAGCTAGTTGGGGAGCCTTTTATGTTCCTGAGGCTCAGATAAGGAGGCCAGCAGACTAACCCTTTGAGGTTCTCCAGAGTCCTGGGTTCAAGATGATGTTGCAGGTCCAGCTCTTCTTCCCTAGGCAAGAGGGCATCAGGTAGCATGTCAGTACAGCAGGGCAACAAATCATTTGGAGCAGCAGTCCAACAGAGTGGCAGTCCTTGCAGTAGCACAGCAGTCTTTCTTCCTGGAAGAGTATCCACAAGTCCAGAAGTGTCCTGATGTGGTGGTGTTCAAGGTCCTTCTTTGATACACAGTTGTGCCTTTGAAGTGGGGAGAAGCTTCTAGAGGCATGCCTTTGAAGTGCACAGATGCCTTTCCTTCCCGGTCCTGGCTACAGACTAACTACAGGGGTATGAAGCCCTTTGTGTGGAGGCAGGACACAGCCTATCCAAGGGTAAGTGGAGCTGTGCCAGATCCACACCTCTATCCTGCCACTGATGGCCCATCCAGTCACAGCTAAGCTCCCATTATGTGTGGCTGTCTAGGAGGAATACAAAAAGCCCAACTGTCACTCACACCCACCCATGTGACCCAGAACAGGCTGAAGGCACCAAATGGCTAAGGCAAGAAAATGCCATCTTTCTAACAAATGTTATTTAAATCCAACTTCTCCATAAAGTAGGATTTTAAATCAGGATTCCAGAGACACCAAACATGAACAGATACCTTTTCCTATTTGGAAGTTACACTTATAAAATGTAATAAAGGAATTCCAATGTTATCCTATGGGAGAGGTAGGCCTTGCAGTAGTGAAACACGAATTTAAGAGTTTTTCACTACCAGGACATGTAAAACTTAAAAGTACATGTCCAATGTTTTAAATACACTGCACCCTGTCCTTGGGGCTGTCAAGAGCTTAACTTAGCGATGACTTATATGTATTAAAAAGGAAGGTTTGGGCCTGGTAAAAGGATTTCATTGTTCGGTCAAAATGGCACTTTAAAAACTGTGAACACAGGCTGCAATGGCCGCCCTGAGACACGTTTTAAAGGGCTATTCTGATAGATACATCTGCCTATGGATTCCTCACCTTTTGAATTACCCCTGCAGCAGCATTCCACTGAAACCTTTTCATAGCACTCCCACGTCGAAGAGGACATCACAATAGCATGGCTCCACTCTCAACTCCATATGGCGTCACCGGAGCCATAAGAAGACCTTGTCTGCATGCTGACGTCAGTTCCCTTTTTTCCACGCCGTGGACATGTAACAGTTTTTCTGTGACTCTCCATTTTCTTAGGTTATTATGTGCGATGGCTATACAAAAGGAGTGCGGGTGTCATATGTCCACCACGGACCCCCTCGAAGATTGCCTTTGGTGCCTGTTGCCAGATCACAATGTCGAAGGATGTTCGTCGTTTTGGAGGATGAATCCGAAGGCACTTAAGGAGCGAGAGGTGAAGCTATTCATGGCCCGGGCAAGAAAGGAGAAGAAAGGCTGCAAAAAATTCAAGTCAACGACCCCGCACACCTTGAGGTTGTCGAAGAAGCACAAAAAGAAGCGTTGGATGGGTCCTGGCGTTGGTCTTAGAAAGGCAAGTCTTTGAGGTCGGCTTCCCCGGTTCAGCGGCGTCATGGTAAAGATGACATCTCGCCTTCGCTCTCACCTCTTTGCAGGTGACTCCGGTCATTTTTCTGGCACCAAGGGATTCGACTGTGCCCAGGGAGCAGTCCCTCGCTCCTCTGCCTTTGCCTGCTCTGGGCCCGGTGTCTCCAGTGCAACAGCCCGCCACACGGCCTTGGTTGGATCCAGACCAGGCGGTTCTGGATCCTTATCCACCCTTTCTGGGTCTGGCTCCGGGTGCGGATCCCTCGCATTTTCTAAATGCAATGTTTGACTTGTTTGCTAAAGCGGCTAACCAATCCAGTCCACTGGCTGGCCACGTGGGTCCACTTGCATTCAATGTGAGCATCCTCAGCAATCTTTCGTGCCCTTCATGCTGATGACACCATCAAAGTATAGACACTGAGTCGCGACCTACGGTGCCGCTCGTCAGAGCGAGCTCGTACTTTTGAGGTCAGCGGTCTAGTCTCTTACGATCCCAGCACGTTAAATTGCGCGCTGGAGCGTCCGCGCCGGCGCGCCAAAGGCAAGCCCATCTGCGCCCGTCGGTGCCCGGAGCGCTTCCAGCGCCAGGACCCCTGGTTCAGCCCCCATCCATAAATATAATTATAAACAACTGATGGACATACAGCCTGGTGAGTGCATGATTTGTAGTGCCTGGGAAGAGGGCATAAACATAAATACATATCAATGTATGGGTTGTGGGTACCATTTTAACCAATCCATGGGGGACAAAAGGAAAGTCCTTGCCAAACTAGCACCAGGTCGTAAAGACCGACACGAAGTCCAAAAATGCCAAGATGTGCAACAACATCACCCTCAGGGGCTAGAAGGCAAAGGCAGTCGGAGGCAAGACAAAATAAGTAGGAAGGCAACACAAACGGTGTACTGCATGCTACTAAACACGCGTTCGCTTGTAAAACACAAATACCAAGTAGAGTGTTTACTTCAAACAGAAAACCCTGACATCTGAAATGGCAGCTAGCGACTTCCATGCATGCTTGATGAACATTATGGAATGGATGAGCGCAAATTTTTAAAAAATAAATATTGACAAAACCGAGGTCCTTGAATTTGGTAAAGGGCCATCGGTATGGAGTACTAGCTGGTGGCCTAAGGAGGCGGGGGCATGTCCCACCCCCGTTGCTAAGGCTAAAAGTCTAGGGGTAACACTGGATAACCAACTAAAGCTATCCGCCCATATTAACCAACTAACGTCCTCCTGCTTTTTCTCTTAAAAACTCTGAGGAAAATATTCCCATTTCTAGCAATTGAACTCCAAAAAACAATAGTAGTTGCACTATTTTTATCCAAATTAGATTATGCAACACTCTTTTTGTGGGGATTGATAAAGCACAAGAAAGGAAGCTCCAATCACTGCAGAATATGGCAGCTAGACTGCTTATGAATATTCCTAAGGGTCATCCTACCTCTGAGGCTGTCAAAGCCCTTCACTGGCTTCCAGTCCGTCAAAGGGCCAATTTCAAGGCTCTATGCCTGGTACATAAAGCCCTCTATGGTGGTATATTCGGGGATTTTAGGAAACTTTTTATAAGATATCTCCCCGCGAGACTGCTTAGATCATCCTCTGAAGGATTTGTCAGTGTTCCAAAAACACGGAAGGCTAGATGGGGAGGACGTACTCTATCCTTCTGCGCGGCAAAACTATGGAACCAGATGCCAAACCTTCTGCGCTGTCAACCAAATCGGGTGCGATTTAGGAAGGATTTAAAAACATGGCTTTTTGGGCAAAACTAAGACGCATTCACATGGCCTTTACCCAGATTTCACAGTTCTAGTGCCAAGACGCCACGGCATTCGCGCGCTTTACAAATAACAATTCAAATCAAATCAAATCAAAGGAATCCACTGGAATCATGATACATTATCAAATTGTAAGACCAAATACGTCATTGATGGGATTGTATGTCCGTGTCCAATGTTGTACATAGGAAAAACGAACCAAGAGGTTCGTCAAAGAATAATTCAACAGAAGTCTCGAATTAGAAAGAATATTGAGACTGCTCCGCTTGTCAATCATTGGAACAAAAAAACACATACAGAAAGAGATCTACACTGGACGGTTATTTCAAAAGTCGAGCGTGACCCTAGAGGAGGTGATTTAGATTTAAAATTATCGCAGCGGGAAGCAATGCTTATCGTAAAATTTGATACTGCAATCTCAGGTTTGAATGAATTATCAGAAATATATAAACTGTAAGGAGCCGTTTGATCTAGCCTTCAGGAGCATTTTTTACTCCGACAACTAATACATTTCGCGATTAGTTCCCCGCATTTCAACTTAGCATAAGATTACAATTTCCATAAACCTAAGGTCAGACCTTTCCCAGAATGCTAAGCGGTGACTACACGGAAGCGCTATCGGAGATTTAATGAAAGCACAGCTGGTACTCGAGGCGTTTTGCCGAGAATTTTCTTTAGAAGAATACTGCAGACGCCACGGAGCAGGTAGGCAGAGCGACACGCTGATGAAATTTTGCTAATCACTAGGTTTCCTTTCAACCTTATAATTAACTCGGCCCCCACGTTTCTTTTTAGAAGCTGCGTTGTATATGAAGAATACCACCCGCCAGTCGGGCGATTTCTAGAATTCTCTGAATCCATTCAAAGTTTATGGCCGGTATGTCGTCTCTCAACTGGAGACGTTTACTTTTTACAACTATATAATCCATCCTCACATGCATATTTGAGACGCTTGTGCCTTCCATTTCAGCTTCGGGCATGCCACAAAAAATGGCTTAATCCAAAACGAGAAGATACAAGCAAATAGAGGCTTTGCCTCTATCAATACCACAAACCCTCTTGTCAATGACAGAGTAAGTGACTCCCAGAGGCCATATTTTTAGTTCAATCAAATGACTCTAATTGAGTAAGGTGCTGACAGTTCCTTTTCTTTTATTTCCATCTGTTTTTCTTCTGTAGTGTCTCTTCACTAGAGAACTTTGGAATTAGACTCATTGGTGAGCATTGAATCGGTAAGATGTTTTCTTGAGGCGTACAAACAAGGGAGTTGCGCTCTTGGGTTGCTCAGTCATTTTAAAGTAAACTTTCTGTTTCTTTTTCTTTCCTTCACAGTGTCTTGGTTTTGAAGAGAACACCTTAAAACAGCGGGTTCGAAATGCGTAGACCCCCGTTTTCTGATATACCAAACAATTGTTTAAATTTGGTTGTTGTGCATTTTGAAACAACTTTTGTTTTGAACTATAAATTACTATTAGTAGGATTTATGCACACCTAAATTAGTTGGGAAATCATTTCTTTGTTTGGTTTTAGGTCCTTGGTCCATCAAGTTGAAAATATACTTAGGGAACCAAGGAGTGGACATGTAATTGTGTGTATGATGAATGGAGAGTGTTGTATGAATGATCAAGTATGAATGAGAATGGTGAGATATGCCAAATTGTTGGCAAGTCATTGTCTTAAATCTTTTTGTATTTCGTTTTTTTAAGGTAAATTATCTTTGTGTACAAAATAATTGTTGATAAAAAATTCAAATGAACAAAAAGATGTTCTTCTAATAAATACTATTGATTAGTGTTGGCGTGGCTTGATTTAGTGTTCTCGCGTCATTTTTTGATTATTAAGTGAAATTGTTTATCAGTATTGGCAGACAGTTTGTTCTTCCTGCTAAAGAGGCTCCGCCTTACTGATTAGAGCCACACCCATTTTTGTTCTTTGGATGATACCGTCACAGCATATCCCGGCGCAGAGATTCATGATGCCGATACCGCAGTCTCCAGCGCCATCTGGTTTTGGGCCGATGCCTTCCCGGCTTTGAGCGGCACTGCTGACTGCAACTGAGTGTTCTCCTTTTATGCCAACACTGATGTCACCGAAGCCGCACCTGGCACTGCCGACGCAGATCACAAAGTTGCCCTCCAGAAGGGAAGTCAAGAGGCTGCTGGAAGAAGAGGAGTTCTAGGGACAGCAGGATCAAGCTGAAGAAGGGGAAATCCTTGACTCTGTAGATGACTTTGAAGGTCTTCAGGAGGCCAGTGGCTTGGACACTCCCCTGGAGTGGGAGCTTTCTTCCCCGAAGGCAATGCCTTCTCAGGATGTGGCTCCATATAATACTGTCATCAGGAAGGCTGCTGATCTGTTAGATCTGCAATTGCCCACAGCTGAGGTCAGGTCTAATATTTTGACTGAAGTTTTGCACTCTGTCTTCAGTGTTTGAGCCATTATTGCTATTCAATGAGGCATTAAAGGAACCGATTCTGGAGGTGTGGCAGAAGCCTTTGTCTGCTCTGGCGGTTTCAAAAGCAGTGGCAAGACGCTATAAGCCTGCTCTGGGGGATCCAGCTTTTCTAACCTCCTTCTCCAGAGAGCTTGGTGGTTCAAGCTCCATGTTCATCCAAACAGTCTGCAGGATCCTTCCCCACCACCCCAGGGGATAGGGACGCCAAAAAGCTTGAGCAATCAGCCAAAAAGGTGTTCTCCTCTGCAAGCATGGCCTTAAAACGCCACATGCTTGTTGGAAAGATATTTTCACACTTTAATGGACTCAGCGAAAGAGGTGGCTCCTAAACTGCCTGATGATGTACAAGGTCACTTTTTGGAGGTGTTGGCTGATACGCAGGCTGTAGCCAGCCAAGTGATTCAGTCAGGTCTGGATACGGTGGACTCAGTTGCCAGGGTGATGGGCTCTTCTGTGGCTACCAGGAGGCATGCCTGTTTGAGATCTTCTGGTTTTTCTCTGGATGTCCAGGCCACTCTCCTTTTTCTGCCTTTTGATGGATCCAGGCTGTTTGGGACAAAGGCAGATTCTGCTCTGCAACGCTTCAAGGATCGCAGGGTTACTGCGCCGTCCTTAGGCCTTCAGTACCAGCCTAGGGGCTATGGTTACAGAAGGTTTCGTGGATTTGGAAAGACAGCATCCTTTCGAGGCCATCAGCAACAAGAGCAGCAGTAGAACCCCCTGTACAAGTCGTACAGAGGGGAGGGAAGAGGCCGTCTGCGGGGCCCCCGGCAACGGTCCTCCTCTTCCTCCTCCTCTCCTGTTCCCCCCACTGGTTCCACAGGGAAGCAGCTCTAGATCCCCCATCTTGGAGCATGTTGGTCCCGTAGGAGGCTGGGTGTCCCACTTTCTACAAAATTGGAAATCTGTTACATGAGTTCTTTGGGTTGTGAATCTTGTAGAAAATGGGAACGCCTTTCCTTTCCAGGAGTTTCCCCCTCCTTACTCTCCTCGCCAGGGCTGGTCTTCAGCAAGAGGTCATGGCCTAGCTTCAGAAAGGTGTGATAGAGGTGGTTCAGGAACAGGAAAGGGGTCAGGGCTGTTACTCCCGATATTTCCTGATCCACAAAAAAGGATGGGCGATGGAGACTGATTCTTGACCTCAGGTTCTTGAATTTCTACCTCAAGCAGGAGAAGTTCAAGATGTTGACCCTAGCTCAAGTTCTTCTGGCACTGCAGCAGGAAGACTGGATGGTGTTGATCGATTTGCAGGATGCGTATTTCCACATTCCCATCCTGAAGTCGTATCAGAAGTATCTTCGTTTTATGGTAGGACCCCAACACTACGAATTTGTGGTTCTTCCATTCAGACTTACTTCTGCACGCACTGCGATTCTTCACACGGTGGTTACAGCTCATCTTAGAAGGTCGGGGATTCTTGTATTTCCCTATCTGGACGACTGGCTTCTCAAGGAGAAGTCTGCAGAATTGGTGCTGCATCATCTGCAAATAACTGCTCGGCTGTTGTTCAACTTGGGTTTTTCGCTAAATGTACCCAATAATCACCTGGTGACCTCTCAGTGCAACCTGTTCATAGGGGCAGTACTGGACACTACTGTGAATCATGCCTTCCTGCCTCCTCAGAGGATTCTAGACATCCAGACTATGATTCCATTATTTCAAAAAGGAGTAGAAGTTCCAGTCCTGAAGGTCTTGCTCCTGCTTGGTCTGTTCGCTTCCTACATACTGATGGTCAACCATGCACGCTGGCATATGAGGGCACTCCAGTGGTGCCTCCGCGGGCAGTGGTTTCAACACAACGGAGATATCAGGGAGGTGGTCAGAATCTCCAGAGACACTGCAGCGGATCTGTTATGGTGGAGTGTTTCAGGGAACCTGTATCAAGGGTGGCCATTTCAACCTCCTTCTCCAAAAGCCAGAGTGAATACGGATGCCTCCATTCTAGGGTGGGGTCCTCATCTGGGGGATCTGGAAATCAAGGGTCTTTGGTTTCCAGAGGAGAAATTGCTTCACATCAATCTTCTGGAATTGCGGGTGATACATTTGGCTCTCAAGGCCTTTCTTCCCTTCCTTTGCAGTCAGTCAGTTCTGGACCTAATGGACAACACTACTGAGATGTGGTACCTCAACAAACAGGGAGGTATAGGGTCATATCAAACATCTGCAGAGAGGCTCTGCACTCTTGTCCTGGGCTCAGAACCATCAGATTTGTGTAGTTGCAAATCATCTGGCCTGGGTGCTGAATGTGAGTGCGGACACTCTCAGGCAGCAATACTCGGCCGATCATAAGTGGAGTCTTCATCCGGAGGTGGTCCATCACAATTTTGAGATGTGGGGGTTTCCTCATTTGGACCGTTTGCCACTCTCGAGAATGTGCACTGCCCGTCGTTCTGCAGTCTCCAGTATCCAAAGCAGAAAGCGTTGTGGGATGCATTTCAGTTAGATTGGGGCTCACAGCTTCTTTATACGTTACCTCCCCTACTCTTGATTGCTCAGGTTCTGAGAAGATTTGCTAAGACCGGGCTCAAGTCATATTGATCGCCCCGATTGGTCAAGAAGGGTATGGTACAAAGACCTTCTTCATCTCTCATCGCACCATCTGCTCCTTCTCCCTCTCCGGGCAGACCTCCTCTCGCAGGGGCAGGTTCTACACCCCCACCTCCAGAGCCTGCTCCTTCATGCCTGGAGATTGAACGGGACAACGTTGAGTTCTTTCTCTCTCCCACCGGATGTGGTGGATGTTATTTTATCATCCATAAGACACTCCACCAAATGTGTTTATTCCAGTAGATGGGCCAGATTTGTGAAGTGGTGTGGAGAGAGGTCGATTGATCCCTTGAAGGCCCATTTATCTGATGTACTTAGCTTTTCACTTTCATTGCAGACAAGATGGTTCTTAGGACCAGAGCTGCTTCCCTGCCTAAGGTGGTTACGTCTTTTCATCTAGGGCAGTCCATCACTTTGCCCACTTTCTATCCTCCCCCTCACCCTTCCAAGGAGGAGGAGACACTTCATTGCCTGGACCTTAGAAGGGCAGTCAGCTTCTATTTGGACAGAACCAAGGTCTTGAGGCTGGACGACCAGCTTTTCGTTGGTTACATGAGATGAATGAAGGGCTAAGCGGCCTACTAGAGAATGCTTTCCAGGTGGATCAGCTTGTGCATCAAGATATGCTACACCTTGGCCAAGAAGGAGCCACCTAAATGTATCAGAGCTCATTCTACTAGAGCAAAGTCTTCAACTTCAGCTTTGGCTAGAGGTGTCCCTGTGGTAGACATCTGTAAGGCGTCAACATGGGCCTCCCTCCACACTTTCGCAAATCAATATTGCTAGGATTCAGAGGTGAGGCAGAACGGCCATTTTGCACATTCTGTGCTGCAGGACTTTTTGGTATGGGTAGGTGGACACCCTCCTCATGGAGAGGGACTGCTTGGGGATACAATTCAAAAGGTGTGGAATCCACAGGCAGATGTATCTATTAGAAGAACAAGTTGCTTACCTTCTGTAACACCTTTTCAGGTGGATACAGTATCCGCCTGTGCATTCCTCATTGACCCACCCTCCTCCCTCTTGTCTACCTACATATACCGAAAAGGTTTTTGTGCTTGACATTCTTGTTTTTCTATGTCATTTGCCTTGCTATGATGCTTGTTGTTAGGAAATGTATTGACTTTAACTTTTCCTGTTTTTTCTTCTTCTTTCACTTATATACTGTGTATATTTGTGTATATATTGTGTACTGTGTATACTTGCAATATGTTGTCAGTCCACCCGTTCGCCTCAAAGCCACGGAAAAATTGGGTGGAACTGACGGCAGCAAGTCGACGAGGTCTTCTTATGGTTCCGTTGACGTCATATGGAGTTGCAAGCGGAGCCATGCTATTGTGACACCCTCTTCAACATGGGAGAGCTATGAAAATGTTTCTGTGGAATGCTGGCGCGGGAGCAATTCAAAAGGTGGGAAATCCACAGGCAGATACTGTATCCACCAGAAAAAGCATTACTGAAGGTAAGTATCTTGCTCCTTCGGTAAGTGGTACAATCAAGCCTGCAGTACCACTAGTAGCACTAAATTTACAGGCCCTAGACATATGTAGTGCCACATTACTAGGGACTTATAAGTAAATTAAAGATGCCAATTCGGTATAGGCCAATTTTACCATGTTTTAAGGAGTAAGCACGATCACTTTAGCACCTGTTAGTGGTTACTAGTGCACACAGTCTTAAGGCAAACAAAACGAATTCAGCAAAGAGTGGAGGGACAAAGACAAAAGGTCTGGGGGTGACCCTGCACAAAGGGCAGACTCCAACATGGTGATACTGTACTTTTTCCTATATGATGGAGGAAACCAACTGGTCTTGCGCCAATGTTGCACCTGTGAGGCCAATCAGCATAGTGTGGCTTTTTTCATAGACTGGTGGTCAGCCACCCCTTCCTTGCTTCTCCAGGTATGCTAGTGTGCCCCATTTCTATGTGACATCTTCTCCTTCATGGCTTATAATGGAACATTCTAGCCCTGGTCTGCTCCAGGGATTTTTAGGTTGAGAACTCTGCTGGGTGTTCAACCCTTCATTTAGGCTTCCACATCAGAAGTGTTCTCAGTGAGAACTGGTTTTTTCACTTGCTATAATTTTTAAGCTAACAACGAGCCATTTTCCCTGATTCTGATTTATTTCAGGGTTTTGCTACAGGGTTCCAGATTCAATCTCAGGGATTATGTTTTTTTAAATTAATCTTTTTATGAGTTTTATATAGCGAGAACTAGAACCGAGACATTGGGCATCAGAGCGCTTTACATGAGCACCAGTTTTGTTACATGAGGACACATTCATTTTTGTTAGGCATGGGGAGATTAAGTGATTTGCCCAGAATCACAGGCTGTTGAACGTCGTTGTTATTAAAGTTCCATATTAGATGGAAGCTCCTGCTTGTAGCAGGTTGTGCACTCAGGGCAGACTTATTCTTAAAGGCAGTAGGTCTTACTTTCTAGTTCAATGCATTTGGTGGATGATGTTCGCAATACTTATTTGGTTCATGTCCACACCTGTGTTGTTTCTCCTTAGAGTGCATGAGGGCAATCAATGGCGGACTTGCAATTTGTTTGCACCAGTTGCAGTGTGCATTGCTAACTGAGTTAGTTGGCTTCCTCTGTGAGCTATCGTGGTTGTGAACACTATGTTGAAATGGATCAGCTGGCTTACTATTTTCCATCATTTGGTGTGTCGTACTTCCTTGTATTCCCCTTGGTTTCAGGCCCCTACTTCTTGCTGCTGATGTTAATACCTGGCTCTGGGGGGCAGGCAGCTCCTTGGGTTACATGCATAGCAGTGAAGGTGGTCATTAAGTCCCTGTTGGCCATATGGCCCATGAGTTGAGAGTTCAAGCTTGGTCCATGTCACCTTTCTGCTTGCTCTTTAGGGTAAAAGACACACAATTGATGGACGGAATGCAGAACAAATCAACACATTGACCCCGAGTCAAGAGATCTGGGTTAAATCCATCATTCTTTTGCTCACCATGCCACCTCAGTTTAGACCTGGCCATATGCAAATCAGTCTTGACCCTCTGCCTCATGGGAACAGTCCAGCCCGCACTGCCAAGCCATGTCCTCCCTGGACCGGAAACAAGCATCCTAGGACCGGTTTCGGGGTTTCACCCCTCTTCAGCCAGGATAGCTTGATTCCAGTGGGACAGTGAGCCCAGGACCCACGTCTGGGCATACCTGGTGCACTTAGGGCAAGAAAGCAATAGACACACAATTGATGGACGGAATGCAGAACAAATCAAAACATTCACCCCCAGTCAAAAGATCTGGGTTAAATCCATCATTCTTTTGCTCACCAGCCACCCCAGTTTAGACCTGGCCATATGAAAATCAGTCTTGACCCTGTACCTCATGGGAACAGTCCAGCCCGAACTGCCAAGCCAGTTCCTCCCTGGACCGGAAACAAGCATCCTAGGACCGGTTTCGGGGTTTCACCCCTCTTCAGCCAGGATAGCTTCATTCCAGTGGCACAGTGAGCCCAGGACCCACGTCTGGGCATACCTGGTGCACTTAGGGCGAGAAAGCAAAAGACACACAATTGATGGACGGAATGCAGAACAAATCAAAACATTCACCCCAGTCAAGAGATCTGGGTTAAATCCATCATTCTTTTGCTCACCAGCCATCCCAGTTTAGACCTGGCCATATGTAAATCAGTCTTGACCCTGTGCCTCATGGGAACAGTCCAGCCTGAACTGCCAAGCCAGGTCTTCCCTGGACCGGAAACAGGCATCCTAGGACCGGTTTTGGGGTTTCACCCCTCTTCTGCCAGGATAGCTTGATTCCAGTGGCACAGTGAGCCCAGGACCCACGTCTGGGCATATCTCGCACACTTAGGGCTAGAAAGCAAAAGACACACAATTGATGGACGGAATGCAGAACAAATCAAAACATTCACCCCCAGTCAAGAGATCTGGGTTAAATCTATCATTCTTTTGCTCACCGGCCACCCCAGTTTAGACCTGGCATATGAAAATCAGTCTTGACCCTGTACCTCATAGGAACAGTCCAGCCCGAACTGCCAAGCCAAGTCCTCCCTGGACTGGGAAAAAGCATCCTAGGACTGGTTTCGGGGTTTCACTCCTCTTCAGCCAGGATAGCTTGGGTTTGGGTATCCTACGCATGCTGCCTAAGCTTTTTCGCTGGGTCCTTGTAGAGGGGCAGAGGAACGTCACACTAGCATTGATCATGAGTAGGCTAGATTAAGTCAATGGGCTGTACCTAGGAATGGCTGACTTTCTATTTACTCACCTTCAATCTATTCGAAATGTGGCATCCAGATTGATTTTTAATAGCACCCGAAGGAGTTTGGCCTTAGCCTACATGAATTACCTGCATCGGCAGAGAGCCAAAATCAAGTAATTATGTTATGTACATAAGACACTCTAGGGCTTATTTATAAGCCCCTTGCACTGCCGGTGTGTCACTTTTAATATAGGAAAAAGTGACGTACTGGTGGCGCAAAGGGCTTGTAAATAAATCACTCCATGACACCTGTCCAGCCAATCTGTGTGACCGAGTCGCTTTTTACAAGCCAGCACGAGCACTTTGATCCTCGAATCAAGCTCTGGTGTGTGCTAAGCAAATCAAAAAAGCTCAAATGGGTGGTCACTTCTTTAACCACCTAGGAGCCTTCCACTGGAATTCCTTGCTCTGGATCTTCACCTTATTTATGTCAGTGTATGGAGCTCTGTAATTTTGGCTCAGTTGCGGGATGTACCTTAGGGATGATGGAGCACTCTACAAATACAGTAAATAAATAAATAAATACAATTGTTAAGGCTATGTTCTTTCAATCACTTTTGATGTTTCTGTTCAGTCTCTCACTTTTGGTGCCATGGTATTTGTAAGATATTGTCTTTTTTTGCATCGTCACCAACAAGTGTTTAGACTGATAGTGCTGATTTTTCAACACTCAAAGTGCACTGAGGCTGGCTAACCAGACCTCAGTGCCATTCGTCGGACCCTTAAAAGGTATGTGTCCGATTAGTACACCCACAAGTCACTACAATATGGTCGCAGGGATATGCAGGGCCTGTTAGTTAAAGTGTCTTTAGTGTACTGCAGCACTTATTGTTTCAGCATAAGCGTGACAAAGCAAAGTGTAAGTCCCAGGCCCTCATTGCTGGCTGGCAGAGCAATTTTCAACTGCTAACTCGACTTTCCCGTTTAAACTAATGACATAGCACAAAACTTCATTTTTTAAATAAGTTACCCAAAGGCAGGCCTACTTAGCCCTAAAGGCAGGACGCATTATATTAAAATGTTGGACATGTAGTTCTTAACTTTATATGTCCTGAGAGTAAAAACCCTGCATTGTTGTTTTTACTGTGGAATGTCTAGTAGCCCCATTGGTGAGAACAGAGTTACATTCTGACAACTCAGCAAAGTTAACTTCAGAACAGGACTACTAAATATGATACTCTAAAGTATCAAAAGAATTATTGCATTAAACCCGGTTAGATGCCCACGTTGATTTTATTGTAGCAGTTGCACAAGTGGCAAATTTAGTGAGTAGCCACTTTGTTGACCAAAGTTTTCCTGTGACCATTTGTGGTTACTGGCCATGAAACAGCCTTCTGCCCTCCTAGGGGGAGGTGTGAATGACTCAGTAGGAAACACAAAGGCCTGCCATTGGAAGAGGCATGACCTCTACCTGGCAGGAAGGCCAAACAGAGTAAGAGCCCAAATAGGCAAATTTCAAAGTGAAAGCAGCCTTTGAAGGATAACTGGTGAACATACACAAGAGGAGCTGCTCTTTGGTCTTGAAGGCAGGTTGGCGTATAGAGAGAGAGAAGCTGTTGTCAAACCATTTTTTCGATGGACGTGCAGCCCCCAGATAGCCACAGCTCAGGGATGGGCTTCTAAGTTCCACACACAATGTTGGGAGTAGGCAGATTAATGCATTCTTGGACAGCTAGATGTCACACTTTACTGGATTAGGTGGGAGTGGACCTGGTAGTACATTTGCTAATAGCCACTGCATCCCTCGAGGGAGCAACCTGGGAATAAATGTAGCACCATGGCACCCAAACTTCAGATCATGTCTGTACTGGGGAGAGGACCAAGGGAGGACTGTCCTGTATTTCCCTGGAGCCAGTACAGAGAGGCTGAACCAAGACTGGACTGCACCTGCTACTCCTTGGGCTAGCAAAGAGAGGACTGTGCATGTGGTGCTCTACTCATGGAAAAGTCCTCTCCGAGCCTCAGACAGAAGATGTGAGTCCAGGAGTTAATTGGCCAACCTCCTCTTACAGCTACAGGGCCCCTAAAGCTGAAGAAGCCTGTCTTGGTGAGTTGGTAGCCATCAATGCCTAACTAGCGCTGATCACCAAAGTGCAGCCTGGGAGACCAAGTCCCGGCCCTCAAAAGTTGCACCTGAGTCTGCTCGACCCAGTTGTTGTCATCAGAGTGCAGTTTGGTAGTCCAGCAGGGAAGTTATTGACAGTTAAAGGGAGAAGCTGGCTTTGCTGTAACACGAGGAGAACAATAGGCCAGAGGCAACTGTTTTTTTGGCTTGACTTCAAACGGACTTTGGGGGACATCAAGCCTGTGGCTAAAGTCACCGCACCATGTTTGTGGACCGAGGAGTAATCCCAGGATGATTCCTGTCACCCAGAGAGGCATCCTCATCATCCTCAGCGTCCTGTATCCCTTGCATCATGACCACTCAATTAAAGTTTATTGCTGTTCACCCTTAGAGCCTGGAATTGGACAGGAGACTGCTTTGACTGTGAGGTAAATGTTCAAATAAGCTACTTTTCCACTGTGACTCACACACTGAAAGAGTTAGTTGCCCAAATATGACCAGAGGAGTAGTTTACAACATTATAAACCTTTTTTTTTAAACTTGCTAAGTTGACTGCCAGCACAGTCAATTACAGTAATGTATTGTACTGAGTGAAAAAGCAGTAATGTATTGTTCATTTGAAGGTTCATATCTCCTGAACTCTCAGGTGGATTTTTGTCATTGAGGAGGCTATTTAAAGATAAAAATGTAACCTCTGTTTATAAATTTGTGTCATATTTGTATTGAGTCTTGTTCCTTACTTATCCAATTGTTTGATTTTTTCCTAATGCTTTACACGTGTTCCCTTGATAGCCCCTTACTACTCAGAGCAACCGCTATTCATAGTTGAGCCAATATTTTTCAAACAAAACTGACTGGACCCAGTACAGGTAGTGAGTTTTTTTATACAATGTGGACTCACAACCACATCATATAATAAACCGCTTTCCTCACAGTGTTCAGATAATCTAAGGTTTTACCATGGCCAGGTCTGGATGTTCGACGTATTCATTTCCTGTGGCTGCTGGACCAGGAAGACAAAACAAGAACATCACCAAGGTGAGCCATTTTGGGTGTTCCCATGCAGAATGGCCCAGGTTACTCAGGCATCACCTCCTCCAGCAACATTCCATGTTTGATACTACTTAAGGTGGGTGACTCCCTGGATTACCCCCTCATTCCCCGGCTCTGTGTCTGCTGCAATCTTGCTGATGCAACTTAGCTTGGTTATTGGCAGGCTATTTCTTGTGCAGCAAAGGATGCATCCACTTTGCCAAGAGTGTTTTTTTGCTCGGCATGCCGGTCCCATTTCTCTAGTAGTCTTAAGTACACTTTTTTTTTTAAATAAGGAGAATAAGTAGGTAATCCTTTGCTACAGACCCATTTTATCATTATATGTCCCAGGTAATTGGGCGCAACCCAGTTTTGGGGGTTTGTCCTCCAGAGCTGCTGCTCATATTATCTGCACCCCAGCTCTTTTACAAGTTTTCTCCTCCAGCTGCAAAAACTGTTTTCACCAGCTGGTCTGGTATTTCATAGTCCTGAGGTATCCTGCAACTGTATGTTGAAGTATAATTGAGTTAATCACATGATGCTGACAAGCATTTTCATACTCCCTTCCATATGCCTCTTTCTCCCTTAGCAGTGCCACGTAGCATTGACAAAGGACTAGGGGCCAGATGTACGACACTTACATTTTGCGACTCGTAAATTTAGTTGCTCTGGGACTCGCAAAATGCAATTTACAACAGTGTCTCATACACTTTTAGTGATTCCTAATGGGGTCGCCAATTGCCTGCCTCTTTAATATTCATGAAGCAAGTGCAATTTGAGACCCCATTTGGAATGGCAAGCACTCACAGGGATGGTGGCCTGCTTGGGTCAGCAGACCACCATGTCTGTGACTGTTTTTTTAATAAAGCAGTTTTTTTTATGTTCTGCTGTTTTCCTCATAGGCAACATGATCTCACTTCCACTACCTCTGACATTTTTGTGGATTAAACTCCATGCCCTTGCATACCGATACAATTTTCTGAAAGAGGTCTTGAGAAACTCCTGCATGGAAAAAGTAAAGAAGCGGTATGCCTTAGCCACAACCTGTTAAATTCAGCTCATACCGTTTAATGTGAAATCCAGCAAGGACCACACATGCAGAACACCAGGAGGAACACATGTTACTTGTGTAAAATAACCTAAGGGAGTTTCATCATTATTGGATTCCCTTTCTTGTCTTACTCCTCCTCATTTTCTTCATAGGCAAAGGGCTCTTGAACACTAACAAAATTCACCACCAGCTAGTGAAAAATTCGGGAGTGTAGCTAATGATAGTTCAGTGGGAGAGGTGGCACATGGTGCCCAAGGTTGCGAGGGGCCCTCACACCATTTTAGGGTGTATTTCATGACCGAACGGGGGAAGGTGGCCCATTTTCTTTGGTTGTATTAGGGCCCATAGCACCCTTGCTACATAACTGGAAGGCATACAGCAAGTTTGTTGCAAACCATCTTAAGACCTTTTTAAAGCCCCCTTCCCTCATTTCCTTCCTCATTGTTGAGCTTCTTCTCATAGGTGTTAGCCCAACAAAATAAAATAACACATAGAAGAAGTAAGTTTTATGTGTAAGTATCCCAGATATTTCAAACATAAGCAGGAAATGTGTAAAAACCTTAATCCGAATAATGGGAAAAGGGTAAATGAGAGACCATCTACTCATTAAACCAATGTACCAGTGTGGAAAATGAAACATTCCTTGGGATAAGAGGCTCACCAAACTTCCATAAATTATCTACATCATATACTGCTCCTTTTTAATTAGCAGAGAATCCAGTATTAACATTAATGCAAAATAAAAAGTTTTTTTCTTTCGGTGAGTGTTAGACATGGCATCCTTGGTGAGGCTTCCCCCTAACTTTTTGACTTCAGACCTCTTTTTTTTTCTAACTTTGTTTTTGCTGGCCTCAGGACTCTGCGTACTTTACCACTGCTAGCCACAGCTAAAATGCACGTGAACCCTCCTTAAAACATGGTAATATTGCTTTACCACGAATTAGCATATTTCATTTTATTGTAAGCCCCTAGTAAAGTGACACTTCATTTGTCCAGAGTCTGTACATTAAATGTTACCAGTGGGCCTGCAGCGCCAATTGTGCCACCTACATAAGTAGCCCTTTAAATAAGTCTCAGGCCTGACATTGCAGCCTGTGTGTGTGTGCAGTTTTAAACTTACATTTCGACCTGGCAAGGTAAACCTTTTACCAGGCCCAAACTTTCCCTTTTAATACATATAGGTCACCCCTAGGGAATGACCTGGACAACCAAGAGAGCAGGGTGCAATGTATTTACAAAAGTAGTGCATCGACATTTAAATTTTACATGTCCTGGTAGTGAAAAAACTCTTCCATATGTTTTTCACTACTGAATGGCTATCTCTCCCATAGGAAATCACTGGGATTACCTTATTACATTTTTTGTGTAATTTTCCAATGGCAATATGTCACCTCTTCATGTTTAGTGTCTCTGGAATGGCAATTTTAAATCCTAACTTATCGTGAAGTCAGATGGTAAATTACAATTCTGAAATGCCACTTTTAGAAAGTTAACAAGAAAAAGATTAAAGAATGCACTCCTTCCCTTTTTAATTTTTCATTATCGACCTGAATTGAGAAGTTCTTGTGAATTGATGCGTGCGAGCAGTCAGTGATCTGTCCCAATGATCACTATTCTGTGAAAGAGTTTCCAAAAGGACGCGCGCTTGCGCTCCAAACTGTCGCACTGCAGAAACAGGAATATTTCCATATTTTACACAACTATTTTTCTTCTTTTTGCTGTTTACCAAAATCTTCATTTTTAAAGTAAACCAAGCTGTAATCACGAAACCTTCATCCACAGTTCATCCATACTTGCACCATCACGGTGGGAACAGCGCAATTCCAACATGATCCATTATATTTACATATTCAAATGTCTCCTGCATGCCCTCCGGGCCTTCGACAGCGACACGTTGAAATGAATCATGCACAACAAGTTGGCTCATCAAAGGTATTTATTTCTTATCACCCAATGCATTTCGGGCCACAAGGGCCCTTCGTCAGGGGTCACTGAAAAGAATGATAATGCAGACATCTCAACCATCAAAATGAAAATAATACAAATTCTGCATTAAAGTAACAATAATGTGGTTTAAACTGCACACCCCGATCGTTTTACCCTCTATTAACCCTTGTTTGCGATTGAAACCAGAAATTCAACGTGCTCAATGTGTCCCACCACCCCGTAACCCCATAACATACACTCAAAAGTTCACATTAATCCAGCGCATGAAAACTAAATGCTAAATAAAACCCCAAAGTCTAGCCCGTACTGATATAAACATCTTAACGCTGAATAAAACCCAAACCCTTGTACGTGCTGACATAAGCTGTCCAACGTGAAACCCTTTCATAAAAGCTCCCACTTAAACTGATACCAAATCCCTTTAGTGCAATGTAGCTTATAATATATTATTTTCATTTTGATGGTTGAGATGTCGGCATTATCATTCTTTTCAGTGACCCCTGACGAAGGGCCCTTGTGGCCCGAAATGCATTGGGTGATAAGAAATAAATACCTTTGATGAGCCAACTTGTTGTGCATGATTCATTTCAACGTGTCGCTGTCGAAGGCCCGGAGGGCATGCAGGAGACATTTGAATATGTAAATATAATGGATCATGTTGGAATTGCGCTGTTCCCACCGTGATGGTGCAAGTATGGATGAACTGTGGATGAAGGTTTCGTGATTACAGCTTGGTTTACTTTAAAAATGAAGATTTTGGTAAACAGCAAAAAGAAGAAAAATAGTTGTGTAAAATATGGAAATATTCCTGTTTCTGCAGTGCGACAGTTTGGAGCGCAAGCGCGCGTCCTTTTGGAAACTCTTTCACTTTTAGAAAGTTGGCATTTTCCTTCCATAGTTGTAGGCTGTACCAGGGACACATTATCTGATGTAAACAAGAAAGGGTCTGCTGTACCTACAAATTTTCACATAACGCAGCTAAGTCAGTGTTTAGAGAAAAAACACTCTATCTAGACCATGCATATAAATTATGTCACAAATCAATTTGCCAAATTTATACTTTTTTTTATTTTCAAATTAATTGAAAGAAACTTTTTCTTGGATGCACAAATCATAAATTGAAAAAAACAGTTCAACTAACAAAGGACATAATGGTCCTATTAACAATAATGCCCATGGAAAATCTAAGATATAAATTATTCAAACATTCTCACTCACTCATACTTAAATCCATTCAAACCATGACAACATGCTACACATACATCCTAAAATCTGGAAAGTGAAACATTCAGAGGCCCAACGTTGTTGGCGTATCTTTTTTTGCGTGAAAAAACAAATTAAAGTATTGTAGGTAGAGATTTGCAATCAAGGGTATCCAATGGGGGAAAAAAGGAAGAACAAAGGGTTATTCTTTTGAAATTGTAAAGTCTCCATGAATCTGTGTGACGAACAAATCAATTCAGGACGCCGACGCGCGTTTCGGTGTGACACCCCCTTTCCCGGGGTAACACCTTCTTCAGGGCGTGAACTTATTCGTGTGCGATTTCCATGGGACCTGTTAAACGATAAATACAAAATGTAGAAAAAATATACACTATTTCTAAGTTATTGTGTTGAAAGGTCCTACATTTTAAACATCACAAGAATTCAAAAACCGGACTAAGTGTACAGGATCGTTATAAGCACTGGTCTAGACATATGAGTGGTAAAAGTCAGGATGAATAATTTATATATGATAGTTGCACACAAGAGACAAATGAAAAGTCCCCAAATTAAGTAGGAAGGAAAATAATAGTGAAACCCAAAGAATGCTAGTCTTGCCAAGTGATCAAGGCATCTGTTGGATCTCTAAGTGTGTAAACACATCTAAATAAAAAATAGGTGGGTATTGTAAAGGAAATTCAGCTGAAAAAAGTTAGACAAGGCCACAAATACATACCATTGTTAGAGAATGGATGTAAACAACCAGCTCAAGGCTGCAAATTAATTTCAAGCAGTCTTCAGAACAACGGAAGAAAACAGTTTAGAAAAAGTGTCAAACTAGAGAGAAATGAAAAAAGATAACTCATTCCGATTAAAACATAGAGCATAGAGATAGAATAGAATAGGAATGCTCACCATAAAAAGAGAGAAAGTGTTCGTGGATTCAGTAGAACAACTTCAGAAATTCTTGAAGGGGGCGAGCATAGAGATCAGATAAAGCTCGTCCACTAGAGGGGGTTGAGGATCTAAAAATGAAGGCAAGAGGAATAATCGTTCTAATAGCTTAGCACGCGTTGCATGAATAATATGTAAAACATGGGAACGGTATCCCCAATCTAAGAGTCAAAGTCTACCTTGGGCCAGCGTTCGAAGATCTCTTTCGTAGGTGTTCCAAAGACAGGCAGGAGAGGAGAGGTTCTAAGCGTAAAAACAAGGAAGCAAACAGTATCTAAATGAGCGGGTTTTAGCAAAATAGCGAGTTGATTCATCAATTAAGGTTAATGAAGTGGGCCACCTACTTTGTAGTTGAAATGGCAACAACTCGCTATTCTAATTAGGCGTAGAACCAGCTTCAAAGTGGCAGTGTAGATGGAAATGGCACGAATTTTCCGTTAGATCTAAAAGCAATAATGTAGATAACATAAGCGTTCACAATGTACGCATGGAAATAACTAGGCTTCAATTGTAACAGTCCCTCGGGCTCAAAGCACTCACCGTCAGGGTTGCCTGATAGTAAAAGGGAAGACGGTCACAAAATCCTTCATCTCGTCTCGTTTAGATACATGGATGTTTTTGATGAGCAAAAAGCGGCTAGGTGTTCTCTTCTCCCGGTTGGCTCCTCTTCAAAGCTGGAAGTTTGAAAACGAACAGCCCGAGAGTACTCAGCTGTTTAAGTACTGCTCGAGGGAGTGTGCAGACTACGTCATAGTGGAATATATAAAAGATGGCAGTGGATTCCACAGAATATGCTGGAACAGAGTTCTCTAGGACAGGAACGGAGGCTGATAGTAATAAATGTTGGAGCAAACGAGATAAGGAATATCTCTCAAGGGCGCAAGTGATTCAATTGAATTAAGAGCCCCATGAGAATCGCTCCAAAGGTCGACAGAAGAAAGTTCCAAAAGGAATTCAATTAGATACCCCATCGGAATGGTTATAAATGGGATTAAAAAGTATACAGAGCAAAATGCAGATCAAGATGGAGTCTAATCAAGTAGAACCGCCTTCAGCGATGGGGAAAATAAAAATTACACATTATCTGATGTAGCTGACAGTTGAGCTGTGTGCATTCCTTCTAGACAGCCATACACAATAGGGTGCTTAGGTGTGCCTGGATGGGCCATCCTGAGCAGAAAGGTATGAAGGAGCTGAGCATAGCCCCACTTGCACTTGATCGCCTGTGATGCCTGGCCTGCTATTCGTGCTGCATCGACGACCAGCTGTAATGCTTCCCTGCTCCTTGTGGCCTTCTCTACCACAAACAGGACTTTTGGCACTGGACTGAGAAAGTAAATTTTCATTGGGACTAACCTGGCCCCTGTATGCGACCCTTGCTCAATCACGGTCAGCCTGAACTTGTGACTTTCTCCTGGTCTCACATGACCAGATAGCTGCGGTTGGCACCTTGTGCTTTTTGGCACTACTTTACCCTAAAATGTTAAAACATTCATAAGTTCGGTTCTACTAATTGGATTGAATTTTTGTAGTTTTGATCTTGTTTTATTCTTTAGAATGATCTTCTTTCAAATTTCTCTGGGACGAGTCAGATAGAGTGTCCATCTTTGTCTATTTGTCTCTCTGGTCCTAGCAGTAGAAATGTTTTGTGGTCTGTGATCTGCCTTAGTGACACAAGAGTCAGAAGACTCCACCCCATATGGATGAACCAGCTGATAAGCTGTGAGTGGACTGCACATTGACACTGTGGGAGGCCTGGCAGAACAAAAGCAGAATTATAGACTACTTTAAGCACATCAGAGTTATAGGAGAGGCCAGGGAGTACATGTTCCATCGTCCATGAGAAATCATGGAGTAATCTTATGGTTAAGAATGAAGCCACCTATCATAGCGATATACCGAGTACGGCAGAAAGAACATTATTGTGTGCAAAACAAATGTGCAGTTCTATTGGAACATAGGAGAATGCTCTTGAGGTATGTATGAAGATGCGGATGGGAGGATAGGTGTGGTCTCTAGCCCACTTGATATGAAGACATGAAGGCTCCTGAATATATGCAACAATGGCCCCCTCACAGCATGGATGGAGCAGAGCGGAAAATAGAAATGCTCACCAGCGCATCATGGGAGACCCTGCTAGAAAGCAAAGTGCAGTCTTTGTCTCAGTTAGCAATGTCAAAGAGGAAACAGACCAGAATAAGAAGGTGTCAGGAGAGAGATCTGTGAATTCAAAGCATAAGACAAAAATATAGAGACTCCGAAGGGGATTAAAACCTCAACGGTACAAACCAAACTGCCAGACATAGAAAGAGGACTGGTACTAGAACATAAGGCAAAACATTATTAAGGTTAGAAGACAAAGAAAAACAGAGAACAACAATGATACTAATCCCGTACTGTATTGTGTTGTAGAATGGTCTAGCCTTCTTTCTGAATACTAGTTCTGCTTGTTAACAAAACCCTTTTCAATTATATGTGCGCCAATGAGTGGAAATATGGTCATAATCAATATAATCTGTATGAGGACTGACTTATCAAATTATCTATAACTTCCCTGGTAGGTTTTTAATATAGCTAGTCCACTCAGACCTGCTATGCTGCGTAATGATAGTATATACCTGAACACAGTGATATTATTGATACACTACAACAGATGCCGTGTTGGAAACGTAAGTCTCACTGGCATGCAGGTCCAATTCAAAGACTATTTGTCAACTTCTTTTTAGAAGCACCCAGAAAGCACTGTAAGGTCTCTGAAGAATCTTCAGCAACAGTAATATAAAAAAATACACTGTGGGCAATAATGTGGGAACGGAAAGCAAGTGGATTTTGTGCAGCAGTGTGGAAGACTACTAGCAAAACTTTGGGTGGGGTCTTGTTGATAAGGATAGACATAACTTCTTTCAATATCTGACTATCAATGACTGTAACAAGGTTATCCCTATTTGAACATAAATGACTTGGTTGACTGGAAAGAAGACCGTTGGAATGATCACAGGAAATTAACACACACAGAGGAAAGAAGCAGACAAAACAACATCCAAATCTGTGGAGTTCCAAAAATAAAGTAACTTAATGAAATGGTGACATTTATAGCCTTTTTTCTCACCAAACCTGTGCAAATAAGCTTTAATCTGCATCTGAAATTCCAAAAGGCACATAAATAAAGCACAGTTCTTTAAAAAAAGGACAAGACAAATAATATCATGCCTTCTAAGACATCAAAAAGTGTGCCAGATAATACAGGCTGACAAGAAGCAAAGCCCATTTTCTTATGGAGCATAAGATATATACCTCACAAGTGAAATAGATGAAGTTCTTAAGTATACAACCAATCCTAAAGAAATGGGACACATGCTAAGGAATACTTGACCCAGGGACAATATAAATCAGCCTGGATGGGACAACTACAAAATTTGACGATCAGGATTCCCTGGAGAAATTGCTTGATTTTCTTGACACATTATCTACGGACTCAACCCCCTCAGAACAGCAGCAGCAGATAAAAGCCATGTATCACCACTTACCCTGAGACAAATAATACACAATATATTCAAGCAAGCTAAATTATCAAACGCCAATGAAACAATTATTTAATGATTGTGACAATGGTGTATTTATCATAAAAACATATACATTTGAATAACTATATGAAATACGTTACGGAGCATGCAAATAGGAACCATCTGAAGTTTATATCAGGAATCATGTAAGGATATTGTTTCGAGTTTATACAAGCTCCTCCTTGACCACTGTTTTTAAGAGAAACTAATAGGGAGCTGAAGTCCTGGTGGGGGAAGTGCCTGGGTGTGGTTTGGAAGATGAGTACTGGACTGATTTGTTATCAAGTCATAACAAGAGGCTGTAAAAATACCGGTAGAATTTAGGGTACTTTAAGGTGTTACAATGTTGGCATTGGACACCGGTTCAGTTATGTGGAGTGTGGCTGAGCTGTGCATCAATTTGCTGGGAATGTGAACAATACAGCTGTGACATTGTTCACATACTATGGGAATGTAGAAAATCGGGGAAACATTGCTGGTTTATATGGGTGCACTTGAGAGAAGTCATTATGATATCCATGGACCTAGAGGTTAAGATGAATATACCGATTAACACTTTTGATCTGCCAGATATTACACTTAAAATCAAAAGATGGTTCATAACAGCATTGGCATTAGCCAAAATGGGGACACTGGTGGATTGGGAGATAAGAGACATTCCCACGCAAGATGTGGTCGCAGGATGTGCTTCACACTGGGAACTATGAAATAATTAGTACCATGGTGAACAATCAAATGGGAAAATTCGAAAAGCTATGGGTTCTGTTTTAAAAGTGTAAAACGATGGCTGCCATTAAAGAGAAGGCTGTGGATTTAGATTGTTAAAGTAAACTGGAAAGGCTGGATGTGGAATGTTTGAAGGTATGAGCTTCTTGGTAAAAATAACAGCCCTCTCAATGGGAAGTTTACTTGCAGATTCAACTTTGAGAAAAGGATGGGGATTAAAGACTTTTCTATTTATGTTCATGAAGGGTGTTTACATGCTGCCTTGTATTTCTATTTATATTGTAAACAGTGAGGAAAGATTAGGTAAAAGGCATATGCAGATCTAGAGAGAATGGTAAAGACCAAGGGCCTGATATAGAGCTTGGACGCCCATCTGTCATGATGGTCTTGGATCCATCAGCCAAACTTCGGTGCTCCGTCATTGGTTTCCCAGTCCACTGTAGATTGATACAACTCCATCAACTGTTAGAGTGGGACCGAGGAACATCACAACAGAGTTATAATAATAATAATAATAATAAAGGATATTTATAAAGCGCACAGCTACCTCAAATTAGGTGTCCCGGCGCTAAAGCGGAGGGCATCAGACAAGAAGAACTGGACCGCTAGTTCCTTTGCTTGTAGAGCCAGGTTTTCAGTGACTTTCTAAACTGCTGCTCCAAATTCTATAAGCGTAGGTGAAGAGGCAAGTCGTTTCACAGTTTGGTGGTTCCTACAGAGAAGGGTCTGCCCCCTGCCTAGCTTTGGAAAAGCAAGGGATGGTGAGGAAGTGTTTATGGTTGGATCTTAAGGATCACACTTGGGAGTATGGGTGCAGTCTCTTCCTCAGGTAGCTAGGGCCCCTGCCCTGATAGGCTCGGAACGCAATAGTTAAGGTCTTAAATTTGATTCTCCTAGCAACTGGCAGCCAATGGAGTTGTTTGAGATGGAGAGAGATGTGATGGCGCAATGGAACCCTACGGACAAGGTTGGACGTATTTTCAGATGGCAGACACATCCGTCCTATTGGGAGGTGCGTACGCCAACAGACACTGCTGCTCTCTATCTACTTATCAATCACAGCTGCACCTCAGACTACAAACGTTACTACTCTAAACACACAAACCATTATCCATCCTCGGCTCATACCAGCAGCAGCAGCAGCAGAACCACTTAATTACTTTTAATTGTGTTAGCTTGGCAAAATGTCTAGTAGCGGAGCTCCTGGATGAGATAGCGAGGGTTGAGACACAGTTGTTTGGTGCTCCGGTTCAGACAACAACCATGAGCAAGAGAAGGCAAATGTGGGTCAGAATAGTAAATAAGGTGACTGCTGTATCTATAACCAGGAACTCACAGAAGGACACCTGCAAATGCTGGTATGATCTGCAGGGCAGAGCACATTCCCACAATTCCAGGGCACAGTGAGATGCTGAGAAGGTGGTTTACCCAGGCTCCTCAACCTCATGTACTAGGAAGAGAAGGTGTTATCCATTCTCTGCACTAAAGGTATTGCAGAAATTCAAAGTGAAGTGAAGACTGCTAACTGGTATGTTCAAATAATATGTCTGTAAAACTAACCATTTCACTCTCTCTTAACTGTGGCAGCCCTGTTCTCTAACTCAAATCTCTTCACTAATGGCAACTCTTTAATACTATTTTCAACCATGATGCCTGTCACTACATTTAAATTCACTGTATGAAAGTGAATACTTAATGCTGGTGATTGGTAGGTCGGTCCAAGTACTGAAGTCAGTAACCTGTTTCAGTCTAAGGTTTCAATAATTTAAATGTGATCTCAATTCCTTTTTGCTATGGCACGGAACAGACAGGCATTATATTGAGATTATGTGTGAAGCATTTAGAAATAACAGATCAGTAAAGAAGTCAAAAACACAACCCAGTAGAAACTACACTCCAATTAAAAAAAAATCTTAAAATTGAATAAGCAAAACAGCATAAAACTACAAAAGACAATACATGGAACAGAATATTTTCATTTTTAACTGTAAAGATAAACATAGCACCAAAAAGCCAATTTGAGTGTTTGGAATCAACAGAGCGCGACCTAGACACAATTTGAGGCCTACAGTGATGAAGCCGTTGTTGGATACACCAATCATATTGCTCCTGGGAAAAGTATGGAAGTTAAAAATTAAAACTTAAGAGAAAAGTCAAAAATGTTTGCCAAATAGTGACACATTTCAATTATATAATATTTTTCTTCATGACTATAGATCTTTAATTTTTCTGCCTTTTATAAAGCACAAATGTTGGCAACATAACCTAAAAAACTGCAATGGTAGTAAACATTGCAAGATGATTTGTATATATTTTAGTTAGATATTGTCATTGTACTTCAATGCCCTTAACATTAGGAAAAGATGTTTTTAGGAGTTCACATCACAGTCAGTGGCTTCATCTTCATCACTGTCACCTTGCTGACACATCATTAGAACATCACTTGTGGTTCCCATTGGTAGTAATCATCATGGATGAAGGGAATGTTTCTGCATACCGCAATGTTGTGCAGCATACAGCACAACTCAACTATTAGGCAGAACTTCCAAGGAGAGAAAAGTAGGACCATTCAAGGTTTATCTAAGCACCAGATCTGGGCGTTCAGGAGCCAGAGGTCAGCTCAACTGACTCACTGGTACACACATGGACCTCTTTGAAGATGAATTTCTTGGAGTTGTTGAGTTTCACAGTGGTGCTAGACACCATTTGGGGCCAAGATCGATCAAATTCCCCCCAAAATAAAAAAGATAACATAATTGTAAGTTTGTCTGAATCTCAACATCTGAGCTAATAATATTAATACTAGATAAATGTTAACACTTACCAACAAGTCAGGTTCTCATTGCTGTAAGGCCTGCCATTTGCTGTGGTATGCAGCAGTTGGACAGCATTAGCACTAGCACCACTATGGGTTGAGCCAGAAAATGTTGCACACAACAACAATTTACAGATTTGCTATGCAAACCACCTGCAAACCGATGAAGTGGAAATACCTACAATTGCAATACACTTGATCTCAATCATGAGGTGACATTGATGATATGTGAGCACCAATGCCATATGGTATGCCTCCCACACCGTAGCGTTCAGCCTTAATATTGTTCAGTTTAGCATTATCTGTAAGAAATTGGATGTAGCGATTCACATGTCTCAACATAACATCCAAAACTTGGCTGATGACAGCAGAAGAAGTTGCCTGCAGCATCCCACTGAAACTGCTAACAGTGTATTGGAAGTAGCCTGTAGCACAGACATGCAACACCACCCTTGCCTTCACAATGGATGGAATGGCAGTTGGATTTTAATATCCAGCAGCAGTTCTAGTCTAAATTATTGAGCTAAGGCTTGACATGTGGCACTGTTAATATGGTACTTCTTCTATTGATGTGCCTTCATGTATGATTGAGAAAGTGGTTTATTATTTGGGATGGAATGATGTCCACCACAATCATATAGTCAATAACATGCTAGGTCCAGTGAAAGGTTTCAGTAATTTAAACCTGAATTCAACCCAAGGTAGTTGTGGGACAGAGCAGACAGGTTTAATTTAGAGAACATTTATAATGCATTTAGAAGCACTTAAACGTCAAAAATACAACACAACAAAAATCCCACTGCAAACAGAGTAAAATGTAGTACACAAAATTGCAAAACACTGATACAGGGAACTGGAAATATGATCTTTTAAAAATGTAAGTGAAAATAGCACCAACAAATGCAAAGTAACAATGGTAGTCAGTCATGGTAGGCTGGGACTTAGGTATGATTTGCGGCCAACCACGATGGGTCGGATACAGCAAGTACTTTTATGAAAAATTCATGCAATGGAGTACATCACCTAAAGCTGCTGCACTGAATTGCGTGAAAGGGAGAGAGCAGAACAGCATCATGTCTACTAAGATGTGACATTGCTTTTCTCTCTCTGTCCTCTGGTGGCCTTTAAGCTGCCATGAGCCAATGCACACACTATTGTGCCATAGAGCAAGGGTGTGTGCATTCTGTAAGAAACAGTTTTTAGACTGGAAAGAGACTCTTCCAGTACAAACATTATCTTTTAACACTTTTCCTGTTTTTTTATGTGTGCTGTACTGGACAGCAAGCATAAAAGGAAGTTAAAACGAGTAGAAATTAAAACATTTATCCTTCTTACGCATGCCGTGAGGAGGTGTATGATTTTGGTGCATGTCTATGAATGTTTTTAGATGGGAATTTGCGTTAAAACCCATGAGTGGTTGCATGGGGGCACCCATGGAATGCCCCTGTGATGAAAAGCAATTCAAAGCAGCATTAGTTGGGAAAATATCCAGTTCAAATCCTTTTTTTACACTGGATAGTAAATCCCAGCATAACTCTTTGCACCTGTTTTGCTTTACAAAATTAATTCAAACCCTGTACAAAGCATTAGTACATCTGGGCCTGACTGTTTGCACATGGAAGCAAGGAGTAATCAGTACACTCCTACAAAGTTGCCTCGTCTGATGGTCCTGCAACTGAAAGAAAGAAAAGACTGAGTTACCTACAGTAGGCCCTATAAACTTTTTGATGCATTTTCAGAACTCTACCATCATTATAATATACAATATGAAACCATGTATTTTAAGGGAGAATTCGCAGAACAAATGGTCACAAATATTATTCACAACAATAACAACAATAACAGAAAGGCACCCAATACCATATACCAGAAATAGTTAGTCAGTGGTGCCTTGTTTTGATTTGATTTTACCGTTAGGAGTAGGATCAACTTGCAACTAAACGTTTTATGTATTCCTCCAAGTTTTTTAAGTAGAATTTACCCATTATAAGATGGCGCTGGATTTAGGACACTGGTCATGTGAAGCGGGAGTACTGGCTCCGCCCTCGTTTCCTTCTACATTTGTTTTAATAAGGCTGTGTAAACGCACATCGGTTACGAACGAGACAACGCTCGTCTGATGGGGATTCCGGTAAGATCTTCCGGACATGGAAACACAATCATGGGGTACAAGTTTTAAAACTTGGCCGTGAGGTGGGTGCTCGCAGTTCATATGGGGTATGTGTGAGGCGGCTTTTGAACTGTGGGCAGTGCGGGAGTATTGGCTCCGCCCTCGTTTCCTTCCACATTTGTTTCAATAAGGCCACGTGACTGTACACCGGTTACGAAAGAGACAATGCACGTCTAATGGGGATTCTGGTAAGAGCTCCCGGACATGGAAACACAATTATGGGGTATACGTTTTAAAACTTTGCCACGAGGCGGGGGCTTGCAGTTCGTAGGGACACGCTTTAGAACTTTGCCGCGAGACGGGTATTTGAGCTCGTATGAAGGAATGAGTGAGGCGACACTCGAACAGTGGGGAATGTTGTAAATATATGTTACTAATGACGATATGAATTACGAATATGAAGGGGCAAAGGATACGAAGGAGTTTTTAAGCAGATATGAAGCGACATTTGAGTAGTAGGGAGTGTGGGAAACAAGCAGTACCAATCACCACAAATATCCCTAACAGGAAGGGGTGTAGAATATTAAGGAGGCCTCAAAGTAAAGTGTTGTTAAATCTGCATTGTCAGGTTGAGTTTGGGAAAGGGGGCACTCATTGATAAATCTTAGAGCAAATGAAGACATAAAAGTATGTGTTGTTGTTTTTCTAGAGTTTGGATAACACAAGTATCCTACTTGAGAAACAGGATCATAATTAGAATGTTTCTGGGTGCCGTGGTGTCTAGCTGGTATGAGGGTCTTGGCTGTCACTTGGTAAATATCACATGGGCTGTGGCCCTTATAATCAAGATAGAATCATTGCAGTAAGTTGAAATTGTGTTTAACTGGCTGAATGTGTGTTTTTAATTAACCATTTCTCTGGTTTGAACAGTTAACGTGTTTTTGAAATAAGGGTCCAGAAGGGGTGGACAGTGTCCCCGTGCCCTGAAGAAATTACTACTACAAGGTACAGGCAATGAAACATGTCGGCCCAGCATTATATGGTCTGCAAACATGCAGTTTGTTTTTCATTTGAATAAGCCCACTAACAGTGAATAAAAAAGTATGCTTATGGTGACAGTGGGACTTATTTCAATTTTACTTTCACTGGGTTGTTGTGCGTGATTTTTACACACTTTTTGATTTGTGCACTGGTTTTTCTGGACACCTACAGTATTTGTTTTTACAAGATAGCAACCAATGATGATACACGTGAGCATGGCTGGTAATCAATAACCAGCAAGCTCCTCTGGTGGTGTGCACGTGAGGTGCTATCTTGTTCTTCACATTTTTTCAAAACATTTTTGGCACTTAGATTCCCGTACCTTTTTGCAGTGTGCTTTTTCTGACACGGTGACTGGTGATTCAGAGCTTGGTTTGTTTTTATGAACTTGTAAAGAGTGGGCTACTATGAGTGGGGACAACATATATAGCATATAAAGGATTGTTGTGAAAGGAGAAAGCTAACTCCTATTCCCACTCAATATGCAAAACGGAATTTACTGCCTGAATATATCAGGTCTTTGTGGTTGATGATGATCTCTAGGGATATCTGGGACTTAGGGGTATATCTAAAAGGAAATGGTGCAGCTCTATGGCGTCATTTAAAAAACGCAGGGATGCACCGTATTTACAACAATACGGTGCACCCCTGTGTTTTCCTTTGCGCTGGCGCTAAAAATAGCACCAACACAGACACCCTTGCGCCATAGTGCAACTGTGCCTGATTTGCAAGGAGTGATTGTTTATGTGTAGGAAGGTATCCCTTCCTGCACATAAACAATCAATAAAAGCGATATGCTACTTTGTGTGCTGTAGCAGATCACCATTATTTAATGATTGTTTATGTGAAGGAAGCAACACCTTCCTGCACATAAACAATCATTAAGGATGTTTTGCTCTTTCTATGTTTGCTGGAGAACGCATCACAGGTAGAAAAAGTAAAAATGAGGCGCAATAAAAGTATTTCTCCTCATTGGGCCAATTTAACTCCTGCTTTTGCATGGCATTAGATGTTGGTGCTGCTTCAGATTTACAGATCGTTGTAAATCTGGGGCAGTATAAAACAAAGCAAAGGGTGTTGCAGTGGCACACCCACTGCAAAATCCATTGCTTGTCCCTTTCATGCAGAAAACTGTGTGAAAGGGTGCCATCCGTACAAAGCGGCATTAGGCCACACAAAGTGTCTTAACGCCACTTTGTAAATATGGTGCATCACATTGTGCCACCTGAATGTCGTGAAAAGTGACGTTCCGGTGGCACAATCCCCTTGTGATATGCCCTTTAGTTGGCGAGTTCCAGATACACTGAGAGACAGTCACTGAGCATCTGCCAACATTATGTGGCATCATGACTTCTTTGATAGCAAGTATAATGTTGGGCCTGCCTCCACACCCCACCACACCTCCTGTTGACACATCTCCCAGTTCGTCTGTAATCCCTGTTTCCTCTGCTACCCTGTTCTAGTTCCATTGGTGTGACTGGTTGCCAAAGCAAACCATTTGACTGGAGGTAAATGGTGTAAAAGAAGAAAGCCAGGAAGTTTCCACTCCACCCCAAGCCAGGAACAGGAAACATCAAATCCCTCTGGCTTTAATGACTAAACACTTGTGAGTTTGGGAAAGGGGATTTTTGATTTAGGACTTTTTATTTGGACCATGGACTTACTTTTACCCCTTTTTAGGTCTCGCATAGAGCAGCGCTTGCGTTGCCTCTACCAGGCATCAAGTAATCAGCATTACTACTGAATCTCCACCCATTGCATTTGTCTTTGTTTTGACGCTTGCCATTGGTAGAATGTGGCATTGCTGTTCTTATCTTGCTCATTTGTGGGCCAATACATCACTTTCTTTTTCTTTTGTTTCTGGAGGAAGCAGCATTGACCAACTACAGTTAACTTACACTGCTGGCTGTTATCTTTTTAATTAGAGTCTACTTCTTTTTCTTTGCTGCTGGCATTTCCACATCTGGTAGCTTTCTGCACTTACTAGACCCTGTTTATTTATTTACGTTTAATTTATTCATAATTTAATCACACTTAAATGATTCAGCCCAGGCTGAGGCTCGAACCCTATTTTCCTGCTCCAAAGTCAGCAGCGTTATTTTGTTGAGCCATCTCCTTGCACAATTTGTCGTATTTGGTTTCAGATGCTACATTTGTCCCTCTCAACCGTGTTTAAAAAAAATTATATCTGTCTCCCCCTCCATGTGTATTTTTTTTTATTTTTCTCTCCCCACCCCTACTTCGAGATCGCTGTTTATTTTTCAATAATTAAATAATGCAGCCCACGCCGAGGCTCGAGCCCTGTTCTCCAGCTCGAAAGTCAGCAGCTTCAGCAGCGCTCGCAGCCCAGCGCACACCACTCTTTCACTTTCTTGTTTCACTTAATTGTTTTGACTGAATAATCTCTTCGTAAAATACATTTTCTGTATCATACAGGAACAGGGCGCAAACTAAAGGGAGATACTCAAAAGAGTACAAGTGCTTTAAACTGTGATCACGTCTACCCAATTAAGGGGCATATCAACAACAACCGGCGATAATTATCGCTCAGCGCTCTTAGCGTGAGGATAATTATCGCCGGCTAGCGTGAATTTTTATCGCTGAGATAGCGTGCTATTAGCAACGCTTATCTCAATAGCGATAAAAATCTACACGCTAACAGGCTAACGTGAGATTATCGCTGGAAACCCAGCGATAATCACACGTTACCTTGTTGATAGGGACAGGCAAACTTAGCCAGGATATCCTCCTTCCATAGGATATCATGGCTAAGTCTGAAAATTAGCAGACGTAAAAAAGCAGCGTTAACCGCGGTTAGCGCTGCTTTTTTTGTCTCTAACAGGGTTAGCGACATTCTTGATAATAGGAGAAATGTCGCTTAGCGACATTTCTCCTATTATTTTACTCTGGAACGCCCCCTTTGCATCTCATTAGAGATGCAAGGGGAAGCGTAGAGTAAAAGGGTGCTAACATGCAAATTTGCGTGTTAGCACCCTGTTGTTGATAGGGCGCTAGTTTTATCTCTGCTTTTTTGGCTTTTAAAGCCAAAAAAGCAGAGATAAAGCCCTTGTTGATATGCCCCTAAAATGGTTAAAAATTGAAACCCAGCGCGACCCTAGACCTCAGGCTCTGAGAACTCAGTGGAACTCTCTGGCACGGAGAAGGCCAAGTGAGGGGCTGTCAGAGCAGGGTAAGGAGCCAGGGTCGTTCGCAGAAGAGGGGCTAAGGGCTGCCAGTAAAAGAGGCAATTTAGTGAATTAGCGTTGTTATGCCTCTGTGACCTCCTTCCCCACATCTCAAACTCATGGAGTGCTCCCGTACCTGACCGAGAGATGCAGAGTGAACACCACTTTCAGCAGTGCCAAGTGAGCATAAAGGAAAGAGTGTGAATGACAGCTTCGTGGAAGTCCACAGTTTGTTTTTTAAAGTGTATTCTAAGTACATTCTTTATGACCAAGACATGTCTTCAGAATTAAAATGAACACAAATCCGATAGTTAGCATACACGTGGGCTTATGACTGGGTTTCAGTGAGAAAGTCAGCTGATAGCAATGCAAACTAAAATAACAAAACACTTTTCTGCTGAAACGGAATTGTGCACCAAAAGTTTCTCAAATAGCCCGGTGCAGTTTGTTTTAATTCTCACATCCTGGACTCTGCTTTTTTATTTCATTTTTTTGTTTGTTTTCTATTGTTTTTGTAACTTGTTGCCTTCCGTCCGCTGTTATATCCCTAGCTGTTCTGCAAATAACCTTCTTTGGGGCAGATTTATGTTGCACTTGCGGCACTTTTGCGCCGCCGTTGCGTCACTTTTGTGACGCAGCAGTGGCGCAAATCCTGCGCCATGGTGCGGGGCATTTACAAACGTGACGCATCTCTCAGATGCGTCACGTTGTAAAGCCCTGCGCCACATGTAGGCGTTCCAGGGCAGGTGGGGGCGTTCCGGCGCAGGAACGCCTCCTAAAAGTGGCTGAGTGAAATCTACAAGATTTCACTCAGTCACTTTTAGGCCCATGCTGCGTCAAAACCCTGCGCCTGCTTGAAGCAGGCGTAAGGATTGACGCAGCATTGTACCGATAGGGCCCCCCAGATCATTGCTGGAGCTGCGTCGTGCTTGCGACGCAACTCCAGCAATGCGCCACTTTTCGGCACAGATGCGTCACGCATCTGTGCCGTTTTTGCCCCATGGTGCGCCGCATTATAAATGCGGCGCATCCATGGTGGCGCAGCTGTGGCGCATAATAACTGGCGCATCCCTGCTGATATGCAGGGATGCGCCAGTCGTCATAAATCTGCCCCTTTGTTTCTAACACCCACAGTTTAAAAACCGAAGCTCCGCCCAGTAAAAAGCAAACCTGCATCCCACAGGAGTTACAAACAATCTATTGCTAAGCGCCCAAGCACGTAGTTTAACGAAGTTGCAATAGCGTGCTAAACATCTCCATCTCTGTTTGTGCCACATTAATTTAACTGAAACACAAGACATGTAAGCACTTAAACTATCTACTTGCAGAGAGCTCAAGTTTTTTTAGGCGCTATTTACTCAGCTGAATGTTTCAAAGCCTCTCTAAGGAGCCACAAAAAGTCAATAAAACATTCTGATATGTCATGTTTGAGGAGGAATGTTTGCGTTACATTACTAGACGATCGTTTGCAGCTCTCTGGAAGTTATTTCAACTTGCCATACAAAGTGGGTGATGGGGGCTTATGTGGAAAACAAATATTAGAAAACAGAAAAAAATATCATAAAACAGGGATTAAGCACAGATGCTTTCAAACAGTGCAAAGTATTCAGAGCTGTAATGAAATCGTATGTGTTGCAAAGTTGTGGAATGCTAACGGTCTCTGTTAAAAGCCAGCATCATCCCATAAACTATTATTTTTTGGTAAATGTCTAATAATTGCCCTCCTCTCTACTACATAATACCTTACTGGTTGGTTTATAACAGTTTTGCGCTACTAAGGTTCATGTTTTTTTTTTTAAGTTTAAAGAGCTTTAATGCAATTTGTAAACATAGTAAAACATCATTACAAGTAAATAATTTACAATGAAAAAACAAACGGTATTATATTATAATATTTACAAAATGAGTCCCATAACTGGGAGATAAAACTATACTAAGAAAAAGAGCTTTTTAAATTTTAATAGGAGAGAGAAGAAGAAAGAAGAGAGAAATAAAAAGAAAATGAATGATAGAGGGGGAAGAGGGAAGGAGTAACAAAAAGGAAAAATACCAAAACAACATTTATAACGTCTGCAAGAGTTAGAAGTAAACAGATGGTGGGAAAGAAGAAGGTACTTTAAAAGAAAACAAAAACAATCAGAGAACATGCTTAGAAAGGTATGCAGTAAAAGGTGACCATAATAAATCCCTTTTAATTAATAAAGGCACAGAAGTGGTGAATGCACGATCCAGTCGGTGGTGGTGACATAACAAGTTCCACCAAGCCTGATATGAAATTTTAGAAATATCTTTTCAATTGGTTGTGATAATTTGGAGGGAGATGGCAATAAATAAATCTATGAATCTTCGTGCATTACAATGAGCATCCCATATTGGTGAGGAGTCTCCTAAAAATATATGTGTAATGTCAAAAGTAAAATTTGTGGTAAAAATGTCATTTAATTTGGACCAAATACGAAGCCATAGGGATTTAATCAATGGACAAAGAAAAAACATACGGAGAAGGTCACTGTCTTCGCATGAGCATGACCAGCATTTTTTAGATTCAAGTAATTTAAATGTGTATAAGTCAGAAGGGTAAGAAAAAGTTGGTTGTAAAAAAAAAATAGAGTTTGTGTAGTACTAGCAGAGCGGGAAGAGGTATGTATTTTGGACCAAACAGATTCCTAGAGCTGTAGTGAAAATTATTGTGTTAAGTCTTCTTCCCATAATAGTTCTATTGGCGACTTCGATCTATCGGCTAAAGGACGGAAGAGCAATTTATAGATGGCAGCAGCTCTGAGAGGGGTAGAAAAATCAATTGGAGAGGAAGCAGCCTGAACAGGAGTAGCTGGAGGGCATAATTGAGAAAAAATTTGAATGACAGAGGCTATCAAGTGGGGGTAGTGAAAAGAGTGAGTGTTGGAGATGCCAAAAGATTCCTGAATGTCTGAGAATTCACTTGTCAAATTATCCTTCATTAATTGATTAAGAGTAATGATACCTTTATCAATCCATTCCTTCCAGAAGAGCGCTCTATTATTAATCTTTAAAAATGTATCATACCATATTAGGGTTTGGGAGAAAAAGTCCTTAGGAGAAAGATGAGAACGAAGCAGAGAAAGAGCAAGGGCTTTGAAATGGTTAAAAATGGGAGTAGAAAGACGTTTAGGTGGTTGCGATAAACGAGTAGCTGTAAGAAATGTAAATGGTAGGAGCTGAACGAGTTCAAGTGTACTCCAAGCTGTTACAGGAGGGCAAGGAGAATCAGATAACAATGGCCAAATTTGCTTTAATGTGAAGGCAGAGTGATATCGATTGATGTTCGGGAAATTGACTCCACCTATGTCTTTTGATTTCTGGAGACGAGAGAGAGGGGACACCCTTGTCTTGTTCCTCTATGAAGAGAAAAATAATTTGATTGGCATCCGTTAATCCATATAGAAGTAGAGGGATCAGAATAAAGCAATTGAATATATCGAATGAATGGGGAGCTAAAACCATGCCATCTCAATGCTCCAAACATAAAGTCCCAGCTAACCCTATCAAATGCTTTTTCAGCGTCGAGTGTGATGGCAGCAATAGGAGAATCCATTTTAGAGCCAAGGTGAATGATGTTAAGGAGAGTTCTCGAGTTGCGGTTATCGACCTTCCTTTGACAAACCCAGATTGATAAATATTAATAAGATCAGGAATCACTTTGTTGATATGGATGGCCAATATTTTAGCGAAGATTTTACAGTCAGTGTTAATTAAAGAGATGGGCCTATAATTCTGGCATAAGGAAGGATCTTTATCCTTTTTAGGGATTAAACAACGCATAGCTTGGGTGAAGGTTCCCTTTGATTTCCCTTCACCAAGAAAGTAATTTATCAATGAAAATAAATGAGATATTAGAGATTTTTTAAATTGGAGATAAAACCGAACAGTGAAACTGTCCGGGCCAGGTGTTTTATCTTTGGGTATAAGATAAAGAGCATTGAGAAATTCCTTTTCCAAAATAGGGGTATCCAATGAGTTAAAATCTACAGAAACATCAGGAGCATGAGGAAGAGATTGGAAAAAAGAATCAATTTGAACGGAAGAGGGAGTGGACTATGGAGTGTAGAGCGAAGTATAATACTGGACAAAGCAATCAAGTATTCTATCATCAGCGGTTTGACGAACACCAGAGTTGTCGATAATGGTAATGATTTTAGATTTCTGTTTCTTAATTTTAAGATAGTTGGCCACAGATTTGCCAGCTTTATTCCGTCCACCGTACATTTTAACGTTTCATTTTAGGAGGTTGTTGCATGCGGAATCACATGAATGTTTGTTAAATTGCATTTTAGCCTTGATGAGAGAGGAAAGAGTATCATTAGAATTAGTGGTGAAATATTGATGTTCAAGAGCTTTGATTTGTTTAAGGATAAGAGAAGAATCGGAGAGGGCTTTCTTCTTCTTACGAGATACAACGTCAATAATGAAACCTCTGGCAGTGGCCTTAAAGGCATCCCAAACTGAATGAAAGTGAGAAGTAGAAGAGAGATTGGTGAGAAAAAAATCAGCAATAAAAAGTGAGAATTGTTCAACAAACTGGGCATCTAAGAGAAGAGAGTTATTAAAGTGCCATCAACGGGAAGTAGGGGGAGGTGAAGGAAAGTCCATATCTAGGATGACAGGGGCATGATCTGAGATTAGGATGGAGCCAATTTATGAGTTGGTCATAAACTGTAGAGCGCGTTGAGTGAGAAAGATGTCGTCAATACGGGAGTGAGACTTATGATAGGCAGAAAAAAAAAGAAAATTCCAATGTTTCAGGGTGAGAGACTCTCCATGAGTCAATAAGGCCTCTAGATGAGATTGCTTTGTGAAAAAGCTTTTGCATTTTGTTTGGGACATATTTGGTTTGTGATTTGGGATCCAGGAAAGGATCCATCAGTTGATTACAGTCACCACCCTAGATCAAATCATCCACAGCATGTGAGGAAAGAAAGGTGGAAAAGTCATTCCAGAATTGTCTATACCATTCGGACCAGAAATATTACAAAACTAAAGTTGAGTATTATTAACAGTAGCATTTAAAAACAACCATCTACCATTATCATCATGAAACTCATTTTGCAATTGAACGCACAAAGATTTGTGAAATAATATTATCACACCATTTTTGTTGTTCACTGCAGGAGAACAAAAAACTTCTCCTACCCATTGTTTACGTAATGAAGACAATTCTTGTGACTTAAGGTGTGTCTCTTGTAACAATGCAACCTGACATTTGAGTCTTGCTAGGTGAGATAAAACACGTTGCTTCTTAACTGGTTTGGAAATACCTTTGACATTCCAGGATACAACGCGAAGACCTTTCATCTATAGAGTTTAACTGTTGTTAGGCTTGAAAGCAAAAACAAGCCAAAGAAAGAGAGAAGAAAAATCTTAGAGAAAAGGAATAAAGTAAAGGTTGAAAAAATGCATATAGCATAGAGGAAGGAAGAACTTGTGTAGACTGGCCACAAAGGAAGAAGAAAAGAAAACAGTAAAGTACCATATATTAAGGATACAAGAAAAGAATTAGACAAAAAGAAGGGATAAGAGGAAGATGCGAGAGAGAAGGAGAATATAGAGAACAGAAAAAAACAAAAAGAACAGTAGGAATGGGGAGCATAATCTCCTGAAACAATTAGGAAAGATGACAAAAAGCCAAGAAGCTTTAGTCATAACGATCAAAGAGGAGAGAACAAACAACATTGTTGAGGGAGGGGGGACAGCAAGTAACCAAAACAACCACACCACTGGGAGGGGCACCAAGAACAGAAATCAACAATATAACATCAAGTGAAAAGGAAGGGATGAAATATTCCAAAAAGGATATTTTAAACAAATGAGACAAAGAGAAAGGGAGCTTACCAGACACAAGGGAACAAAACTGGATATGTCAAACAAAATAGTCAAATATGTCAAACAAAATAGACAAACGAGTGATGGAAGCAGGGGTCTTCAACCACAGCAAAAGAAGAACCTGAAAACAGACAAAGGAACAGTTAACAATGACTTACAACATATTTATGACCTAAAAAAGAAATAAGTAAAAATAATAATATGTTCCTCTCAATGAGTATGGATAAACTTCCGGAGATCAGCTGGAACATCGAATGAAAATGTTCTGTCTTTGTAAGTCACTTTGAAGAAACAGAGGTGTATAAGGCCATAGTGAGCATTCATGGATTTTAAGGCCGGTCAGAGATCTAGGAATTCTTTGCGTCTATTGGCAGTTGGGTTAGACACATCCTGACTGAAAAAAATCTTGTGGCCTGACCAATACATCTGCTTGTGTTGTTTGGCTGTGGTGAAGATTGCCATAAGGTCGGAGTATAGCAGAAAATAGGCGATGATACCTCTTGGTTTGGTAGTAGAGGATGCATTTTGAGGCCCTAATCTATGCGCTTTTTGAATATTAAAGTCAACTGATTTTGGGAGGCCAACAATCTGCAAAACCTGAGATTCCAAGAAGGAGATCATGTCGGAGCCTTCGGAACCCTCTGGGATTCCATAAATGCGTAGGTTGTTACTCTGATTTCGATTTTCTAAATCCTCAGTAGTTTTTTAAAGTTGGTTAACTTCCTTCGTGACGGCCTCAACTTTAGCAATAACGTCCTGTACGTCGCTTACCTTCTGTTCAACATCAGATAGTCTCATGTCAAGACCGGACCATTTTTCCTCGATTCTTTGGAGGGTGGTGGTGGTGTCCGACATGAATGGGCGAAAGAGATGCAACTCATCCATGATGTCCTCTAACGTGATGGGAAGAGGAGACTTGGTAGGAGAGGAGGAGTCCTTCTTAAGGAGTTTGCTGTTGCTAACTGTAGAATCTTTACGACCTCCAGAAGCAGTCCCTGAAGTTCCATGAGATTTATTAGACTGCGTAAGATCCATAATTACTGGAAATAGAGTTGTTGAGGAACAGAATCTGGAAGGCACTGAGACAGTATCTAAGTAGATGTAGTGTAGACTGAAAGCGTTGAAAAGCAGCTAATCTACTGGCAGAGATGACCATACGTATTTGGAGAATAAAGTAAGTAGCAATAGGAATTTACCCAGGGGCAAGTAGTATTGCTAAAACAAGCTCACAAAAAAGTTCCATCTGTAATCAAGAGAAGGATTGGTAAATAGAGGATTACTGCATTCCTAGTGAGTGAACAGGTTCCAAAATCCAGTTGAAGATTAGAATAACAAATTAGTATGCGCATAAAACACTGTAACATTATCCAAACCTGCTGCACGTAGGAAGGAGTTATTTTAGAAGGCTCAGTGCATAGATGAAGAGGTGAACTGCATTACAGGCAACTACAGGTCAACACCAGCGCATATATAATGACAGCAAAAATGCTATTTGCAAAAAAGTATTATTAATTGCGCCATTAAAAACGCGAATACAGTAGCGGCTGCAATGGTTTTTAAATTGCTGTATAGTTGATTACACTATTTTAAGTCCACACACAGAATCAGCTGTAATGTCTGTGAGGCTGAGGTGAATTAGATTGCGCAGTTATAAGTGACCACATGATGGCAGCCAAGAAGCAGAGTCGACTGAGGCAGAGTGAAAATCAAGACCCAAGTGCAAATACAGTAGCAGCCTTAATGCAGAGGAAACATATGCAGGTTATGTTTTTTCAACTTTCTATTATTTAGTGCTGTGACAAGCGCACTCAGTGGCAGCCGTGAGAAAAGTTGTGCTGAGGGAGAATTGTGAAGCGCCGTTCCGAGCGCGCACAAAATGGCGGCCGCAATGCCGGGCATTCAAGGCAGAATCAAAATCACGCCGAAAATCAAATCAAGGAATACATTTAGTTGGTCAGAAACTTGCCTCTGCAATGCTGGCGGTTTCCGACGTACTCGCATCTATTTGTGAGCGGATGCAGTTCCGAGGAAAGGTCCCTTCGCTATGGAGTTTGTTCCGATGCTGCAGGGCCCTCTCAGGGTGCGGCCATCTTGCCGCTGCCACCGCGCGCTTCTCCCAGGGTCATGTTTTTTAACTTGTGGCCTTCGTCCCATATTGTATTTAGTTTTCATTGTGCCACCCTTGCAGTCCCTTTAACCAGTAATTCTGTTGCTTAGTCCCAACTTTCACATTATTGGCAAGCCTAGCTTGTTGCAAGACTTTATTTAGCCATTGAAGCTCGCCTTCTGTTTCTGCCTTGATAACACTGCCAAATAAGCTCCACCACGCCGTCTCCTCAGCCCATCTGGAGTATTTACAGTCCTGTGTGTTCTCACTGTGAAATGCTGCTCGTTCACACTCAATCACTGCATACTACTTTGCTGCGAAATAACATGGCTTTGATTAAATTAGGCGCATATCTCCTTTTACAACTGTCACCTTGCTTACCACTGGTAAGTTTTATTTAAGTAACATTTAGGTAGCGCTTTCTGATCTTGATGTCTAGTGGTGCTGAAGCGCTTTGCCAGCGGACCACATTGTTACTCGCTTGCAGATTCTTTCATTCAAGAAGTTACGTGTTGCAATTATAAGGCACAATAAGTGCGATAGCCAGCAACTGTGTATACTATACTAAGCAAATATATACTATAAATTATGGAAAAAGAGCTGCTTACACATAGAAAGAAATGTTTTGCCCTTATACACCACATTGTGAGTTCTTACAACAGAAACATTATCTTATTATATAATGTCTACTGTAATATTTATACTTTGTACATTTGTTGTTTCCTCACTGTGTTATGTCTATGGACCAAAATGAGTCCCTCCTTTACAGGCACATTGTCATTTACAACAATAATAGCTCTAACTCTCGCTAATGCGAGACCTATTGCATTGCAAATGCTTGTTATATAGAGTGGCTTCTTTGATGATTCCTGACATGTTTACATTATTTGCCCACCCCTTCCAAGTTAGCAATTTCCCTCTAAAACAAACCCTCCATTTTCATTCATTTTTGCCTCTTCCCTACTACAGATTTTCAAAACTGCTAAAGAGTTTTTTTGATGAATTTTTTCCTAAAGATGTACTTAAACATATTTTTCAACTCAAACAACAATCTATTTGTTTACGTTTACAAATGAAACTGTAGAATGCATCGTATGCCAGATAAAGGAAATGTTTAGTTAGTTAGAGGAGGCTTTCTTTATCAGAATGCAATGTTTAAATGTGATACGCTTTGAAGGAAAATCAAGAATAGAACATACAAACCAATTCAGCACAATGAACCATCCAACTCTGATAGAAGTTTGCCACAGGTTTGTGATCCCAAAAATCTATTTTTTATTATGACAAAATCGTAACAGTGAAAGTCGTTGACAAAATTCAAATATGTGCTAAATGTCAGTTATTTCAGGGGCTTCTCCTACGTACGCAATGCTGCTAATGAGACTGTGCTTGTGCTAATGGAGGTTGATGTGGTGTAGATGATGGAGGTGGTGCAGGTTTTGCTGCTGGTGCATGTGGAGGTTGCAGAAGTGTGAAGTTGGCAGGTGTTGTGTCCCTCCTGTAAGGAAGTGCTTCATCAAGGTGGACATTGGCCTTTTACGCCTATTGCCTCTGTTATCTCCATGGCCAAGGCACTCTCCTCCCTTAAAGTTTGAAGATGTTTTTTGGTGCATCTTTGCCATGACTTGGTAAATGTTTGCAATATTATGTAAGGGAAGGACCTTCCTGAGATTTATCTGAGGGAGTACTTTAGGGGAGTCAACAATCTCATGGAGAGTAGCTCCCATTGTATGAATATCCAGCCTCTCATTAGTCTGTTGTTGATTAAACTGATCCTCCCAGTAAGCAGAATTAGTCTGTACCCCTCCACACACACGCGTGGACATCTAACATGGCCAGTAGGTTGACAAGCACAGTGAGGGTTGCCTTCTGGGAGAATGTAGAGTGTAGATTCATGAATAGAGGATACCTTTTTCTCAACAGGGGTGTGATCTCCCTCAGATGATCTGAGTAGACCATAGATGTACCTTTGTGGTATGACTGTGTAGGATATTGTACAGAAGTACCTGTGAGTGGAGGGCTGTTTGGAGCTGACTGCTTCTTAGATAGAACTGACCCCAGTGGTTGCTTAGCTAATGGTTGATCACTGTCAATCATCAAAAGGCATTTAGGAGTGAGACTGCTGCCCAGCTGTGATGTGGCTTTCTTGAAGATGTTTTGTATGAAGGCAACAATATCCTTCTCTTCACCTAGGACCTCCTGCTTGACCAGCTCCCGGTCCTCCTCCTCTTCTTTGTGTTAGCTGCAGGCCATTGATATTGTAGTTTTAGAGGAGAATCGAATTTTCTCCTTGTCTTGCGTGCCATCCTCCGACTGTAGATTGGACAGTATCATCATCTGACTCAATGTTCCTAGCACTTGGTAGAAGATTTCAACAGATGTAGTAAATCAAAATCAGTTTTGTGTCGAAATGTGAACACAGACCTTTAATGAGCATTGTTCTACTAATAACAAATACAGTTAGTACCATATGTGTATGAGTGAATATAAGCAATTAAGGTTTGATCCATGGATAAAATTATTATATTTTACCAATGTAGACTTAAAGATTACTTTTTTGGAGATCCCCAGTGAGGTCAGTTGCTGAAACAGGGGCCTTGTAGTTGGTGTTTCCAAAGTATGTCCAGATTCGGCAGCTATACAGACAAGATGTAGGTACAACTGGCATGGTCAATCAATATATACAGTGGTCGGTCTGTGGCACATTTGCAGGGTTAATCGTGTGAGTGGCACAACAAGTGCTGCAAGCCCACTAGTAGCATTTGATTAACAGTCCCAAGCACACACCGTGCACTTTACTAGAAGAGACTTACCTGTAAATCAATATGCCAATCATGGATCACCAATCATTGTCACACTTTATACAGAGAGCATTAGCACTTTAGCACTGATCATCAGTGGTAAAATGCCCAAAATCCTGTAGCCAACAAAAACAGGGTCATAAAAATAGGAGGCAAAAGGTAAAATGTTTGGGGTTAAATATCTCAAAAGGGCCAGGTCTAACACATGCACACATGGGTTCACAGAAACACACATTCAGCCACACCAAACTGTAAAGTCCCACAAATAAATTAAAGATGTTTGTTGTTCAAATTTCCCTGTACAAATTTTCCACTCCCATGGTTCAACTGCTGAGGGTTCTCAAGTTAACTCTTTCATGACTGTTAGGGTTATAACTGTGTTAACACACATTCACGTAATGGCAAACCATTCCATAAGAAGAATAGTCATTTGCAACAATGATGCTGATAATTAGTCAGTACCAACCACTAGCGGTTTATGTGGAAATAAAAAGAGGAATAAGGAAAGAAATAAAAGAACCAATGGAAGACAAAAATGCACCTGCTGATGGAACCAGAGTAGAACAAAATGTCACAATCAATGTCCTTTACAAGGCATTACACCACCATATTCCTATATGTATTGTAATCTCTAGATAACTTGAAATTGGTATAACAAGAGACCATATTAAGAAATCTATATCAGAATGCAAAATGAGCGCTTTGATCTGCACTGCAACACCACTTCATCCTGTGACAGAAATTACATCTGCTGGTGGGATTTCTCCCATTAGTACATTTTTTTACTACTTCAATATTTCTTCTGCTCTGGCATGATTCCTGCTGTTCAAACCTCATTTCACTGTGTTATGCTTAACAGATGTACATTTCTTGTGCATTTCAGCCCTGTTACTCTGGGGCTGGTCTTACTTTGTAGTATGAAACCAGGCAGGTTTTACAATAACCACATTCTGGTCCCTATTCATGATTGACATAAAAGTACACAAAACAAGATGATGGACGGAGTGCTAAAACTTTTCAACCACTCACCTCCAGTCACAGATCTGGGTTTAATCCATTGTTCTTTTGCTTACTATGCACCCTAGTTTGCAACCAGACATATGTAAATCAGTCTTGACCCTGAAAAGTTTCAGCACTCCATCCATCATCTACTTGTGTTTGCTTTGTTCACCCTAAGTTGGCAGGGTATGCCCAGACGTGGGTCCCTTGCTCACTTTGCCACTGGATTCATGCTAGCCTGGCTGAATGGGGTGTTACTCCGAAACCAGTCCCAGGATGCTTGTTTCTGGTCCAGGAAAGACCTCGCCTGGCAGTTCGGGCTGGACTGTTTCCATGAGGAACAGGGTAAAGACTGATTTGCATGTGGATGGGTTTGAACTGGGTTGGCAAAGTGAGCGAAAGAACGATGATTCATTCAACCCAGATCTAACTGTGGCTGGGAGTGAGTGTCTGAAAGGTTTCAGCGCTCCATACATCATCTCCTTGTGTTTGCTTTGTTCGCCCTAAGTTGGCAGGGTATGCCCAGACGTGGGTCCCTTGCTCACTTTGGCATTGGATTCAACCTAGCCTGGTTGATAGAGGTGTTACCCTGAACTCGGTCCCATGAACTCGGTCCCAGAATACTTGTTTCCGGTCCAGGGAAGACCTGGCTTGGCTGGTCAGGCTGGATTGTTCCCATGAGGAACAGGGTCAAGACTGATTTGCAAATGGCTGGGACTGAACTAGGGTGGCGACGTGAGCTAAAGACCAATGATGGATACAACCCAGATCTAATAGTGACTGGGGTGAGTGTCTGAAAAGTTTCAGTGCTCTGTCCATCATCTCCTTGTGTTAACAGAAAAGTAAGGCAATGGTTACTGGGAAAGTCATGTGACATTTGTAAATGTTCAAATTTCCTGTGTGAAGCCATAGTTGATATCTCTGCACAGGGAAAAATGAGCTTGCTGAGCCGATGCACTTTTATTCAATAGGTATGTGTGATTTCTGTGGAAATATCAGCCATTGCCACTCACCTTCTCCAAACCTGTTTCCTCACCTTTAAAGGTGTCCCAGGTAGACAGATCTGGCTCCTCCATAAGCCCTTATACAACCTAATTCCTAATTTAGCAATTTTCTGCTGCATCTCCACTGGTGGCAGCAGTTAGTACCAAAAACCACTGTGATTATGTAGCTTTGCTTGAAGTCCAGTTATCGCAAGATGGGTTTTTGTACAAATGAAAATGAATAACTATCAACATTCCAGTACAGAACAGACATAACAGCTCATGAACATATCATTGGTGGATCTCAGTTCAGAGATATACATAAGGGTGAATTAGATGGCTTCTGTCGCCGGCCCTACCACATGGAAATTAGCCTGTTATTAGCTACCCTGGTCTAGATTTATTAAGCTCTTGTGTTGTAGTTGTGATGTGAAAGATAGTGCCCAATAGCACAATCCTGTGAGATTTACAAAGTAGCGCAGTGGTCGATTCATGTTGGTTTTCAGACCTTGCATGATGCAAGGTCTGTGTTAAAATGCATTACATCAAGATAGTTGTTCCCACACAAATCCATGATAAAACCAACACAATGAGAGTTACTAATTTCACACAGATCATGCAGTGTAGCACAAAGGTCAAATTGCTTGAAAACATCATGCATGATCCTAGCAGGGGAAAAAAGTGCAGCAATTGCCACATTATATATATCAGAATTACACGGTTCACAACACCAAATAGACCCAGCGCACTACAAAGTCCGCTGAAGGTCTGCATGTATCCTGATCGTGAGCGTCACAATCAGGACGCACCATTAAGAGTAATGGGGTAACCCAGTGACCCTCAGAACCTGGGTGTGTACATAAAGCAAAAATATTGGTTCTGTTGGGAGTACGCTTAATTTGAATGACATTAAAGCTAGCTATTGAAATTTATGCTTAATCACTTTCATACACACACACATAGAAATCATTAATTTGAAAAAACTGAGAGATAAGTTTCCTTTTTAAACTATATTTGAATCCACATGTAAATTATTACTGTACAGGACTGACCAAAAAACATATAAATCACGACATATATAGTGACCAACAATGCATAATAACATGACAATTAACAGACATTACATCAAACTGAATATACACAAATTTAAACAAATATGTGTTTTAAATGAAGTTGATCCAAAGTAAATTGCATATAACACCACAACATATATCTTCTATTTTTCAAATGATGAAATTGCATGGACCAATCTGATGAACAACGTCGACGTTTCGACCCTAGATTAATGTGTAAGTTTGTACGCATCAGTGGCGGGTCTTCCTCAGGACAATAGTCTAAATGTCAGCCTGTAATGACAAAACGTATAATCACAAGGTCTGTATGTGTGTGATTTGTATTAAAACTGGAGCACGTGTGAAACTCGGGCTCACCTGAAGGCTCGGAAAATTAATCAATCCTAATGTCACATATGGTAAATTCAATGGACTTCGATCTTCGTCTGTTCAATATTTACTCTAGAATGAATAATGAATAATAACCATTTTGTATGATCTGTATAGTATTCACAACCAATATTGTGAATGCCTAGCATCAACCACATACCTTAGAGATTGAACAGTCACAAGTCGTGGGACGGTGCCGTCAAACCGATCACCGAAATCTAAACACGGGGAGAAAAACGGGGAGAAAACGGACTGAAATGAGTCGCTATTACCTTAATATATAGTGACCTAATAGTTAAAACTCACAAGTTTCGCCCCAGTAGAGTCCAAGTAGTCACCAGACTTTAATCGAAAATTCCTTTAAAGATCAGACACTGATGGTGTGCGCGTCTATATCACCCCCGATAAACGACTATAAAGTCGTTAACAAAGTCACAGCCTTAATCCTGAAAGAGGCCGTTCTTACCGTTGTATTGAGGCAAGTCGGCTTAGAAACGATAATCACCTGTTTTTAAGTAATGGAAGCTCAAGTCTACATTTAAACGTTAGACTACGAGTACATCTACGATACACTCTCCAACGGGCTATGTGTCATACCAGCCCTATACTCAAAACAACATACTTGATTACTCACTCGGACCGCAATAAATCAGCTTCCAGTTCTCGACAAGCCGGACAAGAAATGTTCGAACGCGAGAAAAGGAACCAGCCGTTTTTATACGTGTGCGTAGCCAAAGCGTCGGCTACTCGTAAAACATGACATGGATTTTCATGTCTTGATTTAAACTGATATGACATCCCGATAGTCTGGGTTATTGTCAGAACGTTCATAAAGAATCTCGATGACACAATTATAATTTCTCCCAATGTATGTGGAGATGTATTGATTAAATGAGGGAACCAACTATATACAACCTTTGTCATTGCAAAGTTCAAAATAGGCATATGTATGGCTTTATGCTAATCCTGCATACCGTTATATTAAAGCAAGTCGGCATATAAACGATTTAGTTGTTTTTAAGCAATAGAAACTCAAGTCTACATTTAAACGTTAGACTACGAGTACATCTACGGTAAACTCCCCCACGGGCTATGTGTCATACCAGCCCTATATTCAAAACAGCATGCTTGATTACTCACTCGGAGCGCAGTAAATTAGCTTCCAGTTCTCAACACGCCGGACAAAAAATGTTCGAACGCGAGAAAACGATCCAGCCGTTTTTATTCGGTTGCGTAGCCAAGACATCGGCTACTCCTAAAAAATGGCATGGATTTTCGTTTCTTGATTTAAAGTGATCGTAAAGCCATGTGACATCCCGATAGCCTGGGTTATTGTCAGAACGCTCCTAGAACCATGACTGTTTACAACGTTAGCCCTTGCAAAGTTCATAGTACAGTGAATTCTGAACGAGGCATACGTATGGCTTTATGCTAATCCTGCATACTAAGGACGCAGGCAACTGGAAGTTATAATTCACAGTGGCGCATAGTAATATCTATTACTATATATAAAAATATATGCAACAACTATCACAGACCACTAAATGAAGGGCCCTGTCAATCAAATTCATCCATGCTTACACAAATATATTTGTATGGTTTAACATATCTTGTAGAGAGGTAATCATCACGATACTCAGTAAGGTTGGTTACAACTTAAACAAATCAAATATTAGATTACAGATAAGGCCTCAGTTGTATTTGGGTAGGGCTCAAGTGTCAACATAAATTATATTTGAAAGGTTCGTATCAGATGCACAGGTTACATTTCAAAATAAGTTGAGAGCCCCAACATCAAGACTATATCCATTACAGCTTGCTCATCTGAATGTAGGTCTCCTCGTGTTCATTAAGACCATGATTAACCGTTTCGAGGACATGTATCCAACGACATTCCTTATAGTTAAGGGAGCCCGCAACGCTACCGCCTCTCTGGTGTATAACAATTTTTTCAATCACCCACCACTCAATTGGTTCATGAGTATGGCCTAGCCTGGAGTAATGTTCTACAAGGGGAGCTCCCTGTGTCTTGCATTTTACTCTACTTACATGCTGAAGAATTCTATTCTTCACTTTTTGGGTCGTTTGTCCTACATAGATTAATCTACACGGGCATCTGATTGCATAAATTACATTTTGGCTATTACAGTTTGTAAATTGTTCAAGGCCATATGTTTTGCCCCGATGCACAAAGTTATTTCCAGATATGGTGTATTGACAAGCTTTGCAATGACTACATTTATGATGTCCAGTTATGGGTGGTAGATTGAATTGTGATCTAATATCTGGTTCGGACGGTGGTTCTAAATATGACGACACAACATGGTCTTTAACGTTCTTAGCACGTTTAAATGCAAATAAAGGTGGTTTGGGCATTTTGATTTCAGGACCCACCAGGTTCCAATATTTTCTTATCACCTTTTTGATCTCGTTACTGCGGGTGTTAAAGGTGGTAACGCATACTAGCTTGTCCATCTCTTGGTTCTTCGGTAATATCTCAAGTAAGGTTTCCCTCGGTCTGTACCAGGCTCTTTTTCTGGCTCTGTTAAGGAGTCCTTTTGGATATCCTCTCTCCTTCAGTTTTGCAATGAGGATGTCGGTTTCCTTGAAGTAGTCACCTCTTCTGCTACAATTGCGACGTAGCCGCAAAAATTGTCCATATGGGAGGTTAACCCTGAGATTCCTAGGGTGATGTGAATGGTATTGTAATAGGGTGTTCCTATCTGTAGCTTGGAAGCGATATATTGACGATGTTGTCATGCTTTGGACAGGATCCGTGGACCAATTGACATCATTCCTGACTTGGCTTAATTCCTGCAGCACCGACATTCAATTCACCAGAACTTACAACACGGATTCAATTCCATTCCTAGATTTGACATTGGAGGAAGAGAATGGTAAAATAGTAATGAATCTATACAAAAAGCCTAAAATATTGGAACCTGGTGGGTCCTGAAATCAAAATGCCCAAACCACCTTTATTTGCATTTAAACGTGCTAAGAACATTAACGACCATGTGGTGTCGTCATATTTAGAACCACCGTCCCAACCAGATATTAGATCACAATTCAATCTACCACCCATAACTGGACATCATAGATGTAGTCATTGCAAAGCTTGTCAATACACCATATCTGGAAATAACTTTGTGCATCGGGGCAAAACATATGGCCTTGAACAATTTACAAACTGTAATAGCCAAAATGTAATTTATGCAATCAGATGCCCGTGTAGATTAATCTATGTAGGACAAACGACCCAAAAAGTGAAGAATAGAATTCTTCAACATGTAAGTAGAGTAAAATGCAAGACACAGGGAGCTCCCCTTGTAGAACATTACTCCAGGCTAGGCCATACTCATGAACAAATTGAGTGGTGGGTGATTGAAAAAATTGTTATACACCAGAGAGGCGGTAGCGTTGCGGGCTCCCTTAACTATAAGGAATGTCGTTGGATACATGTCCTCGAAACGGTTAATCATGGTCTTAATGAACACGAGGAGACCTACATTCAGATGAGCAAGCTGTAATGGATATAGTCTTGATGTTGGGGCTCTCAACTTATTTTGAAATGTAACCTGTGCATCTGATACGAACCTTTCAAATATAATTTATGTTGACACTTGAGCCCTACCCAAATACAACTGAGGCCTTATCTGTAATCTAATATTTGATTTGTTTAAGTTGTAACCAACCTTACTGAGTATCGTGATGATTACCTCTCTACAAGATATGTTAAACCATACAAATATATTTGTGTAAGCATGGATGAATTTGATTGACAGGGCCCTTCATTTAGTGGTCTGTGATAGTTGTTGCATATATTTTTATATATAGTAATAGATATTACTATGCGCCACTGTGAATTATAACTTCCAGTTGCCTGCGTCCTTAGTATGCAGGATTAGCATAAAGCCATACGTATGCCTCGTTCAGAATCCACTGTACTATGAACTTTGCAAGGGCTAACGTTGGAAACAGTCATGGTTCTAGGAGCGTTCTGACAATAACCCAGGCTATCGGGATGTCACATGGCTTTACGATCACTTTAAATCAAGAAACGAAAATCCATGGCATGTTTTAGGAGTAGCCGATGTCTTGGCTACGCAACCGAACAAAAACGGCTGGGTTTTCTCACGTTCGAACATTTTTTGTCCGGCGTGTTGAGAACTGGAAGCTAATTTACTGCGCTCCGAGTGAGTAATCAAGCATGCTGTTTTGAATATAGGGCTGGTATGACACATAGCCCGTGGGGGAGTTTACCATAGATGTACTCGTAGTCTAACGTTTAAATGTAGACTTGAGTTTCTATTGCTTAAAAACAACTAAATCGTTTATATGCCGACTTGCTTTAATATAACGGTATGCAGGATTAGCATAAAGCCATACATATGCCTATTTTGAACTTTGCAATGACAAAGGTTGTATATAGTTGGTTCCCTCATTTAATCAATACATCTCCACATACATTGGGAGAAATTATAATTGTGTCATCGAGATTCTTTATGAACGTTCTGACAATAACCCAGACTATCGGGATGTCATATCAGTTTAAATCAAGACATGAAAATCCATGTCATGTTTTACGAGTAGCCGACGCTTTGGCTACGCACACGTATAAAAACGGCTGGTTCCTTTTCTCGCGTTCGAACATTTCTTGTCCGGCTTGTCGAGAACTGGAAGCTGATTTATTGCGCTCCGAGTGAGTAATCAAGTATGTTGTTTTGAGTATAGGGCTGGTATGACACATAGCCCGTTGGAGAGTGTATCGTAGATGTACTCGTAGTCTAACGATTAAATGTAGACTTGAGCTTCCATTACTTAAAAACAGGTGATTATCGTTTATAAGCCGACTTGCCTCAATACAACGGTAAGAACGGCCTCTTTCAGGATTAAGGCTGTGACTTTGTTAACGACTTTATAGTCGTTTATCGGGGGTGATATAGACGCGCACACCATCAGTGTCTGATCTTTAAAGGAATTTTCGATTAAAGTCTGGTGACTAGTTGGACTCTACTGGGGCGAAACTTGTGAGTTTTAACTATTAGGTCACTATATATTAAGGTAATAGCGACTCATTTCAGTCCGTTTTCTCCCCGTTTTTCTCCCCGTGTTTAGATTTCGGTGATCGGTTTGACGGCACCGTCCCACGACTTGTGACTGTTCAATCTCTAAGGTATGTGGTTGATGCTAGGCATTCACAATATTGGTTGTGAATACTATACAGATCATACAAAATGGTTATTATTCATTATTCATTCTAGAGTAAATATTGAACAGACGAAGATCGAAGTCCATTGAATTTACCATATGTGACATTAGGATTGATTAATTTTCCGAGCCTTCAGGTGAGCCCGAGTTTCACACGTGCTCCAGTTTTAATACAAATCACACACATACAGACCTTGTGATTATACGTTTTGTCATTACAGGCTGACATTTAGACTATTGTCCTGAGGAAGACCCGCCACTGATGCGTACAAACTTACACATTAATCTAGGGTCGAAACGTCGACGTTGTTCATCAGATTGGTCCATGCAATTTCATCATTTGAAAAATAGAAGATATATGTTGTGGTGTTATATGCAATTTACTTTGGATCAACTTCATTTAAAACACATATTTGTTTAAATTTGCGTATATTCAGTTTGATGTAATGTCTGTTAATTGTCATGTTATTATGCATTGTTGGTCACTATATATGTCGTGATTTATATGTTTTTTGGTCAGTCCTGTACAGTAATAATTTACATGTGGATTCAAATATAGTTTAAAAAGGAAACGTATCTCTCAGTTTTTTCAAATTAATGATTTCTATGTGTGTGTGTATGAAAGTGATTAAGCATAAATTTCAATAGCTATCTAAAAACATTTAATGTCATTCAAATTAAGCGTACTCCCAACAGAACCAATATTTTTGCTTTACAATCAGGACGCAGGCAACCTGCTGCTTTCACGTACTACGAATAGACTTACCATGGATACAACATTATTGTAACTGAGAACAGACAGTGAACTAGATTCCTCATCTTAGAGGTTCCTGTGTACTTTATTGGGTCCTCGAGTCTTGATTATCTATATCCCTATATGTATTACAGCCACTTTCAGCCTTGAAAAAGTAGTCTATGACAATACACGTGTCAGCTTTCTTTTAATGTTGGAAATACAAGCGAATGCTGAATCATTGAATGTTCACCAACAAATTGGACCTGCTTTTGGTAGCAGAACTTCAATGGACTTTGTATTTATATAATTTTGATATGTGAATTATTTTTCCCCATATACATTGTTCACTATTATGGTAGCATAGTGTTCATTGCCTATTGAGCACACCTGACCTTGAATTGATTCTACATGCCCTGTTTTAAGGGAGGTGGGGAATATCTTTCATACCACTGCTATCATTTGTTCCTTGCAACAGTTCGAAACACATTCATTTGAAGTCATAGAAATTGCCATTTTACAACACAGCAGTTTGAGACAGTGAAATGTTCAAAGATATGGAAAGGACAGGATATTTTGACAGAGGTGGATACTGATTGACCAAAGGGAGTAGGATATGATTTACCTTAACAGACTGAATAAAGCGGCCATCTTGACTTTGCAGTACAAAATTGGACAAACTTTGCAATCCAATAGGGAAGAGTAGTTGGCCTAAAGGCTAGGGTGCTCGACCTCGGACCTGGGGAACTGGGTTTGAGTCTTGGTAATGACGCTGAACTTGTGATTCTGGACAAATCACTTAATCTCCCCGTGACTAACAAAAAATGAATGTGTGTCCTCATGTAACGTAACTGGTGCTATGTAAAGCGCTCTGATACCTGATTGGATTCGGGTCAAGTTTGTGCTATATAAAACTCTGCAAAAAAAAATAATAATTATGGTCGATTCTCCCTTTGCTTGGACATGGATCCTTCTAAAGCACTTGTGCCATGATGGGTGGCATTCCCAAGAGCACACATTCTGTTTTTTACTGAATGTACTTGATGCCATCATCAAAATTACTCCTCAATCTTCACTTTCCTAATACTGTTTCAGAGCAGATTCAGACCAAGCAAGGATTGTATCATATTGTACAGTGCCCACATGTTCTGGCAGCTACATACAGCCCTCATAACTACTTAGTAATACCTGCAGCAACAATGCGCATGTATCAGAACAAGAAGCACAATTACCCTGTCAAGGTACAAGCCATTGCTGATTATCAATACTGTTTGATAAACATTGTGGAAAAATATCCTCAAAGTGCCCGACTCCTACATCTTTAAGCATTATACAATTTATCATCACTTCTAGACTCGAGTATATGGACACTCTCCATTAGTAGGTAAAACATTTTTTTAAATTAGGTAATATTAACTCTAACAAATGCATTTGCCATTAATGTCCTGTAAATAAATGCTTCTATTTTCTAAAATAAATAGATAATACATTTTTTAAAGTTCCTGTGAGATATTTAGTAACCTATTTAAATGATATATAAATTGCTGAACTTTTGCTTTTATTTTTGATATGTACATTTGTATTCCTTATCTGTTGCTTGGACACACTCTGTGTTTTAGAGGACATTATAACTTCAATCATGAACTACTACTCTCCATCAAATTGTGAGATCTCTGATGTACCCTGTAGGCATCTCTGTGCCTTGTGTGGAAATGCCATCAATGTGCTTCACTTCATGTATAAGAATGTGAATTGTTAATTGAGGTGGATGGGAGTCCACCACAAGGAATAAGGCAAGAAGACCACAAATGTGCTAAAGTAATACATACATTCAATAAATTAAACCAGGGCTTAACCCCCTTGAAGCTATGGCAAAGAGCAGATATGCTTAACTTAGGAACACGGGTAAAGTATTTAGCACTAAAAAAAACGTTAAAAACTAAAAATCCAAAATCGATAAAAATCCCACAAGTAATTTAGGAACATATAGAAAAATGTAAGAAATAAAATGGCACAAAAAAAAACATCCAGTAAGGGGAACCAGAGATAAGATTTTTTAAAGATTTAAAGTGAAAAGATCCAAGAAAAAGTAAAACGCCACTCAGTAGTCACTGTTTGTGGTTGACTCTGATCTAGGCATGGTTTCAGACCAACTACAATGGAGCACAGGTTGGATACACCAGCGGGATCGTCCTAGTCAAAGATTTCATCTTTTGGCTTAGTCTCTGAAATAGAAGTCTGCATCTGGTGAAGTACTCTTGAAGCAAAATAGCAGCTAGACTAGGTCCTGCTAAAGCTGTTTTATTTGGTAGCAATTGCTCAGATGTGGAAAAATTCAGGCTTCTTGGCCAACAAAGTTCTTGTGTCAGGTATATACTTTTAGTGCCTTTGCCCAGTCAAAATTACTCCCTTTGGATTACGTCTTCTTAAGGAGCTCAAAATCCTCCAGTGGGGTAAGACGGAAGCTGTAGTTGACAAAGTCACATGGAAAACGGAAACCGTTACAACGAGGTCCCACTGATGCTTCGGCAGTATTAGAAGTCAAAAACATGTAAGTCACAACGTTTCAGAGTTTCTGGAGCATTTCATCCTAGCCACTTCAAAGTTTGCAAGGACCTTAGCAACAGCAATTAGGGGCCAGTAATCACTGCAAGTGAGGCTACCAGCAGGGTCGAGCCCAGTTCCAGTTGCTTCTGTTCAGCTGACCACGTCAAGAAAAAGGCATTTCGCAGCTTGTAGTTACCAGCCAACTTACCATTGTAGTCTAGTTATTGTTATTTTGTTATTGTTATTTTGGATTTGTATCGCACCCAATCACCTACTGGTCTCTAGGCGCGCGGAAATCAGTGGTAACAAACAATAAGCTAGGCAGACACAGAATGAGGGCACTTCTTGGTCTAATTTACACCCAGGGTTCTTTTAAACAGCAATGTTTTTAGCATCCTTCTAAACCGCAGGAGGTTCCCTTCCCTGCGCATCCCCTCAGGCAGCGTGTTCCATAGCTGAGGGACTAATACAGAGAAGGCTCTTCCTCCCTTAGTTACAAGTTTGTAACGGGGGCAAACCAGAAGCTGAGAATCTGAGGATCTAAGTGTTCTCACTGGGCTATAAATCTCCAAACGATCAGTGATATAGGCTGGTGCCTGACCGTAGATTGCCTTGTGAGCTGTACATAGATTCTTAAATTCCACTCGCTCTTTAATAGGGAGCCAATGCAGGCTGTGTAGCAATGGAGAGGCCTTAGTTCTCCTTGGGAGTCTAAAAATTAATCGTGCCGCATCATTCATCACGACCTGCAATCGATTAGTAAGAGTTTTAGTTTAGTTTAGTTTAGTTCTAAGTCCTGGGTAAAGGTGAGAGCATATCCCTTTAGGTCCCCACACAGATCTCAAACAGTAGGTCCAGTCCTTTTCTGCTCCTCCGGAGGTCCAAAAAGTGTTCTAAGAAGCTGTGGGTGTGGTGCAAACTCTGTAGGTTTTCATAACCACTGGAATGACTACTTTGGGGCAACTCTTCCCATTTTTGTAGCACATCCTGTTTGCATTATTGTAAAGTATCCCACACTGCACTATTCTGAGACCAGCTCCTACGTACACTAGTTTGGTGCCAAACTGGCAAACTTAGGGCCTACACCCCAAAAAGACTTGTCTTCCCCAGGTCTCCTTTTAACTTAACTATGAATAGGTGGGCTTCACTCTGGTCCCTTTCAAGTTAATGAAGTTCTAGTACCCTATTGATCTGTTCTTTCTGAGCTGATATCCATCACTTACCTCACACAGGTCTTCCTTTGAAAAGGCCTAAGCCATTGTTCTTGCACTAGGAGCACATGCAAGAATAGGAGCAGTTTTAATACCTCATTAAGGTGTGGTACTTGCAGGGTCATCTGCTAATTAGCCTAATGGAGGCTCAGACTAGTGAAGTGTTAACTTTTTAAGGTCACTATTGCTAAATATATATTACAAATCTAACTTCACCATTAAATTGGATATTTAATAAACATTAACAACAGTGTTCAAATGATTCTAGTAGCTTGACCCACACAGAGAGCAAGGTTATGATTTTGTTTTCAACTCTAGTTTTTCTCTTAAGACAGATACAGCCCTTTACAGTGAAAAAAGCTTTTGGGTACTAGTCACAGTGGGTACATGCCAACATCAAATTCTTGCATGTGCCTCTTTTAAACACTAGGAACCTTGCCCTGTGAGCTAGGAGTCCCACTTAGGGGTGACTTAGTTCATATTTAAAAGAAAGGTTCTTTCCTATCAAAACGTGGCATTTTGGCAGGTTCGCCTGTAGGTTTAAAAGCAGTAGGAATAAGGCTACACAGGTAGGCCTGAAGCCATATTTCAGTTATTAGCCTAGTGGATGGAACAACATGTGGAACAACATGCACTGCATTTGACAGGTGCCTTTTAACTTTTCCATGCCATTGGTGTATTCCCTGTACCACACACGATGGCATTACTGGCAAGCTATATATGTCATTTAGGTGTTATTTAATTTTACTGTGTGTTAGGAGCTGCAGACTGGTTTGAAGGGCCACAATGTGCGATGTTAAAAACAAGCAGTATCAGTATATAAAAGTAGATTTGAGTATGTAAGACGAGGAACTTTCTCACATAATGCTAAATAAACTCTTCATGATGGCTGATATTGGTTTTGATGGCTGCCTGACAAATCTTTCAATTTTCAATAAAAATAAATTATACTTTTGTATAATTTGATAAAACTAAACAAATACAATGACTCTCACATACCTACATTTATTAACATAATTTAGTGTGCCATTATGGATATTTGTTTTTGTATTTATGTCTGATTATGGTTGATATTGATGCAGCCAATGTGTGCTTATTTTTTTTAGAACGTTTTTGGATTAACCATACATTTTAGGATTCATTTCCTATGGCACAGTGATGGTTGCACTGCTCCCATTTTTTGTTCACATAACTCACCAGATGTGAGGAACTTGCTAATACTGATCAGACCTTGTGACAATATAATTAATAGATAACCCTGTGCCAATTGGTCTTTTGAAGATTGATGTGTCAGCCCATCCAGGTTGAATGATGATAATATGAGTCTGTGGCAAAGTTAAAACTCGTGCCCCTGCTAGCCACACCACAATCACATCAGGATTTGACACCACTAAAAAATACACCAAACCCAACTCCCAGGTTTAGCGTGAAAAGGAAGTAAGAACTTCATTTTTTAATTTCATTTACTTTGGTGTCACATAGCGATCTATGCAGGTCACCACTCTCACAACAGATTCATGATAGTGTCTGTGTACATTCGAAAGTGTACCTTCAAACGTCCTATCATGACAAAACTGCAAAACTTGAAAAGGGGTCAAAGCATCATTTACAAATTAACAGGACACACAGTTAGTGATGACAAGGATGTAATCCAATTTCGGGCTGGTTTAAGCTTGATGAACTAAAGAGAATGAAAGTTGTGTTCTTCTTTAAAACACACAGGCCCTGATTTGTCAAACTATTATTCAACACAACGCAGCAAGCCACCATGCTGCACTGCATGAAATGTGCCGTATTTAACAATATATGGCACGTTTTTCACCTTTCCTAGCTCTGGAGCACTTTTGGCTGCCTAGCACCAATACAAGAGTGCCTGGGCTGTGGGCAGGATTATTTTTGTGCAGAAAGGGAGAAGTTTCTGCAAAACGCAGCACACATAGAAAGAGGAAAAGTGAGGGCAAAGAAAGATATTTCTCCTTGTTATGCCTCATCTGGAGAGGTGTAGAATTTTGACACGTTCCCAGGTCTACTAGTACTGAAGAATCTGGGAATGTGCCAAAATCCATGGGTGGATATGTGGAAACACCCATGCTTGGTGGATACGTGGGAACACCCACTCTCCCTGGGCAGGGAAACGTAAAGCAGTGATTTGTGCTGCAATGCAGAGCCACGCAAGGTGACATTGTGTGGTCTGATAAATCTTACTTTACCCTAGAACCCCCCCTGTGTGGCTAAAGGGTGACGCAAATCCTTGGCAAATATGTTCCATATGTTTATATTATGTTCACTTAATGTTCACTCCTTTTACCTTGTTGTTTTTTTCTCTCCATTGGAGGCTCTGAGCACTTTCTTTTTGAAAACTAATTAACACCTATGTTAGTACTAGAGTGAACTTTATGCCATAACATACTAAATTAGCTTTGACTTAAATAATTGTTTGGCTTCATTATGTATATAAGCATTAAATGCAGCCAGTGATTTAATTGCACAAATTGTAAAATTGTTCTCCAAATAATATCCAGGGAAAACATAACTTTTAAATAAAATTTAATTCCCCTGCTCCTCCCTCGTATATGGTTTACTCTTGTTTTTTCAGGGTAAAACATTCAATAGGTTGGGTGGACTGTACTTTTGTTTGGCCGGTGATTTGGGGAATTTAAGACAAGCGTACATAGAACTTGTTTAATTCCAATTTGAATAAAATCAGTTAATATATTGCGATATAAAACAACATATTTATTACTTTGTGAGCGATCAAGATTATGCTCAAACAACACAAATGCAGAAACCTCACAATGAAGGTTGAATCAAATGTATTTGGGGACTTCAAAAACATGAACTGTCATTGATAGCACTTTATGGATTTTCAAATCAAATAAAAATGAAACAGATACTCAGGGGGGATGTGTAGGAAGAAATAAAATAGTTGCAAATTTTTTTCAATACACATAAAGTCACGTTGTTTCTGTGGCTTCTTTTATATATGTACTTTGTTTGCTGAATAAACATTTAAGGTAAGATTTATCAACTTAGACTTAGACTTAGTAACACTGTTAAATCCGGGAATGGATCAAAATGCTAAGCCTTCCCAGGGTAGGCACAACAAAGTGTATATCCTTGTTGTTTCCTCTTTCTAAGTGTGCCAAATTCTGCAGCACACTTAGGAAGAAGAAAAAGTCTCATTCATCATGGTGCAAGGGTGCCTGCATTGGGGCTAGGCAGCAGGTTGTATGCCAGTGCAGGCAGAGAGCAGGTTGTATGCCAGTGCAGGCAGAGAACAGGAGTGTGCCATACATTGGTAAATATGGTGCATTCCTGCCTGCTCCTTTTTCACACAGCACAACAAGTTGTCTTGCTGCATTGTGTTGTGTGAAAGCTTGATAAATCAGGGCCTTAATTCTGTTAGTCAATACATAATATAAAGAACGTTTTTATCAGCATATGTGTAATGTCTATTATATTAAACTAAATTGACATTGAGAGACAAAAAGACGAGATATAAAAGGATATTAACCGAAACCAAGAGAGATTGGGATGACAGCATATGATCCGAGTTGATCTTATCAGCCAAAACAAAGGACCAGGCGGGCTTCTGGAGCCTAATAGCCAAAGTAAATAAAACAGAGACAAGCAGCTTGGATCTCTTTTTTGGACCCAAGCACCTGGGTGAATCATTTCACAAAACTTTATGCTGAGGCCATTTGCGAAATAACTAATACACATTGTAGAGTCACGCAAAGCATCCCCATATCTACTAAAATGGCACAAAACTGCACCCTACAATTTAGCATAGAAGAAACTCTGACAGCTATAGATGCTGTCAAGCCAGGGAAAGTAGCACCAGGCCCCGATAAAATTCCAGGTGATCTATTGAAACATGACAAAGCTGTATGGGGCCCATGTATTATTCTTCTATGCAGTGCCGTGACGGCAGGGGCGCCGATATCAGAATCTTGGAAGGGGGCTGAAATTATTCCAATCTTCAAAAAGGGGGAGCGTCAAGAACCAGCATATTATCGCCTCATAAGCCTTATCGATACTTTACAAAAGATTTAGGCAAGACAGCTTTTATCAAAATTGAATGACTGGTTAGAGGGAAATAGTATTTTAACACAATTGCAGGCTGGGTTTAGAGCTAGAACTAGTACAATTGACCAGGTTTTTAGACTTCTTTGTTTGGGTTGGAAATACACAGTTTTAAAGAAAGGACATTTGTATATAGCTTTTATTGACTTGAAGGCGGCTTCCAATTTGATTCCCTGAAACTTGCTTTGGAAATCCTTAAAATCACAAGGCGTACCAGAGGATCTTCTTATCCAAATAATGAGATTACACGAAGATAACTATGCAAAACTTAGGTGGGGACCAAGGGGAGAATTGTCAGATGCAATCCCCACGAGGAGAGATGTAAGGCAGGGCTGTGTGTTGGCACCCACCCTTTTCTCATTATTTGTAAATTACACCCTAAAATATTTATTGGGATGTAGTCATGATTCCCCGAAACTAGGAGGGGTGCCTGTTCTGGCTTTTTTATTTGCTAACGATACCATCTTAGTTTCACAAACTCTGAAAGGCCTTCAAAATCTTCTAAACACATTTAGTGATTATTGTGTTACAAAAGGTTTAGAAATAAACTCGAACAAAACAAAATACATGGCAATTAAACCCAGAAATAATTTAAGAAGAATATTACCCTCTTAGAACAGAGGCTAGAGTACGAGTTGAATTTTAATTATTTAGGTATTACATTAGAAACAAACTTGACGTGGTTCTCCCATTTGCAAAAAAGCAGGCCTATTTTGTCTCAAAATTCAGTACCGATACTAAAAAAACATAAGAACAGTATTAACAAAGCTGTTTCTCCTGCGCTTCAACTTTATAAATACAGGGCACAATTGGCTACCCTATATGGTGCTGAACTCTGGGGGGTCTCTTGTAAGAATACGTTTGCGGGGGAAGAAAATAAGTTTCTTAGAAGACTATTATGCCTCCCTGTAAGGACACCCATGATCCCTATCACTATCAATCTAAATTTAAAGCGCGTAGACCATCAAGCAATCCTAAAACCTTTGCTAATCTGGGTGCGCCTATTGAGCACCCCAGAGTTAATCAGTTACAGGGAAGTATTAGACGAGATCATAGAATTTGATCAATCGGTTTCTCTACCGTAGGTGAAACATGTACATACATGGTTCTGTAAACTGGGGCTTTACCACGTTTGTGAAACTTCCACTTTAATGACACAATCTGCGAAAAAGACGCTGAAAAGTACTTTTTGGGCGTATATGCAAAATAGTGTTTCGCACAGCTCTGCAAATGGTAAGCTGACACATCAGTTTCTCCCAACAAAACCTCTCCTGTTTTATGAACCATATCTGGATGAAGTTCAACCCCAACTAGCAAAATCTCTGTATATGAAGTTCCGCTACGGTATTCTGCAAGTTCACTCTAACACAGCTAAATAGGGTTGTAAAAACGGTTAGCTTAATGACGATCGTTGTCTTCACGGTGAACTTAATACCCCAGAAAACGACTACCACATATTGTTCTTTTGCCCAGCGAATGGTATCCCTAGTAGGCCTGGGCGGTAAATTCCGTTCCGCTCGCGGAATTTGCGGAATTTGCGGAATTTGGGTAATTTCGCGTTCCGCGGAGAACGCGAAATTGCCCAAAATTCTGCTTTCCGCGACTTCGCGAAATTTTTTGCTTGTTCGCGTTCTCAAAATGCGTGTTCGCGAGATATTTCTCCCCGGGCACGCAAACAGCGATTGTGAACGGGAAAAAAGCATCGCGAACAAGCAATTCCGCGTGTTCGCGGAATTTCTGCGTGTTCGCAGAGATTTTTTACCGTTTCGCTGAGATTTGCGTAACGCGATTCCGCAAATTCCGCCCACCCCTAATCCCTAGGCAAGAATTGATGAAACCATTATGTCGGAACTTGGGTATTAGATCACGTTCTGATGCATCAAGAATTTCAAAAACTGACATTGCACAGAAAATAGTTTTTAGCATCAGTCGATTTTTATTTGCTGTTAATCTAATACTAGCAAAGAAAGGTATGAAATTTTAACATAGTACCATGTTATGAGGTCCTATCATGCAGGCACTTGCACTTTCTAATTCTTAGTGGTTGACTGGCTGTATAGAGGCTAGCCTGGAATATCAAGGAGCTATAAATATCTATGGCGCTTTATAGCATTTGGACTTTTTGTATGCTATAGCATTTGCACTTTAGTTATGCCTAAAACCCAAACAATAAGTTGTTTTCATGTTTTTTCTAGCATTTTGTAAGTTCATATCCCGCCTGGTGGTTTTAAAATTCTTTGTTTTAAGTGCTCGAATACGAAAATTATCTATTTGTTTTAGTAAATTTTAATCGTTTTCAAGAACTTGGTTTTTATACCAAACGAATATTGAACATGCACAGAATGACTGCCTAAAAAGACGATTACAGTACTTGTGGTATTTCTTTTCTTTGAATGCCTATTTGGTGTTATCTTGTATCTTTTATGTTTTTTTTAAACCGAATAAAGACTATTGAATTGAATTGAATTAAACTAAATTTTAAGTTTTAAATACTTCAATTGTGTGTCCAATGAGATATGTATATCTTGCTGATCTGTAGCTCACACTGGCTTTGTCTAATTTAGTTTAGCATTTTGGTAAAATGCATGTGTGTTAAATAAGGTAACTTCCATGTGTTGAGGAATATAATGATATTTTGTCATGTTATGTCCCAAATAAATACGTTCAGTATGAAATATTTAATCTGAATAATGAGCGACTTAAAGCATTTTTATTTTTGCTGCAAAGCGTTACTTTAGACTATCAAGGAAGGCAGGGCTATGCAAGGTGGCCTTGTGTGGCATGATAGATCTGACTTAGTAGTTGAGTCTCCCTTGTGCCCTCTTGCTTGGAGCAAGTGTGATGCAACTCAATGATAAATATGCCCCTCCATACTTTATTTTAACTTATCCATCTTAATAATAACCTATCAAATAAACGAATCTAATTTTACTCAAATTAAACTAAAATTTATTAAAACACATCCATATCTTGAAACCTAACTCATTAGAAAAAAGCAACACTATTCTTAAATATAACAGATGAAATAACTAATCTAAACATGGAATATTAACCTAAACATTTATTAATACAAATTACTACAAATATATACTAAAAAAAACCTCTCTCTCTCTAATACATATGAAATAATCATTGTAAAATACACAATTTATAACTAACTTACACTAATATACTTCTAAACATTAGTATTTAATTATAAATACAAAATATGTCATTTAAATCCAAGTCATGATACAAAATGTTAACTAGAATGAAAGCACAAAATAGAAATATGTTCATGCTAATTCTGTGCCATGGTGTATGATGCTTCCTGACAGCTCAAGAAGACAGTGGTTATCTTTCTTAATTGTCTGATGTTGCAGATTTTGTAGCGTCCAATATTGGAAATCAGCCTAGAACAGTGTAGATGTATAAATCTTTTGTAGGTCATGCTAATGGCTCTATATATTTTTTGGGGCAGTGCTAGAGCTGCTGTTGGAAAAGATAATGATGGTCGAGTGGTGGTGGTTGAGTTGATGTGGTAGTAATCAAAAAAGTGATATAAGAAATGCTTGAATTAATCTCAGCCACTGGTAATTCCTCAGTGCTGCTTCCTAATCCATCCTTATTTTGCACACCATGCCACCTCAATTTAGACCCAGCTATATGCAAATCAGTCTCCACCCTGCCCCAATGGGAACAGTCCAGCTCGAACTGTCAAGCCAGATCCTCAAAGGAACTGGAACAAAAGCAACCCAGGACCGGCTTCACCCTTATTATGGGCTCACCAGACAGATTTAGCTTGGTTCCAGTGACACAGTGCGCCCAGAACTGTTTGATCAGTCAAAGCATAAACATTTACCTAAGCCTTCTGGGCCGATGAAGAGCAGATAATCCGACCACTCCCCTTCATATTTTCCCCCAAGAACACGTAAGAACTGCCCTTACAAGGCAATCATGCAGGCAAAAGGGGGAGTGGATAAAATAATAAAGAACAACCGCAAAAACACAGGATGACCCTCTACCTGAATCTGCACCTGAGAATATGGTTATCAGCGAAGGCCGATCAGGGTGAGTACAACCTGCATATAAAGGGAGAGTACATCAAGGTTATCACAGTGAGTTGATAAGAGTTGGAAGCATTCCTCCTGCCTCATACATCAGATACCAGGCAGAAGAAATAAAGGAACATTCAACAATACTGAAAAAAACTCTCTCAAGATATAGCAACATAAGAAAAAATAATATATAAATAAATGCCTAATAGGAGGATAATCCAATTTGAGCACGCCAGCCAAATAGTACAATGTTAGTTGATAAGAGTTGGAAGCATTCCTCCTGCCTCATACATCAGATACCAGGCAGAAGAAAAAAAGGAACATTCAACAATCCTGAAAAAACCTCTCTCAAGATATAGCAACATAAGAAAAAATAATATATAAATAAATGCCTAATAGGAGGATAATCCAATTTGAGCACGCCAGCCAAATAGTACAATGTTCAGGTGTTAGCACTCTGTTTTGTGGGTCCCGTGCTCTACATGCCGCTGGAGTCAAGCTATCCTAGCTGATGAGGGGTGAAACCCCGAAACCGTTCCTAGGATGCTTGTTTTCAGTCCAGGGAGTACCTGGCCTGGCAGTTTGTGTTGGACTGTTCCCATTGGATGCATGATCAAGACTGATTTGCATATGGCTGGGTCCAAACTGGAATGGCATGATGAGCAAAAAAACGATGGATTTAGGCCCAGATCTCTGTACTTGGGTGAATGTATGACATTGTTCTCCATTCTGTCCATCTATTGTTCTTTTTGCATTTGTCACCTTGAGTGCGACGGGTATGCCCAGATGTGGGTCCCGTGCTCTCCATGCCACTGGAGTCAAGCTAGCCTGGCTGATGAGGGGTGAAACCCAGAAACCGGTCCTAGGATGCTTGTTTCCAGTCCAGGGAGGACATGGCCTGGCAGTTCAGTCTGGACTGTTCCCATTGGGCGCAGGGTCAAGACTAATTTGCATATGGCTGGGTCCGTACAGGATTGGCGAGCAAAACAACAATGGATTTAGGCCCAGATCTCTGTACTGGGGTGAATGTATGACATTGTTCTCCATTTTGTCTATCAATTGTTCTTTTTGCAACGTGGTGTAAACAGCGGCCAGCAAAGAAATATACCCTGCAGAATCCAGCACAGGAAACTCCATTGCAGCTGTAATCAAGAACCAATAAGCAAACACGCCCACACAGAAATGATGCAGGTGTCAGGGAAGCACAGAGCCAGTAGCCAAACAATCTTGCAGTTAAAGGAAGATTGTCAAGCAAATGGGAAGCAAAAAGTGGAGGTACTTAAGCACCAGTGTTCATCAGGTGAGACGTTTCACAGCTGAAGTGCATCTACATTGCCTCCGATGATTCTAGGACATGAAGTCCTTCCCCAGAATTAGTGTTTTTTCACACATGCTTCATGCATATATTTCCTGTAACTCTACTGTATTTCATGGTCTGTTTCTGGGAACTACCAATACGGTATGGGATTGTGACAGGACCCACATCTGGGTATACCTGTCCCACTTAGGTTGGCATACTAAAGTATACAAAAAGTGATGGATGGAATGCTTGAATTAATCTCAGCCACTGGTAATTACTCAGTGCCGCTTCCCAATCCATTATTATTTTACACACATACCTCAATTTGGATGCAGCTTGTTAAAAATGGGGTTTCTAGTTGACAGATGTTTGAATCCTGTCCAAGAAGGGATCACCACACTAGTCAGGGCAAAATAGAAACACACCCTAAATTAACCTGTGCTCACCATCAGGTAGTTTGGCAGAGAGCAGTCAGACTTAACTTAAGAGGTAAGATGTAAAGCATTTGCGCAACACTCAAATTACAGTGACACAATGTAAACACCACAAAAAGAGTCCTAAAAGTTTTAGAAATAAAAGAGAATATTTGACTGTGGAAAACAAGACCAAATGACAAAAATCCAAACAGTAGAAGTCGAAATATAGATTTTTAAAGGTTAAATGTGAAAACATTGCTTAGAAGTCACTAGCGGTCAAAAGGTTACTTGAGGTCGGGAGGGACTGGTGCAAATTCAAAGTTCAGGCCGACTGCAATGGAGGGCAGGCTGTTTACAAGACCCAGACATGTTGCGCTGAAGAAATACCTTGGATGAAGCTTTTGTCGAAGTCAATATTCTACTGCATCGTTGTTGAGTAGCACAAAGGGGGGTTTCGCATTGTTGTTTAGCTCCATTGAAGTGAATGCCATGTGTTGTCGTTGAGCCACGCAGAGCGTCGTCGTCGAGTCACGCAGGCTGTGGATCCATCATCATTGAGCAGCCTCTGTGTTGATTTCAAAGGGCGTTGTGGCTGAAATTCTCACAGAGTCAAGGCAATTCGTTGTTATTTGCAGGAATCAGCTGCAGAACCCACCTCTGAGGCCCAGGACTGCAGGGGGCACCTCAGACATGTGTTGGATTTACAGATGGCAGAGTCCAGCAGCACCTGCAGGACTCTTTTGTGTCCCTGAGACTTCAGGTAACAGGAGGCAAGCCAGCAAGCCATTGGAGTCACTCTGGCTACAAGTGAGGTGGGTACAGTCCTTGTTCTCAGCAGGACAGAGATCAGCAGGCAGCAGGGCAGCTCAGCAAAGCAAAGAAACAGTTCCTCAGAATAGTAAGTCACAGCAAATTGACAATCCATACAGCACAGCAGTCGTTACTCCAGCAGAGTTCTTCCCAGGCCCTGTAGTGTACTGTGTTTGGTAGAGCAGAGACCTGATACTTGTATCCAAAAGTGCCTTTGAATTAGGGGGTGACTTCAAAGGAGTTTTCTGAAGTGTAGATGGATCTCTTTCAAATCAGTTCTGTCTGCTAGGCTATCTGTGGGGGTAATCATCGCATTATGTGAGGACAGGACACAGCCTATTCAGATGTAAGTGTGAGCCACCTTTTCCCCTTCCTGCCCAGGAAGGCTATCAGAATGTAGATGGGTCCTCTGTCACACCCAGCCCTTCGTGCTTTTGTGGCTATCTCGAGGAAAGTGTAGCTGTCATCCAGACGTGTATTGTAGACAGGCTGCAGGCACACAGAGCAAAGTTAAGAGCAGAGAAATATCCACTTTCTGGTAAATCCAACTTTACCACTAAGGAGGATTTATCTCCACCATTCTAAAGATATGGAGCTACTCCTTTCTGATCAGGAATTATAGCTTAAAAAGTGTTTTATAGAATCCTCAATGCTAGCCTAAGAGAAGAGAAGACCTCACAGCAGTGAAAAATGAATATAGCTGTTTGTCACTGCCTGGATATGTAAAACTTAAAGGTGCATTTCCTGCCGTTATGTTACACAGCACCCTCCCCTTAGGGTCACTTAGGCCCTACCTTAGGGGTGACCTCTGTGTAATTAAAGGGCTGTTTAAGGCTTGGCAAGTGGTTCTAAATGCCAAGTCGATGTGGCAGTAAACTGTACACACAAGCACTGCAATGGCAGGCCTGACACAGGTTTGAAAGACTACTTGTGTGGGTGGAACAACCAGTGCTGAAGGCCCACTAGTAGCATTAAGATAACAGGCCCGGGGTATTCAGTATACCACTTTACACAGGACTTAAAGGTAAACTAAATATGCCATTCAGGTGTACACCATGTTTCCATGTTTAGGGGAGAAGCACATGCCCTTTAGCACTGGTCAGCAGTGGTAAAGTGTTCAGAGTTCTAAGGCCAACAAAAAGAAACAGCAAAATGTGGAAGCAGGCAGAAATGTAGGGGAAAACTACCCTAAGGGTGACAGGTCTAATACAGCTATATGCAAATCAATCTTGAACCTGCTACAATGGGAACAGTCTAGCCCGCACTGCTAAGCCAGATCCTCCCTGAACCGGAACACAAGCAACACAGGGCTGGTTTTGCCCTTGTTATGGGTTCCACAGCTTGGTATTGCTTGGTTCCAGTAACAGTGTGCACGGGACTCACGTCTTGGTACCAGTCCCACTTACAGCGACATACTAAAGTATACAAAAAGTGATGAATGGAACACTTGCATTAATCTCAGCCACTGGTAATTATTCGGGATTGCACCGTAATCCATCATTGTTTTGCACACCATGCCACCTAAATTTAGGCTCAACTACATGCAAATCAGTCTTGACCCTGCTTCAATGGGAGCAGTCCAGCCCAAACTGTCAGGCAAGGTCCTCCCTGAACTGGAAAACAAGCAACCCAGGACCAGTTTCACCCTTGTGAATGACTTATTCGCCGGGTGTGGCTTGGTTCCAGTGACACATGCACAGTGTTGGTGCTGTGACCCGTGATGTTCCTGTAGAATGTGTGACTCATTCATATATTAACACCATGCGCCTGATTGATGCCTCTAGCCACTGATTGGAGTCTGGAGTATTGGGCCAGGTTTATTCTTCTCTGGCATCTTTTGTCTGCATTCAAACAATCGAAAACAAATGTATCTCAAGTAAAAATATTTTTTTAAATTAGATAGGCTAAAGTAAACGTACTATTATTCCTTATATTAACTTGTTTCCTTTGTTTTTTGACTCTTGTAGCCAAGTGGTGCAGCAAACAAAAATGTGTACATGTAAGCCTTTATAGTGAAGTGACAGATTATGGGTATATGTATAAATATTTAAGAAACTGTTAGAATCCTTTTTGACACTCCCCACAACTGTTGAGCATTTGGTTGACATGCCCATATGCTGACAGCCAAGGCTGTGTGCTTTTTTACTTTTCATACTTTGAAAAATTCTACACCAAATATAATAATAGTTCAACAAATCACAAAATTGTCAAAGTTTGTAAGTATTAACATAATTAGAGAAGCATGAACATTTACAACTGTGCCGGTAACCTTCAAATTGTAGAGACAGAGAAGAAGTGAAATGAAGGCAGACATGTACATCAATGTCTACACATGAGAATAAATGTAATGTAATGTCAATTTATCTAATTATTTGTAGGGGTTGGACCACTCCGCTGGTGGAGTTCACAGAGCTTTAGCCACTCCGCACTCCCCTTGGAGCACGGAGTTCGGCAATAACTCTGTGCTCTGCCGTGTGGCAGAGTTTACTGATATGCCACTCCTAGAATCAACGTATTTGTGATGTTTGTCCATAGTGGGTGGCTCTCAGGGGCAGATGGAGTCACAGAAGGAGCTGTGGGCAGAGTTTGGACAGTCTGTTCACTGGCATTACTCGTGCTTAATCCGATCCCAGGTCATGACATAAACCACTCTGGAATAGACATTAGAATCCGGCTATATGATTGGTGGTGAGGCTGCAGGGCTTGGTGTGACAAAGGAACCAAGCAGCCTGTTGCTGTCACTCAATTAAGCTGCTTTTAGTGAAATGTCATGAGTAACTGTGAAACCCGCTAGGAGGGGAAGAAGAGGTAGTCTCCTTTACCTACTAAGAGCCCTATTATGAGTCTGGTGGTCCAAGGACCGTTAGAATCGTGGTGGCACTGCATTGGCAGATCCAGCCACCGCCGCACCTGTGGTCTGACCACCTGATTACGACTCGGGTAGTCAGACTGCACTAGGACCGCTGTCTCTGCTAGGGAACTGCAGTTCCGTTGCATAGGAGCAGCGGTCAGAGGCCACAGTCCTACCAAGCATATTACGAGTTTCCTCTCTGCCAGGCTTTTCATGGTGGAGCCACCGCCTTGAAAAGCCTGGCAGAGAGCCCCCCTGTGCCTCAGACATATGTGGATGCACACAGGGGGGCTTAACATGTGCTCTCCTGTGCTCATACACATAGTTTCCTGCACAGCAAGGACTTACAAGTCCATGCCATGCAGGAACCTTGTGAGGTGTTCCCATTGTGGTGCCTTTTTAAAACGAACTACTGCCTTGTGAAGGGCACTGCAATGGGACCTGCCATCCCACCCACCAGACTGCGAATAAGTCATAATCTTGCAGGCGGGCATCGCGAGCTTTGGCGGAGCGGTGGCACAGCGGTTTGCATTGCCGCACTGGGGAATTATCTGCCTCTGAAAAGCAACAACCAGCCAAGCAGGAAGTGTGACAACAAGGCCAGCACATGCGAGTTGAGCCCAGGGCAAGGACCAGCTGGTGGAACCCGATGGAGGGGCAACACAGTATGCAGAGGGGTTTATCGGGTGAGTGAGACAACATGGGTGAGTTGTGGGTGTCTCATTGGGGAAGTGCATTTGCATTTTAGAGGCATTATTTATATCCCAAAGCATTTTTGGTGGATTGTTACTGGGAGGCCTGGCTTGGCCATATGTAGGTTGCAACACCCATGTCGGCAGCAGCACAGCTACCACCTCTCTCTGGTCCAGTCCTAGGCCACAGCCCTCAAAAGTCGCGTTCGGGAGAGCAGCAGGGCACTTGAGTCACCTGTGGGCAGAACTCCTCAGAATTGCACAGAGCTTTTATTTAACCCCGCAGAATTTCACAGAGCACAACTCTGTGAGCTCCACCCACCCCTACTTATTTGCATGGAATGAAAAACTTCTGTTTATGGTAGGATTACCATACTCAATATAAATATTATAGTTAAATGAGCATAACAAATATCAATGCCAGATATCTTCTTCAGCATTATTGTTGCTTGACCTGTTGGGGGAGCTATAAGACAGTTTCTAATGAACATGTTTGAAAGAGCTAGAAATACACATACATTGGGGTTTCTGATCACTCTTCACAAAAAACTAATATTCAGTAATGCAATCACTACATTTATGTAAACTCTGTAAAATATGTAACACAGTAAAAGAAAATTGCCCAGCCTTCAACAATGACTCTAATTTTTAACATTAATGTGATTTTATATTTGCAATTATATTTTCTTTTATAGTAAGATGCTGAAGTTATATATACATAACACTCACCTAGATTGATAATACTGATTATATCACAATTGCTAATTTTCAATACTCTCTTCTGCCAGCAGTGCAATTCATTTGTGTTCAGTATTTTATGCAGAACACATGCACATTAAAATTGTGGGTTGTGGCTGTGTGTGACTTTCAAATAAAAACATTTTCCCAGGTATCTAAAGGGTACTGGTCTGTCCTTTGCAGACACTCTGGGCAACCAGATTGCCCCTTGAATCTTAGCCTTTCCTTCTTGGAAGATGCTACAAACAAAAAACACATTTTGTTCTTGCATAGCCTGCAGCTTAGCTCATCAAAGGGTTTGTGTTTAGAACACAGGATTGTACCTGTGGGATCATGATCTTTTTCGCTTCAATATCAATGCACATGTTTAACATTACAAAACTAGTGCCTCAATTCTTGGGGGCTGATCATGATGCGGCCCATAAAGGCCCCGACCTGAGTCTTTAAGGGCTGCATCTTAATGGGCTGCTTGGTTTCCTTTCTGACCGCATCATTATGATGGAGGCAGTCAGAAAGGAAACCAGCTGGTCATTCCGGCTGGCTTCGAACGGTCTTGGAGAACCCGTCTACCAGTCGGAAGCCGGCTAGTAATCTCAAGGGTTTTCCTTGAGATTTCAATGCAATGCTTCCGACATGGTTTTCATGCCAGCCTGTCCAACATAGAAACCATGTAGGAAAGCGTGTTTGAGGGCCCCCAGCAGGGCACTCTTTGGTGCAAAGCCTCTGGTTAGAGGCCAAGGGGCCCCGCTGTTGATCCCTACACCTTGTGGCAGGCACCTTGAGGTGACCGCCAGGGGGTTCAAGGATAAACCGCACCTCCCATTTCACTATGGGTGCATGCTTTATGGCTAGTTTACGACAATAATGCATGCTCCCATTGTTAAATATAGGAATGCAACAGAACAGTGTTCGGTAGCACCCTAATGAGGTGGTCGGGACAACCGACTGGGAGTCATTCGGTCCCAGGTCCGAGTCGATGTCAGGCAGAAGGAATTCTGCCCGACATCCAATTCAGGGACTTCGTTTTTGACTTAAAGGACCGGATTTAACACAGATGAGCAATGTGCTTTTGTCAAGAAAGTAAAGGCAACCCACCACATATTGTTGTAGTAATATCAATTATTCAAGACAAATCAGGATAACCATTCGATTGATGGTCAAAGTAACACAAGGTAGCATTAGTTCCCTACATTTAACAAATGTGCTTCAAGAGTGCATTCCACGGTTTACAACAAGTGTTCCCATGAAAACAACAAAGAAAATGTTGACCAAATGCATACTTATATGTTGACAGTGTTTCTGTTAAAAAAAATGTTTCATGGTTGAGTCTGGCTAAAGTAAAGATAAATTTATGTTATGACATGTTTAATCTGAACACATGCTACGTTTTAACCATTTTAGAGTATATTTTGTGTACATGAAGATTCCGATTTATGAAGAAAACATGTGCTTTACATATCACACACAGAATTGGGTGTGGTTGTAATGTCAAACATTGTTTCTGTAATTTAAGGGGACCCTTTGTGTACCATAACTAAAAGGAATGTATTGCATTAAGACAGGGTAATGCCAAAAGTTACTTTGTTGTCCACATACAAAAGGAGCAGTGCTTTGCCAAAAAACATGCATATTACATTTGTACATATTTTGTTCTTAAAAAATGTTAGTTAGCCATTACACACCACACAATGCCACTTAACAGAATATGCGTATGAATTATGCTGCACAATAGAAAGATATCTATAAACAAAACATAAAATATCCAACTTATCCAATAGGACGTTTGTCATGTTTTCAGTCAAAATCCACTTTGACTTTTGGCTGGCATGAACCAGGACTGACAGATTATCACATTACTCCAAGAGTGTGTGAGTTTATCAACGCATAATTCCGTGTCTGAAAGGAAAGAGTTAAAATGGTGCCTTTAATATGTATACTAAATAAAGTATGAGGTGTGCAATGCGAGGTTTCACAAATTGTTTGACCAATTCGCAATTGGCCTTGGTACACATGGCTGAAGGAGGCATACCATGTTAAACTTAATCACTCTGTGCTATTTAAATGGCATATTAGTACATTGTATTAAAAGGTATGGCTGGATGCAGGTGAACAGCCATGTCTAAACCATAGAAGAGCACCATCATACAAAGTAACACATAGTTTTTGCTTTGCCTTTAGTTCTGAATCCTTTTCCCAAATTAAATGTGTCACCAACACTTTTTGCCAGGTAACAAAGTTTTCAGGACTCTAATAAACAACTAACCATTATTCAATGTGTGCCTAGGTGTTTATAATAATAATACTGCATTTTATAGAGCGCGAACAGCTACCTCGCTAGGAGGTGTCCCGGCGCTAGGAGAACACAGTCGACCTAGAGGGCAGAAAGGAAGAGTTAGCGGGGTTGAGTGAAGAGCCACGTTTTTAGCAGTTTCTTAAAGCAAGATTCAGAAGGGGCCTGCTGGATTACTTGTGGTAAAGTGTTCCATAAAGAGGTAACATTTGCCGAAAAAGTCCGTCCGCCCAGTCGAGCCTTTTTCGTACGTGGGACGGCCAATTGAACGCGGCAATTGGACCGCAGTGCGCGGGTTTGGGAATATCTCTGGAGGCGGTTTTTCAAGTATTCTGGGCAGGAGCCATGCAAAGATCTGAACGCCAGCGTAAGTGCTTTAAATTTTATTCTGCTAGCAACTGGCAACCAGTGCAGTGATCGAAGATGCGGAGAGACTGACTGCTTGAGAGGGATTCGCAGTAGCAATCTCGCAGCCGCATTTTGAACTACCTGAAGTTTTTGCGTCAGATATTTTGGTAGGCCAAGGTAGAGTCCATTGGCGTAATCTAGCCGTGATGTTACAGTGGCATGAATAACCGTTTTCCGGCAGCTCTCCGGGAGGAGTCTCAAAATTTTACGAAGATTTCTCAGTTTGCTCAAGCAGCAGCCGGCGACTTGTTGGATGTGAGAGGTGAAGGACATACTGTCGTCCCACCTCACTCCAAGATTTTTTGCCGTGCGGCTGGGTGAGGGGGCTAGGCCCATCTCCGTCGGCCACCAGAGTTCCGAGGCGGGGGTAGGGCCTCTGCCAAAGAAGATTACTTCAGACTTATTGGCATTTAATTTTAATTTATTCGTGTTCATCCAATGGGCTATGTCTTGAAGACAGCCTTTGAAGTTCGCAAATGACTCCTCCGTCATCTCAGAGTATGGAAATACCAACTGGGTGTCATCGGCATAGGATATTGCCTTGACACCCCAGTTGGCAATCAACGTAAAGAGAGGAGCGAGGTAGATGTTGAACAAAAGGGGGCTGAGAGCCGACCCTTGCGGAACTCCGCAGGTGAGGGCCTTGGGTGCTGAAGAGATCGACCCTAGTGCCACCTTTTGAGTTCTCTGGGCCAGATAGGAATGTATCCATCCCAGTGCCTTATCCTGGATGCCTATCTCGGCCAGGCGATTGAGTAGTCTGGCATGGTCCACCGTATCGAAGGCGGCCGACAGATCCAGGAGTACCAGCATAGCAGAGTTACCTGCATCCATCGACCACCTTATTGACTCGGCTACCTCAATCAGCCCCGTTTCCGTGCTAAAGCCGGGTCGGAAGCCTGACTGTGTCTCATGGAGTACCTTGTTTATTTCTATAAATTTGCTCAGTTGGCGCTGTATGGCTTTCTCCAACATTTTCCCCGGGGCGGCTAGCAATGATATTGGGCGGAGATTACTAAGGTCTTCAGGATCCCCATTAGGTTTTTTCTTTAGTGGGAGGAGAGTGGCGTGTTTCCAGACGTCCGGAAATATACCCGAAGCGATAGATGAGTTCCAAATGTGTTGTAGTGTGGGGGCTACAAACTCAGCTAGAGAACTCCATAATTTAGCTGGGCACGGGTCGTCTGGGGAGCCGGATTTGCAACGGATAAGTTCTTGTTTTACCTCCCTCAGGGAGATATTCATGAACTGGGTGATGGTCTCACCTGGCTCGTCTTTAATCGCGAGGTCCTGTTTCAGCGTTTTTATTTCTGGTCTAAAAGATTCATACACCTTTTTGATCTTTTGGTCAAAGAACTCAGAAATGTGCTCGCATAGGGTAGATGACGGCGAAACCTCCCTCTCAATGCACTTGGGTTTAAAAAACGACTGTACCACCTTGAAAATCTGTTTGCTTGACTGTTCTGCCTGTAGAATAGTATCCGCATAAAATTGTTTTTTACTTTTTCTAATTGCTTTCCGTAACTTTTTGGAAGCTTCCTTATATATAGTTCTATCTTCCAGGCCGTAGTTTGCTCTCCATCGTCTTTCCAGCTTTTTACAGGCTGCTTTCTCTTTCCTCAGGTCCTGTGAAAACCAGGGAGCCGAGGGGGAGTCTCTCTTTGATAGTGCCCGTGAGGCCGGAGCTATGGTGGAGACCATCTTACTGACCCACTCATTGAGGAGCTGTGCATCTATATTGGCATTGTCAGTCAAAAAAGGGGTAGTTTGTGCCAAAACAAGGCCCATAGTGTCGGGGATCAGTCTTTTCCATTGTCTCTTCAGGAAGTAATATTTACTTGAGCCGGGGGTGTCATATGCCATGTTCAATTTAAATGGGACCAGTGAGTGGTCTGACTCAGGCAGCACAACCTTGATATTAGAGAAAATGAGATCGATCGTATGGCCCCCTGTGTGTGTAGGGCCCTCATTGATCAGTCTAAGACTGGCCGTATTTAACGTTGCTCTAATCAGCTCTGCTGCGGCACAATCAGGTTTATCCATATGGATGTTAAAGTCTCCTACCACAATGAATTGGGGGTGGAGGAGAGAGCTCTGAACAATCGTGTCTAGCAGGGTGAGTAAGTTGGGGTCTATCCCACCCGGAGGGCGATAAATCACCAATCCTGCCAGCGATAGCTGAGGGCTAACCTGAAAGCAAAAGTGAAGCCCTTCAATTCCCTGAATAGTGGTGGGGGCCGAGGATGTTAATATTAGCTGCTCTTTAAAGATAATAGCTACACCTCCGCCTCTCTTTATCTAGAATTTACTACCGATATATAATTATACTGTGCATATAAACTCTTCAGAACGCCACACTAACATAAAGTACTGTCATGGTATATTTGTCACTATTTGTTTACAGGGGCCAGTTGCATAAGTGATGGGACACCATTCCCTGGCCTCCTCCCATTTAAATGTGCTAATATTTCATACAATATTCCTAACGACTTTCTTGTAAAATACTGTAAGAAAGTGTAGACATGTTTTTACTGTGTTAGAAATTATTAACAATTATTCTGTGGACAAATATTTGTGTAATTTAATTGTTGGTGCTTTTGTCAAAAATTTTATAATGTGGTCATAACTAATTTAAAACCAAAATATTGGTAGCTCACAATGCTGATTTCTTTTTCTCCAAAAATAGAAAATGTTTTTTTTATTTGGTGAAATAGACAATGTACGTTAGTGTTTGATTTCATAAACAAATAGGTAGATCATAATGTAAACGTGTCAGTCCAAAAATAATTCATTCAGTTATGCGAAGTCCATAAAAGTACACAATATATAGACCACATAAACATAATAACACAAGTTAAGATGCATACACTCAAGTAAAAAAGAGAAAAGTTATTGCATCGAGATTTTCATCAATTTCGACACAACTTTGTGCACAAAATCAAATGTCAAAACCCATCAAATTAAAAGCTATATAAAGTATATGTACAAATCTCACGAGGCCTTAGAGAGACAGTTGCTGACATAGGAGCAGAACAAAAGTACAATGTTCCTGCCGTTCACACTGAGTCACAAACAAATTCTCTGGGTCTATGGTAAAAAATGTTAAAGGAAAACCACATAAGACGAGAGTTGTGGTGCAGTGGCCAGGGCAGCTGAGTTCGGAGCAAAGAGTTCACGGTTCAATCCCCGGCTCTGGTGGCAGTACAGCACCATGTGACTCTGGGCAATAGCTCACTTAAGTTCCACAACAGTCCCCAGTGCCTTGAGACCCGTAAGGGTGAGTAGATCACGCTTTACAAATACGGATTTACATTTTGTTTTAAATTTTTTTATACATCAACAGGTAGAGAGCGATCATGTGCACTGGGGCTAGAATTTACATAGGTAGACAAATATAGGGGCAGATTTAATAGGAACTGATGCATCTGCATAGATGCATCAGTTTCCTTGCGTTTACATTATGATATACCTATATGTTTATGAAATCAAATACTAATGTACATTGTCTATTTCACCAAATAAAAAAAACATTGTGAGCTAACAATATTTTGGTTCCTTGCACCAGTGCCAAATGTCCGTGTGTCACCATGGATGAGCTGTATTTACAATACAGTGCTCCATGGCTCAAGGATTAACAAATGCGTCAGAAATACTGATACATCTGTTGGCACAAAAGCGACGCATCGCTGGAGTTGCTCATGAAAGTGACCCAACTCCAGCAATGTGCCACAACAGATAGGCGAGTCCCATTCAAAAAGCCCTGCGTCATTCCTTACACCTGGTCTGAGCACGCGTAGGGATTTTTACACAGTGAACTGTTGTAAATTTCACTGCATCAGTTCTACATGGATTTTTGCGTGGAAACGCCTAGCCTGCATTCATTATACCTGGTGCAGGTATAATGTGAACCGGGACTTTACAATGTGACGCATTTCCCTAGATGCGTCACGTTGTAAATTGATTACTCTGGATACTGACTTGGCTTAGAGCTATTGGACTGAAAGTGCATAGGCCATATCGAGAAGCAAAAAGGAGGAGAGCCTAAGGTTAAAGTGAAAGCACTTACTTATTATCAGCTGAGCTGGAGAGCTATCCTGATTCAAGAAAGGAAAAAAGAACCACAGCTTATCATAAAACAGATTACTCCATAGGTTTAGCTCTAATACCCCAGCTCCAGTGTAGATATTTGGCAACAACTCAAACTATTGGTTCTTTGCTCTCAGCACATAACACCCTGAGTGCCACTAAGCATTTTCTTTGTTGTCGACAAATCAGAAGAATCCACCTCTTCCCCGGGCAAAAAAAAGAAAGTGTTGTAAGATTTCACATGCCTGGACACACACTGGACAAATAATACTCAAGTCTGTCTTAGATTTCCATTTTTAGCTAAAAGAGTTAAGTGGTAATGTGCCATGCTGGAACTTAACATACAAGAATATGGCAGCAGAAGCTGAAATGTAATAAAGGAAGTATTTAAATAAATTCACTGTGGGGTTTCACATCTATATATATCTATAATAATGTAAACCTTTTTTTTATTAAAAAAATACTCACATACCATGAGATGTAGCCAAGATTGGCAGTATCAGTGTTCACAATGCCAATACACATCTCAGGCTACATGAGCACTACTACCTGCTCCTCCAATTACATCAAGTCCTCATGGATGTCTTGGGCACCACCGGTTTGCATTGCAGTCTTCACATTCCTTGCTAGTGTGTTTTTTTTGGTTCTGAGCTTGTAATCAGGCCACCTCCTCTTACATTCGCCACCAGTTTTGGTAACTACTGCATTTATTTTTTCTACTACAACTCTCAGTCTTGGATAATGGTAATTTAGACATCACAAACAGATACTTCTTTTATTTGGTCACCTCGGAATTTAAAATGACATTTTCCTCCTGTATGAAGTATAAACCTTTCTTTTTCTGCTACACCCCTGGCCAACCCGTATTTCTTGCCGTGTACTAGGCTTCGGCAACATTACACCAGCAAAATGTTTGTGAGTTTGGCAATTTTGCATTACACTAGTTATGCGAAATTCCGCCATTGTGCTACACCATGTAACTACACGTAGTTTGCGTAAAATTGTGCTATGATGCACTGAAATAACGCAAACGGCTAGAATGTGAAAGTGTATTGTGTGAGTCACTCGTGTTTTTCATACTATTTAATAACTACAAAATGCATCATTGCATTAAAAATTGATGCAAGGACACATTTCATACTAAAGTATTAGTACTAAATGAAATATTAGCATATTGCTTAACTGCGCCGAATTTGTCTGTGATTTCGCGTAAGTACACAAAATCAAATTACGCGAAGTTCAAGCAGCCATACTATGTACCCTGCTGTCTGGTAGCAGATTCCTGGCTTGCTATGTCTGATATTGAGGAAAATCAGAAAGCTTGAGCCATTCTTGCAGCATTTTTTGATGGGAAAAGCGTTGGGGTGAGCCACATGATAGTAAATATGATGATGCCCATTTTGAAACAAGTTGTGCAACGCAGCACAACTTTTTTTAATGTGACTTTTTGTAAATCCGTGCCACTGTTGTTTGTGGTATGCCCTGTTCAGTGGAACTGGACATTGCTGGAGTGCCTTAAATGGATGATTTGCTGGATATTGCATGGTGTAAGAGAGCTGGCATGGCTATACCTAGAAAAGTCCTCTAACCTATTGATTTTTGCCCATAGGGAGTGTGATAGATGTGCCTAATATAGGGTGAACTCTGTCAGGAGGAATCCATCATACTAATGTTGCTATTAGAACATTTGGAATATGCCTATGCATCACTAATTGCATAAAAACATTCTTGGCTTGGATCACATCTCTTTTGCACAGTATGGGATATTATGGTTTGCATATTCTCCTTTCAAAAGACTGGTTACATAATAGACTTGAAAGTAAATGAGGAATTCCAGATGATTTCTAAGTGGGATTTCTGGAATCCAGTTGACCTCTGGGGCAGCTTTTCTTTTCATAACAGAGGCACTCATGCCCTCACTTGAGCCAGGCTCTGCAGTGAGCTAAGTACAAGTGATTGCTCACTGTAGGAGAATTCCTCTGAAGCATGCGAGTTGAAATGTGTTTTTAGGGTTGGTTTCAGAGGACAGGTAACAGGATACTCATTCTAATATAGGCTGAAAACTCTGATTTGGAAACTTTTTTGCTCCAAGTCTTCTGGATGACCGGGACAACCTGCCAAGCGCATCCACTGAAAGTGTGTTTAAGCTGTGACAAAACTTGAGGTATCTCCCACTCTGATCATTTCTACAGCAGCAACTTCAGTGCAGCTGGACCTCATGGAGAAGGTATCCATCCTTGCAGAGCCCTCTTCAACTACAACCTGCAGCCTTGCTGCAATGGAAGAATCAACACTCTAAAAATGTGGCTAAGCCAAAAGTTAGAAATCTTCACCCGGAGAAGGTGCCAGAAGTATTCGGTTGGCATTATAGGATTGAATGCAGCACACATACAGAGGAAGTAATAAGGAGGAATAAAGATATATCTCCTTGTTACGCCAAACTCAGGTAGGTGCACCATTAATGTCTTTAGTAAATATGACTTTGCATCGAAATCCATGGGTGGATGAATGGGAACGCCTAACTGATGCCAGGTAATGCAAAGCTATGCGCTGCTTAGGTTTTTTACACAGGTCAGGGTTTGCATAGCTTTGTAAATCCCAAAAGAGATTTTAAATCGAGATTCACCAAAAAAGTGACCCAACTAAGATGCAAATAGTTATCAATTCTGGGTATAAGTCCAAAGGTGAGAAATAAGATCAAGTTGAACCTGCTTTCTATATCTGACCCACACTCCATCGCAGTGTGCCTTAACAAAGAAAATAGGTCTGTCTTTGGCTTCCGGTCTTCTGGCAATTCTTGTTTTGTCATGGTTTTTGCAAAACTTTTTGTTTGGGTATAGGCCTGGCCCTTATCAAACTATAAAATCATTTCTATAGGCAAAAGGTTTTTTGGGTCTCAAAAAGACACAAATATTACCATAGCACTCCCTGACACTGAACAGAATTATATTGTGTGTGGGTGTGTTGCTTGTGAAAGGGTGGCACTCCATTACTTGTAGTGAAGTAAGCCAATGGCTGAAGTGGGCTGATACATTGCTTTAAGGCCTCCTGGAGTAAGTGGAAGAAAAATATGAATGACACCAACCACAGACTAATGGAGGAAGTCTGGCTATAAGTAACTATGTTATACACATGAATTTAGTAAAATAAAAAGCTCTTGGGCTACACAGACCTAAAAAGGTCAATCAGTCTGGCATTGGCTATAAGCCTCAAGAAAGAAAAAAGAAAGAAAGAAAGAATGAAAAGAGGAAAGGAAAGAGGAAAGGAAAGAGATTAAGAAAGGAAGAAGGAAAGAAATTAGGACATTAACAAGGTATTAATTTAATAAATTCGGAAAGAAAAAAGTACAGAAAGAGAAAAAGAGGATAAATTTGTTACAGAACAGTTTCAACTGGGCACCCTCTGATCTGTTATGCTGTGAAACAGTAATGGTTAAAAAAGCGAAACACCTTGAAAGGAATTTACAACAGCATTGGCAGGGGTTGGTGTGTGTATAAAGATGGAACATGCATCAGAAGGATCCTGATATCACATCAGGCTCTAAACACAAAGTCAACATTAAAGTAATTTTAATGTAAAAAAAAAAACTGGCACGTTAGGGAACTAGCTTATGTGCAGGTCTGCTCCTTGTGAAAGAGCAAAATGCTTTCACTCAAAGTGAAGTTAACTAGTGGATCTGAGAGCATCTAGCAGCCAATTCTTTACCTTTCAATTCTCCCCAGGAGCCAGACTGGATCTGGAAATTCTTTGCAGGATTTCCTCTACATGTCGGTAGAGGCCATTGAGCGACTCAGTTGCGATGTTGTCCACAGAATATGATGTCAACAGAGTCCATATAAGCCCTCTCCTGATGTCAGTATCTTCTTTTCTGCCCTTCTATCGTGGATACGGAAAGCAGCTCCTAAGGCCATTTTTTGGCATGTCTCGCCAAAGTTTGTTGACAGAAGTGTCTGCCTTTTTCTCTCATGTAATCGGGCTTCAAGCCTTGTGGGTCCTGTGGAAGGCAGATTTCAGTCACAAACCCTCATACTACTTGTATGTGGTGCCTTGGGGAGCATCGTGACTCCGAGGAGTGCGATTCCTGTTGTTGCCCTCACCCGAACGCGTTGCGGGAATGCTGCATGAAGCCTTTGGTGTCACGGCTGTCACAGGCCCTGTGTCGCCCTTTTTCACGGTCCCTGGAACGATTGTGAGACTGCTCCAGAATCCCTTCCTGTGGGTATCAATCGACCTCCACGTTGAAAGGTACATCAAAACGCAAATGGTCAAAGTCATGGCATCCTCGACTTCGCCGCGTAGGCCCTGTTTTTCTGATGCCCACTCCCAGCCTCCATCTGAGGAGTCAGTGCAAGAGTGCACCCCACACCTTCCTGATTTCACTGGAGCCAGTGAGACTCTAGCCCAGATGTGGGAGTATTATGGTTTCATGTATGCCATCGTTGGTCCCCTGCCACTCTCTGGTGCACTTTTGAGCCCCAAGGAGGTGAGTGAAGACCTGACTGAATTCACGCTGGCAGGTTTGTCCTAGGCATCAGTTTGGCCCTCTGGATCTGTTGTCGGATCTGTGTCAGCTCTGTTGTACAGACTCAGGTTCCTATCTGTGATGCCAGGGTTCGATCAGCCACCACTGATGGATTTAGGCCCAGATCTCTGTACTGGGTTGAATGTCTGAGGTTGTTCTGCATTCTGTCCATTAATTGTTCTTTTTGCATTTGTCACCCCGAGTGGGACAAGTATGCCCAGGCGTGGGTCCCGTGCTCTCCATGCCACTGGAGTCAAGCTATCCTGGCTGATGAGGGCTGATAGACCGAAACCGGTCCTAGGATGCTTGTTTCCAGCCCAGGGAGGACCTGGCCTGGCAGTTCGGGCTGGACTGTTCCCATTGGGTGCAGGGTCAAGACTGATTTGCATATGGCTGGGTCCAAACTGGAATGGCATACTGAGCAAAATTACAATGGATTTAGGCCCAGATCTCTGTACTGGGGTGAATGTATGACATTGCTCTGCATTCTGTCCATCAATTGTTGTTTTTGCATCAGCCACCACTGGCAGCGATATCAGTGGGGCCAATAAACGCTACGCCAGTCGCCCTCTCTGACACTGAGATGTGGCTGCATTGATGCCGGACAGCCTCGGGTGTGGTGGCAGTGGTGCCATTCGGCTTGGACACTTTCCCTCCTCCTTTTGAAGAGACCCTTCCTGGTTTTCATATGGGGGATCAGGCCTTTGGAGGTGAGGGTGAGGAGGTGGTGTCTACAGACCCCATGGATGTGACTGGCTGATGGAGCTGAATGAAGCTAGTGGCCTTGAGTCCTCACGAGCTTCGGGCCTCTTTTCCCCTCCTAGCCTCGCTACAGAGGTGGGCTCCTCCCTCACTGAGGTGCTGAAGAAGGCCGCTGTGGTTCTAGATTTGCAGCTCCCCTCTGTGGAGAAGACCACTGAGTCATTGATAGAAGTGCTTTACCAATGTCAAACAGGGATAGAGCCTCTGCTCTCCTACAGTGAAGCATTATATTACCTTTTATTAGGGGCCTGGGCTAATCCCATCACAGTGGCCCCAGTGGACCGGTTCGTAGCCCATAGACACTGCCCCCCAGGGACCCGATCTGTCTCCTCTGGCATCCAACTCCATGGAGTTTTGTTGTTCAGGCAGATACGGCTTCCCCTGACCTCAGCATCCTCCCTAACTCCCCTACAGAAAGGGAGTCCAGAAGGCTGGAAACTTGTGGAACAAAGATTTTCTCCTCAACCAGTTCAGCATTGCGTCTGTAAATACTGCTTGCATTCTGGGTCGATTTTTCCATACATTGTGGGATTAGGAGACACACTTACTGCCTCCTGTTCCAGGGGGGATCCAAAACAGGCAGCTAATTCAATAATAAGATGTGGTATGGATACCACAGACTCCATAGGTTGAGCCACGGCTCTTTCGGTGGCACTTCGCCGTCCTGCCTGGCTACGCAGCTCTGGATTTTCAAAAGTTGTCCAAGCCACCTTGGAATACATGTCCTTCGATGGCATCCACCTGTTCGGCTTGTATGCAGAATCTGCATTGCAGCGCTTTTGGGACAGTTGGGGTGGAACAGACTCTTATGTCTGTCTATTTCAGTACCGTCTGCCTCTCGTGCTTCCCACTTGCTCAGGTAGTGAGGGGGATGTTCATCCTTGCTTTCTTTTACATATGAGTGATTCCAAAGTGGAGTACCATAGCTTTTAATTCTCATAAACTTATCACTTTATGGTGGTATCCGGTGAGGTGTTATTAATATATTTTAGGGTCTGTCGATGACAGTTTTTGGCTCCCTCTAATTGGCAGGTATTTTCTTTGTGGCCCAAGTGGATTTCACATCTGATGACACAGGTTGCTTCTTTTTCTCTGGTGTATTTTTTCTTGCAATGCAAGGATGTGTGTCTATGTTCCAAGTGCAATGTAGGGCATCTTCTGTATGCCTTATAGGTATTTGATGGCCTGTGTTTCCTTATAAACTTTTAATTTTCCAGCTGAGCTGTTGGAAATGAGGTAAGATCCATGATCTCCAGTGCATCGTCCATTACTGGTCTGCCAGTATTCCCAGCTCGGGCATTCTTCTATCGCTGTGTCCTTCACTTTCATAGTGAACTCTTCTCACTCTGCCTCATCAGGATGGACCTTTGACACTGACCTCTCAAGTGCCGGCGGCACACATGTTCCACTCCCTTATTGTATTCTCTATAGAAGGGATTTTCCTTTCTTCTTTTACCCTGCCGGTCTTCCTTGTTTGTGACATCCTTGCCACATTCCTAATCAGCCTGGGTTGTGTTTAAGAGACAGTTCTCCTATACCGCCAGTCTCCTTGTCCTTACACATATTCTTCCCTGTAAGGACATGTTTGATATTTACTTATTGCCTAGAAGCACAGTCTTCAACCTTTGATGCCACAAGAACCTCTTATACAAGAGGTCATATTTCACACGTGACATCAAGGTGCCTAAATATACATATTTTTGTTTAAGTATGCTTTTCAACATTATTGTCCTTTTTTTTCGCAGACTTAGTTCACTCTGGGGATTGGTTGCTGCCTTCGTATTTAATCTCCCTGGTTGGTTGGTTTCTTTCACCTTTTTCCACAGGGTGTCATAATATTTTAGCCCTCCGGAGTTTGCTATTAAGCTTCTGCATTTGCTGCTTTACAGGCAAGATTGTTTTTGTGCAGGGAGGGACAATAAATTATTAAATAAAAAATACACTTACCTTGCAAGTGGGGTCCCGTGTCTCTGCTCATGTTCTCCTCATGGGACTCGAGGAGCAGGAAGCCAGGAAGAACAGCCAAGCTCCCCTGAACAATCACAATGCTGCAATGCATCATTGTGATTGGTAAGCACCCATGCTCCCCTGACCAAACACAACACTGAAATGCAGTGTTGTGATTGGTTTTGAGTGTCCTGGTTCAACAATCAACCAGGGAAAGGGGGCCTGGGCATGTTCTCCATGCAGGCTGTATGGGGAAAGTGTGCATGACTGGTTTGGGCTGGCCGAGAGTCATTGCGCACTTAGGAATGGGCAAACCACTCCTACCCTGCTCTGCCCCCCTGCCCACCCACAAAGGAACCATAAAATGATAGTAACTTAAAGTTATTATCATTATATATTTCCTTTACTTCCCTGCTCAAAAGTAGTGGGGTGGCGTCCACCGCCATAGCGGAGGAGCAGCCTCTGGTTGTGAGAGCAGATGATGCTGGCTAGAGGCATCATTTATGCATTGAAGAGGGTAGGGCTCAGGGAGGATCCTTGCAGAAAACCGCGGATGGGGTCGCTTCTGAGGTGCACAGTACCTGACTGACTGACTGGGTCCTTCCACTAAGGAAGGAGCAGATCCATCAGAGCGCCTGTCCTTGGATCCTCATGATGTGTAGGTGTTGGATGAGGATGGGATGCATGGTTTTCATATGGGGGATCAGGCCTTTGGAGGTGAGGGTGAGGAGGTGGTGTCTACAGACCCCATGGATGTGACTGGCTGATGGAGCTGAATGAAGCTAGTGGCCTTGAGTCCTCACGAGCTTCGGGCCTCTTTTCCCCTCCTAGCCTCGCTACAGAGGTGGGCTCCTCCCTCACTGAGGTGCTGAAGAAGGCCGCTGTGGTTCTAGATTTGCAGCTCCCCTCTGTGGAGAAGACCACTGAGTCATTTATAGAAGTGCTTCACCAATGTCAAACAGGGATAGAGCCTCTGCTCTCCTACAGTGAAGCATTATATTACCTTTTATTAGGGGCCTGGGCTAATCCCATCACAGTGGCCCCAGTGGACCGGTTCGTAGCCCATAGACACTGCCCCCCAGGGACCCGATCTGTCTCCTCTGGCATCCAACTCCATGGAGTTTTGTTGTTCAGGCAGATACGGCTTCCCCTGACCTCAGCATCCTCCCTAACTCCCCTACAGAAAGGGAGTCCAGAAGGCTGGAAACTTGTGGAACAAAGATTTTCTCCTCAACCAGTTCAGCATTGCGTCTGTAAATACTGCTTGCATTCTGGGTCGATTTTTCCATACATTGTGGGATTAGGAGACAAACTTACTGCCTCCTGTTCCAGGGGGGATCCAAAACAGGCAGCTAATTCAATAATAAGATGTGGTATGGATACCACAGACTCCATAGGTTGAGCCACGGCTCTTTCGGTGGCACTTCGCCGTCCTGCCTGGCTACGCAGCTCTGGATTTTCAAAAGCTGTCCAAGCCACCTTGGAATACATGTCCTTCGATGGCATCCACCTGTTCGGCTTGTATGCAGAATCTGCATTGCAGCGCTTTTGGGACAGTTGGGGTGGAACAGACTCTTATGTCTGTCTATTTCAGTACCGTCTGCCTCTCGTGCTTCCCACTTGCTCAGGTAGTGAGGGGGATGTTCATCCTTGCTTTCTTTTACATATGAGTGATTCCAAAGTGGAGTACCATAGCTTTTAATTCTCATAAACTTATCACTTTATGGTGGTATCCGGTGAGGTGTTATTAATATATTTTAGGGTCTGTCGATGACAGTTTTTGGCTCCCTCTAATTGGCAGGTATTTTCTTTGTGGCCCAAGTGGATTTCACATCTGATGACACAGGTTGCTTCTTTTTCTCTGGTGTATTTTTTCTTGCAATGCAAGGATGTGTGTCTATGTTCCAAGTGCAATGTAGGGCATCTTCTGTATGCCTTATAGGTATTTGATGGCCTGTGTTTCCTTATAAAGTTTTAATTTTCCAGCTGAGCTGTTGGAAATGAGGTAAGATCCATGATCTCCAGTGCATCGTCCATTACTGGTCTGCCAGTATTCCCAGCTCGGGCATTCTTCTATCGCTGTGTCCTTCACTTTCATAGTGAACTCTTCTCACTCTGCCTCATCAGGATGGACCTTTGACACTGACCTCTCAAGTGCCGGCGGCACACATGTTCCACTCCCTTATTGTATTCTCTATAGAAGGGATTTTCCTTTCTTCTTTTACCCTGCCGGTCTTCCTTGTTTGTGACATCCTTGCCACATTCCTAATCAGCCTGGGTTGTGTTTAAGAGACAGTTCTCCTATACCGCCAGTCTCCTTGTCCTTACACATATTCTTCCCTGTAAGGACATGTTTGATATTTACTTATTGCCTAGAAGCACAGTCTTCAACCTTTGATGCCACAAGAACCTCTTATACAAGAGGTCATATTTCACACGTGACATCAAGGTGCCTAAATATACATATTTTTGTTTAAGTATGCTTTTCAACATTATTGTCCTTTTTTTTCGCAGACTTAGTTCACTCTGGGGATTGGTTGCTGCCTTCGTATTTAATCTCCCTGGTTGGTTGGTTTCTTTCACCTTTTTCCACAGGGTGTCATAATATTTTAGCCCTCCGGAGTTTGCTATTAAGCTTCTGCATTTGCTGCTTTACAGGCAAGATTGTTTTTGTGCAGGGAGGGACAATAAATTATTAAATAAAAAATACACTTACCTTGCAAGTGGGGTCCCGTGTCTCTGCTCATGTTCTCCTCATGGGACTCGAGGAGCAGGAAGCCAGGAAGAACAGCCAAGCTCCCCTGAACAATCACAACGCTGCAATGCATCATTGTGATTGGTAAGCACCCATGCTCCCCTGACCAAACACAACACTGCAATGCAGTGTTGTGATTGGTTTTGAGTGTCCTGGTTCAACAATCAACCAGGGAAAGGGGGCCTGGGCATGTTCTCCATGCAGGCTGTATGGGGAAAGTGTGCATGACTGGTTTGGGCTGGCCGAGAGTCATTGCGCACTTAGGAATGGGCAAACCACTCCTACCCTGCTCTGCCCCCCTGCCCACCCACAAAGGAAACATAAAATGATAGTAACTTAAAGTTATTATCATTATATATTTCCTTTACTTCCCTGCTCAAAAGTAGTGGGGTGGCGTCCACCGCCATAGCGGAGGAGCAGCCTCTGGTTGTGAGAGCAGATGATGCTGGCTAGAGGCATCATTTATGCATTGAAGAGGGTAGGGCTCAGGGAGGATCCTTGCAGAAAACCGCGGATGGGGTCGCTTCTGAGGTGCACAGTACCTGACTGACTGACTGGGTCCTTCCACTAAGGAAGGAGCAGATCCATCAGAGCGCCTGTCCTTGGATCCTCATGATGTGTAGGTGTTGGATGAGGATGGGATGCATGGTTTTCATATGGGGGATCCGGCCTTTGGAGGTGAGGGTGAGGAGGTGGTGTCTACAGACCCCATGGATGTGACTGGCTGATGGAGCTGAATGAAGCTAGTGGCCTTGAGTCCTCACGAGCTTCGGGCCTCTTTTCCCCTCCTAGCCTCGCTACAGAGGTGGGCTCCTCCCTCACTGAGGTGCTGAAGAAGGCCGCTGTGGTTCTAGATTTGCAGCTCCCCTCTGTGGAGAAGACCACTGAGTCATTGATAGAAGTGCTTCACCAATGTCAAACAGGGATAGAGCCTCTGCTCTCCTACAGTGAAGCATTATATTACCTTTTATTAGGGGCCTGGGCTAATCCCATCACAGTGGCCCCAGTGGACCGGTTCGTAGCCCATAGACACTGCCCCCCAGGGACCCGATCTGTCTCCTCTGGCATCCAACTCCATGGAGTTTTGTTGTTCAGGCAGATACGGCTTCCCCTGACCTCAGCATCCTCCCTAACTCCCCTACAGAAAGGGAGTCCAGAAGGCTGGAAACTTGTGGAACAAAGATTTTCTCCTCAACCAGTTCAGCATTGCGTCTGTAAATACTGCTTGCATTCTGGGTCGATTTTTCCATACATTGTGGGATTAGGAGACACACTTACTGCCTCCTGTAGGAGGGGGGATCCAAAACAGGCAGCTAATTCAATAATAAGATGTGGTATGGATACCACAGACTCCATAGGTTGAGCCACGGCTCTTTCGGTGGCACTTTGCCGTCCTGCCTGGCTACGCAGCTCTGGATTTTCAAAAGCTGTCCAAGCCACCTTGGAATACATGTCCTTCAATGGCATCCACCTGTTCGGCTTGTATGCAGAATCTGCATTGCAGCGCTTTTGGGACAGTTGGGGTGGAACAGACTCTTATGTCTGTCTATTTCAGTACTGTCTGCCTCTCGTGCTTCCCACTTGCTCAGGTAGTGAGGGGGATGTTCATCCTTGCTTTCTTTTACATATGAGTGATTCCAAAGTGGAGTACCATAGCTTTTAATTCTCATAAACTTATCACTTTATGGTGGTATCCGGTGAGGTGTTATTAATATAATTTAGGGTCTGTCGATGACAGTTTTTGGCTCCCTCTAATTGGCAGGTATTTTCTTTGTGGCCCAAGTGGATTTCACATCTGATGACACAGGTTGCTTCTTTTTCTCTGGTGTATTTTTTCTTGCAATGCAAGGATGTGTGTCTATGTTCCAAGTGCAATGTAGGGCATCTTCTGTATGCCTTATAGGTATTTGATGGCCTGTGTTTCCTTATAAACTTTTAATTTTCCAGCTGAGCTGTTGGAAATGAGGTAAGATCCATGATCTCCAGTGCATCGTCCATTACTGGTCTGCCAGTATTCCCAGCTCGGGCATTCTTCTATCGCTGTGTCCTTCACTTTCATAGTGAACTCTTCTCACTCTGCCTCATCAGGATGGACCTTTGACACTGACCTCTCAAGTGCCGGCGGCACACATGTTCCACTCCCTTATTGTATTCTCTATAGAAGGGATTTTCCTTTCTTCTTTTACCCTGCCGGTCTTCCTTGTTTGTGACATCCTTGCCACATTCCTAATCAGCCTGGGTTGTGTTTAAGAGACAGTTCTCCTATACCGCCAGTCTCCTTGTCCTTACACATATTCTTCCCTGTAAGGACATGTTTGATATTTACTTATTGCCTAGAAGCACAGTCTTCAACCTTTGATGCCACAAGAACCTCTTATACAAGAGGTCATATTTCACACGTGACATCAAGGTGCCTAAATATACATATTTTTGTTTAAGTATGCTTTTCAACATTATTGTCCTTTTTTTTCGCAGTTTTAGTTCACTCTGGGGATTGGTTGCTGCCTTCGTATTTAATCTCCATGGTTGGTTGGTTTCTTTCACCTTTTTCCACAGGGTGTCATAATATTTTAGCCCTCCGGAGTTTGCTATTAAGCTTCTGCATTTGCTGCTTTACAGGCAAGATTGTTTTTGTGCAGGGAGGGACAATAAATTATTAAATAAAAAATACACTTACCTTGCAAGTGGGGTCCCGTGTCTCTGCTCATGTTCTCCTCATGGGACTCGAGGAGCAGGAAGCCAGGAAGAACAGCCAAGCTCCCCTGAACAATCACAACGCTGCAATGCATCATTGTGATTGGTAAGCACCCATGCTCCCCTGACCAAACACAACACTGCAATGCAGTGTTGTGATTGGTTTTGAGTGTCCTGGTTCAACAATCAACCAGGGAAAGGGGGCCTGGGCATGTTCTCCATGCAGGCTGTATGGGGAAAGTGTGCATGACTGGTTTGGGCTGGCCGAGAGTCATTGCGCACTTAGGAATGGGCAAACCACTCCTACCCTGCTTTGCCCCCCTGCCCACCCACAAAGGAAACATAAAATGATAGTAACTTAAAGTTATTATCATTATATATTTCCTTTACTTCCCTGCTCAAAAGTAGTGGGGTGGCGTCCACCGCCATAGCGGAGGAGCAGCCTCTGGTTGTGAGAGCAGATGATGCTGGCTAGAGGCATCATTTATGCATTGAAGAGGGTAGGGCTCAGGGAGGATCCTTGCAGAAAACCGCGGATGGGGTCGCTTCTGAGGTGCACAGTACCTGACTGACTGACTGGGTCCTTCCACTAAGGAAGGAGCAGATCCATCAGAGCGCCTGTCCTTGGATCCTCATGATGTGTAGGTGTTGGATGAGGATGGGATGCATGACCATGTCGAGTGCTAAAGAAAGGTCCAGGAAGATGAGGGCTGCTTTGTCTCCTTTGTCTTGAGTCATGCGGATGTCCTCCATGGCAGCAATGAGGGATGTTTCCATGCTGTAGTTGGGTCTGAAACCAGACTCAGTGGTGTCGAGGAGTTGGTGGTCGTTGAGGTGTATAGTGAGGCGTCTGTTACTGCTTTTCTCTAAGATATTAGTCAGGAACGGTTCCAGGGAGACCAGTCTGTACTCGGTGAGCATTAAAGGGTCTGCAAAGGGTTTCTTCAGCATTGGGAGGACAGCTGTGTATTTTCAATCTTCTGAGTAGGTCGTAGAAGAGGTGCTTTCTAAACATGTTAATGAGGTGGATAAAATCAAAGCATCACACTCAGTGTCTATGGAAACAATGAAAACAATTCTCTGTCGATTCTGTTTCTGTTTGCAATCTCATTAACAAGCCCTGTGCATCACTGGAATGTCACTTTTTGTGATGTTCTGGTGGCACACAGGGCTTAGCCATATCTACAAGGCCACATAAAGTCACACTGCATGGCTTTTCATGGCCTTGTCGATATTGCCTCACACTACGATGGGGGGGCATGCCATGGGCATTACAGAGGGTGTTCCCGCGTAACACCCATGCATTTGACACATTCCCAGATTTACAACATACTGTAAACCTGGGAATGAGGATTAAAATTATTTTCCTAGTTCTTTCCTCTGTTTATGTGTGCTGTATCTAGCAGCACTCATAGAAAGAGGACATTGCCTCCAATTATTGTTTTTATGCAGGAAGGTGTTCCTTCCTGCACAAAAACAAACATCCTTACAACGTAAACACTCTTGCATCATGGTGCATGGGTGCCTTCAATGGAGCAAGGCAGAAAACTGTGTGCCAGCACAGGAGGAAAGGACAGGAATGTGCCGTATCTTATAGATACAAGGGCATATTCACAAGGAACTATCGCAGATTCAACGGCACTTTATCCCAGCCAAAGTTGCAATAAATCTAGTGCCCCATTCACAAGCTGGTGTTAACAGCCCTCAGCACCAGTTTACCCGCGATAGCAGCCGCAAAAAACATCTCCACAGAGGCCCCCTGCAACTATCACTAATGAGATGCAGAGTGGGCGTTTCTGTGCCAAAAGCTGCGCCAACATCACACCTCAACATTCTCAATGACCAGACAGAACTGCGATAAAAACACAAAACAGGCGATAAGGCGCGTTAGCACCAGGAAATCTACACCTGCTCTGACCTGGTATAAAGTCGGACGGCAGCCTGCACAACAAAAGGGAGCACAGCCCAGGGCCACATCGGAAGGGCAAAGGATGCCATGGAGCCACCCATCATGCGGCCCAGACACCCAAGAGGGCCACAACACCCACCAAAATCACCCCCAGGACCACCCCTCCCTGGCATCCCCCCGACCAAAGACATGCCGCATCAGCTACACCTAAACATGCACAAAATAATCCGCCTGACGTCGCACAATCACAACTGGTGACATGCATGTGTTGACACAGAGATGAGCAGCACACATTCACTTTTGAAGCAACAAATTAAACTTTATTAAAATGAACACTGAACTGAAATGAAGACACATGGCCACTCCCCTCGGGACAATCCGTAGGTCCCAGCCTGCAAGACAAGAAACATGATGAGAAGGTGTGTCCTGCGCACATCAAAGGACAGAGAGAGAGCGAAGGGGAAACAGAGGAAGAGAGGGGGCGAGAGAGAGAGAAGAAGAGAGGGGAAGAGAGAGAAGAAGAGAGGGAGAGAGAGAGAAGAAGAGAGGGGGAAGAGGGAGAAGAAGAGAGGGAGAGAGAGAGAAGAAGAGAGGGGGAGAGAGAGAGAGAGAGAGAGAGACAGAAGAAGAGAGGGAGAGAGAGAGAGTGCCGCCCCTGCACCCCCAGGCCACACTGCTCACCTGCTGCCACCGGTGTGTCTCCAACCACATGCCGGTATGAATCGCAGTTCACCAGGTCACACATCTGGGTTAGAGCCGTCAAGGGAAACAGAGTCCAGATACATGACTGGCGCAGTACACACACCTGCACAAGACAACACCGCCCGCCCATGTACACCCAGGCAGGGGCACCCCAACCCCTCCCGCCACCCATCAGAGCATGCCCGCCCATGCACACCCAGGCCTCACTGCTCACCTTCCACCACTGGTGCGTAGACAGAAGGTCCCACCATGTGCCGCTGCAAGCCACAAGCCAGGGGCCTACAGACATGGCACCCTCCAGACCATGCAGCCATGCTCCGCAGGCCACCAGGTCTCACGTTTGGTACTGGGTCTTGATCACTCCATGGCAGATGACATACCAGTGCACCCGACACCATCGCAGGCTGCACATCCACTCAGTCCAATGGGTGCCACTAACTCTGGGATCCCGGAAGCGATGCCACGTGCCGGTAGGCCCACGCTGCCCGCTGGCTCTGGCCTACACTACGGTCCAGCAGGGTACACTAAACCTGAGCTGTCCGGACTGCCTGGACAGGGCATCATTGCAGGCTGCACACCCGCTCAGCAGCTTAAGGTGCCATTGACTCAGTGCACCCAAAGTCACCGTCCCCTGGTGGGGTGCCTGTGCCGTCCGCAAGGCCTCGGATGCCACTAACCCTGTGCAACCCCAGTCTGAGCCATGTGGCAGTAGGCCCATGCCGTGTGCCAGGCATCGGATGCCACTAACCCTGTGCAGCCCCAGTCTGCGCCACGTGGCGGTAGGCCCGTGCCGTGTGCCAGGCCTCAGATGCCACCAACCCTGTGCGCAGCAACTCATGGGCCCTTTATGAATGAGAAGCGTGGAGTGGCCGTCATCCAGTCACCACCGGAAGAGGGGAATGTGACGTTGTCGGCCCCTTATGTTGGCGGAGTCACATGGCCAGTGACGCCTGTGCCGGGTGGGTGTGGTGTGTGTGCAAACCTGCCCTCAGGGAGTGGCTGTGACATGCTGACAACTAGACCAGTGACCTGCACACCACCAGCGAGTACGCCTGCAATGGGTATCAATGATGGACCCCCCTCGGTGCGTCATCGGAGTGGTCTAGCCTGCTGTATGCCGGACCAGCGCAGGGCTTGCCACAATGACTCGTGGGCTTGGGGCATGGTCCAGTCCATGTCTGGACAAGGAAGTGACTGATGCATGTGTCCCTGTTGTAGTGTTCACGGGACCAGGTACAGAAAATGCAATGTCGCACCCTCTGACTCGCATCCCACAGGATGAACATTATTGACGCAAGGGAAGGCACTGTCCCCACATTAATCCACACATCCATACATGAATGATGTAAGAAATGACACAGCAGTGCGTCACTGGGTGTTTATTTGCACATCCAGTGCAGTTCTGCAGCTGAGGGGTACAGGGCAATGCCGAGCACACTACAAAATATGGGCCCGTGGAGGGCCAGCCAGAGTCCAACCGGGGATGACATGTACTGCGGAAGAGGAAGGGTTCAGTCCGTAGTCTGTTCGCCGTGTCATTGGTCGTTGAACAGGATGCTGCAGTTCATGTCGCTGTCCAAGGCATTGGAGTGTATTGGGGGTCGGTAGGTCATGAGGCCATGTGCGGCACCAAACAGAAACAAGCCAGGTGGCAGAAATGAATGCTAGTGCCTCCTGATCACAAACCTCTCCACGTCCTCATCCCTGGATGTGTGCTCTGCCCCCCCCTGTGGGTGTTGCTGTACCGGCTGCGGCACTGTGTGCCACTGACACATCAGGGGCCTGAGTGGATACGTCTGCCGCACTGTGAGGCACTGACACACCAGGGGGCGAGGATGTGGATGGTGTGGGGGCAGCAGCATACATCAGCACCATGCCTTGTGGCGGCAATTTCATGAGAGAGGTCTGCAGGGCATGGTAGATCCTAGCTACATTTTGATAATGTGCAGCGGTGGCTGCCATCCTTTCTGCCTCCGAACGCACCATGTCTTCCATGGGCCTCCGCATGTGTGCCCGCTCACGGCTGGTATCGCTGGAGCCACTCTGAGTGGACAGCTGTTCTACTCTCCGCGTCATGACTCCAGTGATGTCAGTCAGGGCTCGTTGGAGACCATTGGGCAGACATAGACACCCAAGGATGGCATCCAGTTTGGCAGCCATGAGTTCGAACCCCACCCGCACCTGCTCAGCCGTCTCCCTCCGGCCCTCCAGCACACGGCACTGAAAGGACATTTGTTGTTCCTGGGGGACTTGGGAGGGTGCTGGGGCTGTGGGTGCCTCCTGCTGGGTGGTTTGGGTGGTGGATGGGGTCTCCTCGATGTAGCTGGGCTGCCCTGATCCTGGAGGTGAGTCGCGGATGAGGTTAATGTTGTCTAGGAGGGCTTGTGCATCGATGCTGGTGTTGTCCTCCTGGCCATAAGTGAAGAGTGGCTGGGACTGCTCTGCAGAAGGTGTTGACAATGCTTCTGCGATGTGAAGGGGAGATGGTGTATTACAATGTGTCCACATGTATGTAGCCGCATGGTACTGGTTGACATTCTGACAGCATGACATTGTACATTGTGACAGTCTGTGGGTCTGGGCGAGGTGCCAGGGTCATTGTGGGTGTGTACTGTGCCCTGCTTGATTGTGCTTGTGTGCCATCGTGCCCATCTCCACCCATCCTCCCAGTACCTGGTGGTCACTCACCCTGTTGCGGTTTAGTTGTGTCCTGTCGAGCAGTGTCTGGTCCCCCGACTCCGGCCACAGTATCCACACTGATGACTGTTGACACCAGCTCCTCTATGTCATCCAGCACGAGCTGTGGCACTGGGCCCCCATCTCTAGTCTGCATTGCTGCCTTCTAGTTGGCGAAGAGTTTCTCCTTGATCTTCCGCTTGATATCATTCCATCGCCTCTTGACCTCGTCCATTGTCCGCTTGTGCTCTCTGACGGCATTCACCTTGTCCACGATGTCCAGCCATATTCCAGTTTTGGTGCCCAATGACACGTTGGAGGTGACGAAGAGTTGTTGATGGTGTTCCATCACCTCCCTGACTATGATCCTGTTCGCCTGCAGACTGAACTTCGTCTTCCTCCACTTCTTGTCCTTGCCCTTTCCTGTCCCCGATGTCTCGGGCTGGTCATCCGGGGTGCTTGTGGGGTTGCACTCGTCCTCTGCGCCTGCTCCGGCTGCCTCCATGGTGCTTGGGTATACGTCAGTTTGGGTGTGCGTGTTTTTTCTACTTTTATGGTGATTTTTGTGGCCTGCCAGGTGTGTGTTGCAGGCCTGGCGCTGCTTATTGCTGATTTCCTCATCGTGCTTTGGCCCATCGTGTGTTTTTTGGTGTTGTGGTTTGTGGTTTTATCTCCATCGTGGTGGTTGTATCGCGGACATTGTCCGCGGTGTCTGCGGACTTTCGCATGGTACTATATTCACAAAAAAAAAAATATTCACAAAAAAATACTCTAATGGACCTAGAGAAGGATCCAAAAAACTGAGGGAAAGAGGAAAGTGAAAGATTCTGAAATAAAGGTTGTGCCTAATCCAACCATGATCGTGGGGGAGATAAGTATTTCTTTAAGTTACCCTCACACACCCTAGTGGTGTCATGCTTCATCATCGGGTCACCCAGACCCCTAGAAGTCCGGGTGGGCTCGACCACAGTGTTGGGAGTGCTTTTAATATGTTAAAGACAGAAGGGGTTAACTAGATAAAATACCCCAGGCAGATCCCCAGTTTCCCTTTATTTTTGGGTCTGTCTGGGTAATTAAAATAGATAAAAGTGGGTCTTATAGGAGTGTTATGGTCCTAGGACCCTAGTGCCGACATGTTTCAGTCCAAAAAAGGGGCCAAAAAATGGTCCAGGACTTTCTTCAGGGCAAGGATGTAACTCCCCTATGTGAGTGAAATTACTGGGATGGGATGTCCCTATCCTATCAGTATGGTGGGGGCAGAGTAGCTGCTCCACGTGATATTACGTAAGAGTGGGTGTGTGTCAACTGCCAGGCTCCATCTGAAAAGGAAGGTAGAGACAAACAACATATAAAGATATCAGCGGTATGATTTCCGCCGTGTTCATTTCCCCTTTCGCGGTGTAGTGATAACCGCAGGTGGACATGCGTGGGTTCGTGCGCATGCTTCTATTAAGAGGAGTGTCCTCTTTTTGTGCCACTCAAGACCAATTCACTGTAACATATCATTGTATATGTGACAGGCATTCTGTGGTAGTGGCGATTTTATTCGCATCCTAGCGATATCAGCGTGATGTCTGAACTTGAAAATAGCGTGCACCTAGTGTCTCCAGTCTCTGGTGCACACAGAACGTAAATATATTGGTCTCGGTGATGCCAGAAACCTATCTACAAGTCTTTAAAAAAAAAAAAACAAAAAAAAAAAACATTTATGATAGATAAATACACAGGCATACAACGCATTCACTCATACTCAGTTTCCAGTTATACATTACCCAATTCGGGGAGGTTGACTGTATCTCACAGGACCAAAAAGTCAGAACGGGCGGTCCTGGGGGTAACCGTGAAGAGAAGGTGGGTCAACAAGCAGAAGTAGTAGGTCTGCCATTATGTGTAAAGGGGATCCGAATGGGTGGGATCGGTAATGGCGAGTGCTTATCACGCAACGGTGGAGTCAAAAAATTATCCATAATCATGCTGTTACGGAGTACTTACTTATTTAAGATCGGTCGCCCTGCCTGCTACCTATTTGGTTCTGGTCCTCGGCTTTCGCATGTTCGTGGCATTGGTGTGGCGCTTAAGTATCATAAAAGCGCGCTGAGATATCGGACTAATTGAGACCCAACCCTCCGGTTACAGGAAATGACGTAAGGCGTCACGACGTGCATGACGGAGGTCGGAAGTCGTGTGACGGGATTTGTAGTTTTTAAAAATGGACATTGTAGTTTGATGTCGCGGACTCGTCATGGGTCCACAGAAGTTATAGGAGTTTTTAAGTTGATCACAATAAGCGCTCGTGTGTGTGGTGAAAACGGCGATGTTTAAAAACCAAATTTAGGTGAGAGAGGTGTAATCAACCAGGGTCGATTTGTATGCAATCATGGGTAAATATAGATTGCATTCTGTGTCATGGTGCGTAGTACCTATTTTAAACATACCGCTTGATAGAGGTATATAAAATATTATTTTTGGTAGACGGAAGACACTACTCAGTCTGCAAAGTAATGGCAGTTAGAATCCTTCAATAAAAAAGGGGGATGAAAAAATTGAAGTGGGTGATTCTAGTATATACATATTTGATAAGAATATTCAGTTGTATGTGTATACAAGCGATATTGTGGAAACACGTCTGTCCTAAGTGTAAGGATACCGATGTAGTGATATATAAGACGTGGTGCCACACAGGTAGTTCATCGTTATCAATTGTATATCTCAGTGACGGCATGATAAATCATAAGGATATTCATAGGAGCCCATAGGGTATATACTTCTATCCTCAACTCAAGGCATGGTGTTTAGCATTGGTGAAACGAGGATATCATTTGTTCAGCTGGCTCCATGGTATACAGTCATTGAGTCCCTTTTCATGCGTTTTTAAACGATACACCCAGCGTTGTTCCCTGTCCAGAAGTCTTTTCTGAAGATTTCTGGTACCATTGATCTTCTCAATGATTGTCCATCGTATATCTGTGTCTTTATGTTGTTTTTCCATGAAATGTGCTGTTAGTCTGGTAGCTGTGATCATACGTCTGATTGTGCTTCTATGTTCACTTATCCGTATTTTTATTTTGCGGCTGGTCATGCCTATGTAAGCCAAATCACAGGGGCACTTAATAAGGTAGATAACTGCTTCTGAGTTGCAGTTTGTATGTGATCTTTGTTCCCATGGGGTACGTAGGCCAAGTTCCAGAGTTTTAGTGTGTCTGGTGAATTCACAGGCTACACAAGATCCACACGGGTAATGTCCGGTTACTGGCGGTGTATTCCATAATGTCGCTTGGACGTCGCCCACGGTTCCGTATGTGTCTGTGTGGACTAGGGTATCTCTTAGACTGCGTTTTTTTTTAAAAGGGAACATGGGTTTTTCATACGTGAGTTTGTTGGAGATAAGGATGGGCCATTTCTTATTTATTATTTTCTTTACATCATTTGAAGATGAATTGAATGTGGTAACACAAATCATATTCTGGGGTTGTTGTCTTTCTTGAGTTTCGAGAAGGGCCTCTCTGGGAGTATTTCGTGCTCTTTTCTTGGCTTGTTCAATGATTTTGATTGGGTAACTTCTTTCTTTAAGTTTGTCTGTGAGTATTTCTGCTTTTTTTCTGTAGTCTTGGAGTTCGGAGCAATTTCTACGAATACGTAGGAATTGTCCTACCGGAAGATTCTCCCTAAGAGATCGTGGATGGGCACTGTCGAATCTCAACAGGCTATTTCTGTCAGTGGGTTTAGTGTATAGCGAGCTGCTCAGTGTGCCATTTTTTGCAATGATATTGATATCTAAAAATGGAATTGTTTCTCTATCTTGGTACTGCCTTGTTGTGAACTTCACGTTGACAAGGGGTTATTTTCCCGCGATGGGCTGCGATATTGGAAGTTGTGTTACACTACTCTTGTGGTAGTTATCACACGTTCTTGTGAATATACCCCACAGTGTATTCCTGTCCTTTGCTTTGGCCGAGGAACAGTGCAGCAGGAAGGCTTGCGGTGCTCCCCTACACCAAAATATTGTAAATGGGGTCCTCAGTCTTTGAAAAATAAGTGGATCTCCAAAGTCTGAGCTAATTTCCTGTAAATTAACTTAGGTGTTCCCACTGAGTATAGCAAATCATGTACATCTGCAAACTCCTAGCACAAGATGCACTGATCAATCGAAAGTTAGCTCATTGGATTTATTAAAAAACTTGACACATCATTGAGTCCTTTTGGATTTAATTTATCCAAGTTTCTTCCAGAAAATCTGTCTTTGTAGCGATGTCTTTGTTGGAACTGGCATGTTCTGGTTGGCTGAGGCGAGGCCCTTACCAGGCAGAGCCTATCACTCCTGTCAGGGGTGGGTGATTAAACTCACTGTATAACTTTTGCTCACCCTTGGGTGGCTTGGAACTGAGCAGTCAGGCTTATCACAGAGGCAATGTGTAAAGCATTTAAGCACTCTCACATAATAAATACACTGACCATCACAAAAGAAACTTCACACGTGGTGTATGTAAATAAAGTTTGTATTGCACACACATATTAACTAAAACAACTTTAACATCAGGTATTTCTGTGCGTAAATCCCATTTGGGATTATCACTAGCAGTACCAGGCCCAAACGTGTTAAAATGACATTCGGTAATATTCACACTTGGGAAAGCTCCTATTTTACCCCCCCAGAATTCTTGTGTGGCCCACCCAGGCAAATATTTTATTTCAAGACCACACAATTATTGGGTGCACCTCAGATCACAACAATTTCAGAAATGTGTACACAGAGATAATTACAATACTTTTAAGCAGCACCATGGGCCAAAGCCACACGGGTAAAAACCAAAGTCAAAAGTAGTATTCTTTCAGAAAAGAACCAATGTATAAAGCAGCACTGCCGTGATGTGTACTTTAATTACATGCAGTCACTCCCACACACTCACTTAGCACTGGTACGCGGTGCTACAAATATCAGGCAGGTCTGCATGTAGTGCACACACTCACACAAGCACACAGCACAGTAATGCGAATCAAAATGATTCCACACTGTGCCTTCTGGCACCAGCCCAGTTGTGAAGCATGGGGGGTTACGCAGTGTCTCGACCCATTTCCGATTGCTCTTGGAGGTGTTCTTTAGCCCAGTCAATTACTCTCACCACCCAGGTCCAATCCAGAAAACACTACCTAGTAACACAAAGTCATCTGTGCTGGGTGAGAAGAGGGCAGTTGGTCTGCCACTCTGAGGGCACAAAAAGGAGAAATCAATGACTGAAGGATGAAGCAGGGGAGCCTCTCGGAAGAAGGAGGTACCCTGTAAAGCTCACACTGATCAAAGTAGCGCCCCGGCATTCCGGGCACCCCGCAACATGAATCTACGCCTCCCTACCTCCCTGGAAATGAGGCACACCATCTGGTGAACATTGGTATGAATTGCACCAGACAGTTCTGGTCACACACAATGCAGAGTCGCAAACTCAGTACCTTACTGGAAATGATACACAACATCTGGTGCGTGCTGAGCTGAATCGCACCAGACAATTTCAGTCATACACATAAAGAGTTGACAATTCCCTCCCTGGATATGAAGTACAATGTCTGGTGCGCGTTGAGTGGAGATGCACAGAGAATTCCGGCCACACACATAGGTGCAAGTGCAGCCATGCCGCACTAGGTAGAATGAGGCACTACTGCGGGTATACCCTCACCTCCGAGGGGTGCAGCCTGTGAGTTTGACACCAGTTTTTCTGCACAAACCACTATGTCCAATACTGACCTTTCCTTATCCAATAGTCCAACTTCTCAAAACAATAACCAGGACGTCTCTCCCTCCTTCTCAGAATTTAAAAAAATCACAAACGAACACATAACTGACCTTATCTCTAAATCAAAATCTGGATCTCCCAATGACCCTTGCCCACCTAACATAATAAAAATCATTCCAGAAACTATAGCCCCAGAATTGACTAAAATTTGTAACTCAATGTTCGAAACAGGAATTTACCCCTCCATCTGGAAAGAAACAATAATCAGACCTCTCCTAAAAAAACCCAACCTCAACCCCTCTGACTGCTGCAACTACAGACCCATCGCAGGTCTCCCTCTTCCAGCGAAAATTATAGAAAAGGTGATGAACACTCAGCTGGCCGAATACATCGAAGCTAACAACTGCTTAGATGAAACCCAATTTGGATTCCGGAAAGGACATGGAACAGAGACAGCGCTTATTAAAACAGCTGATGAAATACGTACAACTATGGACAAGGGTGGAGCTGCAATCCTGGTGCTGCTGGATCTTTCAGCAGCATTTGATACGGTGGACCACTCAATCCTCATTAACCGTATCTCACCCATAGGGATCAAAGACAGAGCCAAGGCCTTATTAGCATCCTTTCTAGCCAATCGATCACAACAAGTAAAATTGGGCAGCTTTCTATCTCCTCCTTTTTCCCAACCATGTGGTGTCCCCCAGGGCTCGTCATTAAGCCCTACATTGTTTAATCTCTATGTTGCAGACCTTGCTAGAATCATAAAATCGCACGACCTGCGACTTTCATCTTATGCTGATGACACCCAGATTGTCATAGAAATATACGAAAATGGAAACTCGATCGCAAACAATTTTAAAGAAGGAATGTCCACCATCTGCACTTGGATGTCAAAAAATTGTCTGAAGCTAAACTCCGACAAAACGGAGGTGATGATCTTTGGAAAACCACAACCCAGCTGGTCGTACTCCTGGTGGCCTGAGGAACTAGGCTCCCCCCCGGTCCCGGTCACTAGAGTCAAAAACCTTGGAGTTTTATTTGATGATAAACTATCATTCATGCCACACGCTAATTATATCACCTCATCCTCATTCTACACCATCAGAATGATAAAGAAGCTGCTACCCTTTCTTCCTCCTAGCGCAGGAAAAACTCTTGTTAGTACCCTTGTCATGTCTAGAATAGACTATTGCAATGGATTATTTATAAATGCACAAGAAAAAGTCCTGAAAAAATTACAAATGGTACAGAATGCCGCGGCTAGGATTCTCTCAGGCACTCCTAAATTCAAACCTATCTCAGGAGTCATACGACAACTCCATTGGCTACCTATCAAAAGCAGGACTAAATTCAAGGCATTATGTATAGCCTACAAATCAATCCACGGCTCAGGCCCCGAATTCCTTAAGAAAAGCTTTTGCCTGTACAGACCTAGCAGGGACTTACGTTCTAGCTCTAATCAGCTGCTAAGGGTTCCTAGAACCAAGAAAGCCACCTGGGGCGATAAGAGATTTATCGTGGCTACAGCCAAACTCTGGAACAAACTTCCGTTACATATCAAGAGTGCCCCTACTCTGTTATCTTTTCGTAAGAGCATAAAAACATGGCTATTCCAATAATACTCTCCGTCTCTCCCGACTGTCTGTTTAAGTTGTCCTATAGCGCCGAGACACCTCCGGGTAGTTGCGCGCTCAATAAATTGCTTAAATAAATAAATAAATAAATAAAACACACAATGAGCACGCAGTCAGCATATCGCACAAGAGAGATGTGGCACAATAGATGAAGCATGCCACATGGGGTCCCACAACCGGTGAATCTGCTCACCACCAATAAGATGCTTGTGCGTGTCGAGGTCCCACGATGCAGGGGCCACACTCTTTGGATGCGAGCAGTACTTTTGAGGCTCCAAACCAGATAATCTGGTCTCCAAGCATAATACTTAGTTCCACGCTCATACCACGCTACCAGTTGGGATCGAGCATACGATAAGGACACGTAAGAGAGCACCAATTGCCAGGTGTCATAGGTAGATAATGTGGGCCCCTGGCAGGAGGTCCTTGGTGTCCCTGAGACCTCCACAAGAGAACAGGGGGCAATCTAACAAGCCCTTGACTAGCACACTTCAGGGTACTGAGAAAATTCGATTTTCGATCGTGATCGAATTGACCCGCCATTTTGTGCTCCGCCGCCATTTTGTGTTGCCCTCACTCAGGCAGCACGGCGAACTAAGCCATTTCTGCTTTTTCCTGCAGCATTGTGTCGAAATAAGCCTTTTGCCTCTATTTACAAAGCTGGTATTAGAACTTGCCGAGCAAACTAATCCCTCCTCTGGTTTTCCTAATCCCTGTCTTGACTATCTGTTGATTCACACTATTCTCTTCTGACTTTATCTCATCTTCTGGCCTTTGCTGTCCTCTGTTCGTATTCTCTTGTTTCACAACTGTCCTCCAAAACACACAAACGTATCTCGCCACCTGCAAGTCAGTTACAGACCTGGTTAATACCTTAACCTGTGGGGAGGGGTAGCAAACACAGATGGAGGAGAGGCTTCTTCGAGTTACTCGATACTTTGTTTTCCAACTTTTCCTATTGGCTCTATCCTATTTTCGAACTATTCTTATTGGCTCCTTTTATATGTTTTAGGTGTGTTCTTAGTTAATGTATATGTCACCTATGTACTATGAAAGATTGTGCGCCACGGAGTGAAGTGGCAGTCTCCTGAGAACATACCGTGTGTACTTCTAGGACAACAGTACTAGCTGCAGCTAATAAAATCTGATCTTTTACGCCGACAGAGTGTCCCCATGTCTCTGTGTAGCTAAGCAGGAGAACCCAGGGGATTAAGGCGTACCCTGTGCCGCCAGGCCCAAAAGGTTCTGGTTCTTCAACTGGCACCCAACGTGGGACGGCTTCAGTGGTAGTGGTTCTGCCTGAAGGTCGTGAGGAACCCCGCAAGGAAATTCTGGAGGAATCGCGAGCCACGTCAAGCGACCCCTGTATGTCAAAGTGGTCCGAAGGTCTTTTACAGCGTGGTTACTCATCCTGACGGCTACTGACGACTGCTGCCCTGACTGCCGCCCTGCCTTGGCCCTTTCCTTTGGTGATGTATGGTAAGGCGAGATGATAGACGGGGCCTCTGTTGGCGTAAGAAGACATCCTTAGTTAAGTATTTGGTGGGTCGCTCCCCCAATTTTGGTCCTTTGTTTCTTTGTTCCTTTGTTTCTTTGGTCCTTAGATTCGACTATTGCAATAGCCGAAGCCGAGGGGTAAGTGCATTTGTGCTGCGTAAACTGAGTTTTACCCCCTTGATGTTTGTGAACAGTCCGGTGAAATCACGAGATGCCTGGTCTGACTAAGTTTGGAAAACTTTGTTGCTTTGGTTATAATAGGGATTCCCGGCTTGAAGACTCTTGTCTGATTCCTTCGGTTGGAACTCCCACATATGAGCTCTATTCAAAACATGGTATTGGGCCCATTGCCTTTAACGAGACATGGACCCGATACACGAAGAAAGATGGTGTTTTAAAATGGCCAGAAAATGGTAGTTTCGATTCTGATGTGCTAGATAATTTGGAAGCAGTTTTATTCAAAAGAAAAGCCCGGCCGGCAATGTTTGACTCTTTCGGCCTTTGGCGTAAGGAAGCCAAACAGAGAGAAATTAAGCACGCAAAACGAGACAGGAAAGCACAGGGTATGACGATTATACAGGCTGCCCAACAATTCAAAGATGATGAAATGAATAATGCGATGGAAATTTCAGAAAGACAGCATCGTATGGCGATAGATAAATGCTATCCGGTGTTGCCTGGTTCCCCTTCCGATAACAAGAAAGATTTAGAAGAAGATCCCGTAATGTCTCATTTATTGAGATTGCCTCCGCCCTATGCACAAGGTGCTAATGCACCCCAGTTGTTACAGCCTGTTCAGCCGCCAGTAGTACCTCTGCCTGTTCCGGCTCTTCCTCCTTTGTCCCTTTCAGTATTACCGCCTCTACCAGTTTTGCCTTTAACTTCAACTTCTTTGCCCTCATCTCCTGATCTGCGATCTCCTTTGCCTTCTGCTCCTCCTGCAATTACCGGATCTCCTTCCGTTAGTTCGCCTAATACCTTGTCCCCTATTCTTATGTCCAATTCTCCGTCTGTGCGTAAGCGACTCACGGACACTGTCACTGGTATTCTATCTCCTTTCTTTGAGGCATTAAATGTGTCTCCGGCTTTTGCTCGAAGACAGTCTCGTAGTCAGTTCCCAGATTCTGAAGAACGAGAAAGGTTGGACTCTCTCGCACGTAAATGGATCAAGAGGGGTCCCCAGTATAGTGTGCCCGATATTATGTCTACCTTCTCACAATGGAATGCGCCTACGCAAAGATATGTTTTCAATGTAATGTGTGATATTCTCGTTAAAGAATGGGAGGATATGAATTCGAGTTCGATTCCACAGGGTCTGTTAGATGTTCAGGCTGACTTCGATAAAGGATTGTTGTGGGTCCTAAGGTTAAAAACGCTGTAAGGACACTTATTACCTTTAGATCCTTGTTGTTCTCTCAGACTTTCCTTGATTCCGATCCTTCAGTTAGGTTGACACTGAAAAATGATCCCATGAGAGAGGTTCCTCCAGTGTGGAAGGAGGAAGTTGCGGCTCAAGGTAATAATCCAGCTATTCCTGCTCATTTCCAACGTATATGGGTACATGTCCCTTGGAAACGATCTGAAGTTTTAGCACTTAAACAGACTCTACCGGATCCTCGCAAGAATCCTGCGGGTTATTATAAAGAATTATCACAGACGGTTGATGCTTGCATCATGAATCTAGCTGATATCGATATGTTGATGGGAAATGTAGTCCCACAAGCATTATGGGCTAAGATTCGTAGAGAGAATCATGTTCAAGCATTAGGTGGTGATTGGGCTGCTATAACTGCCGCGGATGCAGCTCAAGTGGGTGGTGCTAAGCCTGATGATTTGGTTTAAGAACTCCCTGGTAGGATTATTACATTAATGAAAACGATGATGCCTGCCTTGAGAGTTAACTGGGATAAATTAGCGGCATGCAAATAAAAGAAAGATGAAAGTGTCTCCGATTTCTTCACTCGTTTCAAGGAGACATTTATTGATCACAGTGGTCAAGATATGGCTACAGAGGGTGGACAGCGATTATTTGTGGACAAATTTGTATTTAATATGCTTCCCGAGTTGTCACACAAATTGAAAGATTCTGAAAGTTCATGGGCTGTTTCTTCTTCTGCCCAGATATTGGCTACTGCACAATATAATGAGAACAGAGATAAAGAAGAAAAAGAAAAGCAAGAGAAAAAGACGAAAGAATTGAAAACAAAGGTTCTCTTGCAACAGGCTTATCCTCCTCGTTATGGTCAGCCTCAGTTTCAACAGCCTCCGCAGTTTCAGAGGTTATATCAACAACCTGAGCCATATATTCCGCGACCTTTGTTAGGACTTAATCAATGTGCTTATTGTAGAGAGGAAGGTCATTTTAAGAATAGTTGTCCGGTTTTATTGCAGCGAAATGGAGCATTATCTGCTCCACGAGGTCGTGCTGGCCTCCAGTCAACAAATAGAGGTAGAGGTCGAGGTGTGTTGACTCAAGAACAGCGTTCCTTTCCTCCTCCTAATTCCGTGAACTATTTTGATCAGCAAAATGTTAGGTCTACACAGTATTATAATGAAGACCATTATGTTGAAGGCGAGAATGAAAGTCTTCATGCTAACTAGGACAGCCTTGGACAAAGTAAGGGAGTTGTGTCGATTCCAGTAGATCAGAATGGACCTTATGTTAATGTCACTACAATGGGTGTTTCAGAGCCATTTCTTCTAGATACTGGTGCGATGAGAAGTTCTATCATTCATTCTAAACTCCCTGGGGCACCTTTGTCTGGCTTAACAAATGTATCTGTAGGATTTTCTGGCGCCCCTGTTCGTAATCCGGTTTCTTGCCCTTTGCCTATTTCAATTGGCCCTTATGATTTGGAAGCTCCGCTTCTTTTGACAAATGGTTGCGGTGAGAATCTGTTGGGTTTGGACTTATTGAAAAGAATGCATGCTACAATATATTGTTCTCCTTCTGGTGTACATCTTACTTTAGGACAGAAACTGACTTCTCCAATGTATTTGTCCAAAGATCAGTTTCCACCGGAATTGCTTTCTCTTCCGGCAACGCTTTGGGCCACGGGTCCGAACGATGTGGGCTGTCTTGAAATTCCACCTTATGTTGTCACTCTCAAGCCTAATATTGAATTGCCACGTATTCCGCAGTATAGAATTTCCACTGAAGGTGAAAAAGCGCTTTTGGAAATCATTCATGATCTGATTCAGAAGGATGTGGTTGAGGAAACGAGAGGTAACATATGTAACAGTTCTATTCTTCCTGTTCTTAAACGCACTGATCCTTCTCAGCCTCCTGTATACCGTTTTGTAATTGATCTTCGGGAGGTAAACAAAATTGTTGTACCGCAATTTCCTGTTGTCCCAGATATCACTGCTCTGTTGACAATGATACCTTCCACAGCGACTTGGTTTTCTGTTATCGATCTAAAGAATGCCTTCTTTAGTATTCCCATTGCAGAAGAAAGTAGGGATATTTTTGGCTTCTCTCTTCGAGGCCGAAGCTTCTGGTTTAAGCACACACCTCAGGACTATTGTGAAAGTCCCTCTATTTACAGTCAAGCTTTAAAATGTCATCTTGATGCTTTTCACTTGCCGTCTGGTGCTGCTCTTATCCAGTACATGGACGACTTGTTAATCGCTGCTGATTCAGAAGATAGTTGCAAGAATGTTACTGTTGCATTGTTACATCACTTGTTCGATCTGAATCATAAGGTTTCACCTTCCAAATTACAATATGTTCGTCGAGAGGTTACCTACTTGGGTCATCTCTTATCACAGGAGGGACGACAATTAACCCCAGACCGAATTCAAGCGCTTGCGCAAATGTCTGTGCCATCCACACAAAGGGAGGTACGTGCCTTTCTGGGTATTACTTCTTATTGTAGGCAGTGGATTCCGAACTTTTCTTTGTTGGCTAAACCTCTGTTGGCACTCACTTTGAAAGATCCACCTCAGCCCCTTCCATGGACTGACGAATGTCAGAAGAGTTTCACTGACTTGCGTACTGCTCTGTGTTCTGCTCCTGTATTGGGTACTCCCGATTACAGTAAGCCGTTCACGCTCTATGTCCATGAGAGAGAGGGTTGTGCATTGTCAGTTTTAACGCAGCGTTTCGGAGACAAACAGCGGCCATGTGCCTATTTTTCGGCTACGTTAGATCCAGTAGCTAAAGCATTGCCTAGTTGTCTTAGAGCGACAGCAGCCACAGCAATTTCTATTCGACAATCTGCTGGAGTGGTGCTAGATAACACTCTTATTGTTATGGTGCCGCATGCAGTGGATATTTTACTAAATAGGACGAAAACACAGCATCTTACGAGTGCTCGTTTGTCTGGATATGAGCTGACGCTCTTGGCTAGTCACGTGCACATCAAACGATGTAACACTTTAAATCCAGCTACTTTGTTGCCTCTTCCAGTAGAGGAAGGTGTTCAAGAACAACATGATTGTTTCCTCCGTACTGAGGAAGAGACAAAGGGAAGAATTGACTTGAAAGATACGCCGCTAGAAAATCCGGATGGAATTCTATGGGTGGATGGTTCTTGTTTCAAGCTTCCTAATGGAGATACAGTTTCAGCCTATGCTGTTACTACTTTACATACAGTCGTGAACACAGCACGCATTAGACACAATTCAGCTCAAGCAGCAGAACTGATAGCATTGACGAGAGCATGTGTGTTGTCAAAAGGAAAAAGAGTGAATGTGTATACTGACAGTCAGTATGCGTTTGGTGTGGCGTTCAATTTTGGGCGTCTTTGGAAAGAAAGGGGATTCCTTACTTCGCATGGCACTATAATACAGCATGGTCAATTGGTGACTAACCTTCTTGAGTCACTTGCTTTGCCTGCCCAAATAGCATTTGTGAAGTGTAGTGCGCACAAAAAGATTACTGACGATGTTGGTCGAGGAAATGCATTTGCAGATGAAGTAGCGAAAAAGACAGCGAGAGATGCTACAAGTCGAATGTATGTTGCGGGTCCTGCGAATTGGGTTAGAGAGAGAGGAATGTATGAGAATACAGTAGAAAGCATAAGGTCGATTCAGGAAGAGGCTACAGAGAAAGAATTGAGTAAGTGGAAAGAAAGTACAGGAATGTTAAATGAGATGGGATGTTGGGTGGAATTGTCTGAGCACCAACGTTGGCTGTTACCAGACGCTTGTGTACTACCAGCAGTTACTATGGCGCATGGTCCAGCCCACTTAAGTGCGAAAGGTATATGCAAGCTTCTGGCTCCAGTATGGCAAAATAAAGGAATCCCAAAGTGTGCAGACAATGTAGTGAAACATTGTATTGTTTGTCTAATGTACAATCCGGGAAAGGGAATCCCAACTCCAGCAGGTCACTTTGCTCATCCGACATATCCATTTGAAGTATTGCAAATTGATTACATTCACATGGAGCAATGCAACAACCTTAAATATGTTCTGGTGGTGGTATGTGCCTTTTCTAGATGGATAGAAGCATACCCTCTAAAAGATAATACAGCTTTATCAACTGCTAAAGTTCTACTAAAAGATTTTTTTCCCAGGTTTGGTTTGCCGCGCATTGTCTGGAGTGATAATGGGAGCGAATTTGTGGGTCAAGTCATGAAAAAAGTTTGTGCGGGTCTTGGTATCAAGCAAAAGTTCCATGCGGCAAACCATCCACAGTCAGCGGGTTTAGTGGAATGCTACAATGTAACTTTAAAACTAAAACTAGCGAAAGTACAGGCTAGTACAGGACTTAATTAGCCTGATGCTTTACCATTGGCTCTTCTTTCCACCAGAACTGCTGTACACTCTCGTTTGGGACTTAGCCCTTATGAAGTGGTCTTTAGATGCCCAGCTAATATATGGGGAGCCCCTCGCCCTAAGAAATACTCAGACTTGCCATATCCAATGTTGATTGATTACTTGCATGACCTTACGACTAAATTGCGTATTCTCCATCAACAGGTTCATAGTACATTGCCAGAGGCTTCCACAAATCCAGGTCATTCCATCTAACCAGGTGACTCGGTTTGCGTGAAGAATTTCCAAAGAGCGAAGAACTTAGAGCCTCGGTGGAGGGAACCTCGTCAGGTTTTGCTCACTACGAGAACAGCAGTGAAAGTCGAAGGAAAGAAAAATTGGATTCACAGCGTGCATTGCAAGAAAGTGCCTTTGCCTCTACCGTTTGATCAGTGGGTACGTAAGGGCATTAGAGACTCTGAGAGCGAAAAGGTTCCACGATTTGTACCTTTTAGTGATGCACGCCTGAATGGAACATTGTCTGAGAAAGAGGACGACGACATTCTTCAGGAAGCGATAACACCACATCGTCGCTTGAATACGACAAATCCGCGAACATTGTTCCAAGACCAAACTGTACCTGATAAAGAACACTATAACCTAAGACCTAGACTAAAGAACACTTAAGATTTTTCTCTCCTATGTAGTATTCTATCCCGGTTGCAGGGTCACGGTAGGAGTCTTGGTTGCGACCTGAGTAGTGGCAATAGGCCTGCAGGACTTGCAGTGTCATAGGACAGCAGACAATCGTGACTAAGTGATTGAGGAAGATTGCCGTGAGCATCCACTTAGAAAGATGGAGACTACATTAGGCAAAAGAGAAAGAAAGGATAAAATGAATCATTGTAAAGTAATGTATAGTCGTTGTGGTATTACTTTATGTATTATTATATTATTGTGTATTCTTTTGGCGTGTATAAGTTGGATTGTTTATGCTCTGCAGCAAAAAGTTGTCTCTCCTTCTACCTCTTCATCTTCTTCTACTATCTCTCCACATCTATTTCATACCCTTCCTCAACATGAACTCATCAGACAAACCGAGTATTATAATAATTCTTTTGTCCAGTTATTACACCAGCACCAATTAGTGATCAATACAACTGACTGTTGGGTGTGTGGACTTATGCCACATACCACAGAAAAAGGAATGCCGTATTTAGTTCTGCCGTTCTCCTATGAAGGTTCCACTTGGGCTTATTTTGTTATCTTCTCCAATACCTATCAAAGCAAATTCAGACGATCCATTAGTTCATATATTGGTGGTCCAGATTTTAGTCACAGCTCGTTGATAAAGGGAATGGTAGCTATGGCTAAAATCATGGAAAATAGTAAGATTTCCGTTGACGAAAGAAAAGCGTACACTAACTGGAACGTCACCCAATATATCACTAGCCTTAGTGATAAGGTTAAACAGAGAAAATCTTTACCGATTTGGACTATACCACATCAGGGCAATTTCTGTCTACAAATAAATGGTCAGTCTGCTGACACCGTACAAAGAAATAGCTGTTCCCACACATACGTCTACTCCTCTCAGAAATCGCCACCTCTAGTACCATCTCAGGGTACATATTTCATCTGTCATGATAGGGCTTACACGTGGTTGCCAACTGGTTTTTCTGGCACCTGTTATATAGCTTTCCTTCTTCCCCCTACATACACTGCTTCTGCAAATCATCATCGAAATAGATATGGCAGAGGGATTATTGATTCCAAGGACACAGCAGGACAAGAGGGAGGAGATTTCCTCAAAGGATTTCTTACTTTTTGGGGTCCAATGGCCAACAGCAGAAATATAAGGCAACTGGTTCGTGTCGTAGAAACCACCATAGACATCACTGTAGGAGCCTTAAGTAATATCACGGCAGAACTACAGGCGGATCGTCTTATGACTTTACAAAACCGAGTTGCCTTAGACTTTGTTCTTGCAGACCGTGGTGGAGTGTGCAGATTGATCGGGTCAAGTTGCTGTATTTTCATACCTGATGACACTCCGACAGTATACCAAGCCATCTCTAAGTTACATATAATCTCTGAGTCGATTCATCAGGACGAAGGAGATTGGTCATTATTGGAGTGGTTTTGGGGACTACTGTCCAAATGGGGTTGGAAGGTATTGACATTCCTTGGAGTAGTTTTGACCATCGTATTCTCTTGTTGCCTTTGTATGCACTGTGGCCCCGCCATCTGCGACCTTTGTGCTACTGTGTGCATCCCTAAACCCAAGTCACAAAGAATAGAAAATATTAAAATGATGATACAGCAACAACTCGATGACCTCATGGCCATCAACATTGACTCAGATTAACGTGAGTCTATGTATCTTGCCTGAGTTCTGGCAAAAGGAGGGTCTGAGAAAATTCGATTTTCGATCGTGATCGAATTGACCAGCCATTTTGTGCTCCGCCGCCATTTTGTGTTGCCCTCACTCAGGCAGCACGGCGAACGAAGTCATTTCTGCTTTTTCCTGCAGCATCGTGTTGAAATAAGCCTTTTGCCTCTATTTACAAAGCTGGTGTTAGAACTGGCCGAGCACACTAATCCCTGTCTGGTTTTCCTAATCCCTGTCTTGACTATCTGTTGATTCACACTATTCTCTTCTGACTTTATCTCCTCTTCTGGCCTTCGCTGTCCTCTGTTCGTATTCTCTTGTTTCACAACTGTCCTCCAAAACACACGAACGTATCTCGCCACCTGCAAGTCAGTTACAGATCTGGTTAATACCTTAACCTGTGGGGAGGGGTAGCAAACACAGATGGAGGAGAGGCTTCTTCGAGTTACTCGATACTTTGTTTTCCAACTTTTCCTATTGGCTCTATCCTATTTTCGAACTATTCTTATTGGCTCCTTTTATATGTTTTAGGTGTGTTCTTAGTTAATGTATATGTCACCTATGTACTATAAAAGATTGTGCGCCACGGAGTGAAGTGGCGGTCTCCTGAGAACATACCGTGTGTACTTCTAGGACAACTGTACTAGCTGCAGCTAATAAAATCTGATCTTTTACGCCGACAGAGTGTCCCCGTGTCTCTGTGTAGCTAAGCAGGAGAACCCAGGAGATTAAGGCGTACCCTGCGCCGCCAGGCCCAAAAGGTTCTGGTTCTTCAGTACCACACAGCACTATTCAGAGTGTACGGTCCCTTCCAATGGCAGTAATCCTCTTTGTTCACAACAGATTCCTCTAGCAGTGTGCACCACGCAGTTCCAGGATCTCCTGTCCCATGTCCCCACAAGTGTATCTCTGCCCTGCGGAAGCATGGCACCAGTAGTTATACTGTAGTGTGCCTTTGAAGTAGGAAGTAGCTCAGAAGGTTTCCCTTTGAACCACATATGTCAGTCCTCTTTGCCATGGGGCCATGGAATGCAGATCTTAATCTTTAGTGGGGCCATGATCAGGCTTCCAGAGGCCAAGTTTAAAACCTCTTTCTCCAACCTATTCAGCCAGACCCTCAAATAGCAAAGGTCTCTTGTACCAGTTGCATGCCTAATGTTTATAGCTGTCCCTGCGGAATGCACAGATGTGCTACTCCAGCCTGAAGTAAATGTAAATGTAAATGTTGTAGACTTGTAAAGCGCACAGCTGCCCCAGCAACGGGGCGTCCCGGCGCTGTAGACCGCTGGGGAACCCGTCCTGGCTATCCCTGTGAGATGGTCCCTTTCTGGGTATCTCCAAGGTGAAACCAGGCATCCCCGGCGTCTGTGGGGGGCCGTTGTAGAGATGAGGCAAGCTTAATGCCCAGAGTTGCCGAGTGTGTTCCTGGTTAGAGTAGGTACCGAGGCGAGAATTATCGAGTTCGTTTTGACCCTGGTCCATGACCCTGCCGCATCGGGAATTGAACCCTGGTCCCTGGCCGATTCTCTGCTTACGGGTCTGCCGCCTCTAACCAGTGAGCCACACCTCTCCACGTGTGGACTGTGATCCAACTAAAAGGCGCACAAAGAGTTTTAGAGCAAAAAAGCTCACTTTCTAGAAGTGGCGGTTCTAAGCTATTAATGACAAATCTCTGTTTACCAAATGAGTTTGTCATATTTAATTATGAGGCTGCTCCACTGTAAGTCACTGCTGCTTGAAGTAATCTGAGCCCTTTCCCAATGTTAACCTATGGAAAGAGCAAATCTCATAGGTTGCGAAAACACACATGGGTATTCTTCACTCCCTGGGCAGGGAACACACAAATGTACCTGCCCTGCCTTCCACCTACCACTTGCTTCACCCTTAAGACTTAAGTGGTAGTGAAAGTTCCCGTCAGTATTTGCCATTGATTTAGAAAAGCCAATCTGAGCATGAATGCAATTGAGCACACACAGGACTGGAATGGTAGACTTGACACATGTTTAAAAGCCTCATAGGTGCAAGTGCACACACACAGGTCTACAATGGCGGCGGGGAGGGAAAAACATGGCGGCCGGTTGAAACGCGGTCACGGAGGCTCCCGAGTAGAGAGAGTCAAATGAAGACCGTGTGATGACCCAGTGGACTTTTAGGGGAAGCGATGTGTAGGTTGTTGATTTGGGATCTTTACTGGGAGCTTTACTGTTAAAGGATGTAGCGTTACCGGGTCCTTATCGCTGCTTTGAGAGTGGCCTCGAGATTATACACGCGAAGGAGAGGAGTTTTTGGCTGAGGTTGAAGGCTTACCTTGCGCCTTCTGACGGGTTGCATTGTGTGTGGTCAATGTTGTGGTGCGAGGCCCCGGGGTGGCGAATGACCCCGTGGAGATTCTGGGATGGCCCGACCGGGACTCCTGCTGTGCTCGTGCAGCTCGGGAGCTCGGCAGGGGCTGTAGGGCAGTGACTCGGCGCTCCATCCGGGGCGGCGTGGCCGATTGTGGCAGAGGCGGGTGTCGTGGGGTCACGGGGGTCACGGGGGTCGCGGGTGTCCCGCGCTCAAGCAGAGCAGAGAGTTCGCTAGTGCTGGAGGAACGGAGGTCTCTGAAGATGGTGGAGCCAGTGGAGCCTCCCAATGCTGGGGGGTCTGCTGGCTGCACAGCACGGGAGGTAGGGCAGCCTTCTTTGAGGGTGGAAACTGTTGGGGGGAGAAGTGCCGGGAGTGGCTTGGAGGGGAGACTGTGTAACCCTAACATCGACAGGAATGAGGCTATTCTCCCTGAGAAGCAGGAAAGCACCTCCTTGAGCATACAGACTAGCGGTGACTTAAGGGTGGCAGAGCTAGGTGAGCCAAGGGAGAAACTTGCTCTGCCTGGTGGTTATAACTTAAGAAAGTTGGAGGCCAGAAAAAATGCAAAGAGCACTCTGAATAGAATCCACAAGAAAAGCTGTGGGTCAGAGCCCGCCCTTTCTCTAAAGGCCGATGAAGGAGAGAGGGTGACCCCGAAAAAGAGAAGGTCAAGAGGGAAAAAGAGGGACTTACAGGTATCTAACTTAAAATTTACCCCCTCATTAAGAACCTTCTTTAAAGTGGTTCCTAAGACTCTGGAATTAAGAAACCCTACTTTGGCTACGGCAAATTTAAGGGAGAAGGGGGACAGAGAACAAGACATTTTGAGTCCTAACAAATTTCAGGGTCTTTTGAGGCCAAAAAATGTCCCCTCCCAGCACCCCCAGGAAAACAAAAAGCAGTACAGGAAGAGGCAGGAGCGTTCTTCCCTTCTGGTAATATGGATTCGCATGCTTCCATCCAGAAATAATAAGTAGTAAAGCTCCTCCGGAATTTAAGGATGGTGCAGGGGGGGAGCGCAGTACAAAGGACGTAGGCTATATCCAGATGCCACATAAACCCCAAGAACAGACACAATCTCAGTCGGTTTCGGATCTCATTCAATTGCTAATCATTGAGGTTAGGAATAGATTCAAAACTTCTGAAACTAACTAAAAGAGATCAGAGCTTCCCTTGACAGTTTGGAGAAAAAATTGGATGACATCGCAGTTAGGACATGGCAGTTGGAATGCTCAGTAAGAGATTTAACAGTACAGTCTGAGGACAACTCGAAGGAAATCACTATGTTTTTTTTTTTTTTAATAATAAATCTTCTTTATTCGGTTTTCGAAAGAAAGAGAAACCATAAAAGAATTTCAACAATAACATACAGTTGATAAAAATAGTCCATCAAATAGATTTGATTAAAATATTAAAAAAACTATTATTATTAATACAATTTAAAAATATATTATACCATTTCACCTCAAATAACTGGGTATACATCCTCAAAGATTTTTCCTATGATAAAAAATGCATTTAAGAAAAGTACTAACACTTTTGCAGACAAATTCAGAGTCCAGGAATTGCAATCGTCGCATAGCTGGCCGACACCTTCTAAAACCTAACCGTCTCAACACAGGGAGTAACCAGAGTTTGCAGTGTGAAGTATAATATTTGCAGAACAAAATAGTGTGCATTGTAGATTGCTCTGCTATTTCTTCACATGGACACACCGGCAAATGTTCCTCCCAAGTATTTTTAGAAGGGAAGGCTACTATCCTGTGGAAGATATTTAACCTTAATCTGGTCAATAAAAACCGCTCAAACTGCGACTGGACATACGTCAAATATGGTTCGATATCCAAAGTTCAAAAATCTAAATGAAGAAGGGTATGCTGTTCCTACAGAGGCTGTTAAAGGTTATGAACTTGTATGAGTCAGGAGGAGAACCCTCCTTAAGGAAAAAGACCCTCACACATCCGGCAGACTCGCTGTCATGTATCGTCAGCAGGTGGCCCAGATGTCAAGTATCATCATCAGGTCTGCTCCGAATCGGGGCGGCGCTGCAATCCCCGATCGGCGACCTTAAAGGCGCCTTTTAGTGGAGATCTCGGAACCTATCTTCCGTCCGCGCCAGCTCGGTGGTCCACCGAGCTGGCGCGGACGGAAGATAGGTTCCGAGTCTCTCCACATCACGGACGGCTAACACTGTACTATTCAGTGTTTTTGTCCAACGCCTGCTCGCTGGAACCAAACGCCCTGAACTCCAGGGCATCACTAATTTTTAAGTAACCACTTATTAGGGTGCTGTACCGGTGGTAAGTATCAGTTGCTACCACCACCAATAAGTGTGTGTACTTCTCTGGTCCTGAAGAATTGCGGTCTAGTTGACCAATGCAAGAAACATGTTGACCACTTGAGCGTAATTCAGACACCCTCACTGGAAGATTACGCATGTTTTTGTTTTTAATTAAGAGTGGGACCGTTCTTATTAAAACTTGTTATTTAGGATCTCCACTACTTACTTTTACTACACGCAGTCTCACACGCACTTCACTATAGGGCCCTCACTTGCACTCACCAACCGGCAATGAATGGAAGAAAGATCTCCACTAAAGTCTGCCGGATGTGTGAGGGTCTTTTCCCTTAAGGAGGGTTCTCCTCCTGACTCATACAAGTTCATAACCTTTGACAGCCTCTGTAGGAACAGCATACCCTTATTCATTTAGATTCATGCCTGGGCTGAGTATGCTGGACCTGTCCTAAATAGCCCCTTGTTCCTCCTTTTTTTGCATTCGATATCCAAAGTTGTCATCACTACCATGGAGTGGCGAGCCAATGGTTTCCGTACCTCTGCGCACATACGTGATTCTTCGACGTGGGACAGTGCCCTTATTTTTAGTTCCTTCTTGGGTATTTCAGAGATAAGTTCTGGTGTCAGATAATATTTGCCCAGTCCTAGGTCAGATAAAAAATGTTTTATGTACATCAGCCACTCGATCTTTCCCACGTGGTCCAATGACATACAATCTGCCAGTAACTTCTTTGTGAAGGTATTTTTGGTCGAAGTCCAAACGCGGCGCCACAGTAGGAATGGTTCAATTTTTGCGAGGTCCTCAATATGGGGAGTCCCCAATTCAGTATGGCATGCGAGGGTGGAGACTCGTTTTGGAACCGCCAGGAGAAATCGCAGGAAGTTGTTTTCTGCCACCTGGAGGGAATTCGTATTTTTGTGACCCCAAAGGCCTGCTCCGTAAAGTGCTGTCGAAAGGCATTTCGCTTTGTAGATACGGAGAAGCTCTACAGGTTGCCTCTCACCCAATTTTTGTGAAAATTTTATTAGGGCAGCATTTGCCCTCAAGAGATGATGTTTGCGAGCCTCTATGGCTGGCTTCCAATTTAACTTCGCATCCATCATTACACCAAGATATGGGTATTGGTCCGTTAATTCTAGTCTTTCCTTGTCTAAATAGATACTCTTCCCCCTTTTTCTACCCTGCCCCGCCACCATAACAAACGTTTTTTTAATGTTTATACGAAGGTCTAATTTGCCCATGAAACTTGCGTACCGTTCCGTTGCCTTTTGTAATTCTCGTGGGGTATGTGCAAGTATCACGGCATCATCCGCATATAAGAGCGCTGGTATCAAGCATTCTCCAACTCGAGGGAGGTCCTGGGCCCCCTGTAACATCTCCATCTCAAGACCATTTGTATATAACGAAAAGAGAAAGGGGGCCAGGACACAACCCTGCCTGACACCACGCTCTACTGCAAATGAATTTGAGAGTTCTCCCCGGACTCCAAAACGTACCCTGGCAGAAGCATTCATATATAGCTCATGAAGGAGAGTTACTAAGACCGGCTCTACACCCATTTTGCTAAGAATTGGCCATAGTTTCGAGTGAGAGACGCAGTCAAAAGCCGCGGACAGGTCAACATAGACCATATATAATCTGCCCCGCTTTGCAGAGACGTATTTCCCCATAATTAGGGACAAATTTAGGGCCTGCTCAATTGTCCCAAAGCCCTCCCTGAAGCCAAACTGGATATCAGAGAGGACCTTGTCGTCGTGCACCCATTCCTGGAGTCGCTGGAGAACCACTCTGCCCAGTACCTTCCCCAGAGAGTCCAGGAGCGAGATAGGACGGTAGCAAGAAACATCCTCCCTATCTCCCTTCTTGAAAATAGGGACCATGGTTGATTGTGTCCAAGATTTAATTAGACCGCACTTCATTACTGAGTCGAATACCCTTTTTAAGATAGGGGCCCACAATTCTAGATTAAATTTAAAAAAGTCCACTGGCACACCATCCGGGCCAGGGGCTTTCCCACTTTTGCTTGATTTAACTGCATTGATAATTTCAATTAGTGTGACATCTATTGAGATTGGGAAGGAATTGGGCTGGGTACTCCTGACATTTTCTTCTATTGGGTCAGTGTCTAGAGATTTGGCAAAGATTTTTGAGAAATGGTTTACCCACGACGGGCCATCAATTGCCACATCTACCGATGGCTGATTGCTATTATCTAGCAGAAATGGGGTCTTAACCAGTTTCCAGAAGGCATCGCTGTTTCTGGTCAGGGAGCTCTCATGAAGTTGATCCCATAATACTTGTTTCAATTCTTGCTTCCTGCCCTTACATACTGAAGTATAAGTTCTTCTTAGCCTCCTAATCTCGTCCTGGTCTCTAGGGACTTTTGACAGGGCCCGCTTTAATTTTTTATGTGCCATAGAACAATTGTGGTCAAACCACCCTCTTTTTCCCCCCCCCATTTCCTTTACACTTTTTGGTTAGCAACTCCTTTACCTTGTCTAAAATTTTCCCAAAGTTATCCAAGACCTCCTGTTCCCCCGTGTTAGCATCTAGGCATTTTACTATTGCCTCGTATGTCGTACGCACCACCCTTTTTGTTAGATCTACGGGGTCTATCTTACCCCACCCTAGGGTATAGCCATTTATTTTTTTTAGGTATATTTCGTGTTGGGCAAGGATGGAATTTATAAGCGAGGGCGGAAGCTGACCTTGGTCCAAGTATAAAACTATGCCCAGGGCAGCATGGTCGCTTAGAGTATTTATGAGAGTACTAAAATTTCCAACCTTGTTTCCTAATGTGGCTGTGGCCAATACGTAATCAATTGTCGACTCACAGCCCCTTCCCAGATAAGTTGGTTCCAGCTGCCCATTAAAAGGTTTTGGCGTATTTAATATTACGTGGCCTAATTCAGACATGGTTTTATTTAAGAAGTTTCCCACCTCTGAGTGGCTAAAATGAGTTATTTGACCATCTGTTTCATCCACCACCCCACAGAGGTTAGTATTACTTCTAGTGCAGGGGTGATGGTTGAAATCACCCCCCCCATATGATACTTGGGGGATCCTGAGTTTTTTTCTGTTTAGACCAGGTTACAAGTTTCTTACGGAGAGCCCCTAATATATGTAATCTATCAATTTCTATCAAATTATCGTATATGTTTACGACAAGAATGGTCTTTTTCTCCTCAAATGTCAGTTTTAGTACCTGATAGTTTGGTTCTAATGCAAGGGATGTAATCTCTAGACCCAGTAGAGTGTTCGCTATGTAGATCACCAACCCACCTTTGGGTCTACCATGCGAAACAGCTTTTGCTGAAGTGAAAAAGGTTTTATAGCCTGTTAAATGTAACTCAGTTGTTGCCCATGTCTCCTGTAAACAGATCACATGGTATTCCTGTACATAGTTTAAAATACTCCCATCTATGATTTTTCTCTTGAGCCCCACAATGTTCCAGTATAGAAATTGTATTTTTAAATTTTTCTGGGTTACATCAGTTCTTTCAATCGAATCTACTTCCTTTTGAGAGGAACTCTTTACAGTCGATTGACCTTCCTCTCTTAATAAGCTAGATATGCTGTTTAGTGTATTTTCTAACATGAGGAGGTTGTCTACATTGGGTGGTCTATGTACTAAGTCGTCTATTACTTCCTGCAAGAGGGGAATGCCTTCCTCATTTACAGATGGTAAGTCACCCAGTGCATCTTGGTCTCTGTCTTCTAATGCATTGCCAATGGCATCCCCTTCCGCAGTTACAGAGTCCTGCGCTATGCAAGGCTCTGAAGGAGACGACCTTTGCGGAACTCTCCACTGCCGTCTAAGTCAATCAACTTCATCTAGTCCAAAGAGCATTGAATATCGATTGTAGCTGGGCACGTTACACCCATAATGTGAGGGATAATTATTATTGTTGCTGTGGAACCCCCTATATGACTGAGGATAAGGGCGATAATTGTCCACATTTTGGCGCGAAAATCGGGGACCCACTTCCTTCCAATCCAGATAAGGATTTTTTACTGGGATAGATTTTGAATATGAGGTTGGGTCTCTTGGATAAAAATAACTGACGTAATGGGTGGAGATAATATCCCCCCCTCTTGTTTCGTACCAGTGTCCGATGCACCTTACTGATCTATGGTCTTTAAAGTTTATAATTATCACATCTCCAGTTCTATCTTTGGGTCTTGATCCCACCCAAATTGCTCGTCTCACGGTCAAAATTTCTCCACTGACATGGGCAGGTAATGGTCTATTCTGCTCCAGCCAATGGATAGTTTTATTTTTTAGGGCATGACAATCCTCTCTGACCCCCTTTATGAGCTCTGGTACCCCAGCCATAATAATCGTATAAGGGGCCGATTGTGGTGGTAAGTCTACTATTCTTTTTGTTTCTCTAAGTAACTGTGTGGATGGGAACTTTCCCTTTTCGTTCCCAACTACTTCTTTTGCTGATTGGGAAATTTTATCTGCTGGAAGATTTTTTGTGGGTCCTTTCTTATCCCCTTCCCTTTTATTGCTAGACTGGACAGTCTCCCTGTTTCCCTGACTGTTGGCTAGAGAGGAGAATTTCTCCTTACTAGTTGTTGGTTTATTTGTTTTGAACAGAGCTTTTTTCCCCTGTATGCTAGCTACTGTTACAGGCACGGCGCTTGTCGAGGGTTGTGATATTGACAAAATAGGAGGCGTTATATGGTTACTGCCAATGTTTTTTACATGAACGCTTTGCAATTCTATCAAGGCGGCAGTATTCCCTTCTATTTGAGTACCCAAGCTATCTAGATGTGAACTTATCATACGTGTTCTCTCTAACAAGGGGAGTAGGAGGGATTTCATCAAAACCTCTAATTTATTGATGAGATCTGTTTCTAAATGTAAGGTATTTAAAGATCCTGAAAGATTAGAAATAGCAGGCGGATTGTTTATCTCCAAAAGGAGGGAGGGTCCTATCGACTCAGAAGAACTTGTAGAGTGGGGAGCAGAGGGGCCAATTTTTTGTATTTTTGTTTGGGTTGTCACAGATGGAGATCCCCTTCTTTTCCTTTTTTTTGTTTCACTACGATGCTGGTCTATAGTCGATGAAGAAACTGAGAATAATTTGGGGGAATTTGATAATCCAGATGTATTTGAACAAAATGAGGAGGAATTTGTAAGAGGCACAGCGTTAGCGTTCACGGTGGAAGGTATATCATCATCATCCTCCACCCTTACCGCTATTAGGGGAGTGGAACCCTGTGCTAAGTCCAAATGTGTCCTCCCCGGGGAAGCAACTTGGGCTAACAACCCCAGAGAAGAACGTTTCCCAGTTAGTAGATCTAGTGAAAGACGCTTCTCTGTATCAGCTATTTCTTTTTCAAGTACATTTGTTACCCTCTTAAAAAATTGATCAATTGTCCCAGTTGCAGTTCCATGTGATGTATTGATAGTTATGGTGCGTGATTTTCCCATTTGTCTAGACATGGTAGAATGCTAGTCAACAGGGATTGAGGTGAGGGTTTCCAGGCACGAACAAGTATAGTTACAGAGAAAGTTAAATTCCTGTAGAATCTTTGAAAGGTCCACACAGTGGTAGCAACAAATCCAGAGGACGGTCTTACCATATAGTAGATGTCAGGGGAGTGGCCGGTCCCGTCCCTCGTCGTCCTTTGACGGCCTTAGACGGCTCGCCCTTGGCCCTCGCGCGTCCCGCGCTGCGGGAGGCTCTCTGGTAATTTGAGGGCTTCCAGGTGCTGATGTTCGCCGCGTCACCCGCGCTGGGGCCTCTGGGGGCTGTAGTTGCTGGGAAGCGGCTGCCGTTCCCCTTACGGCTTCGCTGCTGCTGGTGAGTGCCAAAATCAATATCCAAGCCACTGGATTTGGAATGCAGCCTGCCGATAAACTTGCGGCGAAACGAAAAACCTCTAGTGCCTCTAATGCGCGTCCCGCGCTGCGGGAGGCGCTCTGGTAATTTGAGGGCTTCCAGGTGCTGATGTTCAGCGCGTCACCCGCGCTGGGGCCTCTGGGGGCTGTAGTTGCTGGGAAGCGGCTGCCATTCCCCTCACGGCTTCGCTGCTGCTGGTGAGTGCCAAAGTCAATAGCCAAGCCACAGGATTTGGAATGCAGCCTGCCGATAAACTTGCGGCGAAACGAAAAACCTCTAGTGCCTCTAATGCGCTATGTTAAAAGGGAATGAGGCTATGTTGAAGGAAAAGTTGGAATCAATGGAGAACAATCAGAGAAGAAACAATCTTCGTATTTTAAAAATCCCGGAAGGCTCAGAGGGAGAGGATATTAAGACTTTTGTGGCACGGTTGATTAAATTTGGAGTGCATGTGGAATGCTCTGAAGAAGACCTGGCTAAAGACATGCAGAGGGGTCATAGAGACCCCTTCAGGTTAAATCCAAAGAAACCAAAACCCAGGAGAATCCTGGTTAACTTTCTTACTTATAAAATAAAGGAAGAAATACTATCTAGAGCCTTAAAACAGAAAAATCTATCAGTAGATGGAATTAACTTCGATATTAGATCGGATGTCTCCCAAATTACAGCCATTAAGCAATGGGAGTTTGGTAATCTAATTGAACCTTTCAGAAAATGGGGTGCGACGGCACAGCTAAGATTCCCCGCTAGCTTGAGGGTGATGCATCACAATAAAATGCAGACCTTTCAGAGAGTAGATGAAGCCGAAGAATTCCTTAGATCTCTATCTGACAGTAGTGTGAAGTAGGAAGCTGAGGATGGTTTTCTCGCTGTTTTGGTCTTTTTTCACTACTTTTCTGTAGTCTCTATCCCCTACCTGTACTCTGATATCTTCTTTACTTTTTTGTCCACTTTTGTTGTATTTTGCACTTAGTCCAGAGTAAAAATATTTTTTAGGAATAGGTCTCTATTCCTCAGGAAAGTCTCCTTAAGGCTTAGGCTAGGCTTAGGCTATGAAGGAGAAAGAGGAGGGTTTTCCATGGGAGGGTAAGGGGAGGGCACAGGTGAAGGCATGGGTGGGGGAGCAATGGGATAAAATACAAAAAAATATTTGTCCTCTTCTAATGTCCTGGAACTTCGGCCGCAAGGGATTGGTGAAAGCAAGGAATAAAAATGAGTACCAGTTGAGAGGCTCAGATAGAGCTATTATCTTGGAACGTTAATGGCCTTAGGGTGAAGCAATGAAGGGAAAAGATCCTGCAATATATAAGAGATGCCCCTGCCCAAAATATAATCCTCACTATAAGAGGAGTGGTGATTCTTGTAAAAACCAATTCACAGATAATTATTGAAGATAGTAGAGTAGATAAGTTAGGTAGATGGGTAATAGCTAAAATGAGATGTTATAACCAGATCTACACTATGGTCGGCTATTACGGCCCAAATTTAGACAATCCTACTCCGTTTCGTAATCTACGTTTGGAACTTCTGGACTTCCCGGACCCTATTATAATGGCAGGCGATTTCAATGTGGTGCTAGATGACAGGCTAGATCGCTCCACTAAAAGTAGAGCGACAACCCATAATAAATCACGCTCTTTAATTATAAATTCAATAAAGAATCTAGGTTGGTGGGACATCTGGAGGGAAAGGCAGTGGGTCTTTAAAAAGTTTTACGTTGAACAATAAAAAATATGCTCACCAATCGAGAATAGATTTTTTTTTGATTGACCAAGCTATAAAGGGCCAGGTTAGGGATGCTAGTCATGTGGGATCTCATTTGTCGGATCACTCGGCCATTTCCCTACTTTTGGTTCCCCTAAATACTGTGCGCCACAGGAGATGGACCATTGATCGTACGATACTGGCTGATGAGGAGATGATAGAAGAATTGTGGGTGGAATCCCAATGGTTCTTTGAACAGAATTTAGATAGTGCCCCAATAGGTACAGTATGGGATGCTTACAAGGCTTTTTTAAGAGGGTGGGTAACATCAATCCAGTCCTATAAAAACAAGCAACGGAAGGCAGAAATAGCTACTATTGAAGATCAGATTAAGCGGTTAGAACAACAGATTCAGGGCAAAGAAATAGCATAGGAGTCTGGGGTTGCTGCTATTGAGGCCCTTAAAATGGAGTTAGCAGGCGTCTTGGAAAAAAGAGTGCAGGAGAGATGGCAAGTGGGCAGACTGGCCCATTTTAATTACGGAGAAGGCTGTGGCCAGTTACTTGCCTGGAAGATAAAAAACCATCAAGTAAAAAACTTTATAAAAGAACTAAAGTTGGATGGGTCAGAGTGCCTAGCTAGATCAAGAGAAGGAATAGAAGAGGCTTTGAGTAATCATTTCGGGGAAGCGTATTCCGAAAATGTAGTTACGCAGGGAGAGGAAGTGATAGAGTGGTTGGGTCAAGACATTCCCCACAAGCTGTCTGAACCCCAAAGGGACAGGTCTACAATGGCAGGCAGGAGACATGTTTAGAAACATCAGGTAAGTACCACTTCCTAACATGTGTAGGAAAGGCGCGCACACTTTCACACTGCATTTACAGTGGGAAAGTGGCCAGAGCCGTAAGACCACTAAAAAAGAATCAGAAAAACCCTGGTGTTGTCCCATGGGAAGAGCCGACCTCCTACATAGAGAAAACCCACATTTTTTTTTTTTACTACCTGGGCAGGGAACACCCATGTGCAGCTGCCCTGTCTTTCACCTACCACTTGCTCCATCCATCAGGGCTTACCCAAGAGTGCTCTAGTAGTAGTGGAAGGCCCAATCAGGGTTGGCTAATGAGTTATAAATGCCAACCTGAGTATAGGCGCAACTGCATACCCACAAGCCTGCAATGGCATGCTTGATACATGTTTGAAAGGCTGTTTGGGTGGGTGACACATTCAGTGCTGCATCCCACCATTAGCCAGTGCATTACCTGCCCTGGATACATGGTGTACCTTTTTCCAGGGCACTCACAGGTACAACACCAAAACTAATTAGGTATGCACCACTTCTTAGCATGGGTAAGAAGGGTGCGTGTACTTTCATGTTGCATTACAGTGGGAAGGTGCCCAGAGTCCTAAGGCCACTAAAAGAGAATCAGCAACACCAGGATGAAAACAATCAAAAGGATTCAGGGAAATCCCCTAAGAAGGGCCATGTCCAACAATTATTTTCTGTTTTGGGGATTTGTAGAGCACAAGGAGGGTATCCTGGTGCCTAGCAGGTGTGAGTTTAGCCACACCTAAGACCTAGTGGGACTATTCGAAAAGCCATGTCTCCAGCTTCAATCTACGCTTCATGTCAATACTAACAGTATCACCGAAAATCTACAAGATCTTTTATCTCAACTGACATTATGGTTATGCTCATTAAAATGCATCACTACTGTGGATTTTATGTTTTTCAGATGTTGCTCTTATGTTCTGAGATCTGTAATTTAGCCTGTCTCTGTGTTTTTATAATGTATAAGAAACTGCATTCACTTTTCAATGACTAGATGCTGTTTTTTTATTGCAACTGCCTGTGTATTAACTTGAGATTATTTCCCTTATGGGGATGATTCCCAGTTGGGCCTGTGATTACATTATTGTAGTGTACACAGTTGTTGTACGGGGTAGTTCCTAAATGTTCAGGTGGGATTCTTTGAATTCCAGGGCCCTCAATTATGGGGACTTGGTGTAGAGCAGCACAGCAAGTCACCTTGCTGCGCTGCCCTACACCAAAAGTGAAAGGACAGTAATGCACCATATTCATCAAATACATTGCATTCCTGTACTTTCCTCCTGCGCTTGTGCCATTTCAGAAGACTAGCGCCAACCCAGGCACTCTTGCACCAGGGTGCAATGGTGCCAGGTTGCAAGGGGGCCTGTGTTGTCAGTTGGATTGCTTTTGTTCAGGAAGGGGCAGTTTCCTGCCCAAAACAATTCTGACAGGCATTGGAGAAATAAAGATATTTCTCTTCAGTACACCTCACCTGGGGAGGCAGAAGATTCTGACACATTCCAGGTTTACAAATCCTCATAAATCTGGAAATGCACCAAAACCCATTGGCGTTGCATGGGGACAGCCGCTGCAATGCCCATAGCATGCGTCCCTTGTGTAGAGTAAGGTGGCTCCGCGATTTGCACTCAGTTGCCTTACTCAAGATTTATGAGGCCACCTAAAGCCATGCATGTGACATTGCTCTGCTTCATGAATCTGACTCAGATCTTTGCATCAAGCATGTACCACTTTATGTGATGCAAGGCTCTCAGTAATATGCCCCTTGGTTTCTTTGTACTAGTCCCTTACTGTCCATGGATCTCTCGTAAGCAAACAAGGGAAGTTCTCTATACAATGTGCCAACATCCTGCTCCACTTGCAGGATTTCCCACTCGTTACTGATGATCTTTCTCATGGTGAACTGATTGTAGAGAATCAAGACACAAAGGTGAATTTGGACTTAGTGGCTTTTGTCAACAACTGTTGGCTTTAGTACTTGTTAACCCATTGCATTGCCCCTGAAATTACTTCTTTCAGATACCCTCTTTCTTGGACTCTTTCTGCATATTCCTTCCATATATGTTTATAGCTTTTAGGTTCTGGAGTAATTTGCATGAATCTTGTGAACTGGTAGAAAAGTAAAAGTGTTTTTTTAATGCCTTAGCATGGACACTTTAAAAATGCAATGTACTGTTTTTATCAATGGGCTTCCAAAACACTTCAGTGATGATTCATCCTTCCAGCAGTGTTACCGCAACATCAAAACATGTTATATGCTCCTTACCAGAACATCTATGTAAGGAAATACTTATTTTTGCATCTTCTCTCCCAAAGTTTTGGGCTGATGCCGCTGGTGTTGTGACTCTGAAGGGCATATTTACAAGCCTCTATCACCATCACAATGTCACTTTCAGTGACGTTGTGAGGCGATAGGGGCCTCGCCTTATTTACAAGGCAGCGTTAAGCCACTTAACATGGCTTAATGCTGCCTTCTAAAGAAGCCCCCCTTTCAAGCTACGCTTTGCACGAAAGGGGAGGACAATGGGTGTTACTTTGGGCATTCCACCGCAACACCCATTGATTCTGACGCTGCCTCCTATTTACAAGGGAGGCATAAATAAGAGGCAGTGCCAGAATTAAGACCAGGGAAAACCTTGTGCAGCACACATGAAAACAGCAAAAGGCCAATGATTGTTTATGTACAGAAATGTCCCTTTCCTGCACATACACAATATTCTTTTTAAAATGCAGTTTTGGCACTTCTGTGTGTGCTGCATTAAGCAGCACACATAGAAGTCACAAAGTGGCATTTAAAGTTTGTTTATGTGCAGGAAGGGGGACTGTCTTGAACATAAACAATCTTCCCCTGCATGAAGACACCCTTGCACGATGGTGCAAGGGTCCCTGCATTGGCGCTAGGCTGTAAAGTGTAGCGCCAGCGCAGGGGGAAACGCAGGGCTTCACCATATTCTTGTAAATATGGTACAGCACTGCGTTTCTGATGTGGCGGAGTGGGGCGTTAAGCCAGGAAGGCTAACACCTCACTCCCCCACTTCCCTTGTACATATGCCCCTGAGTGTGCAATGAGGCCTGCAAACTAGACCACAGTGCTAGTGCCATGGCCCTTAAAATGTGTATGTCTAATTGATGAACCCACAATTGGCGTACTTTAACTTACTCACAAGTCCCTAGTATATGGTCCTGAGGGTACACAGGGCATTTAAGTAAAAGTGTAATTCATGTACTGCCTCACTTATTGTGCTTGCACAAGTGTGACAAAGCAAGGCAGGATTCAAAGCCTGCCATTGTTGGGTGACAGGACAGTTTTCGTATTGCTAACTCAAGTTTGATATTGAAACTAATGACAAAGTCTAGACCTTCCATTTTAGTATCTAATTGTCACTTCTAAGGTAGGCCTATGAAGTCCTAAGGCAGGGTGCTTTTTATTGAAAAGTAGGACGTGTTTATGTGTCCTAAAAGTAAAAAAGCTAGTAACCTCATTGGTGAGTACATGGTTACTCGCTGGCAACTCACCTGTTCTAACTTCTGAATGAGACTACTAAAGGTATCAAAAGGATTGTTACATTAAACCCAACTTGATGTCCAAGTCACATTTTATGTAACTTTTAAGTAAACTGCAACCGTAGAAAGTTGCCCTCTGTAGCCCAGGTTTTCTAGTGACCATTTACGGTTGCTAGCCATGAGACAACCTTCTGCCCTCCTGGGAAGATGTTTGAATGAATCCTGGGAAGAAGCATAAAGATCCTGATGTTAAAAGAGGTGTTACCTTTCCCTGGCAAGAAGGCCAAACAAGGTGTGAGCTGAAAAGGCGAGCTTCATAGGGGAAGGCCCCTTTGAAGAACAAGTGATGGACACACACAAGACACGCTGCTATTTTGTGCTGGTAGACAGGTTGATGTAGGGAAATGTGTGGGGGAAACCGTTGCCAAACCAGTTTTCCAGTGGGCGTAAAGCCCTCAGGAAGCCACAAGTGTAGGGTTGGCTGCCAAGCTCCATAGAATGAGAGAGGGGTTTCTGCCATCCTGGGAGTGTGCAGAATATTGTACTCTGGCATAGCTAGATGCTAGACTGTTAGGCTACACAAAAACCCATGGGAAAGGTCAGGGGTTAAAAAGATTAACTTTCAGGCCTCCCTCTTCAACTGACTCTCTCAGAACTCTTACATCTGTTCATTCTAGGATGACTTAGGATGATTGGAACCACCTCCCTCAACATTCTATGTCCATTACAGCACATATCCCCCCAGAACATAAATCCCACAAAAAGAACACAAAAGCTTACAGTATGTACAATAGCCATTTTTAACAAACAGAGCATACAGACATTTTACAATCAAGCACAGGAGAGTCGTGTAAATAAAAAATGTACAGAAAACCTACAGAAAGTCTGCATGGAAAATAGGGAAAACTTTTTTTTATTATTATTTATTTATTTTATAACTGATAACACATGGTGACATACATAGCTGAGCGCCTACAACCCTGAGGCCGGCTGTCATGATTCTGAAGGGCACATCACATCACAGCTTATCCCACATCCCGGAGGCCGGGCATCGCTATGTTCAGAAGGTGCAGTGCGTTATATGTAACAAATATTGCGTTATTGTATGTCATTACTTGTAGCCACTTCCCCTCTGGGAACACGTAATTTTCTTATTAAACGAAACCATAAAACCAACACCCTCCCCTCCTCCACCCGTAACCGTTGAGGCGTCTAGTCAGTAATCCTCCTGAGATTTATACTCGTACACACTGCCTTGCTGTGAAGTCTCCATTCAGAAGCTACTTCACTTCCGTGATTCCCATATCAGACAGGTGTATGTTAGTTAATGGCCTTTGTGTCCCTCCCGCCCCCCAGTCCCCTTCTAATCTAGAAGCATTCCTACACATCTGTCTATGAGGCCCATCGTTCTCTTGAAGGTCGTCCCCCAGTCTGCTCAGAGAGCAGCTGCGCCAGGGTCCGTCTCGTTGTTTGTCCCCGCCCTCGTCTCCTCTGCCGCTCCGCCCCTTCTAAGATAGTCTGCATATAGTCCCCAGAAGTTCTTTGGCCTGCTCCGCGGTGGGAGCAGTTCGCTAAAAGTCTCTGATTGCGTGCAGCAGTAGAGCACGTCTTGTGTCCACTGCGCCACTGTAGGCAAGGGCCCCCGCATCCAGCACATTGCTACCCTACGCTTCACCATCATCAGTCCCATGTCCACCAGTTTACGTGCTGCCCTAGGTAGTTCTCTAGAGTAGCCCAGCAGTGCCACTGCTGGGTCTGGGGTAAGTTCTAGTTCCACCATTTCTCCTATCTTCTGAAAGATGGCGTCCCAGAATTTGAAAACACCCGGACAATCCCATGCTGAGTGAATGAAGTCTGCAGCTGGGTGGCCGCATCTATCACAAGTCGACCCCTCCCGTAGGCCATACCTGTGTAATCTAATAGACTCTATTTATATATTTGAAGTGAATCAGTCTGTGCTTGCCATGCAGTGATATTCGACGCGTACCAGAACAGCAATACGCCCACATGTCGTCATCTATAGCAGTGTCTAGGTCCATTTGCCAGGCCAATCTGGCCTTGGTGTATTGCTGGGCTCTCTGTGACATCGCTATGCTATATAGTTTGGATATCATCCTGCGGGGACATTTATGTTTGATGAGGTACGTTAATTCCGGAACCTCAGGGGGTTCAACAATATCGTCCCCTAGATGCTGCCGCCATGCCCCCTTTACCCTGTGGAATTGAAAGTGCTGCAGTTGAGTAGGGGCCTCCGCCGTGGCAGACACCTCATCCCATGTTTTAGCAATGTCATCTGTGAACAGTTCCCCCACCGTGTGGATTCCTAACGCTTGGAAAATAGGAAAAACTTACACACAAATTATCCAGTGTTTGTTGTAGAAATTAAAGAAACTCTGCAATGAAAAACTATTGGATATTGTATGCAAATTAATTAACCTGTGCTTGTTGATACAACATAATCATTCCACCACCTAGGTTTATTATGACCCCTTCCAATGCAACGTGGTGTAGAGCCAGTAATGGCACCATCGTCCTGCCCACTGAGGCCAGAATTGTCCCCAATAGGTTTTGACTTTGCCACCACTTTGCAACCATGAGTTTTCACCAAACGGGATGTGTTCCAAACATCCCCATTGTTCAACTTGACCATATTTCTCATAACTGTCACAGTTGTGAAAGGACCCATGTAGTTTGATTCCCCTTTCTTCACAAAACCCGGCCTCTTAACCAGGACCTCCTCTCCAACCTCCCACTGTTTGTCTTTGGTACAATTTCTTAAATCATAAGAATGTTCGTACTTCCCTTGGTACCTTCTGAGCCACCATCCATTATCTTTTAGCTCTTTCATCTCTTCATCTTGCACCTGCTCCATCTTTCGCTCCTGCCACACAACAATGCAGGAGTCAATTTGCCGTTTCATGCACGACCCCTCATCCTGAAAAACTGTGACGTAAACGTAACCAAGCTGGGTGCATTCCTGTGAGCCCACCACACCTCATTCAATACCTCGAACAATGGTTTCCTTGACTCAACACCTCTTTGCACACAAGACTTGACCACACCGTTCATGCAATCTGTGAGACCATTGGCCTGAGGAGAACACAGGGCAGTCTTGAGGTGCATAATGGACAAACTATTCAAAAATGCATGCATTTCATGGAAGGTCAACTGAACAGCATTGTCAGTTATAATCTCCTGTGGAATTCCCTCACTAAAAAAAAATCCTCTTTCAAGAAGTTGTTTACCACCTCTGTTTCAATTGAACCACAACACGTTGCCACCACCCACTTAGACATGTAATCCACCATAAGAATCACATAACACTCATTTTGTGGTAAAAGATGGAAAGGACCAGCAAAGTCTTAACCAAGTTTCCCCCATGGCTCCACAGGTACCTCCACTGGAGATGTTGGAGCCTTAGAAACAACTTTACTCGCACGAGGATCACATTCCTTCACAACCCCTTCTACCTGCCTATCCAAACCAGGCCTCCAATACCACTCCTTAAACCTGAACTTGGTGAGATTTCTTCCCAAATGACCCTTGTGTGATAGGAGAACTATCTTCTCTCTAATACCTGCAGGCGGAACTATACTGTTGCCCCTGTATGTTCACCCCCTGTCCAACTAAATTCATGTTTTACATTCCTGTATCCTCTCAACTCCTCTGGAAGAACATTATAGTCTTTGACAATAAACTCCTTAAGCTCACCCGCAACATTATTAGCCTTTCTCGCCGACTTCCACTCATTCTGTTGCAGGGCACTTCACTGATCCAATTGACATGAGGAGTTTGCTTACCCATCACACCAGACAATTTATATTCCAGATCCCCCTTAGTTGGAAGGTGAGGCAAATAGTACGCAGCCACATTTTTTAACCCAAAATATACTCCACCTGAAAGTTAAACTCACTCAAGCTCTCAACCCACCTTTTAATGTGAGAAGTTAATTAGTCTGTGGTCAGACCGGATAACAAATGGCATTCCCACAAATAAAACTTAAAATGTTTGATTGCCCATGTACATGCCAAGGCCTCCCTCTCTATCACTGAGTACCTCTTGTCCGCATCTCTAAGTGCACGTAACACAAATGCCACTACTCTCTCCTCCGCCTCTCTAAGAGAGTACTGGGGCAAACCTTTGAGACTCACCTCTTTGGTCAAAAAGATTCTCTTCATGGCATCAAAGTGACCCAATGTAGGCAAGGCACTGATGTGGCTCTTCACAGATTCAAAAGCACTCTCACAGTCATCACTCCAATCAAACTTCACATTCGTACTCAACAACATCCTAATGGGCTGGGTCAAGATGAAAAAAATGGGTATTAACTTTGAATAAATTCAGCTAGACCAAGGAAAGACCTCAATTGATCTTTATCAGTGGGTGCTGGTGTTTAAGCAATGGAATTGACCAATTTTGCCGTTGACATCATTTCCTCTGCTGAAATAGTGTGACCCAAATAAGAAACAGCAGTAACTCTGAATCTGCACTTTTCTTTCTTTAACATAAAACCAGCTTCAGCCAACCTTCTCAACACTTCCATTAAAATTCCATCATGCTTATCACTATTTTTCCCATAAATCAAGGTATCAACTTGAAAGAAAAGAGTATTTCCAACACCACTAAGTATCTTCTTCATACCCTCTGGAAAAATGCCGCCACAGATGCCAAACCAAAAGGCATCCTGACAAAGTGGTATGCACCCAGAGCTGTCACAAAAGAAATTAAATGCTTAGACACATTGTGCAACTTCACCTGATGATAGGCCAATGAAAGATTTACCACAGTAAAGAATTTCACATCACCAAGCATAGTCAGAGCTACCGGAATATTCGGAAGCAGTTAGCGATCTACACATACATATTTGTTGAGATCACGAAGATCAAAAAACACTCAAGTCGGTTTTTACCCATATTTAGGTGAAATCACAATTGGAGCAAGCCACTCAGAGGACTGAATCTCCTCCAATATCCCCTCTCTCAACAACCTGCCAATCTCCGCTCTTAATGGCTCAAACAAGAGATTACGAACCTTCCTCACTCTATACACACACAGAAACACGTTCTTCTTGTGAATAGTCTTGTGTTGAAAGTTCTTAAGAAGACCCACATTTTCATTGAACACACCAGGACACTTCTAAATGATGTCATCATTGCCCTGCTATACCGACAATGACATGATCGGGTGAACAGCATTGGGATTGAGCATTATTTCCATGCCACGCTGGCGTCACCACCCCAGCAAATTGTCCACAAGTTTTGCAACATACACTTTCCCCACAGTTTCTTTGTCCTCAAAAGTGATTCTCATCACAGAATAGCTCAAAACATCAATTTTAAACCCTCCATAACTCACAAGATGTATGTCAGGAAGGAACAGGGCTACTTCTCCACCACCCAATTTTTCCCCCACTTTTTATCACCCGCCATTGTTTATGGCAACCCTGAATCTGCCAGCACCGCCACATCCTTATCATTTAATCTAATATGACACTCTGGCATTTGTAAAGGACCAGCATCCACCTCACTAGGATCCAGTTTTATTGCCAGTACCATCTTGCTTACATCTTCCATGACCGAATCCACACTTTGGGACTGACTCATTTCCCCTTTGCAAACCCGAGCATAATGACCCTTCCAGCCACACCTTCTGCATACAGAGTTCCTTGCATCACATTGTGTACTGTCCACCGAATGGCCAGGATTCCCACAGCGATAGCATTCAAGTCTGACAAATCCACCATCCTTACTGCTACCACTCTGTTTCACCCCACTAATAGTTTTCTCTTCTTTCACCTTGGTTTTTGTACTAACTTTGTCTACCATCTCATACACACTAGAGCCTTTCATATCACTCCGTGATGTAGATGGTACAGCATGCATTTCTCGCACCCATGTGTTGGTACTTTCCACACCCACAACAATAGAGATCGCTTTCCTCAGATTGGGATTTCTAGACAACAATTTTCTTGGACGCTTACATTGTTTGTACATCTAAGCAAATGAACACTAATAAGTGAGTCCGTCAAAGGATCAACATCGCAAGTACATGCCAGGGTTCTTAAACAGGCTATATAATTCCCCACACACTCATCCTTCTGCTGTGTTCTGGAGAAAACTTGATGACATTCCAACGCTAAATTAATTCTCGCCTCAAAATGCTTCTCCAACATCATAACTGACATATCAAAATCATCATCAGCATCCCCCTCTGCATTGCCTATGGTAATGGTCTTGAGACTATCATAAATATTGCATCCCTCAAATCCTTGATTGTGGAGTAGCACTGTTTGTTTTCTAGCTGATAAGAACTTCACTCCTCCAATGGCAACCAGATATGAACCAAAAAGGTTCTTCCAGCATCTTACCGGCTCCCCTTTATCCGATAGAAAAGCAGGAGGAGAAGGCATGTTCATTGAAGTCAAGTTGGAAGCACAACAATCCAATCGCTAAAAATACATATCAAAACAAAATAATTGCTCTGTAATATGAAAATTATGTGTAAATTACTCGGGTGTGACAATAAGGCCCAATCACCCTAGCTCACTACCCAGGTCACTGTTACATGTGAGGCACATAGGTGTGCCTATCACGGTGCAGTAAGAATAAAATAGCATTTACGAGTGACCAAAGGTAACAAGGTGTAAAATCCACCATATATTTCCCTCTCTTTCGATGGTGATTTGAAACTTCCAATGAATGATTGGCAACATAAGTGTGCCAATCGCTGCATATTTCTTCCTGAAGATAAATGATGGCAACCTGCAGGAATTTCTTGCAAAGCAAGGTGCGCTAATCGCCATAGGCTCCTTTCAGTCAGAAACGTAAGCAACTGATGGATTCACCAGGTAGCTCGCATTGTGTAGTTCCTAAAAGTATCCTTTAATTGATCTGAGGCATCAGTGGATCGTCACACTTCCAATAAGGACACACTGTAAAGAGCTCAAAGTTTCAAAATGGCTGCCGAAATGTGGCGTTCAACAGTTGTTTCATATGGAATTAGGGATTGAACAACAAATGTACACATGTCATAGATCTGTGAAATGCTAAAACAGGTTGCCTGACGAGCGGAATGACCAGCTTGGTGCACACCTGCACAAGCAGAATCACAGACCAGAGAGCACTCGCAGAAACCAAATCAGCAACCATTACTAAGAACACTTGCCCAAAATTCCTGTAAGGCTAAATTGAGCACAAAATCATTGGAAACGCCAATAGATCATCACAACAGCTGTCCTGCCACACGTGGGCAATCTTCTTCTAATCGTCAACTGAAAATTCACATATACAGTCTGATCCCGAGTTTAAACCACGTAATGCGTTCAGGGGAAGTTGGTGCCACAGAATGCCTGTCTCCTTTAAAGGGTCTCTTTGCCAGTGTTAAGATCCACAAATAATCCATGAGAAAGTTCTGGGGTTAAAAATATGTTTATTCCAGATAGGCAACAACCACAGGAGCAGCTTAACATTCAGCTCTCCTTTTTCAAAGGACTCTCTCAGACCTCTTACATATGTTCATACTTGGATGAACTAGAATGACTGGAACCACCTCCCTCAACATTCTACATCCACCACAACACAGAATTTGCAAGTAGAACATCAAAAAGCAAAGTGATGGATAGAATGCTTGAATTAATCTCAATCTTAATTTCAAAATCTAAAAATTATGTACTCTCATTGCTGATAGTGTGACTAAATGTAATATGATTATACTCATCATTCAATATGATTATACAATTATCTTCTTTAATAGCACATCCTGTTTCTCATGCTTAATCATGAAGATATCATCTGTGCATAGAGGTATGCACTACGAATGGCTTTAAACTGAATGCATAATGCTCAAGAACAGAGGGAATACACAGCTAGCACTTAAAAAAACTGGTACAAAAGAGATTACTATTGAAGTATCTAGGAGTGCAGAATCTGAACACTTCCTAAAACACTCACCCGGTATGTCACAAGCCTAGAAATCCACAGCTGGCAGATTCCATCTTCCAGGGTTGGAAAAGGCATTCCTGCCAATAGCATGACTGCTAGCTCTCCTGTGGGAGAGAGACTGGGGTAGTGGGATTCAGCCAGTTAGCTGTGTGCTGCTTGATGGCATTAATGCAGAGAGACTTGGGCAGCACGAACAGGCGGGGTGTACAGTCAATAACATCGGTGGCATGAGGTAGGAGAGACAGCCTTTTTTTTTTTTTCCTCATTTTGCCAAACGTCTTGATAGGTTATATTCTAGTCTCTCTATGTCTTATTCTTGGAGGATCTCATTGGGGACCATAGAGCAGAACCAAGAAATATTAGCCCACAAGTATACACCTGTGTCCAATTCCATCTCCAGGTACTAACTGAACCGACCTGAGAACAGGGAGATAATATGGCCGGCAGAGTAAATGGCATAATCATTGGACTCCCGTTTCCTTTTCTCTCCACTTTATCAACGGATCCCATACCTTCTCTCTGCTCTTCTGGTCACATGTCATATCTGATTCACTAACATATATAATGCTCTTCAGGCATTCAGAAAAGATCGGGGTTTCCTGGATTTCCACAATTTGCATATTTCCCGTCTTGCCAACAAAACAACGTAAAATAAAAAAATGGATTCTACAGCAGAAAATTGTATTTCTTGATCCAAACTAAGTCCAAAGAAAATTAAACATGGTGTGACTTTTAGTTGCGTCATGGTGATTTCTCCTAAAAAAACAATTATGGCATTCCAGAAGGGTGCGATTTTTGAACATGACATGAACATATGTTTATCATCTGCCTCTGCCTGAATACACCTGGGACAAGTATAAGCATTGCCAATGACCTTCGAGAGTTTTGTGGGAGACCAATACGCCCTATATGTGGCAAACAAATGATTTCGCTTAAATGTGGCTGATTTTACTACTTTTCTTAGTATGGCGTATGATGTACTCCACATTAGCCTCAGATCCCAATCTTCAAACTCCCCTCCCCACAGTTTTAGGATTTCATTCTCTATGTTTCCATCTGATTCCACAAAGGCTCAATACCAATATGATGTTTCCTTATGCCACTTATCAGTTCTCATTATTTGATCCAATTTATCTTCTTCAATCTCAGCCCAATCCTGCGTTGCCCACCATGTACTAAGTTGATAATATTTAAACCTTGTAAGCCGACCATTAGTGTAATTGCTCAGTGCCTCCCAGCTCATCAAGTAGCTGCCAGCCCTAAGGTCTGCCCAACGGCTAATGCCTCCTGCTCTCAAAGGTTGGCTCAAGTGGTCCCGCAAGCACTCCGGTGTACCCGGAGAGTCCCAAATTGGTGCCCATGATGAAAAGTATGGGATTCTTAGAACTTTTCACACATACATCGATGTGATCAATGCAGCCCTTAAAATCTTAAGTCGTACTTTTAAAAAAAATTTAGGGTGCGCCGAACTTAAAAAGAAAACCACTTTGACCGTGGGGTACATCCATCAATAATGCTTCAAATAATGCACCTATCACTGAATTGTCAACTTTGTTAGCTAGCATATGAATATTTTTAAATTGAAAAGCATAGCAGGATGCTAGTATGTCTGGTAATGCGAGTCCCCCTATATCCAATCTCCTGCGTAATTTTTTCCAGGAGATCCTGGACTCCTTCGATGCCAAGATAAAACTCCATATTCTTCCCTGAAGTTTTGCTATGTCTTTCTTAGGAAAAGTTAATGGAATGGAATTAAACAAAAAGGTCACCTTGGGTAAAATAATCATCTTTATAAGGTTGACCCTTCCGTAAATGTTAAGTGGTAGATTTACCCATTTGGAAAGCAAACCACACACTTCGCGACTGACTTTCTTCCAATTTGCTCTTATACAGTCTTCGATGTTTTGAGTTATTTGGACTCCTAGGTATCTTATCTGGCTCTTCGCCCCGCTACTTACTATTCCCTGATTCCAATCCATTATCTCGGTTTTATCTAGGTTTACTTTATACCCCGAGATGTGTCCAAAAACCTCCACCTTTGTCATCAGATTTGGAATAGCTTCTTGCAGGTTACTTGTATAGAGCAGCAGGCCATCTGTGTAGCGCCCTAACTTAACTTCAAAGATATCCAATTTAAATTGAAGAATAGCCATATCTGCCCTGACCAAGTTCGCTAAAGGTTCAATATATATATTGTAAAGAAGTGGAGAAAGGGGACAGACCTGCCTCGTCCCTCTATGGATTTGAAACCAATCTGACAATCTCCCATTTATTAGAACTCTAGCTTTGGGGCCTAGATATAGAGTCTGAATCGCCTTTACCATGTTTAATGGAAGACCGAAACTTCGTAAGGCCTCCCATAAATATGGCCAGTGTACCTGGTCGAAGGCTTTGGCGGTGTCCACTGCCACTATTGTCAAGGGTAATTTATGGGTCTCAGCCAGGTCTATGGCCTCTAATAGCTGAAAGGTCAACTCACTCAGTTGGCACCCGGGGATTAAGCCCTTTTGGTTAGAGTGGATAATCTAATGTATTGCTTTAGCCACCCGAGATGCTATGATACCTGAAAAGATCTTGTAGTCAGTATTCAATAGCGAAATTGGCCTATATGATTCTATCTTCCATGGGTCTTTATTGGGTTTCTGTATCATAGTGACTGTTGCTTCTAGCCAGGATTTAGGAACCTTTTTCCCATCCATGTATATCTTATTAAATAAAGCTAATAAAACAGGGGTTATAATCTCTATAATGCATAGAAAAACATCAAGTGGGAGGCCATCCGGCCCGGCAGCCTTTCCCTTAACCATTTTGTTGCATTGGGCCCTTATCTCGCTCTCCTTAATCCCTCCTTCTAAGATTTTTGACTGCTCCTCAGATAGTCGAGGGAGGTGCTGTTAACCCAAGCCACTCCTGTATATCCACTTGACTAGGTGCTATGTATCTTCCTCGTACAGTTCCTTCATATATCTACAGGCCTCCTTACACATGTCTGAATTGACATTCAGGAGGTTCCCTGATTCACCACAAATCAATTCCTGTATTATGTTTCTAGCCTTTCTGTCTTTACTTTCCAGGCTAATAGTGATCCACACTTCTCACCATAGGCGAAGTGATGGAGTTTACTAGCCTTCCATTTATCAAGTGCTTTTTTAACTAATTTAGCCTTAAATACAGCTTGAAGCCCCTCTAGCACCTTGCTTACCGCCCCCACTTTATTGGGATCTTCCATAGATGCCTTCTATAGCTCATGCTCTTTGTTTTTTATATCCTTGCTCGCGCCTTCTCTAGCTTGTTTCTCTACTCGATGTTTTCCTACCATGATAGATTTCAAGGTCCCCCTTAGGTAAGCTTTAAAAGCGTCCCAAACTATATCCTCTTCTGCCGAGACATTATTTATAACAAAGAAATTATCCACTTTTTCCTTTAAATCCTCAATTACCCCTGCATCTAAAAGAATTACCCTGTCCAGTCTCCATCTTCTGCACTCCTCCGCATGATGGTACTTTAGAGATAGTGCTACGGCTGAATGGTCTGATATTATTGCGGGGACATGCGTCACCTCAGTCACTTATCCGCATAGCTCCTGATCAACTAAAAAATAATCAATACGAGAATAGTGTCTATATTTTTTACTATAAAAGGTAAATTCTCTCTTATCTTTCTTTGTAATGCGCCATATATCTATTAAATTGAGTTCTCTCATTATGCTAGTTAATCTAGAGAAGGTTTTAGACGGGTTGTTATATTTAGCTTTCAACGTCCTGTCTAGATCTTTATTTAGAACCAATTTAAAATCTCCTCCCAGTACAATAGGGGCTGTTGTCTCCAGTAAGCAAGACTCAAGTTTCTCAACGAATCTGGGTTGTCGTTGTTTGGCCAATAATAAACTGCGCATACCAGGGGCCTACCATAAACAAGTAAAGTTGCCTCTAGCCACCTTCCCAACTGATCTGACTCATATTTAAGCAATCTTCTTTCTTGATTAGTTTTAATGATTATGGCGACTCCCCTGGAATTCCCTCTCTGATCCGAACATAGTACCTCCGGTATCCATTTGAATTTCCCAAAGCACTGCTTACATTCTATTCTTTCTAGGTGAGTTTGCTGTAATAGTATTATTTGGGCCATGCTATCTTTACAAAATTCAGCGACCCGTGACACTTTTTCCTAGTAGATCGTATTCCATTCACATTCCAGGTTAATATATTAATTATTTTTATTGTGGTCATCCCCCTAAATAGGATGGGTCCTGAATCCCCTCTACCTCAACAACCCCATTTGGTTCCTCCCCAAAGAGGATCTTGAAGATTACAATAATGAGGACACATTTTTTTGTTTTTTTCTCCCACTGCACCCCACACCTAGTGTCCCTTACCCCCTCTCCCCCCTGGGAAACCCCCTTTCTACCCCTTGGGCGATACATTCCGCCCTTCGTGAGCCCCCATCTTGAGAAGACATGATCAGAGGGGACATCCAAACAACAAGATTAGTGAAGAACAAAATTAATGACTCTTTTAACCAACGTTCATTAGCTCATTTGTTCATCTGTTGTATAAATGTGTCGACTTCGTCTGGATCGCTAATATTATGCATTTTATTCTGCCACATTATTTTAAACGTAGCTGGAAATTTTAGTTGCACATGTGCTCCCTTTTCTCTAAGTTCTGTCATCCTCGTGCCTAACTCCCACTGTCTCTGGGCTGTCCTCTTACTTAAGTAGGATCTTATCTGGTAGATAAAACCTTCATGTTTCAGAGAACCTTCTTTTAATGCCTTTCCTAGTATCAACTCTTTCAAAGTGAAACTCAAAAAGTTGATCAAACTTTTTCTTGGGGTTTTCCTCTCTGGTTTGACCTAAAGGGATCCTGATGCGCCCTCTGTATCTCATTTTCCCACTCAATGTCTGGTCTGTCAGGTAAGATCTCTCTTAATAGAGTACAAATTAGGGATTTTGCATCTCCCTTCTCTGCCCCCTCCGGGATTTTTAAAAACCTCAGATTATTACTGCGTGATTGTGTTTCAAGCTTTTCTAAATCGTCTTGTAGTACTCTATTCTGTTTCCTTAGACATTTAATCTCTTTTGCGTTTTCCGAGACCGTTACTGACAGGGTTTTTACTTCCCCCTCTAGAGTACAGGTGCGACTTACAATATCATCAATTTTCTCCTCTAAAGTTTCACATTTGTCATGGATCCCCCTTTGGTTAGACTCCGATATATCAAATTTGGCAAAAAGATCTTGCCGCAGGCTCAAAAACTGTTTTTCCATGGATTTTTCGCCTTCCTCCTTCTCTCTTTGGTCAGTAGTACGCTTCTCACCTTTCTCCCCTTGATTGGGACATGTGATCTCACTACACGGGAATTCTAGAGGTGTCTGTGCCATACTGGTAGGGCAAGAGCTGGTACCCGGATTAGATCTAATGTTGGGGCTATTATTTAGGCTAGAAGGTGTGCTAGATACAAGAAAGACGGGATTTAGATCAAGATTTGAATCAGCAACATCGCTAGCAGAGACCATATCATTTCCAGTCTGTTGTCCTTGATCATCAGGGAGCAATCCAGCTAAAGCCGAAAATCTATTCTCTATGGAGAGAGGAACAGGGTTTGGCTGAGTCGGCGATTTCTTCCCCTTAGTTTGTGCTGTTGTTACTTGTTCCATAATTTTAAAGTACGACTTTAAAGAGGGGGGTGGTTTTACCGGAGCTCGTGCCTCTTTCTGTCCGCAGCGCCAGGGTTTTCCTATACCCTTTGGAAGTTTCTTTTTTTGAGGGGATACAGGGGCTACAGCTGAAACCTCCTTTGGTGACTATTCCCAAGTTACCCCTCCTTTACTGCCTTTAACTTTCTTTCTCCCCCTCCAGAAGTGATCTTAATTGGTATCGACTTCTCTCTCGTCCCTGCGGTAAACCTTGTGCAGGTACACTTACTGGAGCTGATATAATGGGGTTGGTATCCTCTCTTATGTTCTTTTCACTGTCGCAGGAAAGGGCAGTTCCTCCCCCCTAATGGCAAAGATCCTAACTGAATTTAATGGCCGTATTGGGGGGCTCTTCCATCTGTCTGCACACTCAGAGCCTCCCACTGCGCCTGTATATCCTTTACCCACACACCACCATAGCCCTTAATTTGCCGTTGTTGAGAAATTGTATGCACAACATGTGGGTTCTGGGATACTGGGGTGTACTTAGCTTTGTCTCTGCTACCTCCGCTGCCTCCACTGCTGCTTTCTGCCGACACCACAGCACCTTCGCCCTCGCACCGAAGTCCCGCTGCACTTCTTCTGTTGACCCGGAAGCCAATTGCCAAGGTTACTGCTCTAGCCTTCCTTAGAAGCACGGCCGCCTGTCGCCAGACTCTATATCCTCTTTCCACCCCTCCTACCTGGCCCATACAAACCGGAGTACCGCACAGAAATTGTGAGTTTGTGTCCTTATGACTTCATCCCACCTCCATGTTTCCCCGCCTCCTGACTGACCCGGAGCGCCCTGATAAAGTAGCCCGAGCGAGTTGCAGGTTCACCTTGGGAAGCACAGTCAGCTCCTTCAGTCAATTTGCTGCCCTCTCCAAGATGGAGGAGGGCAGTGTCTGGCTCACCTATTGATCCTCCACCCTCTGCGCCTCTCATGTTTCAACTTACCACCTTGCTGATCCGGGTGCTCTGAATGGAGTCAGCTGTCCTTCCCGTGTGTTTTTTCGGTTACCTCAACTTCTGGGACCTTGAGAACGGTTTACGGCACCAGGGGCCAGCTCAGCAGTGCGGGAGGCTAGTAAGGGAGGATTGCAGAGGTGGGAACATCATGGCCGCCCCATTCTCTTAATCCTCCCCACCGGCAAGTCATGGGCAAACAAGTGGGGCAGCGTCAACAAAACCCTGCTGTTGGTCAAGGATTGAGGCTCAGGTTGCCGCTCCTCCGAGAGGGAACGGGCTGCAACAGGACAGTAGGGCAGCCGTCCATAGGCACCCAGCAGGGACAATCTCCTGGGCTTTTTGACCACTTCTCGGTCTTCACTCCGATCCTCGATCATGTCACTGTGTCGCCTTGGATGCCGTCCAAAGCTGTGCAGGATAGCTGCCTTCCATTCCAGATGTGGGCTGGCTCGATGGGAGGGCTTCTCTGGGGATTTATGCTGAACGGCAATAACTAGTCCGGATACTCCTTAACAGTTGGTCATCTTACCCATATAACAAAACAATACACATAAAATAGATAATCATAATGATTTGTTAAATAAATTATCAATCGAAAAAACAAAAAATATTAAACAATCCATAGTCTTCTATTTGCATCACCATACTTATTTTCTGTCTCAAACCCCAGGGACATTTATTTAATAGAAATAGCAAGCAAGTATATCCAATACATTTCTTCTCACAAGTACTGTTGCTTTTAAGTGGGATTGTTTCAGGCGGTATGTGCCAGGGACGGCACTGCGCTCTGCTGAGAACAACCTTGTGGTTGTTCCCAGGATAAAAAAGGCCAGCTGGGGTGGAAAGATGTTTTCCTTTGGCGCGGCCTCCGCATGGAATTGCCTTCCAGCACATCTTAGGAGAGAGGAGGAACTTATGTCTTTTAGGAGGGGGCTGAAGACTTGGCTGTTCAGGGATTAGACCCTCGTTCTTTCAGGGATGCTCAGCATGACAGCGCCAGGACACCCTTGGGTATTAGTGCGCTTTATAAGCTCCTAAATAAATAAATAAATAAATAAGTAACATTCCATTATTTCAGAGTTTTTCAAGCTCGTCAATGAAGCAATGGTTCCTTCACTCCTTAGAAATATTTATTAATACATACATTTGCACTTTTTAACCGTGCTATATTCTTTATCTCAGGTATTTGTGAAGTGTTACACTGTTTTATAAGGTCATCCTATTTAAATACCATTTGAAATTCTTCATTTTCAATTTACAGGGACATATGTACGGTTTCTATTTGAGAAAATACCCTTGAGGTAAAATGACACCATCCCATGCTTATGACCCAAGTGCCGTCCAAAGGTCAGTATCAGCCTGAATAAAGTATTTACAGTCACACATATAAGAGGGTGCAAATATAAGAAAATTGCAAGTTCTGTGCTGAACCAATAAATACTAGCAATATATACTAGAAACCTAACCACAACTGAGCATGTTTGGTAGACAACATTTATATATTTCAGTTTTAACTTGCTTGAATCTCATGTGGATTTTATTGACAGAAATACACTATACATGTCTGTAAGTGAAGAACTCATCAAGATGGTAGAATCAGTTCTAGAAACACCATTCCAGACTCACAGATGACACAGTATCCATTAGTTAGTAACTGTTACAATAGTATGTTTGCTAACAGCATTCAGGAATAACTATCAGGCTGCAGTGATCGAGTACAGTATATGCAGCTATAACTTTTGACCTTGCTTTGACAAACTGAAATAAAATTCCTTAGCTATTTTAACCCTTGAATACTATTGTGTTCTGAGAGTGGTCTTTGCAAGCTATACACATGACCCAGCTTTGAATTCAACACAGTACTCTAGTCTTTCAGGACTGTTTGACCTGACCTGTTCTGCAGGGTAGCCATGGATTTTTGTCTTCCTTTGCTGAACCTATTTTTGTTGGCTTTTAGGTCTCTGTGTACTTTGCTCCTGCTAACCAGTGGCAAAGTGCTTGTGCTCGCCCTTCTATACATGGTAAAATCAGTATAGACTTGATTAGTCCATTTAATTTACTTATAAGTCCCACGTATATGGTACCACATGTACCCAGGACATTTGAAGTGGGACATCTTCTGTCATGCTTGTTGTTTGATTACAGTGAGTACCACCAAAGGGAGTAGGTTTCAGTCCCTTTGAACCTCTGTGTGGCCACCCTGTCAGAAGGCTCCTCAGCCCGGTGAAGGAGGGGTGGTAGCAAACTCCCAAGAAAAACGCCCAGGAGGTAGTCAGCTGCATGTTGGCTTTCAAGAACCAGATGACGAAGGGTGTTGGTGGAAAGCCAATGAAAATCTGTAAGCCAGTCCTGAAGTAATAAAGCGTTGACATGAGATGAAGGTCACTCTGGTTGAGTTTGGTCAGAAAGTGTGAGTGAAGGAGGCAGTGGAACCCCGAGCCTTGAAGTACTGGTGGACCAAGCCTATGAGGTAAAGGAGTCTAAGTGCGAGGTCACCTTCCTAGTAGATCTCAAGACCCACAGGAACCCTATAAGTGTCCTGCATGTGAACTGCCTCAAGCCACACTTTCAGCGGTCCGAGACAAAAATGCTTCTGGTGGCTGGAGAGTAGGGCAGAAAAGGAAAGTGAACCTGTCTCCAACCTATCTTCCAATGAGCAAGATGGGTCAGTGGAAGGAGTTGTCCTCTCCCCTATCCTGACCTCAGAGCAACAGAGCGTCTATTGCCACTTGTTGGGGCAGTTTGCCCCGCTTTTCTCACTTACCCCAGGGTTCATCACTTGGTGGACACACAACATTGACACTGGTGACTGCATACCTGTCAAACATAGAATTTACAGTCTGTCTGATATAGTGAGAAGCAATATTAAGGATGATGTTTTCTAAAGGCTGGAGTTATGGGTGATTAAACACTCCAACAACTGTTTGTCCAGTCCAGTGGTTCTGGTACCCACGGCCATCTCACCTGGCACCACACCCAAACTCAGGTTCAGGGTGGACTGCAGGGGGCTCACAAGAATGACGTTCATGCCATCCCCTGAACTGTTTAGCACAAACACCATTTAGGAGTTGCTAAGCTCTGATTACATTTGACTTGAGGTCAGGGTACTGGCAGATTGCCTTAACTGAGGGGGGCCAAGGAGATGTCTGCATTCTCTATCCCAGAGGAAAAGGAAAAATATGTTAATTACACACAGACCACTAAATACTACACATGCATTTAAAAATATATAAATAAAGCAGGTAGAATACCTTAGATGACATTCTGTAATCAAACTTGACATCTAAAGGGTCATAACCCACAAAATCACAGTACCCCCACTTATACCTGATAACACATCACAATATAAGGGGATAACACTTTAATTAAAACAGGCCTATTGGCGTTGTCAAGGGTCATCACATTAAAAGACAAATAATTGACATATTAAAACCGCCATTATTTTGTATACTCAATAATACCCATTTTAAATGCAGTAATCATTGTTAATAAATGTTGTTCGATTATCATTGTCAACATAATCGGTAATAAAAAACATTTAAATTAGACTTAACATGTCTGTCTCTACTTTATACACTTTCATTCAGCATAAAGTGCAGCCATAGAACCAGCCCATTTGTCTGGGAGTAGTGTGGTATGAAGAACTTGTAGTTTACCCCACACTCATCCCACATGGACCTGTGTAGACAGACATGAAGTTAGTACTTTGGTCTGACACAACCTCCTTGGGGTAGCCCACTCTGGGAAATATTCCCATCAGTGCACTGGCTACTGTGAGCGCAGTTACTGCCCTAAGAGGAATGGCCACTGGGTAGTGTGTGGCATGGACCACCAAGACAAGCATAAACCTATTCCCTAAGGCAGTCTTAGGGTCGAGGGCCCAACAATGTCCATACCCACCCTTTCGAAGGCACTATGGTGAAAGGAAGCAGAAGGGGCTCTGTTTTGCACTGAATTTCTAGTGGCCTGGCAGGTGGAACAGGTCCTGTAGAATTCATTTGAGTTTGTCCTCATTCATGGCCAATAAAAGTAGTCAATCAACCTTACAAAGGTTTTGCCTTGCCCCACATGCCCTGCCAGGGGTACGTCATGAGCCAGACCTAGTATGAAGGCCCTGTAGCAATGGTGGACTCATGGGTTGTTCCAGGCTCAGAAACCTTAGGCTCACTATACATGAGATTGTTCTCCCATTAGATCAGGTGATCACCAGAGGTGTTGCCAGCTGCATTTGTCCTGGCCTGCTACCGCAGGAACTCAAGAGCAGGACACACTGCCTGTGCTTTGCATACCTCTGCCAGGGATGGCCCCCCTTTAGTCTGACAGTCAGCCAACCCAGATTGGTTCCTCAGGGTAGCAAGGTCCTCCCCTATCGACTCCAGGGTCTCAACCTCAGGCTCATCCTCCAACCAGACTGTAGCAGACTCAGGGGTGGGTTGCCATCATGCCCTGTCCTTTGTCTTTTTGGCAGGAACCTGTTTCATTATTCCAAGCTCCAGTTCCTATTAACTTTCCTCTTATGCTGCCATGGACCATCTGGTCAGGCAAACCCACACAGGCAACCCTAACATCCCCAGGTGACTGATGCACCACATTTTTCCAGACAGTGTACTCCATGTTGTAACAACGCATACAATTCACAGGCATGGCTGGACTCACAGCTACCCTTAAGGAACCAACGAGTCCAACCTCAAAGAAAACCAGAGCCACTGGAAAGTGACTCTTATGATAGTCTGCTACCACAACCTGGTGGAATACATTGGGGATTGCCTGCTCTTCTTTGGACACTGGATGACACCAAACAGGAGTTACGTTGGCTTATGTGATTCTCAGCTCCTGCACCTGCTGCTTATTGATGGTGACCCACTGCCTATACTCTGTAGTATTGCTAGGCATGTCAGACTTGTGTACCTTCTCTCTGTCACCCAGGGACACTAGAGTAGCCTCTGCACTCCGACGCCCCCCACGCTGACTGGACAACCTCCTCTCACAAGCGCTACACTGTCAATCCCAGTGTCTGTGCACCAGTGGGAGGCTGCTGCCTCTTAGTACAGTTAGGGTTCCATTTGATGTGCCCATACCTGTAGCACTGATAGCATTTTAGGGAAAAATGTCCCAAGGATTTCTTCTCAGGATAACCACCCTTCTTCAGGTTGGGTCTGGGAATCCTACTCCTGAGAACTGTTTGGGAGGCCTTTTGAGAACTCTTTGTTTTCAGTTTTGCCTCCCCATCTTTCTCCTGGTGGGGGCCTTGTCCACCCTGTTGGTGATCTCCCCCAGATACATTCTTCTGGAGCCTGGTGCTGAGCCAATGGTTAGCCTTCTTGGCGAGCTCTCTAGGACTAGTGAACTTGATATCTATTAGGTGTTAGAATAGCTCTGGAAAACAGTGACTGAAACCTGCTCTCTTCAAAACATATTGAACAGTTCATCATAAGTGTTTACTTCAGTACTCTTCACCCATTCAGGTACCTTACTGAATTACTCTACAAAGTCCACCTTAGACTGGTGGGGCAGGTTTAGTCTGTCTCTGAACTTCAACCTGTATTTCTCAGGGGTACATTTCCTTTACTCTAAGGCCCTCTTGGGAGCAACCTCATCTTTGACTGCCTCTAATTTCAATTTGGCTAGCTCTAGTTGAAACTTCTTCTCATGGCTTCTGTCCTCTAGGTAGGTCCTCAGGGGACAGGCTGATGGAGAACAGATTGCTCCTGGTAGGGTACCTTGCTTCTGAAGGCAGATTTTATTCCTCTCCCTGTTACAGCTCTGGACCTGTGGCCATACCGTCTACTTCCTCGTCCGCTTCTTCCACGTCCACCTCCTCCTACTCCGGGCCATTGCCTTTCCGCTCTCTGGTTCAAGCCTGAATCCTTCGAACCTCTTCATACACTCTGTGGGTTATTTTAAAGTCCACTTTTGTGGCACCAATCTCCAAGGTTAGGCCCCTCTCCTTGAAGATCTTCCAAAACTGTGCCATCTTCAGGTTGTCAATGATGCTAAGCTCCAATTCCATTTGTGCAGGCACAAAATATGATTCAAGAATTACATTTTAGAAAAAGGAAAAAAGAATAGCCAATGAACTTGGAAAAAAAATGTGAATACGGTGTCTTTATTATTTATAAGGGATTGTCAGTTTTGCACAAAATTACTGAGTGGGACTGCACAAACACAAGTACTGGATCCCAGAACTAAACACCACTGTAAGAAACTGTGTTATTTGTTGAGAGGGGTGGAAGCCCCACTCAAGCACCAGCCACAATCCTTGTCAGGGTGAACCATTAAAAGTTACTAAATTTATCTGGGCTTAACTCTCTAGTAGCTCGGCGCAAAAGCAGTCAGGCTTAACTTGTGTAAAATAGTTATGCAGCACACAAACAGTATTAAGAAACGCAAGAAAAATCACAAACCAATTTACAAAATGTAGAGTAACTCTTAATAAAAGGAATTAACCAGAATGACAAAAATCAAATCGGTAGAGCCACAGATACTCAGTATTAAAGATTTAAGTGAAAATAGCGCATAAAAGCAAAAAGTGCCACTCGTGGTCATCTGTGCACGCTAGACCGGGGGAAAGTTACAAGTTCAGGCCAACCGCAAGGGAACATGGGTCAAATGCAGTGACCGGTTTAGTCCTGCTGAAAATGTACCTTCTCAATTCCAAAGCAAAAGGTTCAGTTTACATATGAGGAGACTGCGAGTAGGAGGTTGAGCATGGTGGACAGTTGTTGCTGTGATACAAAGAGCAGGTCATGGATTTTTCAACACTGCACCGCGAAGAGCCAGTCGGGCATCATGGACAGTCAGTGCTGTTGCTTTGCATTGTTGGTTAGCATAGGCTGTTGTTAGTGTAGCGCAAAGTGCATATCTTGGATTGCTGGTAGTCATGGTCGGTCATTGTTGATGTGAAGAGCAGGACTCACCAGAATTTCATAGTCATAGTTGGTACAGCAGACCATTTTGTGATCATGAGGAGCCAAAAATGTGGGATTTCCACCTATTCTTTTCGGAGGAGCCCTCACTGATGCCAGCCAATGGTTTAGGACCTGGGGGGCACCTCATGTGAATCAGGACTCACTCCAGCCGAGGCCAGCAGCATGGGTCAGGCAGGTCCAGGCAGGTCCAGTCGCAACAGGTCAGCTGTGCAGTTGCAGAGAGGCCTCTGAAGCTTGTTGTGTCCATGAAGCTCACACAGGAGGTCAGCCAACTGATCTTTAGAGTCAGTCTTGGTAGCTTAAGATGAAGGCAAGTAGGTTCAAGCTTCCTTCTCAGATAGCAAGACAGTCCTTCAAGCAGCAGGGCAGTCCTCTGGCAGCAAAACAGTCCCTCTTATGTATTTTCCACCAGTCTAGGAGAGTTCTGATGAGTTGCTTTGGAAGTCTAGTGGTACAAGGCTTTGTTTGGGAGGCTCCTTCTCCTACCCACACATCTGGTCCTGGAAAGTTCTTCCCCTTCCCCTGTCAAGGATCCAAACTGTCTGAAGGTGACTAAAGGCAGGGTAGGGCTGGTGTCAGGTATCTTTGTGTGTGTAGGAGGCAAACCCCTTTAAAGTGATAGGGCTTTGATTCAACCAGGTAAATTGACTCTTTTGTGTAAGTTTACCATTGTTTGGAATTCACAAAGGGATTTACATGCAGTATCTTTTTGAGTGTCGAGTTTCCGCACATAAAAAGATAGGACAGTCCTATCTTTTTATGTGCAGAGACTCCGCACTTGTAAAGATACTACTCATAAATCTCTTTGTGAATACCAAACAATGGTAAACCTACACAAATGTGTACATGCACCTTTGTGAATCAGGCCCTAAGTGTGGCTGGGTACAGGACCTCCGAGTCATCCTATAGGGATGGCCCATCCTGTCCACACCTAAGCCCCTTTTGTCTCACTATGCAATATACAAACACCAACAGTGAAGCCTTCAGTCATGTGACCCAGGACACTGGCAGAACGCTGGGAAAAGAAAGTTCCAACCTTCTAAAAGTAGCATTTTCAGACTCAACTTGAAATCTGACTTTACCTTTAAAGAGGATTTTAAATTACAATTAATTTCCGTGTACACAACATATAGCTGCTCTCAATCTAAAGTCAGCGCTTATTAATCTGCAATAAGGTAACCCAGTGTTAGTCAATAGGAGAGATAGACCTTACAACAGGGAACACCGACTTGAGAAGTTTTTCACTGCAAGGACATGTAAAACTCAAGTACACATGCCCTACATTTTAAATACAACGCACCCTGCTCTGTGAGCCTTTAGGGACTACCTTATAGGTGATATAAGTATTACAAAGTAAGCTTTAGGCCTGGCAAAAGGTTTAATTTGGCCGGTCGAAATGGCAGTTTAAGACTGCGCTACAGGCTGTAGTAACAGACCTGAGACATGTTTTAACATGCTACTTTAGTGGGTAGAACAATGAGTGCTGTAGGTCCACTAGTAGCTTAAAAATACAGCCCCTGGGCCCATGTGGTACCATCTAATAGGGACTTAAAATTAAATGAACTGTGCCAATTGGGTGTAGGCCAATTTTGCCATGTTTGAAGGAAATACCACACACTCTTTAGCAGTGGTTAGCAGTGGTAAAGAGTGCAGAGTCCTAATGACAGCAAAAAGGAATTAAGCAAGCTCAGCTGGAAGCATTTGAACAGCAGAAAGTGGTCATTTTTAATATTTTTCTTATAATAAAACTGCATTCATAGTTTGTAAAGGTTTTCCAGTCATCTCAAGTTTACTAAGTCATTTTATGATGCCAATGTTGCCTGTACCATATGTTGTCCCTTCAAAAGAATATTATATATTAACACAATGGGGTGACCCTGTGTCCCTAGGAACCTGGGTATTTAACGTATAAAGAACAATGGTTCCCTTGGGTAGAAACAATGCGTATTGTAGTTAGCCGTAGTTACTTCAGCATAACATATAATACATTTCTGAAAGCAAAAACATTTCTTGAACAAAAGTGGAAAGGGGAACAAGAACACAGAGAAAGGATTTTCATTGATTTATGTATCAGAATTGATAACATTCGATAAACAGAAACACATTGCAGAATTGTATACTTCCAAATTCATACAGTGATACAAAATAGTGAGATAGTGGTGCTCAGTGGTGATATAAATACATAGTGCAGTGAGGTGAGGGTGGGAGGATGTGGTTTGTTTTTGAAAGGCCAGATTCAAAATACAGTAACAAGTAAGTTAAACAAATTAAATAGTTGGTAACAACTATGTCCTGCAATCTGTGCCACAATAGATCGTCGACGTTTCAACCCTATGGGCGCTTGGTGGAGTGTCACAAGCGGGTCTTCATCAGAACTGTGGAGGAGGAGGCCCTAGGATTTCAAGGGCGGTCAAGGCAAATTGATTGGAGGGGTATGGTTATTCTAACAGGATGTCAACTGTGAAATGAATTGCTCAGAAGATCAAAGAATGATTGTTTTCTTGGGCTGGTAACACGGAGTCCTCAGGAAGCAGTGTTTCGTGAGGACCCTGATAAAGACCGTTCAAACTCAGAACTATTGCTGCGGTGAAGTAAATAGCTTCCTTGCTGCTGGTTCTCTGGAGACACTTTGTATTATTGTATTGTTGTATCAGATGCACACTTTCACTGTAGTGCTCTGCGGGCATGATAGGAAGTGTTTCTGTAGTTGACTGCACTGCAACTGTTCATGATTTGCGATGGAAAAATGATGTGTCCGCCTAGATGCATGAATCTTTAATGGTTCTGTGCACTGACTTAGAGAGAATGAGTATCGGCCTCGTTGCGAGACCTTGGGATTCACATGCGCCTCAACCGCACTGTCACGCAGGCTTCCAGGCGACCCTTGCAGGTCAAAGTCTTGCGGTCGCTTACGATTGATTATAGACAAAAAATGCAGGTTTACGACTGCAACGCTGAAAAACATTCAGCCTGTCAAAGCATGCCAGAGGAAGCTCGTTGCAGCTCTGACACACGCAACAGGAAGGGCGGACTCAAACTTGTTTTGACTGAAATTAGCACATTCTGCTCACGGGACTGCGGAGATGCGCACACACGAGAATGCGATGTGAGATGATGGAAAACGGGGTAGAAGTGCACAAACTCCCGGCAGGGGAAGATTACAAAATAACTTCTCTCACCGTGGGCACCTTGTGGGGCAACCAAACAACCCGCCAGAAAAAACATCGGTAACACACGTACCACGGTGAGACAGGGAGACCACTCTCCTCCAGATTCTCTACCCGCAGTCACACACTATGGGAGGCGGAACAACAAAACATAAGCAACCCGCCAAAAGTCTCATACGCCCCTCTTCACAAATAGGCAAGTGATGGGGGCAGAAAAAAACACACCTGGCAAACTCGTTCTTAACCCAAGGGGCGTGCACGCGTGCCACTTACGGTGACAGACAGGTCTTCACAAGCTCTCCTAACGCACAAGTCCATCGTTGACTTTAATACAAGCGGTTATAGGTGAAACAAGAGTTTGCACTGCTGCTCTAAGCGCACATAAGAACAACAAGTTTGACGAGGAGAGGAGGAGGCAGCAGGGGGAGGGGAGAGAGGAGGCGGCCTGTGCCTGATTCCCTTGCGGGAGCAAGCAGGAACCATCTGTTAATTACAAACAGATGGTTTCAAAGCTCGCTCCCGCAAGGGAATCGCCAAACGTGCACACGTTGCCATTGAAAGCAATGCAACGCATGCACGTTTTTGGGCCAAAAATTGAATCGATTCCTAAAGGCCTCCTCCTATGCAGCGCATGCGCGCTGCGTAGGTGAGACCTAAAAATGGTGCAAACAGATCGTACATGTCTCACTGCACATATCAGGATGGTCAGTATAAATTACAAAACGGTGAAGTTCCTCTTCCTCATGAGTGGGGGTTGCAGCATCATGGAATGTGGGAGTCCTGGTAGTGAGACAGTGCAAGATGAAAAGGGCAGGGACTACGACAATCAGGGCTTCAGTGTCGGGGAACATGGCGGCTGACAGGTAGTGCCGGTCGTGTGCTCCGGCACACCGGATGAAGGAATGGTCGTAACTTAACCTGTGCCTTTGGTTGCGTAAGTGGCGATAGCGTGCAGGCTGGTGCAGGTTTCTCTCACTTCGACCGGGCATCTTTCTTTCATCGGCGTATGCCCACTGCCCACTGTTCAGGAGGCTCCCTTTGCCGGTTAGCATCTGCAGCCCAACGCGGCTTCCCGGTCGTGTCTGCGGCGTGGCACGTGGGAGGAGGTGAAGGCAAGAGGGATTGAGGGCCGAGGGGCTCACAGAGGAGGCTCACCGTAGCGGAAACCTGGACCGAGAGATGCATCGTTGTGGAGATTCAGCTGGGGGCGTCTGCAGTGGGCTTGGTTAGTTTCGAGCTCAGCCATTCCTCCGCACTCGTGTTTGATTGTGGAAAACGGCGTCTCAGCGCCATAGTGTGTGGGTAGAGGCAGCTAGTCAGCTCGGTTTGGGTCGGCGCGCTGCTGCAAGAATAGGGCTTAGAGGTGGGGGAGGTGAGGGGTGTTGTTCACCGAAGTGCAATTTACCCAAGTTTGGAAGATTCAGGTGCCTCTCAGCTGGAGAAACCCAGAGAGATAGGAAAAACAACAATCTTTCTGCGGAAAACCTGATGACTCCGGTAAGAGGGGGGAAAGGCCACAAATGTGAATCTAACAATGATCTAAGTCTTTACAATGATATAACTGACAGCATAACTGATAGCTCTACTGAAGATACACTTTAAGGAGCAGAGAGGTAAAGACTAAAAATCCTGTATCATTGCTGTCTCCTCAAAAAGAGCATAACGAAGGAAGTTTGAGTTGTTCTCAAATAGCCCCCCTTGATAAGGCATAAAGGACCCCTTGATAACTAGACAGGTACCAGAACTGCGGTTGGAGGTTAAGAAAAGGCGCAATAAGAAAAGTGCTGACTGTGTAAAAATTACACCTTCACTTCGTTCATATTTTAAAGGCCAGACTCAAATTGTGCATCTAACCCCTCCCCTTCCCACCACTATAAAACCTACAATACCTATTATAACATCTGTTTTTGCCTTAGTACCCCCATTTGTACCCTTAGCGGTGAATCAAAAGTCGGATTGCATAGCACCTACGCAAATTATGGATGGCACTGATACCACAACCAGCAAAGATATGGAAAATACAATATGTTTGGAAAACAGATTCGGCCCCTTAGTGGCTATAACAGAAAGCGAAATAGGTGCACAAGCTAAAGCACAAGGTGAGACAAACCCAGTTGATATCGTCAACGGGTCCCCAAAAATAGTTTCTGAAGCCTCCGCAGCGATGGAATCACCAGACAAGCTAGAACAGTCCACTCAACCAGGTATTGAGAAATTGATATCTACTCTATTAATAGAAGTTAGAGAGAAATTTGCCATTTCAGAGACAAACCAACAAAAGATTCAATATACGTGTGAAACACTAGAAAATAAGTTAAATAGCTTGATGGACAGTCGGAGTAATTGAGAGTTCTTTGGTAGAACTCTCAGGAAAAGTTGATGAAAACAAGAACGAGATCGCTAAGTTAAAGGAAAATGATAAAGATCTGCAGAACAAGCTGGAGGTCCTTGAAAACAATGTCAGGAGAAATAACATTAACATTTTGAATGTCCCAGAGGGCTTGGAAGGGGAAGATATAAAGGGCTTTACAACCAAACTTCTGAAAGAATTCAACATGGATATCGATGAGCTCGCCCTATAAGAGGATATCCAGAGAGTCCACCGAGATCCCTACCTTAGGAGACCAGGGAAAAAAAACCCTAGGAAAATTCTGGTTAACTTTAAATCTTATTCCCTGTAAGAGAAAATTCTCTCAGGAGGACTTAAAGCAAAAATCTATAAGAAGGGTGAATGGTCTTTCAAGGTGAGATCTGATATTTCCCGTGCAACCCAAGATAAACAATAGGAGATGGGGAAGTTTATTCCAGAGCTGAGAGGTCTGGGTGCCTCTGCTAACTTACGATTCCCAGCCGCCCTCAAAGTGATGTGGGACAACAAAATGCATAATTTCAGGGATCCAACTGAAGTCTGCAAGTTCATCGGACAAATAAAGGCACAATGCAAATAAACACTATACTTTTTCTTTTCACCCGGTGTAATGGAGTTCAAATAGGGGGTAATCTTTCCAGATACCTCTAGTAGTAGTAGGAGGGTTCCCTGGGGTGTGTAAGGGGGGGAAGGAGGGTCACCAGCAAAAAGTAAAATACACTTTTTTTTTTTAAGTGCACCTATAGGGGGAGCATAAGGGTAAAAAAAAGAAAAAAACCTCATTAGTCAAAATGATTCAGTCAGAATCTGGCACAATTCAGTCCTTTTAAAGAACTATAATTACCTGTACTACACTAACATTTGGAGTTACATGGCCAATTTAGATAGACCATAAAAATGTTATTGTGGAACATCAACGGTCTTAGAGTAGCCTCAAGGAGGAAAGAGATTTTAGAATTTTTGACACTTTCAGATAGCGAAGGGTTTATAATACAAGAGTGTCACTTACTGAGAGATGAATGGTCTGAGATACTTAAAGCACAAAAATGGGTAGAACATTATGTGTGTACCATCCAAACATGTCCGACTAAGGGAGTTGCACTACTTTTAAAAAAATCCAATCAAGTCATTCTGGGAGAATGGAGGGTTGACCCTCTTGGCAGATGGGCAATAGCCACAGCTAAAATACTGGGGTCTTGGCTGACTTTTGTGGGGTATTATGGTCCTAATACAGATGACTCTGCCCCACTACAATCTCTATTGTTGCATCTGGTAGATGTTAAAACCCCCAATATACTTGGTGGTGATTTTAATGTGGTCTTAGACCCAACCACAGACACTACATCTAAAAGAAGAGCGGCGACCCATGAGATGAGGAGGACCCTAAAACAACTAATGTCTGACCTAGGCCTCATAGATATATGGAGGTTGATGAGAACCAATGCTCACACAGGCGGGGGTGCCTTCACTTTTCATAATGAAAAGTATGGTCATCGATCTAGAATCAACTTCTTCCTTGTAGATAACTACATTAGTAAAATTACGAATAAAGTAACTCATGCTCCAGAACACTTCTCTGACCATTCAGCTGTTACCCTAGAGGTTACGCTGAAAACAAGATCACTCTCTAGTAGGTGGATAGTAAATAGATCCCTGTTATTAGATCAGAGGGTAGTAGAACAATTAAAAAATGCCACTAATGAATTATTTTTGTTTAACATACTCAGCTCCACTTGGGATTGTTTGGGATCCCTTTAAGGTTTATAAAAGAGGTATCATCTGAGCACAACCAAAATGTCAAGGCTGATATAAATAAATTAGAAAATCCTATCCAAAGTATACAAGAACAAATTGAGCAAAACTTGGGTGACTCCAGCATGGCACAGTTAAAGAAAGAGGCAAAATCGGAGTTAAGCGACTATTTTGAGATAATTATAAAGAAAAAATGGGAAGCCAGCAAAATGTCGAGTTATGATTATGGAGAGGGATGTGGTAAATTGTTGGCATGGAAAGCTAAAGCTAACCAGACAAAAAATCAAATAAGAGATCTTAGATGCCAAAACTCAGGTGACATAATCTCAAATGAAGAAGAGATCGAGGACGCATTTGTCTCCTTTTTTCAAGATCTTGACAAGGAAGTTGATAAAAAAAAATTGCAGAACACTTCAAAGATATTGACCTTCCATATCTGCAAGAAATGGAAAAAGAGAGACTAAATAGTCCTTTCAGTCTTGAAGAGACTATTCTAATCATCAAGGGCCTAAAAAAGGGGAAAGCCGCAGGACCAGACGCCATCCCTAATGAAATGTATTCCTTGCTTAAAGAAGAACTTGCCCCGATTCTATTACAGTTGTTTAACTCTGTCTTTTCGGATAAACAGAGTGTCCCACTGTCCTGGGATATGGCCACAATAACCATACTCTTAAAACCAAACAAAAACCCGAGGGCATGTGAATCTTACAGGCCAATCTCTCTCCTTAATAATGACTATAAAATCAACAAGGCTCTAACCAAGAGACTGGATAAGGTGATGAGGTCTCTAATTTACTCTGACCAAAAAAGGTTTTATAAGGGGGAGGCAACTTCATGAGTTAACCCATGAACTTATTGCAACCATCGATTTGGCGAAAATGAGTGGGAAACCCCTTATAATAATGACATTGGATGCGGCCAAGGCTTTTGACAAAGTTAGTTGGGTCTTCTTGTATAAAACGATAGAACATCTTAACCTTGGAGAAAACATTCTAGCAACAATTAAAGCAGTGTATGAAAATCCAGTTGCAAAGGTGTTGGTAAACGGGAATCTGACTAAACTAATAAAACTTGAAAGAGGGACTAGACAGGGCTGCCCTCTTTCCCCTCTCCTTTTTAACATCTATATCGAGCCTTTGACTTGCAAATTGAGGGCAAATCAAAACATCCACCCCTTTTCTTGTAACGGATGGTAAAAAAAAATTGGTCTGTATGCTGATGATTTAATGATCTTTACAGGTGATCTTCCCAATTCTCTTCCGGCTATCTGGGAAACATTAGATCTTTTCACAGGCGTTTCGGGGTACTCTGTAAACCAACAAAAGACAGAGTTGATGCAATGGAACACACAACACTGTAGTAGTCGGGTAAGGAAAGAAATAAAATATTTGGGGATACAAATCGTCCACAATCTGGTAAAATTAGCACAGACAAACTTTGATAAGCTAGTTGCATCAGTCAGTAAACAACTGCAGGCTTGGGGTGCGCTGCCATTGTCCTTTCTTGGCAGATCTAACCTTTTAAAGATGTCGGTGCTTCCAAAATTTTCCTTCCTTTTTAACACTATCCCTCTGGAGTTCAATAAAATATGGTTTAAAAAAATTCACGGAGAGTTTACCAGGTTTATTTGGGGAAATAAATGTCCCAGAATTGCCTTTAAAAAACTTAGAAGGAAGAAAGAGCAAGGCGGTATAGCTACTCCTGATCTATATCAATATTATCGAGCTTTTAACCTAAAGAACTTTATTCAGCTTTTAAATGATAGTTCTTGCCTAGCCCCCTACCTAAAAGCTCTAGTAAAGGACTCCCAAGTTCAACCAAAATACTTTCTTTGTAAATTTGGTCACCCCAAATTTTTCTAAAAAGTTAAACTAAAAATTCTTCAGAACGCAGCTAAGATTTGGTACTATATAAGACTTACTTTACAAATACCATACTACAGTGATTCTGCCCCTATCTGGAACTCCCCGGGCACGCCAGCTTGTCTTTTAGACTCCCTAGCAATTCCGCTACGAGAGAACAGGATTAAGTGCTGGGGTCAACTTCTGGAAGATTTCAACCTAATGTCATGGCAGAGATTGTCTGAGGCAACCAATAACACTGTCTCTGAATTTAAATACTACCAACTAGCCAGCTGGGCAATGACAATAGAAGAAAAGAGTGAACCAAACTCTGAGGCTGAATCAAGAATAAAATTATGACCCAAGGCACTGAAAGAAATCGCAGAATGGTATTGGCTGTTTATTCAGGAAGAAGAAGGGCCCCAAAAGGTATTGGATGGAAAGCTGGAAGAGGGAACTGCCGGAAAAAGACCATGAACTATTATGGCAAGCATCAATGGCTTCTTTATGGCACTATGTGAGATCCGCCCCATTAGGAAAAAATCATCTCTTTACTGTCCACAAGGCATACTGGACACCCCGAAGGCTATCAAAGATGGGAAGTCAGACAGTAAGAAAATGCCTGAAATGCGGTGAAGATAACGCGAATGAAGCACATATGTTCTGGCAGTGTCCCTCGATCCAGTCCTTCTGGGAGAAAGTGGGTAGGATTTTATCAGAGGTTCTAGAGCAAGAACTAGAGGTGAGCCTAGATATTGTCATCTTTGGGGTTTTAATAGGAACGGCAGATAATGGGAGCTTTACTAACATTCAAAAATCTATTATTATTGTCTTAATACTGCTGGCAAGAAGGGAAGTGTTTATTGAATGGATACTTCCATGCCCCCTGACAGAGGTGGAATGGATCCTTTCAGTACAAAGTGTGGCTAATCTCGATTGAGCGATTAGGTTAAGCAAGAAGACAAAATTCTGGGAACTATGGGATAAATTGTTAGGAACCTATAGAAATTAGATAGACTGTAGCCATGACCGCCATTAAGTTAGAATTTAGAATTAAGCATTGGATTTTGGCTATTTTGTCTCTGCTGTTATCCATTTCTTTCCCCTTCTCCAAAATCATCTGGTCCTATGATTATTAATATGCTCTACAGGCTCTTGCACATCTGTGTCTGCATTACAACCTTTGCCTGTGTCAGTGAAGTCAGCCCCTTTTGACCGGGCAGGGGGGATATCTCCCCTAGGCTACCCGGGATGTTTAAAACATCTCCTCCTTACGGAGAGACTGGGTGTCCCCTGCCCTAGTAGAAATTGACTCTTTTCCTGATGGTTTCGGCATATTGACAAATGAGGACAAAAAAAAAAAAAGATGAAAAGGGCAGAGACTAGGGTACAGACTACAAGATATGCTAGCTCTGGGAATGTGTCAGGTGTTTGTGACTTAGTTGAGATGTAGACTAGCTCCCTGTTTACTCTCAGTAAGTGAGATCCGCCCCAGTAACAAAGATTTATTCAAACAGGCAGAAAAATAATTATGAATGTAGAATTACTAGTTGTAAGTGAGATGGGTGGAGACGCTAAACCCCATGTTTAAGTGGAGATTTACACTGAGATTTAGTGAATTCCCTCAAGGTGGACAGCGCCACCTAAACATAGGTCAATTTCTCACAAGACAGAGATATCTGTATGAAAACCTAACTTTGTGAGTAAGCCACATTGATTCTAGCCACTTGTAGTATATGTGAGAAAAGACATGGGGTTACTATGCATCTGACTTCACAGTAGACATTTTGTTTGTAAAAGAAATAGGTACATAAGTGGGTGCTTTTTTATATGTCATAGTTCTATGAAGGCATGGTTAATATAAAATATACATTTTGCGAGATTGAGTCAAACCCACTAATAGGGACATGTGCTGTAAGTAGGACCGCACCTTTTGCATTTTATCTTCACTCACAGTTATGTGGGCAGATCAAGTGCAGTGTGAGTACACTTTTCTACTGTCCCCTTGAAAAAGTTATCCAAAACCAACCCTATGGCAGGAGGCTTCGTGTGGTGAAGCAGCATGGACACACTGTGGTGCCCTTGAGAATATCACATCAGTTCTACTGCAACAAAAATTATTGAGAACACTGGTATCATTAAGTTTGGGGTGGAGAAATAGCTCTAAATGCCTTTTTTGTCTCCAGTGGTCCCCTGAGAAATGGAGAATTACCACACAAATCTGAAATACCACATTTAATTCCAGAGGCAATACCCAATGTATGTAATCCTTTTGCACCTGGTAATTTCACCAGCTGGTGAAATGTTCAGAGAGGGTTATTTAAAATTAAGTAGTGTATTCCTTGTAATTTCCGATTCACCTCGAAACACTGGGGCAGATTTACAAGCCCCTTGCGCCACTTTTGCGTCACTTTTTCCATGTTAAAAGTGATGCAAAAGTGGCGCAAGGGTCTTGTAAATCTGCCTCCCTGCTTCCAGACAAATTGGAAACTACACAGGAGTTGCAGGGGGGGGCTATATCAGAGACTGCCTGTGTAGAAGCTGAATCCTTTCAGACATCTCTGTTCCAGGCCTAAACGAACATATGTCATGAATAACCATGAGAGCAAGAGAGCCAACTGGTTCACCCCGGAACTCCTAGCGTCAAAGCGCTCCTGCCGGAAGTTGGGGAACATATGGCACAGCGAGAAGTCGCCGGGCAGCCGCGCAGCCCACAAAGACGCCATCCGCAACCACCACCACCTCATCAGGACCGCCAAGAGGACCTCCTTCAAAGACCGCCTCGACAACATCGCACACAACAGCAAGGAGCTCTTCAACATCGTGGAGGAACTCTCCAACCCCAGCTCCAATGCCAACCACATCCCGCCGTTGCAGGCCCTGTGCGACTCCCTCGACACCTTGTTCCACCGCAAGATCGCCGACATCCACGATAGCTTCAACCCCCGGACGACCCTAACAAGCCCCAACACGCCGGAACCACCACACCACACCGACCACGACCCCCTGACAACCTGGGCTAACGTGAGCATCGAAGACACAATCAAGACCATGGGCACAATCCACTCCGGCTCGCCGTCTGACCCTTTTCCACACCACATCTTCAACAAAGTCGGCAGCTCCATCACACCCCACCTGCGCAACATCATCAACCTCTCCTTCGAGACCGCGACCTTCCCTGAAAGCTGGAAACACGGCCGAGATCAACTCCCTACTGAAGAAACCCAAGGCAGACCCGAGCGAACTAAAAAACTTCCGGCCCATCTCCCTGCTTCCGTTCCCAGCTAAGGTCATCGAGAAGATAGTCAACATTCAGCTCACCCGCTACCTCGAAGACAACAGCATCCTGGACCCCTCCCAGTCAGGATTCTGCAGCAACCACAGCACCGAGACCGCCCTCATCGCTGCCACAGACAACATCAGGATCCTACTGGACAACGGCGAGACGGCTGCCCTCATCCATCTGGACCTCTCCGCCGCCTTCGACACCGTCTGCCACCGCACACTACGCACACGACTCCACAACGCAGGGATCTGGGACAAGGCCCTGGGCTGGACCTGCTCCTTCCTCTCCGGCAGAACCCAGAGAGTCCGCCTCCCCCCATTCCGATCCGAAGCCTCCGAGATCATCTGCGGCGTCCTGCTGGGATCCTCCCTCAGCCCGACGCTGTTCAACGTCTACATGGCGCCTCACGCACGCATCGCCCGACACCACGACCTCAACATAATCTCCTACGCCGACGACATTCAACTGATCCTCTCCCTCACCAAGGACCCCCTCACCACCAAATCCAACCTCCACCAGGGAAGGAAGGCCGTCGCCGACTGGATGGAGGCTAGCCGCCTTAAGCTGAACACAGACAAGATGGAGAACCTCATCCTCGGGCCCAACCCCTCAGCATGGGACGACTCCTGGTGGCCCGCGTCGCTGGGGACACCCCCCGCACCCACCAACCACGCACGCAACCTGGGAGTCATCCTCGACTCGAAACTCACCATGACCAAACAAGTCAAGGCTGTCTCCTCCACCTGCTTCAACACCCTCCGTATGCTCCTCAAGATTTACAGATGGATCCCGACAGACACAAGGAAAACAGTCACCTAGGCCCTAATCAGCAGCAGACTCGACTACGGAAACACCCTCTACGCTGGAGCCCCGACCAAGCTCATCAACAGACTGCAAAGAATCCAGAATGTCTCCGCACGCCTGATCCTCGACGTCCCGCGCCGCGACCACATCACCCCCCACCTGAGGAACCTGCACTGGCTCCCTGTCGACAAAAGAATCTCCTTCAAACTCCTGATCCACGCACACAAGGCACTCCACAAGACCGGCCCAGTTTATCTCAACAGTCGACTCTCCTTCTATGTACCCAACAGGAAACTCCGCTCTGCAGGCCTCTTCCTGGCTACCGTCCCACGCATCCGTAGAACCACAGCCGGAGGCAAATCCTTCTCCCACCGTGCCGCCAAGACCTGAAACACCCTCCCCCTCATCCTTCGACAAATCAAAGACCTTCTAGCCTTCAGGAGGCAACTCAAGACCTGGCTGTTCGACCAGTAGCAACAGCACCCCCCTTCTCCCCACCCTCAGTGCCTTGAAACCCTTGCGGGTATGTAGTGCGCTCTACAAATTATTGATTGATTGATTGATTGAATAACCAAGAGCCTGCAGTAGAAGGGAGGCAGAGCAGCAGACGTTCCCTACGCAGGAGCAGCAGGGACCTCTAATAAAGTTGGTGTCTGATGCCACAATAACCAGACAGGAGATATTATAGCTGTGTACTTTGAAAGCGAATCCATGCCAAAGCCGGCGGGTAAGCAAAGCTGTGATTTACGTTGCCGCGCGCTTCATCTTACTTATGAGCTATGAACTGGGGACAACTGCATTAACCTACGTTATGTAAAAATATATACTTCACCATTTTATGTATCGGATTTTACTGCAGAGCTGTTATTTTTATATTGCCGTAACGCATTCTTCAATCAAAACTTAAAAAAAAAAATCAAAACCAAAAAATTGGAAAATTACATGTGTGCCGCTTTCAGTCAGTATTTGCTTTTCGCACAGCGAGTCGGCGAACCCATGATTCCACGTCTCCCCCTTGATAACAGCACTAATATGCTGGTGGCGCTGGTAGCAAGGAGCTGCATTGCGTTTCCATCAATATCAGCCGAGGGCCTTGTCTGTGAAGTTGCTAAATTGCGTGTTTGCTGAAAGGATATTTGAGAACAGTTAGGCTGTCATTACGCGTGATTGCAGCATGCAGTACACGGACTAGATATCTATGGTAAAAATGAAAGCACCGATCTCCAGCCTAGCAGAATCTATTGAATAATTGGAGAGCACTGTTAGCACCTTTGATGTTGAAAGGAAGATTTCAAGCGGCAGTCTAATCCGCCGGTGCAGCAAGGCAGAATGATGGCACCCGGGCGGGAGCAGCTTGCATCCAGGGTCAGTCAGGGTGCTTGCATTTGTATACCTTAGCAGGAGGTGCAGTGTATCTGAAGATGAGTGTTCAATTGAAGGAAATTACTTTTGGTGTTTGCCTTTCTTAAACTAGTAGCTATTTCTGGGAACTGTCTGAACCCGATGGTCCTTTTACACAAGGGCCTTGATCTCACTGATGTGAAGTTTCTAGGGCTACGATTAGATAGTTTTAATAAAGCAGCAGGGCTGCAGATAATTCCTAAAGAGATTGTGGCTTTAGGGCCATATTGGTCATTATATCAGGCGGCGCAGAGCTACAAGTCGCCCTGCTAAGCGATATGGAAAGTGCAGGAATGCCCCGTACTTAACATTGTACAGCACGCTCCTGCCTTTTTCCAGTGCTGGTGCACAATGTGGTGCCTAGCGCCAACGCAGGCACTCTTGCACCATGGTCCAGGGGTGCCTGCACTGTTAGCAGGATAGCTTTTGTGCAGGAAAGGGGACAAAGCAACTCCCTGAGCCAATTTCCTCTTTCTGTGTATCCTGCAGAATAGAGCGCACATACAAAGGGGTGAAAAAGCAGAGGAGAAATAAACATTTTCTCTTCTTTACGCCAGACCTGGAGAGGCGTAGCAGTTTTGGAGCATTCGTAGGTCTACTACTTATTGTAAATCTGGGAATGGGTTTTGCGTGGGAAGAACGAAGCACCACCCATGGAACCCCTCCTTGGGGCAGAAGAATACAACGCAGAGCTTTGTGCTGTAGTTTGTTACTCTGGATTTATCAAGCCACTCCCAAGGGTCCAAGGGGGGCCTTGCATGGCTTGATCAATCACATCTTGAGGGTTTTATCGTTTTTGTGCCCAGTTGATAAATATGGCTCTAAGTCAACAGATACGTATCTCATAGTTAAGTCATGTATAGGTGCCTATATAATTTATTGTGGGATTTGTCTTGGGAACTTCCTTCTTTGTGAAGCATTTTTCTTTTATTCAAGCAACTGTTTACAAAACTTTAACTATTAACTGAGATTGTGTCATAACACTATGCATATAAACTTCTTGTCCCAAATGCTGTTCTTTTTTCAGCATTTTAGGTCTGACCAATGAGGCAGCTTGAGCTGTCTCACCAGTCTATTGATTTCCCCAAAAACAAATATACAAAATATACATACATAAAGGGACTTTTGGTCAGTGGGTTTCATTCTTTGATTTGTTAAATTGTCATTCACATTTTTCTTCCATCTTCCACAGAATCCAGCATGGGGAAATGGGCCAGACCACTTTACCAATTGGCTCTCTTCATTTTGATTGACTGCTGAAAACCTTCGCGTATTGTTCACATCACCTAAACATAGTTCCTTGTTGTTACTCGTCAAAGATGATTTAAAGTTTTTTATATTATGTATTGCTTTATATTTATTTTAAACATCAGCTTTTTATTGCTTAGAGTTCGAGTGTTCACTTAGATGGTGATTTATTTTCTATCTCCTTTTTAGATTTGTCCATTGAGACAGATTTAGCTGTCTCAGCAATGACTGTTCTTTTTTTTAAATCATATATAACACACATAGAGAAAGGGGCCTTTGGTCAGGGGGCTTCGTCGATTGGTCTGTTAAGTTGTCCCTCACACTGTGCACCAATCCCTATTGTATGTGGTAGTAAACTGCTTAAAAGTAGTTTCTTTATTTTAATTTGCATAGTAGGCTTAACGTGTGCATTTGTATCAACTTCTTATGCCGGCTATTTCTTTGGCTTTAAATCTTATGTTAGAAAGTGTGCTATCAACATTGAAATGCTTGTGAATTTAATGTTTGGTTAGATGGTGAGTTTTTTGTGTCTCCTTCAAAAATAATAATAATAAGATGTGGCCTGTTGAGATCCAGTTAGGCTCCTCTAAGAACCTCACTCAACGCAGCTGCAAGACGTGTCACTGGCTCCAGAAAGAACAACCACATCACCCCTGATCTAAAGGAACTGAATTGGCTCCCTTATGAGGCAAGAGCACAGCTAAAAATTGTGTGCATGATGCACAAAGCACTGCACCTCAATGCACCAAAATATCTAGACAATAAAATCGAATTATCAGGCAATAGCAGAACTCTGAGAAGCACAAACACCCTGCTATTGACACCACAAAAGTTTAAGAAAAATTAAACCAACACACGCACCTTCTCTGGCCTAGCACTGAGCAATGTGCATTAACAGTACATACATTAATATTGTCTCCTTCAAAAACCTTAATAATAATAAAATGCATGGCATTCCCGAAAAGCCTTTTTGAGGAAAATAACTAGTAAAACACCCAAGTCAATCAATCCTTTTTAAATTTAACACTTTTATTGCACACATAGGGAGTACATTGTTTACGTACTGCCATACTTTCTTTTGAGGTCATGCATACTAGACAGTGCAAGCTGTTTGGTTAGCAAAGACATATTGTGGGCTTACCAAAAGCTTACAGTGGGCTTATAACCCTTCCACTCCTTTTCTTTGATTGGCTTTATTGTCATTAGTTACAAAGACACAAAGGAAACCCAAGAATCGTTAGGGACCAAGGGTTTTATGTGGTTAAAGGAACACGTGTATCTAAGAAGTTTATTACAAGTATAATATTCTGGGAGAAAAATAACACCCAGGGATTGTCCAATCGACAAAAAAGAGTTGTTTTTTTTCATAATGAAAGACAGTTTTGGAAATTGTGCCCCTGTCGGGGTAATCCAGAGCAAGATGAAATACCAGAAAAACCAGAAAACATTCTCACAAAAAGCAGCTAGTGACCAACACCATATACATGTGACCCACTACATTGTGTATAAAACTAAATTTGGGTGCAGGAGTGCTTTGTTCTATAATTACGTGGCCCTCATTTTGTATGTGGTTGTTGGTCACTGTGCTTTTTGTCTGAATGTTTTCTGGTTTTTAACACTTGTTCAGGATTACACTGACAGGGGTACAATTTCCAAATCTGTCTTTATTGGTGAAAATAAAAAACTCTTTATTGTCGATTGGATAAAATCCCTGGGTGTTAATTTTCTCCCAGAATATTATACTCATAATAAACTTTATTGTTACTGTCATTTTCAAGCTTTTGCGATGACTCTTATTATGCATCTTGCTCCGTCTTGTGTTTGTCCCTCTCCTGAAGCATACCCTCTTTACCATCCTGTGGCATGGCTGACTTGTAACCTTGCACTGCGCACTTTTATGGAACTACATTTTTATTTTGGCTTAATACTCCATGAGACTGTATGTGTTTTCCAGCTCTCTCTATTTTGCGCGTCTCACCTGCCTGATATCCATCCCTCTGCTCCATGTTGCTCTCTCATTCATGTTCCAATGTCTCTCTAGTGTACTTCACTGGAAATCCCCCTTCCACAGCACTCAGAGTTGCTTTCTTGCTCGCTCGATTCTGCACCCACCTACCTGTGTTGCTCTTGGTCATATGCTGCTTTTCCTCTCCCCTGCCCATTTTTCATTTATATTCCTCATTGTTGGACTTGGCCATCTCTGCAAGGTCACCCCCTGTACTCTGCACACTTTACCACTGTTAAACCAAGCTAAAGTGGTTGTGCTCTTTCACTTAAACATGTTAAAATTTGCTTATACCCAATGGGCACAGTAATTTACTTGTCAGCCCCTCCGAAAGAAGTACTACATGTAGCTAGCACCTCTAAATTAACTGCTACTAGTGTGCCTGCGGTACTTATTGTGCCACCCACTTAAGCAGCCCCTTATAGCATGTTCCAGGCCTGTCATTGCAGCCTGTGTGTGCAGTTTTAAACAGTCATTTTGAACAGGCAAACTTATCCTTGTGGCAGGCCTAAACCACGTTTTCAATATATATATGTCACCCCTAGGGTAGGACCTAAACAGCCCATGGGGCATAGTGCATTGTATTAAAAAGGTTGGACACATACTTTTAAGTTTTACAAGGCCTGGTCGTGAAGAACTCCTAAATTATTTTTGACTACTGCAAGGCCCACCTCTCCCATAGGATAACAGTGTTACATTGTTACATTTAATAAATGATAACCTCTGGGTCGGAACAGGAATAAATGTCATGCTTGGCATCTGAGGAATTTGAATTTAAAACCCTCTTTAATAGTAAAGTCAGCTTTTAAGTCACAAATCTAAAAATAGCGCTGGAAGAAAGTTGGCATGTTCTTGCCCTAAACATTTGGTGCTTGCAGCCTGTTCCTGGGTCACATGACTAGGTGTGGTTGGCAGTTGGACCTTGTGTATTCCCCCCACACAGCATCACATAAGAGGGTCTGGGAGTTGGCACTAGGGTCTGGGTGCTGGCCCATATCTGGCAGAATTGGAGGGGGGTGGATCTATCATCTACCACACTTACATTTCAAAGGCACTGGCCCAACCAACACAAAAAGACTCCACAATAGCCGATTGTGCCCCCAGATGGACTGGGACCAGGACAGAGAGGCAATAAATTGCTGACTCCAGAAGCTTCTCCCACTTCAAAGTGGACACCAGGTGTAAAAATGGAACCCTCCGACCCACTCTTCAGTACACTCCTGGACTTGTGAATATTACACAAGAAAGATGCCCTGCAGCATGAGACCTGCCCTGCTTGCTGAGAAGGAAGACAGACAGTACATGCATCCTTCATTCCAGGCTGAAGTGACTCCAAGGGTCAGCGGACTGGCCTCTTGTTCGGAGCTACAGGAGCATAAAAAACTCCAGAGGCCTCCCTGCATCTACCCAGCTGACCTGCTGCCTGGACCTTCAACTGAAACTGCCTGAACCCTGAAGGCCTCTGCAAGAGTGATCATCTGATCCCTAAGAAGTGCCTCTCTAGGTCCTGGAATCTTGGCTTGCTTCAGAGTTCACTCATCTGACTCAGAAAGGGTAAGCCCTGAGGTTTTCGGCTCTTCGTGATTGAGAACAAGCGCGTTCTTGGCAAGATCTTTCCAACTGGCAATGCGTGGCTCTTTTTAACCTGACTCTTCATGCTACATGGACCATCAATGACGACTGGCAACACAAGATCTGCAACTCGTGCTACAGCATCTACAACCCACTGTGACCACCAACACGAATCTCCAACAATGACTGTCTGCGACAAGATCTTCGCGATACAGTGACGATCGTCCACAATGCTCAGCCTGCTCTTTACGCTGCAGTGATGGACATCAACAACACTCTCCTTGCTCCAGTCAGCGTCCTGCACTGCAAACAGCATTCTCTGTGTAACTTTTTTCAACGGAACTAACCTGGTCCCTCCATCTGGCCCATGCTTCATCACTGTGTCCTAAGCTTGTGACTTTCACCCAATCTCGCACAACTGGGAGTGGTGCTTTGTGTGATCTCGCAAAACCAGATAACTGGGAGTGGCGCTTTGTGCTTTTAGGTGCTACACTTACATTAAATCTTTGAAATTGCATATCTCTGGTTCTTCTGATTGGAAATTTTTCATGTTTTGTCAAATAATTGATTACATTTTACTCTATTTTTCTAAATCGGTGTGGGTTGTTCCTTGTGTTGTGCTTTCAATTTTATTACTGTTTGTGTGCTCCATAAATACTTTACAGAGTGCCTGTGAGTTAAGCTTGACTGCTAATTTAGTGACTTCTCACTGACATGGCTGTTACTTGAGTAAAGTGCCACCCCTCCAACCAAAATCCAATTTCTCACACTCCTCAGCTCCTTCATTGCCCCTACCCATAGTATTTAAGAAAAAAATACATATGTTTGGGGGAGAAGCAGCAAATTGCTGAGGGCCCCTCCCCTTAAAAAGATGCTTTTGTGCTACTTCTGTTTCATTTTTAAAAATGTACCAATCCATCTTGAATCGCAAAATTAAAAAAGGGTGCCCATGTAATTTTGACCGTTCTCATGCAGAACAGGGTCAAGATTGATTTAAAAATGGCTGGGTCCAAACAGGGGTGGCATGATGGGCTAAAAAAGATGGATTGGCTGAGATTAAGTCAAGCGTTCCATCCATCACCTTGATGTTTTTGCATTTGCCGCCCTACGTGCGCCAGGTATGACCAGACGTGGGACTGAGGCTCACTGTGCCACTGGATTCAAGATAGCTTGTCTGATGAGGGGTGATACCCTGAGGATAGACTAATGTATTCAAAACGTATTCACATAAATGAGTACTGGACACATTATACAAATTGTGATAGAGTGGGATTGGCTGAGATTAAGTCAAGCGTTCCATCCATCACCTTGATGTTTTTGCATTTGCCGCCCTAAGTGCGCCAGGTATGACCAGACGTGGGACTGGGGCTCACTGTGCCACTGGATTCAAGATAACTTGTCTGATGAGGGGTGATACCCTGATACCAGTCCCAGGATGCGTGCTTCCTGTCCAGGGAGTACCTGGCCTGGCAGTTCAGGCTGGACAATTCCAGTGGGGAGCAGGGGCAAGACTGATTTGCATATGCCTGGCCCAAACTAAAGTGGCATGGTGAGCAAAAACACGATGGATTGAAATGTGGCCTGAGCATTTGCCAGTGGCTGAGATTAATTCAAGCATTCCATCCATCACCTTGATGTTTTAGCACATGTGATTTTGTGGGCATGCAAATGCCTAATGACACAGGGGTGTGCTTATGTCCTCATGCATGGGTGTGCCTATAAAATAACTCAGCTACTGCTTTTTTTTTCTTTTGACCATTATAGCAATACCAAAAGTATTGGGTAAAGCCAAAAGGTCTCACAGGTGAAACCTATTGGCTTAGTGATGACTTGTTTTTCATTTTTGTTGCAAAGGCTTCAATAGAAAATAAAAACAAAATAAACATTGCATCAGCTTGACAATGCCAGACCTATTGCCTTTGCCCTTGCTTGTTTGTTTGCTGTAGCTCTTCACAGTATTTCTAAAGACAGTGGTCCCTAGACAGTATAGTAGTACAGTAAGAATTAATATAGACTCAATCAGTGCTATATCTGCTGTCCAGCAGGACAGGTATTTAATGTATAATAAATGTATAACATAGAGGAAGGGAAAAATCCAAGTGGGACACAACTTGCGTCCTATTAACATAAACAAACAAACAACATTAAGTAAAAGGTTCATGCAAAGAGAACGTGTCTGTATACAAATTGCGTTACATCAAACAAATGATGGACGGAATGCTGACAATGCATACATTCTCCCCCAGTCAAGAGATCTGGGTTAAATCCATCGTTCTTTTGCCCACTACACCACCCCAGTTCAGACATGGCCATATGCAAATCAGTCTTGACCCTGTGCCTCATGGGAACAGTCCAGCCCGAACTGCCAAGCCATGTCTTCCCTGGACCGGAATCAAGCATCCTAGGACCGGTTTCTGGCTATCAGCCGTCATCAGCCAGGATAGCTTGACTCCAGTGGCGTAGTGAGCACGGGTCCCACGTCTGGGAATACCCATCCCACTTAGGGCAAAAAGCGTTACAACAAACAAATGATGGACGGAATGCTGACAATGCATACATTCTCCCCCAGTCAAGAGATCTGGGTTAAATCCATCGTTCTTTTGCCCACTACACCACCCCAGTTCAGACATGGCCATATGCAAATCAGTCTTGACCCTGTGCCTCATGGGAACAGTCCAGCCCGAACTGCCAAGCCATGTCTTCCCTGGACCGGAATCAAGCATCCTAGGACCGGTTTCTGGCTTTCAGCCGTCATCAGTCAGGATAGCTTGTCTCCAGTGCCGTAGTGAGCACGGGTCCCACGTCTGGGAATACCCATCCCACTTAGGGCAAAAAGCGTTACAACAAACAAATGATGGACGGAATGCTGACAATGCATACATTCTCCCCCAGTCAAGATTATACAAATTGGATACAAATGGAACAGACAGAATATCATAGAGACACCATTACATATTGTCACATAGCAGTTTTGTAATGTATATGGTGTACATATTGTCGACGGCGTTTCGATCCCTTAGATTATTAGTGGGATCATCTTCAGGACATTAGAATGGCATGCCTGTATACATAAAGCAGTTGGCGGCGGACGTGATGCCAGTGCTGGTAGGAGAAGGATCATGGTCTTCACTGGAACGGCAAGGGGTAGGGCTGTAAAAATCAGCCGATGAATTGGCATAAACATCAAATTGCCGGGTGCGGCACAATGATTACAGAAACCGTGTCAGTGGTAAAAAATCTTGTAGTCAGGCGCATGACCATAAACAGACTCCGAGATCCCCTCATTGAGACCACATCTGGGAAGCCAGGTGCCGTGATCCCCTCGCGCTGCCAATATTGGAGATCACAAACACGTCTCCCCTTTACCCAGCAATTTTAATTTTTAAGATTTTTTACCACTGACGTGGTCTCCGTATTCATTGCGCCGCACCCGGCAATTTGATATTTAAACCACCCCTAGCCCAGCTGATGTGGACTCGATGAGCCAGACCATGGAGCCCAGAGTGGTTCGAGGGGCTTTCTCTTTTTGCTGCTATCCGGTGGAGAGAGAATGGGGGGGGGGTCATGAGGATAGACTAATGTATTCAAAACGTATTCACAAAAATGAGTACTGGACACATTATACAAATTGGGATAGAGTGGGATCTCTAATGTGCATACATCTAACCCCAAGAGCATAGGCCTGGGGACTGGTCTTATCTGTTCCTTAATTGATGCATCTGTTTGTGCGTCTCCTCAAATCAGCCCGTCATAGAATGACAAGGGAACCGGATAGTCTGTTTTCCCATTAATCTCCATACCAATGCTGCCTGTTCTAGCTGCTGCACAAGCTCCGTGCACATTAGACCAAGCACGTTTCCTCTATGCGCGACTTCACATAGAAGCGTTGGCAACCACATACAGAGAGCACTGAACTCTGCCGTCGGCCTGCGGCACTTAAGGTATGTCCATGTGAAAGGATTGCACACCCTTGCGGTTCACTATAATTGCCCCTTACAGCATATTAAGATTCAATTCCTTTTTCCTAGTTACCGCATGGTCAGGATTTAATCCTTACTCCGTGGGTGGCACACTTATCGCGCTGGACCCCTCGTGCATTCACAATATCCTTTATTTGGCAGTATTAAACAAGGTATGTTACATTCTTGCACTCATGATCCAATAACCCTTGTCTTGTTTATAAAAGAACCTCACATTAAGGTCTTGTCCACAGCATCAACTTGTTGAACTGATCCGTGACCTCAGGGTTTGCTAATTAAATAAGAGGCATTACCTACCATGCTCCATTCATTAGGAGCACATGATTCCTGGTTTCCATCCTGGTACCAGGTACGCTTTACACTAATGTAAATAAATATTTTGTGGCTACATGGCCCTCCCGATTGAATGAATTTGTTACTCAGTCGCCCACTTTAATCTTTAACTCTAGGAGTTGATTCACTCTATCAAGCAGATCCAGTTGGACTCTGCTTAACCCAAGGCTTTAGGAATCCCATGTCCTTTGGATTTTTGAAGAACCGGGGAGTTAACTTGGTTCACCACAAGTCCATACATGTTTGTAAATAGCACCTTGAATATACACTTACCCACAATTCTTTTTCTGCAGGCTGTCCCTCTCAATTCCCAGTCCTGAAGAAGACCCACATTGACAATACACCATTAGTGCTCCTGTCAGGGTTGAAACGTCGACGGTTTATCTGTCCCTACTTCAATAGGTCTCTTTGCTTATAATTCACTGTGATATAATTATTGAGCCTGAGATACTATCCAGCACGAAATTGGACTCCCCTTTCTAAATTCTTTTTCATTTGTAAATACACGTTCATTGCTTATTGTGTCACTTACCTGTATAATACACTGATTCCGTCACCTTGTCACCTTATCCACTATGTCACTATAAATCACCTTCACATGCGCCGCTTCATTAATTGTATTACCAGACAGCCTTTCTTAATGGTAATTTTGTACTTTGAACCAGAAACTTTGAAAACTCAAGTAAAAAGTACTCCTTTCAAATGTTTGAAGTCATTATTCACTTTGTTTTTGGGCTTGTGTTATAGCTTTATTTTCCTAGATTCATTTCTTCACTTCATTTAAATGAACATAACCAAAAAAAGAAATTGCATGACCCAATAGAACCAGTTGTTGTTTGTATCTTATATGCCCAGGTTCTGAGGGATACTGGTTTACCCCATTGTTTTTCATATTGTAGTTATTTACAGAGCAGGCTAATAAGATCTCTCTATTTTGTGAGTTGCACTTCTCCACAGGACTGCCAAAAATATTCTCTCTAATTTTTTTTGTATTGTAGTTTTCCACAGGAGAGGCAAAGGTCATCTCTGTGATATTTGTTGTTGCTCTCTTTATTGCTTTTTGTGCTGTCAGTCTTGCTAGGACAAGCACATGTGATCTCTGTATTTTTTGAAAATTTGAGTTATTCACAGAATAGGTGAAGGAGATCTCTGTACTTTTTGTGTGTGTTGAAGTTCTTCACAGGACGGGATAGGGGGTTTCTGTATTTTTGTGTCTTAGTTCTTCACAGGACAACTAAAGGGAACTAATCGCTACCTGCACTTTATATTCATTCTTCTCTTCTAAGACTACAGTACATTGCATGTTTGTTGGAAACAATAATTTAGAGTAAGATTAAGAACTGCCAATTTTTCTTAATTGGAGGGTTCTTTTGTCTGTTTCATTTCCCCGCAACTGATTCTTGGCTTTCTTCTTATTGTTGTCTTTATCCTGCTCATGGAGATTTTAGGGTACACCAGATTTTTGGAAAGGATGGCCTGGATCCTTCTATTGATCATGTCAGGGAAGTAGTTTTCCTTTTATGTGTTTATAAAGCATTTAACTTTTGGCACTCCATGGAGGTGAATATCCCTGTCCTTCCTCTTTCCTCTCATTTGCCCTCATCTTTATAAAGAAAAATTACAGAACAAGCCATGAGTATCACAGACATAGAGGTAGGACTAACAGACCATGGATGCTGAAGGACTTTGATACAACCCTCACCAACATAGACGTAAGACTACTCTGCCACATCTGACAAACCAATAAAAAATACTACAAAAAAAGACTACTAGTATTTCAGATACAATGAGCTTTTTTACATTTCAAAATGTTTTGAATAGCTCAAGAAAGAGCATGGAGATTTCTAGTAGCCTAACATCACACATGAGCCGCACAACCATCCAGTTTCCTTTGTATTGTGAGAATTGTAGCCATGTTTTTGCAATGGTAAAAAACGACTAAAGGTATAGCTCAATAAAAGATGGGAAAAAATTAATGGGTAGGCTTCAATGTGTGTTTCAAAGAGAGGGAGAATAAAGGGCTGAAGACACGACAGTGACCATGATGGGAATTATTTGCATTCTGCACTGTGAATAATATTCTTTTTAAAACATTCAGGGCACTTTTCTGATTTGATGTGCCAAATTGTGCAAACCTCTGAAACTAGTCAGATAAAAACAATCTCTCTTCTGTTCTATTATGTGTCCTAGTGAAGGCTTGGCCTTGGTTACTTGGCTCCTGTCACTCTGATTCATGCTGAGGGGTCCAGAGCACATAGCAGCAGCTGATGCACTGCTGAGCCGATATCATAGACCGGGAGCAGGACCTGCTCAATGTGCTAGATGTTGAGGTTGCGGGGCTCGGTGAGTAATATTTATTGTTTGTTTTCTAGAAATTCAAGTTGATGTGATTGAGAAAATACATAATTATGTTTATCTTTTTCTAATTATCAAAATAAATATATTTCGCACAGGTTAATAGGTGTGCGTATTTATTTTTCATGATGTGATTAAGTATATATAAAAATAAACATTATTACTATATATATACTTATAATGTGATGTTAATGTATCTATCCATTTATCTATAATATGTGTGTGTGTGTGTGTGTGTATGTATGTGATTGCGTGTGTTTATAGTTACCTGAGCTAACTGTAACTTACACTCCCACAATGCATGGCTTATGACCTCACATATTACATCACTCATGACATGGTCTGAATCTGTCTATGAGTAGCTGTGAGAGTGGCTTTATAGGTGTGTGAGTGGATGTCTGAGCGGCTGTATGGGTGTGTGAGTGAGTATGTATGGGGTGGCTGTATGGGTGAGTAAGTGGCTATATTGCAGAGTGAGTGGGTGTGTGAGCGGCTATATGGGTGAGTCAGTGGCTGTGTGAGTGGCTATATAGGTGACTTAGTGACTGAATGAGTGGCTGTATGGGTGATGGAGTGGGTGTGTGAGTGGCTGTATAGGTTATTGAGTAGTTGTTTGAGTGTGTGTATAGGTAAGTAAGTGGGTGTGATTGCCTGTATTTGTGAGTGAATGTCTTTCTGAGTGGGTGTAAGAGTGAATGAGTCGGTATGTGAGTGGTAGTATGGATGTGTGAATGGGAATGTAAGAGGTTGTGTGGGAAAGTGAGCAGGTGCATGAGTATCTGTAAGGGAGAGTGTAAGGGCACATGAGTAGCTGTATGGGTGTGTGAATGGGTATATGAGTATATGGGTGAGTAAGTAGGTGTATGTGGCTGTATGTGTGAGTGAGTAGGTGCATAACTGGCTGAATGGGTGAGTTAGTAAGTGTAAGAGAGGCTTTATGGGAGAGTATGTGGTTATCTCTGACTGTTTAGGTGACTGATTCCAAGGGTTAGTCTCTGTATGAGTAAGTGAGTGGGTATGTGAGTATCTGTATGGATGAATGACTGGTTGTGTGAGTGCCTGTACAAGTGAGTGAGTGGGTACATGAATGAGTGGCTCTATGGATGAATGAGTGGTTGTGTGAGTACTTTTATGAGTCTGTGAATGGGTATGTGAGTGGCTGTGTGGGTGTGTGTTTGGATATATGCAAGGCTGTATATGAGTGTGAGTGGGTATGTGAGTGGTTCTGTGGATGAGGTCATCAGTGATGATATATGAGATATCATCACTAATGTCACTGACCATGTCATGAGTGATGTAATATATGAGGACATAAGCAATGCATTGCGGGGCGTATATTATAATTAGCTCAGGTAAATATAGCTGCTAAATTTTACAGGTTTTGTACGAGTAAAATGTTTTTCCCTGGTTGTGTCAGGGCCTGTGAGAGTCTGTGAGTGACAGTGCCAATGCTGCTTTGGATCTTTGGATGGGTATATATGTGAGTTCATGGGTAAATGATTGAGTATGTGAGTGGTGCTATTGTTTTTGTGAGTTTCCATACTTTATTTAAAGGACAGAAGCAGGCTATCTGCTCTTACAAGGATATGTCATTAAAGAATCAATTCATCACACTCACTGAAGTTCAGATTTTGCTCCAAAATATTTACAAAACATTAATTTCTTTTCAGACCATTTTTCAATATGGAATTTTAGAGGAAATGTTTTTGTTTCCTATTCACCAAGCCTAAGAAGTTAGATTTTTTTCTTTTTTTTTTGCAGAGTTTTATATAGTGCGAACTTGACCCGAATCCAAATCAGGTATCAGAGCGCTTTACACAGCACCAGTTACGTTACATGAGGACACACATTCATTTTTTTGGTGTTTTTTGTTAGGCACGGGGAGATTAAATGATTTGCCCAGAACCACAGGATGTTTTAGCGTCGTTACCGAGACTCAAACCCAGTTCCCCCAGGTCCGGGTCGAGCGCCCTAACCGTTAGGCCAACTCCTCTCCTCCATTTACTTAAGTAGAGCTTTACATGGGACACCTGCTATATGTATATTTGTAAGTGTTTCCCATCAAGGTTTAATTTATCTGAAATGAAGACCAGGATCTTAATAGAATCTCATTTTTTTTAAAACAGTCCACATTTTTGGGGAAAATGTGTATTCATCTGTGTAACTTTGCACTGGGAAGTAATCGCAGTTGGGAAATTGGTATTTCTAATGTTTGCATATCTAGCCCTTAGAGCCTTCAGTCTGTCTCTGGGTCACGACTGGGTGTAGCTGATTGTTAGGCTTTGTTTATTTTTCCCAGACAGTCGCCCACAATAGGGAGCTTAGGTGTGCCTGGATGGGCCATCACTGGCAGGATGGGAGGGCAGGCCTGGGCACAGCTCTACTCACACTTGAATAAGCTGTGTCCTGCCTCCACACAAAGTGATGCATTCAACCTGTAGTTAGTCTGGAGACAGGGCAAAGGTGCAGGAAACCTGTGCATTTCAAAGGGAAACATCAAGAAGCTTCTACCACTTCAAAGGAGCCCCCTGGTTGAAACATTGGACCTCAGACACCCACTCTTCAGTACATTTCTGGACCTGTGGTGACTCTGCCAGGAAGAAGGATTGCTGTGCTGCTGCAAGGACTGCCACTCTACTGGACTGCCTGCCATGCTGGACTACTGCCTTGCTGATCTGCTGCCTTGCTAGATTGCTGTCCTAATGCCCTCCTGCCTAAGTTAGAGGGATTGGACCTTTTCCTGAACCCAGGACCCGCCGAGGGGCTCCAAGGGCTAATTTGCTGGCCTCCTGTTCAGAGCCACAGGAACAGAACAGGCTTCCAATTACCTGTACTAGCACCCATAGCCAACTGGAGAAAGCCACTGACCCCTAGTCGTGCCCTTCAGTAAGGCCTGGGACCATTTGCCTGGCCTCAATTGAGTTGAATTGAATTTTTGGAGCTCTTAGTGATGACAAATGGGTCCTTTGGTGCCCAAAGCTTGTCACTCACACTGCCTGCCAGCGTGAAGTTCCGTCAACCTGACCCTGCGCACTGCAGCATCGACCGCTCTTTGGGATCACCACTGCAAAGCTTCGGCCTGACCGCTCGCAACAACTATAGTATCTTTGTGCTATATTAAAGACCGTCTGTGACACTTTACTACACCTTGTGGCACCTTTCGTCGTGAACATGATTCCTTGCGCTGGACTGAGAAGGTACCTTTTCAGGGGGACTAACCTGGTCCCTGTATCCAACCCGTACTTCATCATAGTCGGAATGAACTTGTGGCTTTTTCTCAGTCTCACCCAACCAGATAGCTGTGGGTAGTACTTTGATCTTTTTGGCACTATTTTCTCTTCAATCTTTAAATTTCATATCTCCTATTCTACTGATTGGGTTTTTCTTCTTTTGATCATGATCTATTTGATACTTTTTACTCTATTTTTCTAAATTGGAGAGTGATTTTTCATGTGTTGTGTTTTCACTTGATTACAGTTTGAAGTGCTGCATAAATACTTTACACATTGCCTCTAAGTTAAGCTTGACCAAGCTACCTGGGGTTTGAGCACAGGTTAATTTGGGGTTTGCTTGTGCCTCACCCTGACAAGGACTGAGGTTGTGGTTTGAGTAGGGTTTCACCCCTAAACCAGTTAACCAGTTTCTCACAGGGGCTGAGCTCTTTGGCTTGGCACGCTGCCGCAGACATAGTCAGTGAATCTCTGCGAGTGATGGGTGTGAGGTTGCAGGTGATATGCAGGTCTCTTAGCCAGAGTACACACCTCCTTATTAGACATGGTTTTGCTCTGAGTTGACCTAGGCAGCTTCCAGTTTTGACGTTCATGCACCTCTCTCATCTTGTCACCCCACTCATCACAAGCTTCCATGGGGATAAGCCATCCACTATGTTCCCTCTCACCTGATCTCCACTTCATGAATGCTGACATATTCTGGGGTCACTCAATTATTTTCTCACACTGCTGTTATCACAGTGCTTTGTTGTCAGGTAACTTCAAGTGGTTGCCTTTCAAAGGGGAGGCAGAATTTCCCCCCTCCCTGGTAGTTGCGAACTAAGACCCAGGTACCAACGCCAATATTTAACTCTTTCTAACAGTGCTGCAGTGGCCCTGGTGTTGCTCTGTCTTCTCCTTAGTTGGTTGGCTGTAGGATCTGTTGGGGGACACAGCCATTTGTGTGCATGGCAAACAACACTGCTCGCCCGAAAAAAAGATTCTGTCGGGGATCTCTTGGTGGTACAATGGGGAGATTGTTGATATGCACCAAATAATTCATTGATTGCTTCTCCAGTGTCATGAAGTTGTTCCAGACCTACTCCGATGCCTTTATTTAGTGTGCACATTAGCCTCTAAACCTCCCGAATTGCCTGTGACATCCATAGTGTTATCTTCTGATGAGTACTGTTCTCGTCAGCACCATGGAATGGTGGACTATTGTCCATCTTTTTGCATGTGAAAACCCGAACATGGCAAATACATTCTCTAATGTGTCTCTGGCGCATGCAAATGTAGTGGAATCCAGGATCTCCACAGTGGGAATTTGGAATAGGCATCAGGCACTCCCAGCATGTGGTGCTCATCTGAGAGTGACATAAAGTCAATACCTTGGCTCATTGTTGGGGTCGTCAGTCAGAACTGATGCCAGTTGGCCAGGCATGCCCTTCATTTTGCACCATGGACAGCTCCCTACAAGATTGTCAATGTTACCATCCATGTCTGAAAACTAAACTTTGCTTCTCAGGGCCCGATTCACAGAACTAACTTAAGACAAAATCCTAAACTTACTACCATTTTGGTATTCACAGAAGGCACTTACTCATTTTGGTATTCACAGAAGGCACTTACTCATTTCGGTATTCACAGAAGTTAGGAGTCCTAACTTTAGGACTCCTGAATGCCTTCTGTGAATACAGAAAGTCTTAAAGTTAGGATTTTTCTCAGTTTAGGAGTAGTAAAGTTAGGACTCCTAACTTTAGGACGGCTAAATGCCTTCTGTGAATACAGAAAGTCTTGAAGTTATGATTTTCCTCAGTTTAGGAGTAGTAAAGTTAGGACTCCTAACTTTAGGACTCCTAAATGCCTTCTGTGAATACCAAAAGTCTTAAAGTAAGGATTTTTCTCAGTTTAGGAGTAGTAGAGTTAGGACTCCTAACTTTACTTCTCCTAAACTGAGAAAAATCCTAACTTTAAGACTTTCGGTATTTATAAATTGCAAATGTCTCAATCAAATCTAATGAAAAGGACTCAATTAAATCGTTTTCAAATATACAAGCAGAATATGACCTTTCAACTTAAAGAAACTCCTTTAAACATCAGGGGTGGGTGCTTGTCCATTATGATCTCCTTTGACCCTGATAAGATTTACTCCGGGCAGAACAGTTTCTGTAAGCAGCAGATTCAACTCAATGTGACAGCCTGTTTTTGAATTATACAGAAGAAAGCCTTTTGACTGAAATGCAAGGTAAATTGGAAAGAGCTGGAATAGAACTGACTGTATTGGAAATTTTACAATTTTGTCAAAAATGCACACCTTCTTGTCTTGGGAGATCCAACAATCAACACTCAAGTATGGAAATGTAGTCACTCCACCTAGGTTGGCAGTAAAAACAGCCATTAATTTGGGTGCATTGAGCCTTTGACACCCTCAGACCCCAGTGCCACTGCACCTGCTGCACTATTGATATTATCTTCGACCATGCACTTCCTTTATTTTGCTTTGTTCATTCTCTATTTTAATCCATTACGGATCATTAAGTGAGGTAAACCACCTGAGTTAGTGCATTTGCTCCTGACAGCAGAGGTTGGAAACACAAAGAAGAAATTACTGCTCAGCGTTATTGAGTTTCTGTCATCAAAACATACACTAACTCTGAGATTTTTATAGTTAATGTGCGTGTTGAAGATAAGATAAAGAAATGCCCAAACCCCTTCTGCATCGGCACAGATAACGGAATCATGATATGGCTCTGGGGCTATACTTGGACAGGGTGCACTGTCACTGTTTGCGGCATGGCCCTCCTGCATCCCACCCTCACATAGAAGAGGGGAGAGCAGGGGCCTAACAAAGGCCCCCGCAGACCCCGCAGTGCGGGGGGGTCCCATGGTTCAGAGGGGGCCCTCTCAGCCTTTATGACATGCCATTGCTTGATCAGCAGAATGCGTGCAGGGGCACTGAATGAGAAAGATTAAAACGCTCTGGAAAGCCACTCTGCTTTCCCACGCAGAAAAACCACACACAGAAAAGCAACACTGTTCATGTGGCATCGCTGGCAGACAAAGGCCCAGCAAAAGGTACCCTATGTCCTCATGTCCATGGTAGAGGCATAATGCAGGCCCCTGTGGCATAGGGAGGGGGATTGGGGGAACCCTTCAGGTGGAGCCCCATTAAGCCCATGACGAATGAATATCTGTGCGATCTGTGAGACGCCTGGGCCCCTCATGACATTGTGCAGGGGAGAGGGCATCATTTTACGTTATGCCACTGCGGAAATGCATATGAAGCATTCCTCCATCCCAGGCCTTTGGGCTTGCGGGTGCAGTCAGCGATGTTGGGCTCACCTCAGACTGCTATCCAGAAGGAGCTGCTTCTGGGACAGTACTTAGCTCCACCTCCCTCATTGTGATTCTTAATGTAATGCACACGCTATTTGTGGTGAATTTCTAGGCACAAAGTATGACATAATTAGCACCTACCTGCAGGCAAAGTTGACAAAGTGTAAGCTGTCAAAATTGCATGTGCTGCCCGAAGACTTTGTAAGATGGTGGCAGACAGTGGTCCCACAGACCCACTGCATGCTGTCTCTAAGGTCGCAGTCACAGAGAGCCACATCCTTGCATGGTGACCCTGTCTCCTTAGGGGTTTGTGGTCGCCATTCAGACACTCTGTCAACTGGAATACTGGAACAGAGGTCTGCTGTCTCCTCCGGGCCTCCATCGTAGCATATGGTAGTTTTCACATAGAGTCATAATCTGATTCCTGCCTCATTAATAGTGAGTTGGGAGACATGCTTTTTTGGGAAAAATGCCCTCTGTGGTGCAATGGGGAGGCTTGTTGCTGTAAATATGCTGCAAGAAGCCAGACCCCTAAGACTGCCCTCAATTACCTCTCTGATGCACCATATGATGAAGCAGCATTTTATGGAAGTTATAAGATGTATTCCTGTAACTTTCTTTTCAATTATTTCAAATTTTCGAAACATGAAGTGTATAAATCGCGTGTACGATATGAGCTAGGATGATGAATTATAACTGTTTCAGCTAGGGGTTGTCACGTTTGCTGTGTTGGGAACTCTGGCCAATGTGCTGTGCCTTTTAAAGTCCTTACTTACTAGCATGTTCCTTTGACATTTTTTTAGAACATTTTATGATGATGCCAATTACTATGAGCCACTAAATTCTATTTTGCATGCAAACACGTTTGTGCATAAAACAAGATTACTGTTTGTCCTCAGTTTTTGGGAGTTTGAACCCACAATTTGTGACAAAAAAAAATAATGTAAATAGCAGGAGCAAATTGTGCATGTGTGTTGCCTGAATGTGCAGGAATAAGGAATAACAATTTGCGGTCTTCTCTATTAGTGTGCAATTGGGCAGAATTTGCACACCTACTAACTGGTGAACATTAGGCTATTGCTTGTCTGTGATCTCACAATTTGCAGCTGCAAAAGTGTTTCCCGCACGAAAATAGCCTTAGGGGCAGATTTATAATTTTTAAGCACAGTGCTGCATTGCTAAGTTATGTTGCGCATGAAAAGAAAATGAGCATAGAGCAATTATTTATTAAAAATGACCAACTGCTACTCTCCACATACACAATTTCATAGAAAGGCTGGAGTGCAGATCATAGATGTGATATTTAAGACAGTTCTTGTAAGGTGAGGTGCTCCTTGAGAGCGGTTTTAACAGCTACTAGCAGAGTGACTGAGAAAGTTTCAGCTGGAACAGAGTTCCTGTTTAGTGGCCCTAGTAACTGAAAGGAACGGGACCCGGATGCTTCACTACCAGGTTTGGTCATAGCTTGGAAGATTCTGTTTGAGTGTTGGTGCAAGCAGGCATCTACCGACTCAGGATTTCAGAGAGGTAGTTAGGGGAGGAGTCATGTATGGATGTGAATACTATTATGGGACCCTATTTGTAGGTGACAAACAGCCGGTAGAGGTACTGTGAGCTAGGTGTAGGGTGTCTGGGGAAATTCAAGAGTGATCTTGTTATCTAGTGAGGGAGGACTTATTGGGGCAGACTCACTAGTGAGTTTTAAATTAGGGAACTTGAATTAAGTTTACCTAGAAGGGAGCAAACTGAATGTCTTGGGTTTTGGAACAAAATGTATGTTCGAGCACGTTTTCTTCATATTCAGTATTAGAAATCTATTTTTATGAAGGCACCCATGCTGTATGTAGGTACGTCAGTGGTGTAACAATAACTTCCGCAGCCCCGCTGTGCGGAGGTTGCCCGCGCTCCAGGGGTTCCTTCCAGCACTGTGCATGGACGGAGGCCGCCGCCTGAGAGCTCCTGACTGGGTCTGGAGAGTAGGGGCCCCCTCCATGCACTTTGCAGGGGGGCCCCCTCAAATTTCGTTACGCCACTGGGGGAGAGTGATTCCCTTGCAGACAGGTGCCATGGGGGACTGCACCCATCTGTAGGGGGATGACTCGGGGGATCCATGGGAACCCCTGTGTCCCTTCCAGAGGGCTAGCTTCCCGATGTGCACTGAGAGTCCACAGCCTTTTTGTGGTGCAGTGTGAGTGTGCCTCCCAAAGGCCTATTTGCCTCTATGCCTGCGTCCATAATAAGGCACGGGAGCAGAGAAACAAATATTCTCTCATTTGCATGGGGCCACAACCCCATAGCAATAAGAGTGCACTGTCTCATGAACGCCCTGGTGCTAGCTGTGAGCCAGCACTATCAATATTACAGAGGGGGGCACGCAAACAGCTATGGATGTGTATGTACTACCATTGTGCCCGAGTGGTGCTCCATGCAGGGGCAGACGCCTTTGTGACCCCAGGATACAATGTACAATATGGCCCCAGATATCTAAAATTGAAAATTGACATAGCTAACTTGAATCACAATGGCAAAGGCACGAGCACTGAAAAGCACAAATAAATCAAAAATAATGCGTTAGATTTCTTTGATGAAAAGGGCTATGAATGAACCCACGCATTAATTAGTCCATCTGAAAGAGCATTGGAAATCTGGCTCAACTTTTTGAATACTCCTACATAATCACGATTTTAGAGCAAGCACTTGATGTCTTTGGGGCTCAAGAAATGTACGTAGCTGTCTCCCATTCACAGACAATCTGGAACATCTCTTTCCAAAAACACAATTGTACTTATGGCGAGAAAAAAATAAAAAAGGAAAAAATATTTAATATCGCATCTTTTTCCTTTATAATGTTCGTCTTCCTGGGTCAAAGGGGTCACCAGGAATTGTTTCTTTCTGCCTGCCCATGTCACTGAGGCAGCTGGAGCCACCTACCAAGGCATAAAGAGAATTAAACTGCCTTTGTGTGCTTGCTCGTGATTTATGTATAGGAGGAGTCTGTGTCCTGATTTTGTAGAAATGGCTGATCCTTGTGAGAAATCTTTACATTCAATCTACTGTTCGAATGCATAATAAACAAAAAAAATATATACTCAGGTAGTTAAAGTTTCAAGGAATTTATATCTATTTCATATTAATGCGTTCCCAGCTACTATGTGAGATAATTTAAGGATGGAGGGGTAACAAGTAATAATTTATGCAATATATACATTGCACATAAATGTGCATGAATTGGGCGTAGCCACCTGATTCAATAACAATATTTGCTGTTAGGTCAAAATCGAACTTAAATTACGTTTTGCATAATTTGGTTATGTAGAAACTTGATTTTCATGTACACTACCGAATTACCCAAGATTCTCCTTCTAATGCGCATGTGTAATGTATGAAAGTGCATTACCTATGCATAGTTTCAGCCAAGGGCATCTTCTTAATTTGTTTAGTTTGGTAATCCTCCTTTCAAAATCAATATTTTTCCTTATATATAAAGCCTTCCTTTACACGTGTGCCCAGACAATGTTATCGCTACTTATGCCAAGTTCATTGAAGAAATGGGTTAGGTGATATAGGAAGTGATGCAGTTGCATTCCAATACATTTTTGAATATGCTAAAATATTGTCGCCATCATATTATATTATATGCATTTCATCACTTTTTTGGAGGCTCCAATTCTTTCCAAAGTAACGCCCTTGGAAATCCCTGCCTTTATAACCATGTGAACTGGGCAAGAAAGAATGTTGGAGGAACTAGGACTTTTAGATAGGCAGAGAGCAATGGAAGGACTCCCTCAAAATGTAGTAACCAGTACCCAGGAAGTGGAAATCTAGTTTCGTTCAGGAATCTTGGTCTTGCACCTAAAGCAGTGGATCAAAATGATGGGTTCTCGTGAAGAAAATGAGTGTAAAGTATTTTAGAAAAGAGGTAAAATAATTTATGATTAAAGTACCTGCAAAAGACAAAATCCAGTTAAGGTGATTAGTAGTTATGGGTTTCTGAAGAAAAAGCAAAACGCCTCTCTATAAAACAAGGGTGAAGTCAATGTTAGTCGCTATGTTGTGACCAGGACTTAAACCCACTTTGAGAAAAACTATAATGGAGCACAAGCACAGTAAAGACTAGGGGCCCGATTCACAAATGGAAACTGAGACGAAAGTCAAACTTTACGACTAATGGTATTCACACATGGCATTTACTACTCGTAAATGCCCTTTGTGAATCCCGAAAGTTGTAAAGTTAGACCTTCGTCTAACTTTATCTTTGTGAATCAGGCTTAGTAGTTTACCCCAATCTGCAGTGTTATCCTTCTCAAATAGTTGCTTTTCTAGAGGTAAAAATCCTTCTGCATTACATGACAGGATGATGTGGCTACTCAGGGGTCAAATATGTCATGTTGATATTCCTGCTAAAGCTGTGACTTTTTGTACCAAATGTTGTGTATACTGTAGTCAACAATGTATTTTCACGACTAATCACATTACTACTTTTCACTATTCTTTTTAGCTATGTTGTGACTTAAAAACCTGTAGGCGGGGGAGGAGCCTAGCGCGCAACCAAGATGGCCGCGTAGGCACAGGGCTCCCGAGGGCCTCCACAACTTCCCACGTCTATCCTGAATATATCCTGATTCTATCGACGGGCTTCTACAGGCGACCCTATGCGGAGGTGATACCAGTTGTCCAAATTCAAATCGGACTTCAGGAACCGGGATAGCATCAATTTCAAGTTGGCGGCCTACTCCTGACCTTGCCCCGAATTCGAGTTGGCGTGGTGCCCGGGCAGAAAGTGAACAACAACGGCCTGCAGGATCCGGGCCGGTGCGCACTCCCTACTTTCACTTTCGGTTTCGGGTCTCCCCGCTGAAACTGACGGCATACACTGATGGTGGGAAGATCGGGTATCCTGCCTGGGTCTTGGGCACTGGTCTGGACTGCCTTTCGTGATCGCCGAGGCTCCCTAGCTCGGCTCTCTGAGGATTTCTAATCGTGTTGGTGGACGACAACTTTGTGCGACCATCAGACAATGGCGGCTAGATTGGACGGAGACAAACAAAAATCCAAGACGACTAGGCGGGGAGCTCATACCCAAGCTAATAACATGGACTGCTATACCCAGCCAAAAGGATCCCCTGGTGGCCTGCATAAGTCACCGGAGAGATCCAAGGATGGCCCGGGATCGTCTACGTAGTTAACATTGCAGGACGTTATGGGCGCCATCGATGAGATGAAAGCAGCAGTCGGCCAGCAATTCGACACCTTGGCCCATAAATTGGACACGGTTTTGATCGACGTTAAACTAGTCAGAGCTGACCTTTCGCAAACGAATGAAAAGGTCAAATCCTTGTGTCTGACAACATCGAGTCTGGCAACGGACATGTCTGACCTGCAAACCGAGGTCCGTAATCTGCGGACGTCCAATGATTTGTCTGTCCGTCGGCTGGAGGATTTTGAAAGTAGGGCTCGGCGGAATAATGTGCGCATAATAGGGGTACCGGAGAAATCGGAGGTCGCTGCAGCTGACCTCTTCGTGGAAGACCTCGTGATCAACCATCTCGCACCCAAGGGATTGAGTAAATTCTTTGCGGTTGAGAGGGCCCATAGAGTTCCGGGTGGTAAGCCGAAACCGGGCGCTCCCCCACGGCCCCTCATTGCCAGAATTTTTCATTTCAGGGACAGAGGGTGAGTGGGCCGACGAAGTTTGAGAACACTCATATAAGTTTCTACCCGGACTTTACACAATCGGTCCAAAAGCAGCGACAGGGGTTCATGGGTGTTAAACGGCGACTGAGAGACATGGACCTGAAATATGCGATGCTCTTTCCGGCCAGGTTGCGAGTTGAGTTTGAGGATCGGACGCATTTTTTTGATCGGCCGAAGGAGGTTGGAGATTGGCTTGATACCCTGCCCCAGCGACGAAGTCGAGAGGGACAGACCGAGGAGAACGGAGTGGGCCTGGCTGGACAGGAATAGACTTTTGGTTCCCGGTGACTGAACATAGCGATGACACTTCCATATTTTGGTTCGATGTTTCTATTCAGTGCCTTATCCTCAAATGCCCGGGGGTTGTGGGGTGCTCAGTGAGGCTCTTTACTCCTCTGGGGTTTCCTTTTTGTAGATTAGTTAATGCTAGGGCGACAGGCACACTGCAAGTTGGGGGGGCTACATGGGCTCATGCAGGGGTGCAGGGAGAGGGGGTTGTAACGGGAAGGTTGGTGGGGAGGGGGGGAGTTGGGGACGGTTTGAATGTTCTACAAGGCAACGTAACGCTATGCGACTAGTGGTCGGGTTCGTGTTCTCTGGGGGGGGAGTTGTGCGCGGGGCTGGGATGGGGGTAGGGGATTGAGAGTACTCTCGTGGAATGTGAATGGCTTGGGGGATAGGATTAAACGTGGAGTAGTGCTGCAGTTTTTGAAACGGCTGTCGCCAGATATTGTCTTTCTGCAGGAAACGCATCTAATTGGGAATTCTTGCCATGCTATGAATAGGCGGGGATATCGTCTTGTTGTCCATTCTGGTTTCACTTCTGGCTCGCGGGGGGTGGGCATCTTGATTAGAGCCTCTCTCCCGTTGGAGGTAGACGATGTGATTCATGATGATAGAGGGCGGTACGCTGCACTTGTAGGCCGATGGGAGGGCAGAACCGTCTCACTCGTTTCTGTTTATGTCCCACCAGGATTGCAGACCGTAACTTTCGCAGATTTGGGGCGAATGGTCTTGGGACTCCGGGGGGGGGGGGGGGGGGGTTCTGGTGGTGGGGGGCGATTTTAATTCTGTCGTATCCGGTAGGGCGGATCGTCACCCTCCCAGGGATCTCCTGGGGGCACAGGCCTGGCTGAGTGGGTTTATCGATACCCTCGGACTGATAGACTGCTGGAGACTAATGCACCCGGGGCAAGCGCAATACACTTTCCACTCAGGGGCTCATGGAAGCTTATCGAGACTTGATTATGTTCTTATGCCGGCGGCCCAAGCTGTGATGATTAGGGAAGTAGGACATCTGGCCCGGGGTATTTCTGATCACTCCCCACTATTGTTGCACATTGAGGTCACCCCCGGGGCTGAGGGGAGGGTAGCACCGATTAACCCCTGGTACTTGCGTAATCCTAAAATCCGGGCGGACCTGGTCAAGTCCCTTGAGCGCTATTTCACTGAAAATGTGGGGTCAGTGTCATCTGCTGTCTCATTATGGGAAGCCTTCAAAACAGTCATCCGTGGGCAAGCCCTTTCTCTAATTTCCCACTCCAAGAAACGCAAGACTGAAGAGGTGGTTCGCCTTGAAAATGAAATAGCCGAGTTGGAGGGGGACCTGGAGCTGGGTGTTACGAATGATAAGTTGCATGTTCTCAGTCTCAAGCAGCTTGACTATAGAGCGTTGGTTACTGATGCTGCCAAAGTGATGAGTAGAGAGCAACAAGGGCGCTTATACGATGTGGGGGATAAGGCTGGAAAATTGATTGCATGGTTGGACAAGAAGGAGAGAGCGAGTCGAGTGGTGCCAGTTATTGAGAGAGCGGATGGCGTGCGTGTGACTGACCCTGTGGACATTGTTGAATGTTTCGCTATCTTATTTCCGCGAAGTATATTCTCCAGTCTCGAATGGCCTTGAGGATGACTCTCATCTGTTGCTGAGAGATATAGCGTTGCCGTCTTTGTCAGAAGCGGATAGGGCAATGATAGATGCTCAGGTAGTGGTGAATGGCAGTGTCGGCACCCTTCGGGTTGGGAAGAGGCTCGCGGCAGGGTTGTCCATTGTCGCCCCTCCTCTTCGCACTTGCCTTGGAACCTCTGGCTGCCTGGTTACGATGGGATCCCTCATTGCGTGGCATTAGGTGGACGCCTGAATTTGAGGACCGCATCTCTCTTTATGCGGACGACATTCTCCTGTACCTCACATCTCCCCGGCAGTCTTTGATCGTACTAGTCGATGTTCTGAACTCATTTGGTCGCAACTCCGGCTTGGTCAATAACTGGGCCAAGTCATGCGTCTATGTTCTCTCTGGGGAAGCTCCTCTCCTTCCGCGTGGCTGCCCTATCCAGATTTTGCAGTCAGGGTTTAAATACCTGGGAGTATTCATAACCTTAGACCCTGTGGCCCGTTATGAGCGGAACTTACTCCCCCCACTCCAACGACTGAGGGCCGACGTCTCGGGGTGGTGACGACTCCCGCTTTCGCCGCTCGGACGCGCGGCGTTGTTTGAAATGATGTCGCTACCATGATTCCTGTATGCACTGCAAAATACACTCAACGTCATACCGGCCCGCTATTTCCGTGAGGTGGAGAGCTTGCAGAGGCGGTTGTTTTGGGACGGGCGATCGCGAATCGCTCTCACAAAATTGATACTCCCTTGGTATGATGGGGGTATTGCACTCCCCGATATCAAGCGATACTATTGGGCGTCCCAATTGGTGGCGGTGAACCACGGGATATACGGACCGGCCCTGAACCCGGCGTTCGAGATGGATAAAATGCTATTGCCTGGGGGGGATTATAATAGAGCACTCTACTCGAAGTCGCCTGGTGTGCAGTTGACAGGCCCAACAAAGATAGCGGTACGTGTGGGGCATGCTGCTAATGCGGCGATGGGTTGGAAGGACCGCCTGACTCGAGCGACTCCATTGTATGCTTCAGAAAGGCTGGGCTGTTTGTGGAAAACTAAAGGATTTGAGAAATGGGATATGATTGGCATATGTAAGGTGAGTGACCTCTGGGTGAAAGGGGAGTTTAAAACGTTTAATATGCTGAAAGTGGAATATAAGCTGAACGATAGGGAGTACTTCCGGTATGCTCAGGTCCGTCATGCGTTGTGCTCGGTTTTCCCTGATGCTACTGCTATCCCGGAAAATTCCCCACTGGAGGACAGGGTGCTCGATGGCTACGTGCCTGACAGCACAATCTCCTTGATCTATAAAAAGCTTATCAACGATCGGGCGGACCTGTTGACCCCCTTGAGGGAGGTCTGGGTGGCTGACGGTTTGGAATTAGATGATGAGGACTGGGTCTCGGCAATAGCCTCCCCGAGGGAGGTGGCAATTCCGGCCCGCCTTCGGTTCGTGCAACTAAAGATACTCCATAGAGTGTATGTCACTGGTCCCCGCCTGATGCGCATGGGTTTCTCCGTGGATGGGATGTGTAAGCGTGGCTGTAGTTCGCTGGGTACTTTCCTTCACATTATATGGGAATGCCCTGAGGTGGCTCGCTTTTGGCGTTGGGTGCAAGCTGTAATGGAAGAGGTCACTCATGTTACTCTGCTTCCAGAAGCTAGGAGATGTTTGCTGAACGTGTGGGAGCCAAACGATTATAATGTGGCACAGACGCAGTGGGCGACTTTGGGAAATATGGTGGCTAAACGCAACATCGCACAGTTATGGGGTTCCCAGAGGCCGCCCACGGTCTCGGTGTGGAAGGAGAATATGGATTGGTGCATGTTTAGAGAAAAGACGGTGTATGTAGCGAGAGGCAAGCCTAGGAAATGGACTGGGGTGTGGGGTCCGTGGAACTCTTATCGCGGAGACATCTGTGCCCCTCCTCTAGCTAATGTATTGGATGTCCCTTTGTCCCCCTAGCTGAACATTCCTCGTTTGTTAGGTTATGAGTAAGTTACAGTTTGATTTTTCCTCTGTTCCCGGGCCCCCTCCCTTCTTTGCCGCGGGTCATTGGTTTCCTACCCCGGGGAGCGCGTCCTGATCTTCACAATGTCTATTGCCTTGTTTGTGTGTAATGTTTATTAGTTTTAAATTGAAAACTGAAACCGTATTTAATATTGTCACTCAATTACTGCTTCTGCCTTCACTGGGAGTGCTGATGGACTGACGGGATCCTCGGATTGACTAATCTGTATAACGGTGAAATGATACGTCTCATGCTAATTAGCAGCCGGCCCAAGGGGTTGTAGGCCCATGTTTGTAACTCCTTGAAGTCAAATAAAGGTTTCTTTAAAAAAAAAAAAAAAAAAAACCTGTAGGCAACGAAAAATTCCACAAAATTAGATAACTCATTCTCATTTTCCCCTCAAGATCTTTGAAGGTAACATGAAGAAAACTGATCAAGACCTAATAGGAATCTTGCCAGCTGAGTTCACCCCTTTTTCAGGTAGGTTTGGTACTTTGTTCTTGACCTTGCAAAATCAAAAGATTTCCGCGATCAAATTTTCCAAAACTCATGGGTGATCCATCTGCTTCAAAACACTCAGCAGCTCTTTTGAGGGATGTGGACCCAAAGGGGGGACACATTTCCTGACCCGTTTCACAATCAAAGGTCCTGTTTGGGAGGGCTTGCTAAGAGCTTGTTCCACAGTGAGCTCTTGTTGTCAATGTGCACTGTGCACTAAACGAGGCCACCTTCGCTGACCCTTTCAAGATCTCCAGATCTAGAAATTCCATGGCCATGAAGAAGAACAAGGCCAAAAGGCTGATTTCCTCTATGTTATCACGGAACTCTGAGGTGAATAGCCTTATAACATACAGCAGGAGGTAAACTACCCTGTATGAAATGACATTAACATTGATGGCAAGTGTGCTGTTGTATAGGTAGCCACAGCATTTTTCATTGTGCATATATTGATTCCGCTTCGAATTTCTGTGGTGTACTTATGTTGAAACTAATGTCTAATAGGAGAATCAATGGGTGTTATAGCTATTTTTTCGCAGGTACACCATAGCACTTTGGCATCAAAGCCTAGACTCAGCCATTCACACTCAAAAGTGAAAAAGTGTCTCCTAGCTGAGCTCAGTGCTAAACCTTCAAGAAGTAACTAGAAATGCAGAAAGCAAGCACAGTGGAATATTTCAATTCTCACCTACATTCCCTACTTGCTTCTTCTCAGCGTCTCTTCGTAGTCCAAGCCTCTGTCCTTCCTTCCATGTTTACTTTCTAGTATGGCAGAGTGGATTGTATTCCCCTTAACACATGGTTACACCATCACCCTTCCCACAAACCGCTGAAATCCTTTGTGCCTTGCTCTTTCATGTCCATTGCAGACAAGTAGAATAAAAGCAAAATCTGCAGTGTGAAATTAAACACCAATATGCAGTTAATAATTTAGCAAAAATATATTAGAATTCATTTAATACAAGTAAGATTAAAAAGCATGGTCTACCTCTGAATGTGTGGAAACATATAGAAATTCTAACTTTCCTGTAATGACCTACAAAAGGTCAAACATAACCATGTTGTAATAAATATATGCTTTCTGCTGATCCATTTTGCATATTAGTGAAAGGTTTCAGAAGAAGGAAAAGACAGTGCCCATTTTTTAGGTCTCGCCTAGGCAGCGTTTTCGCTGTCTTGTTGAGACATGCAGTATATACTATAGTGGGGAAGCTTTGTTTAAGCTCCGCCCACTCTCCGCCCATCTTTTAGATTGGCTTACATCCTAAATGCTGCATTCTGATTGGTTTTCGGCTTGTTAGTCCATCCCCATGACGCCCATGTTGTCATTTGTGTCCTTCCATGGCTATCGGCCCCCTTACTGCTCAGACTACTTTCTTCCCGTCCCTCCCCCTCCCTCCTGCAGTCCGTGACTTCTTGTTTTCTAGTTGGCATCAGTGCGGGGGAAGGGGTGTTAGTGGCACGCATGCTAGGGCTAGGTGTGTCAAGGTCTTTGTACCCTCTCTCTGTATCCCGAAACCGCACACGATTCTGTTACCTATGTGATAGCGGTGGGAAAGCAGCCCTCTCAGGCCCGACATACCTGTGAATGGGCGGGCACTGAGCTGCACGTGTCAGTCACCCCTCCTCTGCTGCATTTCTGTGCATGTGCGCCGGGTTACATCATCAAGGCAGTGGCTGGTTCTTTAAGTGTCAGGCTGTTCTGTGAATAGCCTGCGGCCTGTGGCCAGGTAGTCTTTCCACCCACCTGAGACCGGAAGGAAACACCAGGAAGGTAAGTAAGTAAGCCGCAGCCGTGAGTCACACGGCCTGACTTGCATCATAGCTCACCTTCCGCTGCCGGCCGTCGTCAAACCTCTGCGCTTTTTCCCACCACGCTGTGAGTTGTTGGGCATCCAGGCAGACTCCAGTTGCACCCAGTCCGCACTGGGCAACCCTTCTCCAACGTGTCCCGTTCCACCTTCATTGTGTCCCTCGAGCTGGACGCGGCCAATATGCCCCCGCTCCCTGTTCCGACCATGGATGTCTCTGCTTCCTCCCGGGGGCAAGATTGGAGCTTCATCTCTTATAACTACTAACCTTGTTCCTTCCCGCTACCATGTCCACCTTAATATGACCCTCGCCAATTTAGTAGCCGGAAACCTGTTTTGCATACCGATAATAGGTTTCACCTGTATACGAAGGATGGGTCTAACCTGCACATCCAAGAGAAGGCACATGTAATATAGCTCTCGCTTCTGAATTGGTTGCGAGAATCTCATTTATTTTAAAGCTAAGACCAGTGGGCAAAGTGCATAAAGAGAAGCATGGGAATTTTAATTCTGCACTGGACAGAAGGTGGGAGGTCTGATTGGCAAAGGATACAGAGATATGGGCGATCTGTGTTTGCCTTTTTATTGCTACTTCACAAAAAGAGATGGCCTTTTTGTTAGGTAAGACACATTTTTCCTGTCCATAAACTACCTATATGGCTATATTGTCCTTATTTTTCTCACTTTCATATCCTTTATAAAAGCTTTGTGAAGGAGATCTCAGCAGACATTTGTTTTAGAAAGAGTTTATTGTTTTATTTGAATTCACCAATATCTATCTATCTATCTATCTATCTATCTATCTATCTATCTATCTATCTATCTATCTATCTATCTATCTATCTATCTATCTATCTATCTATCTATCTATCTATCTGTCTGTCTGTCTGTCTGTCTGTCTGTCTGTCTGTCTGTCTGTCTGTCTGTCTGTCTGTCTGTCTGTCTATCTATCTATCTATCTATCTATCTATCTATCTATCTATCTATCTATCTATCTATATATATATATATATATGTATAACTTGCATTTATACAGCGCTTACTACCCCTAATGAGGCATTGAAGCACTTTTTCTGCGTGTAGCATGCTACTCCAGAACCGATAAAGGATTAGTGGTGAATTAGCATGGTGAAATATGAGAGTAATTTGAGTGGTGGATATGTTAGTCAGTTATTTGGATTCAGAAGGAAAGTGGATGGATAGAAGAGGGACAAAGGTTTGTATTTATATAGCGCTTGCTACCCCTGATGGGGTGTGGAAGCGTTTTTTTTCGGCTAGTAGCACGCTACTCCGGAACCGATTAAGGATCAGTGGTGAATTAGTATAATGAAATATGAAAGTAATTTGACTGGTGGATATGTTAGTCTGTTATTTGGATTGAAAAGGACAGTGGAGGGATAGAAGAGGGAAGGATTTAGACTTATTTTGTTTTTTTGTTTTGGAGGTCATAGCAATAGGAGGAGGCTTGGGATGAGTAAAAGGGTCATAGAGGAGGAAGAGTCAGATGGAAGGGTTTAGAAAGGCTTGTTTTGGGGGGTGGGAATAGTAAAAGCGGTCTGAGATGATGCAAGGAGGGGTAGAGTAGAGAAGAGTTTAGAAAGGGTTATTTTGGGGATCATAGTAGTGGTATGGGGTTTGGGATGAATGAGAGACCGGAGGTAGAGATTGTGTTCATGTTGAGTAGCTCAGCGCTTATAGCAGGTGTAGTAGAGTATTGTAACTCTCTTCTGGACGGTCTCCCCAAAACACCCAAAACCCATCTCACCCCCTTCAAATGATTCTACACTCAGCAGCGCGGTTCGCCTGTGGGGCCGAGAGAAAAGACAGCATTACCCCCAGGCTGACCACTCTCCAATGGCTGCCGACTGAAGCAGGGGCTGTCTACAAGTCGGCGTGAATTATAAATCTATGGCCAAAACACAAATACCCAATTAGAAGGATCCTGTTGTGAGGTACATTCATTCATGCTAAGTGCTATTAAGGTCTCCTGTGTCCAGCTTTCCACACACTGCCTGCCACCTATACTACCTACCTCTTCCATGTCCTTCTGCCCACACAGAGATCGGCCCATAGAAATTGTCTTCCACATGCACCCATAGATAATAATATTCTTTTCAAATCTTGTATTTTGAGTGATATGACCACCGAAGGCCCTGATTCTATATTAAAAACACAGCTTAGGACTATACAATTTCCCGCTAAAAGGCAATATTTCTCTCCATGTGTTCCCGTACCTGGAGTGTCACGCAGTTTGGTGCTCACTTTCAATCCATATTAAAGAACAGTAGATGTTTCAGCACCCAGGCTGATATGCTGAATTGCTAAATACACATATAAGATCCCAAAGGCGAGACCGAAGCAATGCAAATGCTTGTCTTATTTAAACTGTCTCTGTGCATATGCTGTGACATGACGTTCACCCTGGCTGGTGGTTCTGGTAGCAGGCATTGTGCTTATTAACTGATTACAGCTGAGCAACTACACCATGTCATTAGTACAGGTGTCTAGTGATGTCACAAGTCACCTGTAAGAAGGAATATAAAGGTAGGATTTTATATAGGGATTGCCTTCTGCCATGTTTTATATTGTGCATACCCAAGTGTTTTCTGAGGAAGTGAATTTGGCATAGTGAACTGATGTAACTGCCATCCAATGAGGTAAATAATTGACTTGGTAATATACATGTGAAATTCCCCTTGAGAAATTATTTTTGGAGAACATGGGGGTGTTTATTTTACCAGTTTCACAGACTGCTTTAATTGCAAAATAAAATCAAATTTGTTTTTGATAAGGCCTGAACTCAACATCTGATTAGCTTCATTTGTGTGTAATTTCATCATTAAATTGTTTTCCTTTTAACTAAATTAGTTTGAGAATCTTAACAATGAAATTGCTTTGGTGTCTCACACATCTTTCTCTGAGAAGTGCCTTGCTGTTTGTGCCAAGCTACCAAGGGTATATTCAGAATTACTTGCCGACACCTGCTTTTACTTTAAGGCAATGTACAGCTTAATAGCAAGGGATCACACTTCAAGACTGAGGCTTTGCACCTTCTTCTAAAACAGTGTGGCTTCGTACAGGATGCCTGTTGAATGAAATGTGCTTCATGAAAAATATCAATGACAAAATATTGCCTTTCATAAATATTGTGTTCTAAATATCATTTACAAAAATAGTAAAACTTTTCCAAATTGAGCAATATTTTTTATTTGATCGTTGTATATTTAGGCCACAATATTCTGGAACTATGCCATTTAAATAGATGAAAACCGAAGGCAACAACTTAATGCTAAGTTGTGATACTTTTTATTTTTTAGAGGAGGCCATTACATATCGATGATGCAGTAGTGCAGTCCTCCCTGGGTTGCTCATGTGAAATGGCAATGTACATAAATAGGTGAAACAAGCAAGAACCACTCAACCTACCCAATCTACGTCCATTAAGCATTATGTGAGAAAGTGGATTATAACTTGAAGTGGATGGTAGTCATCTTCAAGTAATAATGGCACTAGTCCTTGATAGATCCAGTTTGGTCTCAATAATTTAAACCTGAGCTCAACCCTTGGTAGCACATAGCAGACAGGCTAATCTTAGGAGTAATATAAAAAGCATTTATCAGTACAAAAACAGTTAAAAAGTCAAAACCAAAACACAATAAAAATCCCACTCCAATGTATAAAATAGAGAACATGTTAAGGAGCAAATAGATATCAAAATAAAAAACAAAATGACAATGAAGGACCTGGACATATGGCTTTTCAAAGCTTCAGAAGTTCCTAGCGCCCAAAACTGCAAAGCGCCAACTGGGGGGTTTCTGGACGTGCTAGACCAGGTCAAAGTCAAAAGTTAAGGCCAACTCCAATGGAGCGCAGGTTGACTAGATGAGCCTGGTTCAGTCCATTGGAAAGTTTTACATTCTGGCTTAGTCTCTGGAATGAAAGTCACAGATCCTCAGTGGGCAAGACAACAGGCTGTGGCCAAGATGGGTTCCACGAGGGCGGATAGCCATCCGTGGAAGTCCCAGTGAAGCAAGAAGTTCGGAATTCTCTCTTAAAGAAGGACCTTCACCGGTGTAGAGCTCTACCTTCTGACTTAGAAACATTTTGGAAGTCAGGATCCTTTCAGCGTGACAAACCAGCAAGTCAAATGTGACTTGCTGGTTTGTCCCGCTGACAGTGCAACATCGGCAGCTGCAGATCTGTGGATGTCTAGTAGTAGCCTCTGGTTCTTTTGGCAAAAATCCTTGAAAAAGTTTCCAGGTCCCAGCTTTCAGGGTTAGGCAGGAGGATTACACTCTAACACTTATCCAAGGTCTGCAGGTCTTAGTGACAGGTCTTAGTGACACCACTTGGCATTCAGGACTCACTCTTGGGATAGCCACAAGGTGGGTCCAGGACAAGTCCAGTTGAAATTGGTCAGCTGGCCTCTTTAGGAATGTTGGCTTCATGCAGCTTTTGTGCCCTTGTAGCTTGAGAGGAGGCCAGTCAACTAGCCCTTGGAACCAAGTATTTTGTCCTGGGTTCAAGTGGCAACAGGTCTAGTCCTTGGGGTTTCTTTTCACAGGCTACAGTACGTGCACTCCTCTTTCTGAGGTTCAGAAGGTGCAGTACTTATTCTCTCTTCCCCAGGTCCAGCCGAGTTCTGGCAAAGGTATCTAGGGATGTCACTTTCATGTTTGACACTAGCATTCGGGTGGGGGAAACTCCCTGTCTTGAAGGGAAAAAGTCCACAGGGGGCAACCCTACGCACTTTGACATCATTTTCAAGCGGGCTAATCCTAACAAATACCGCTCTGCCCTGCTCTGCTAAAATCCAGCATGGCAGAATCTTTCTTCCCTTGGTCAGCGCTCTGGGCACACTGCTAAACTGTGGTTAGGAAATAAGGAACTCCCCCAGCAAATCAGTTCTAGGATAGGATTTTCCACACTATGATTTGTGCCATTCTAGCTACGTGAACAATGATAGGGGCAGGCCTAGGTGTGAATTACACATGCCTGTAACAGGGGATGCCCCATTGAAGCTTGTACAGTTGGTTGGCACATCATCCAGGCCATCCTGTCAGGAGAAGGTCATACCCCCTCCCAGTTAATGCCATGTTTTCCCTCTCCTGGGAGCCATTCACACCTCCAAGCAGGCTGCCAGGTGACAGGTGGGGGTTAACTACATAGGATTTAGGCAGGAAAATGCTAGCTTTCTTAAAGTGGGCTATTCAAAATAGTAATTTATATCTGACACGGCCATCTGTTTAGGTATTAGGTTCCTATTCATTTGAATACTTGAAACACGATTTTAGCTGCTTTCAAACTTAAGGTAAATATTATAAGATGTTATAATGTAACCAAGTGATTTTCCAGTCTTGGCACAGCGATAAACGACTTTGGATAATTTGCCCGGAGATGTGAAACTTAAGAACACATGTCCTACTTTCTAAATACCATGCACTCTGTCCTGGCCGCTTTTAGGGCCTACCTTAGGGGTGACTTACCAGTATTTACGAGTACACCCAGGGTGCAGGGCCAGGTCACAAAACATTCTTTACTTTGGGCCCGATTCACAGAACTAACTTAAGACAAAATCCTAAACTTACTACCATTTTGGTATTCACAGAAGGCACTCACTCATTTTGGTATTCACAGAAGTTAGGACTCCTAACTTTAGGACTCCTAAATGCCTTCTGTGAATACAGAAAGTCTTAAAGTTAGGATTTTTCTCAGTTTAGGAGTAGTAAAGTTAGGACTCCTAAATATGAATACCAAAATGAGTAAGTGCCTTCTGTGAATACCAAAATGGTAGTAAGTTTAGGATTTTGTCTTAAGTTAGTTCTGTGAATCGGGCCCTATACGACTGGCACTTTAGTTGGGGCACAATAGGTGCTGCAGTCCAGTAGTGACTTTTAACATACAGGCCCTGGTTATAATATACTTGATACTTTAAGGTAATTAAATATACCAATTAGGGATTAGCCATTGTACACATATTTAGGGGTCAGATCAGAAGCATAGCAGCCTAGTTAGCAGGGCCCCAAAACAACAGAGTTAAAAACCAGCAGCATCAATCCAAAAACTGGGGGCAGGGGAATCATGAAAAAATAGGTCTTTCCTTACTCATTATGGTCCCGATTCATAAAGGTAACCTTAGACAAAAAGTCTAAGTTTATGACTTTCACAAAGGTATTACGAGTAGTATCTTTATGCCCACAGTCAGGACGGAATCTCTGCACCCGGGGAGGAAGTTCCGCACTCGGGCTGGAATCTCTGCAGTTGTAGCGGAGGAAGTTTGATTTTCACCTAACACACTTGTGTCAGTGCCTACAATCCCCTAATCAGCTTCAGAAGAAACTCTTTAGCCCAACAGCCAATCCTAGCCTTGCACTGGGGGCGAATATTCTGCACTCGCCCCAGAGTAAGTGTAAGTACATACACCTGCAAACTATCACCACCACCTGCAATCCCAGCAGTATAAACCACATAAAAGCAGTGCAAATCCAAGGTCCTGGATTGGTCACACAGACTGTTTTGCCTGCCTGCTCTGCACCTTGCCTCCACCATACTACCTTTGAGGAGGAAGAAGAATTACAATGAGGAGGAGACCACCATTATAATAAAGTTCACAGTGAGGCACCAAAAAAGACTGCTTGGTCTACCCCCCTACAGCAGCGGTGCCACACAGAAGGCATCCCTGTGGCAGAAATTGGCTACTGCAGTCACTGCATTGGGGGTGGATGTCTGAACTGTAATGGACATTAAGAAGGAGAAGGATGAGAAGAGGCAGGTGGAGGAGAAGTACAGCAGGACAGAGGTGGCCAGAGCTCTTCCCGGAAAACAGACTGGACCCTTTCTCCATCGCACCACACTCAAGAGGGATGTCCTCTCCACTACTCACCCCCTCCTGCTGCATGGGCTGCCTGTGACAGCGACCTTACTGTGATGCCAGATAAAATGTTATGATTATAACAATGACATTATATGATAAATGTCTGTGATACACTATAAATGTTACTATGGATGTTTTCGCAAGTAAGTGCAAATTGCATGGTAAGTGAGACCCTCATGTGTCTCATTTCATCCATTGCACTACAAGTCCCAGAATCCTTTTGTGATAGAAATTGCAATCGCCAATTCCACAGTCCCAAACAGTGGGCCATCACTGCTGGTGTATTCATCTAACACTGGTAAATGACAATAGATAATGTGCCTCATTCACTAATCATTACTGTTGGCATGTAGATGCCATTGGGAAAATTAGCTGGCAAATTGCACATAATCAACATTACGGGGTTACGTCTGGTTACTTTCCCTTTTATTTTCACATACAGCCAGAGTACAGTCACCAACAGGAGCAGGGGTCCCTGCACCTGCAGGAAGGCAACCTCAAGGGACACATCAATCCATTCAACCATCACAAACAGCTATGTGAATGTGGCCAGGAGAGGGTCCAAACTCCTATAGTTTGATCAGACATGGGGTAGGCAGGAAACTCCGCTTCACCGGTGGAGTTCGTAGAGTCTTGTGACTTTGCCTTAGCTTGGAGAGTGGAGTTCAGCAAAAAAACTGGAGCGGAGTTTACCTGCGTGCTCCCCTCTCACCCATGAGCACAACTGATCATGACATAGTGTAGGGCCAGGATGGCTCCAGCCAGGGGAAGTCTGCTTTTCTATGGAGTAGGATATGCTTGAGTGTACAGTAAGCAACATACTTGTGATGTAGAGTGCAGTCAAGGTGGATTCCCTCACCGGAAGTAAAGGGCCCAGCACTGGTCCTGTTCTGATGGTATTATAGGGGGCTACGAGCTGCCTTCAGTCAGGGACTATTTCGCCCAACCAGAGAGGCACAAGTTATCTAGTGAGCTGCTGGGAGCTAGTGAAGGCACAAAAGGCGGGACTAAAAGCAGGTTCCGTCTGTGCCGGGCAATGTGATATTTCAAAGTGAATAATATTAAACATAAATGCATAAGGCAGAAGACGGCCTGAGGCTCAGCTGATTCACAGTGAGCGACAACTGACCTAGGCAGCAGCCCTATCATCACATAGGCACTTGTAAATTATTCATCAGCAATTTTGGTAATGCATCATTGCAAGCATTTGCATTTGATGAAAAGGGACCAGAGGAGGGAGTGCCAATGGTACAGAGCTATCCTGGAGGTCTCCCAGGGCCCCTCTGCAACAGGACTGTGACCTGAAAACTGAGATTCCCTCAGGCCAAATATTGATATGTGCACAGTGTGGGGAAACTATGTGGTTGCAGTGTGGTCCTAGTGTTTGTTTTGTTCACACTAAATTGGCAGGGTATGCCCAGACATGGGTCCCTTGCTCACTCTGCCACTGGATTCAAGCTAGCTTGGCTGATGAGGGGTGTTACCCTGAAACCAGTCCCAGGATGCTTGTTTCCGGTTCAGGGAAGACCTGGCTTGGCAGTTCGGGCTGGACTGTTTCCATGAGGCACAGGGTTGAGACTTATTTGCATACTCCTGGGTCTGAACGGAGGTGGCAAAGTGAGCTAAAGAACAATGATGGATTCAACCCAGATCTGTGACTGGGGGTGAGTGTCTGAAAACTTTCACCGCTCCGTCCAACATCTACTTGTGTTATCAGTGTGGTACGGCCATGCCCCAGCACACTCAGTGTGCCTTGCCACTACTCTGCGCCGACCCTCCATTGCCCCTCCACAGGCATGGGAGAGGTGCAGGAAGAGGCTAAGGGTTCAAGTGGAGCCAGTAAAGGGTAAGGAAGTGACAGACTTAGGAAGTATTAGTGGTATGTGTGGAGAGAGTGCAATGCTGCCAGTTAACGTGTGGGGCCTGTCCACCCCAACACACACAAGAAAGTACAAAACATATCAGTTCTGACCACTACGTGAGATGGTAAGATAACTCACTTGGTTAATGCACCTGCTACAACTATATCTATGCAGCCTGCTGGCTCCACATTCACAACCGAGCATGGTAGACTCCGCCTTTCACCTTTCCAAAGTTTATAAAGTGAGGAGAATCAGATAACAGTAAGGATTGTTATTTGAACTGTTACACAACTGCATTGATACGGTATTAAGAGCAATATACAAAATTCCCTATTGACATTCAATTTTGTAGGAGCGCCAGCAGCAAGCTGAATTAAAGGTAAACTCTTTTTTTATTCCCTGTTGGGAAGGGCATATCCAAGAATATGATTTGACAAGGGCCCAAGACAACAGTGAGCCAGAATAAAACGTGAATTAGTAATAAATGTGAAATGGAACAGCTTTCTGGGGTGCTGGTGCTTTAAAGGGCCTCTGTTGCATGTCGTCACCGTATGAAGCAGGGTCTGTGGGTGGGAGTGTAAGGGAAGACCCTGAGTAATGTGATGGGGTCGCCCATGCAAAACAGACTCGATCCATGTCAGTTCCACTGGAAAAAGGGGGGGAGACTGAAAGTGCATCTCTCTTATGGGGACCCAGAGAGATAGGCCAGTGATGGAGGGCTGCAGCGGGCTGCAGTCCCCCCCTCTCACTGATAATAGTCCCAGCTTCAAATTCCCTCGTCAGATGCCTGGTCCCCGAGCCCCAGCTGGTGAGGATAGATGGCTCAGCGTCACCTCCTCTGTCGCCCTCTTTTCCACAATCCCAAGTCCCTTCGCAAGAGCCCTGATTTTTTCCTTCTTTTCCCACTTGTTTGAAAAAATAGTGGCTTCTGGGTTTTCATCATCTGATTAGCCCAGTTGGAGAAGTAAGATATTTTGGTTTCAATTTTTTATTTTGCTGTCGCGACTCTGTAGTTCTGGTTATACTGAACAACATATATTTATAATTCCCATGACCCCTCCTCCCGACAGACAGAGATGAAGAGAAATAGATTTTACGTGATTATTTACTTACCTTTGTCTCGGTGGTGTCGGCGACAGAGTTGAGGAGCTGGAGGTGCCCATCCTGAGTGAAGAATGCTAGAACGCGAGGAATGCCAGTTCTGTTTGCCTTGTGTTTCTCAGTTCTAGCCGAGAGATAGGCCCTGGAATGAAAAGCATTTGATCAATGTGTAGATAAGCAGTAACCACAGATGTGACAGGAAACATGTGCCAGACTGACATATCTGCAGGGCAGGTGATGCAAGCCTTGTCATGAAACCTTCAAGGGGACTTCACCAACAGCGCCTAACAATAGATTGCCATCAAGGCCCCTAGAAGCCCACTCTGCCCTCTTCCACCAGTATTTCTGAGTTAGGGGTGATCAAGCAATACTTTACCTGCTCGCGGGAACTCCACAGAATTTGGCAGAGTTCTTTGATAACTCCATGGAATTCCGTGGAGTTACACTCCTCAGGTTCTACCCAGGCCTAAAGAAAGACCCAAAAATCTATTTTTTTACTATAGGAGGTATAGCTGTCCCATAGGAAAGCCTTTGGATACAATATTCAATGATTCAATATTTTATAAAAGATTTGGAACTCATTTGAATTACATACATATTATTGCATAAAAAATATTAAACATAACAAAAACTCATTCCACAAACCATCATAAATTATCAGAGGCCTGCACTAGCATGTCTAGAATTCCTTTGGATAACATTAATTAATATTGTCAATTATCCTTATAGGCAAAAAAAGTTATCTCATGGATGGAAACAGAGGCGCAATAACCTCAAGCATTTGGGCAACAGCAAGGAAAAATGCATCTACAGAAAAAAACATTTGGGATTAGCAGCAGATGGATTGAAGTAACAAGACGTGTCCTAGAATGTGCAAAGAATGTACAAAGGGCAGTAAGTAGTAGCTAGTTCATGGATTCAAGCAAGCCTGGCTGAAGACGGCTGAAATGCCAGAAACCGGTCCTAGGAAGCTTGTTTCCTGTCCAGGGAAGGCATGGCTTGGCAGTTCGGGCTGGACTGTTCCCATGAGGTACAGGGTCAGACTATGGCCATGTCTGAACTGGGGTGGCAGAGTGGGCTAAAGAACGGTGATGGATTAAACCCAGATCTGTTGACTGGGTGTGAGTGTTTGATTGGTTCTGATGCTCCATCCATCACCACCCCCTTTTGTACTGCTTTGTTTGCCATAAGTTGGCAGGGTATGCTCAGACGTGAGTCCCTTGCTCACTTTGCCACTGGATTCAAGCAAGCCTGGCTGAAGACGGCTGAAATGCCAGAAACCGGTCCTAGGAAGCTTGTTTCCGGTCCAGGGAAGACATGGCTTGGCAGTTCGGGCTGGACTGTACCCATGAGGCACAGGTTCAGACTGATGTGCATATGGCCATGTCTGAACTGGGGTGCAGAGTGGGCTAAAGAACGGTGATGGATTATACCCAGATCAGTTGACTGGGGTGAGTGCTTGCAATGTTCAACACTCCGTCCATCATTTCATTTGGTTTTTGCTTTGTTCGCCATAAGTTGGCAGGGTATGCTCAGACGTGAGTCCCTTGCTCACTTTGCCACTGGATTCAAGCAAGCCTGGCTGAAGACGGCTGAAATGCCAGAAACCGGTCCTAGGAAGCTTGTTTCCGGGCCAGGGAAGACATGGCTTGGCAGTTCGGGCTGGACTGTTCCCATGAGGCACAGGGTCAGACTGATTTGCATATGGCCATGTCTGAACTGGGGTGGCAGAGTGGGCTAAAAAACGGTGATGGATTATACCCAGATCAGTTGACTGGGGGTGAGTGCTTGCAATGTTCAACACTCCGTCCATCATTTCCTTTGGTTTTTGCTTTGTTCGCCATAAGTTGGCAGGGTATGCTCAGACGTGAGTCCCTTGCTCACTTTGCCACTGGATTCAAGCAAGCCTGGCTGAAGACGGCTGAAATGCCAGAAACCGGTCCTAGGAAGCTTGTTTCCGGTCCAGGGAAGACATGGCTTGGCAGTTCGGGCTGGACTGTTCCCATGAGGCACAGGGTCAGACTGATTTGCATATGGCCATGTCTGAACTGGGGTGGCAGAGTGGGCTAAAGAACGGTGATGGATTATACCCAGATCAGTTGACTGGGGGTGAGTGCTTGCAATGTTCAACACTCCATCCATCATTTCCTTTGGTTTTTGCTTTGGACAGGCAAATAAGATATGATCCAGGGTCTGAATACTCAGCTTACAAAAATGCAGGTATTCCATTTTTCAAATTCTGGGACCAGTTTGCTGTTAGGTCGTTTAAAGGGAGAAGATTCATACGACATAAAGTGAGCAAACGTCGGGTTCCATGTTCTAGATTCCAGTATATATATTTTTGTAAAATTCTCGGTGAATTTGTCCTGGCTATTAGTTTTAATCTCTCTTTAGAATTACAAAATTTTATATCTCTATTAAAACTAATCTTGCTACTTAAGGTTTTTAAAAGGATTTAAATTATGATGGTGGAGTAATCACAATTTCTTCTTGTACACATCTTTTTTTTTATCGCCAATGAGAAATCAAAAATCATCATTATCATTCGCCTGAACACTGAAGACTTCATGACACATGAAACCTCTTAATGAATCAGGCTTGCTATTTTCTAACTGGTATCCCCAGCGTAAAACCCCCGGATAAACCTTGAATATAGGAGCTTATCAAGCCAATTCCAGTCTAAAAGCAGCCGTTGGAACTAACGTATTAAAATGACACAATTTACGTAGTATCTGACCTTTGATCCTGTCCAGAAAACTCCAGTTCTTGATAGGAATTGATTCAATGGCATAGAGCAATGTTGGTGGAATTTGTGCTTTAAAAACCAATAATAGATGTCTAAAATGCCTTCTACTCATAGCACTATAAAAGATACGCAAACCATTATCGTGGGATACAGTTTTACAGGAGCTATGTTCAATATGAAATTTGTTCTTTGTACTACCCGCTATTAGTTTCCCTAAATAAAGATATGAATCTACCATTTCCAGCTTTTCAGGACCAATTTGCCAGTTAAAGTTACATGATTTTCTACTTTCATTACATTTCATAATTAAAATTTTACTTTTAGATGCATTTATTTTCAGAAAATGGTTCACTGTTTAGTTCTGTAATTATATCAGTTTTCTATTCAACCCAATAGGGGTTAGGTCCATTACTACTATATCATCTGTGTACAAAAGACATTCAAAAGGACGGTTACTTATCTTTGGAGCATTTCCCTTTGCATGAACAAAGCAATCAGGTAAATCTGCTATATGTATAGTATAATAGCAGAGATGCTAACAAGCAACCTTGTTTCAAGCTATTTTCAGTAGGGATTACATTTAATAAACCTTGATTTCTGCCCAATAATATCTGGCACCAAGTTGGCGAGTGTAGTGCCATAATAAAGGATAGCAGGGGAGAGGGCAGGCCCATCTTTTGCAATTTTCTCCATGTAATGGTCAATCTACCTTATAGAAGGCCGTAGAAAAATCTATGAAAGCCATGTATACGTTTGAGCTACGGGAAATTGTGTATTTCTCCTCAATTATTTTCAACATGGAGATGTTATCTAAGGGGGAATGATTTTTTTCTAAAACCTGCTTGTTCTACAGGGAGTAACTTCTTCGCCATTACCCATTCTGTGAGGTGATCAAGGATACTACAAGCAAATATTTTTACCGCCGCATCCAATAAGGCTATTTGCCGGTAGTTACCTGGATGTGTTCTAGGACCCTTTTTATATAAAGGGATTTGAATACTTCCAGACCAAGATGGAGGTGTCTTCCTCTGAGAGTAGCAAAAATTAAACAGTGGAGCTAGATAAGTGGCTCACAGAAGTGGCTCCTTTTTAATTACCATCATGGGAATTTACTCCTGAGGATCTAATGTTTTTAATTACTCCAGCCACTTCATTAATTGAATGTACATAATTAGATACATGGGTTTTGAACTGATCGGGTGCCACTGTGATTGAACTGTTGGAATTAAAATTTGCAGAATACAGTTCCAATAGATGAACTTTCCAATCCTCTTCTTTAATAGGAATAGGGAGAGATTTCACTCTTGTGCCACAGCAGTCAATGATTATTTCCCAATACCTTTTGGAATTATTTTTCAATATCCAAATTAATAATGTTATCTCAGGTTAAGTAAGTAACAGCTACAAAGTTAATTCTTGAATTCTTTAAACATTTATTACAAACCCAATTCACTGGTAAAGTTGGATTTCTTAGAAATATTTTGGAAATGATACTTTTAGAAAAGGTAGCCCATTTACTTGAGCTCTAACTGTTACCCAGGAGCATGAGATCTGAACTTGCTCCAAGACCAAGAAAAAAGTCTTAGGTGTGGGGATGTGTTCTGTTTCTTTGCCATCTGGGATGTGCCCAAGAACTTGATTAACTTTGAAGAGGCTTACCGTCTCAGAGGCAAATGTTGGCTGACACCTGAGCAGGGCTCTCATTTGTCCACCTAGTGACAGACATAAATGTGTCACCCTCATGAGAACACTACTGGACTTGCGGGAGATAGAAGGAAAGCACCTTTTCTTGAGACTTGTGAGGATAACAGAAAAGTTGGACCTGCTCCCATGTGTACTGAGGACAAAGGTGTGAGCTCAAAGGGTCAGTTGGCTGACCTCTGGTTAAACTACTGTGATACTCTATGCACAAGTGGCCCCCTGAAGATTGGTACTAGGAGAAGACAACAGCAGAGGAAAACAAAACATGCATCAAAAGGAACCAGACTTATCCATTTCTTTTAAAAGATATAACTCAATGAATAATCAATATCATGAAGCAGACCTGTTCAAAACATATTTTATTATTTAGTACATATTCATTTTTATAGTACAGTACTTTAGTTTTTATACAGCTCGGACTCCCTACCAATATGATCCACCCTCAACAACAAACTCATATATAGAACCAGTCACACACAATCATTCAAAATCGTCAACATTAAATTATATACAATCATATAGAGAAATCAGAATTGTGAAATCTGATTTCTCTATATGATAGTATATATTTTAATGCTGATGACATTGATACATGTATTTTGTGCATACTGAATGATACTAATTTAGATTACCTTTGTGATATATTTTTAGAAATATATAGGTCAATATAATGATCTTAGTGTGGATTATGAACAATGTTTTTAATGTGTGGATTGGATTCTTTTTTTAATGAATTGTGTGTGACTGGGTTCTATGTATGAGATTTTGCTGTGGCTTAGCAAACTGCAGTGTCCTGGGGGTAGGCACCCCGGGACATTGCTGGACCCAGCCCTGGGGGTTGGGGGACCCAAGGGCCATGTAGGGCTCCACAAGGGGGCCATGTGGCCCTCTTCCTTTGTTAAGTAAGCCCCAGGGAGGTGCTGGTCCCTGGGGCTGGAGGTCCGCAATGGTCCCCGAGGCTGCATGGGGGTCGGAGCCCCCCAATCATTATTATTTATGTTAGCCCTGTGGAGGTGTCAGACCGCATTGCTTTAAAAAAATTATTTAATATAAGTGCCCAGGAAAGGTGGCGGTCCCAGGGGCAGCAGAGGAGCCTTGAGGCTACATGCATATAATTAAGTTACTGCCCCGTGGAGTTGTTTGCCCCTGGGGCTGCAGGTGAGGCCCATTTTAATATTATGTTTGTGCCCTGGGGATGTGGCAGTCCCCATTGCAGCGGGGGAGCTGCCAGGCTCCCCCACATATATTAATGAGACTGCCCCAGGGAGGTGGTGGTCCCCGGGGTTTTGATTAGCCCTAGGAGTGGGGTATGTGTGCCCACCTCCTACATTTCCACAATGACTCTGGGACCTGGCCCACCCAGGAGCTATTCCAAAGCAAGCGTGGGAGCCCACGCTTGCTTTTTTTTATTGTGCTACGGATTTGCAGATCCACCCACAAGCCTGCATCAAAATTAAAAAATAAAAATGCTTCTTACTCTGGAGGGGTCCCTGAGGGACCCACCCCACTATATCTGGGGGGTCTGGGTATTTCTGCCCTGCCCCCTTTTCTTTTCTTTTTACTTTGTTACTGGGACTCAGCTTCAAGCCGAGTCCCAAGATGGATGGCAACACTTCCTGGTTTAAGATTAGACAGCCAATTCATTTTTTGTAGGATTCGCAAGTCCACTGAATGAAATTTACACCAAATCAGAAAAGGCACGATTTCTGTACCAACATCTAGCCCTCTGCCAAATTTGGTGCAATTCCGTTTAGTAGTTACCTTGTGGCCAAACAGTGGAACGAACTCCCTGTGAAACTGCGACTGGAGCAGTCCGAAAGCGTATTTCGGAAGAACTTGAAGACCTGGCTGTTTAGGATAGAGTAGACTGTCTCTCTCTCTCTGGCCTGAATCACTAATTTGTTCTAGAGGATTTGTCCATTTGCACCGCAGCGCGGGGACATATTAGTTAGTTTAACCAAGCGCTATATAAACTTCTTTCTTATTAGTTCAGGCTTTAGTCATGTTCAAAGAATAAAAAATCCCCATAGTCTTAACATGGGGAAAAGCTGCTTTGGGACCCCCCTTTTTTCTTGGCCCCCCCACTTGACAGAGAACTCAAAACCTTTACCATAGCAGCTGAAGCAAAAAGGGGATGTTCTGTGAAAATGTCACTGGGATTTGTCAAGCGGCATCAAAGTTATTGGCAAAACAAAAAACGCATTCCCTAGGGAAACTTTAGTCCTAAAAATAACTACCGCCAGTAGGTGATATATGTATATGTATATATGTATATATATATATTCACTGAAAAAAACATGTTTCAGGCAAGTTATAGTTAGAAATTAGCATTTAAAAAACCTTACAAATTCACTGAAAAAAACATAGATTTCATTGACATTATAGTTAGTTGGACATTTCTCTTGTACAAAACCATAGAAATTCCCCCGTTTTAGTTAGTTCAGCTAACGTGCCTGAAACTTATGGTTTTTTCAGTGAATTTCAATGGTTTTTTAAATGCTAATTTCTAACTATAACGTCCCCGGAACATATGGTTTTTTTAGTGAATTTCAATGGTTTTTTAAATGCTAATTTCTAACTATAACGTGCCTGAAACCTATGTTTTTTTTCAGTGAATTTCAATGTTTTTTTTAAATGCTAATTTTTAACTATAACATCCCTATTAAGTTCCACTGAATCCTAAAGGTCCCTGGTGGCCAAGTAGCCCATCAGGTACAACCAGTAAGCACCACAGAGCTGCATTCCAGAGATGTGTTCTGAGGCCACGCCCCTTTTTACAGCACGCTGCAAACGCAGCATCTGGCACACTGCTGCTCAGAGGATGAAGTCCACTTGTGTCCTGAGCTCCTCAGGACACAAGAGGACCTCATCGCACTACCAGCAGTGCACCAGAAGCTGCGTTTGCAGAGTGGTGTAAAAAGGGGTGTGGCCTCGGACCACCTCTCTGAAACGCAGCCCTGTGGCGCTTACTGGAGGTACCTGGTGGGCTAGTTGGACCCCAGGGACCCTCAGGATTGAAGGAGAATTAATCCCCCAACTTAAAACACGCCATGGGGCAAGTTTGCACAGTGGTGCAGGGAGGGGGGCCTGATCTGACAAGCGTGCAAACGCACCGTGTAGGGGCATTTTGAGTTCGGGATGAAGTCCCCTTGAATCCTGAGGGTCCCTGGGGTCCAACTAGCCCACCAGGTACCTTCAGTAAGCTCCACAGAGCTGTGTTGCAGAGTGGTGTAAAAGGGGCGTGGACTCGGACCACCTCTCTGCAACTCATCTCTGTGGTGCATACTGGAGGTACCTGGTGGGCTAGTTGGCCCCCAGGGACCCCCAGTATTCAAGGGGAATTCATTACCCGACTTACAAAGCGCCACAGGGCACGTTTGCAGAGTGATGCAGTGAGGGGGCGGGGCCTCCGGCGCGATGCTGCTTTTTATATTTTATTTTATTTTTTAGAAGGAGGTCTTTGTGGCCCCTCTTCTTTTACTATTTTTTGGGCCCTGGGGACCCCATCGCCCAGGGCCTGACCCCCATTTTGTTATATATTATTAAAAATATGGGAAGGGGGCCACGTGGCTCCCCTCCCGAGGCCATTTTCGGCCCCGGGGCCACAACCCCCAGCCATGGCCAATATTTTAAATCTTATTTTAAATATCTGGAGGGGGGCAGCGTGGTCCCCCTCCCGGGCCACTTTTTGCCCCGGGGACCTAATTCCCCAGGGCCTGGCCACTCCGTTGGGAACCGTGGGCAGAGCCCCAATGCCCCCACGGTCCATGCCGGCTCCCTGCCTCCTGCAGGAGCCGGCATTGCTTTTCCACACGGGGAGCTGCAGACATGCAGCCCCCCTTGTGGAAAAGCAATCTGCTTTGGATTTTGGAAGCGAAAGAAGGAAACCGGCTCTCACTTCCAAAATCCAAACCAGTGTTTGCTATGACTGGGCAGGAGCCGCACGGCTCCCGTCCTGCCATAGCAAACGGCAGTGTGGCACCCTGGGACATTGCAGGAGCCAGCCCTGAGTTTTCATCTGTTTCCTTGCACGTAAATATGCATGCAGGGAAACAGATGACAACACTGCTTCCGGAAGCAGGGAGCTGCAATTTAAAGCAGCTCTCTGCTTGCGGAAGCTTGTGCTGGCTCCTGCAGGAGGCAGGGATATGGGTGGGATTGTGGGGGACATGGCTGGGTTACCCTCCTCTATTCAATGAAGGCCAGGCCCAAGGGTATGGGTTCCTGGGGTCAAAATTGGCCTGGGGAGGAGGGTAGCGTGGCTCTCCTCCCTATTGAGCTATGGCTATATAAATATAAATATATATATGTGTATGTGAGTGTGTGTGTGTGTGCATATATTTTTATATATATATATATATATTATAATTACCTACTGGCAGTCGCCAGTAGGTAGTTATATTTAGGACCAAGTGTCCATTAGAAGAGCATTTTTTGTTTTGCTTATAAGTTTGGCGTTGTTTGATGAATCTTCATGAAATTGTCCAAACATATTCTTTGTTCATATCAGCTCCTATGATGAAAGTTTGGGGGTGATTTGTCAAGGGGGGCCAAGAAAAAAGGTGGTCCCAAAACTTGTTTTCTCCCTGTTAATTTCCATAGGAAACTTTAGACAAGGCTACAGGTCGAACGGGTGAACAGAATTACCCCAAATTTGGCCAGTAGAAGGGTCTTGGTCTAGAAAGCATGCGTTTGTTTATTTGGTGTAAATCCGTTTAGTAGTTTTTAAGAAATTTCAAAATTTACAGATATCGATATTTGGGAATTCTGCCATCTGATTGGCTGAGGCGTTACGAGCACGAGCTTGCTGCTTATTGGTTGGGAGCGCTGCGAGCGGTTGTAACTAGGAAGTGTTGGCCGCCATTTTGTGATTCTGTCGAAGCGAGTAAGGGGAAAAAAGGGTGAAAAAAGTAGGAAAGAGGAGGGTAGGAGCACTGTTACCTCTGTGGGGTGTTTAGGGTGTACTATAGAGGGGTGCGAATCGAACTACTCATACCTACCGGTCTGAAAGTGCTGGGTACGGAAATTAAGTGAGGTATTGCGTAGAGTCTGATGCTGCTAAGATGAGCTGCTGTGGGACTCGGGGATTAAAGCGTGAGCCCAAACTGTGTGTCTTATGTTCTGAAGTCAGGTGCCTTCTCCGTTGCACCACACCTGTGGAAGTAGTGTCGGCATGTGTTTATACCTACTAGGATGAACTACTGACCCCTACTGGTCTGAAAGTGCTGGGGTACGGAAAATATGTGAGGTGTAGAGTGTCATGCTGCTAAATTGAGCTGCTGGTGGACTCGGGGATGAAACCGCGAGCCCAAACTGTGTGTCCTTTGCTGTGAAGTCATGTGCTCTGGGCGCTGTGCCACACCTGTCCAAGTAGTTTCAGTAATATTTTATACCTAGTAGGAGGAAGTTTTGTTTGGAACACGGTCATTTTTATATGGTGCTTAGGTGGTGTTATAGAGGGAGAGTGAAGGCAAATCAATACGGCATTTATAAAGCGCAAACTACTCACAGCTATGGGTCTGAAGGCCCTGGAGGCCGGCGTGGAAATTATGTGAGTTATTAAGTGAGCTACTGCCCAGAGTCACATGGTGCTGAGCTGAGCTGCTGCCGGAGCAGGGGATTAAACCATGAACCCTGTGCTCTGAACTCATGTTTCTGGCCGCTGCGGCACAACTGTCTAAGTAGTGTCAGCATATGTGCATACGTACTAGGAGGAAGTTTTGTTTTAAACAGTGTGACGTCTGTAGGGTGATTGGGGGGTGCTACAGAAGGAGTGTGAAGTTCAATTCTGCCGTTTCCAATCAATGCGGTATTTGTAAAGTGCAAATTACTCACTCGTACGGGTCTGCAGGCGCTGGGGGCCGGCGTGGAAATGAAGTGAGCTATTGTTCAGAGTCACATGGTGCTATCCTTAGCTGTCGCTAGAGTAGGTGATCAAAGCAAGAGCTCTGTGCTACAAAGTCAGATGGTGTGGCCGCTGCGCCACAGCTGTGTGGAGAATACATTTTGGCAAGGGTGCAGGAGTTGCCGTTACCTGGCCCTAAAATAGCGGGCCTAAGTTTTCAGTTATAAGCCGGCTCTAAAACGAGCCCTTGTGTTTATTAGTTGGAGCTACATATAAATGCGAATGCACTGCTTCAGGTTATTCAGAAAATCTAAATTTCCCTGATCTGTGAAGTGTACTCCATCACTTCTGTAGATATCAGCCATATCAAAACATATGCTGTTGTTGTAGATCGACCCCATTCTAAGGTCTCTAAGGTATGCAGAAACATCTTTGTTGACATTCTTCCTAGATTTTTCAATCTGAGGACAAAATTGGTTTGACCATTTCCACTTCTGTCTTTGGCATATATTGGAATATATGAAGACAGTTTGAGGCAAAAGCAACATCAATTGTCGAAAGGTGTCTTTCATTAGCATTTCCAAACCTACCCCAGTCAATGTGCCTAGGTCGTTTCCACCACAATGCACAATCATGAGGTCAGGGTGTTGGAGATGCAAACAGGTTTTAACCAAAGGCAACAATTGGTGCCACTTCAATCCTCTGTGTGCAAACCATTTAATGTCCACATTTTATAAACCTAGGTCTAAGTCAATACGTCTCTGTTCTGCATACCTCTTGAACCAGAAAACATAGCCATGTCCTACGATCCACACTAGCATTTTGAAGGTATGGCTGGAAGGTATGAAAGGATATCTGTAGCTCATGCAGTTCCTCCGTAGAGTAAGAGATATGTTTAAAGATGGGAAAAATCTTTTTTTTTCCCCACAGAAAACGATAGGTGATTGGAAGATAAGAAGCATTTGGTACTAAAAACTAGGGTGCATATTAGTTGCGTCAAAAAGCATGTTTTTCACTGGTTAATAAAGAGCAGTCTAAACTTGGAGTCCATACGATGGGATGAAATGTGCTCAGCTCAACCAGACGTGCTACTTGCATTTGGAAGGTAAATTTGGAACTTAAAACAATGGTGAACTTTTAACCCGCAGGTGCTGTTAAATGTTCGAGAATATGCTGAAAAAAAAAATGTAACGTTTAAAAAAATCATGAACTTTTATCCTGCAGGTGTTGTAAAATGTTCCAGAAAGTGTGGTGATAAAATAGGTTGAACTTCTGACTAACCCTGGGCGTAGTTCGCGAAGCAGTGCTACTCGTAGCTACGCAAAGTGCACTTCGCACTACGCGAGCTACGCGTAGCACTTCGCAAACTTTGTAGTACCCTGTTCGCACTGTGCAAGATGCCGTTTTCAATGATTGCACAGTGCGGACAAGCATCCTGCACTGTGCAGTCATTGAAAATGGCATCTTACACAGTGCGAGCTGTAGTTTTCTGCCTCTCGAGTAGATTTTTACTCGAGCGGCAGCTTTCTCAACGCGGACTGGTAGTTTCTCATCGCGAGCGGTAACGAGCATACGAAATCTGACCTCCACGCGCTAAGAATCTCGCCAGGAGGTTTATTTTCCTCGCTCGCGATCGGCAACTTGATGTTGCTGATCACGAACGAGGAAAAAGTCTCGCCGGAATGTCATTTTGCTTGTTCGCGGTTGCCAACTTGACGTTGAGGAACGCGAAAAAGCAAAAAAATGACCGCTGCACTATGCTACGCTACGCTACATGTGTTTGCATTGTGCTACGTGCAATTCGCGTAGTGAGAAGTAGCGCAAACTTTGCAAACTACGCGAGCGTACCGTAGTGCTTTGCCCAGGGTTACTTCTGACCTGTATGTGGCATGGAATATTAAGTAGCTTTTCAGATGGAAAATTCGAAAATAACCAATGGAGATAAGTTTTTGAATGTCGATGAAGGAATTAAGTATTCTGATTTGTTCTTTACATGTATTTATATGTGGAGCGACAGAGAAATTGTGCCATTACTGGTTCCATTCTTGATGAATGCGGTGCATTACATGTACTGTGTGACAAAGAAAGAATTGCATGCGTGTGTGACATTTGAAATCTGCATACCAACTACAAAGGTGAGGTAGAAATGAACAAGGTGTGTTATGTGTTCTGTAGTAGTGATTAAGTATTTGAGGTGATATTTTTAAATTTGATAGTATTTTTTATTTCAAAATAATATACCGTTAGTAAAGTGTGGTGTTTCATATTGGTTATAAAATATGCATAAAGTTTGACCTGTTGTTAAATAAGTACTTTATATATGTTTAGGAATTTTTCAGAAAGAAGAAATGTAGTTTGTCATCTTTAAAGGACTGTATGGTTTCGAAAATGAGGTACAGCGTCAATTTGGGTTTGCTAATGTATTCAGGCGAGATAAACAAAATGTCCCACGTTTACAAATTATACTTTTTGTGGAAGTAGTGGTGAAGGGGGGGTAGGAGATGAATGTGTTATTAAGTTAAAAGCGATAAAACCAAACCCAGAAATGTTAAGTGGACGGGTTGTGGTCTCATTTTTGACAGTGAGAGGTAGATTTAAATATAAGTCTAGGTAGGTTGTTGTACTGTGAGGCCGTCTACAGTGTTTGGAGATTACATGGAGAAGAGATAAAGATAGTAAAAGTGATACGTTCCTTTAATGTGCACGCATAGCTTGAATCATTTGATCATAGGTTGAGATATAATATGAACATGGTTTCTGGTTTACATTTGGGTATAGTTAATAGTTTTAGTAGTTTGTGACTAGTGAATAATAAAAAGGTAGATATACTAAAATATATGGTAGTAAACGTATTAATGATTGTCTGTTCTTATGAAATAGAAGTGGTTGGGGAGTGTTTCTTTAGAAGAGATGTTTTATAAATGTGTGAGAGATAAATAAGAAATTAAAATGCTCAGTATATTTTCTGTATGACTTTCTTAACATTAGTAAACTACATGTGATTATAAGTGATACCAATTGTCAGGCTGTGTCCCTGTGCTGAATATACATAGGTGTTTAAGTGGTCCGGGTTTTACCGGTGCTCAGCTTCACTATCTCTTTTGAGACACTCATCAACTTTTTCATTCCATTTAATGTCCTCAATATACATGCAGTAAAGGGACAGTATATCAAAAGTTTGGAAATTAAAACTTTGCTTACTCTCCCCATCCTCTGCTATACACTCTACAGAGTGTTTAAACGACTTTATTAACATACAAATGTCTAGCTAGTAAAGGTGGTGTAGTGCCACTGGGCCCATTTATTAATCATGCTATGGGATGGTTTATGTTTTACCCGCCAATTTGCATGTTTGAATACTTTTTGCTGATAAGCGTTCCAGAAGACACCTGTTAAAACGGAGCCCATGTATGGGTATAGTGGCGCTACTAGGAATGGTGGGGGTTTCTGTTTGATTTTGTACGGTTAAGCAAGGGCGGGGGTGGGGGTGGGGGAGGTGGGTACTTTGGTGATTAAAACACAGACTTTAGTAACGTGCATACATCTAGCTATTAAATGTGATGTAGTACCACTGGGACCATTTATAAAGTGCCCTTTTACCTGCAAATTTGCATGTTTTAATATGTTTTGTTGATGAGTGTTTCAGGAGACATCTGTTGAAATTAAGCCTCTGTATGGCTCTAGTAGCGCTTCCAGGTTTGCTGGGGCTCTTTGTTTTATTGCGTAAAGTTAAGCAAGGGCGGGTGTGGAGATGGTGTAGTGGTACTGGGACTATTTATAAACCGCCTTATGGTATGGTGTATGTTTTACTTGCAAAATTGCAGATTTCAATACCTTTTGCTGATGAGCGTTCCGGCAGACACCTGTTGAAATTAAGTCTATGTATGGCTATAGTGGCACTAACGGGAGTGCTGGGGCTCGTTGTTTGATTTTGTAAGGTTAAGCAAGGGCAGGGGTGGGGTGGGAGAGGTGGGTATGTTGCTGATTATAACATGAACATTTGTAACATGCACATGTGTAGCTAGTAAAGGTGATGTAGTGCCACTGGGTCCATTTATAAAGCGCTCTATATGCATGGTATATGTTTTATCCAGAAATGTGCATGTTTTTTAATACCTTTTGTTGCTGAGCGTTCCGACAGACACTTGTTGAAATTATGTCCCTGTATTGCTATAGTGGCTCTACCAGGTTTGCTGGGGCTCTTTCTCTGATTTCATAAGGTTAAGCAAGAATGGGGATGAGGGTGGTGTAGTGGCACTGTGCCCATTTATGAACCGCTTTATGGTATAGTATATGTTTTACTTGCAAATTTGCATGTTTTAATACCTTTTGGTGTTGAGTGCTCCAGCAGACAGCTACGCAAATCACACAATATTTCTGTGGATAACAAATCTTCATGCTAATAGAAACTCTTGCACTGTGGTAGAAGGCTACCAGCGTTGATGGCAAATTATGAAAGTTGGTGCCATTGTACATATAAATGGAAGCTTGGACCATTTCTTTGTTACTATGGTGCAGTCGGGGCTTTAAGTGGGAAAAAAACTGGGGGTTCTCTAAAAGGGGTGGGGCAAATCTGTTAAAGGGGTGTGGGCTATCCAAGTAGGGGCGTGGTCTACATCAAGATAACTAGCATTGTGTGCTTAAGAAAATCCCCTCCAATTATCCTACGTTCGGAAAACACGCTCTTTAAATAAAGGATTTTCCTTCCTCCTACAACATGGCTAACCTAGCATGATGTCTCCACTTCTCAGTAGTGAGCAAAATGAGCATGTGCACATCGATGTGCATGCTCTCACTGCAGTCCAATAAAAAAAAATAAAGAAAACTGACTACCTTTGTGAGGGCTGAAAATAGAGCCCGATAGAGACCTGTTTCGAGGCCTTCTGAAAAAAATTACCGGTGCTCAGAGCCGGCCAACTTAAACCCATGCATCCATCCATCCTAAGCACTGTGCCATCCAACCATCTTTCAATTCATTCATACATTCCTACCTACATACATCTGTCCCTGCACTTATCCTAAGCATCTATCTGCCCACTCGCCTCTGGTAAGCACTGTGCCATCCATTCAGTCATGCGCCCATATATCCATACATACATCTGTTCCAGAACCAATCCTACGCATCTATCAGCCCACCCGTCTATCCTAAGTACTGGTCCATGCATTCATTCATCCTTCCATCCATTCATACATTCATCCATCCATCCATCTAGCTATCCATTCATCCATCTGGCCATCCAACCACTCGCACTTTATTCAACTATCCGTCCTTATTTCCGTGCACCCTCTGCCCCGATCCTAAATACCGCGTATTATACTCATCCATCCAGCCTCTTAAGGGGCTGAAAAGGCTGGCGATAATCATTGACAGGCAGATGTTTCTAATAAAGAACAAGAAAGCTTTGAGTTGCTCTTTGTGGACCATAATTCACCACCCTTCTCTGGAGGTGTTTTAATTCCAAAGGTTGATCCAGCGAAAGAAATGTAAAGCAGCTTTTCAGTGTAAGACGTTAATTTAGAAACATAATGGGGCATATTATCAAGAACGGCGTTAAAATTATTGCCGCGTTAGCGGCAGGAAACTGACGCTAAACCGCCGATAATGGACTTGATAATATGCCCTTGAGAATTCCCATAGCAGCCCAGGTTCTGGTGTGAAGCTGGGCTTCTATGGGAATTCACAAGGGCATATTATCAAGCTCATTATCGCCACTTTAGTGTCAGTTTCCTGACGCTAAAGCGGCGATAATTTTAATGCCGTCCTTGATAATATGCCCCTAAGTGAGCCAGGCAAAGCGTGTGTTTTCGTAGCACTACAACAAGACCAGTGAAAGGTGAGAGCAGGGTTGTGCAGGAGTTGGCTGCATGTCGTCGTATCCAAAGGCGCAACCAGAGCGAAATTTCGGGGGAGGCTAATTCTTTCAGCAATAGGCAGAGTGGGGATGTAGGAGCTCTAAAAAGGGGTGAAAAAGAACAGAGCATCATTTACAAGCAAATGGTTTTTTGAAGACCTGTGAAGTACTCAGGTTTGGCTCTGTGTGTGCGCGATTGAGAAGCTGTCTCAGGGAGTCCGGGGCAATGGGCGTTGAGCGCCTGGTGGTCTCTCTGCTAATCATGCCACAATGAGAGAAGGGAACTTGTGAGAGAAAATAGCTCTCTTTAAAGGATTTCTTTTCTCCTACAACTCGACTCACCTGGCATGATGTCTCCACTTCTCAGTAGTGAGCAATGTGTATGCTTTCACTGTCTCACTACAGCCAATTAAAAAAACAAAAAACAACGGACTACCTTTGCGAGGCCTGAAAATAGAGCCCCATAGAGATTTGTTTTGAGGCCCCCAAAAATAAACTGCCGGTGCTCAGAACGCCACAGGACCCCCCCCCCTACTTAAAGCTTTGGGTGCAGTGTTATGTTTGCGAAGTTGTAGATAAAACTGTTAGGCTAATAATGTTAATTTTTCGGTGTGCTGTTTGGTTGATAATATCATCCTAAGTACATAAATTACAATTTTAAAAATACTTTCTATAAAGTTGTCTGTGGTGGGTTGCAGAGCGAGTGCTGTGGGGTGGTGGGGTATGGTGGAGAGGTGAAAAGTATGAGGTAGTGCAGTTACATGTAAATTGTAAAGGTGTATGTAAATAATTAAATAAATACTTGCTGTATGTTCTATGGCACTACCCGTCATCCTACTGCTCCCCTGTCCTGCTCCATCACGTTGCAGCACTGCCTCTGGAAGCCATCAGTAGAACTTATGTAATTGTATGTTATTATTTTAATATATTGAACTGATGTAAAAAATAATTGAATTGGATTAAAATTTGAAAATGCCTAGAAGAACTGAAAAAAAAGACAAGAGAAAAATAATATATATTTGAAGAAAAGGAAAGATTTTCAATTAGAAAAAAATGAGAGTATTACACAAACAGTTTCTTCTGGTAAAAACACTAGACAATTTCTGAAAAAAATATTACGAACATTTAATGAAAATAACATCACACAAAGGAAAAAGAAAAATGTTTCAAGTAAGGAGAAGGAGACTTCAATTTCAAATACCAGAAAAAGAAAACACGATAAAAAAACAGTATCTGTTACCCGGATAGACAAAAACAATTTCAAGAAATTCATCAGAGACTTTTTCGAACTAGAGTGATTCATAATTTAATGAAAACATGCTACAAATATAAAAAGAAAGTGCTGCAATTCAAACAGAAGCAGCGTATTGAAAGTATAGTGGATACTGCTTTCAATTTAAAACAGAAGTTATTCATTGTGATTTTGAAGAGGATCAAAGTGTTGGATAAAGTAACCAAAGTTTTGAAAGAGAAAAGTAGAAGAAAAAGACTTGTGAACAGAACCAACTTTTGCAAAATCTTTAGTGGACATTAGAAACATACTTCTACTAGTGAGCCTTTTTTTAATGAGGAAAGTTACTTCCAGGAAAATAGTTTACCATTTTCAGTTGATACTGGAGGTCGTTGCTACGAAGTTCAGGATGTTTGTCCCCTTCCAAAAGAGGAATTGGTTGGTAAAAAGTGCAGAAGAGTTAATAGCTGAAGAAGTCCAGGAAACGTACACAAGCTCCTGTGTATAAGTGGGGTTGTAGCAGTATTTGTAGTATTTGGCAGGAATCTATTGATATAATTAGAAATTTGCTTCGAAAATATACACAGAAAAGTATTAAACAGAAGATTAAGTTGTTGCAAGGACTAGATCCATGTAATGTAAAAAAATATACTGAGAAGCATGGGAATTCTCTGGCTTGTCTTTCAAGAAAAGTGTGTAAAATTGTTTTTCCTCACTTGAGGATGTTAGCAGTACACCATTCAGAAATGCGGGAGTTTGTAAGGAAACTGTACTATGTAAAAAGTCAAGCATTATGTTTAAGTGAACTGAATACAGGTCTTTTACATGGTTCTTTATCAGATGTTCAAAAAAAGTGTGATGATATTGAAATGCTATATTTTGGTTCAGAAGAGCAGTCCATAGAAAGTGAAAGTTTGGCAATTACAGATGTTGAAGGAGATGGGAAAGTGATTAGCACTGATCAGTTTGAAGAAGAAATTGGAAAGTTTAATGTAGTGTGCTCTGAAATACCAAACTATGTTTGTGTTTGTTTTTGACGTACTCATTATAAAAATCAAACTAGGAATGTTGATTTGTATTTGAAAGTGAAAAGGAGAACAATAGTAAGTGGGAAGAATTTTCAACTTACTTGCTGGTGGAAGGTTGATTTGAGTTAGGTAGTGATCAACGTGTATGTAAATATTGTTACAACAAATTAGAAGAGAAGAAAATGCCTGCTAGAGCAGTACATAATAACTTAGAATTAATAGCTATTCCGGAGGAACTGGCAGAATTGAATACATATGAGTCAGTTCTAATTCAATCTGTTCATCCTTTTCAAACTATAATTCGGATGGAGCCTAAAACAGGTAAATTTTCACCAACAGACTTACAAAGATGGCTGAAAGGAAGAGTGGTGTACTTACCTTTGGATTTTAAGAAAAATATTGAAACTATTGCTGGAGAGAAAGAGGAAAATGAGGCAGTAGTCATTCTAGGAAATGGTGTACCAACAAAGAGTCGGAAAATATGGCAAGAATTTGTGGATGTTAATACAGTTGAAAAGGCTACCTTATATCTTATAGAGAACAATATTTATTACAAATCTGTAAATGTGGATGAACAGGTGACAAGTTTAGAAGGTGAATGTGAAATTTCAAGAGGTCAAATAGCGAAAGTGGACAAGTCAAGGACTGAAGAGATTTATGAACATTACACAATATTTCCTTTGCATTCAAAAGAAGTAATAGGAAGCAGCATTGAGTTATTTCAAATAAAAAAGCACAGGGAACTCCAATGAGTGTATGGGAGAAGAGCTTGGAAGCTCGTTGTTTTCCACAGCTGTTTCCTACTGTAGAACGTAGGCGATATGATGACAGACCTGTACGGATTCCAGCTTCAGAATATCGGTCAACAAGATTATATTCTGAAGATCCTAGATTTCCATACATATTCCACCTTTTGGTTGAAAGTGATCTATCTTCTCTGTCGTATGCAGTGAACCACATACTTAAAACTGGAGTTCATCAGTCACTTCTTTCTGCGAAATAATTTGTGGAGAAAGTTCAAGAAACAGATGAAAATTTAGAAGCACAGTTAATCAATTTGATGGTATGTCAAATGAGTATTTGTATCATCGTCATGGAGAACTCAAGTGTATGTGATGGAACTCAGGTACACCAACATGGTTTGTCACACTTAGCTGTGCAGAGTATGCATGGGAAGATTTGCTTGAGTTTATAAGAGAAGTGAATTCCAATATAAAAAACGTTAAAATAAAGACTCCTGGTGAACTGTGTTCATTGGATCCTGTAAATGTGTGCAGATATTTTAATCATAGGTTTCAAGCTATGATGTATTTTATCTGCAATAAAAAGAATCCACCTCTTGGAGAAGTTACCGATTTCTTTTGGAGAAAGGAGTACCAAGCAAGAGGTGCACCTCATATACATATGCGACTATGGGTCAAGGATGCACCTAAATTTGGAACTGATTCTGATGAAACAGTATTGTCTTTCATCGAACAGTATGTGACATGTGAGATTCCGAGAGAAGAAGGAGATAGAAGCTTGAGGCAGCAAGTTTTACGTTTCCAAAGTCACCATTGTGGAAAGTACTACAGAAGAAAATACAAGTCTAAAGGAAAATTTTACACCAAATGTCGGTTTGGTTTTCCACGTCCATTCATTTGTAAAGGAAGAGTACATTCTTTTTTTTCTTCTGTAAAGCACACAATAACTCGGAAATCTCCAAAGAATATCTACAACTTAAAAAGAACAGAAGTGTCAAAGTATATCAATGACTACAATCCAGTCATGTTAAAAATGTGGAATGCGAACATGGACATCCAGTATGTTGTAGATAACTCAATTGCTGTTGCACTTTATGTTACATCGTACATAACAAAATCAGAAAAAACAGAGATGAAACAAATGTGGGAAGAAATTGCACAAGAGAAAAGCAAAACATTGTACAGCTTTACTTTGAAAATGCTTCCCCACCGAGAAATTGGATCCTATGAATGTTCAGACCGCTTGTGCTCTTCAAGTGTATGTTCAAAGTCACGAGGAATCATTTGGGTAAGTTTAGGTCTTGCCTCCTCATGGAATAGAGTGTTGAAATTATTAGAAGAAATTGAATACTTAGCAGCAAATGAACCAGACAGTACAGACATTCTTAAAACTAATATGTTGGACACATACTATCCGAAAAGGAGTCGACATCTGGAACAGCTATGTCTGTATGAAGTACTTCAACATTACAACTTCAAAAGAAATGTTAAACAGAATTTAAAAGAAGGAAAATATGCAGTAGTTGGATGTCATGGTTGTTTAGTAAAACATGCAAAGGGTAATCTTATAAACCACAAGAAACTCAGTTGTGAAACTCCAGATCACCTAGAATTTTACTATTTAGGAACTTCTCCAACTCTTTAAACCATGGCGTAGCGAAAGTGAATTACTTGGAGACTTTGACTGCTACGAAGATTCTTTTAATTGCATGTAAAGATAGCATTGCATGTACAATCTTCCCTACATATTTAAAAATGTTGAATGATGAAGTTGAACAGGAAAAGACTATTACAGCTGAAATAGCTAATGAAAGTTCTCAAGATAGTCAAAGTAGTGGTCAATGTAGTCAAGATCCTCTTGAACAACCAGTACTGGAAAATGAAGCAGCTATTGCTATGCATAAAGTCGAAATTACAATGCAACAAGCACACTAGGAGAATATTACATTGGAAAAGTTAGAAGAACAACTAAATGTTGAACAGAAAGAATTATATGTACAAGTGAGAGAACAGATAGAACATGGTTTGTTGCATGAAAAAAAAGAATGTGTGAGTTCATCTTTTAAGCCTCTTTTGAAGTACATCGGTGGTCAAGCTGGGACAGGTAAAAGTTTTTTAATTAAAGTTTTGACCAGTTATCTTAAAAAACTACTGATTCACATGTATGTTCTGTGGTAACAGCTCCAACTGGATTAGCTGCACACAATGTTAAAGGAGTTACTTTGCATAGATTACTGATGTTACCAGTTGAGCATGATAATAAATTACAATATCAGAAGTTGTCTGGAGAAGCTTCTCATGAAGTGTCAAGAGTGCTGAAGAAAATGAAACTATTAATGATTGATGAGGTGAGCATGGTCTCAAACGTAATGCTTGCTTTTGTACACTTAAGATTGCAATAGGTATTAAAAACAGATTACGACGTTCTCTTTGGAGGAACACATTTAATTGTATTTGGAGATCTGCTACAACTAACCCCTGTAAAAGGAGAACCAGTGTTTAAAACTCTTCTACATGAAGACACAAAGAAATCTCTGGGAGGTATTGGAAATGTAAATCTGTGGTTAAATTTTGAATATAAAGAACTCACTCAGAACATGCGACAAGCAAGAGATGAAGATTATGCAAATATTCTAAAAGATGTAAGAATTGGTGTTCTAAGCAAATATGGTAAAGAAGCTTTTCAAAGTCGTCTACTAAATAATTTGTTTACAAATGAAAACACACCAGCAGAAGTAATGTACAAGAAAATGAAAGAAAAAAAGTCTGTAGTTTGCTTAATGCCTCAGTGGAAAAGTGTTATACATTTAATAGAAAGCTCAAGAAATAAGAAAATCAAGAAATAGTTCACATTGAAGCTATTGATAAAATCGAGCATCAAGGAAAAATATTTCTTCTTTCAGAAAAACTACAGACTAAATTGGATTATCTGGAAAAGTCTGTATCAAAAACTGCTGGCTTAGAATTTGTTTGAGATGTAAACTGTCTGGTAATTTTGAGGCGTAATCTGAATGTAGAAGAAGGTTTAGTGAATGGAGCAATGGGGAAAGTTGTTGATTTTGTGAAATATCAAAATAGAAATGAAATTGAATTCTTGAAAGTTAAATTTGATCAGATTACAGAGGTGAGACAGATTGCGCGTTGTGCTGTATGTTTTTTGCTTGTAAAAGACTTGAATGTTCGTAGAAAACAGTTTCCCTTCTGTTTAGCAAATGCAATAACTATTCATAAATTTCAAGGTTTAAGTGTAGATAATGCTTTGGCAAATGTAGGAAGAACTGTGTTTAAAGAGGGAATGGTATATGTTGCATTATTTCGAGTTAGAACATAGTCTGGTTTGTATTTAATTGATTTTGATGAGAACAAGGTTAGTGCTGATTTTAATTGTGTAAGAGAATATAATTGTTTGAGAAGGCTTTATGCTCCACGTTTAGGTGAATATCCTATTTATGAGAAACGTGTTGCGTGTTCAAAACACAAACATATTGAAGAATCAACTATGGTTGGAAAGCAGAAACAAAATCAAGAGAAAAAAAGATGTAAAGAAACAGAAAATACAAACAAGTGATGATGTTGTCGGATACCAATTAAAAAATGATTCTGGTGTCAACTGCTATGGTAATGTTATTTTAAACATTATATTTTATCTTGAAGATGTTTATGATAAAATTATGGAAAATCAGGAAAAAAGATTATGTTCGGCACTTTATACTTTATTTCAAGAATTGAGAACTGATAGAAGTAAGACCCATTCTGCTTCTGGTATTTGCCAACTGTTGGATACATGTACTGGATCTTTAACATTCAGTGCTAATATACAACAAGATGCACAAGAATTTCTGATGGTTATGCTTGGAGTACTAGAAGATGAAGGAATTCAGATTGAGAGTTTATTTGGACTCAGTTACAAATGGGAACATAAATGTGAACAGTGTTAATTAACTTCAAGCACTATAGTTGACAGAGAATGATTTCTATATTTGACAATACCTGACTGCAAATCAGTACCAAATTAGTAAAAGAAGCTGATCATGAGATGATCTGTTCTCATTGTAAATCAACAATGCTATCTACATTATGCCTACAAAGATATGGAAAATATTTGATTATAATGCTGCAATGCTGTAGACCAAATGGAAGAAAAGTGGAAACCAAAATTCAAAATGTTGTTGCTAGTCAAGTATTTATTTCTGGAAGAAATTTTGCAACAGTTGCTATTGTTTTCCATGCTGGAAGTACTACCACAAGTGGACATTATGCAGTTTATTTAAAGTGTAATAATGGTTGGAGTCACTGCAATGATACACACTTGGAAATGAAAACAAGATTGCCATATGAATTACCCAACTCATACTTGATATTACTAAAATTTTAGATACATCATTCGGCCTAGTGGGAAGGTGTAAAGATACTTTAAGGAATTCATACTGGATGATTTCAAAGCGGAATTTTTGATATGTTATTTGGCGTATTGCAAAATGTGAACAGAAACTACAAAGTAACGGTAAGATTTGAAGATTGGAAATGGTATTGGATGTGTTATTTTCGTTGATTTTGTATTATATTTGTGAGAATTAGGGATTTGTTTTTTTTTAACATTCTAGTCGATTGTTTTTTTCCCCTGCTGTTTATGATGAAACTACACTGACATCACTGTAAATAGTGAAGTTAAGTAGAAGCTGATGACAGCAAAAAAAAGGAGAAAAATTGTTTTGTGAATGTTGCCCCCCTTGCTAGGCTAGTAAGATCTCAGGGGATGGAGGTAGTTTCGTATGCCGACGACACACAAATTATGGTGTCCCTAGCCCACCCTGTTAGTGTCTCGGCGTCCAGTTTTAGGTCTTGTATGCAGTTGGTGGCGGACTGGATGGTTTTAAACTCCTTAAAACTGAATGCCGACAAAACTGAGGTCCTTGTCTTTGGTAAAGACCAGGATATTTGGTCTAGTGATTGGTGGCCTACATCCTTAGGAACTTGCCCTTCCCCTGTCAAGTCTGCTAGGAATCTTGGAGTCATCTTTGACACTTCGTTGACTATGAATCTCCAGGTCAGCAGGACGGTTTCTACATGTTGGGGAGTCATTATGACCCTAAAAAAAATTCTTCATTATCTCTCACCACTGGCACGCAAGCAAACTGTGAATGCTCTTGTTGGCTCGAGGTTGGATTATTGTAATGCATTATATGCGGAGACCAATAAACACCTCATCCAGCGCCTTCAGGTGGTGCAGAATGCTGCCGCTAAATTCGTCTTGGCCCTTCCAAAAGACTCCTCTGCAACAGCTGCTAGGAAGCACTTACATTGGCTCCCCATCCACTTCAGGATTTCTTTTAAACTTCTTTATCTTACATACAGAGCCCTCTTTGCTGGCCCTTCGGATGCTCTGGGGTCTCTTTTGCCCCGTTATATTCCCAGTAGATGTCTCCGCTCCTCAGAGGCTAATCAATTGGTAGTCCCTCGAACCAAGAAGGTGAGATGGGGTAGTAGAGCGTTTTCCATCGTTGCTCCGCGACTTTGGAATTCTCTCCCTTCAGAGATTAAGTCCCAACCCTCCTTGGTCCTTTTCAGGAAAGCACTTAAGACCTGGTATTTTATGAAGGCTTACCAGTAAGTTCCGTTTATTCTCTAGTCAGTATTGTTTGGTTAGGCGCCTTGACGCCCATTGGGCTTAGTTGCGCTATATAAATCCGTTTCATTCATTCATTAAATTATTTTGTATTATTTAAAAACTCACTGTAATTTGTGAAATATATTACATTACATAGCAGTTTTGCAGTTTATTTTATGTAGTTGAAAAGTTAGAGAAAACAGTACTAATGACAAATAGCACAATAGTGGTTCGATATTTAAAAAATAGCATTTCAAAAACCTTAGAAATTCACTGAAAAAACAATAGGTTTCAGGGACGTTATAGTTAGGAATTAGCATTTAAAAAAACCTTAGAAATTCACTGAAAAAAACATAGGTTTCAGAGACGTTATAGTTAGTTGGACATTTGACTCATATAAAACCAGAGAAATTCAGCCGTTATAGTTAGTTGAGCTAACTATAACTCGCGCACCCCAATGCACTGGTGATGACGTCACATATTACATCACTGATTTCATGGTCAGTGACATCACTCATGACATCACTGATGACACCTCAAATGACATCACTGGTGACATCACTGTTGACATCATCCAGTGAATGTGTGTTACTGTTTTTTTCAGTGAATATATATATATATATATATATATATATATTACCTACTGGCGGTCGCCAGTAGGTAGTTATAGTTAGGACCACGTTTCCATAGGAAATCCGCAACATTCTATTTGGAATAACTTTGGCGCCGGTCGACGAATCCTCGCAAATTTTTCAAAATAGGTGGGGCGCTATGCTCCGCTCCTACCCTGAAAGTCTCGGGGGGATTCGTCAAGCGGGGGCTGAGATAAAAGGGGGGTCCCAAAACGCGTTTTTCCCATGCATTTTTCCATAGGACCTTTAGACAGGGCTACAGCCCGAACGGCTGAACAGAATTACTAGAAATTTGGCAGAGAGGTAGTCCTCAGGTCAAGGAAGTGCCTTTTGTAGGTCTGGTGTAAATCTGTTCAGTAGGTCCTGAGAAAATAGCCTTTAAATCAATATATATATCTGAGCCAGCTTACGGTACGCTTACGGTACGCGTACGGTGGCGTGCGCGAGCGCGATTCTGATTGGCTCTTAGATCTTAGTAAACATTCGAATCAGCCGAAACCAGGAAGCGGCGGCCGCCATTTCGTGTGTTTCACTCAGAAAAAAAAGAGTGATAACAAGAAAAGGGGGCAAGGAGGAGAGTTACAGACCCCCTTACATTTGTGAGGGGGTCAAAGAAGGACAGAAAAGTACAAAGAAAACATTTATTGATTTTAAAAAAAATCACGGGGTACGCGTACGGTAAGCGTACGGTAACACAAAAAAAAAGAAAAGAAATGAAATGCAGATTTAAGAGTTTAGATATTAGGGGGCTCTAAAAAGAGCCGTTGTGTTTATGAAGTTATCTTTTAGTGGTACCTACAAGTAAGTACCGATGCAGAGTCTAAGGTTCAAGAGGAAGACTCTGTTCCCTTCATCATTGAAGTGCACACCATCTCTTCTATAAATGTCTTGCATGTCGTAACGCAAGTTGTTGTGGTAAATGGAACCCATACCATAGTCACGGAGGAAAGCAGAAACAGATTTGTTGACGTGCTTTCTTGCTTTGTCAATCTGCGGACAGAAATGATTGGACCAGTTCCATTTTTGCCTTTGGCATATGTTAGAAAACACAAAGGCAGTTTTAGGGAAAAGTGAAAACAGTTGTGCAAAGGTGTCCTTCATAAGCATTTCCAGACCTACCCCAGTCAAAGTGCCTAGGTCATTGCCACCACAGTGCACTATTATGAGGTCAGGGTGTTGGATTTGCATGAAGGATTTCACCAATGGCATCAATTGGTGCCACTTTAACCCTCTCTGACCAATCCATTTAATGTCTACATTTGGCAAAGCAAAGTCTCTCACCATACCTGTTTTCTCTGCAAACTTTTCACTCCAGAAGACATAGCTGTGTCCTACAATCCACACTGTGAACATCTTCAAAGGAGATCTGGATGCACTCAGGAGGTGTATTTCAGTAGAATGGTAAAAAGAAATGAAAGACAGTTTGGAAATGGAGGAATACATATTTTTTTATAAAAAAAAAGAACTGATTGGCTGTTTCATACCATTCTACACTAAAAACTAGGCTGTATGTGTAAATTTATAGAAGCATGTTTTGTATTGGTACAGAAAAATGTGTTACCAAAGAACAGTACTATGGATTTGCTGTTAGGTTAGAAGAGTCAAGCACTCTTGCTCTGTGGAATTGAAACATTGTTTGGCGAACTTCTGACCTAACTCCACACAGCAGTGTTCCATGAGCTGTTGCTATGGTAGCAGGCAGAAGTCAAGTTGGGGGAAGGGTACTAGGCAGAAGTCAAGTTGGGGGAAGGGTACTTTTGGAAAAGGGTTGGTTTTCAACCAATAGAAATGTGTGATTACATTTGAAAAAAAGGGGGAAGCACTGAGATTTGAAACTTACTGTATATGTGTGGAAAAATAGAGGGAAACTTTGCCATTATCTGGTTCTGCTTAGAGGAGAGAGGTGTAAAGAACAGAGATCCTGGCTCTGATAATCTGCTGTTTGAGTGCCACATTTCTTTCACAACTAACTAATTTTAAAGGTGAGTTTAGAGTTTGAGAGGGGATGTATATGGTAAATTAAGAAATGAATAATAGAAATGGAATTCCTTTTGTTGAAGTTGTGTTTATTATTTTCTGTTTTGGGAGAAATTTAAATGTGAGGAACATGTAAAATAATATGGACTATGTTTTCACGATAAATTAAGGTGTATTGGTATAAAAAAAGAATAGTTTAAGGGTTTGAGGTTGGACTCAGTAATGCAAATACATTCAGCATCACTAAGGCTGGTTGCCCTTGCTGGAATGTAGGCAGTCACCCAGGTTACACATGTTGGGAAATATAGGCAGAGATTTATTGTGTACTACTCTGGTAATTTTATATTTGCATTAGTAGGAAAAAGGGAGAGCCATTTTTTGGTGCAGAAGCAGACTCTTAGCACACACCCAGCTGCTTTCCATGTAGAATCATGCACAGTATTTACAAGCGAGTGGGGTTGGAGGTTTCAGTCTGTAATGCAAATACATTCAGCATCACTAAGGCTGGTTGCCCTTGCTGGTATGTAGGCAGTCACCCAGGTTACACATGGTGGTGGACTGAAAAAGCAGTCTGGACATGTGCTTTTTTAAGAATCTGAAAAGTGGATTCATAATGTGTCAGTCTGTAAAAAGGATTATCACTTGTCAAAAAAAAGAGCAGTAAGTGTGCTTTCAAATTGGCAAAGAAATTTCGTTTTGTGACTAATGTGAAAACATGACTCTGTGTGCAAATAGGAATTACAGGTAGAGATTTATTGCGTTTTGCTCTGGTGATTTCACAGTTGCATTAGTAGGAAAAAGGGGGAGCCATTTTTTGGTGCAGAAGCAGACTCTTAGCACACACCCAGCTGCTTTCCATGTAGAATCATGCACAGTATTTACAAGTGAGTGGGGTTTGAGGTTTCAGTCTGTAATGCAAATACATTCAGCATCACTAAGGCTGGTTGCCCTTGCTGGTATGTAGGCAGTCACCCAGGTTACACATGGTGGTGGACTGAAAAAGCAGTCTGGACATGTGCTTTTTAAGAATCTGAAAAGTGGATTCATAATGTGTCAGTCTGTAAAAGTGATTGTCACTTGTCAAAAAAAAGAGCACTAAGTGTGCTTTCAAATTGGCAAAGAAATTTCGTTTTGTGACTAATGTGAAAACATGACTCTGTGTGCATATAGGAATTACAGGTAGAGATTTATTGCGTTTTGCTCTGGTGATTTCACAGTTGCATTAGTAGGAAAAAGGGGGAGCCATTTTTTGGTGCAGAAGCAGACTCTTAGCACACACCCAGCTGCTTTCCATGTAGAATCATGCACAGTATTTACAAGCGAGTGGGGTTTGAGGTTTCAGTCTGTAATGCAAATACATTCAGCATCACTAAGGCTGGTTGCCCTTGCTGGTATGTAGGCAGTCACCCAGGTTACACATGGTGGTGGTCTGAAAAAGCAGTCTGGACATGTGCTTTTTAAGAATCTGAAAAGTGGATTCATAATGTGTCAGTCTGTAAAAGTGATTGTCACTTGTCAAAAAAAAGAGCACTAAGTGTGCTTTCAAATTGGCAAAGAAATTTCGTTTTGTGACTAATGTGAAAACATGACTCTGTGTGCATATAGGAATTACAGGCAGAGATTTATTGCGTTTTGCTCTGGTGATTTCACAGTTGCATTAGTAGGAAAAAGGGGGAGCCATTTTTTGGTGCAGAAGCAGACTCTTAGCACACACCCAGCTGCTTTCCATGTAGAATCATGCACAGTATTTACAAGCGAGTGGGGTTTGAGGTTTCAGTCTGTAATGCAAATACATTCAGCATCACTAAGGCTATTTTTTTTTTGCCCGCTGTTAAATGATGAATGCAATTGCTTTCACAATTTATAGTGAAATGCAATATATTCTGAAAACAGCAAAAATAAGGCAAACATATTTTTTGATAAATATGTAAATATGTGTACTGTATTATAAAATGTTTTAAAAAATATTAATACTTTTTTCTTTTTTTTCAGATTGATATAGAAAATTTTCAAAACCTAGAACCATTTTTAAAGCAATTTTTAAAAAAAACAAATGAATAAATATTTTTTTGAGCGGGTATGGTAAGTCAATAGTATCATGGTTCCTTTTTTTCTACTTCTCTACAATCACATTTTCAGTTTTTAATTGTAGTCTCTCAAGGACCTTGTAATGTGATAATTGATTTTTAGTGTTTTTTAAAAAAAAAAAAAAAAAATTACGCGCACCGTACGCGTACGGTAAAAAAAAAAAAAAAAAAAGTTTTTAAAAACATATAAAAAAAAGATGAAAGATAAGGTTGGCTCTTAAAAGAGCCGTTGTGTTCATGCAGGGACAGAGGAAAGAAAGATTGGGAAAATTAGTCTCTGCGACAAGTGTGCTGATCTATTTTGTTGTTCACTAGGGAAACACTGGTCTCCCTATGACAAATTAGATCATGACAAGAGGCGCATCGAATATCAACCCTCAGAAACCGAGGGTTAATTTCCAGAGGGCCAGCAAAAGGAGATGCTCCCCCCACAGATGAAGGGCTCACCTGACCTGCAGAAAAAGGACTCGGCCCTGCAGATGATGGTCCAGGCTGAGCTGCTGTGGATGTGCTTGGTTGACTTACTGAAGGGTTACCTCCAGTAAGTCGAGCATGTGTCCTTTTGCGTACATCCTTAAGGTGTCTCATCATGGTATGATTCCCAAAGGAATACTTCCTGTCAGGATTCCCTCTTGAAAGTACACGACCACACAGCTTACAAGTCACTAAGGGTGCATTTACCTTTTGCTGGCCTTCTGGAAAAGTAAAATAATCCCATACATAAGAGGTCTTTTGTTTCGTCGCTCTCTGCCTCAAGGTAGTGCTGCTAGCCTCACTCTCAGAAGGGCTCTGCTGTTCTGCCATCGTATCACAAAGACAACCCAGCTCCTTCTCCTAAGGGATCACAAGCAGAAATGAGGGGAATGGGTGTGGTGTAGGAGAGTTCTAGAACTGAAAGTAGTTTCAACCAATCAAAAGTTGTGTTTCATGATCACATGACCTACCGTACGCTTACGGTGCGCTTACGGCAAAAAGTACGCATGCGCGTAAAAAAGACACACTCACGCGCACATGCGCAAAACTGGCACGCCCCTCCACTTCCGCGTAACGTGCGCGTGCAGCGTACGCGTTACGCGCTATGCGCGCGTGATGTATGACTACGTAAATTGCGTAAATGAACGCAAACAGCGTAGGAAACTAGCGTAATTACCTCGCGACGTGCGCTTACGGTACGCGCTCGGTAAAAAAAAAATATTGCTAATAAATTTTACCTGTTTATTTTAAAAAAAATATAAAATAAAAACATATTGTAGAATTTTTAAATTTTAACCATAGTCTTTAAAAAAGGATAGAAAATTAAAATAAAAATATGTAAAAAAATAAAGAAAAAAATAAATAAATTAGCATTTAAAAAATCTTGCAAATTCACTGAAAAAACCATGAGTTTCACTCACGTTATAGTTAGGAATTAGCATTTAAAAAACCTTGCAAATTCACTGAAAAAACCATGGGTTTCACACACGTTATAGTTAGGAATTAGCATTTAAAAAACCTTAGAAATTCAATGAAAAAACCAAAGGTTTCACACATGTTATAGTTAGCTGGACATTTCACTCGTAAAAAACCAATGAAATTCCCCCGTTATAGTTAGTTCACCTAACTATAACTCGCGCGCCCGCAATGCACTACTGATGACGTCACATATTACATCACTCATGACATGGTCACTGACATCACTCATGACATCACTGATGACATCTCAAATGACATCACTGATGACATCACTGATGACATCATCCTTGTGATAGAGTGGTAGACCTCCTCTTCCCCTAATATAACCATTGAAACACACATTCAAAAATAGAGACTAAAACTTTCAAAACAATGGACATACCAATACCAGTTACAACAACCTATTCAGTAATTCTAAGAAACACATACACATCCACTCATTCACCAACAGTCCTCTACAGTCACTCATACATGCACTCACTCATCATATGTATTCATACACCTACACATCCTGTTACACAATGCCACTCATCCATAGAGTTACTCACACACATAGTCACTCATGCTAATAAAGAATCAAACATCCATTTACTTGCATATACAGTTATACACACACCACCACACTTACTTCTACAGAAACTTACATATACTTACTCTTTTAAACAATCACTTATAGAAACACATACTTATTCATACAGGAATTCTTCCAATCTCTCACTCTTACATATACTCACTTATATACACCAATAGTCACATTTACTAGTTAAATAGATATGTAGTTACTCATGAAGACACTATTGAGACAGTCATTCACTCACTAATACACCCATACACACAGTCATCCACCCATACAGTCCTGCACACATGCTGTCTTCAATACATACAAAGAGTGAATCACTCATTCATGTACCTATGCACTACATAATACCCCCCACCGAACCATACAGACACTCAGACTGATACTTAAAAAACAACTAATAGCCTATATAGACACCCATGAAGCTACTCACCAACCCATGCAGCCACTTATACACAAAGTGAGAGACTAATACAGATTTTTTCTTATTTAAACATTACTCAGTAAGCCATGTATTTACTATGATACACTTAATCAGTCATTTACACAATCAATTTTTCAAAAACAAAGCATTCATTTAGACACTTATATACCCATTTATTCTTCCATTGACCTTGAGATATACATATATAAAACATATTTAATTTTCAGAAAAACACACATTCACTGGATGATGTCATCAGTGATGTCATCAGTGATGTCATTTGAGATGTCATCAGTGATGTCATGAGTGATGTCAGTGACCATGTCATGAGTGATGTAATATGTGACGTCATCAGTAGTGCATTGCAGGCGCGCGAGTTATAGTTAGGTGAACTAACTATAACGGGGGAATTTCATTGGTTTTTTACGAGTGAAATGTCCAGCTAACTATAACATGTGTGAAACCTTTGGTTTTTTCATTGAATTTCTAAGGTTTTTTAAATGCTAATTCCTAACTATAACGTGTGTGAAACCCATGGTTTTTTCAGTGAATATATATATATATATATATTCACTGAAAAAACCATAGGTTTCACACATGTTATAGTTAGCGGAAATTTTACTGATAAAAAACCAGTGAAATTGCCCCGTTATAGTTAGTGCTGGCAACTATAACTCACGCGACCGCAATCCTCTGCTGATGCTAATACTGTATTTAGACACTTATTTGCCCATGTCTTCTTCCATACATTTTTAGCTATACATATATTACAAATATTTTTTTTTCATAAAGACACATATGTCATCAGCAGAAGATTGCGGTCGCGTGAGTTATAGTTGCCAGCACTAACTATAACGGGGCAATTTCACTGGTTTTTTATCAGTAAAATTTCCGCTAACTATAACATGTGTGAAACCTATGGTTTTTTCAGTGAATTTGCAAGGTTTTTTAAATGCTAATTCCTAACTATAACGTGTGTGAAACCTATGGTTTTTTCAGTGAATTTGTACGGTTTTTTAAATGCTAAGTTACTTTACGCCATTCGAGGCGTGCGCGCCCACTTAACGCAGTTCGTTCCGTGCACGGTTTTTATCAACTTTAATAAGCCCTGTACATTTGGTGGCCTTCGGCCACCAAGAGCACAGGGCGTGGGGTCAATGTGGATAGTGTTTTTTTTATTTCGATTTTATAATTTCATGTTGCCAAAATTTAGTTTTTTTTACCTATTAATAAGCCCTGTACATTTGGTGGCCTACGGCCACCAAAAGCACAGGGGGTGGGGTAAGTGTGGATAGTGTTTTTTTTTTTTTTTTTTTTTTACCGTACGCTTACGGTAAGCGTACGGTAAGCGTACTAGGCGAAATTGCCGAAAAAAAAATAAAACCGTTTTTGCTCTTGGGGGATGTTTGGGGACTCCCTCAACATGACTATGTGGGAGGGAGTTGTCAAAACAGCCCCGTAACATGTTTTTGGCCATCTTGTTTGATAAACAACACTCAGTGCGAGAGACAAAATGGCGGCCGCCGCTTCCTGGTTTCGGCCGATTCGAATGTTTACTAAGATCTAAGAGCCAATCAGAATCGCGCTCGCGCACGCCACCGTACGCTTACGGTAAGCGTACGGTAAGCGTACCGTAAGCGGGCTCAGATATATATATTGATTTAAAGGCTATTTTCTCAGAATCTACTGAACAGATTTACACCAAACCTACAAAAGGCACTTCCTTGACCTAGGGACTACCTCTCTGCCAAATTTCTAGTAATTCTGTTCAGCCGTTCGGGCTGTAGCTCGTTCTAAAGGTCCTATGGAAAAATGCATGGGAAAAACGCGTTTTGGGACCCCCCTTTTATCTCAGCCCCCGCTTGACGAATCCCCCCGAGACTTTCAGGGTAGGAGCGGAGCGTAGCGCCCCACCTATTTTGAGAAATTCGCGAGGATTCATCGACCGGCGCCAAAGTTATTCAAAATAGAATGTTGAGGTTTTCCTATGGAAAAGGGGTCCTAACTATAACTACCTACTGGCGACCGCCAGTAGGCAATATATATATATATATATATATATACTACAGTCTGGCGGTCGCCAGTAGGTAGTTATAGTTAGGACCTTGTTTCTATTCAAAAAGCATTTTTTCTTTTCCCAATAACTTTGGCCCGGTTGACAAATCATTGTAAAATTTTCAAAACCTATGGCCCGCTACGGTCAGCTCCTATGCTGAAAGTTTCAGGGTGATTAACCAAGCGGGGGCCGAGAAAAAAGGGGGGTTCAAAAACACATTTTCTCCATGTTATTTCCCCTAGGAAACTTTAGACAAGACTACAGCCCAAACTGCTGAACAGAATTACAGTACATTTGGCAAAAAGTAGCCCTTGGTTCAGAAAGAGACCTTTTTTTTTAAATGGTGTAAATCCGTTCAGTAGTTCCGGAGAAATTCAAAAAATAGAGGTAAAAAAATAAATTTCCCCTAGGAAACTTTAGACACGCTACAGCTGAAACTGCTGAACGCAATTACACCAAATTTGGCAAAAAGGTAGTGCTTGCTTCAGAAAGCATCCTTTTTTTTAAATGGTGTAAATCCGTAAAGTATTTGCTGAGAAAAGCAAAAAGAAATGTTTTGATATTTAGAGGCACGGAGGATCCGCGCACCCTGCTGATCACGAGCTGCATTCTAATTATGTCAGATATTACATCACTGTATTTAGACACTTATTTACCCATGTCTTCTTCCATTAATTTTTAGCTATACATATATTACAAATATTTTTTTTTCAGAAAGACACATATGTCATCAGTGATGTAATATCTGACGTCATCAGCAGAGGATTGCGGTCGCGTGAGTTATAGTTGCCTGCACTAACTATAACGGGGGAATTTCAATGGTTTATCACGAGTGAAATGTCAGCTAACTATAACATGTGTGAAACCTATGGTTTTTTAAGTGAATTTGCAAGGTTTTTAAAATGCTAATTCCTAACTATAACGTGTGTGAAACCTATGGTTTTTTCAGTGAATTTGTACGGTTTTTGAAATGCTAAGTTATGTATTTATTATTTTTTTTTTAAGGTTTTTCACCGTGCGCGTACCGTACGCGCACGGTGCGCTTCGCGCACGGCTCACCCACATTACGCAGTTCGTGGAATTTTTCCGTTTCTACCGTACGCGCACGCTACGCGTACTCCGCGATTTTTTGCAAAAAAATTACAGGAAATTTTGGCCCTTGGCGGTCCTTCTGGGACCCCCTGACAAAGACTAGGGGGTCAGGAACTGTCCACCCTGCCCCCTTTGCACGTTCTCCACCTTTGTTTTTCACCCCCTCAGACTGCGAGAGACAAAATGGCGGCAGACACTTCCTGGTTTCGACCGATTCTAATGTTTACTAAGATCTAACAACCAATCAGAATCGCGCTCGCGCACGGCAGCGTGCGCGTACGGTAAGTTTTAGCTTAGAGATATATATATGCTTTTAAATGCTATTTTCTCAGGAAATACTGAACAGATTTACACCAGACCTGCAAAAGGCACATCCCTGACCTGAGGACTACCTCTCTGCCAAATTTCAAGTAATTCTGTTCAGCCGTTCGGGCTGTAGCTTGGACTAAAGGTCCTACAGAAAAATGCATGGGGAAAACGCGTTTTGGGACCCCCGTTTTCTCAGCCCCCGCTTGACGAATCCCCCCGAGACTTTCAGGGAAGGAGCGGAGCGTCCCACCTATTTTGAAAATTTCGCGAGGATTCGTCAATCGGCGCCAAAGTTATTCCACATAGAATGTTGCGGATTTCCTATGGAAACACGCATAGTATAACTATCTACTGGCGACCGCCAGTAGATAATATATATATATATATATATATATATATATATATATATATATATATATATATATATATATATATATATATATATATATATATATATATTTTTTTTTTTAAGGTAAGTAGGTAAGTAAAACGTCTTAAAACTGCACGATCTTGACAGCCTGTTATGCTGCCAGAATCCCTTTAAAGGGATTCTGGCATCATAACAGGCTGTCAAGATCGTGCAGTTTTAAGACGTTTTAATTTTGTATATTCATCTGTGAGCAGCGGTGAAATCAAACTTACCTGACTGTCTGTGAAAGCATTTCCACTCGAACATTGTGCTTGTGCAACGTGTAATAATCTCTCCACCAGGATCAGAACTATTGTGACTTCACCGTATATTACGAATATGCACAAAGTACTATGGGATAAGTAGTTTAAGAATCACAGTCACGTGCTGCACCACTTGAAAAGCATGCTCAGCGCACCTGGGCGCTTGCATCTCCAGTCCGTGAACAAGGCATTCCGCTGAAACGTTGGGCAAATGGAATCAGGCGCTTGCTAATTACGAAGTAAAAACGTCTTCAAATGTATTTGGCCTCACGTTTTGTGTCTTCTTGTTGAGAGAGAAATGGGCTGCCCCATGCCCATCTGTGAGGCCGCCCCGAAGGGCCAAAAGCTCCGGTAACTGGGGAACATTTTGAAAATATATATATATATATGTATACATATATATAAACACATGCATATATATATATCACTACAACACCACAAAAGAGAGTGTTTGGAACCACTTTATTATACCTTCTGGGGAAAAGAAGGTACCAGCTAAATATGTGCATTGTAATGTTTGTGGCATACAGTTACATAGCAGCGCTGGCAAAAAGTAGTCACATGGGACAAGTTCCAGTTGGAAGAACTTAAAAATGATTCATGAAAGGGTGTACAACTGTATCATGCACAAGAAACTAAGTACAGCAGACTATTACACTAGAGCACCCTTGGGAGAAAGTTCATCATCTGCGGTCATCGGGATACCAGCAGCCTGTGACTTTATTGAGTGAGATGATTACTTACTGTGCGAAAACCACATACTTGCCGCTGTAAAAATGTCTTATGTAGATCCATTTTCCCTACTACTGTAACTGTGTGAATGACTGTATAGGTGTATGAGTACATGTATCTATACCTGTATTGGTGTGTTTTTGACCCTTACATTAACTTAATATTAAATATATTTATTATGTTTGTATATGTTTTTAACATATTACAATACAATTTAAACCAAACAATTAACAAACAAACATAACATAAATTATTTAACTATTTACAAATACTGAAACTTGAACTTTTACAACAAAAAGTACCACCATCGGAAAAGAAGGGATGATTCCTAGAAAAGTTGAAGAAAAAGTAGATGAAGAGATACAAGAGAGTTGTAGACATGTTCCTGTGTATAAATGAGAGTGTTGTAGTATTTGTAGGATTCACCAGGAGTACATTGATACAGTAGGACCCCACTTATGTACTTGCAGTGCTGTTGTCTATTTACTTTAACTCTGCAAAAATTGAGATGAATGTGCACTAGTATTGTTGTCATATTGAGATTAAGTGCATGTTTTGAAATTTAGGAAACCTAGCTTGGTTTCTAATCCTGAGTTGTGCAAAATATCCATGGGATCACTTACAATAATTTCTCAGAGAAGCAAACGCTAACATTAAAGGTATCATCCACTGAGCTTCTGAAAGCACTTAAAGGTGCAGTGAAACACTATATTGAAACTATGGGTCTAGATACAGATTTGGAAGAGCCACTTGTTATTCTAGTGAATGGTGTGCCCACAAAAATCAGCAAAGTCTGGCAGTATCTAGTGGGTGTAAATAAGGCGAAGAAAGCTACATTATATCCTAAACACAATAATGTACTATAAAGATGTAGATGTTCTCTAACATGGAAGGTGCGAGATGGATGTAATGTTGCCTACAAGTGGACAGTTTGAAAACGTGGATAAAGGTAGATCTGAAGAAATATATGAGCATTACAGTACCCATCTACTACATTGAAAAAAGAGTATGGCGATGCCATTTAAGTGTATTAGATAAATATGCTAAAAAAACTTCAATAACTGTCTGAAGAAAAGGTTTCTCAAGTTGCTTCTTCTCAGTCCGATTTGAAAAAACAGAAAACATATAAAACTGTTAGCAACACCTTTTAAAAAAAAATAACAGTAATTTTAACAAGTATTTCTACGCTACCCCAGCACTAGTGGCACAGTTACTGACTAACGCGAAATCTCAACATCCACTCCACTGGTGCTAGTTCATACTTACAGACAAGGACCACCTCTATACTGGGATACGTCAACCTCTTCCTCTTCTCTAGAACAGCTATGTTGTCCCTCCCATCCCCATTAATATGACTCCAACGGAACCTCTATAATCATCCTAAGAGATCCTCTGTACTGCTACAGCTACTTCTTATGGCAGAAATAACCTATCTATATCAAACCCCTCTTTAAAGTCAGCCACCAAGTCTCTGAATATATGAACTCTTTTTTCTGCACTTGACACATTAATGTTGTTCACACCTTTTTTGCTAGACTCTAAGAGCTGTTTGGCTTTCAAGTGCACCTCCTTAACTATACAGACAGCAAGATCCTTTTATCCTCCAATGCTCTCTTAACCTCACCTTTTCTCTCCTCTGCACCTGCTGGCTCAGCCGCAGCCTCAGCTTCCACTCAGCCTTTCTGTCCTTGAGGTCCTCATGGGACTGAGTTTGGGAGGAGACAGTACTTCCAGCACCATATCCAATAAAGACATTTCTCTCTGGGGATCCCCTCTCTCCTCTGTAGACTTGACCCAATTATTTCTCCACTCTTCTCCCTCCTTCTGAAACCCACTACCCTTTGGGGACCCGATCCTGAGCTCAACTACAATCAGGAATCTGCCTTTTCAAGAGTGCTGAACAAGTCCTCTCAAACTCTTCTTGTGGTGCAGATTGCAATCTGTGCATGCCCTGCCATGCTCTAGGGCCGGTACATAAGTTCTTCTATGGGAGTGTAACTGGATATGTAAGTGCTAACCTGACTTTTGACCATGTGCAAATTAAATACTATAGGCAAACATCCAAATCTAATTTCAAACACATTCATTCATACTGGCTTAATAAAATTACTATTCTTTCAGTATACCAGTTTATCTTCCTCCTTTCCTGCTCACTTTACTTTTAGCTAATATTCTAATCTAAGATTCTTGATACTTCCCCTTCTACTATAGTATCCAGAAGGTACAAATCTTCTTTCAGTTTACACACACTCTCTTTAAATATACCTTTATATACTGCAACTTAATTAACATACCTCTACAAGCTCTTTGCTGCTCTCCCAGTATTATGTGTATGTCTGGTAAAATCTGTTTTCATCCCATATCTCCAGTCAAAACTCTTGAAAACCACCTCCTCACTCAGTAGACAAGCAGGTAAAAGGCCTACCCCTAACCATGTTCTCATACTTATGCTGCTCTAGTTACCAAATCATAGGCTTCCTTTCATCTTTGTTTTTTGGTATACCAGTTCTAAATTGTCAGTATTTCTTTAACCCTTTTCATGCTTTCTGTGCAGAAGTCCAATTTGGTGGGATTTCTCCACAAGTCCTCTGCGACGCTCAGAGTGGGCCCCCATGTAACTTTGTGGCACGTTTCACAGATTTAGATGGGGCCACGCTGAGCAACACGATGGTCCCGCGTATCTCATGAGTGACCAAAAAAATAATTATTCTACCCATTAAACATGCTTTCACCTCATTTTTAACACACGCATAGGGTCAGGACACCTCCACCCTGACCTCTTCATATGCTTTGCATGCTTATTTTCAGCCCCTGAGACCATTTCACGGCTGCAACTTTTCCCAAAGGGATCGGCCAGCCAATAAGGGCTCTGTTGTGGCGTGTAGTCTAGCGGATTCACCGCGAGTAGATCCACGGAGGCTCCCTGCCCCGAGATATACACATTTGGATTTCAGTTAATATCTCTAAAACTCCTGAACTGATTTACAAAAAAACTACAAAAACACACCTCTATGGACAAAAATCAAGCTTTCTGCCAAGTTTGGTATAATTCCGCTCGATGGTTCAGACTGTAGTCGTGTTCAAAATCCCCATGAGAGTTCACATAGGGAAAACGTGTTTTGGGACCCCCCTTTTTCTTGGCCCCTGCTTCATGAATCACTCTGAAACTTTAAAAGACACCGGCTGAAATGAGCATCATATTAGTTTCGAAAATTTCATGAAAATTCGTCAAACGTTGTCAAAGATATTGCCAAAAGAAAAACCGCTCCTCCTATGGAAGCTACTTCCTAACTATAACTATGTAGTAGCAGCCGCCAGTAATATATATCATCAGTGATGTCATTTGAGATGTCATCAGGGATTTCATGAGTGATGTCACTGACCATGACATGAGTGATGTCATATAGGAGTTCATAAGCAGTGCATTGCGGGGTAAGTTATATTTAGTTCAGGTAACTATGATTGCTGAATTTCACAGGCTTTGTCTGAGTGAAATATGGGCCTATCTATATCTTCCCTGTAACCTTTGTTTTTGTTAGTGAATTTCAAAGGTTTTTTAATTTTATTTCCTAAGTATAATGTCCCTGTAACCTTTGTTTTTTCAGTGAATATTTAAGTTTTTTTAAATTCGATTTCCTAATTATAACATCCTTGTAACCTTTGTTTTTTCAGTGAATTTCTGTACCTTTGAGAGTGGGAGTGTGACTAGCTGTATAGGTAGATGAGTGTGTGTGAGAGTGGCTGTAGGGGTCTCTGAGTGGGTGTGTGAGTTACTATATGGGTGTCTACATGACTGCGTAAGTGGTTGTAGGAGTGCTCGTGTGGATCTCTGAGTGAGTGCATGAGTGACTTTGATGGCCTGTGAGCGGATTGATGAGTCTCTGAGTGGGTGAGTGAGTAGGTGTGTGAATTTCTGACTGGGTCTGTGAGTTGTTGTGTGAGTCTCTGAGTGGGTCTGTGAGTATTTGAGCGGGTCAGTCAGTTGGTGCATGAGTCTCTGAGTGCATCTGTCAGTGGGTGCATCAGTCTCTGAGTAAATTTGTGAATGGGAACATGAGTGTCTGAGTGGGTCTGTGAGTGGGTGGATGAATGTTTGAGTGGGTCTGTGAGAACATGCAAGAGTCTCTGAGTGGGTCTGTGAGTGGGTGTGTGAGTCTCTGAGTGGATCTGTAAACTGGTGTCTGAATGGGTCTGCGAGTGGGCATGTGAGTCTCTGAGTGTGTCTGTGAGTGAGTGCATTAGTGTGTGAGTAGGTGTGTGAGTGGTTGTATAAGTCTCTAAGTGGGTTGGTGAGTGTATGTATGAGTTTCTCAATGGGTCTGTGAGTGGATCAATGAGTGCTTGAATGGATCTGTGAGTGGATGCATGAATATATGAGTGTGTCTGTGAGTGGGTGAGTGAGGCTCTGAGTGGGTTTATGAGTGGGTGGGTGAGTGGGTATATAAGTGGGTGCATAAGTGTATGAGTGGATCTGTCAGTGGGTGTGTGGTAAAAACATAGAGGGGCACACATGGGCAGGTACACATGCCAGCTACCCCTCTGACAGTCTTCCTGTCCAGCTTGCCTGCAGTCCGCTACGCTCTGCCGCCTTTGGTTTTGTGGCTCCTCTTCTCGTTTTGTGCTCATTTTTCTGCCTTTACTCTGCCCGGTTCTGTCCATTTTGTTCTGACAGTTATTTTCCCCATTATTTAGCCTATTTCTCCTCGCTCCTGACCTTTATTCTGCCTGTTGCTGCTCATTTCTGCCCTCTAATTTGACTTTTCCTGCTTGTTTCTGACCTCTATTTTGCTTCTTTCTGCTCATTCTGCCCATTATTTTTCCTCTTTCTGCTAATTTCTCACCTTTATTTGGCATCTTTTTGGTCATTGTCGACCCTAATTTTGCCTCTTTCTACTATCTCGCCTTTATTCTGCCTCATCCTGCTTGTTTCTCACCTTTAGTCTGCATCTTTATGCATCTTTATGCTTCTTTCTGACCTTTATTTTGCCTTTTCTGCTTGTTTCTCACCTTTATTTTGCCTCTTTCTGCTTGTTGCTGATCTCTGTTTTGCCACTTTCTTTCTTTCTTCTCATTTCTCACCTTATTTTCTCTCCTGCTGCTCATTTCTGACCTTTATTCTAAGTCTTTCTGCTAGCTTCTGACCTTTATTTTGCCTCTTTCCGCTTGTTTCTGACCTTTATTCTGCCCCTTTCTACTCCCTTCTGACCTTTGTTCTGCCACTTTCTGCTCATTTCTCACCTTTGATTTTCCTCTTTCTGCTCATAGCTGTAATATATCTTGCCTCTTTCTGCTGCCTTTTCACCTTCAAGTTGCCTCTTTCTGCTCTTTGCTGGCCTTAATTTTGCCTCTTTCTGCTCATTCCTGACCTTTATTTTGCGTCTTTATGCTCGTTATTGACCTTTATTCTGCCTCTTGGTGCTAGTTTCTGACCTCTGATTTGCCTCTTTCTGTGCATTTTTTACCTTTATTCTGCCTCTTTTGCTTGTGTCTTATCTTTATTTTGCCTCTGGCTGCTTGTTGCTGACCTTTTTTTTGCCTCTTTCTGCTTGTTTCTCACCATTATTTTGCCTCTCGCTGCTGGTTTCAGATCTTTATTTTGCCTCTTTCTTCTCAATTTTATTTTGCCTCGTGCTGCTTCTTTCTGATATATAGTGAGTGAGTCTGGTTTTGAGACTAGTGAACTGGAATACAAAGTCTGACTCCCCCCCCTAGCCTTCCTTTAAAAGAGGAACCACACAGCAGCCACCTAGACTATATTTTTCAGTATTCTGCCCTCTGGCCTACATGACAGTTGTCACAGGATCTGATAGTGATCACCAAGTGCTAAGCACTGTCTTCTATCTGTGCCCCATGAAATGTAATAGTTTGCCCCCAAAAACTGTGACCAATAATATTGTGCCAACAAATAATAAAAGAAATGTTAGATGGTCTCTGGTGGCATATAACAATAATGTTCTGACCCAAATTTACAAACTGTTGGTAGAAGGTAATGGTCCTTTTGTTAGAGGAAAGACATGATCTTAGTCAAATGAATTTTGTGGTCCTACATTGTGAGCTGATGGAGCTATTGAGGCCTCTCTTTATGGAAGAAAGGTGAAGAGGGAGTGACTTAAAAAGACATCATAGATGGTACACAAAATCTTGTCGGACAGCCAGGGATCTACTTTTGAATGCAGTCAAGAAGGGGAATAGTTTTGAGATTAGGGAAGCAAGGTGGCCTACAAAACAATATTAAGGGAAGCTAAAAGGTTTTGAGAGGCAGACCAATGGGTCCCTTTAGCAGAAGCCCTGCAGGAGGGAAACACCAAACTATTTTGGAAGATGGTTGCTGATAGTCCACCAGCAGTGGAGAGCGCTATAGACTCTGCAATTCAGCCGGAGGCATTGGTGAACCATTTTGAGGAGCTTTATAAAGAAAGGGCAAGTGACCAGAAGCATCAACTATTAAGGCCTGTGATAGAAACTGTTTCTCCCACTATGGAGAAGACAGCAGGAGTTCCGAGTAAAGGGTATTTAATATTCAGTAATGAGAAAACATTGCAGGCCCTGAAGCTACTGAAAGAAGTAAAGGCTTCTAGCTTAGATGGCAATACTGGAGGCATGTCTTTATCACACCCTTGAGGTTTAAGCACCTTATCTCAACACCTTAAGCTATGCTGTTACGAGGTGTGATGTCCCCCTAACATGGCACAGTGCTGTGATAGTGCTGATCGACAAGAAAGGGAGCAGGGATTCACCTGCCAACTATGGACCAATATGTTTAATAGAAATAAGTCAAAAGATTTTAGTAGACAAATTCTGATTCGGCTTCAAACATGGTTATTGGATTACCAAGTGCTTGCGGACTCTCAAGCAGGGTTTAGATAAGGGGTGAGCACTTTTGATCAAATATTTTGTTTCCAAATACTGTGTTGGAAATACATTACCCTGAGATGGGACCATCTCTATATTGCCTTTATTGACCTAAGGGAGACGTTTGACCTGGTCCCGAGGCAGGAATTGTGGAGAGTCCTTGAATCCTATAACCTGCCAGATGACCTGCTCCAGATGCTGAGACTTATACACACAGATACATATGCCAAAGTGAGGTGGAATCAGGAGGGAGACCTTACGGGCCAGATACCTAGAAATTGTGGCATCAGACAGGGCTGTGTGCTGGCTCCCACTTTGTTCAGTCTTTATATTAATGGTGCAGTAGATTGTCAAGAGCAAAGCAAACGATGCACAGAGGCTTGGTGGCCTCCCTGCCCCAATCTTAATGTTTGCTGACCACTCCCTTCTTATACTAAGAACCTTGATGGCTTTGCAAGCAGAACTGGACTCTTTTGCGGCTTTTTGTACAAAGTGGGGACTTGAAATAAATTCTTCTAACTCAAAGTTTATGGTATTAAGGGGCATATTATCAAGAAACAGAGTTTAAATTATTGCTGCTTTAGCGGCAGAAAACTGCCGCTAAAGTGGCGATAATGGGCTTGATAATATGCCCGTGAGAATTCCCATAGAAGCCCATGTTCTGGAGTCAACATGGGCTTCTATTGGAATTCTCAAGTGCATATTATCAAGCCCATTATCGCCACTTTAGCTGCAATTTTCTGCTGCTAAAGCGGCGATAATTTTAACTCCATGCTTGATAATATGCCCCTAAATGCGCACAAATCATTCTGGGAAAAAATGGTTATAGGGGTGTTGGCATAGAGCAGGTGAAACAGTTTGATTTCCTATGGGTAAGAATGACGGATAATCTTTCCTTGACCCCACAAATAGGCAAAAGTAAAACCATCCCTCATCAAAGGGCCACAGCAATTAAAATGAAGACTACGCCCTGCTCAAGAGTTCCTGTTTCCCCAGCCTTTACAGTGTACAAAGCCGCAGCTGTGGCAGCAAAACATGTGGCGCTGAGTAATGGGAGCACATCAATTGTCCAGCACTCACACTGTCTGAAAATAAAATCATATCGTCTCTGCTTAATTTACCCACAAGTACTTCACGCATACCAATTAGACTTGATATGGTCCTTAAGCACATTCATCAGGTGAAATCTATTACACCCTTACTATAATGGGCATGCCTCCGGATTATGGAGGGGTGATACCCATATAGGGATGCCTTGGTAGAATGTATTTCACTGGATTCTTAAGTAAGCGCCCCATGGCTTACATATGTCAAATATATGCTCCAAAAGATTAACAGGGAAGGGTTATGAGCATCACTATGGGGGTCCAGTAAGGGTTATTTGCAAGACATTAAGTTAGGGTTCTGGAATTCTGTAGTAACAAACAATTGGCATGATCAGGCTGAAGATTGTATTACTGGTCAATTCCTTAACCATAAGTGTTTCCATATTTACGAGCAGTACCTGGCCAGAATATACCCGCCCCAGGCAAAACATCTGAAAATTCAGACTGGGTATTTTGGCTCTGAGCACCATTACAGCTAAGAAGGGAAATGCTGGCCAAGGAACAAACGACTGTCCACACTGCCCTTTAGAAAAAGCGACTGAAGCGCACTTTCTCTGCTTCTGTGTTAAAAACAGTATACCTCAGACTAAAAGGTGCTGGCCATTACCGGAATACACTGAGAATTCTAAAAAGTGATGCAAGTGACCTTATTGTGTTTGGGGTATCTAGATACTTGCTGTGGGGATGGAAACTGAGAGCAAAGGTCTCCTTCAGGTAGGCTCATGATAGAATCATCTGAGCAAAATGGTGTCAGTTCCACTGGACAAACGAGCACACCAAAAAATGGGTTCTGGCAGACCGTATATGCTGAGTATAAGTGTCTTTGGCTCTCTAGTTATAGGATAATACTGGGTGGATGGTGACTGTTTTTATGTGGTTTTTTTGTTTGAAATTATTTGCAGGTATATTACTTGAAATTTTCTTTTGGACCTTTTATCGATTTTTGATCGAACTTTTGTGAATATTTATATATGCATTTATTGCCATTTGTGATAAGTTATTTTATGTCATTTTATCCGAAATAAAGATATTACTGACTGACATGTATATGATGCAGCTGGTTAGCTCAATGTGCACTGTTTTGAGGCCAAAGCTAAATTTGCATTTCAGCTTCCAAAAGCCTTTTCACATCACTTGTAGTTTTCTCCTGAGTGATAAGAGTGTATCACATGTGACTTAAATAAAAATGATAATAAGATCAAAAATAATTGGAGCGAAATGAGCCGAACTTTCAGGCACTCGATTTGAATACAGTTTTGAAAAACACTTGCAAAGGCTCCTTTCTCTTAATCCAATTTCACACAATGAAGTCCTCTTCCATCCTGCTAGACACATCATTTTTAAATTTATAGAAGCTATTCAGACACAGCACTGCGGGGAGATGATGGATGAAACCTCAACGTGATGCAAATGAATATAGAGTTAGGGGTGTTTAGGGGGATGCATTCTCCAACAGAGTAGTACGATTGGTTAATAAAAAAAGAAATATGATTAGGGAGCAGAAAGCTCTAAACATGAAAGGCCGCATATTATTTTAGAGGAATTTTCAAATATATTTTAGCATTTTTAAAAGCACAGCATTTGGAAAGATAAAACAAGAGATGAGCTGGTCGTAACTTGTCCTTCCTTTAAAAAAAATAATATTTTTTTGCTCATGAATTGTTAGTGATCAGTATAGCTGCAGATTATAGCTAACAAAATGCATCCTACGTCAACACCTCTTACAGTCCAAGTAGTAAATATGTCTGCAATGTTTTACGGGGGTCGGGGGTGATTTGTAACGGCCCCATTCACAGATCAGCCATTTATAAGGTGCCCACTTTTCAACATTTGTGAGTAGAAATTCATATTTATAGATGCATTTCTCTACACATAAATTTGTACCAACATGATACAACTTTAAGTGTGAGTAACTCTCAATTTGACTGGAAGATGCTTTCCATCCAGGATGAGTATGCCTGCAAAAGTTGTTAAACACAAAAACATGTAAAAATGTTGAGTGTACTAAGGCAGCATTTGCAGGCTCTTTCCTATCCTGCAGGCAGTGTGAAATTTCTTCAGTCAACAGCAGCAATAAATGTGTTTTTAGGGTCAGAAAGGGGTGGGAACACTCCTCAATGTTGTGGGGGTATAGGGGAAGGGTCTATATGCGTAGAACAAAATAGGTTACCAAGAGTTAAGGCCATTACATATTATCTCTATTTCTCTTCGACTCAATCCTTTTCATTATTAGTGGGGTGTATTCCACCTCCCTGAGACATGGGAAACACAGGAAAAGCTGAATTGGAAACCTTGGCCACCTTTACCTGGATGCAATAAAAAGGACTGTAATTCCCTGTTTTTTTTATCTTGTTTCCAACTTGAGATGGGGACTTTGAAATGTGTTTGGGTTGTTTTTGATGCAGCCCTTCTGGCTAGGGGTCCAAACCTTATCTGTCTTGATGTTCCCCTGACAGGTTTGGGAAGATTGCAAAATGCGTTTTAGAGGCGTGTTAACACTTTTACAGCCGGGGTGTTTGTACACTCCTTATGATGCACTTTATATTTTATGCATATCAATCTACATGGAATGTAAAACACCAATATATTTTCAAATTTTTTATGGCCTAAGCAATCTATGAATGCAAACCATACCTCTCTTGCCCTCACTGGCTGGCCAGTACAACATGTGGAACATGACTTCAGATTCCTTCTAATTCTCTTCCTACACATAGTATTCCCTCCAGTTTCTATCATGCAGGAGCACAAAGGGAGAGGTATGGCGCAGCAGTCAGGGCAGCTAGGTCTGAAGCAGGGGGCTAACGGGTCGATCCCGGGCTCCGGCGGCTGCTCAGCCTAGCACCATGTGATTCTGGGCAATAGCTTGCTTAATCTTCCTGACAGCACGCAGCGCCTTGACACCCTTAGGGGTGATTTGTTCACGGTTTCCAAACACTAGGTTATTGTTCCTCTGTGTCTCTTGAGCATGGGGGCAAAATATATATTTTTTTTTTGCAGAGTTTTATATAGTGCGAACTTGACCCGAATCCCATCAGGTATCAGAGCACTTTACATAGCACCAGTTACATTAGGACACACATTCATTCTTTGTTAGGCACGGGTAGATTAAGTGATTTGCCCAGAATCACAGGAAGTTCAGCGTCATTACCGAGACTCGAACCCAGTTCCCCAGGTCCGAGGTCCGAGGTCGAGCGCCCTAGTCGTTAGGCCAACGCCTCTCCCCTTTTCGATAGATTCACATGCCCAAAGACGAAAAGACGAAATTAAAATGCATCTGAGGCTACCTATGTTTTACATGTAAGTATCACCTCTGTGCTGTGTGAAAATCCACCACAATCATTGGGTGCTAGTCCTTCCTCAAGCTGATTGGCTAGCTGGGAGAGTGTGCTGAACATGTCATTTGCCAGTGTTTTAGCATTTTTTCTAAAGGATGGTAGTTCTCTCTAGCCTCCCTCAAGGAGAAGCATATTTCTGCCAAGGTATGGCTCCCAACTTTGTTCCTGTCTATTCCCTTAGCTTCAGGGCACCATATGGGTTTTCAATGGGATCCAAGTGCCCAGAGAAAATAAACTAGGTGCAGAGTATTTTGGAAATACAGAAAGCATCTACAAATAAAAGGTTAGTTAGGGCTACCTTTCTTTGGCCGCAGATCACCCTTGGGCTCAGATTTATTAAGATTTTACTGTGTGTTTGTGCCACACAAGGAGACAAAGGGCGATTTAAAACCTAGAATGAGATTTACCAAGCCAGACGTTTTGTCTCTTGCTGGCCAAATTTCCCTTTAGAAAATTCTCCTCGCTTGATGGATCACCCTGCAACCTTCCAGGAAGGTGCTGAGGTGGATGATCTTTGTTTTCTTTGCAAGTTTCTTGAAGATTCTTCAAACTGTGCCAATGTTATTAGCAAACAAATGTTTCTTTTCCTATGGAAACAAGGTCCTGAATATAACTATTCTCTTCTATTTTATTGCATTTGATTCTATTCTATTTACCAAGATTTGTATGGCACAAGGCTACTGAAAGAGCTGTGATTTCGCTTGACAAAATGAATGACAAAATAAATGATTATGACTACGTTTACGCAAATAATGGCAAACGTGCGCTCAGATATTCCATGTTTTTGAAACCTGATTCGAAAGTTTGATTCATACACTGCATCGTAAAAGCTTGCAGATGGGAGAATAGTTTTGTGTTATATGTTCAAGTTCGATAGATGTGATCATTAACAAATATTAATGATTTTGTGATGCGTAATGAAAAAAGTTACATGTGAATTTTTTTTACATGAAACATGTTTAAAGTTAAAACGTGTGCACGGAAAATAACAAAAGAAAAGTAGGTGCTACACGAGATGTCGAATGAAACTTTCTTTTTTTTTATTGATTCAGAGAGATATTATACATATAGTCATATTCAAAACTTATTAATTCATTATACAATATCAATTATTGTCATATAATCCAAGTTAATGCTTATTACATATGAACATTCTGAGGAAAACGGCAATTTCCAGAATATATATTTAGTTCATAAAAAAAAGGAAAAAAGAAAACAAACCAAGAGAGAGAAGGGAGAAATAATACATCAAAGCATTTACACATACTTAATCTATATGCATGCATTACCCACCCCCCGTTAACCACTTTGCAATTGGAGCTCATAATTTCATACCCCACTTTTTAGCCTGGTGCCCCTTACAGGCATATGGGCCTGTTCAAGTTTATATACAGCTATAAAACGGGCCAGATATTCATGGAAGCATGGGGGCATTGGATCCTTCCATCTAGCTGCAATAAGTAGCCTAATTATAGTGACTGAGATAAATATAATACTAATCTGGGCTTGATCCAGTCTGGCACAGCTGTCACCATCATAAGCGAAGGGGGTTAATACCACAGTTTTGCAAAAAATCCTCTCCTAGAACTTTACCAGTTCTAGTTTTTAGCAAATCAAGCTGTGGACAACCATGGAACATGTAGATCTCCTCTGCAGGTCCTACCCCACATCTAGGGCATTTGTCATCCTCTCTTTTCCCCCATTTAAATAATTTGGCTGGGGTAAAGTATAAGTTATAGATCGTTTTATAGTGCTGTGCCTTTAGATTGGCTGATAAGAGTGTTTCCTTTGCTAGCTGCAATGACATCGATATCTAAATCGTCGTTCTCTAATCTGCTGGACCATTTAGTTTCTGTTTTTTCGATATCATCTGGAACTTGCTCCATCATCATACCATATAGGTGTTCAATTTTACAGATGGGCCTCCCCATAGTCTCAAGCAATAAGATTTTGGCACTTGGAATTGCCTACCTCCGTTTACCAAAAAGCCCCTTTTTTTTGTAGGTATTTCAAATAATGCCCGTCCGGAATTCCATACTCTCTTTGTAGCTCAGCAAAGAAATATAGTGGGCCTTTTGGTTGGATATCCCCTACTGTCCTTAAGCCAAATTGGTCCCATTGTTTCCCTATAGCGTCATAAAACCCGGGGGGACATGGTGATGATCTCCAAATGGGTGTATACGGTTGTAAATTTCTCGATATTCATATGTTTTTGAATTTTACCCCAAACTTTCCATGCATTCATGATGATCTTAAATCAAATCTTTTTATAGTAACTGGGTTCCAACTGGTGGAGCAACAGTGCTCTTTCCCCAAGTGCCAGCTCATAGATTGTTGGGAGACCCTCAGCCGGTGCCCCACGAGCTCTGCCAACATTTTCGAAGAAGAGTATGTTCATATGTTGCAATAAAGCTGCCCAATAATAAAAGGTAAGAGTAGGAGCAGCCTATCCTCCCCGTGCTTGTGGCAGAGTAAGAAACTTTAGGGAACTCCTGACCTTACCATATTGCCAGATAAATTGACTAAATATGGAGTCTAAAGTTTTAATTATAGACCCTTCAATTTCTACGGTAGTGCCCTGAACAAATACAATATCTTGGGAAGCATTACCATTTTAAGAACGTTAACTCTCCCTATGATGGTCATGTGAAATGAACTCATCTGCCTAAGGTCAGTAGCTATTTTATTAATGATGGGGTTAAAATTAATTTGGGTGATCTGCTCCATATCCAGACTAACCCTGACCCCGAGATAGGTAGCCGTAGGTACTCGCCGGCTGTCCTGAAAGATAACATTTTCAGTACAGACTATTTGAGTCTTGGATTTATTCAGTAAATACCCCGACTCCTTTCCAAATATGGTAGCCATGGCTTCTATTTCCTCAATTGCTCCCTCAGGGTTAGGTGTTAGTACCGCAGTGTCATCCGCGTAGGCTAATACTTAAGTATTGAACCCTTGGGTTGTCATTGGTATAATTGCCTGATTCTCAATTATCGATTGGATGAACGGATCAATATATAGGGCTAATAAGATTGGGGAACAGGGGCATCCCTGCCTTGTTCCCCTTGACACCCATATAGTGTCTGATTCTCTGCCCATCAACTGTAGCTTCGTGTATGGAACCCTATACATTGCTTTGATTGCAGTGACAACCCGAGGGCCAAACCCCTTGGCTGCCAAAATTCCCCACAGGTACTCCTATGCCACCCGGTCGAATGCTTTTTCCGCATCCAGGAGGATCATAGCCAGATTGCCATTAGTTTCCCTGGCAATATCAAATAGGGCCACGGCTCATCCTACATGGTCAGTTGTATCTCTAACAGGTACGAAGCCGTGTTGCCAGGGCCACACAAGACTGGCTATGACCCCCTGGAGACGATTCACCAAAATGTTTTAATAGATTTTTGCATCGGCATTAATTAGGGAGATGGGCCTGCATGAAGTAGGCCTATCCGGTGGTTTATCTTTCTTAGGGAAAATAACGATGTTGGTACCCTTCCAAGAATCTGGTGAGTTTCCAGAATATTGTACCCCCAGAAACAGATCCCAAAGCAGGGGGGTTAGCTCTTCTTGAAAGATTTTATAAAATTCTGATGGGATCTTGTCAGGACCTGCTGCCTTGCCTGAGGCCAGCTGCTGTATCGCTGTTGGTATCTCATCAAATGCAAATTCAGACTCCAGCCTATCTCTCGCAACCCCCCAGCCTCCTATACTCTTTACTGGCCCTCACAAATAGATTTCCGTGGGCCCTGTTTCTCCTCCATATAGAGGCCTTGATAAAACTTATGGAATACATCAACTATATCCCCCAGATCTGTATATGAGGTCCCCCCACTTGTTATTGAGGATATCTGTCTCTTCACTGTTTTTTGTCTTGTCTTTAAGGTGAGAAGTCTTCCAACTGTTTCCCCATACTAGTAGCTCTCCGCCCTATGAGTCTGATATCCTGCTGCTGCCTTTTGAGAATAGTATGACCCTATCTCAGCTTTAGTCAGAGTGATGTCTAGCTGAGTTGTGGCTGCTTCCATCCCCCGCACTATCTTACCCAGGTGCTCTCTCTCTAAATCCCGGAGCTTAGGGCGAAATTGCTTAAACTTCTTCTCTTGTTGCTGTTTTTTATTAGAAACAATGCTTACCATATCCCCCTTAATCCTGCCTTAAACGCGTCCCAAACCATATTGCACGAGGCACTATATCTATTCATATTGAAAAATTCTGTTATCCACGTTTTAAAATGACAAACATATTTCTGATCCACCTGCAGTTTCCGGTCGAACGTCCATTGTGATTGCTGCATATGTATTTGCTGCAATCTTCGCCCTAAAATCAAGGGATTGTGATCAGACATTAATTTTGTTCGCTTTTCTATCTCTGCCCCTCCCAAGGTCTGCCTCAAGATAACAAAATAATCCAGCCTGATGTATTTCTGGTGAGGGTGGGGAAGATATGTATAGCCAGAGTCAGAGGGAAGCTTGGATTTCCATACATCTATTAACCCATAGCTTTTAATTAATGATGTTAATGCTCTATGAACTTTAGGCTTCCGTCCTTGATACCTACTAGGCATCGTGCCGCCTACTCCTAAATGTATATTAAGATCCCCACACATAATTAGAGGGGCAGGCCAGGCTGCCAACTCCATTTCCAGATCTTCAAATATCTTAGGCTCGTCTTGATTTGAGCCATACACCGTTAATATTGTTATTCCGAGCTCTAGCTCCACCAAGGACCATCTCCCTCCTGCATCACCCAATGTTCCCCTAGCTTATCCTATTCGATTCTTGGTTAAAATGTCAACCCCTCTAATATTAGAAATTTGCGTAGAACAGGCCATTAGAGAGTAGCCCTTTATTGTAATTAAACCCCTCTTTTCCCATGGTATATGTGTCTCTTGAAGAGAGACAATGCTCGAGTTAATAGATTTTAGAATTTCCATAGTCCGATTCTGCTTATTCCTATCCCCTAAGCCCCCTATGTTAACTGAACAAATAGTCATCTTACCACTTTAACACTAAATAGATCATCCTTCTTTAGTCCTTTCCCCCTTCTGACCCTGGTAGAAACAGTTTATTCCAAATTCTGTCATTATTCTTAGCACTTTACAGTTTTCTTTGAAAATGTTACCAGTTATCTCTCTGAATTATTTCACCCCATTTTGTCCCCACCACCCAGAACCCCTTTACCCCCCAGACCGTCCCTCCCCAGTCTCCCTCCCCTAATCCCTTCCCTATCCCCCTCCCCTGTCCACCCCCCTCCCTCTCTCCCATCTTCGGGAAGTACCCAGACCGCACATCGGTCTGTTTGGGAGACGGAGAGCAGTTTGCCAACACCCTGAAGTACCATAAAAAAAACACTATCCTTATAGGGGAAGACCCTACCAGAGAGGGTAAAGATTAGAAAAAAGACAACAGGAAGAGGAAATTAGAAAAAGGCAACTGTCTTCCTGACAACACAAAATCGGAATACCAAAATGTCAGCAGGGAACAAAAAGCTATCCCGATGTTTTTCCCCCGTCTACTATACACTCTTCTCCTCAGTCCATTAGGATGCTCAGGCTTCAACCGTGCCAGAAGTTCTTTAGCCTTTATTTCGGATGTAAAGAACTTTGTTGATTCTTCCCAAACTAATTTCAGGGAGGCAGGATTATTCAAAAAAGCATTTGTGCCTTTGTCCTGAAAGGGTTTTATCAACTGATGTAGTCGCTACCTTCTCTCGACGGTGACGTGACAAAAGTCTAGTCTGACGAAAAAAGAAACATCGCCAACACTTCTCCTGGCCTCTGGCCTGGCTCTTTCAAATACCGCCTGTCTCAGAAGAAAGTTTCCAAAAAATACCAAGATGGCTCTTGGCCTTGACCCGTCCCTAGATGAATTTCTCAGGGTAAAGGGTGCCCTATGTACTCGCTGGACCTCTTGCTGCCAGTTCCAGTCCGGAAGCTCTGGAAATGCTTGCCGAAAAAGATCCAGCACAAGTTTGAATATCTGATCCCTCCTTCCCTTCAGTGACTCCCAAGACCCTCAAGTTATTACGCTGCTAGCGATTCTTACTGGTCTCCAATTTACATTGGATATCAGTGATCAGTTTCTCTTGTTCATTGGATTGTGTAAGCTTTTCGGTGACCTCCATCTTGACATTACTGACTCTAGTTTCAAGCTCCGTAAGACGTTCACCTATAGTGTAACAGGTCTTTGTTAACTTCCTTACTGCACCCAGGACTTTCCGTGCCGCACTCTGGGCTTTGCGGGTGTCAGTCTGTGTCTCTTACCGGTGCTGTATGATAGTCTGCAGGACAGTTTCCAATGTTGGGGCTTGCGAGCCAGGGATATCCTGAGGTACTACGTTTTGGGCGGTGTTAATCAAGTCAGTTAGTGAATAGTCCCATTTCAGGCAGCTGCCCTTTGTAGATGGTGCCCAGTTTTCTTACACCCAACCCAAAGGGTAGTCACGAAGAGAGAGTCTCCTGCTTTTTCTGGGTCACTTTCATTTTTCGCTAGATATGATTGAGGATCCTGAGTCATCAACCGACCACTCAGGGCCATCAGACAGAAAAAAAACAGTCATAGGGATCTATCTCAGCCTCAGTGCTTACAGGCAGTGTTTCTTGCCCCTGGATTTGGGGATGGGGCTGTTCTGTAGGATCCACTTGCAGAACTGTCTCTGTTGTTGAGGGCCTGTTACCCGTGGTAGCCCCACCTATTTCCCCCTCACTTATCGTCTGTTTTTCTTAATTTCCCCCATCTTGGCTTAGAGATAGCCCGTTATGCCTCAGTTCATCTGCCTTTACGAGCTCAGATACATTCCCCTTCTTTATTTGTAGCTCAGTACTTACAATCTGGCTCCCAGAAGGTGACTCTTCAGCCGGATGAGTGTGGAGACTGGCCTCTCCAGCCGTCACTGAGTCATTGCCCCATCCTGATCCATGAGGGAGAGCCTCCTCTTCGGCCCCAGTTGCACCTGTAGCTGTGGCTGTGCTCGCAGTCTGTTTTCCCCTGGGAGCGCGCAGCATTTCCAGCACTGAGCCTCTCAGCACACGGCGTCCGGATGAGGTCCCGCCTCTTCCCCTTTCTGAAGCCGTCTCCCTCTCTTTCTCTGTTGCTGGCATCGTTGTCTGCAGCATCCACCTACCTCCCCGTCTCCCCTCGGTGCCAGCAGGGTCCGCTATCAGGGGTACACCAGACCTCCCCTTTGCTGAGCTGGCGACTTTAGGGGCCATCCGTGCGATTACTTTCTGCCGGCAGCGCCGGCAACCAACAGAAGCAAGGACTCACTCCACCAGCAGCTTCAATGCCGCGCGGTGGTCCTGCGGCTGCCGATCCCCCAAACAGCCGTCGAGTTCCGGACGGGTGTCAGCAACAATGCCGAAGGTCCCAGTGTCGAAGAGCATCAGACAGGTATGTTCCGTATATTTTCTTTAGTCGTCTCCCCGTTTAGTCAGAGACATTTTCACGGTGCTAATTTGGCAAGCCCGCTCCTACGACCTCAAGCGGCTGCCATCTTGCGTCCCATGAAACTTCCTCTGACATACATTTAATATTTGTGTGCTTTAAATAACATTCACATAAAGAGATTTTTATGTATGTTTCCTATATGTGTAACATTGACGCTTACGAAAAGATTATGAGTACCTTATACTTACATGAGTTTATTATGATTTATTGAAATGTATATTAATGTGTTCACTTTCGAAATCAATAATGCGAATTTATTTTTAATTCAAGACTCAAAATTCAACATAACTTATTTATTAGCTGTATTTCATGTAGGCCTCATTTCTTGCTCTCTTTTCCGTTATTAACGTGAACTTGTGAACTGAATATTCTGAAACATGTGCCCTCCTGTGTTCATGCACCCCAATTCCTGCAAGCCATGGACTTTACAGTCCCTGGAGCACTTCATATTGGAACCAAGGTGTCTTTAGGCAAATGGATAGAGGCCAAATATGCACAGTGCAGGCAGTATGTCTGAACTAGCCGCAGCTTTGAAGATATCACTATAGTGAGGGGAGCCATCAGAGCTTCTCGCCAATCTGCATCACAAAATTGTCTCAACCATTGAGCCCGCAGGTAAGCCAATGGGTCAGGGGCATTATGTATTAATGCACGGTAGATTTGAGAGATTCCACTTTTGACAATGCACCCATTAGGAGTTTTACTTTCGGGTGGGTAAATTCTAGGATGCGATCTTCATGCCCTGCATCCCACTCCCAACCCCATATCTGTGCATAATTGTGTATAAGTTGAGCGAGGGGTTCAATGAGAAGGAAAAAAAGAAAGGAGGGCAGAGGGCATCCTTGCCTGGTACCTCGGCAGATGGGGAATGGGTCAGAGACTACGCCATTAATCTGTACTTGTGCAGTCGGATTGAAGTAAAGGGGCTTGACATAGACACAGAAGCGAGGTCCTAGTCCTGTCTTCTGTAGAACTAGAGTCCAGTCTATTGTATCAAAGGCTTTCTCACAGTTCAGTAATAACAGGACTAGAGAAGGTGATAGGACATATCGATGAGCCAGGGCTACATGAAGGTGTCAGAGACAGTGCTTCATGTCACTGGCCAGCATGAAGCCACATTGGTCTGGACGAATGAGTGTGGTAAGAACTGTTTTAAGATGTATAACTAGAATCATTGCAACATTTTTTATTTCTCCATTATTAAGCTAGTTAGGCCAGGGCCACAACAACAAGAAGCCTAGGCCACAAAGGAATAACATTCAGGTCTATATGGCAAAAGCAGCACACTAATAATAACTCCCACCAGAAATGGCCACCAGCCACATGGACACTCACAAAATCACTGGAAAAAAGCAGGAGACCTGAAAAACAATGTACTGACAAAAGGCCTATAATAGCCAGGCAAAGGATACATGCTGCTAAACCACACTGCTTTGCCTTTAATGCAATAAAATGCAAAAACGAAAATCAGCAAGGGCTAAACAAGGTCTGCAAGGTACACACCACACAGGCATTTATTTAACACACACCCAAAAAGAACAGAAATACCCCCAAAAATACATATCTTGCAATCCAATCCAATGCCATCCATGCCCTAAATGGTGTTTAAATTCAACAGAACACACAGAAACAGCTGTATCAAGCACCCGTGACTACCTCTGAGCCTACTGGATGAAAGGTCTGTTGGCAGACTAGACAACAAGCTTGCAGACCTATGGCAAAAGCACACTACCAGCCTTCAAAATGGCCACCAGCCACATGGCCAGGCACACACAACTACAAGAAACTGAAGACAGAAAATGCAAGCCTAAAGCAAAAAGTGCACGGCCTGGCTTCAAATTGGCCGCCAGCCTCATGGCCAGGCCCACAACATCAAAAAGCCTAGGCCACAAAGGAATAACATTCAGGCCTATATGGCAAAAGCAGCACACTAATAACTTCCACCAGAAATGGCCACCAGCCACATGGACACTCACAAAATCACAAGCAACAAGCAGGAGGCCTGGAAAACAATGTACTGTCAAAAGGCCTATAATAGCCAGGCAAAGGATACATGCTGCTAAATCAGACTGCTTTGCCTTTTCATGCAATAGAATGCAAAAACAAAAATCAACAGGGCTAAACAAGGTCTGCAAGGTACACAACAACACACCACACACAAGAAAGGCATTTATTTAGCACACACCCAAAAAGAACAGAAATAGCCCCCAAAATACACATTTTGCACATCAATCCAATGCCATCCTTGCCCTAAATGATGTTTGAAATAAATTCAACACACACCAAAGGAACAGTTGTTTCATCATGCACCCACCCATGACTACCTCTGGGCCTACTGGCTACCCACAACATTTAAAAAAAATAATAATGATAAGTACCAAAATTGTAGTTGCAGCATCTGCAATGCACCAATCAAACAACAACCACACCAACTTACTTGTAAAATATCAAATTCAAAAGTCCTCAAATCCAATGATAATGATGCAGCAGACACAAAGAGTGATCCTTCTAGTTCAAAATCCAAAGGCAGAATGAACATGATGAAAATTTTGCGTGTTCGGGATCGCGAGCTTCACCACACTTCCGCTGGATGTCGAATGGCGCGTCCAAATGACGTGTTCGCAATCGCACGCTCACTCTCACGGTGGTGAATGACGTGTTCGCGATTGCAGACATCTCGCAGTGTCCGATGACGCTGCGAATGACGTGTTCACGATCGCAAACTATCGCGGGGTAGCGCGACCGGCTACCAACATCTCATGGCGCACGCGAACGGATCGGAAAACTCGCCTGTGAACGCAGGGATCACGGTAAGTCGACCGTATGCGCGAGAACGTATTTTTAAAGCACAACCATGAAAAAACTCTCTGCTACGGCGCAGATCGCGGAAATTTCAACATTTCCGCGTTCTCCGTGGAACGCAAAAATGCCTAAATTTCAAAAATTCCGCGAGCGGAACGGAATTTGACTCCCACCCTTACTCTGACCACCCTCTTCCCTTGACCACTTCTGGTCCCGGAGACCCATCCCCCGGGGCCTGGCCAGTCTTGATTACTTTTAAAGAGGGGCCATGTGGCCCCATTTTGAGGCCAATTATGGCCCCGGGGACCCCATCTCATGGGGCCTTACGTTGGGGCCCGTGGAGGAGCCCTAATGCCTCCAGGTTCCAAGTCAGCTCCTCGCCTCCCACGGGAGCTGGCATTGTTTTTGGACAACGGGAGCTGCTGACATGCAGCTCCCCTTGTCCAAAAGATATACTGCTTCGCGGAAGTGAATCCGAGTTTGCAATGGCAGGGCAGGAGTGCTCCCTCCCTGTCATTGCAAACTTGAATATCCCGGGGATGGGCACCCCGGGACATTGCTGGAGCCGGCCCTGGGGGGTGGCGGTCTCCAGGGCCATTTAGGGGTCCAGGAGGGGGCAGCGCGGCCCCCCTCCCAACATGTATATAGCCCTGTCAGAGTACGGACCCCCGCGCTTCAACAATTAGTGCCCCAGGGAGGTGGTGGTAACCGGGGCAGTGTGGGGGGATCGAGCTACCCACCACACAGTTTTGTAAATTAGCCTCGGGGAGGTGCCGGTTCCCGGGGCTTGGGGGGCCCACAAGGCCCCCCGCCCATTAATAAAGAAAGCCCCGGGGAGCTGGCGGTCCCCGGGGCGTCGGGGTGCCTGCAAGGTCTCCCTGCCACAATTAATAAAGCCCCACGGAGGTGGCAATCCCTAGGGCTTTGTTGGGGCTGTGTGCCCCCACATATACATGGCATATTGCCCCCAGGACCTGGCCAACCCGGGGGTTCAAAGAAACGAATCGCCAGAGCTTACGGTTCTGTTTTTAAAAACATTTTTGGCCATATTTGCGCTCCCAGCGCAAATCTGGACGAAAATATTTAAAAACAATGCTTTCTTGTCCCTGGGGTTCCTTGTGGGACCACCCTGAGCAGGCCTAGGGGGTCAGGGTGTTTCTATCCTGTCCCCTTTACTTGTGTTTAATCTTTTTTTCACCTTTTTTCTTCTGACTCGGTACCGAGTCACAAGATGGCCGCCAACACTGTCTGGTTTGGAGTGTTGACGGCCAATCAAAATGAAGCTCGTGTTCGGGAGGGATCGGGAAACCTCCCCGGTCACCAGATATCGATATTTTTTTATTTTTGAAGTTCTCAGGAACTACTAAATGGATTTACACCATTTAAAAAAATAGGTCGCTTTCTGAACCAAGAGCTACCTTTTTGCCAAATTTGGTGTATTTCCATTCAGCAATTTGGGCTATAGCCTCTTCCAAAATTTCCTATGAAAATGCGTTTTAGGACCCCCCTTTTTTATCGGCCCCCGCTTGATGAATAACACCCAAACATTCATGTCAGGAGGTGACCGGAGCAGGGAATTAGTTTTGAAATTTTGCGAAGATTCGTCGAACTGCGCCAAAGATATTGACGAAAGAAAAAATGCTTTTCGAATAGAAACGAGGTCCTAACTATAACTGCCAACTGGCGACCGCCAGTAGGTAATATATATATATATATTCACTGAAAAAACCATAGGTTTCATACATGTTATAGTTAGCGGAAATTTTACTGATAAAAAACCAATGAAATTCCCCCGTTATAGTTAGTGCAGGAAACTATAACTCACGCGACCGCAATCCTCTGCTGATGCTAATACTGTATTTAGACACTTATTTGCCCATGTCTTCTTCCATAAATTTTTAGCTATACATATATTACAAATATTTTTTTTTCATAAAGACACATATGTCATCAGCAGAAGATTGCGGTCGCGTGAATTATAGTTTCCTGCACTAACTATAACGGGGGAATTTCATTGGTTTTTTATCAGTAAAATTTCCGCTAACTATAACATGTGTGAAACCTATGGTTTTTTCAGTGAATTTGCAAGGTTTTTTAAATGCTAATTCCTAACTATAACGTGTGTGAAACCTATGGTTTTTTCAGTGAATTTGTTCGGTTTTTTAAATGCTAAGTTACTTTACGCCATTCGTGGCGTGCGCGCCCACTTAACGCAGTTCGTTCCGTGCGCCCACGGTGCGCTTCACGCACCGTGCGCGCACAGTGAGCACGCGGTGCGCTTCACGCACCGCGCGCCCACTTTACGCAGTTAGTGCCGTGCACGTGTAACGCATGTTACGCTAGATGGGCCATGTACGCACGATGCGCTTCGCGCACTGTGCGCACATGGAGGACATATTATGCGCTTCCTTGTGATAGGTAATCTGTTGAAATTTTTTGGGGAAATGCTGTGCTCTTATATGCCATGCACAAATGGTGGCCATCGATCACCATTTGCACACGGGGTAGAGAGAGTTTTTTTTTTTTTTTAAATAATTTTTTAACGTACGCGTACGGTAAGCGTACGGTAAGCGTAATCGGCGACATTTTCCAAAAATAAAAAATTACCGTTTTTTGCCTTGGGGGATCTTTGAAGACTCAACTAACATGGTTATGTGCATGGGCGCTGTCTAAACAGCCCCTTTATATGTTTTTGGCATTTGTTTATCAGCTCCCCCCTCAGAGTGCGAGAGAGAAAATAGCGGCCGCCGCTTCCTGGTTTCGACCGATTCGAATGTTTACTAAGATCTAAGGGCCAATCAGAATTGCGCTCGCGCACGCCACCGTACGCGTACGGTAAGCGTACCGTAAGCGCACCGTAAGCTGGCTCAGATATATATATTGATTTAAAGGCTATTTTCTCAGAATCTACTGAACAGATTTACACCAAATCTACAAAAGGCACTTCCTTGACCTGAGGACTACCTCTCTGCCAAATTTCAAGTAATTCTGTTCAGCCGTTCGGGCTGTAGCTGTGTCTAAAGGTCCTATGGAAAAATGCATGGGAAAAACGCGTTTTGGGACCCCCCTTTTATCTCAGCCCCCGCTTGACGAATCCCCCCGAGACTTTCAGGGTAGGAGCGGAGCGTAGCGCCCCACCTATTTTGAAAAATTCGCGAGGATTCGTCAACCGGCGCCAAAGTTATTCAAAATAGAATGTTGCGGATTTCCTATGGAAACGTGGTCCTAACTATAACTACCTACTGGCGACCGCCAGTAGGTAATATATATATATATATATATATTACCTACTGGCGGTCGCCAGTAGTTAGTTATAGTTAGGACCAAGTTTCCATAGAAGAACATTTTTTGTTTTGCTTATAACTTTGGCGTCGTTTGATGAATATTCATGAAATTTTCCAAAGTAATTCTTTGTTCATATCAGCTTCTATGCTGAAAGTCTGGGGGTGATTTGTCAAGGGGGGCCAAGAAAAATGGGGGGTCCCAAAGCGTGTTTTCTTCATGCAATTTCCTTGGGAAACTTTAGACAAGGCTACAGGTCGAACGGGTGAACGGAATTACCCCAAATTTGACACGGCGAAGGGTCTTGGTCTAGAAAGCACACTTTTGTTTATTTGGTGTAAATCCATTCAGTGTTTTGGCAAAATATCAAAATTTACAGATATAGATATTTGGGAATTCTGCCATCTGATTGGCTGAGGCGTTACAAGCACAAGCTTGCTGCTTATTGGCTGTGAGCTGTTGGCAGCCATTTTGTGATTTCCTTGAAACGAGTAAGGGGAAAAAAAGGTGAAAAGAGTAGGAAACAGGAGGATAGGAGCACTGTAACCTCTGTGGGGGAGTACTCACTCCTACCGGTCTGAAAGTGCGGTGTTGCTCAGAGTGACATGGTGCTGAGATGAGATGCTGCTACACTCGGGTATGAAACTGAGAGCCTCAACCAAGAGCTCATTGCTGTAAAGTGATGTGCTCTGGTCTTTGTAGCATACCTGTGCAAGTAGTGTTAGTAGGCGATTATACCATACAGGGAGTGGGAAGCGAACTACTAACCCCTACCGTGCGTTTATACTATACCGGAAGTGGGAAGCGAAGTACTCATGCCTACCGGTGTGAAGACTCGGGGATCAAACCGAGCTGATTGCTGTAAAGTGATGGGCTCTGGGTGCTGTAGCATGCTGGCCGCTGTAGTATAACTGTGTAAGTAGTGTTAGTATGCATTTATACTATATAGGGAGTGGAAAGCGAACTACTCACCCCTACTGGTCTGAAAACTCGGGGATTAAACCGTGAGCCTAAACCGTGAGCTCATTGCTGTAAAGTGATATGCTCTGGGCACTGTAGCATACCTGTGGAAGTAGTGTTAGTTTGTGTTTATCCAATACAGGGAGTGGGAAGTGAACTACTCACCCCTACCGGTCTCAAAACTCGTGGATGAAACCATGAGCTCATTGCTGTAAAGTCATGTGCTGTGTGTAGTATTCCAATGTAAGTCATAGTGGAATGTTAGTATGTAATGCTACTACAATGTAAGTAGGTAATGTTAGAATGTAGGGCTGTCATGAGGAGAATCTTGGGGAGTTTGTACATGGTGCTGGAGAAGACGGTTGCCTTGCTGTCTGCTCCTGTTGGTGGCTGTTTAAGCTGTCTTCTTTTCCTGCGATAAATCTACTTATCGGACCCACTGCTGTCTGCCTCTATACGACATAAATTTGGCGACGAGCGGTAGAAGGTAAAAAGAAGACAGCACTCACCAATATTTCGAACTTCCTTGCGTTCTGCTGAAGACCCGTTTTCTTTGTGAACCTGTTTCTACTCATCCCAGGGTCGTCGGCTCATCGAACTATGTCATCTGACCTCTGGTAGGATTTATATATTTTGATTTTGGGCTTCCTCTGCCTCTTCACTACACTCTGGTCGCTGTACTACACGTGTGTAAGTAGTGTTAGTATGCGTTTATACTAATTCTTTAGTTATGCAGTAACCAATGCATCATGGCCCTATGGAGCGCCACCTCCCAGGCGCAGCTCATACAATGTCCCGGGGTGTGCATCTGCGGGACATTTATGTTTGCTATTACAGAGCGGGAGCATGGCTTCCACCCTGTGAAAGCAAATCCGTGTTTGCCTCGTTGAAGTGAGAGGAGGAAAACCTTGTATTGCTTCAATAAAGCGGATCTGGATGGTAAAAATGGAGAAAAAAAAAATTAAGCGTGGTCTCAACCGTTCATTTAAATGAGCCTCCTGGTGTGTAATGTTCCGGGGCCAATCCTATCATTATATTGTGGGGTCACTGCAGCACTGGGGACCTTAATCTCACATGTAAATTAGTCGCGGGAGGGCACAGAGACGTTTCGCAGCCTAGGGGATCGCCACCTCCCCGGGTATTGTTTACTAATTGTTCGGGGGGCTTCGAGGCCAACTCAAGTCTGGGAATCGCCACCCTCCGGGGCTTTACTTAAATATGCAGGGTGGGCCTCGCCAGTCCCTGAAGCCTCGGTGGCCCTAGGCAGTGCCTTATTGGTTCTGCAATCACACGGGCAGTACTCATGGTGTTATAAAGTGATACACTCATAGAACCCTTGCAGTTGTAGAATTACCCAGGCTTCATTTATGTAATAGTCTGTTGGTTTATATTTGGTAGGTGCACTGCAAAATTACAAATGTTTTCCCTCATAACCTCCTATCAACCGCCGATTTTCACAATAAACTACAGACAAGTGTTGTCAGAAAAAGAAGACCCATACACTATTGGTAAAAAAAATAACCTTTATTAAAACAACACAAATAAATGGAAACGCAACTTTATTCGAAGAAACAACAGTATAACATGAAATAAGTGGGTGGGACTCCTCCAGAAGCAGCGTACAAAACCTGCAAGACAAAAAAGAAACATAAGTATGTGTGCCATGTCCAAGAGAAAAAGAAAGGTAGTCAGAATGAAAGGAAGAAAGTGAGAATGGGACAGCGAGTGAGTGGGTGGAAGGGAGAATGGGAGGGAGAGTCAAAAGAACAGAGGGAGGAGGAGACAGAGTGTTGGCCTACTGCACCCAGCCCTCACTGTTCACCTCCCGTCACCCGTGTGACGCTGGGGTCCATGAGAAAGAGTGTGGTCCAGCAAGTCCTTAAAATGAAACAGAGATATGAATGAGGCCAGAGATTACATTATTATCTATGGCATCATCGCTTGCCTGCACCTGTGCACCCAGGCTGCTGCACCCCAGCCCCTTCCCCCGCACTCTGCTGAATTGCAGCTCCTGCACACTGAGGCTTCACTGCTCACCTGCCACAACCGGTATGTCCAACGATGTGCCGGTGCGAGCTCCGACTCCGGGGGTGCCTCTCTCAGGGTGGCACAGCAGGTGTCCGGATGGGGACGGTGTCTTGATACCACGATGGAAGGCATCAGAATGCCCAGGGCATCATTACGGGCTGAGCACCTGCTCCGCCCATTTTGACGCAACCAACCAGTGTCTGTAAAGGGATAAATAATATAGAGCTGGAAACGTCTTGAGGTAAATGAAGGTTTATTTCAAGCTTAATAGAGAACACCAGTTGAGTGCATCCTTCCTTCTTGAAGTACGATCTACCAACTGTTTGTGGTAATCGTGGTTCAAAGAGGAGTTGGAGTGTACAAGAATACACATGATTAAATAATAATATGTTATTCCAACGTTCACATACAAAGGAACAGAGCACAGGCTAGAAGCATAATGTGCGCGTGTAATGCAGTTGCGCAAGCCTATGTGCATGTACACTTAGTAATCAGCACACTACAGTCCCCAAAAGCCAACGCCATGTGTCTGTAGGGCAGCGCTGCCCGCTGGCTGAGGCCTACAGTACGATCCAGCAGGTCCTTAAAATGAGACAGAGATGTGACTGAATGAGGTCAGAGATCACATCATTACGCTCGGCAACATCGCTTGCTCGCACCTGCGCACCCAGTCTGATGCACCCCACACCTCCCGCAGCACCGCGCTCAATTGCAGCCCCTGTGCACCCAGGGCCCAGTGCTCACCTGCTGTCATTGTTGTGTGTCCAAACACGACGGCCAGTCTGTCTTAAGTCTATTTTAAGTCTGTCTTTTGTTTGTCTTAAGACAAACTTAAGACAAAATCCTAACTTCTGTGAATACCAAAAGTAGTAAGTTTAGGATTTTTTCTTAAGTTAGTTCTGTGAATCGGTCCCGGCGTACCTAGCGCGAAACCATACATCTATGATGTAACACAGGGCCTGGCAGCGTGCACTCGCCGCATATTCAATGCGTAGCGGGTGTGACCCCATACGTACATGACGTAATGCGCGGCTTGGTACTGCGTACCCGTCGCACACCAAAGTAGCAGCTGGCACGACCTGATACGTTAATGATGTTACATGGGACGCGGTGCCACAAACCCGTCAGATACAAAATGCGGATCATTTACGAGTTTAGCAATATAGCAGGTAGGATTCACATGCTGATTGAGCTTGGTACACTACTGGTACGGGACTCAAGTTTTCTTTAAAAAATATATATATATACATATCTTTTTCTTGAAGTTATAAAACATTACATAATTTTTAAAGTTAAAAAAAGGATAATAGGGTTCCAAAATATTACAAAAAAAATAGAAAAAATATAGGTTTTATAAATATTAAAATATGAAGTTAACATTTAAAAAACCTCTCAAATTCACTGAAAAAACCATAGGTTTTACAGACATTATAGTTAGGAGTTAGCATTTAAAAAACCTATGAAATTCACAAAAAAACCATAGGTTTCAGGGACGTTATAGTTAGTTGGACATTTGACTCATATAAAACCATACAAATTCCCCTGTTATAGTTTGTTGAGCTAACTATAACTCGCATGCCTGCAATGCACTGGTGGTGACATCACATATTACATCACTTATGACATGGTCAGTGACATCACTGATGGCATCACTGATGACATCACTGATGACATCATCCACTTGATAATCTGATGCACATACTGATAGTTAGCTCAGTTGTTGTTTAAGCTGCTGCATGGGTTGATGATTAGGTACATGACTGTCTATATGGCTTACTTATTGGTAGCATAAGTATTAGTATGGGTGGTTCAGTGTTTGTGTGTGTAGGTGGGTGGGCGGTATGTAACTTTCTGCCAACATGTGTGAGTGGCTAATTTACTAGGTGTATGGGTTGAATAGTGCATGTGGAAATAGCTGTTTTGGTGAGTGTGTGTGTGTATCACTATGTTGGAGAGTGAATGTATATCTCACTGATATATGTGTGAGTAACTACATATGTGAAAGGAAGTATATGTGAGTGTTGGAGTATATAAATGACTCTATGTGATAGTGAGTAATTGTGAGAGTGGCTGTATAAATGAGTATGTGCTTGTGTCAGTGATTGTATAAGAGTCAGTATATGTTACTATTTGTAAGAATAGGTTAGACACTGAATGTATACCTGTATAAGTGAGTAAACGGCAGTGTTATAGATTCTTTACATGACTAGCTACGTGTGTCAATAACTCTATGGATAAGTGACGGTGTATGAGTGTTTGTATAGATGCATGAGTACATATAAAAGTGCTATACTGATGAGTGACTGCATGTACGAGTTACTGTATGGGTGAATGAATGAATGAATGTTTGTGTATAACTAGGAACTAGTCTATGGGTATATAGTAATTGCTATTGATTTGTCTATGGTTTAGAGAATGGTAGTCAGTATTTTAGAGTGGGTGTATCAAAGGTTATATCAGGGTGTGAAGAGGTGCATCAAATTATCACGTGGATGATGTCATCAGTGATGTCATTTGAGATGTCATCAGTGATGTCATGAGTGATGTCACTGACCATGTCATGAGTGATGTAATATGTGACGTCATCAGCAGTGCATTGTGCGGGCATGAGTTATAGTTAGATCTACTAACTATAACATCCAAATTTCTATGGTTTTGTACGAGTGAAATATGCAACTAACTATAATGTCCCTGAAACCTATGGTTTTTTAAGTGAATTTCAAAGGTTTTTTAAATGCTAATTTGTAACTATAACGTCCCCGAAACATATGGCTTTTTCAGTGAATTTCAAAGGGTTTTAAAATGATACTTTGTAACTATAACATCCCTGAAAACAATGTTTTTTTAGTGAATTTCAAAGGTTTTTTAAATGCTAATTTCTAATTATAATGTTCATTAAATTTATGATTTTTTCAGTGATTTTAAATTATCTTTCCATTTTCAACCTGGTGAAAACAGGTGATATTGCCAGTTTTCCAGCAATAGCTTCCGAAAAAAAAAATTGCCACAAATGAGAGCAACAACTAACGCAAATAATATGCATAGTAGGCGTACCTGTACAAAAATAACACGAAAACACCACTTCCTGATATTTTCAACGAGCAGCCAAATCTGTGGTGCTATCCAAAAACAGGTGATAAGCTGCATTAGCAGTAGGAATGTACCATCTGCCTTTTACTGGTGTAAAGTAGGACGGCTACCTACAGTGTGAAAGGGAGTCCAGCCCAGAATCACATCTGAAGACCAACACATGTCATAGAGCTACTGATCATGCACCTCCGACACCCATGAAGGCCACAAAACCCACTGCCACCACCCTCAGGACCTCCCCCAGACCACTCCCCCCTACTACCACTGAGGCAGCGCACAACAGGACATTGGACCTCCCAAAAACGGCATGGCCCCTCAGCCACACATTAGATGAATGTTGCGAGATGTAGCAACCAAACATGTGTGAAGGACGCAAGTCACACACCAATAATAATTCCCACAATACCAAGTGTAGAGGTGATTTGCTAGACAGACCTCACTATGCAGAGCACAAACCTTTCCATGTGAACATATACTGCTGGTGCTTGTAGTGTTGTGGACAGTGGACGCAACCATGTGACCTCAGGCAGTGGGGAAGATCTCGTCATATAACTGTATTGTCGTCCCCTGTCAGCAGAAGCGCAGTGGGCTGGTCCAACGTACGCCACCCCAGGGTAGATGTGTGAATAAATAGGCCAGGACTCTGGGCGTGGTTCACTTGTGTGAATGCCAACGAGTCTGCCAGAGCAGCAGCCCTCACCCTGCCATGTAGCTGCCGCCATATCTGCCGGCCTCCTCAACACAGTCCCCCTTCGAACACAGCGGCAAAGCACCACAGACTTATGTCTGTACAGACTACTGCCTTCGATCTACACTGCGGACAGCAGGGCACACAATGCAGATGGAATGGCGATTGCAGATGACGCAGTACAGTAGGCAAGAAACATTCCTCCCAGTGCGGCCCTCCCACACCACGCATCATCACTGGCTGCGCACACGCTGAGCGCCACACCTACCACTAACTCTATACAACTCAAGTCAACGCCACGTGGCTTTGGGCCCTTCCTGACCACTGCCTCCGGTCTACACTGCGGTCAGCATGACTCACAATTCAAGATTAGCACCAATGCAAATTGTGTAAGAGACTATAATCGGTTAAGAAAACCAAATGCTCCCAATCTGTGCAGCTAAAGTCAACGCCACGAGGCTGTAGGCCTTTGCTGACAGCTGCCTCCAGCCTACACTGTGGTCAGCAGGGCTCACAATTCAAATTCAGTCATGATTCATTAATTTCAGAGTCCAGTAGGCAACTAACTATAACGTCCCCAAAACCTACACATTTCTACAATGTATTCTATACATATTTCATCTTTTGTTACCTACACTGCAGTCAGCAGAGCTCACAATTTACATTGAGACATGATTTATTAATTGCAAACAGAATTGTTCTCTATGTTCTAGGATTTTGGCAAGAGGAAGTGATAAAAAGAATTCCTCGATGTCTGTGCTGACTACTGCCTTCCATCTAAATTGCGGACTGCAGGGCTCACAATTCAGTTTGAGTTGCGACTGTAGGTGACGCAGTCCAGTAGTCAACAGACATTGCTACCAGTGCAGCCCGCCCGGACCGAGCATCATCGCAGGCTGCGCACACGCTGAGCGCCAGAGGTACCACTAACTCAGTGCACCACAAGTCAATGCCACGTGGCCTTATTAAGGCAGAATTAATTAGACAAAAGACATTGCTACCAGTGCAGCCCGCACGGACCACGCATCATCGCAGTGTGCGCACACGCTGAGTGCTTCAGGTGCCACTAACTCACTGCACCACAAGTCGTCGCCATGCGGACTTAAGGCATAATTCAGTAGGCAAAAGACATTTCTCCCAGTGCAGCCCGCTTGGACGACACATCATCACAGGGTGCGCACACGCTGGTTGCTGCAGGTGGCACTAACTCAGTGCACCACCTATCATCGCTGGCTGCACACACGCTGAATTGCCAATAACTGTGCAGCTCTACTGAACGCCACGTGTCTGTGGGCCCTTGCTGACTGCTGCCTCTGGCCTACAATGTGGTCAGCACAGCTCACAATTAAAATTGAGTGTTTATTCATTAATTACAGAGTCTAGTAGGCAACTAACTACAACGTCTTCGAAACCTAAATAATATCCTTTTAGTATCCTTTTTTCAAGAACTTTTTTTATATCAATTATAGCTTTACTACAATCACGAAATTAATCTTGCAAGTCCATAGGAACACTGAATGGCAGTCTACACTGCGGCCAGCAGAGCTCACAGTTCGAATTCAGTCTTGATTCATGAATTTCAGAGTCCAGTAGGCAACTAACTATAACGTTCCCGAAACATACACATTTCGACAATGTATTCCATACATATTTCATCTTTTGTTACCTACACTGCGGTCAGCAGAGCTCACAATTTACATTGAGACATGATTTATTAATTGCATACAGAATTGTACTCTATGTCACAATTTACTTGCTGTCCTTTAGAAAAGAGCTCAAAACTTGGCTATTTAGCCAATAAGCCTCCCTCCCCCTGTTAGAGTTCTGTGGTTTCGGGTCTGACAGCGCCGGGACACTCTGCTTGAGTAGCTGAGCGCGTAACAAAACCCCGTATAACATAACATAACATAACATGTCCTCGGATTTTGGCAAGAGGAAGTGACAAAAAGCATTCCTCGATGTCTGTGCTGACTACTGCCTTCCATCTACGTTGCGGATAGCAGGGCTCACAATTCACATCGAGTCACAATTGCAGATGACGCAGTCCAGTAGGCAAGAGACATTGCTCCCAGTGCAGCCCACCTGGACCACGCATCATCGCTGGCTGCGCACACGCTAAATGCTTCTAATGCCCCTATCTCAGTACAGCACAACTCATGGACCCTTTTATGATACAATATTTTGTGTATAATTTCACATCTGGTGCCCCTACCTCAGTGTAACACAAGTCATCGACCCTTTACAATAGAATGTTTTGTGTGTTATTTCACATCTGGTACCCCTACCTTAGTGCAGCACAAATCATTAACCCTTTATGATTGAATCTCTGTGTCTGATCCAAGGATTACTGTTCTACTTGTTGCCAGCACCACCCATTCCCGGAGGGCTGGCTTACACTCACCCCACACACATCCAGCACAGACGTCACTGGACATGTGACCCTGGTAATAAAAAGGAGTCGAGTGCATGTGCCCATACCCAGTTCCACTATCTATTTGTGTCCGTGTGTCCATTATGTATGCAACATGCTGCTACTGGGCCCTACCACATTACATTGTACTCTGGACAGCATATGCAACCAAATTACCTTTGACAGTGGGAGAAAACTTTGGTTATGTAACTTTGTCTCGGTCATTGTACAAGTACGCACGTAGAGACTGGATGATTAGAGTACTGCAAGGAGAGTGTATAGTGTATTTATAAGTGCATGGGGATTGGCGGAGTGATTGTATAAGTACATATGTTGGCGCAGCCTAACTCCGACAACGAGCTTGTCTCTAATTGGCTGCCCTCCATGACCTAAAAACGGAATTTTGGACTTTGCATGGCCCAGTATTGCTACAGCTGCAATACTCCACTGAATGTGCAATAAACATTCACATCCACACAGATGTGTCATGTCCAGTATCTTTCTTGTGTGGAACTATGGATGAATGTAGGGTCAGTGATTCCTCGTACCTTCCAAGTTAGCCATGTTTTGGGATTTGGCTCACATAGTGACACATTGACGATTGCGACCCGGGTGACGGCAGCACTACAACAAGAACACCCGCATGGCATCAGTTGATTCCTCATACAGCTCACGATAGAGCCATGCCCATAACTCCGGAGTCATTCTTCACAGCCTCACGCAGGACTGGCATATGCCAGGCCAGTCCACTATGCTTATGCTTACAGGGAAGGACAACAACGCTACATGGCCCGGATTTTCATTGTAGTGATCTGCTGGTCACAGGTCTAGTGGTCAGTATGCCACAGCCACTCCCTCACGGCTGGTATACACCCACACCACATCCAGGACCAGCATCACAGGACACGTGACCCTACCAATAAAAAAGGCCGGGCACACGTGCTCTACGCCATTTTAGAGTTGCTCCCCCCGCATGCATTGTGATGGCCTGTCCCGGTGGTCCGGACACCTCATGTAGGCCTACCTCCATGTGCATGGCCTCACTGGTCACTGAGTTAGTGGCACCACAAGGACTCAGCAGGTGTGCAACCTGCAATGATGATAAGTGCACTAGTATGTCCTCTGACATGGCAAAACCAAGACGCAGCACCAAATGTGAGACCTGTTGGCCTGCGGAGCGGGACTGCATGATGTGGAGGGTGCCCTCTCTGTGAAAAGGTGAGCCGTTAGGCCTGGGTGCGCAGCTGTGGGCAAATATGTCTGGATGGCAGGAGTCGATGGGGTGCAGCAGCCTGGGAGCGCAGTGGCACGCAGTCACCTCCAGGCAGTGGGAGTGCATGGGGTGCAGAATCCTGGGTGCGCAGCAGCTGTCATACACCTCTGGGCAGTGGGAGTGGATGGGGTGCAGCAGCCTGGGTGTTCAGCAGCGAGTGGACACCTCTGGGCAGTGGAAGTGGTTGGGGTACACTAGCCTGGATACACAAAGGTGGGACAGCGATTTAGGCATGCACAGATGTATGTACTCATCCATTACTGATTCCATACTATGTTTCAGATGACTAAGCTTGAGGGCTCCCTATATACCAGCATGTGGTTGGAGATACACCGGTGGCAGAAAGGTGAGCTGTGAGGATTTTCTCTACAGTGTCAACACTCACTCTCCCTCTCCATCTCTTCCTTTCTGTCACTCACACTCTTTCTCTCTCTCTCTCTCTATCTCTTCCTTTCTCTCTCTCACTCTCTACCTCTCTTTCTTTGTCTCTTCCTCTCTCGCTCATTCTTTCTTTCTCTCTCTTCCTCCCTCTCACTCTTTCTCTCTCTCTCTTCCTCTCTCTCACACTGTTTCTCTCTTTCTCTCTTCCTTGTATCTCACTCTTTCTCTCTCACTCTTTTTCTCTTTCTCTGTCTTCCTCTCTCTCTCTCACTCTTTCTTTCTCTCTCTCTTCCTCTCTCTCACTCTTTCTCTCTCTCTCTCCTTTGCTGGACACTTGACATACCATCTTATCTTTCTTTTTGTCTTGCAGGCTGTGATTCACAAATTGTGCACTTGTATGTACTCATCCATTACTGATTCCATACTATGTTTCAGATGACTAAGCTTAAGGCTGCCTATATCCCGGCACGTGGTTGGTGACACACTGATTGCATATGACAGTACCGTGAAACGGGGTCTTGATTCTGTGATTGAGGATGTCAGACGTTAAAGTCTGTGATGATTTCTGTGTACCCCTCCGATCAGGTGCAGCTAACTCCGTGCTCCCAAATCCAACGGCATGTGGCTGTGAGGCGTTAATGACCACTGCCTCTGGCCTACACTGCGGTCAGCAGGGTTCACAATTCATATCATGTGGATCTGTCGCCTGTGCTAGATCACACACAATTGGGCTATATTTTTCCCGGTAGTGCGGTAAAATGTTGGTTTGTGCTAGTTGCCAGATTATAAATATATATACAGCGCTCCAGCAAACTAGTACGTTAAAGCACTTTATTAGACAAATATTCAAGCACACCATCTCACTCTGGGCAAGACCCACCTGATATCACCATTTGTCTTCTGTGGCATTGCAACATTCTGCATTATATTCTTCACAATTATTTCTTTATTCCTGCTTGCTAAAACACTGCATTTGAGTCTTCAGACCGGTAGGGGGGAGTAGTTTGCTTCCCACTCCCTGTAAAGTATAAACGCATACTAACACTACTTACACAGGTATGCTACAGTGGCCAACATCCACAAGCACCCACAGCACATCACTTTACAGCAGTCAGTTCACGGCTTAGGCTCACGGTTTGATCCCCGAGTCTCCAGACCGGTAGGGGTGAGTAGTTTGCTTCCCACTCCCGCTATAGTCTAAATGCATACTAACACCACTTGAACAGCTATGCTACAGAGGCAAGTATGCTGCAGTGCCCAGAGCACATCAGTTTACAGCAATCAGCTCACGGTTTAGGCGCACGGTTTCATCCCCGAGTGTACTGGCACCTCACCTCAACACCATCTCACTCTGGGAAAAACAGCACTTTCACACCGGTGGGGTGAATACTTCGCTTCACACTCCCTGTATAGCACACCCTAACCACCCCACAGAGCTCACAGCTCTCCTACCCTCCTCTTTCCTACTAATATTGCCCTTTTTTCCCCTTACTCGCTTCAACGGAATCACAAAATGGCTGCCAACACTTCCTAGTTGCAACGTTTGCAGCCAATAACCAGCAAGCTCGTGCTCGTAACGCCTCAGCCAATCAGATGGCAGAATTCCCAAATATCGATATCTGTACATTTTGATATTTCTTCAAAACTACTGAACGGATTTACACCAAATAAACAAAAGCGTGCTTTCTAGACCAAGACCCTTCTCCCTGTCAAATTTGTGGTAATTCCGTTCACCCGTTCGACCTGTAGCCTTGTCTAAAGTTTCATATGGAGAAAACACGTTTTGGTGACCCCCCTTTTTTCTAGGCCTCCCCCTTGATGAATCACCCCCAAACTTTCAACATAGGAGCCGATATGAGCAAAGAATTACTTTGGAAAATTTCATGAAGATTCATCAAACGACGCCAAAGGTATAAGCAAAACAAAAAATGCTCTTCCTATGGAAACTTGGTCCTAACTATAACTACCTACTGGTGACCGCCAGTAGGTCATATATATTATAACTTTGGTGTCGTTTGATGAATCGTCATGAAATTTTCTAAACAAATTCTTTGTTCATATCAGCTACTATGTTTAAAGTTTGGGGGTGATTCGTCCTGTAGGCAAAAGACATTGCTCCGGTGCGCTCTGTCCGCACTACGCATATGTATCATCGCAGGCTCCGCATACCCTTTTTGTTGCTTCGTGTATTACAAACTGGGCAGCTCAAGTAAATGCCACGTGGCTGTGGGCCCTTGCTGACCGGTCTCTCTGGCCTACACTGTAGACAGCAGTGTTCACAATTCAGATTGAGTCGCTATTACAGATGATGCAGTCATGTAGGCAACAGACATTGCTCCTAGTACGGCCCGCCCGCAGCACGCATCATCACTGGCTGTGCACATGCTGAATGCTTTTGATGTGGCTATCTGAGTGCACTAGAAATGATGAACCCTTTATGATGCAATCTTTTTGTGTATTATTTCAGATCTACTGCCTGTATCTCAGTATACCACAAGTTATGGTTCTTTTACGATAGAATCTTTTGTGTATTATTTCACATCTACTGTCCCTACCTTACTGCAGCACAAACTATTGACCCTTTTATTATTGAATCTCTGTGTGTGATCGAATGATTACTGTTGTAGTTAATGCTAGCAGCAACCATTCCCTGAGGGCTGGTTTACACTTACCCCACACGCATCCAGCACAGACGTCACAGGATATGTGACCCTGGAAATAAAAAGGAGTCGAGTGCACGTGGCCGTACCCACTTCCACTATCTATCTGTGTCTGTGTGTTCATTATCTATGCATGATACTGTCCCTGGGCCGTACCACATTACATTGTGCTGTGGACAGCGTATGCAACCATGTTACCTCTGGCAGTGGGGAAAACTTTGGTTATGTAACTTTTAGGTGCATGGCTATCACAGGTGGAAGGCTACTTTACAGACCATGAATATTGATGAAGATGATGGTTGCATGTTGTGTGTAGTGTAAGATATGTGTACATAGCAAAAAGTTTTCAAAAAAGCTCTCTAAGCAGAAGAAGTGTGTCTCATCAAATGCTGTAGAGAGAATGACTAAAATGGGTGGCGTTCTCCAACTGCTACAATGGGAAATGTTATGAACTAATCAAATGCTTTTTTTAAGGTCACATGGCAATCGAGCACCCAGCGTGCAAGGAGACCGCACCCGACGCGATTTTGAGAAAATATATTTGCCATAATATAAGTTTATTACAGTTAGAAATATATAAATGTTTAAAATATTTTAGATTATCGCTTGCTCTCACATACACAAGTTATTTAGATATAGTTTTGAGACATAAAGAAACTAGCACACTGTCAGCGTTTAGGACATATTTCTTAAAAGAAAGGCAAAACTGATTTCAAATGCATTAGGAGCGTGTTTACAGCAATCAATAAATGGTTGACCGGCCGTGTTTAAGAGTGCGTCGTACTGCGCTATAAAGCAACGCTGGGTGGAGTCGATGCTAACTAAGATATTACATAAATAAATATAAGGGGGCTGTTAACTTTGTTATTCTGTTCTGAGGTGGGGGGGTGTCCTTTAACTGAATACCCAATAAGAGATGGCAGGTAACACTTGTTTGAAGAGGCGACCCCTTTCACTGGACCTATTTATCTCTCTTATGACAAGAGCCGGGCCCCGCTGTCCCCAAACTAACCCCAACTAGTCCCTTGGTCACTTTGCCACTGGATTCAAGCAAGCCTGGCTGAAGACGGCTGAAATGCCAGAAACCGGTCCAAGGAAGCTTGTTTCCGGTCCAGGGAAGACATGGCTTGGCAGTTCGGGCTGGACTGTTCCTATGAGGCACAGGGTCAGACTGATTTGCATATGGCCATGTCTGAACTGGGGTGGCAGAGTGGGCTAAAGAACGGTGATGGATTAAACCCAGATCCGTTGACTGGGGTGAGTGCTTGCAATGTTCAACACTCCGTCCATCATTTCCTTTGGTTTTTGCTTTGTTCGCCATAAGTTGGCAGGGTATGCTCAGACGTGAGTCCCTTGGTCATCTTGCCACTGGATTCAAGCAAGCCTGGCTGAAGACGGCTGAAATGCCAGACACCGGTCCTAGGAAGCTTGTTTCTGGTCCAGGGAAGACATGGCTTGGCAGTTCGGGCTGGACTGTTCCTATGAGGCACAGGGTCAGACTGATTTGCATATGGCCATGTCTGAACTGGGGTGGCAGAGTGGGCTAAAGAACGGTGATGGATTAAACCCAGATCAGTTGACTGGGGGTGAGTGCTTGCAATGTTCAACACTCCGCCCATCATATCCTTTGGTTTTTGCTATGTTCGCCACAAGTTGGCAGGGTATGCTCAGACGTGAGTCCCTTGGTCACTTTGCCACTGGATTCAAGCAAGCCTGTCTGAAGACGGCTGAAATGCCAGAAACCGGTCCTAGAAAGCTTGTTTCCGGTCCAGGGAAGACATGGCTTGGTAGTTCAGGCTGGACTGTTATTATGAGGCACAGGGTCAGACTGATTTGCATATGGCCATGTCTGAACTGGGGTGGCAGAGTGGGCTAAAGAACGGTGATGGATTAAACCCAGATCAGTTGACTGGGGGTGAGTGCTTGCAATGTTCAACACTCCGTCCATCATTTCCTTTGGTTTTTGCTTTGTTCGCCCTAAGGTGGCAGGGTATGCTCAGACGTGAGTCCCTTGGTCACTTTGCCACTGGATTCAAGCAAGCCTGGCTGAAGACGGCTGAAATGCCAGAAACCGGTCCTAGTAAGCTTGTTTCCGGTCCAGGGAAGACATGGCTTGGCAGTTCGGGCTGGACTGTTTCTATGAGGCACAGGGTCAGACTGATTTGCATATGGCCATGTCTGAACTGGGGTGGCAGAGTGGGCTAAAGAACGGTGAAGGATTAAACCCAGATCAGTTGACTGGGGGAGAGTGCTTGCAATGTTCAACACTCCGTCCATCATTTGCTTTGGTTTTTGCTTTGTTCGCCCTAAGTTGGCAGGGTATGCTCAGACGTGAGTCCCTTGGTCACTTTGCCACTGGATTCAAGCAAGCCTGGCTGAAGACGGCTGAAATGCCAGAAACCGGTCCTAGGAAGCTTGTTTCCGGTCCAGGGAAGACATGGCTTGGCAGTTCGGGCTGGACTGTTTCTATGAGGCACAGGGTCAGACTGATTTGCATATGGCCATGTCTGAACTGGGGCGGCAGAGTGGGCTAAAGAACGGTGATGGATTAAACCCAGATCCGTTGACTGGGGTGAGTGCTTGCAATGTTCAACACTCCGTCTATCATTTGCTTTGGTTTTTGCTTTGTTCGCCATAAGTTGGCAGGGTATGCTCAGACGTGAGTCCCTTGGTCACCTTGCCACTGGATTCAAGCAAGCCTGGCTGAAGACGGCTGAAATGCCAGACACCGGTCCTAGGAAGCTTGTTTCTGGTCCAGGGAAGACATGGCTTGGCAGTTCGGGCTGGACTGTTCCTATGAGGCACAGGGTCAGACTGATTTGCATATGGCCATGTCTGAACTGGGGTGGCAGAGTGGGCTAAAGAACGGTGATGGATTAAACCCAGATCAGTTGACTGGGGGTGAGTGCTTGCAATGTTCAACACTCCGCCCATCATATCCTTTGGTTTTTGCTTTGTTCGCCATAAGTTGGCAGGGTATGCTCAGACGTGAGTCCCTTGGTCACTTTGCCACTGGATTCAAGCAAGCCTGGCTGAAGACGGCTGAAATGCCAGAAACCGGTCCTAGAAAGCTTGTTTCCGGTCCAGGGAAGACATGGCTTGGTAGTTCGGGCTGGACTGTTATTATGAGGCACAGGGTCAGACTGATTTGCATATGGCCATGTCTGAACTGGGGTGGCAGAGTGGGCTAAAGAACGGTGATGGATTAAACCCAGATCAGTTGACTGGGGTGAGTGCTTGCAATGTTCAACACTCCGTCCATCATTTCCTTTGGTTTTTGCTTTGTTCGCCCTAAGTTGGCAGGGTATGCTCAGACGTGAGTCCCTTGGTCACTTTGCCACTGGATTCAAGCAAGCCTGGCTGAAGACGGCTGAAATGCCAGAAACCGGTCCTAGGAAGCTTGTTTCCGGTCCAGGGAAGACATGGCTTGGCAGTTCGGGCTGGACTGTTTCTATGAGGCACAGGGTCAGACTGATTTGCATATGGCCATGTCTGAACTGGGGCGGCAGAGTGGGCTAAAGAACGGTGAAGGATTAAACCCAGATCAGTTGACTGGGGGTGAGAGTTTGCAATGTTCAACACTCCATCCATCATTTCCTTTGGTTTTTGCTTTGTTCGCCATAAGTTGGCAGGGTATGCTCAGACGTGAGTCCCTTGGTCACTTTGCCACTGGATTCAAGCAAGCCTGGCTGAAGACGGCTGAAATGCCAGAAACCGGTCCTAGGAAGCTTGTTTCCGGTCCAGGGAAGACATGGCTTGGCAGTTTGGGCTGGACTGTTATTATGAGGCACAGGGTCAGACTGATTTGCATATGGCCATGTCTGAACTGGGGTGGCAGAGTGGGCTACAGAACGGTGATGGATTAAACCCAGATCAGTTGACTGGGGGTGAGTGCTTGCAATGTTCAACACTCCGTCCATCATTTCCTTTGGTTTTTGCTTTGTTCGCCATAAGTTGGCAGGGTATGCTCAGACGTGAGTCCCTTGGTCACTTTGCCACTGGATTCAAGCAAGCCTGGCTGAAGACGGCTGAAATGCCAGAAACCGGTCCTAGGAAGCTTGTTTCCGGTCCAGGGAAGACATGGCTTGGCAGTTCGGGCTGGACTGTTCCTATGAGGCACAGGGTCAGACTGATTTGCATATGGCCATGTCTGAACTGGGGTGGCAGAGTGGGCTAAAGAACGGTGATGGATTAAACCCAGATCAGTTGACTGGGGGTCAGTGCTTGCAATGTTCAACACTCCGTCCATCATTTCCTTGGTTTTTGCTTTGTTCGCCATAAGTTGGCAGGGTATGCTCCGACGTGAGTCCCTTGGTCACTTTGCCACTGGATCCAAGCAAGCCTGGCTGAAGACGGCTGAAATGCCAGAAACCGGTCCTAGGAAGCTTGTTTCCGGTCCAGGGAAGACATGGCTTGGCAGTTCGGGCTGGACTTTTCCTATGAGGCACAGGGTCAGACTGATTTGCATATGGCCATGTCTGAACTGGGTTGGCAGAGTGGGCTAAAGAACGGTGATGGATTAAACCCAGATCCGTTGACTGGGGTGAGTGCTTGCAATGTTCAACACTCCGTCCATCATTTGCTTTGGTTTTTCTTTGTTCGCCATAAGTTGGCAGGGTATGCTCAGACGTGAGTCCCTTGGTCACTTTGCCACTGGATTCAAGCAAGCCTGGCTGAAGACGGCTGAAATGCCAGACACCGGTCCTAGGAAGCTTGTTTCCGGTCCAGGGAAGACATGGCTTGGTAGTTCGGGCTGGACTGTTATTATGAGGCACAGGGTCAGACTGATTTGCATATGGCCATGTCTGAACTGGGGTGGCAGAGTGGGCTAAAGAACGGTGATGGATTAAACCCAGATCAGTTGACTGGGGCTGAGTGCTTGCAATGTTCAACACTCCGTCCATCATTTCCTTTGGTTTTTGCTTTGTTTGCCATAAGTTGGCAGGGTATGCTCAGACGTGAGTCCCTTGGTCACTTTGCCACTGGATTCAAGCAAGCCTGGCTGAAGACGGCTGAAATGCCAGAAACCGGTCCTAGGAAGCTTGTTTCCGGTCCAGGGAAGACATGGCTTGGCAGTTCGGGCTGGACTGTTTCTATGAGGCACAGGGTCAGACTGATTTGCATATGGCCATGTCTGAACTGGGGTGGCAGAGTGGGCTAAAGAACGGTGAAGGATTAAACCCAGATCAGTTGACTGGGGGTGAGTGCTTGCAATGTTCAACACTCCGTCTATCATTTCCTTTAGTTTTTGCTTTGTTCGCCATAAGTTGGCAGGGTATGCTCAGACGTGAGTCCCTTGGTCACTTTGCCACTGGATTCAAGCAAGCCTGGCTGAAGACGGCTGAAATGCCAGAAACCGGTCCTAGGAAGCTTGCTCCCGGTCCAGGGAAGACATGGCTTCGCAGTTCGGGCTGGACTGTTCCTATGAGGCACAGGGTCAGACTGATTTGCATATGGCCATGTCTGAACTGGGGTGGCAGAGTGGGCTAAAGAACGGTGATGGAATAAACCCAGATCAGTTGACTGGGGGTGAGTGCTTGCAATGTTCAACACTCCGTCCATCATTTCCTTTGGTTTTTGCTTTGTTCGCCATAAGTTGGCAGGGTATGCTCAGACGTGAGTCCCTTGGTCACTTTGCCACTGGATTCAAGCAAGCCTGGCTGAAGACGGCTGAAATGCCAGAAACCGGTCCTAGGAAGCTTGTTTCCGGTCGAGGGAAGACATGGCTTGGCAGTTCGGGCTGGACTGTTCCTATGAGGCACAGGGTCAGACTGATTTGCATATGGCCATGTCTGAACTGGGGTGGCAGAGTGGGCTAAAGAACGGTGATGGATTAAACCCAGATCAGTTGACTGGGGGTGAGTGCTTGCAATGTTCAACACTCCGTCCATCATTTCCTTTGGTTTTTGCTTTGTTTGCCATAAGTTGGCAGGGTATGCTCAGACGTGAGTCCCTTGGTCACTTTGCCACTGGATTCAAGCAAGCCTGGCTGAAGACTGCTGAAATGCCAGACACCGGTCCTAGGAAGCTTGTTTCCGGTCCAGGGAAGACATGGCTTGGCAGTTTGGGCTGGACTGTTCCTATGAGGCACAGGGTCAGACTGATTTGCATATGGCCATGTCTGAACTGGGGTGGCAGAGTGGGCTACAGAACGGTGATGGATTAAACCCAGATCAGTTGACTGGGGGTGAGTGCTTGCAATGTTCAACACTCCGTCCATCATTTCCTTTGGTTTTTGCTTTGTTCGCCATAAGTTGGCAGGGTATGCTCAGACGTGAGTCCCTTGGTCACTTTGCCACTGGATTCAAGCAAGCCCGGCTGAAGACGGCTGAAATGCCAGAAACCGGTCCTAGGAAGCTTGTTTCTGGTCCAGGGAAGACATGGCTTGGCAGTTCGGGCTGGACTGTTCCTATGAGGCACAGGGTCAGACTGATTTGCATATGGCCATGTCTGAACTGGGGTGGCAGAGTGGGCTAAAGAACGGTGATGGATTAAACCCAGATCATTTGACTGGGGGTGAGTGCTTGCAATGTTCAACACTCCGTCCATCATTTCCTTTGGTTTTTGCTTTGTTTGCCATAAGTTGGCAGGGTATGCTCAGACGTGAGTCCCTTGGTCACTTTGCCACTGGATTCAAGCAAGCCTGGCTGAAGACTGCTGAAATGCCAGACACCGGTCCTAGGAAGCTTGTTTCCGGTCCAGGGAAGACATGGCTTGGCAGTTTGGGCTGGACTGTTCCTATGAGGCACAGGGTCAGACTGATTTGCATATGGCTATGTCTGAACTGGGGTGGCAGAGTGGGCTAAAGAACGGTGATGGATTAAACCCAGATCAGTTGACTGGGGGTGAGTGCTTGCAATGTTCAACACTCCGTCCATCATTTCCTTTGGTTTTTGCTTTGTTCGCCATAAGTTGGCAGGGTATGCTCCGACGTGAGTCCCTTGGTCACTTTGCCACTGGATCCAAGCAAGCCTGGCTGAAGACGGCTGAAATGCCAGAAACCGGTCCTAGGAAGCTTGTTTCCGGTCCAGGGAAGACATGGCTTGGCAGTTCGGGCTGGACTGTTCCTATGAGGCACAGGGTCAGACTGATTTGCATATGGCCATGTCTGAACTGGGGTGGCAGAGTGGGCTTAAGAACGGTGATGGATTAAACCCAGATCCGTTGACTGGGGTGAGTGCTTGCAATGTTCAACACTCCGTCCATCATTTGCTTTGGTTTTTGCTTTGTTCGCCATAAGTTGGCAGGGTATGCTCAGACGTGAGTCCCTTGGTCACTTTGCCACTGGATTCAAGCAAGCCTGGCTGAAGACGGCTGAAATGCCAGACACCGGTCCTAGGAAGCTTGTTTCTGGTCCAGGGAAGACATGGCTTGGCAGTTCGGGCTGGACTGTTTCTATGAGGCACAGGGTCAGACTGATTTGCATATGGCCATGTCTGAACTGGGGTGGCAGAGTGGGCTAAAGAACGGTGATGGATTAAACCCAGATCAGTTGACTGGGGGTGAGTGCTTGCAATGTTCAACACTCCGCCCATCATATCCTTTGGTTTTTGCTTTGTTCGCCATAAGTTGGCAGGGTATGCTCAGACGTGAGTCCCTTGGTCACTTTGCCACTGGATTCAAGCAAGCCTGGCTGAAGACGGCTGAAATGCCAGAAACCGGTCCTAGGAAGCTTGTTTCCGGTCCAGGGAAGACATGGCTTGGTAGTTCGGGCTGGACTGTTATTATGAGGCACAGGGTCAGACTGATTTGCATATGGCCATGTCTGAACTGGGGTGGCAGAGTGGGCTAAAGAACGGTGATGGATTAAACCCAGATCAGTTGACTGGGGCTGAGTGCTTGCAATGTTCAACACTCCGTCCATCATTTCCTTTGGTTTTTGCTTTGTTTGCCATAAGTTGGCAGGGTATGCTCAGACGTGAGTCCCTTGGTCACTTTGCCACTGGATTCAAGCAAGCCTGGCTGAAGACGGCTGAAATGCCAGAAACCGGTCCTAGGAAGCTTGTTTCCGGTCCAGGGAAGACATGGCTTGGCAGTTCGGGCTGGACTGTTTCTATGAGGCACAGGGTCAGACTGATTTGCATATGGCCATGTCTGAACTGGGGTGGCAGAGTGGGCTAAAGAACGGTGAAGGATTAAACCCAGATCAGTTGACTGGGGTGAGTGCTTGCAATGTTCAACACTCCGTCCATCATTTGCTTTGGTTTTTGCTTTGTTCGCCATAAGTTGGCAGGGTATGCTCAGACGTGAGTCCCTTGGTCACTTTGCCACTGGATTCAAGCAAGCCTGGCTGAAGACGGCTGAAATGCCAGACACCGGTCCTAGGAAGCTTGTTTCTGGTCCAGGGAAGACATGGCTTGGCAGTTCGGGCTGGACTGTTCCTATGAGGCACAGGGTCAGACTGATTTGCATATGGCCATGTCTGAACTGGGGTGGCAGAGTGGGCTAAAGAACGGTGATGGATTAAACCCAGATCAGTTGACTGGGGGTGAGTGCTTGCAATGTTCAACACTCCGCCCATCATATCCTTTGGTTTTTGCTTTGTTCGCCATAAGTTGGCAGGGTATGCTCAGACGTGAGTCCCTTGGTCACTTTGCCACTGGATTCAAGCAAGCCTGGCTGAAGACGGCTGAAATGCCAGAAACCGGTCCTAGGAAGCTTGTTTCCGGTCCAGGGAAGACATGGCTTGGTAGTTCGGGCTGGACTGTTATTATGAGGCACAGGGTCAGACTGATTTGCATATGGCCATGTCTGAACTGGGGTGGCAGAGTGGGCTAAAGAACGGTGATGGATTAAACCCAGATCAGTTGACTGGGGCTGAGTGCTTGCAATGTTCAACACTCCGTCCATCATTTCCTTTGGTTTTTGCTTTGTTTGCCATAAGTTGGCAGGGTATGCTCAGACGTGAGTCCCTTGGTCACTTTGCCACTGGATTCAAGCAAGCCTGGCTGAAGACGGCTGAAATGCCAGAAACCGGTCCTAGTAAGCTTGTTTCCGGTCCAGGGAAGACATGGCTTGGCAGTTCGGGCTGGACTGTTTCTATGAGGCACAGGGTCAGACTGATTTGCATATGGCCATGTCTGAACTGGGGTGGCAGAGTGGGCTAAAGAACGGTGAAGGATTAAACCCAGATCAGTTGACTGCGGGTGAGTGCTTGCAATGTTCAACACTCCGTCCATCATTTCCTTTAGTTTTTGCTTTGTTCGCCATAAGTTGGCAGGGTATGCTCAGACGTGAGTCCCTTGGTCACTTTGCCACTGGATTCAAGCAAGCCTGTCTGAAGACGGCTGAAATGCCAGAAACAGGTCCTAGAAAGCTTGTTTCCGGTCCAGGGAAGACATGGCTTGGTAGTTCGGGCTGGACTGTTATTATGAGGCACAGGGTCAGACTGATTTGCATATGGCCATGTCTGAACTGGGGTGGCAGAGTGGGCTAAAGAACGGTGATGGATTAAACCCAGATCAGTTGACTGGGGGTGAGTGCTTGCAATGTTCAACACTCCGTCCATCATTTCCTTTGGTTTTTGCTTTGTTCGCCCTAAGTTGGCAGGGTATGCTCAGACGTGAGTCCCTTGGTCACTTTGCCACTGGATTCAAGCAAGCCTGGCTGAAGACGGCTGAAATGCCAGAAACCGGTCCTAGTAAGCTTGTTTCCGGTCCAGGGAAGACATGGCTTGGCAGTTCGGGCTGGACTGTTTCTATGAGGCACAGGGTCAGACTGATTTGCATATGGCCATGTCTGAACTGGGGTGGCAGAGTGGGCTAAAGAACGGTGAAGGATTAAACCCAGATCAGTTGACTGGGGGTGAGTGCTTGCAATGTTCAACACTCCGTCCATCATTTGCTTTGGTTTTTGCTTTGTTCGCCCTAAGTTGGCAGGGTATGCTCAGACGTGAGTCCCTTGGTCACTTTGCCACTGGATTCAAGCAAGCCTGGCTGAAGACGGCTGAAATGCCAGAAACCGGTCCTAGGAAGCTTGTTTCCGGTCCAGGGAAGACATGGCTTGGCAGTTCGGGCTGGACTGTTTCTATGAGGCACAGGGTCAGACTGATTTGCATATGGCCATGTCTGAACTGGGGCGGCAGAGTGGGCTAAAGAACGGTGATGGATTAAACCCAGATCCGTTGACTGGGGTGAGTGCTTGCAATGTTCAACACTCCGTCTATCATTTGCTTTGGTTTTTGCTTTGTTCGCCATAAGTTGGCAGGGTATGCTCAGACGTGAGTCCCTTGGTCACCTTGCCACTGGATTCAAGCAAGCCTGGCTGGAGACGGCTGAAATGCCAGACACCGGTCCTAGGAAGCTTGTTTCTGGTCCAGGGAAGACATGGCTTGGCAGTTCGGGCTGGACTGTTCCTATGAGGCACAGGGTCAGACTGATTTGCATATGGCCATGTCTGAACTGGGGTGGCAGAGTGGGCTAAAGAACGGTGATGGATTAAACCCAGATCAGTTGACTGGGGGTGAGTGCTTGCAATGTTCAACACTCCGCCCATCATATCCTTTGGTTTTTTGCTTTGTTCGCCATAAGTTGGCAGGGTATGCTCAGACGTGAGTCCCTTGGTCACTTTGCCACTGGATTCAAGCAAGCCTGGCTGAAGACGGCTGAAATGCCAGAAACCGGTCCTAGAAAGCTTGTTTCCGGTCCAGGGAAGACATGGCTTGGTAGTTCGGGCTGGACTGTTATTATGAGGCACAGGGTCAGACTGATTTGCATATGGCCATGTCTGAACTGGGGTGGCAGAGTGGGCTAAAGAACGGTGATGGATTAAACCCAGATCAGTTGACTGGGGTGAGTGCTTGCAATGTTCAACACTCCGTCCATCATTTCCTTTGGTTTTTGCTTTGCTCGCCCTAAGTTGGCAGGGTATGCTCAGACGTGAGTCCCTTGGTCACTTTGCCACTGGATTCAAGCAAGCCTGGCTGAAGACGGCTGAAATGCCAGAAACCGGTCCTAGGAAGCTTGTTTCCGGTCCAGGGAAGACATGGCTTGGCAGTTCGGGCTGGACTGTTTCTATGAGGCACAGGGTCAGACTGATTTGCATATGGCCATGTCTGAACTGGGGCGGCAGAGTGGGCTAAAGAACGGTGAAGGATTAAACCCAGATCAGTTGACTGGGGGTGAGAGTTTGCAATGTTCAACACTCCGTCCATCATTTCCTTTAGTTTTTGCTTTGTTCGCCATAAGTTGGCAGGGTATGCTCAGACGTGAGTCCCTTGGTCACTTTGCCACTGGATTCAAGCAAGCCTGGCTGAAGACGGCTGAAATGCCAGAAACCGGTCCTAGGAAGCTTGCTTCCGGTCCAGGGAAGACATGGCTTGGCAGTTCGGGCTGGACTGTTCCTATGAGGCACAGGGTCGGACTGATTTGCATATGGCCATGTCTGAACTGGGGTGGCAGAGTGGGCTAAAGAACGGTGATGGAATAAACCCAGATCAGTTGACTGGTGGTGAGTGCTTGCAATGTTCAACACTCCATCCATCATTTCCTTTGGTTTTTGCTTTGTTCGCCATAAGTTGGCAGGGTATGCTCAGACGTGAGTCCCTTGGTCACTTTGCCACTGGATTCAAGCAAGCCTGGCTGAAGACGGCTGAAATGCCAGAAACCGGTCCTAGGAAGCTTGTTTCCGGTCCAGGGAAGACATGGCTTGGCAGTTTGGGCTGGACTGTTATTATGAGGCACAGGGTCAGACTGATTTGCATATGGCCATGTCTGAACTGGGGTGGCAGAGTGGGCTACAGAACGGTGATGGATTAAACCCAGATCAGTTGACTGGGGGTGAGTGCTTGCAATGTTCAACACTCCGTCCATCATTTCCTTTGGTTTTTGCTTTGTTCGCCATAAGTTGGCAGGGTATGCTCAGACGTGAGTCCCTTGGTCACTTTGCCACTGGATTCAAGCAAGCCTGGCTGAAGACGGCTGAAATGCCAGAAACCGGTCCTAGGAAGCTTGTTTCCGGTCCAGGGAAGACATGGCTTGGCAGTTCGGGCTGGACTGTTCCTATGAGGCACAGGGTCAGACTGATTTGCATATGGCCATGTCTGAACTGGGGTGGCAGAGTGGGCTAAAGAACGGTGATGGATTAAACCCAGATCAGTTGACTGGGGGTCAGTGCTTGCAATGTTCAACACTCCGTCCATCATTTCCTTGGTTTTTGCTTTGTTCGCCATAAGTTGGCAGGGTATGCTCCGACGTGAGTCCCTTGGTCACTTTGCCACTGGATCCAAGCAAGCCTGGCTGAAGACGGCTGAAATGCCAGAAACCGGTCCTAGGAAGCTTGTTTCCGGTCCAGGGAAGACATGGCTTGGTAGTTCGGGCTGGACTGTTATTATGAGGCACAGGGTCAGACTGATTTGCATATGGCCATGTCTGAACTGCGGTGGCAGAGTGGGCTAAAGAACGGTGATGGATTAAACCCAGATCAGTTGACTGGGGCTGAGTGCTTGCAATGTTCAACACTCCGTCCATCATTTCCTTTGGTTTTTGCTTTGTTTGCCATAAGTTGGCAGGGTATGCTCAGACGTGAGTCCCTTGGTCACTTTGCCACTGGATTCAAGCAAGCCTGGCTGAAGACGGCTGAAATGCCAGAAACCGGTCCTAGTAAGCTTGTTTCCGGTCCAGGGAAGACATGGCTTGGCAGTTCGGGCTGGACTGTTTCTATGAGGCACAGGGTCAGACTGATTTGCATATGGCCATGTCTGAACTGGGGTGGCAGAGTGGGCTAAAGAACGGTGAAGGATTAAACCCAGATCAGTTGACTGCGGGTGAGTGCTTGCAATGTTCAACACTCCGTCCATCATTTCCTTTAGTTTTTGCTTTGTTCGCCATAAGTTGGCAGGGTATGCTCAGACGTGAGTCCCTTGGTCACTTTGCCACTGGATTCAAGCAAGCCTGTCTGAAGACGGCTGAAATGCCAGAAACCGGTCCTAGAAAGCTTGTTTCCGGTCCAGGGAAGACATGGCTTGGTAGTTCGGGCTGGACTGTTATTATGAGGCACAGGGTCAGACTGATTTGCATATGGCCATGTCTGAACTGGGGTGGCAGAGTGGGCTAAAGAACGGTGATGGATTAAACCCAGATCAGTTGACTGGGGGTGAGTGCTTGCAATGTTCAACACTCCGTCCATCATTTCCTTTGGTTTTTGCTTTGTTCGCCCTAAGTTGGCAGGGTATGCTCAGACGTGAGTCCCTTGGTCACTTTGCCACTGGATTCAAGCAAGCCTGGCTGAAGACGGCTGAAATGCCAGAAACCGGTCCTAGTAAGCTTGTTTCCGGTCCAGGGAAGACATGGCTTGGCAGTTCGGGCTGGACTGTTTCTATGAGGCACAGGGTCAGACTGATTTGCATATGGCCATGTCTGAACTGGGGTGGCAGAGTGGGCTAAAGAACGGTGAAGGATTAAACCCAGATCAGTTGACTGGGGGTGAGTGCTTGCAATGTTCAACACTCCGTCCATCATTTGCTTTGGTTTTTGCTTTGTTCGCCCTAAGTTGGCAGTGTATGCTCAGACGTGAGTCCCTTGGTCACTTTGCCACTGGATTCAAGCAAGCCTGGCTGAAGACGGCTGAAATGCCAGAAACCGGTCCTAGGAAGCTTGTTTCCGGTCCAGGGAAGACATGGCTTGGCAGTTCGGGCTGGACTGTTTCTATGAGGCACAGGGTCAGACTGATTTGCATATGGCCATGTCTGAACTGGGGCGGCAGAGTGGGCTAAAGAACGGTGATGGATTAAACCCAGATCCGTTGACTGGGGTGAGTGCTTGCAATGTTCAACACTCCGTCTATCATTTGCTTTGGTTTTTGCTTTGTTCGCCATAAGTTGGCAGGGTATGCTCAGACGTGAGTCCCTTGGTCACCTTGCCACTGGATTCAAGCAAGCCTGGCTGAAGACGGCTGAAATGCCAGACACCGGTCCTAGGAAGCTTGTTTCTGGTCCAGGGAAGACATGGCTTGGCAGTTCGGGCTGGACTGTTCCTATGAGGCACAGGGTCAGACTGATTTGCATATGGCCATGTCTGAACTGGGGTGGCAGAGTGGGCTAAAGAACGGTGATGGATTAAACCCAGATCAGTTGACTGGGGGTGAGTGCTTGCAATGTTCAACACTCCGCCCATCATATCCTTTGGTTTTTGCTTTGTTTGCCATAAGTTGGCAGGGTATGCTCAGACGTGAGTCCCTTGGTCACTTTGCCACTGGATTCAAGCAAGCCTGGCTGAAGATGGCTGAAATGCCAGAAACCGGTCCTAGAAAGCTTGTTTCCGGTCCAGGGAAGACATGGCTTGGTAGTTCGGGCTGGACTGTTATTATGAGGCACAGGGTCAGACTGATTTGCATATGGCCATGTCTGAACTGGGGTGGCAGAGTGGGCTAAAGAACGGTGATGGATTAAACCCAGATCAGTTGACTGGGGTGAGTGCTTGCAATGTTCAACACTCCGTCCATCATTTCCTTTGGTTTTTGCTTTGTTCGCCCTAAGTTGGCAGGGTATGCTCAGACGTGAGTCCCTTGGTCACTTTGCCACTGGATTCAAGCAAGCCTGGCTGAAGACGGCTGAAATGCCAGAAACCGGTCCTAGGAAGCTTGTTTCCGGTCCAGGGAAGACATGGCTTGGCAGTTCGGGCTGGACTGTTTCTATGAGGCACAGGGTCAGACTGATTTGCATATGGCCATGTCTGAACTGGGGCGGCAGAGTGGGCTAAAGAACGGTGAAGGATTAAACCCAGATCAGTTGACTGGGGGTGAGAGTTTGCAATGTTCAACACTCCGTCCATCATTTCCTTTAGTTTTTGCTTTGTTCGCCATAAGTTGGCAGGGTATGCTCAGACGTGAGTCCCTTGGTCACTTTGCCACTGGATTCAAGCAAGCCTGGCTGAAGACGGCTGAAATGCCAGAAACCGGTCCTAGGAAGCTTGCTTCCGGTCCAGGGAAGACATGGCTTGGCAGTTCGGGCTGGACTGTTCCTATGAGGCACAGGGTCGGACTGATTTGCATATGGCCATGTCTGAACTGGGGTGGCATAGTGGGCTAAAGAACGGTGATGGAATAAACCCAGATCAGTTGACTGGTGGTGAGTGCTTGCAATGTTCAACACTCCATCCATCATTTCCTTTGGTTTTTGCTTTGTTCGCCATAAGTTGGCAGGGTATGCTCAGACGTGAGTCCCTTGGTCACTTTGCCACTGGATTCAAGCAAGCCTGGCTGAAGACGGCTGAAATGCCAGAAACCGGTCCTAGGAAGCTTGTTTCCGGTCCAGGGAAGACATGGCTTGGCAGTTCGGGCTGGACTGTTCCTATGAGGCACAGGGTCAGACTGATTTGCATATGGCCATGTCTGAACTGGGGTGGCAGAGTGGGCTAAAGAACGGTGATGGATTAAACCCAGATCAGTTGACTGGGGCTGAGTGCTTGCAATGTTCAACACTCCGTCCATCATTTCCTTTGGTTTTTGCTTTGTTTGCCATAAGTTGGCAGGGTATGCTCAGACGTGAGTCCCTTGGTCACTTTGCCACTGGATTCAAGCAAGCCTGGCTGAAGACGGCTGAAATGCCAGAAACCGGTCCTAGGAAGCTTGTTTCCGGTCCAGGGAAGACATGGCTTGGCAGTTCGGGCTGGACTGTTTCTATGAGGCACAGGGTCAGACTGATTTGCATATGGCCATGTCTGAACTGGGGTGGCAGAGTGGGCTAAAGAACGGTGAAGGATTAAACCCAGATCAGTTGACTGGGGGTGAGTGCTTGCAATGTTCAACACTCCGTCTATCATTTCCTTTAGTTTTTGCTTTGTTCGCCATAAGTTGGCAGGGTATGCTCAGACGTGAGTCCCTTGGTCACTTTGCCACTGGATTCAAGCAAGCCTGGCTGAAGACGGCTGAAATGCCAGAAACCGGTCCTAGGAAGCTTGCTTCCGGTCCAGGGAAGACATGGCTTCGCAGTTCGGGCTGGACTGTTCCTATGAGGCACAGGGTCAGACTGATTTGCATATGGCCATGTCTGAACTGGGGTGGCAGAGTGGGCTAAAGAACGGTGATGGAATAAACCCAGATCAGTTGACTGGGGGTGAGTGCTTGCAATGTTCAACACTCCGTCCATCATTTCCTTTGGTTTTTGCTTTGTTCGCCATAAGTTGGCAGGGTATGCTCAGACGTGAGTCCCTTGGTCACTTTGCCACTGGATTCAAGCAAGCCTGGCTGAAGACGGCTGAAATGCCAGAAACCGGTCCTAGGAAGCTTGTTTCCGGTCGAGGGAAGACATGGCTTGGCAGTTCGGGCTGGACTGTTCCTATGAGGCACAGGGTCAGACTGATTTGCATATGGCCATGTCTGAACTGGGGTGGCAGAGTGGGCTAAAGAACGGTGATGGATTAAACCCAGATCAGTTGACTGGGGGTGAGTGCTTGCAATGTTCAACACTCCGTCCATCATTTCCTTTGGTTTTTGCTTTGTTTGCCATAGGTTGGCAGGGTATGCTCAGACGTGAGTCCCTTGGTCACTTTGCCACTGGATTCAAGCAAGCCTGGCTGAAGACTGCTGAAATGCCAGACACCGGTCCTAGGAAGCTTGTTTCCGGTCCAGGGAAGACATGGCTTGGCAGTTTGGGCTGGACTGTTCCTATGAGGCACAGGGTCAGACTGATTTGCATATGGCCATGTCTGAACTGGGGTGGCAGAGTGGGCTACAGAACGGTGATGGATTAAACCCAGATCAGTTGACTGGGGGTGAGTGCTTGCAATGTTCAACACTCCGTCCATCATTTCCTTTGGTTTTTGCTTTGTTTGCCATAAGTTGGCAGGGTATGCTCAGACGTGAGTCCCTTGGTCACTTTGCCACTGGATTCAAGCAAGCCTGGCTGAAGACTGCTGAAATGCCAGACACCGGTCCTAGGAAGCTTGTTTCCGGTCCAGGGAAGACATGGCTTGGCAGTTTGGGCTGGACTGTTCCTATGAGGCACAGGGTCAGACTGATTTGCATATGGCTATGTCTGAACTGGGGTGGCAGAGTGGGCTAAAGAACGGTGATGGATTAGACCCAGATCAGTTGACTGGGGGTGAGTGCTTGCAATGTTCAACACTCCGTCCATCATTTCCTTTGGTTTTTGCTTTGTTCGCCATAAGTTGGCAGGGTATGCTCCGACGTGAGTCCCTTGGTCACTTTGCCACTGGATCCAAGCAAGCCTGGCTGAAGACGGCTGAAATGCCAGAAACCGGTCCTAGGAAGCTTGTTTCCGGTCCAGGGAAGACATGGCTTGGCAGTTCGGGCTGGACTGTTCCTATGAGGCACAGGGTCAGACTGATTTGCATATGGCCATGTCTGAACTGGGGTGGCAGAGTGGGCTAAAGAACGGTGATGGAATAAACCCAGATCAGTTGACTGGGGGTGAGTGCTTGCAATGTTCAACACTCCGTCCATCATTTCCTTTGGTTTTTGCTTTGTTCGCCATAAGTTGGCAGGGTATGCTCAGACGTGAGTCCCTTGGTCACTTTGCCACTGGATTCAAGCAAGCCTGGCTGAAGACGGCTGAAATGCCAGAAACCGGTCCTAGGAAGCTTGTTTCCGGTCGAGGGAAGACATGGCTTGGCAGTTCGGCTGGACTGTTCCTATGAGGCACAGGGTCAGACTGATTTGCATATGGCCATGTCTGAACTGGGGTGGCAGAGTGGGCTAAAGAACGGTGATGGATTAAACCCAGATCAGTTGACTGGGGGTGAGTGCTTGCAATGTTCAACACTCCGTCCATCATTTCCTTTGGTTTTTGCTTTGTTTGCCATAGGTTGGCAGGGTATGCTCAGACGTGAGTCCCTTGGTCACTTTGCCACTGGATTCAAGCAAGCCTGGCTGAAGACTGCTGAAATGCCAGACACCGGTCCTAGGAAGCTTGTTTCCGGTCCAGGGAAGACATGGCTTGGCAGTTTGGGCTGGACTGTTCCTATGAGGCACAGGGTCAGACTGATTTGCATATGGCCATGTCTGAACTGGGGTGGCAGAGTGGGCTACAGAACGGTGATGGATTAAACCCAGATCAGTTGACTGGGGGTGAGTGCTTGCAATGTTCAACACTCCGTCCATCATTTCCTTTGGTTTTTGCTTTGTTTGCCATAAGTTGGCAGGGTATGCTCAGACGTGAGTCCCTTGGTCACTTTGCCACTGGATTCAAGCAAGCCTGGCTGAAGACTGCTGAAATGCCAGACACCGGTCCTAGGAAGCTTGTTTCCGGTCCAGGGAAGACATGGCTTGGCAGTTTGGGCTGGACTGTTCCTATGAGGCACAGGGTCAGACTGATTTGCATATGGCTATGTCTGAACTGGGGTGGCAGAGTGGGCTAAAGAACGGTGATGGATTAGACCCAGATCAGTTGACTGGGGGTGAGTGCTTGCAATGTTCAACACTCCGTCCATCATTTCCTTTGGTTTTTGCTTTGTTCGCCATAAGTTGGCAGGGTATGCTCCGACGTGAGTCCCTTGGTCACTTTGCCACTGGATCCAAGCAAGCCTGGCTGAAGACGGCTGAAATGCCAGAAACCGGTCCTAGGAAGCTTGTTTCCGGTCCAGGGAAGACATGGCTTGGCAGTTCGGGCTGGACTGTTCCTATGAGGCACAGGGTCAGACTGATTTGCATATGGCCATGTCTGAACTGGGGTGGCAGAGTGGGCTTAAGAACGGTGATGGATTAAACCCAGATCCGTTGACTGGGGTGAGTGCTTGCAATGTTCAACACTCCGTCCATCATTTGCTTTGGTTTTTGCTTTGTTCGCCATAAGTTGGCAGGGTATGCTCAGACGTGAGTCCCTTGGTCACTTTGCCACTGGATTCAAGCAAGCCTGGCTGAAGACGGCTGAAATGCCAGACACCGGTCCTAGGAAGCTTGTTTCTGGTCCAGGGAAGACATGGCTTGGCAGTTCGGGCTGGACTGTTTCTATGAGGCACAGGGTCAGACTGATTTGCATATGGCCATGTCTGAACTGGGGTGGCAGAGTGGGCTAAAGAACGGTGATGGATTAAACCCAGATCAGTTGACTGGGGGTGAGTGCTTGCAATGTTCAACACTCCGCCCATCATATCCTTTGGTTTTTGCTTTGTTCGCCATAAGTTGGCAGGGTATGCTCAGACGTGAGTCCCTTGGTCACTTTGCCACTGGATTCAAGCAAGCCTGGCTGAAGACGGCTGAAATGCCAGAAACCGGTCCTAGGAAGCTTGTTTCCGGTCCAGGGAAGACATGGCTTGGTAGTTCGGGCTGGACTGTTATTATGAGGCACAGGGTCAGACTGATTTGCATATGGCCATGTCTGAACTGGGGTGGCAGAGTGGGCTAAAGAACGGTGATGGATTAAACCCAGATCAGTTGACTGGGGCTGAGTGATTGCAATGTTCAACACTCCGTCCATCATTTCCTTTGGTTTTTGCTTTGTTTGCCATAAGTTGGCAGGGTATGCTCAGACGTGAGTCCCTTGGTCACTTTGCCACTGGATTCAAGCAAGCCTGGCTGAAGACGGCTGAAATGCCAGAAACCGGTCCTAGGAAGCTTGTTTCCGGTCCAGGGAAGACATGGCTTGGCAGTTCGGGCTGGACTGTTTCTATGAGGCACAGGGTCAGACTGATTTGCATATGGCCATGTCTGAACTGGGGTGGCAGAGTGGGCTAAAGAACGGTGAAGGATTAAACCCAGATCAGTTGACTGGGGTGAGTGCTTGCAATGTTCAACACTCCGTCCATCATTTGCTTTGGTTTTTGCTTTGTTCGCCATAAGTTGGCAGGGTATGCTCAGACGTGAGTCCCTTGGTCACTTTGCCACTGGATTCAAGCAAGCCTGGCTGAAGACGGCTGAAATGCCAGACACCGGTCCTAGGAAGCTTGTTTCTGGTCCAGGGAAGACATGGCTTGGCAGTTCGGGCTGGACTGTTCCTATGAGGCACAGGGTCAGACTGATTTGCATATGGCCATGTCTGAACTGGGGTGGCAGAGTGGGCTAAAGAACGGTGATGGATTAAACCCAGATCAGTTGACTGGGGCTGAGTGCTTGCAATGTTCAACACTCCGTCCATCATTTCCTTTGGTTTTTGCTTTGTTTGCCATAAGTTGGCAGGGTATGCTCAGACGTGAGTCCCTTGGTCACTTTGCCACTGGATTCAAGCAAGCCTGGCTGAAGACGGCTGAAATGCCAGAAACCGGTCCTAGTAAGCTTGTTTCCGGTCCAGGGAAGACATGGCTTGGCAGTTCGGGCTGGACTGTTTCTATGAGGCACAGGGTCAGACTGATTTGCATATGGCCATGTCTGAACTGGGGTGGCAGAGTGGGCTACAGAACGGTGATGGATTAAACCCAGATCAGTTAACTGGGGGTGAGTGCTTGCAATGTTCAACACTCCGTCCATCATTTCCTTTGGTTTTTGCTTTGTTTGCCATAAGTTGGCAGGGTATGCTCAGACGTGAGTCCCTTGGTCACTTTGCCACTGGATTCAAGCAAGCCTGGCTGAAGACGGCTGAAATGCCAGAAACCGGTCCTAGGAAGCTTGTTTCCGGTCCAGGGAAGACATGGCTTGGTAGTTCGGGCTGGACTGTTATTATGAGGCACAGGGTCAGACTGATTTGCATATGGCCATGTCTGAACTGGGGTGGCAGAGTGGGCTAAAGAACGGTGATGGATTAAACCCAGATCAGTTGACTGGGGGTGAGTGCTTGCAATGTTCAACACTCCGTCCATCATTTCCTTTGGTTTTTGCTTTGTTCGCCATAAGTTGGCAGGGTATGCTCAGACGTGAGTCCCTTGGTCACTTTGCCACTGGATTCAAGCAAGCCTGGCTGAAGACGGCTGAAATGCCAGAAACCGGTCCTAGGAAGCTTGTTTCCGGTCCAGGGAAGACATGGCTTGGCAGTTCGGGCTGGACTGTTTCTATGAGGCACAGGGTCAGACTGATTTGCATATGGCCATGTCTGAACTGGGGTGGCAGAGTGGGCTAAAGAACGGTGAAGGATTAAACCCAGATCAGTTGACTGGGGGTGAGTGCTTGCAATGTTCAACACTCCAACCATCATTTCCTTTAGTTTTTGCTTTGTTCACCATAAGTTGGCAGGGTATGCTCAGACGTGAGTCCCTTGGTCACTTTGCCACTGGATTCAAGCAAGCCTGGCTGAAGACGGCTGAAATGCCAGAAACCGGTCCTAGGAAGCTTGCCTCCGGTCCAGGGAAGACATGGCTTGGCAGTTCGGGCTGGACTGTTCCTATGAGGCACAGGGTCAGACTGATTTGCATATGGCCATGTCTGAACTGGGGTGGCAGAGTGGGATAAAGAACAGTGATGGGTTAAACCCAGATCAGTTGACTGGGGGTGAGTGCTTGCAATGTTCAACACTCCGTCCATCATTTCCTTTGGTTTTTGCTTTGTTTGCCATAAGTTGCCAGGGTATGCTCAGACGTGAGTCCCTTGGTCACTTTGCCACTGGATTCAAGCAAGCCTGGCTGAAGACGGCTGAAATGCCAGACACCGGTCCTAGGAAGCTTGTTTCCGGTCCAGGGAAGACATGGCTTGGCAGTTTGGGCTGGACTGTTCCTATGAGGCACAGGGTCAGACTGATTTGCATATGGCCATGTCTGAACTGGGGTGGCAGAGTGGGCTAAAGAACGGTGATGGATTAAACCCAGATCAGTTGACTGGGGGTGAGTGCTTGCAATGTTCAACACTCCGTCCATCATTTCCTTTGGTTTTTGCTTTGTTCGCCATAAGTTGGCAGGGTATGCTCAGACGTGAGTCCCTTGGTCACTTTGCCACTGGATTCAAGAAAGCCTGGCTGAAGACGGCTGAAATGCCAGAAACCGGTCCTAGGAAGCTTGTTTCCGGTCCAGGGAAGACATGGCTTGGCAGTTCGGGCTGGACTGTTCCTATGAGGCACAGGGTCAGACTGATTTGCATATTGCCATGTCTGAACTGGGGTGGCAGAGTGGGCTAAAGAACGGTGATGGATTAAACCCAGATCAGTTGACTGGGGGTGAGTGCTTGCAATGTTCAACACTCCATCCATCATTTCCTTTGGTTTTTGCTTTGTTCGCCATAAGTTGGCAGGGTATGCTCAGACGTGAGTCCCTTGGTCACTTTGCCACTGGATTCAAGCAAGCCTGGCTGAAGACGGCTGAAATGCCAGAAACCGGTCCTAGGAAGGTTGTTTCCGGTCCAGGGAAGACATGGCTTGACAGTTCAGGCTGGACTGTTCCTATGAGGCACAGGGTCAGACTGATTTGCATATGGCCACGTCTGAACTGGGGTGGCAGAGTGGGCTAAAGAACGGTGATGGATTAAACCCAGATCAGTTGACTGGGGGTGAGTGCTTGCAATGTTCAACACTCCGTCCATCATTTCCTTTGGTTTTTGCTTTGTTCGCCATAAGTTGGCAGGGTATGCTCAGACGTGAGTCCCTTGGTCACCTTGCCACTGGATTCAAGCAAGCCTGGCTGAAGACGGCTGAAATGCCAGAAACCGGTCCTAGGAAGCTTGTTTCCGTTCCAGGGAAGACATGGCTTGGCAGTTCGGGCTGGACTGTTCCTATGAGGCACAGAGTCAGACTGATTTGCATATGGCCATGTCTGAACTGGGGTGGCAGAGTGGGCTAAAGAACGGTGATGGATTAAACCCAGATCAGTTGACTGGGGGTGAGTGCTTGCAATGTTCAACACTCCGTCCATCATTTCCTTTGGTTTTTCCCAAACTAACCCCTCCAGCCACCTTTTCAGATCTCTTATCCGTCACCAGCGGCCTCTGCCAATGAGAGAGACATTAAACCTCTGTTTGCACAGTCGGGCCGTGTGTCTGGTGTCAAAGGACAGCTGGTTATACAGGGGCTTGTTCACAGGGCCTCGGCAGCTGCTTTGAAAAGAAGTGAGGCAAACACCTCTGCATCCTGCAGCCAGCCAGCCAAGCGTGGTTCGAGCCACTGCGTGCCGAGCCGGAGGCAGCCGCTGCACTACAGAGTAACACTTTTGGTGCGCATGCACACAATGTAAAGCATTGCGCGCATGCGAGAGTCTGGACAGGTCAGGCAAAAGAAAGTGCGAATGCAGGTAGCCAATCATATGAAAAAAGCATTTACAAATGCAACAGGACTCGTATTTACGTGAGTCCTATTGCATTGTAAGCAATATTGCGGGTGCAGAAGAAGGCAGGAAGAGGAGTGGGTGGGGGGGTGGTGGTGGTCAGAGAAGTTACGGACTTTGGGATGGAACAGGGAGAGGCAGGGGAACAAAAGAGTTGCTGATGTAAAGTTGGCTGATAGCCATGGAAGGATAAAAATAACGTCATGGCAGTAAGGAGGCGGGACTAATGCGCCGGCAATCAATGAGAATGCAGCATTTCAGATTTGAGCCAATAAAAGCATGGGCAGAAAGTGGGCGGCGCATCCCCCACATTACTGTATACAGCCTCTCTCACCGAGACAGCGCATGCGCTGCCTAGGCGAAACATAAAAATGAGGGAATGGCGTACCCGGGGCAACGCCACACGTCTATGGCATAACACAGGGCCTGGAAGCATGCACTCGTCGCATATGGAATGCGCAGCCAGTGCAACCCGATACGTATATGATGTAATGCGTGGCTTTTTACCACGCACCCGTCGCATACCAAACAAGCAGCTGGCGTGACCGCATACGTATATTGTATTGTATTGTATTGGTGGTTATATAGCGCTCTGTCACCCCACGGGTATCCTGGCGCTCTGATAAAAATAAATATCACTGATGCTGAGGGATTAGGCGGGGCGGAACAGTCAGGCTACCGGAAAAAGCCAAGTCTTAAGGCTCTTTCTGAATTCCATTAAGGAGTCAATCTGTCTGATCCTCAGTGGGAGCTCGTTCCACATCCGAGCACCCACCACACTAAAAGCCCTCCCGCCCAATCTGGCTCGTTTGAATCTTGGCTTTACCAGCAGATTGGCGCTAGAGGAGCGCAGCTGTCTCTGGGGGAGATACCATGTAAATCTTTCTTGAAGAGGCACCGGGCCCATCCCATGTGTTGCTCTGTGGATCAGGCAAAGGGATTTGAAAAGGACCCTTTCCCTGACTGGCAGCCAGTGGAGCTCTCTCAAAGCCTGAGTAGAAGAAGAGTCGCGCCTACGGTTTAGCGCAAGCTTCGCCGCGGCCGACTGGACTCTCTGCAGCCCCTGCAAGATGTATTGAGGGACCCCTAAGTACACAGAGTTCCAATAATCCATTCTACTCAGTATTGTGCTCCTTACAATCAACGGTCGCATGTCCTCTGGCAACATCGGAAGAATCCGACGTAATAACCGCAGTAACCCGAAGCACACGCTGGCTGTCTTACTTGCCTGCGAGTCCAGTTGGAGGTTTTTGTCAAACAGGAACCCGAGGTTGCGTATTGTATTGGTCGGGGGCAAGCCTAAACTCCACCGGCAGGTGTTGGATCAACCTTGCCGGTGAGAAATACAATACCTCCGTCTTTCCTCCATTAAACTGCATGGAATTTCTCCGCAGCCAATCTGTGGTCAGACGCATACAATTTTGGAATTGTTCCAAGGGGACCGCCTGTGTCCCCTCCAGCGAAAATGCCAGTTGCGTGTCGTCTGCATAGTTGACTAACTCAACCCCAAACACTTTGATAATCGAAAATAGTGGCTGTAAGTATATTTTAAAAAGAATGGGACTGATACTGGAGCCCTGTGGTACCCCATAAACTATGGGGGATTTTACAGAGGAGAACGGCCCCAAAGTTACCACCTGTTGTCTCCCCATCAGGTAAGACTGAAGCCACTGCAGTGCCCGGCCCTTTACCCCTATTCCTTTCAATCTCTCAAGCAGAATTGGGTGACTTACTGTATCGAATGCGGCTGACATGTTCAAGAGCACCAGAACAGCGGTGCTTCCATTGTCAGCCCGCATCCGCAAGTTATCCATCATGGTTATCAGGGCTGACTCCGTCCCATGACCGGGACGGAAGCCAAACTGATCCCTGTCCAGCAGGTGATGTTCCTCCAAATAATCTGAGAGAGATCTGCTCACAGCCTTTTCCAAGATCTTAATAGGAAAAGGAAGGAGGGAAATAGGCCGGAAGTTAGCCGGGTTAGTTGGATCCAAGGCGGGCTTTTTGATAAGAGGGGACACCACCGCCTGCTTCCATCCCTTCGGGACTGAGCCTTCTTCCAAGGATTGGTTACAGATCTGACGTAGCCAAAGAAAAGTTAGGCGGCCGTATGACTTCCACATTTTCTGGGGCAAGGGGTCAAGAGGCGAGCCAGAAGAAATACTGTACACCAGTGTCAAAAGTAAGGTCTGTAAAGGTGGGAAAAGTGACCAAGGAACATTGCTGGCCCAGGGTCCCCTTAGTTACCTCTTTACCAAGGTCCTGAGCAGCCACTTCATTGTCCTTGAGGAAGTCAACGATCTTTGCCACTTTATCCTCAAAGTGGATGGCAATCTCATCACACAGCTTCTGTGAGGCCTCTACTTTGTTCTCCAGACATGTTGGAGCTGATATAGCTCTTAGAATTCTAAAAAGTTCTTTAGTCCCATTGGGTGCTTGCACAATGGATTTAGCATAAAAATTAGCTTTGCTTTCCAGAATAAGCAGCTTGTATCTACTCTGTGCTGACTTTAATACTAGCTTGTTCCCGTCCAAGTACCCCTTCCTCCATTTCCTTTCGGCCTTTTTGCACTGTAGCTTTGACTGTCTCAATTCATCATTATACCAGGGTGCTGACATTTTATTTCTAATTTTTATATTTCGCAGCGGAATTAGTAGATCCAGAGCATCCGTAATGAACTCCTGATAGGTGTTGTAATTATCCTCAACCGTACAGGATACCTGGAATGGGCTCACTGTGGGTGGTGTTAAGAGAGCACCTGTCTTCGCTAATTTAGTCCAATTCCTGCCTTTCCGAAACGACATGGCGATATTCGCTTGGCCTCGATAATCAGCTAACCGTATTTTGAAATGGATAAGGTAGTGGTCTGTCCAATTTTGGGGGACAATATTTAAAAGTTCGACCTCTGACTCATTTGCAAATAAAAGGTCGAGTATATGTCCTCCCCGGTGAGTCGGGGAAATGACCAGTTGTCGGAGACTAAGATTATTACAGGTGTACTTCAAGTCTCTCAGCTGGTTTTTTGTGCTTGCATTCTCCCACAAATTGAAGTCGCCCAAGACAACCGTTTTAGAATGTGTGAAAGATAAGTTAGCGATGGTGTTCAGGAGGGGCTGCTACAAAGTGTTACTCCCTGGAGGACGATAACAGAGCAGTCCTGTAAAAAGACTACCTCTAGCTTCCTGAAGTGAGAATCCCATCAATTCAATTCCATCTAGCTCATCCACCTGTAGCAGAGTGAAATTGAGTTCCTCTCTGAAAATCAGACCCATCCCTCCTCCTTTACCCTCTTTCCTAGGTTTGTGTATGATTTTAAATCCGTCAGGACAGGCGAGGCCTATCTCTACGGCTGACTCAGCTCTCCAGGTTTCAGTAAGAAACAGAGCATCAAGCTTCATATCATCAATCAGTAAAGCAATTTCCATGTGATGTTTCACTAATGATCTGCTGTTTATCAGCCCGCAATTGAGGTAACTGGGAGTGTTAGTGCACCTATTTTCTGTGTCCAACCCAAGGTCAGCAGTATTAACATCAGCAGCAGTGTCTGCCCTGCTACCTATATCCAGAAGCTGTTTTCTGGAATACGTATGGCGTGCCTTGTTGACTTTACAGGCATCGTATATCGCCCCGGGCTTGTCCGGGACGCGGACGGGCGCAGACAGGCTTGCCTCTGGTATATGATGTTAGGCAGGACACGGTGCCAAGAACCCGTCGGATACAAAATGCGCATCCTTTACGAGTTTAGCAATATGGCAGATAGGATTCACGTGCTGATGGAGCTTGGTACACTACCGGTACAGGACTCGAGTTTTCTGAACAAAAAAAAAGATATACATACTTTTTTTTGAAGATATAAAACATTACATATTTTGTTTTTTAAATAGAAAAAATATAGGTTTTATAAATATTAAAATATGAAATTAACATTTAAAAAACCTTCGAAATTCACTGAAAAAACCATAGGTTTTACAGACGTTATAGTTAGGAATTAGCATTTAAAAAACCTTTGAAATTCACTAAAAAAGCAAAGGTTTCAGGGACGTTATAGTTAGTTGGAGATTTGACTCATATAAAACCACAGAAATGTGCCCGTTATAGTTAGTTGAGCTAACTATAACTCGCTCGCCTGCAATGCACTGGTGACGACGCCACATATTACTCATTACATGGTCAGTGACATCATTGATGACATCACTGATGACATCTCAAATGACATTACTGATGACATCACTGATGACATCATCCACGTGATAATCTGATGCACATACTGATGCCCTAATATAAACTTTGATACATGCACTCTAAAATACAGACTAATATTTTTGAAACCATACACACAACAATGCCAGATACTACCTACCACCCACTATTTCCTAGGTCTATATACACAGCCAGTCACTTATACATGCAGTTACTCATCAATACAGTACTATTATATGCACTCATACACCTATACATACAGTCACTCTCCGCCACTCATCCATAGAGTTACTCACACACGTAGTCAGTCATGCAAAGAATCAATCACAAACCCATTTACTCATGTATACAGTTATACACACCAACTCCATTATTTATACGCACACCACATCACTTATTTATGCAGATATTAACACATACTTACTATCTTATACAATCACTGATACAAGCAGACACTCATTTATACACCCACTCTTCAAATAACTTACTCTTATGTATAGTCATGTAAATACTTCAACACTCACATATACTGCCTTAAAACATATGTAGTTACTCACACATATACCACTGAGATATTCATTCACTCACTAACACACCCATACACACACTAACTCACCCATACAGCCCTTGCCAGATGCACTTTTGAATCCACACAACCAGTGAATAACCCACTCAGACATCTATGCACAGAGTCACACGGCACAGACACTCAGGCACCCATACAGATACTCAGACAACAAATCAATAACCCATATAGACACTCATGTAGCTACTCACCAACCCATGCAGCCGCATACACGCCAACTGAGAGACTAATACAGACTTTCACACAGTTTAGTCACTGACCCATGCATTCAGTAAGACATGTGCAATCACTCACTTATACAGTCAGTCATGCACCTACTAAATAATCCATTCAGGCACTTGTAGATCCACTCATTCTTCAATTCACCTTGGCATAGATATATATGAAAATTATTTATACTTTACACAAACACACATTCACTGGATGATGTCATCAGTGGTGTCATACGTGATGTCACTGACCATGTCATGAGTGATGTAATATGTGATGTCATCACCAGTGAATTGCGGGCTCGCGAGTTATAGTTAGCTCAACTAACTATAACAGGTGAATTTTTCTGGTTTTATATGGGTCAAATGTCCAACTAGCTATAATGTCCCTGAAACCTATGGTTTTTTAGTGAATTTCAAAGGTTTTTTAAATGCTAATTCCTAACTATAACGTCTGTAAAACCTATGTTTTTTTCAGTGAAAATATATTTATGGGTATGGTTTTTGGGTTGCAAGTGCATTTTTAAGGTTTAGGATGGGTATGAGTTTTTGGGTGGCAACAGAATTTTTAGAGTTTGGGTGGGTATGGGTTTTTGGGTGGCAAGGGAATTTTTAGGTTTAAGGGTGGGTATGGGTTTTTGGGTGGTAGGGGATGTTTTAGGTTTTAGGTTGAGCATGGGTTTTGGGGGCAAGTGAACTTTTAGGGTTTAGGGTGGGGTTAGTTTTTTGGATGGCAAGGGATTTTTTAAAGATTAGGGTGGGTCTAGGTTTTTGGGCGGTAAGGGATTTGTTTGGGTTTAGGCTGTCAAACACAGTTTTAGGTTTTAGCGTGGGTATCGTTTTTTTGGGTAGCAAAGGAATTTTTACAGTTTAGTATGGGACTTTGTGTGCACGGGATATGTTAGGGTTTAGGTGGCAAGGGATTTTATAGGGCTTACGGTGGGTATGGGTTCTTTGGTGGCAAGGGTTTTTTTAAGGTTTAGGATGGGTGTGGGTTTTTTGGGGAAAGGGACATTTTATGGTTTCAGGTGGCTATGGGATTTTGGATGATAAGGAATGTTTAGGGTTTAGGGTGGGTGGGTGTTTTTTGGCTCATAAGGTATTTTTTAGGGTTTAGGGTGTGTATGGGTGGCAAATTAATTTTTAGGGTTAAGGGTGGTTATGGGTTTTGGTGGTAAGGTATTTCTCAGGCTTTAGCATGGGTATGGGTGTTTGGGTTGCAAGTGCATTTTTAAGGTTTAGGATGGGTATGAGTTTTTGGGTGGCAACAGAATTTTTAGAGTTCGGTGGGTATGGGTTTTTGGGTGGCAAGGGAATTTTTAGGTTTAAGGGTGGGTATGGGTTTTTGGGTGGTAGGGGATGTTTTAGGTTTTAGGTTGAGCATGGGTTTTGGGGGCAAGTGAACCTTTAGGGTTTAGGGTGGAGGTAGTTTTTTGGATGGCAAGGGATTTTTTAAAGATTAGGGTGGGTCTAGGTTTTTTGGCGGTAAGGGATTTGTTTGGGTTTAGGCTGTCAAGCACAGTTTTAGGTTTTAGCGTCGGTATCGTTTTTTTGGTTAGCAAAGGAATTTTTACAGTTTTGTATGGGTATGGGCCTTTGTGTGCACGGGATATGTAAGGGTTTAGGGTGGCAATGGAATTTTTAGGGTTTAGGGTGACTGTTTTTTGATTGGCAAGGGTATGTTTAGGGCTTAGGGTGGGTATGGGTTATTTGATGGCAATGGATTTTTTTATGTTTTTTGACCTGCCTATATCTGGTTGCGCTGGTTGATGAATCTTCACAAAATTTTACCCAAGAAGTGTTCTGTTGATTCTATCTGTGCAGGGAAAGTTGTTGTTTTTTTACACTCCTGTGGTCCTTACCGCAAGACAGAATTACATAGAAATTGTGAGTATGGTAGATTCTGGTCCTGGAGATCACTCTCAATCTTATTTGGTTTAAATCCGTTCAGTGATTTTCAGATATTATAGGAAAACAAATTTGTATATCCGGGCGCATGTGGTACTTATGTAGTACCTTAGTATATATGTTTAAAACTCCAACACTAACCATCACAGGATGATGCCGTCAGTGATGTCATTTGAGATGTCATCTTTGATGTTGTGAGTAATGTCACTGACCATGTCATGAGTGATCTAATATGTGAGGTCATAAGCAGTGCATTGTGGGGGCATAAATTATAGTTAGTTCTGGTATCTGTAAATGCTGAATTTCACCTGTTTAGTATGAGTGAAGTCTGAGCCTAACTATAATGGTCTGAATTCTTTGTTTTTTTCATTGAATTTCTAAGGTTTTTTTAAATTCTATTTTCTAAGTATAACAACCCTGTAACCTTTGTTTTTTCAGTAAATTTCTAAGAGTTTTTAACATTAAGTAAGATGTCTATCACAATGCACAGTAGGGGGTTAAACACAGGGCCTCGCCTATATTTTGTGCTTCCCCATCCAAGCTTACTGCTCCTGCCCCACCTCCTCCTTGCCATCCCTTGTCCAAGTCCATGACCCTGCACCTTCATTACAGCCATTTGTGGCTATTGTTCTGCTACTATACTTCCTGCCTGCCCTAAAGAGTTAGCTTGCTGCCCCATTCACTTCCTCCCTACCCTCCACTGTCCGAGGCCTGGCAAAGCCGCCTAACTCCTGCCCTCCATGGTCTGATGCGCTGCCACTGCCCTCAACTAAACATATTGTCCCTGCCCACTCCTCCTGCCCTCTGTTGCCCAATTCTATGCCTCATTCTCGCACTCCTGCTTAGCCTCTGGGCTTAGCTTGCTGCCCCTACTCTCCTACCACCTGTCCTCTGATGTCTGTGTGCATGCCCCTGCTCCCTCCTTTCTGCCCACCATATTTACGAACCTGTCACACTCCTATCTACTCTGAGTGTTCTGTTGAGCTTCCACTGACCCTTCTACCTGCCTAGCATGATCAGATGGCTGTTGCCTGTCACTGCCACCCCCAGCCTGCCTGTCCAAGTTCAATGTCCGATCCCCTCTCTCCTGTCTTCCTTGGTCCATTTTGTTGCCACTCCCTTCTACTCCCCAGGTTCCTCCTGCCTCCTCTGCATGGTCTGTTGTGAAGCCGCTTCCCTTGCTCTCTTTAATGTGTGTCCAAACCCTACTCCTCCCTTTTGTCCTCTATGGTCCTTTGTGCATGCCCCTGTCCCCTCCCTCTTGCACATCATGGCCGTTGTATTGCCACTAACCCTTCTGCTTGCTGCTACATCTCCTCCCACCTCCCCTGTGTAGTCAATTTACTGCCCCTGACTCCCCTTCCACCTTTCCTCCAATGTCTGATTATATACCATTAAAAGTCCAACTGGTGCCCCCATGGTGTGTTGTGTTTCCAGTGCCCATCCCTTCTGTACTCCATGGTCAGCTTGCTGCTCCTGCCCTGCCCTCTTGCCTCCTGGCCTCCGTTTTCCATGTGCAGATCCCTATCCCCTCCCATCTGCCTTGTCTGGTCCTTTGTCATGCCCCACCCTCCTTCCCCTCATGGTCCATTATGCTGCAATGGTCCCTTCTGTCTATCCGATACGGTCAGCTTGCTGCCCTTCCCTCTTTCCCCTCTGCTGTGAATTTTCATGGCCATGTCCCCATCTTATTGCTTACCATTGTCTGATGTCCCGCACTGCCATCCCACTTGCCCTGTGTGGTGTATTGTGCTGCTACAACCCCTGCTGCCTGCTCTGCAAGGTCAGTTTGTTATCCATGCCTATCTTCCTCATGTCATCTCTTATCTCAGTCCAAGTCCCTACCCCATTCCCCCTGCCCTTTATGATCCAAATCTACCTTATTTGCCAACATTTTGAACTTGGTAAGAAGGAGACTTTGAAAAAGAAAACCCTGGAAATTTATTTTACCCATTGACCCACATTAAAAAAGAGGAGCTTTTAGGCAAGAGACAGATAAGATAAAGCCCTTCTGAACCTCAATGGCCGTTCATGTTGCCACAGCTTCATTGGCCTGTACAGCATGGTTGGTTTGCTGCCCTTGCCCCCTTTCTTCTGCCCTCTATGGATCATTGTGCTGCCACTGCCCCTCCCGCCTGCCCAGCATGGTCAACTTATTGCTTCTGCGCCCTCCTCCATGAAAGGGTCTTATTCCCAGAGAAATTATAGTTAGCCCTCTAAACAACCATTGAGGACATATTTTCCAAGTTCTCAAATAGCTACAAAACACTTCTAAATAATTCATCTTCATGTTTATTTTATATAGTTGATTACGTGATTACACTTAAGGTAGAGGGTGTGGCGTTACGACCAGAGCTGCAGAATTTGTAACTGGGCAATGAGGTTTGAGTTTCAGCATCAGCTCAACATCATGGGATTCTGGACAAATCGCTCCATCAAACCATGCCTAAAACCAAAATGAATGTGTCTTTGAGTAATGATGCTCATGTAATGCACTCCAATACTTCCGGATCAAGACTGCGCTATATATTACTGCAAAAAAACAAAAATAAAAGAAGTGTTTTGCACACTTCTGACATTGGGCTATATGTGGGCTACATTAGGGTGATATTTGTGCTGTATTTGGGGCCTTTTTTCTCTAGTTGCCATCTTGGGAGACTTATCTGTTATGTAGCTCCCTAATTTTCTCATTTACTGCAGTATGCTCAGTAGAAAATGCTTTCAGTTTTGTACCTCCATTCTATCAAGATGGCGTTTAAATGTGCCACACTAAATTCAGAATGTTAGCACTCTAGTTGCTCATTAGAACAAAATAGTAAAGTTTCGGATCACCCAGGGAGTTAACTGGCCGTTTTCTGATGGTGTTGAAAGTGCATATTTCAGTCTGCCTGTCACAATGTTTTAATGAAATAGAAGAGGAAGATATTTAAGAACTCACTTAAAAAGTGTCCTATTTTTTCATTCTACAGCACTAGCCATAATTTCTACGACAAACAGAATCTCCTCATTTTGTTCCTTACTAAATTAAATGTTTTAAGTTCTACCTGTTTAACTCAATCAACATGGCTTGAGGTGTGCCATAGTTTTGTCATGATAACACTGTTAGTGCTCTAGTTGTTCTTTAGAGCACTCTGGGGGGCAACACAAGGGAATCAACTGACGGACTGTTCCTGTTGGAAGTACGTGATTTACTGAGAATGTCAGACTTTATCTCCATTTTGCTAAGAAAGATAGTGTGAATTTACAGAAAATATGATCTGCATTTTAGCTTCTGGAGCACCTTCCATAACCTCTATGGGGACAATCATGAGAAAACTGTTTTCTCTCAAACATGATTCATGAAATCTCAGCAGAAGGAATTTTCAAAATTTAAAATCTCCTTAGAACACACAACTATTCTTAATATTAGTATGGTCCTATCAACAAATGAAGCACCGTTTATTCGTTCTCCTTTTTGTGACACTCAAAGCCTGTCATTCCCTACAATGCATTTCAATGATGACTGCCAACTTCCTGGTTTAGCAGCCAATCAAATTTCAGCAGCATTTCAGTAGGTTTTTGGGCTACCAGATATCTATATTTTTTAAACTTGAATATCTCTGAAACTACTGAACGGATTTACACCAAATCACAAAAAAGCATGCTTTCTGGACCAACATCTACCTTTTCTGCCCCAAATTGGTGTCATTCCGTTCAGCAGTGTGGACTGTAGTCATGCTCAAAAACATACCTATATATATATTCACTGAAAAAACCATAGGTTTCAGAGACGTTATAGTTAGTTGGACATTTGACTCATATAAAACCAGGGAAATTTGCCTGTTATAGTTAGTTGAGCTAACAATAACTTGCGTGCTCGCAATGCACTGCTGATGATGACACATATTACATCACTAATGACATAACTATAACAGGTGAATTTCTCTGGTTTTATATGAGTCAAATGTCCAACTAACTATAACGTCTCTGAAACCTATGGGGCAGATTTATATCGGACTTGCGCCACTTTTACGCCGCCGTTGCGTCACTTTTGTGACGCAGTGGCGGCGTAAACCCTGCGCCATGTTGCGCCCCATTTACATCGTGACACATCTATGGAGATGCGTCACGGTGTAAAGCCCTGCGCCACATGAAACCTGCGTCAGGTTTCATGTGGGCATTCCAACTCGGGGGGGCGTTCAGTCGCAGGAACGCCCCTGAAAAGTGACTCAGTGAAATCTATAAGATTTCACTGAGTCACTTTCCCAACGCTGATGCGTCAAAACCCTGCGCCTGCTTGAAGCAGGCGTAAGGCTTAATGCACCATGTTAGGGATAGGAAAGGTTGGAACAGTGCTGGAGTTGCGTCGCGCTTGCGACGCAACTTCAGCACTGCGCCAACCTTACGCCGGCAGATGCGTCACGTATCTGCTTGTCCTTGCACCACGATGTGCCGCATTGTAAATCTGGCGCATCTGCGGTGGCGCAAGGGCAAACTTGCGTGACGCATCTTCCCTGGCGCATCCATGCTGATTTGCAGGGATGCGCCAGGGAACATAAATCTGCCCCTATGTTTTTTTCAGTGAATTTCGAAGGTTTTTTAAATGCTAATCTCTAACTATAACGCCCCTGAAACCTATGTTTTTTTTCAGGGAATATATATATATATATATATATATATATATATATTCACTTAAAAAAACATAGGTTTCATACATGTTATAGTTAGGTGGATATTGCACTCGTAAAAAACCAATGAAATTCCCCCATTATAGTTAGTTGAGATAACTATAACTCGCGCGCCCGCAATCCTCTGCTCATGACGTCCCATATTACATCACTCATGACATGGTCAGTGGCATCACTCATGACATCACTGATGCCATCATCCTTGTGATAGAGTGGCGGTTGCGCGAGTTATAGTTATCTCAACTATCTATAACGGGGGAATTTCATTGGTTTTTTACGAGTGAAATATCCACCTAACTATAACATGTGTGAAACCTATGGTTTTTTAAGTGAATTTGTAAGGTTTTTTAAATGCTAATTCCTAACTATAACGTGTGTGAAACCTATGTTTTTTTCAGTGAATTTGTACGGTTTTTTAAATGCTAAGTTATGTATGTATTATAATTTTTTTTATATATTTATTTTTCAATAAACTACCTATTAACATTTTTTACATTTTTTTTAATGGTTTTTCACCGTGCGCGCACTGTGTGCTCCTCCGCGATTTAAAAAAAAAAAAAATGTTTTTTTCTGCCTTCGGGGTCCTTCAGGGACCCCCTGACCAAGGCTAGGGGGTCAGGAACTCTCTACCCTGCCCCCTTTTCACGTTTGCCACCTTCCTTTTCCACTCTCGCACTGAAAACAAACAAAATGGCGGCCGACACTTCCTGATTTCGACCGATTCGAACGTTGACTGACATGTAACAACCAATGAGAATTACGCTAGCGCACGTTAGGGCGCGCGCACGGTGCGCGCACGGTGCGCGGCTATAGATATGTATGTGCTTTTAACTGCAATTTTCTCAGGAACTACTGAACAGATTGACTCCATATATGCAAAAGGCACATCCCTGACCTGAGGACTACCTCTCTGCCAAATTTCAAGTAATTCTGTTCAGCCCATCGGGCTGTACCTTCGAGTAAAGGTCCTATGGGAAAATGCATGGGGAAAACGCGTTTTGGGACCCCCTTTTTTCTCGGCCCCCGCTTGACGAATCCCCCCGAGACTTTCAGGGTAGGAGCTGAGCGGAGCGCCCCATTAGTTTTGAAAATTTCGCGAAGATTTGTCAACCGGCACCAAAGTTATTCAAAATAGAATTTTGAGATTTCCTTTGGAAACACGGTCCTAACTATAACTATCTACTGGCGACCGCCAGTAGATAATATATAGGAAGAACAGTTTTTCTTTTGCCAATACCTTTGACGCCATTTTAAAAATCCTCTCACAAGTTTCAAAATTAGTACAACTCTCACTTATGCTGCTGTCTTGAATGCTTCATGGTGATAAGTCAAGCAGGGGCTGGGAAAAAGGAAAGGTCCCAAACGCATTTTCCTATGCAACTTCTCATAGGGATTTTAGACACGACTACAGCCCGAACTGCTGAACGTAAATACACCAAATTTGAAATAAAGGTCACTGTTGGTTTAGTTAGCAACCTTTTTGTGAATTGGTGTAAATCCGTTCAGTAGTTTTTGAGAATCCAAATTTAGATATATAGGGACGCAGATTGTCCGAGGATCCATCAGTCCCCGTGCTGCGATCTTATTGGCTGCCAACACTCCAACCAGGAAATGTTGCCTGACTTCTTGGGTCTCAGCTCCAGCTAAGTCCCACAAATAAAAAAATAATAGGGGGCAGGGTTGGAATCCTCAATTGCCTTAACTGTGGTCTTGGGTTCCCCCTGTCACCCCAACACGATCAAAAGTAACTTAAAAAAAAATATTTGCTGTCGGAATGCAAAGGAGCCACAAATCTAAAGCAATTGTTTTTTTTTTAAAAACACATGCGTGGTCTACCGCATTTGCTTACATTATAGTCCTCCGATGGGCCTGGACCTGGGGAACATGCAGGCAATTAAACAAGAAGGTAGGGGCTCATGGGGCCCCCTTCCAAGGGCTTATTTCTGTCCCAGGGACCATCATAAACCCGTACCTACTGTTCATATTTACAGGGGGTCTCATGGACCCCCCCTGGAGACCAACACTTTCCAGGGGATATGGATCAACTTTAGCAGGTGCACGTGGACCCCCTGGGGACCACCACCTCCCAGGGAATACTGTTAAAATTAATGGGAGAGGCCACATGGACCCTACAATCCCGTGGACCAACACCTCCCTAGGGCAAATTCCATTTAAAAAAAAGGGGGGCACGCTGCTCCCCTCCTGGGCCATACACAGGCCCAGAGACCACCGCCTCACAGGGACTGGCCTGTGCAAATGAAAGGTGGGAGGCTGCACGTCCTATCTCCTGGAGCCAATAATGGCCCTGGGTACTGCCACTCCCCAGGGCTGGCTCCTGCTATGTTCCAGAGTGCCCTCCCCTGAGACATAGCTATTTGCTTTTGCTTGGAGGGAGCTATGACAGCTCCTGTCAAGCCAAAGCAAACACCCCATTCCAACAGGCAGGAGCAATGAATGTGCTCAGCCTGCTGGAAGCTGAGGTTTCAACTCTTTCCCTGCCCACAGACTTGCTGACAGGAAAAGAGATGGAAGATTGCTCTCACACGATGGGTGCTGCATTTCCACCAGTCCCTTTAGTGCGAGAGCAATGGAGGCTCAGGCAGGAGGCAGTAAGCCGACTGCGACCATATGGGCCTTGTGGCTCCCCCCGCAGTCCTAGGGCGAGGAGAAAGAGGCACAATAAAGGTAAGAAAGAGGCATAATAAAGCTTAGAAACTAGCAGAAAGAGGTAAGATAAAGGTGAGAAACAAGCAAAAAGAGGCAGATTAAAGCTCGGAAAAGACCAGAAAGAGGCAGAATATAGGCCAGGATTAAGCAGAAAGAGGAAAAATAAAGGTTAGCAAATAGCAGCAATAGGGGGAGAAAAGGTGAGAAACAAGCAGAAAGAGGCAGAATTAAGGTCCAAAACAAGCAGAAAAAGGCAATATAGAGTTCAGAAATGAGGAGCAAGATGCTGAAAGAAGGTCAGAAGGAAGCAGAAAGAGTCAAAATAAATGTGAGTTATGAGCAGAAAGAGGCAGAATATAGGTCATAAATGAACTGACAGAGTTAAAATAAAGGTCAGAAACGAGCAGGAAGAGACAAAATATAGGTCAGAAACAGGCAGAATAAAGGTCAGAAACAAGCAGAAAGAGGCAAAATAAAGGACAGAAATCAACAGAATGAGGCAGAATAAAGGTCAGCAACGAGCAGAAAGAGGCAAAATAAAGGTGAGAAACTAGCAGAAAAAGACAGAATAGAGGTCAGAAAGTTGCAGAAAGGGGCAGAATAGAGGTCAGAAACGAGCAGCAAGAGGCAGACTAAAGGTACAAAATTAGCAGAAAGAGGCAGAATAGAGTCCAGAATTGAGCAGAAAGAAGCAAAATAAAGATGAGAAACAAGTAGAAAAGGCAGATTAAAATTAAAAAATGATCTGAAGGAGGCAAAATAAAGGTCAGAAACTGGCAGAAAGTGGCAGAATAAAGGTCAGCAATAAGCAGAAAGAGGCAAGATAAAGGTGAGAAACGAACAGAAAGAGGCAGAATAGAGGTCAGAAATGAGGAGAAAGAGGCAGAATTGTGGTCAGAAATGAGCAGCAAGAGGCAGAGTAAAGGTGAAAAATGAGTTGAAAGAGTCAGCATAAAGGTGAAAAATGAGTTGAAAGAGGCAGAACAAAGAGCAGAAACAAGCAGGAAGAGACAGAATAAAGGTCAGAAACGAGCAGACAGAGGTTAAATAGATGTCAGAAACTAGCAGGAAGAGGTAAAATAAGGTCAGAAAAGAGCAGAAAGAGCAAAACTGAGTTCAGTAATGTGCAACAAGAGGCAAAATAGAGGTCAGAAGCCAGCAGCAAGAGGAAAAATGGAGGTCAAAAAAAAGCAGCAAGAGGAAGAATACAAGTAAGGAGCAAGCAGAAAGAGGCAACATAGTGGTCAGAAATGAGCAGCAAGAGGCAGAATACAGGTAAGGAATGAGCAGAAAGAGGATAAAGGGCAGAACGAGCAAAAACAGCCAAAATAGTGGGCAGGAACGAGTCGAGTGTCATGTGTTCCATGCATGGACTATTGTAGTTTTCCCTATATTAGCCTAACTGTGCATGACAAAGGCTGCATTAGTTTTGCACACATTGCTATATAAACATGCTTGGCTTTGTGCCATATTGTATTTTCACACTGAACTTGCTGTGTTTTTTCATATTCTGTTCTTTCCTGGGATTTAGTCTGAAAAAATAGAAATAGGAAATAGAATTTAAAAAAGGGAGAAATTCACTGAAAAAAAGAAAGGTTACAGGGACATCATAATTGGGAAATAGAATTAAAAAATCCATAGAAATTCACTGAAAAAACAAAGGTTACAGGGGCATTATAGTTAGGCTCAGATTTCACAAAACCATAGAAATTCTGAAGGTATAGTTACCAGAGTTCCTTGGAACTTACCCCTCTCAATGCACTGCTTATGACCTCACATATTGCATCCCTCATGAAAAGGTCAGTGACATCACTGATGACATCACAACACTCACCTGCTGGTGAGGGCTACACCGTTGACCTGCACTGGCTTACAGCCAGACATCTGGGGACTGGAATTGCAGGATCCCAGATAGTTCGGATGCAAGGCATCACCAGCGGACCTGCAGGGAGTGGTGATTCCCCCAGCGGGGACCCGTTGCTTGAGTCTCTGACCCCTAAGTGCCACAGCCACCACCAGAGCATAGATGTAGCAATGGTTGGATATCAATGGCCCCCATACTGGTCGGAGGCTGGTGCAACTGCGTTGGCTGAACGTAACTGATATCACAGATGTCATCTGGCAACGCGACAAGCCCCGGCACCTAGGGCTGCACCGGACCTGGAGCAGATGATCTCAGAGTGATGCCAGGTACTGGAACATGCAGCTGCACTTGCAGAGATGTTGCAGCACCTGAGCTCCGATAGGGAGTCGCTTCATTCTTCCAGCTTTTAACTCTAGTACTATATGGCCTTCCAAGCAGGACTCAGTGCCGACATCATTAGACAAACCGCTATCACAGTCAGTCCCTGATCGCTTTGCCTGTGAAGAATGCCCTCTAACCTCTGTGGTTGAAGTCTGAACTGCTAAGTTCCTGATCAATATGTTCCCCTCTTATTTTCACAGCATCAACTGAGCGGGCTTATACCGACCTCTGATGCACCATGTCAAACTGAGTTCAAACAGATATGCTGGCACCAATTATGGATTATATACCTGAGGGGTTTCTATACATGTTGCTCTCCTCTGCTCTTCCCCCTTGTATCAACCTTTTAGCCAGCGGACACTTGTCTTTTCAGTCCTTGTTTGGACGGATGCCCGATTGGTGTTCTGCTTCTCTGGTATTCGAGGTTTTGCTTTTTCATGACCTGTTCTTTCGTTTAAGGTTACATAATAAATATTGCTCCACCTCGACCTCACATCATTGCAGGACCTGTCAGATTCTCTCATGCATGTATACATGTTGCCCCCTGGTGCTACAATCACAGTCCTTTGTCTTCCAGGCAACTAAATGGCAAATTTTAAAATACTGATATGGAATGAGCGAGGCATCCACATCCTTGCACGCCACTATGCTATCTACTCTTATCTGAAGAGCCATTGGTGCAAATCGCAATGTTGCAGGAGTCCCATTTGTCATGCTCAAAGAAGACTTAGCTCCAACATCGGTGGCGTGGGCAGATCTTTGACCCTGATTTCTCCTCTTATGCATGTGGGGTGCTTGTGTGGCTAAGATCGGGAGTCCTGTTCACTGCAGGGTAGGAGGAAAAAGACCCCGAGGGTAGATATACCCCTGTGTTGGGTTGACTGCTCCTAACACATATCAACCAGCATACTTCAATATGCTCTCTAGAGTCCCTTCAAGATGGAGTGCGATACCGTGAGTACTGGGTAGTGATTTTAACTGTGTACTTGACGTCAACATAGACTGTTCAATTTCCCCACTACCCTGCACCACTGCCTCACCAAATGCTGGAACACTTACAGGATGGCTAAGCAGTTGGGGGCTCATAGATTTTTGGTGCATGTGCAATGCTTCAATTTAGGAATGTTCCTTTTACTCTGCACTGCATGCTCTGTATGTCAGAATAGACAGGCTAGTGGGCATGTTCGATATTACACAATATGTCACACACATTGATTATATGGGTCGCACTCACTCGGACCATAACCCACAGTATGTGCAATTGGCATGAACCGCGGTCAACCCCCGATCCCACCTTGGCGGCTGCTGCCAGCGGTATTGGATTTTCCCTCTCATTGGGGGACACAGCCATTATGGGTTATTTTGGTGCTAAAATACAACTGCAGGAATGCGCTCCCTGGAGTGGGACACATTTAAAGTTACTCTGCGGGAAGTATGCCTAGTCCTGCACTGGAATATCCGCAGGGTGTTAGATGCCGACCTGAAGTATGTCAAGTGGAAATTGCTGTGGTTGAAAACTGATTGAACAGATAGCCCTACTGGGTGGCAAATACACAGCCCTCAGTGAAAACTCATTTGTTGGCGGACAAGGGGGGCTCTCTTCTGGCCCGACAGATCAGTCAGGATCACCATAGTGGACCCACTAGGGGACTGCACTCTGCTAATTGTTGTCTTCTCTACTCACAGAGTGACATTCACGTTGAACTGATCCACTACTACTAATCCCTCTATCGTTCACTGGCTCTTGAAACCCCAGAGGATGTCACCTTATTCATAACTGCTGTGACACTACCCAAACTCATGCCAGAACAGAAGCAGGAGCTAGATGAGCCCATCACACCCTTTGAAATATGCAAAGCACTACCTGCACTATACACAGGCAGAACTTCAGACCCAGACTGCTTGCCTTCAGATATCTATAAGGCCTATGCCCCTTGTTGGTGCCCTGCCTACAAGCTATGTATGCTGAGGTATTAGAAGCATCCTGTCTCCCAGTTTTCTTAGTTGCCAAAGCCTGGTAGAGATCCGGAAGCTCTAAACTCATATAGGGCTCTAGCTCGTTTTAACACTGACTATAAAATGTGGGTAAAGTACTTGCGGACAGGCTCTCCCCACTGACACCAGTGTTATTACACTCTGACAACAATGGATTTGTTTAGATCCACACCACCTCTATTAATGTGAAACGTTTCTTTCGTATACTGAAATCTGCCCCAACTGCTTGGCCTCACTCTGGGTGCTGTGTGCTGGGTACTGGTTCTGCGATGAGCTTTTGTCTCTCTAGAGTGGCCTTACCTGCTGGCTGTATTACCTCACTACAGCTTCGGAGACCGGTTTCTTGGATATATCCGACTGCTATATACATTACCGCTGGCTAGGTTGAAAACGGGTTCCCTCATATCTGAACCCATTCACAGAGGGCGCGGTACCAAACAGGGGTGTCCTCTTTCACCACTGCTCTCTTCCCTAGCTATGGATCCCCTGGCAGCTCAACTTTGTGCTCGCAGACCTGAATGGGGCATACTGGTAGGTGACGGTACACTTTCTGTCTCTTTATATTCAGACGATCTGTTCATATAGTTAAGAGATGTCGGCACTGTGCCCACAGATGTTGGGCACATATTTTGACAGTTCACTGCGCCTTCTTGATTGCAGGTCAATTGGAACAAATCCTGTTCTTTCCCTTTCATTTCCAAACAACCTGACCCATGCCTTATTATTGACACAATTCCACTTACCCGGCAGCCCTATGCGTTCCCTTATTTGGGGTTGCAAATGTACCATTCCCCATTGGACCTCTTTGAAGGCAATTTGGGGCAGGCAGTCATGTAATTGCAAGCCCAGATGGCCTTCTGAAGAACGCTCCCTTATCAGTGAAGGGCCGTGTGGCATTACTCAAGATGGTGGCACTCCCCTGCCTCCTATATTATTTTGCAAACTTGCCCCTGTATGTCAACGCATCATTTTTGTTAATCATTTGAGGGTGTGATGTGGGAATTCATCTGGAACAGATCACAATGCTGTGTGGCACTAGCAAAGTTATATCAGCCGATAGATCATGGCGGCCTTGCAGTACCCAACTTTGAACAATGTTATCTAGCGGCACAGCTGTAGTGGGTGGCACATTGGCTCACTGTTTTGCAATTGCCAGACACAGCAACGTTACTACTGGCCTGGAGCCAATCTGATCTATTGCATGTTTTTCACCCTTGTGCTCGACATGCACTGCCACAGCCTTTGCTGCCCATCATTGTTATAAGAATAGCCTTTACATTACACATTGCTCTTCCCCATATGCCCCAGCGCTAGCAATACTTCACATGCTACAGGGTAACAGATTCACTACCAGAGAAGAACTGACAGACTGGGACGCTTCTGGCTTCCAGTCAGTGAGCGAGCTCTACAGAGATGGTACAGTTTTTATTGCATGCTTCACTCATGTTTTTGCATTTGTCACCCCGAGTGGGACGGGTATGCCCAGACGTGGGTCCCGTGCTCTCCATGCCACCGGAATCAAGCTATCCTGGCTGAAGAGGGGTGAAACCCCGAAACCGTACCTAGGATGCTTCTTTCCAGTCCAGAGAGGATCTGGCTTGGCAGTTCGGGCTGGACTGTTCCCATGAGACACAGGGTCAAGACTGATTTGCATATGGCTGGGTTCAAACTGGAATGGTATGGTGAGCAAAAAAACAATGGATTTAGGACCAGATCTCTGTACTGAGGTGAATGTATGATATTATTCTGCATTCTGTCCATCAAATGCTGCTTTTGCATTTGTCACCCCGAGTGGGACGGGTATGCCCAGACGTGGGTCCCGTGCTCTCCATGCCACTGGAATCAAGCTATCCTGGCTGAAGAGGGGTGAAACCACGCAACCAGTCCTAGGATGCTTGTTTCCAGTCCAGGGAGGACCTGGCTTGGCAGTTCGGGCTGGACTGTTCCCATGAGACACAGGGTCAAGACTGACTTGCATATGGCTGGGTTCAAACTGGAATGGCATGGTGAGCAAAAAAACAATGGATTTAGGCCCAGATCTCTGTACTGGGGTGAATGTATGACATTGTTCTGCATTCTGTCCATCAACTATTGTATTTGCATTTGTCACCCCTAGTGGGACGGGTATGCCCAGACGTGGGTCACGTGCCCTCTGCCCCATTGGCTCACAACTCCCATTCTGATGGGGATGGCTTAACAGGAGATAGGGACAGTGACACACCTCCTGACAATGGGACATCTATTTGAACACTATTCCTAGGTGTACTGAACCAAATATAGATCTTTAGCACATTGGAGGTAGCCACTGCTAAGGGAGCCTATACTCACTTCCACAAGCGTGTATAACACAAGCAGAATTGGAGAGATGTGACTGTCCACTTCGAACAAGATGTTCTCCTTGGTAGCCGTATATAAAGTGCATTTTGTATAATGTTGATTTGCTTTAAAAATTGTTAGGCTCCTTAATCAAAACATATTGAAACTTTGAGCATTTGCCAAAGTTTACCAACGGCAATTATTGCATATGTACTAGCATTGTAATATTATACTCTGCCTTATTAAAATGTGGGTAGTTTTATGTATATGGATATGATCTGCAGTGTTATTAATGTATAGTACAATCAATGCTAACACTGTATGTACCCCAACTGTGCTTACTAATATTTTAAATCAATTAAATGGATTTAAACAAAAAGTGTGTGTGTATGTGGGGATATCTGAGTGGTTGCATGGGATTGTGAGTGGGTGTGTGAGTGTTTGTGCTGGTGTGAGAGTGGTTGTATGAGTGTATTAGTAGGTGTGTGAGTGGTTGTATTGGTCTGTGAGTGGTTTTGTGGGTGGGTGAGTAGGTATTTGAGTGGCTGTGCATGCTGTGTGAGTAGTTGTTTAGGTCTGTAAGTGGGTGTGTGAGTAGCTGTGTGGGTATGTGAGTGGGTGCATGAGTGGTTGTATGGATGTGTGAGTGGTTGTGTGGGTGTATGAGTGGTTCTGTGGATGATGTATTAATATTGATAACATTGATGCCAAAGTTTATGGGGTGTCAGTGTGTGTGTGAGTGATTGAATGGATCTGTGAGTGGGTGTGTGAGTGGTTGTGTGAGTGTGTGAGGAGTTCTGTGGATGATGTGTTGGTAACATTGATGCCAATGCTTATCATGATACACTTGCATATATGAGGTAAATCGCATCACTGCTAACAAACTCACCCACTAGGAACTTTCCATCAACCCTGACTCAAAAATATGTGTCCAGTTAGGCTCTGTATATAACATATAGAGAGAGTGACAAGGAGCGTGATCAAGGTCCAGTACCCATGCTCCTTAGAAAGTGTATCAACAAAAGGCAGTACTTGTTCCTGTCTAGATAGGATTTAGGAAAGCAGTTGGTGTAGTAATAGTTGAGGGGGATCTTCCTTGATAGGAAGTGATGCCCTCACACACTCATGCTGCAATGCCCCACATGTCCCACGAGATGTCTCTTTGTAGGAGATCTTTATAATAAAGCAGCCATGATGATGCATGTGGGTGTGCAGAGCTGATGAGTGGGTGTGTCAGTGATCTAAAACTACCTAAAGGGTGCCCAGTGATGAGTTGATTCGGGGGTCCCTTTGGTAGGGCTAAAATAAGTTAAATGAAGACAGTTGGCACTGAATTATGAAATGTGACTGCCTGGTGAGTGAAGTATAATAACCTAGTGGTTTATACTTGGTCAGGTCGATATGTTTCACAACCTTGTGATCCAGGGGGGATCTATGGCATTTCTTCAGGACCAGAAATAAGGTGTCGACCCTGCTCTAAATCAGAGAGGGTGTTAAAGTGCAATCATAAGTAGCATGCCCTAGTGGTTAAGCATATGGTCAAGAAAGTACCCATGATATGCTCACCCTATCATGTTTCCTAATCCAACCTGGAGATAAAAAAGAGAGGAGAAAAAAAACAAGGGAGAACAACCACAGAATGAATTATTCTGTGTCATGGATAAGACACTCGCAGTAGAGACGTGCTTCAATGTTTTGTTGTATATTGCAGTGTCATGCTTTAGTCTATAAGCATTACATGTAATTCTTCAACAAGTGGTGCCACCTGTACCCACATATCTCAGTGTCACCTCCATGTCTTAAAAAAAGAGTATTGCTTAAGGTGTGTCAAGACAGATCAACATATAAAATCATATCAAATGGAACACATCATACAATACATTGTTTCACGTGATATCAGGTAGTTAAGCTAACATTTGTAATTCCTCAAAAAGGTTTCACAGCATCTCTTTCCCCCTATAGTAGGGATACATGTGCCTTAGTTCGAGGCAGAGGACCACATAACTACTTGGGGATTTAGTTCCCTGTCCTGAAGTAAAAAAACAAAACAAAATGATATAATAGGGTAGGGTAATGATACTCTGCTCCCCTAGGCCCCATCGGGAGGGGAACCCAGAGGGATCCCCTGGAGCTGAAATATTTAATAATCTACTTTATTTTTACTTCAGTGATGTCATAACTGTCTGACTATAACTGGTAAAATCATTCATATATATATATATAAATATATATATATATATATATATATATATATATATATATATATATATATATATATATATATATATATATATATATATATTCACTGAAAAAAACAGAGGTTTCAGGGACGTTATAGTTAGTTGGACATTTCACTCGTACAAAACCAGAGAAATTCGTCCGTTATAGTTAGTTGGGCTAACTATAACCCGCGCCCCCACAATGCACTGCTGATGATGTCACAGATTACATCACTCATGAGATGGTCAGTGACATCACTGATGACATCTCAAATGATATCACTGATGACATCATCCAGTGACTGAGTGTTTCCAAAGAGTTTAAATATGTTTTATACATATATATGCCAAGGTGTATTGAAGAATGAGTGGGTATATGAGTGTGTGAATGGATGATTTAATAGGTGCATGTCTGACTGTATAAGTGAGTGATTAAATGTGTCTTACCAATATATGGGTGACTGACTAATCTGTATGAATGTCTGTATCAGTCTATCAGTTGGTGTGTAAGTGGCTGCTTGGGTTGGTGAGTGGCTACATGAGTATCTATATATCGGTTTTTAGTTGGTTGTCTGAGTACCTGAATGGGTGTGTCAGAGTCTGTGTGGGTGGGCAGGGTGTATGTGTGACTCCCTGCTTGGATGAGTGAGTGGGTGCTTCACTGGGTGTACTGGTTCAAGAGTGCATCTGTGAGGGGCTATATGGGTGGGTGAGTGTGTGTATAGCTGTGTTGGTGAGTGAATGAATGTCTCAGTGGTACATCAGTGAGTAACTACATATGTGAAAGGCAGTATATGTCAGTGTTGGAATATATAAATGATTATATGTGAAAGCGAGTGATTGTGAGAGTAGCTGTATGGATGAGTGTGTGCTTGTGTCAGTGATTGTATAAGAGAGTAAGTATGTGTTAGTATCTGTATAAATAAGCGAGGTGGTGTGTGTATAACCATGTAGGTGACTAAATGGGAGTGTGATTGATTCTTTGTATTATTGACTAGCTGTGTGAGTAACTCTATGGGAGAGTAGTGGTGTGTGAGTGTCTGTATGGGTGTATGAGTACATATGATAATAGCGCTATTGAAGAGTGACTGTATTTATGAGTGACTGTATGGATGAGGGAGTAGATGTGTGTGTAGACCTATGAATCAGTGAGTGAGTATGTAGTAACTGGTATTGGTGTGTCTATGGTTTCGAGAATGGCAGTCTGTATTTCAGAGTGGGTGTATCAAAGGTTATAGTAGGGTATGAGGAGGTGCATCAGATTATCATATGGATGAGTTCATCAGTGATGTCATCAGTGATGTCATTTGAGATGTCATCAGTGATGTCATCAGTGATGTCACTGACCATGTCATGAGTGATGTAATATGTGACGTCATCAGCAGTGCATTGCGGGGGCGCAAGTTATAGGTAGCTCAACTAACTATAATGGCCGAATTTCTCTGGTTTTGTATGAGTGAAATGTCCAAGTAACTATAACGTCCCTAAAACCTATGGTTTTTTCAGTGAATTTCAAAGGTTTTTTAAATGCTAATTTCTAACTATAACGACCCTGAAACCTAGGGTTTTTTCAGTGAATTTCAAAGATTTTTTAAATTATAATTTCTAACTATAATGTCCCTGACACCTATGGTTTTTTCACTGAATTTCTAAGGTTTTTTAAATGCTAATTCCTAACTATAACGCCCCTGAAAAATATGTTTTTTTCACTGAATTTTGTAAAGGTTTTTTAAAATGCTAATTTCTAACTATTCCTACAGAGTTAGGACATGTGCAGAAAGAGGAATAAAATCGGAGAAAGAAGCACGAGAAATGCAGAACGATGCAACAGAAGTTCAGAAAGACGAAGAAAGGTGCAGAAAAAAGCAAGAGATATGCAGAAAGAACCAACAGAGGTGCAGAAAGAGGCAAGAGAGGTGCACAAACAGTTAGGAAATGTGCAGAAACTGAACAAGGCTGCAAAAAGAGGCAAGAGCGGTATAGAAAGAGGGAAGAGGGTGCAGAAAGAGGCAAGAGGGGTGAAGAAAGATGCAAGTCGGCTGCAGAAAGAGGCAAGATAACTGCAGAAAGAGGGAAGAGAGTTGCAGACACAGGCAAAAGGGGTGCAGAAAGAGGGAACAGGTGTGCAGACAGAGGCAAGTGAGGTGCAGAAAGACAGAAGAGGGGTACAGAAAAAGGCAAGAGGGATAAAGAAATTTACAAAAGAGGTGCAGAAAAAAGCAAGAGCAGTGCAGAAAGAACCAACAGAGGTGCAAAAAGAGGCAAGAGGGGTGTAAAAAAAAGTAGGAGAGGTGCACAAAGAGGCAAGACAAGTACAAACAGAGGCAGGATGGGTGCAGAAAGAAGGAAGAGAAGTGCAAAAAGAAGCAACAGAGGTGCTGAAAGAGGCACAAATGATGCAGAAAGAGCAAGAGACGTGCAGAAAGAAGCAACAGAGGTACAGAAAGAGGCAAGAAAGGTGCAGAAACAGGCAGGAAAGGTAAAGAAAGGGGGAACAGGGGTACAGAAAGATGCACGAGAGGTGCAGAAAGAGAATAAATGGGTGCAAAAAGAGGCAAGAGGGGTGCAGAAACAAACAAGTGAAGTCCAGAAAGAGGCAAGAGAATTGCTGAAAGAAGCAACAGAGGTCTGAAAAGAAGCAAGAGAAGTGCAGAAAGAAGCAAGTGAGTTGCAGAAAGAGGCAAGAGAGTTACAGAAAATGGCAAGAAAACAGCAGAAAGAGGCAAGAGGGATGCAAAAAAGGGAAGAAGGGTGGAGAAAGAAGAAAGAGAGGTGCAGAAAGAAGCAAGAGAAGTATAGAAAGAGACAACAGGGGTGCAGAAAGAGACAACATGGTTGCAGAAAGAAGCAAGAGAGGTGCAGAAAGAGAAAAAAAGGGGTGCAAAAATAGGCAAGAGAGTTGCAGAAAATGGCAAGAAAACAGCAGAAAGAGGAAAGAGGGATGCAAAAAAGGGAAGAAGGGTGAAGAAAAAAGCAAGAGAGGTGCAGAAAGAGGGAAGACGAGTGCAGAAAGAGACAACAGGGGTGCAGAAAGAGACAACAGGGTTGCAGAAAGAAGCAAGAGAGGTGCAGAAAGTTAAAAAAGGGGTGCAAAAATAGGCAAGAGGGAAGCAGAAAGAAGCACGTGAGGTGCAGAAAGAGGCAACAGAGGTGCAGAAAGATGCAAGAGAACTACAGAAACATTCAAGAGAAGTGCAGAAAGAGGCACGAGAAGCAACAGAGGTGTAGAAAGAAGCAAGAGAAGTACATAAAGAGCCAAGTGAGGTGCAGAAAGAGGCAAGAGAGGTGCAGAAAGAAGCAAGGGTGCGGCAAAAAGAGGGAACAGGGGTGCAGAAATACACAAGAGAAGTACAGAAAAGGCAGGAAAGGTGCAGAAAGAGGCAAGAGAGGTGCAGAAACAGGCAGGAAAGATGCAGAAAGAGAGAACAGGGGTGCAGAAAGACACAAGAGAGGTGCAGAAAGAGAAAAAAGTGGTGTAAAAATAGGCAAGAGGGATGCAGAAAGAAGCAAGTGAGGTGAAGAAAGAGGCAACAGAGGTGCAGAAAGACGCAAAAGAGGTATAGAAACAAGCAAGAGAAGTGCAGAAAACGGCAAGAGAATTGCTGAAAGAAGCAACAGAGGTGTGGAAAGAAGCAAGAGAAGTGCAGAAAGAGGCAAGTGGGGTGCAGAAAATGTCAGAACAGAAGAAAAAGGCACGAGGGATGCAAAAAGGGGAGAAGGGTACAGAAAGGAGCAAGAGAGGTGCAGAAAGAAGGAAGATGAGTGCAGAAAGAGACAACAGGGGTGCAGAAAGAGACAACAGGTTTGCAGAAAGAAGCAAGAGAGGTGCAGAAAGAGAAAAAAAGAGGTGCAAAAATAGGCAAGAGGAGAGCAGAAAGAAGCAAGTGAGGTGCAGAAAGAGGCAACAGAGGTGCAGAAAGATGCAAGAGAACTGCAGAAACATGCAAGAGAATTGCAGAAAGAGGCAAGGGAAGCAACAGAGGTGTTGAAAGAAGCAAGAGAAGTGCATAAAGAGTAACGTGAGGTGCAGAAAGAGGCAAGAGCAGTGCAGAAAGAACCAACAGAGGTGCAAAAAGAGGCAAGAGGGGTGCACAAAAAAGTAGGAGAGGTGCACAAATAGGTAAGACAAGTACAAAAGGAAGCAGGATGGGTGCAGAAAGAAGGAATGGAATTGCAAAAAGAAGCAACAGAGGTGCTGAAAGAAGCACAAATGATGCAGAAAGAGCAAGAGACGTGCAGAAATAAGCAACAGAGGTACAGAAAGAGGCAAGAAAGGTGCAGAAACAGGCAGGAAAGGTAAAGAAAGGGGGAACAGGGGTACAGAAAGATGCACGAGAGGTGCAGAAAGAGAATAAAGAGGTGCAGAAAGACGCAAGAGAGGTGTAGAAACAAGCAAGAGAAGTCCAGAAAGAGGCAAGAGAATTGCTGAAAGAAGCAACAGAGGTGTGGGAAGAAGCAAGAGAAGTGCAGAAAGAGGCAAGTGAGGTGCAGAAAGAGGCAAGAGAGGTGCAGAAAATCTCAAGAGACCAGCAGAAAGAGGCAAGAGGGATGCAAAAAAGGGAAGAAGGGTACAGAAAGGAGCAAGAGAGGTGCAAACAGAAGCACGAAAAGTGCAGAAAGAAGCAAGAGAGGTGCAGAAAGAGAGAAGACAAGTACAGAATGAGACAACAGGGGTGCAGAAAGAGGGAACAGGGGTGCAGAAAGACACGAGGGAAGTACAGAAACAGGCAGGAAAGGTGAAGAAATAGGCAAGAGAGGGGCAGAAACAGGCAGGAAAGGTGCAGAAAGAGGAAACAGAGGTGCAGAAAGAGAAAAAGGGGTGCAAAAATAGGCAAGAGGGGTGCAGAAAGAAGCAAGTGAGGTGAAGAAGGAGGCAACAGAGGTGCAGAAAGATGCAAGAGAGGTGTAGAAACAAGCAAGAGAAGTCCAGAAAGAGGCAAGAGAATTGCTGAAAGAAGCAACAGAGGTCTGGAAAGAAGCAAGAGAAGTACAGAAAGAGGCAAGTGAGGTGCAGAAAGAGGCAAGAGAGGTGCAGAAAATGTCAAGAGACCAGCAGAAAGAAGCAAGAGGGATGCAAAAAAGGGAAGAAGGGTACAGAAAGGAGCAAGAGAGGTGCAAAAAGAAGCACGAAAAGTGCAGAAAGAAGCAAGAGAGGTGCAGAAAGAGAGAAGACAAGTACAGAATCCGACAACAGGGGTACAGAAAGAGACAACAGGGGTGCAGAAAGAAACAACAGAGGTGCAGAAAGAAGTAAGAAAGGTGCAGAAATAGGCACTAGAAGTGCAGAAAGAGGCAAGTGAGGTGCAGAAGGAGGCAAGAGAACTGCATAAAGAGGCAAGAGAGTTGCAGACACAGGCAAAAGGGGTATAGAAAGAGGAAACAGGTGTACAGACAGAGGCAAGAGAGGTGCAGAAAGAGGGAAGAGGAGTACATAAAGAGGCAAAAGGTGCAGAAAGAGAAAAGAGGGGTGCAGAAAAAAACTGCCTTGTTCTACACCCTGCTCTCTCACTGCCCTGCTTTAGGCCCCTTCTCCCCCTGTTCTTGTGATCCAAGCCCTCCGTACAGACTGTGCCGAACGATTTAACTGGTTTAAGCACATTTACATTGGGCCCAGCCACCATCCTCACTGCCTTCGTTGACTATGCAAGCACCTATTCACTGTCCTGCTGTGTGTTTACCCACACTGTACCAACAAAACCCGACCAATTAGTGACCAACTGGAGCTTTGCCCCCTCACTTCCAAGCCGCTTCAAAACTGCTTCCCTGCTCCGCGCTCACCCATCACAGCCTTGATTCATACTCTGACCCCTCACTGCCATGTTTGAGTCGAGACTATGCCCCTCACTGCCCTACTGCACACTCACCCCTTACAACTGAACTCCACACTCACAACCTCACTACTGCCCCTCTTGAGTCTAAGCCCTCCTTGCTCCCCTGGTACAAGCTCTGCCTCTGACTGACCTGCCCCATACTCAGTCCATTCACTGCCCTGTGCCATTTTCAGCCCCCCCACTTTCCTGCTCTTCAGTCTGAGCATTCCTCGCTCCTGGTCCAGCCTCAGAGCCCTCACTGCCTTCTCACTGTCCCGCTCCATACTCAGCCCCTCACAGCTCAGCTCCACACTTAAATCTTCACTGCCCCTCCTCAATATGAGCCTTCCTCGCCACCTGGCCCAGTCTCAGCACCCCCTGCCCTGCTCCGATCTCAGCACTCGCACTGCCCCTCTCTATACTCAGCCGCCTCACATCCATGCACCATAATCAGCTCCATCAGTGCCCTGCTCCAAACTCACCCCCACACTGTGGTTCCATGTTGTGGAACACTTTCAACCAATCCCGGGTTTGTGGCCACCTATTCATTGCATTCTGGGATTTGTAGCACTGGCTCAAAAATCCCAATGTTGACATTGACGTTGGCCTAAACTGTCACAACTCACTACCGGATGACGGTATTGGGCATGACACTAGGATAGTGGTTAGTTCTTTTGTTTTTTACTGAGTTTTATATAACGTGATCTTGACCTGAAAGTATCGGGTATCAGAGCGCTTTACATGAGCACAAGCTGCGTTACATCGTGAGGACACATTCATTTTTGTTAGGCACGAACAGCCTATTATTATGACAACCAGGGTGTGGGGGGTATCCGGCAGGACTTTCCCACTAAAAACAAAAGAAGGACTTGAGCGATTGGACCAAAACTATCTGAAAATAAAGTTACCCTTCCAGAAAGGTTAGCGTGCACAGCAGTGAGTCGAAGCCCTGCTTCCCATACAAGTAATAGTCACACTATGAACTGACTCCCTTCCATGTCTGCACATCCGAGAGGCGTGCTACAAACTGAACAATGTGTGCACAGCGGAAGCCGCGCCATGGACTGTATTGTGTACACAACACCGTGTATTTGCAACCAGAGCTACGCTAATGCAACTGCTCCTGTCTTCCAGCACAATAAAACCCAGTACTGCTTAAAGGAGCAGCGAGGTATGTTCTTATGCATAGCGCTTCCTATCACAGAGGTGCTGTTTTGTTTGTAAATAAATAGCAGGTGTTTAGGCACCTCAGAAGAATGAAAGGCTGAGCCGGCTCTGCCCAGCGCTGGGCCTGTGAACTGAAAGCTACATACAGATCCGGTATGTATCAGCAAGCGCTTCACTCGCTGTGCTGTTTTATTTCCTGATTGAGAAAGTCTCCTTCTGAATACCAGAACCCTGATGAAGAGGGATGGGATGCCTAGAAAACACTGAAGAGTTTCCAGCAGCACCCTTTTATTACCTTGTTCCAGTCAGGAAAAAGAAATACGGCATCATGGCCCGTGTGTGGTGGCTTTACGGCTGAGTACTGATGGCTGTGCCCTCACTGCTATCATTTCCTCATGGCGCAGCACATATTTGGGTTAGTCTCATACCCATCAAGAAAGGCTTGATGCGGCTCCCCAGCATCAGCATTGGATGCCGCAATGAACGGTTCCTGCTAGGGCAGAGTGCTTTGGTTAGAAAGCAATAAACAAAACCGATCTGCAGTGTCCTCTCATGCAGTTTAAGCGAGGGGGGAGGTCCATTCTGGGTCTATGGAAAAATGCATTATTAGCAGCATGCAGCTTACATTTATAGCCCCTTATGTTTTGATAATTAAATTACCGCCGGGTGCCTAATATTCTGCTACGATATACTTATCTGCTCCCCGGGGGTTCCAAGGGCGTCCTCTTGTCGGCGCGTCTCCCCGAGTCTCTGGCTAGAGGGGCAGCCGCATCCTCCAGCTGAGCACGGCATGTGGCAGGGGTCCCAGTCAGCTGCGATGACTGCAGGGCGCTGGCTTCAGCACCGCACAGGAGCCGCGGCAGCCCAAACACGCAGCTGTGTAAACAGCTGCCGCCACCTCCTGTTCCGCAGGCTCCGAGCAGCGGGGTACAGCTGAGCACTCGCGGGGCCGACCCAGTCAAAAACAAGAGACCGCATATGATCACGGACCTAGGGTGCCTCACCCCAACAGCGTTTGTCACCCCAGGCACATTCCGATATCCTGACAGCGTTTTTCTTGCAGTCCGCGCCTCCGCCAATCCACGCCTGCATCCATGGGCAGAACTCAGCACACGTCGTCAATGATCTCCACAGCCATCCCCCTTTTCTGCTTTCTGTACATGCATCTTCAAGTAGAAGCACTCCATAAATAATATCTTCATTACGTTACATTGATTTTCACTCGATGCGAGGCACAAGATGGCTGCCAACACTTCCTGGTTTGAAGTGTTGGTAGCCAATTAGAGCCAAGCTCGTGCTCGGGGGTTAGGCTCCGCCCAGATATTGAAAGTTTTATTTTCTTTAATTTCCCAGGAACTACTGAATGGATTTACATCATTTAAAAAAGGGCTCTTTCTGAACCAAGACCTACCTTTCTTCCAAATTCGGTGTCATTCCGTTCTGCAGTTCAGGCTGTAGCTTTGTCTAAAGTTTCCTATGGAAATTAACATGGGGAAAGCGTGTTTTGAGACCCCCCTTTTTCCTCAATCCCCGCTTCACGATTCAACCCAAAACTTTCAAGACAGGAGCTAAGCAGAGCGGGTCACTAGTTTTGAACATTTCGAAAAGATTCGTCAACCGGTGCCAAAGTTATTGAGAACAGAAAAAACGCTTTTCCTATGGAAACTAGGTCCTAACTATAACTACCTACTGGCAACCGCCAGCGGGTAATATATATATATATATATATATATATGAACAGTTGCACCTACGGTTTGCTGGAAAGGGTAACTCCGGCACTCCTGTGATTATGTCACTGCTGTTTTATTTCAATGCAGAGCGAAAAAACATCTACGCGTTTCGGCTGCCAGACGCACCCTTGTTCACGATGGTAAGCATTTTACTTTTTTTGATTTTATGCGCTTGACAAACATCAGCATAGAAAGTGGACTACTTAGTACTATTGCATTAGTCTCCAATACACATAATGGACGCAATGTTAAAACATGTTTTCTAATAAGTGATATCACTTAAAACTAAAAGTCTATGCCACTGTAAAAGCCTTATAAAACTTTTAACATTCTTATGCTTTCAAATACAGTATTTAATCTGTATCTACATTCTTTTAGTTTTGAATTCGAGTTTCCAGGGCAAGTGCCCCGTATTACTCTTTTTTCATGCAGACTTTTCATATTTTTTTAGCAAAAGGCTCCAAATGTTATTTTCTCTTTTCTAATGATCTTCAAAAAGTGCAAATGTGCTAAAAGTGACTTAGTGCTAATATAAAGTGCAAATGACATCATATAAAGTGCTTAATTCAAAATTCAATTTCCTTACAATTTCAAGTACTTAAAAAGTGCTCTGTTGTCCACTTCCTAAAAAAGGTTTTATATTTACATAAATTCCTGCTCTTCTAACAAGTACTCTATGTTGGCTACAGGAAGGTTAGTATAAACAGGTGTACATCTCTTCATCCACGTTAAAACCATTTGGTTCTCTACTATCCAGCTCTGGGATGAGATAAGTTTCAAGTTTTCTTAACTCTCTTTCCCTGTTTCCACCCCTCCTTCTCTTAGGTGCCTGTGCTATACAGCTATATCTTAGTGTTGTTGGATCACTGGAATGCTCTTTCTCAAAATGTCTCGCTGTGGGGTAACTACGATCCTTGTTTAGTATTGCTCTCCTATGCTGTAGGATCCGCTTATGTACTGGGAGTGTTGTGCTACCCACATACATTTTGTTACACTGACATTTTAAAATATATACAGCAAAATCTGATTTACATGTGAGAAACCCTTTTACCTTCACAGTTTTATTAAAAACTGTTTTAAAAGTTGAAATATTTTCTCCATGTAAACAAGCCTTGCACTTAAAACATTTTTTTAAACCTTTTTTTTGCTGTAACCAGTTACGATGTTGTCTTACTTGCAGACTATCACTTCTAACTAGGTAATCCCTCAGAGATTTAGATTTTCTATAAATAATCTGTGGGTTCCTAACTACCTGATGTCCTAGTATCGGATCATGTCTAATAAAGTGCCAATGCTTTTGTAAAATTTGGAGTACTTTTGAGTGTTCTTTGTTGTGATAAATCTATGAGTGACTCTTTGGTCTTTGTTATTTTTCTTCCTGTCTGTATTTAATGGTTCAAAAAGTATATTCTCTCTTTTTATACTTATAGATTTTCGTGATGCTATTTCTAGTAGTTTGGGTGAGTATCCTCTCTGTAAAAATCGAGTTTTCATTTCTTGTTCAATCATCTTGTATTCCCTTTGAGAGCTACATGCTCTCCTTGCTCTATACAATTCACCAAAGGGAATACTTCTGATTAGGGGGGCTCGGTGTGCACTCTTGGCATGTAAAATTGTGTTCCCAGCCGTCTTCTTCCTAAAAATAGTTGTTTCTAATTTTTCCCCCTCCACCATTACTCGTATATCTCAAAAATCAGTTGATGTTGTACTTTTATGTCCCACAAAGTTCAAATTCAGTTTGTTTCCATTCAGATCATCAATAAATGTATCTACTTCTGTCTCTCTGCCCTGCCGCAGCACAAAGACATCATCGATGTATCTTAACCATTAAATAATTTTATCAGTCCATTGGTTCATCGTTGGTCCCCCGAGCACCAGCTCCTCCCACCAGCCTAGATGTAAATTGGCATAACTGGGTGCGAAGCAGGTGCCCATGGCCATCCCTTGTTCTTGTTGAAAAAGTTCATTTTCAAACAAAAAAATATTCTTTGTATGACAGTCCTCCATCATATCTAGCAACATGCTATTGTGTTCAGTGTATTTCATAGGTTTCATTAGTAAATAATATTCAGTGTCTCTGAGTCCATCTTGATGTCTGATCCTGGTATGCAGTGTAGATACGTCCAACGTTACCAGAACCATCTCCTTTTCCCATCTGACATTATAGATGCGCTTTAAAAAATCGGATGAGTCTTTCCGATTTGATGGTAACGTTTTTACTATGGGGTTTAAGAAATAATCCAAATATTTAGATACTTTTTCAAACAAGCTGTACTGGGCCGAAATTATAGGCCTTCCTGGTGGTTGAATCTTATCCTTGTGAACCTTTGGGATCATATAAAACATGGGGAGGACTGGATGTTCTTGTTTTAAAAACTTATATTCATCCCAACTTAAAAGATCCTTTTCCCTCCATCCAGACAGTTTATCATAAAAATGTTCTTGTGTTCTTTCATATTCACTCATAGTGATTCTCTTATAGCATTCCACATTGTTAAGTTGTTTTCATAGCCTCTTCTCGGTATAGTTCTCTCCCCCAAAGTACAACATTGCCGCCCTTATCAAAGGGCTTTACTATTACTCCCTTACTCTAATTGATTTTCTCAACAGTTCAAATTAGTTTCCTTTCCTCTGGATCATAATATATTGGATGTTTAGTATTAGAATAATACAGATGTCTTAGATCTTGTGTCACATGTTCCACGAAAATATCCAAGTTATCCTTGCCTGTTTGAGGTATATACATTGATTTAGGTCGAAAAGGTGCCTCTGCTCTTACTCCTGTTGTTACTTGTATTAGATTGATGTTAGTATTTTGAGGTTCACCCTCCTCTTCGGAGTCACGTTCTATTTAATTTTGTAAGGACCACATGTTTTCTAAAAATAGTGGATCGGATATCGTTATATATTCAGTCACTGATTGGATTTTCTACCCTATCATTCTTATTAGAATTTGAGTGTAGCTTGGTCAATTTCAGTTTTCTTATAAATCTAAATAGGTCCATTCTATAATGTGCAGAATTGAATTCACTGTTGTGACAGTAGGAGAGACCTAATTCCAGTATTTTCTTGTCATCGCTGGAAAGATCTATATCACTCAAGTTAATGATCGTATCTCCTTCTACTACTCCTTGTTTTTCTTTCTCGTATTCAATCTCATTGTTCTTTGTGATCCTTCTACTTGAACTTCTGCATCCCTCATCCCCTCTCCTCTGTTTCGTTTGCCTCTTGGTTTTCTGCGTCCTCTCACCGATCTGTTGTCTGTTCTCTGATCCATTTGGTCCAGCTGTAAAAAACGCAACTCCTCTGACACATTGAGTCTTGTAGCAGGTGTTTTTCTTCTTACTGAATCCTCCTGTTCGGATCCTATGTCAGAGCTCTGTTCGCTCTGTGACATATCTTTACGTGTTGTTTCACTATTTTGCACCTGCTGCCTTCTTACTGTGTCAAAGCGTTTTGCAAATGTATAAATTTGCCCATTCTCATAGTCCTGACGATGTCTTAGAAATGTGGTTGCTTTTCTGTCTTTTAATCTTTTTTCATATTTTTCCAGATGGTTTTTTAATCGCTTTTAAATTTTGTTATTCTGCTCTGGTCCATTTCCTTATCCACGATCTCTTGAATTTCTTTAAATTGTGTCAATACTTCAGTTTTTTTCCTGTTCAGCATATTTGAGTAATATTTTGATCATATTCATAGAGCTTTCTGCACTGTTTTCTGCCCATTCCTTAAGAAGCTCTGGGTTGGGGTTTTCATGTGTTGGTGTAATCATTATCCTTAAACCCCTTGGCACCTGACCTGCTTGAACATACTGTCTCAGTGAGGCCACCTCCCACCATCGGGAGATTTCTCTTTTTTTCAATTTCTCCAACTGTTGCAAAGTTTTGCCAATGTCACTATTAAGATTGCTGGTTGTAGCACTTGCGCCCTCCTTGTGATGGGTTCCTGTGTTTATTTCTGTAAATAGTCTTAATGTCTCCTGCTCCCTCAAAGAGCACTCATCCTCACTCATCTTGTAATGATTTTTGAAAGGAAAATGCTTGTTTCCTCAGGCTGCCTATCTCGCTGTCTGCCCCTCCTCACTCCGAAAGTATATATATATATATCGAGTTACCACTCCAAAGCGCTTCCAGGCACCAAGCAGAGACACGGACAACTTTGTTTTGTTGTTATGCTTGCCAAGATGGTGTTTTAATTTTTCAATCAGTGCAAACGGTCATGTACATATATTAGCCACCAATCCTGTCCATGACCAGCGTGCTCACTCACTTGGTGCCGGCGTCAGCGACAGACCTAGCCCTGAATATATCAATTACCGAAAGTAATATATGCCGCACTGCAGGAGAGTAATATAGTAGATTCAATTTATTAGTTAACCACCTACTACCAGCAACACACCACCACCGACTCATTTAGATCACAAGGTCTTGTTCACTTTGTGGTTGAAACGCGTCGGTGGTGGTATATGAATATATTTATAGGTTACAGGGAAGTTATAGTTAGGATATAGAATTTTTAGCAATTCAATGAAAAAAAACTGAGGTTACAGGGACGTTATAGTTAGGTTCGGATTTCACATACCCCTTCATGCATCCATGCAATCCCTCACATGTCTACTCACTCAATCATACAGCCACTCATACAGTCACTGTCCAATACAGCTACTCCCTCGCCCTCTCAGTTATGAAAACACCCACTCAAACAGTCACTCTCTTACCCATACAACCACTTGCACACCCATACAGCCACTTAACAAGCAGTCACTCACCCATATAGTCACTCACACAGCCACTCAGACACCCATACAGCCACTCATATACCCACTCACCCACCAATACAGTCACTCACCAAGTCAAACAGCTACTCACACACCCACTTATTCACCCATGCAGCTACTCACACACCCACTTATTCACCCATACAACCACTCACACAACCATTCACACACCCAGTCACTCACACTCCCTCTCACCCATGGATACACACAGTCACACAGCTCTCACATAATATATGTTAGAAATGATATCACTCATTAGTAGTACACAGAGTATGCAAATTTAACTTCTGTAGTAGCTTAATATATATGTTTAACACTCATAATTGTTTTGGAAACACTGACACTCATTGGATTTATGTCATCACTGATGTGATCAGTGATATCATTTGAGATGTCATCAGTGATGTCACTGACCATGTTATGAGTGATTTAATATGGGAGGTCATAAGCAGTGCATTGTGGGGGCACAAGTGATAGTTAGCTCAGGTATCTATAACTGCTGAATTTCACTGGCTTGGTATGAGTGAAATCAGAGCCTAATTATAGTGTCCCCTTTTGTTTTTTTCAGTGAATCTATGTATAGATCTATACACACACACACATATATAAATATATACATACTAATGACATCACTGATGACATCTCAAATGACATCACTGATGACATCTCAAATGACATCACTGATGATATCTTCCAGTGAGTGTGAGTGTTTTCTAAATGTTTATGAGTGTTGAACATATATACTAAAGCACTACAAAATATAAATGAGTATACGTTGTGTACTACTAATGAGTGATACTATTTATAAAATGTATTATGTGAGTGGCTGTGTGACTGTATCTATGTGTGAGTGGGTTTGTGAGCGGCTGTATGGTATGTGAGTTGGTATGTGAGTGCTGGTATTGTTGAATAAGTGTGTGTGTGAATAGCTGTATGGTAGAATAAGTGGGTATGTGAGCAGCTGTATGGGTAAATAGGTGCCTGTGTGAGTAGCTGCATTAGTGAGTGAGTGGGTACGGACTGGCTATATAGGTCGGCGAGTGGCTCAGTAGGTGTCTCTATAGGTGGATTAATATGTGTGTGAAGAGCTGAATCAGTGACAGAGAGGCTCTATGAATGGCTAGATAGTCGGGTGAGTGTCTGAGTGGTTCTATGGGTGAGTGAGTGGGTATATGACTGAATGTGTAGGTGAGTGTTTGGCTGTTTGACTGGGTGTTTTGTTAAGTGAGTTGCTGTATAAGTGGCTATTTTGGAGAGTGAGATGTGTGTGAGTGTCTGCATGGGTGATTGTATGGCTGTCTTCAGAGGTTGTATTTCTGAGTGAATAGATGTGTTAGTGGTTGTATGCTTGAATGAGTGGGTGTGGGAGTCACTGTATGGGTGAGTGTGTGGCTGTGTCATTTCTTATATGGATGAGTGAGTAGTTGTGTGAATAGCTGTATGGGTGAGTGAGTGGGTGTGTAAGTGCCTGCATGGGTGAGTGAGTGGGTGTGGGTGTGACTCTATGGTTGAGCGAATGGGTGTATAAATGGTTGTATGTGTCTGTGAGTGGATATGTGAGTGCTTATGTGGATATGTAAATGGGTGTATGAGAGGTTGTGTGAGGGTGTGAGTGGGTTTATGAGTGGTTCTATGGATGATGTAATCAGTGACGTCATCAGTGATGTCCTTTGAGATGTTGTCAGTGATGTAATCAGGGATGTCACTGACCATGGCATGTGTTATGTAGTAAGTGAGGTCATAAGCAGTGCATTGCAGGGGCATAGGTTATAGTTAGCTAAGGTATCTAAAACTGCTGAGTTTGTGTGAGTTGTTTGGTCTGTGAGTAGGTATGTGAGTGCTTCTGTGGATGTTAAATTGGGTGTATGAGAGGTTGTGTGAGGATGTGAGTGGGTGTGTGAGTGGTTATATGGATAATGTTATCAGTGAGGTCATCAGTGTTGTCATTTGAGATGTCAACAGTGATGTCATCAGGGATGTTACTCACCATGTCATGAGTGATATATGTTAGGTCATAAGCAGTGCATTGCAGGAGCATACGTTATAGTTAGCTCAGGCAACTATAACTGGTTTTGTACGAGTAAAATCTGAGGACTATAATGTACCTCTAACCTTTTTTTTTCAGTACATTTTTAAGTTTTAATTTTTTTTATTTCCTACGTATAACATCCCTGTAACCTTTGTTTTTTCAAGGGAATTTCTATGTTTTTTTATTGTTATTTCTAAACAACAACAAACACTGAAACTGAATTTCTAAGGCTTTTTTAATGTTATTTCCTAACTGTAACCTGTAACCTTTGAGAGTGAGTGTGTGAGTGGCTGTATTGGTCAGTGAATTGGTGTGTAAGTGGCAGTTTGGGTCGGTGAGTAGATGTGTGAGTGGTTTTGTGGGTATGTGAGTGACTGTATGGGTCACTGAATGAGTGAATGTTTAGGTCTATAAGTAAAAGTGAGAGTGCATTCTCCTTTTTGCCTTTGGGTCACTGAGTGAGTGTGTGAGTGAATGTTTAGGTCTATAAGTAGACGTGAGAGTGCGTTCTCCTTTTTGCCTTATTTTTTACTGCTTTGTCCTCCTTGTCCCCATTTTTCTGACTGCTTTCTCCTGCTTTTGCCTAATTTTGTACTCCTTTTCTTCTTCTCTCCATTTTTCTGACTGCTTTGTCCTCCTTTCACCTCACTTTTTACTGCTTTCTTGTTCCTTTCACCATGTTTTTCAGAGTGCTTTCTCCTGCTTTCTTCCTGATTTTGTACTGCTTTCTCCTTCTTTTCCCCAATTTTTCTGAGTGGTGCCTCCTGCTATTGCCTGTTTTAGACTACTTTCTCCTTAATTTTCCCTGTTTTTCTGAGGGCTTTCTCCTGCTTTTGCCTTGTTTTTTCAGCTTTCTCCTTCTTCATGCCAGCTCCTCCCATCCAGCTTGCCTGCAGCTACCTTCCGCTGCCTTTGGTTTGTGCCTCCACTGCTTCACTTTTGCTCATTTGTCTGCCTTGTTCCTGCTCCTTTTCTGCTTGCTTTCTGCCTTCTATTATTGCCTTTTTCCGCTCTTTTTCTACTCATTTTCTGCTTTCTTCTCTGCCTTTTCTGCTTGCTTTACAGCTAATTTGTCTCTGTTCTGCTCATGTTCTGCCCCCTAGTTTGCATTTTTTGCTCATTTTCTGCTTCTTTTTCTGCTCCTTTTGCTCTCTTATGCTCATGTTCTGCCCCCTACTTTGCTCTTTTTCTGCCCTCTAGTTTTCTGCCTATTAAGCCAAAGGCCTGTGAGTTATGGGAGAAAAAAGGGCCCATCTTCACATTCTGCATTACACCACTTCTTGTAAGTAGTTTGCAAAACACATATTGCAGTATTTTACACTCTATATTGTATTGTGGCTATACTATCTACAATGAATGAGGGATATTATATTGTAGCGCTCAAAACAAATGGAATCGTCTCCAGGCACCTCTTTGAGGATGAAAAGGAGATATTGTTTCTCTCAAGACTAGGGAGCATGCTGTTAAATGCATGATACATACAAATCTGTACACAGCACACTGCAGGAAATATCACCTCATGTGAAGGAGGTCAGAAGTGTAACCTTAGCTGATGCGTTGATGAGAGTGGTGTCTCACAGGTGTGAATGTGTCAAATAAATTCAGAAGAGCAAATAATCAATTTGATTAGCAGGGAAAAGACAAAGACAAATCTGTCATACTGTAGGCAAGAAGAATGCCCCATTTGAAGCTTTATAAGTTGGCTGGGGCACTGGGGCTCACAGACCCACCTTCATGCTGATTACAACACATGAACTTGATTTGGAGTGACATCAGAGGGATGAGATAAGACTCCAGCATCACGCTGGCTTCCCTCGAGAAGGAAAGCATGTGAAATACTTCGTAAAGGCAGTACTGTGTATTGAGGTAACTTTGAAGTTTATATTACTGTTGTGTTGGGATTGTAGTGAGCTTGTACAGTTGCAGGCGAAAACACATACACTAGAAAGTAAACCCAAGATAAGTCTAATACCTACCACCTGAGTGCATCCTGTTGCCCCCTTCTTCGGACATTGCTGGCATCAGCTCCCCAATCATGTGCTTCTGGGATGCTGGCCTCCTTTCTCCGGGGAACAGAGGCTGCTGACTGGGCACCCCCAGCTGCGTGCACCCTAGTAGCATCAGCGTCCTGGGAGGCGAGAGGCCAGGCACCCACGGGGGCATGGCTGGAGAAAGGAAAGCAGACTATTTCTGCCTCTATACCCCCAGTGAGCACTATGCACAGTTGGAGTGGGAGTGAGCTAGAGACCAGTGTCTTCCCCATATCTGGAGGCTGGAGCCCCACAAACCAGGTGCTGCACTGTTTGTCGGAAGGTGATACTCCGGGACTCCAATGCTCACAGCCCAGCAGAGATGAGCACAGATGCAGGAGACCGGTGGTGAGCAGCATCTACTGAGTGTAGTGCGATGCATGTGAGTACAAGCAGTTGAAATTGGAAGCAGTGTGCAGGAACTGGAGAGGGGCAGTGTCAGAGATGTAGCGGGTGATCTTATGAGGCCCTTACTTGGGCTCAGGCTGCAGCTCCAGCACATGGGTTGTAGAGAAGGGACGATTCACACAAAATCTCCTTCCAAACCTCCCTCCCGCCCACACAGGCACCGTGTGAAGGTGGGTATGGTGGGTGTTCACTTTGCGACACAGCGCAGACTGTCTCTTATCACCCTATATGCCCAATGGAGGGGGATCCGTGAAGCCAACTTCCCATATATAAAGGAAGCCCCAGGGCATTGGTGGTAACCCGGGGCTCGAAGAGCCTTAGCCCCGTGCACCCCTCCTTTTTAAAAAAATGCCCCCTGACCTGGCACACCAAGGGGCTCTCTTCAAAACAGGCATAGGCTCCTCAGCCAGCAAGGCTGCACAAGGATTAGGTTCTTATTTTCCAATCAATATGTCCCAGCTGCACATGGTTTACTTTATTGACAATTTAGGACTTGTTTGAGTCGTAGTTGGTCCCTCAGTAGGAGAATTGGAGGTCACACACAGCACAGCTGTACACTTGCATCTTGACCCCAGAATCAGCAAATATTCAAGGTAAACAAAGATACTCTTAACATGCCACTCCACAAGTCGCTAAGATTTGAACATCAATTTGGAAGTATTTTTGACTTCACGGGCAACAAAACCTCTTTGCTACATTCGCCTTTATGTTCACTAATTAGCTTTCCATCATTCCAGCTTCTAGGGCCACTACACCGAAACTCATTTCCATCTGAAATGTGCTAAATACCTCTGCAACATTGTTCAAAACTGTTCTTAAAGAGCTCCTCACAAAGCAATATTGAGCCTAACTTTCACCACCCACATGAGAGCAGGTGGTGAATGGCAACTTTAATCACGTTTGAATCAATGTAAAGTTGATCAAGTAGAATTTGGTCTTCATAGGTATTCTGCATTCCAAGCTGATTTGCTTACTTGTAATGTGATGATGTAGGGGCTGGAAATGGTCATTCTTGACCCAGTATATCCAGTCCTCCTACATCAACCAACTCAGAAATAGGACCACAGAGAAATCAATCAATCAATCAATCAATCAAACATTTGCAGAGCGCACTACTCACTCGTCAGGGTCTCAAAGCGCTAAGGAGGGAGGGGGTGGTGCTGCTACTGCTCGAACAGCCAGGTCTTGGGAAGTCTCCGGAAGGTCAGCAGGTCCTGGGTCTGTCGCAAGTGGATGGGGAGGTTGTTCCATGTCTTGGCGGTGAGGTGGGAGAAAGATCTGCTGCCGGTGGTCATTCGGGGGATGCGTGGAATGATGGCGATGTCAGCGGAGCGAATCTGGCTGTTCGGTGTGTAGAAGGTGATTCGTTTGTTCAGGTATGTTGGACCGGCGTTGTGGAGTGCTTTGTGCGCATGGGTAAGGAGCTTGAAGGTGATCCTCTTGTTGACGGGGAGCAAGTGCAGGTCTCTCAGGTGGGCAGTGATGTGGCTGTAGTGGGGGATGTCGAGGATAAGGCATGAGGAGGTGTTCTGTATGCGTTGAAGTCTTTTCTGGAGTTTGGCCATGGTTACCACGTAGAGGGCATTGCCGTAGTCCAGCTTGCAGCTGACCAGGGCCTGGCAACATTCTTTGGGCTCCCATTAGTGGTTTCTTTCGAGGATACTGTATTTCCACTAAGCTACCACACATTCCTCCATCCTCATGTTCCCACATGGAACGGCAGTATAAGCACCCCATTCACTTGATTTATCTTGCCAATGACACTCCTCTTTTGTTAAACTCTCTTTCCTGGGCATCCCCATTTACTCCTTTCCTCCCAGCATCAGTTCATGAATTTCTGTTGGAAGTCTTACGCTTGCTAGACACAAAACATAGCATTAAAAATTTTAATGGGTCAGGGTGGCCAATATGACTAGGCATTCACATTCCTACACTACACCTAGGATTGGGGATCAATTCTACTGTTGCTAAAGGCCACAGCCCCATCTCATGGCCAGGTGGCTCTTTGGTCAGCAGTAGTGCCAGGTCTAAAAATCTTCAAACAACTTTTGGGAGTGTTTTAACATAACCCATAGAAGCATCATGGGGTTTGTTGACATTTGTAGATTTATCCCGGTTGACAAGTCGCTAAATACTGTTTCCCACTATAGAAATATGTTCTGGCAATCCCATGCAAGTGAAATAAATCTGCTTCAGTGTATCTTCATTGTTTGCAAGTTGCTTCTTCCTGAAGATATACGTTTTGAAGTCTGTTTGAGGTGTAGTATGCCATGCAAACAAATTTATCATGTAGGGCTCCATGGCAGCCATTTATTGACAGCAATATTTCCATTGCTCATCCGACACCTCTTTTCCAAGACTTTCTTCTCACCTTATTTTGACTTAGTGTTGGTTTTGGTTTTATGGGTCAAGCACATATGATCTAATTTTGAAACAAATTGTTTCCTCCTAGGTGCCACTATGGCATATAAAAGTTGGGTAATTTTGGGTGACTCCTAATGCGTAAGGATGTGTATAGTGGTGTTCCCTTTCCCCCATCCCCAGGAACTTACCCAGTGATAAAAAGGATCCATTCAAAAATTATTTTCCCATACTTGTATATCCCTCTGTGAACAGCTGTTCCTTGACTTTAGGTTCGGTAGAAAGGATATAAGGGGAATATAAAGGTGTTATCTATGATAGGTATATGCAGAAAGTACAATGGGTGGGAGCCAGAATATTTTGTCAAGACTTTCCATGACTGGATAGTGGGCAGCAGTGGGTTTATTTGCTGTAGTACGCAAGGTACGTTCTGGTAGCATATGATAGACAATGGGGCTGGGTTGGCATTATCTGATGCATAAACATATCTTGTACAGATAGTGTGCAGTGGTACCAGAAATAGTAAAACTGTGTCTGTGTACAAGCATGTTATGTCATGTTATGCAGATTTGTAGAGCACACTATTGCCCGGCAGGTTATCCTTGTGCTGAACAAGTGTGAGCCTAGCCAAACCTCGGCCTAGTGGGACTACTCCCCCAAAAAAGTATTCATCTGCTTGAGGAATTCAAGAAGTGAGGAGGAGGCTCTCATGTGTAGTGGCAGGCCTATCCATGCTTTAGGAGGGATGTAGGAGAAGGCATGACTCCTGGATCTGGTTGTATGTATGCATTGGAAATGTGCAAGTAGGAGTCTGGGTGAGAGGAGGTGTCTAGAAAGGTTTGTGAAAGCAGATGCGATTGTTGAGTTATGCTTGGACAGTATTATCTAATGTTTTGAAAGTGCAGGGGAGGAGTTTGAATTGGGCTCGTTTGTTTATAGGGAACCAGTGAACCTCCTTCAGGTGTGGTGTGATGAGTGTGGCGTGGGAAAGTGAGAGTGAGTCTGACTGCCGGGTTCTGAATGGTCTGCAACCTACAGTCGAGATTTTTGTTGATCATGACATGGAGGGTGTTCCTGTAGTCCAGCTCATTTGTGGCCAGGGCATGCATGACAGTTTTCCAGGTGCTGACTGGGAGCCCTTTGAAAATATTCCTTAACATCTTCAGGGTTTGGAAGAATGAGGCGTGATGGATTTGGCTTGGACAGTCATGTCGAGTTTGCTGTTGATGACAGTCCTGAGTCTTTTAGCATGAGTGGTTGGGAGAGTGTCACTCCTAGCTCTGTTGGCAACCAGGTGGGGTACCATGATGAAGTGCTCTTCCCAAAGATCAGAATTTCAGACTTATCGGTATTCACCTTTAGACAGCTGGTCTTCAGTCAATGGGGGATTTCAGTCATGCAGTCATTGAACTTGATCTTGGTACTGGGTGTCTTGTCCTTGAGGTAAAGAATGACATGCATGTCATCGGTGTAGGAGAGGACATTCATGTTGTGAGAGAGGACAATGCTGGCTAGAGGGATCATTTATGCATTGAAGAGGGCCTGGCTCATGGAGGATCCTTGCAAAACTCCAGAGATAAAGTAGGAGGTGTTTGAGGTATACAGTGCCAGGTTGGTTGACTGGGTCCTCCAACTCAGGAAGGAATAGATCCATTGGAGTGCATGTCGTTGGACTCCGATGCCCTGTAGGTGTTGGCTGAGGATAGGGTGTGAGACCACAAAGCATATTATATAATATGGTCAGATATTTCATACCCACTCTCTTGATATGAAAAGGTTAGCACATCCCATTATATACAGAGTTTTTAGCCTACCCAAATTATTTTTGTAAGTAGCATCTGGAGGGAGTGGAAAAAATGCCTGGTTAGATGTACCCGAATGTTATTAAAGAGATGGAGCAATTTGGGCATTATTACCATCTTTATCAGGATGATTTTACAAATTATTGTAAATGGAAATTTGATTCACCTGGTAAGCTATTCAAGTAAGGGATATGCCATAGTTTTCTTTTAGAACATTTGTGATAACTGGGTGGACATGTATACCTAGGTATTTCTCTGAGGTGGTGTACCAGTTTTGTGGATAGTCCAGATTGTGTGGCTGTGTTATTGTTGTTAAGGGAATCACGGTAGACTAACCCCTATTTACATTCATCCCAGATATATTGCCATATCGTATAACTGTCCTAATGAAAGGTGTCATGTTTGATTAACAGTTGTTAACGTAGAAAGCAATGTAGTCTGCATTAAGTGATATGATGATGTATTGCACCTTAAAGCTGAGGTCACTATAGGTATAGTGCTGACAAAGCATGAAGGTGATAGGTTTCCTGCCAATGGCCAATAATAGTGAGGACACAGGACACCTCTGCGTGTTCCACAATGGATATCTATTGATGGGGATAACATATAGTTAATTCCCAATGTTGATTTGGGATGAGTATACAATAGCTGCACCCAAGATAAGAATATTGGTCTTAGGCCTATGTGACTGACAATTCTAAAGAGGGTTAGCCATTCTAGGAAATCAAATGCTTTAACTGCATCAAGTAATCTTGCTGCAGCATGTGTCTCTGAAGTTATTTGATGCAGAAGAGTGAATAGCGTTTGCAGATTGAAGGATGTGGAGTGCCCCGGCACAAAATCCAATTGTTCTGGCAATATAATGGAATGCATAAGAGGGTGTAGCCGACTGGCCAGTAGTTTGATTAGGAGCACCTTCTGAAGAGTGTTAGGGAGATCACCTATGTCAAAGGCCTCTAAGTATACATTAGGAAGGTGTCTAGCTATGATGGTAACATATTCTTAAAACATGAACAGTAGGTAGACGATCCCTGGGGCTTTGCCACTCGCCCATGCTGAGTATTGTGTTTAATCTTTCTCTTCAGTGATGGGCCTAGCTTGGTACTACTTGTATTAGTAAGCCATGGCAGCTATCTCAATGTAATAGAGATTTAATTCAGATAGGTGGATCTTGTTGATTACTTTATATAATATTTCTTAGAAATATATGAATACCTGTTGGATGGTTTATGATTCTGCTGTGGTCTCAGAATTGTGAATTTTGGTGAAACCGAAGACTTCCCGTAGCGCGCGTATTAGGGCTGTCAATGATAATCCAAAGCATGCTCCCTCTCTATACCTTCGTGATGTGTGGTATTTTCCCAAGAAGTGAATTTCCCTGTCCGCTTCTGTGTGGTAGTCTGAAAGTGTCTGCATTAAATCATGCTGTACGTGGGAGACGGCCCTCCTACTCAGTTGCTATTCTAGTCCACATATTTTACCTTTCACTGTAGTTAGCCTTCCTCTGTTGGATTTGAGAATACCACCTGATTTGGATATGCACATGCCTCTAGTATATACTTTGAATGCCTCCTACAATGTGGCCTGACTGGGCACTGAATCAGCATTATTATGGAAATACTCAACAATCGCAGTGCGTAGTTCAATCTGCATGACCCTGTCCATCTGGGCCTCTGAGGCTATAGTAGTCAAGGAGAATTCCCAGTGTGAGTAGAACATGTAAATGATCAGTGTTCTAGCTAGTAGTTTGCTATCAGTTGTCCACAAACATGCAACCTTCAATGCGAGCTAGTAGACTAAGCATGGTAGAATAGTGTGTGCTGAGGAACAGGAGTGAAATCTCATATATGTTATAGATTGTTGTAGTGCCTTGAATGCTAGTAGCATAGCAAATGCAGTGTTAGAGGTTCTATCAATCTGGGAGCCCAAGACAGGATTGAAATACCCACGCTTCAATGATAGACCACTACGGTTCGGTGTTGTCTGTTCTTTAGATCAAGAAAAAAATGCAAGGGGTATTGGGCCCATTTGCATTGAAATTGTAACTGGGTGGCATTCCAGGAGGCCATGCACTACCAAGTGCTGACCGTATGGGTTGCTGAGGACCCCTTCTGGCACGCAAACAGTGTGCTTTTTTTTACTATAATAGCTATACCTCTGGCACAGCTAGAAAAATATCTGTGTGAACTTAATTGGGATGCAAATCCTATCAACATGTGTGGGGTCAGGTGAGTTTACTGCAAGAATCCTATATGTAAATTACAACAGTCTTACATCTCTATCATCATTAAACCACCACATATTCCAGGTGAGGAAGCTTATATAATTACTAGAGGACTGGCTGGCCCAGTCCATTATCAATAATGGGTGTGCATGGGGCTCCTATATGTATACTGCCAGTATGTGTTGACTATGTGTTGCATCATGCTTTCTGTTCCGGCATGTCTAAAGTGCTGACAGAACATTGTTAGCATTACCTGCATAATATCCCCCACCCACACCAACACTCAGCTGGTCAGGGAACTATCCCTACCTCCCACAAAGGACATGAGTAACAACAACATGGTCTGTACGCAAGGGGGCGTTCTGTGATCATAGCCCTTTTTCCCTTTCTTCTGCTCTGGAGTCTGTCTAAGATAATAGGGAGCAGTTAGCAAATAATTTTGACTGAATATTGTGAATAGAGCTTCCCATTTTTACTGCTGTATGTGTACATGTGTACATTAGATGTTGCGTGCTACTGCATCAAGTGTCGTTGGCATCCAAGTGATATCCTGAAGCAGAGAATGTCATTGATGGGTGTCTTTTCCTAGAGTATGTGAGTGACTCTCTAGCTGTTAGTGCATCTTAAAATATGCTGGTTTGTCATCAAAATGTAGGCACAATTGTACTGGGTGATGTTGGCTTGCTAGAGCTGTTTTTTTAACCGAGGTGTACTTTTGCCTGGCCGCCTGGACAGATTCAGTGAAGTGAGTGAACAGTGATATTAAGCAATTTTGACATGTGAGGATCCAGACGATGATGAGGCATGATGGGGCACCTGTTGGTGGGCAATGATGTATATGTTATTCAGTAAAAATGTCAGAGAATGCAGATCTGACAAAAAAGTCTATTAGCATTATATTCTTGCATGTATTTGTGGTCTAGGGAATTCCTTATATCAATAGTTTATTTCTCCTTGATCACGCTTCAGGAACTTTGGTGTTGAGTTCTGCCAGTTCTTTACTTACCTTAGATTGGATTGTTGAGACTTGTGTATGACAATACTGCGTCCTTCATAGAGATTATTTACTCTGCCATGTCAGTTCTCTCAGTCTGTCTATCCATCCTCCCTTTTAGTTGGTTTCCATGCATAGTTATTGAGTCTATTATTCCATCTATGTTTAACAGGTTGGTTTTCAGGTCTAACAACAATGTTTTGATGTTGAGTGTGTGTTAGACTTGGCATCTTTTGGCATGTTTCCCCTGACCTTTTGCTTTCTGACCTCCCGGTTTTGACTAGCTAAGTGTCTTTGCGCACTCTCTTACTGCTGTTCAGTGTTAAAGTGCAAGTGCTCCTGTTGTAGATTGTGTTATGGATTGGTGTTTTCCATGATTGGAATATTTGATTTCTTGTCAGTCCCTAGTAAAGTGCACTGAGTGTGACAGGGCCTGTAAATCAAATGCCGCTAGTGGGCTGCAGCACTTGATTGTGCCACCCATACAAGCAGCCTATAAATGTAACTCTGGCCTGCCCCTGTGAGCAGTCTGGGACTGCTATATTGACTTGGCAAGTGTACCCACTTGCCAGGCCCTAGCCTTCCCTGTTCTTACATGTCCATAACCTTAAGGTAGGCCCAAGGTACCCCTGTGGGCAGAGTGCAGTGTATTGGATGACAGAAGCTGGGGAGGAGCAGTGGCTCCGGAGAGTCTAGATGGGTCAGGAAAGGGCTGAATAGACCTGGGTGGCATTTAGAGTAGGGGGAGGAGATTTCCTTTCACCTGAATGGACCTGGTCTGCCTTTGACAATGCTGTCTCCACCTCCTGCCAGGAAGCTGCACCAGAGAGGACAGAACTGGTTCTGGCTGGGCACAGACACTCTCTGCCTGAGAGGACAAAGGATTGTGGGCTATAAAAAGTGGGGCCAAACCCCTAAACTTTAGAACTCGCTGGAATCAAGCCTGCCAAGAAGATGAGCTGGAATAGATGCCAGGAGGAGTACTGCCCCTTTGCTGTGCTGTTGCTTTGTTGGGCTGGCCTGCAGCTGCTGCTTCTGCCTTGGGGAGTGAAAGGACTGAGGTGAACTTTCTTTACTTGTGCTGAGAATCTCCAAGGGCCTGAAATCGAGCCGGTCTCCTGTTCTGAAGTCTCAGGGACTGCAAAGACTTCACCAACCTCTGGTTACCGCTTCTGGAACAACTGTTTCAATCGCCACAGAGAAGGGAAACGCAACCGACTCCGTCACCAAGTCCGTCAGTGGCCCTGTGTCCTGACAGCAACGCAGACCGCACTCTCTGCATCTCATACTGCAAACCTGGTCTCATCGACGAGGACGACTGCCCCGCCACCGAGCCGCTGCTTGCACCATGACTTGTGGGCACCGCAGTCCGCATCTCCTTGCCTCACTTCACCATCCCGGTCTCACTGACACTCTCGCTGCTGCTGACTCTGCACCTGCGACCGCATCGTGGTTGGGGGCACAGCTCATGAAGTTTCACGACACACCGCCGCGTCCCACACCGCCTTCTGGGCCAACCAACGCAAGCTCCCGCAAACCGGCTCTGTCGCCTGCACCACAACCTGCCAGCACTGCATCGAGCAGCGTCTCGCCCTGCACCTTAAGCCTCGGTCTCACCTACACCATCTGGACGATCATCCCCGAGCCGCTGCCTGCACCGCATCGAAAGGACACGCGCCCTGTACCGCTTCCATTTTGCAACCCAGCCGTGACGTGTAAACCTCAGCGAGAAAGGTACTGTTACTGAGTCTGTTCACGCTTTCGCTGGCCCGTACCGACGCGGTCGGCTAGAACTGTTAGACTCTGTGGTTTTCACCATCGCGGTAGCCCCTGACGGAGCTACCGACTCGTATGAACTGTGTTTTTCAAGTAGCCTCGGCAAAGTATGCATTTCTAAGTACTGTATTGTGGATTTTTATCGTTTTGGGTCTTGTCTTAAGTATATAAAAATATTTTATATTTTTCTAAACTGGTGTAGTGTCCTTTAGTAGTGCTTACACAGTGTTACTGTTGGTTACATACTGCCTCTAAGATAAGCCTGACTGCTCATGCCAAGCTACCAATGGGGTGAGCAGGGGTTGTTTTAGGAGTGTAGCTCCCTTATCCTGACTAGGAAGAAGGGTCCCTTTTTGTACAAAGGTACCTACCTCTGCCAACTAGAGACCCCCATTTCTAACAGTGTGTCACGCTCTTCATCGGGTATTGTGGATGTGGTATGTTCATCTGTGCCATCATACTCTTGTGATTTTTTTTGCTTTCAGAGTGCAAAGCTCAGTTTGGGATTGACACTGGTTACATTTTCTCAAAATGCCTTCTAGGCACTCAGACTTAATAGATTAGAGTTTAGATGCTGACCGTGGTCTCTTCACAACAGCACAATCATCACAGCTTGACTTCCACTAGTTGCTGCTGAGCAGTCACAGTGCACACGAAAAGCAATGCCTTTGTTGTGTTTGCATTGGCTGGTGTTGTTACAGTTTTGTTAATGCCACTCTATACTTGCAATATGATCCCCTGTGGCATAAGCTTCACCAGACACAGTCCTCAGTCATGTATTTTCACCCGCATGTCACCTCCTTTGAAGAGTAAGGTTTGGTTCTGGAGTAGATGTTGGCTTTAAGCAGTGGTCAAAGTGGGCGGGATTGGCAGGGCACGGAGTGCCCCTACTTATTTAATTCAATAGATTCCATTCCCCAACTTTTTTATTTTAAAAATGCATCCCAGAATGGCAGAAATAGCCATAGCCAACAGAAAAAGGCTCAGCGTTCCTGGCCGTTCGGCGACGGGAGTGGTGGGCAGAGAAGGAAAGGGGCTCTGTCTTTTCCTTTTTGCCCTGAGAGGACAAGGACAGTGTCCACTTCTGCTCTTCTGCTGGCAGCTGCCCCCCTCTCTCTTTCTTCGTCTCATTCCCCATCCTTCTGTCTCGCTCCTCCTCACTCACAGCAAATACGAGCTTCAAAAAAAAAAAAACACCTTTGCTGTAAATGTCGTCTTTGTCTGACATTTTTCTATTACAAAGTCCAGCCTCAGGAATAAAAGGTTCCAAATATGAAAAATAAATTAAAAAATAAATAAAGCAAGGCAGAGTGGTCGCAAAGTGGCCAGATTGATTTTATACACACCCAAACACATTAGCTCCACTTTACAGAGCTTGATAGTGAAGCACTACTTTTGTTTCCCTGCCTTTCTTTGAACAGCATTGTATCCCCAGGTGGGGAAGTGCACCAGTCCTGGAGGTACTGCAATGCCTGATTGATGGGTGGATTGGAAAACAAAATGTGTACCGTGGCTCTGTGTTCATAGATGTGGTCTTTTTAAACCATACTGCTTAAGTTTTGTAAGGATAGAAGCAATAGGCACTAAAACAGGCGCATTCCGGGCCCTGTAGATCTGTCTTTAACTTTTCAGGCAAAAGCACTCACTGATTTCTGAATAGTGAGTGTAAAAGCGTTAAGGTAACCATGTTGTTGCTTCTTACATTTCTCATGCTTTTCCTAATCTTGCATTCCCTATGTGTATTTGTTTTCTCCAGAATCTTGTTACTTTTTTATCAGGCAGCATATTGCTCTTGTCTAGTATGTAATTTGGAATGAATTGCATCCAGGTGTTTATAGCTGGGCACAATTTTGTTGTAGCTGAAGGCAGTGCGAGTTTCTCTCATTGGGACAGTTTGGTGTTCAGTGGGGGAGAGAATGTGGCACTATGGCCAGAGCTGCCAAAATTGGAACTGGGGAACAACCAAAGGCCAGATGTCAGCAGCTGATCCTCCCCACTACATGCCCGGCCCCAGTTAACGACAGGCCCCGGTGATAGTAGCGCTATGAGGATTCAGTCTTCATCCAGTCAGCATTCAACCAGTTCTTTGGGATCCTCAGGATGAGCACAGTGTACACAGTGCATTGTTCGCTGGTTTTGGCCTGCAAAATCATGTTGAAAGCTAGACTTTGGCCACAGGAGCCAAAGGGGATGCAGCCATCTTGGGCTGTGTCTTTCTTGCACCCGCTCCTTCTGCTTTAGTGTTAACATATTATTCAGGTGCAAGAAACGAGAGAGAGGACAGAGGTAGAACACAGAAGAGAAATACAATTTTATACCTGCCAACTCACACGGTGCCATCCTGTGTCACACGATTTCGGCTCCCTTCACACGGTCACATGGTGAAATTGCATTGTGGCAGAGAGAACAAGCTGAAACCCACTGTAAACAGTGGATTTCCAGCTCTTTTTCGGAATCTGTAAGCAGTTGATGACCATTAAGAGGTGTGAAAACACCCAAGGACATGAGCCACAGCCTCCACGACCCTTTGTTTTTTTGGGTGGGGAACTTGGTGAGGGGCTGAGTGCCTCTTAGATAGCTCTTGGCACCAGGCCCCTCCCCCTCTAAGGCCCCATCCCCTCCTCACACTGTGAAGTAATTTTGTAAGTTGTCAGGTATACAACATTGCAAAGGCCAGCTATAGCAGCTAAGAAGAGCTTTAATGTTTAAACAACACACAGGCAGCTGAGATCACTGGTCATTTTAAAGGGGCAAAACTGGTTCATGAACAGCAAGCAAGGGACCTCAACAATATAATTATTGTTAGATTTTTGAAAAGTAGTTTTCTTGAAAATATATTGTTTTTGATTTTTTTAAGTTGGTACTGTTGCTCTTGAGTGTGTTTACATTTATAAACACTTCTTCAGTGTATATGACCCTGTTCAAACAAAGGGGCAGATTTACTAAATTATCACCTAAGGGTGCAGGAGAGCACCATACCTACAGAAATATGGCACTCCCCTCCCCTCTTCCTAGCGCCGGCCCTGAATTTTGCTGCTTTACACCAAGCTCACACCTTTTTGCCATAGTGAGAGGTGTGTGCGTGAGTCTAACATAGGTTTTGTATTGGAAGGGTTCCCTTTGATTGCAAAATACGATGCCTAGTCAACTTCTAAAACTTTTCCTACTTTGTATGTGTGCTGTACAGTGAACCCATTTCCCTTTTTAATGCCTGTTTTTTTTTTACACAGAGCCATGTCTCACATTTTTGGTAGATAGGATTTTTGTGTCAAAAATAGTGGGTGATTGCATAGGAACGCCCATGTGATACCTCCTTGACGCTAAGTAACGCAAAGCAATACTTTGCGCTACTTTTCGTTACTTTTAGTCCATTTCCAGCACAAAACAAATTTTGTACCGGAAAGTAAAGAATAAAAAAAACATTTTGTGCTGGTTTGCGTCACTTTTATTGTGCAAACCCAGCGCACAGTGTTAGTAAATCACCCCCACCCTGTTCATTTTGTAAATGCAATTAAATAGAAAAGGTGAATTTTTTACGCCACCATTCAAAGGTGATAGAAAACACTGCTCTTGTAAAATGACTGGTGTGTTTGCATGTTGTGAAATGCTGACATATTGATGATAAAGAAGCTGTGCTGATCTCAGAGAACTTAAAAGCATGTAAGACTTCTCACTTAGATATTAGAGTGGTCTGATACAACGATGGCTACACCAAAGTCCCTTAAGTGTGCATATTTCTTTGTTAATATGTCAGTGCCTTTAGGCAGCCGTTCTTGGGTCAGACTAACCCGACCGCTGAAAGGAAAATCTAATCAAGCAGCCATTTTATAGTTAGGTTTGTAATTAAGTTCTGACAAGCAGATTAAAAATTGCTTAGTTCCATGTGTGAAAAAGGATTTCTTAGTAACCCATATGTGGAATAAACAATTGAATATACAAAAAAGCTTTAGAATTTACCACAGTTTAAGATGCACTGAAAGTACTTCTCAGTAGGAGGAATGATATACCAAATAACCAATAGCATGTGATGTGAGATATTTACTTCATTAAAGTTCACTGAGGGCCTGATTCAAAAATATTTTACAAAGCGTAGGTGCCACTTACTCTCACGACTTGTAATCAGTGGTTAACTTGTAAAAATATAAGAAGAAGGGCTCTCCTCAGAAGGCTGCTTGCAACAGCCCATTTCTGCCTGAAACAGAACCAATTACTAACCATGAAACTGTGGAAGGAGCGTGGCCTAATGGCCAAAGCTGCCGACTTTGGAGCTAAAGGACCAAGTTCAAATCACGGCGTTGGCTCAACATTCTGTGATTTAGGGCAAATCACTTGGGGGCATATCATCAAGGAGGCGATATAAAATTATCGCCGCTTTTGCGTCCGTTTTCGTATGAAAAGCGGCGATAATTTTATCGCCTAATCAGCAAGGTCACGCTATTGCGTGAATCCTTGCATTATCGCCCTTTCCCCCAACGCCCATCTTTGCATCTCTAATGAGATGCAAAGTGGGCGTTCCTGCCCTGACATAACTGGAGAAATGTCGCTAAGCGACATTTCTCCAATTATCAATGGGCACGCTAACCTGCAGAGCGACAAGCAAAGTAGGGATAACCTCTGTTATCGCTACTTTCCTTTCGCCTGCTTCAAAGCTGACTTAGCCATGATATCCTATGTAAGGTGGATATCATGGCTAAATCTGCCCCGCCCTATCAACAAGCTATCACCAAACTTTGTGAGATTATTGCTGGATTTCCACCGATAATCTCACATTTGGCAGTTAGCGCTTGGAATTTTATCGCTTTTAAGATAAGTGTTGCTAATAGCACGCTAGCTCAGCGATAAAATTCCACGTTACCCGGCGATAATTATCCTAGCGCTAAGTGCGTTTAGCGATAATTATCGCCGGTCCTTGATGATATGCCCCTTCATCTCGGGTGCCTAAGATAAACAAATGTGTTCTTAACTGGTGCTCAAAAGTGCTGGTGTTGATGATTAAGTGACCAGGTTCAAATTAAGCACTGATTGTAATACTTCTGGATTACTGCTGGAATGTAAGAGCAAGCAAAGAGTGCTACAAGCGTAATCCACATCGAATGCTTTGCGACTCGGAAACTCTATGTATATTTGGTAGAAGGTTTGCAACAAAGCTCAGGTCGGCTGAGCGGTTAAGACATACCTAAAAACATTGCCATATACGTGCACAAAGTCAAGTGAAATAGTTAAAATTGAAAATTACATGTATAATGTAAAAAACATAGTGACTGCCTGATGTTAGGGAAAACAAAATGCTTGATCTTAAGGGGCAGGCCATAGGCTAAATGGAGATGGACATGGAGGCTAAAACGATGCAATGAATCTTTATTACCACTACTCCAGCAGCTCCTTTAAAGAATATGGAACATAGAATTCTGACTGAATGAAACTTCAGAAGTCCCAACATACAGCCTTCTTTTTTGCTGCTGCTCCTGCAGATAAGTAACTGTGTGGAGAGTGTGAGTAATTTAATGAAAGGATTGTATGGAATGTATTTTATATTGTTTACCTAAGTATTTTCGTAAAACAAAACTGTTCTAGTAAAGAATATGAGTGAAATGTATATTTAAATGAGAATATGTTGTTTTGGTGTTGTTTTAGGTTTAAAAAAAACTATTAAGGGTTTTTTGTTTTTCATTTGAAGGGTTGACTAGCTGGTGGTGTGGTGTCTGTATCATACAGGGTTTGTCCAGGTAGCAATTAGTGAATTCAGAACTTCATTTCTCACTTAGAGGCCCAGGGCTGTTTGTGTGGTGGTTGAAGCTTGAGGTCCTCTGCGTGCGCCGAGCGTTCAGGCCAACCACGAGGAAGAGTTGTGTGGTTTGTTATAGCTGCTTTCCGCTTCCGTGTCGGCATTTTTTTCTCCGGTCTCGTGGGGGGACGTGGGTATTTAGGATTGTGCGCCCTCCTGATTAAGCACAGTATGAGAGAAGGTGTTCTCTCAAAATACAGAAATTAGCCCAGTAGCAACCAGATCGAGGAAGCACAGGGAAAAGGTGTTTCTTGGCAGTTTCAGCTCTTGCTGGCTTGAGGAGCACTGCAGAATGAAGGTTTTTGGTGGTGCCCTAAGCTGGCAGCCGGTGTTCGAGTTTGGTGCTGCCCCGCTTCCGCACTGCTAAACTCATAATCAGGCACTAATTTCAAAAGCAGATATTTTCACAGAAACTTCATCCAGTGGCTTTGTGAAGACACTGCCTCATCATTGAATGCCTACTGCAGCCTTACCCCTCTGAACTTCACCTTCTCAAGCAACGTTTTGCCTAAATTTCTTCTAACTTCAAAGGTAAAGGCCGACCGGGACCCAATCCACTTTTTGTATCCGACCCACACTTTATTGCCATTAACCATATATTTTTTACTCTTAGCCAGTCTAGCACACCTAGATGTTCGCGATTAGAGCTTTGATCTTTTAGGTGCTAGTTTTTACCTTAAACTTTAAAAATGTACTTTGTATATTACTCCTAAACAGCTACACACAATGGGAGCTTAGATGTGACTTGATGGGCCATCCTGGCAGGATGGGAGGGATGAGTTGGGCACAGCTTCTCTTACACCATAATAGGCCCCACACAAAGGGCTGCATACCCCCTGTAGCTAGTCTAGAGCCAGGGCAGGGAAAGCAGGGATCTGTGCACTTCAAAGGCATGTATTTGAAGTCTCCCCCAATTCAAAGGCACCACTGTGTATAAATACTGGACATCGTACGGACGCGAGGAGACGCATGCAGCACCGCGTCGTTTTACTTCATGTTCGAAGTGTACGAACCTAAGAGCATCTAGGGGAGGAGCTTCGTTTGATTATATAGAAGCTGCAGAATCTTCTTAAGAAATAGAGATTTGTTCCAGTATATCCAACTCAAAACAAAGGTAATCCTGCATGTATAACTAGCACGTCCATTAAAAGGATTTTTAAGAGATGGATTATTAAAAACATCTCCCAACAACAAATGGAAATTTGAGGAGCATCACAGAAAGGTGAGCCAAGGTGGGAAGCAAGTGTATACCAACATCAATTATCTTAATGAAATAAAAGTTACAATCCATAATGACAGGGTAGCTGTAATAACGAATCAAGTGACTAACAGAGAAATTCAAATTGCTAGTCTTGATAAAGATGGAACAATAATTGAATACCATCGAAACGCGTCGACGCCTTTTTATTGTGCGGCAGAATCTGTGGAACCACTCTGACCTGCAGTTGAAATTATAGAACTCATCCAGGTCGAGTGTACATACCCTTCCATGTGATCTGTCGTAATGATGACAAATTATATTGTCTTTTCTTATGGGTTTTTCTCTGTGTTCAATTTGTGATTATTGTATAATATCGTAATGTTTTTATACTATTGATGTAATGTTTTTTATGAAAAATTAATTTTTTGGTTTTAAAGAAATATGTACCACATGTGTTTGTGATTAGGTTTTTTTAATAAAAATATGCAATAAAAATATTTTTTGGATATAAAAGTTGATTGTGATATAAAAAACGTTTTTTTAACTTAGCATAGTACAGTATGTGCAGATAATATTGTTTTCGCGCTTTTTGCACAAAAGGGATACCGTTATTTAAACTATAAATACTGGACCCCAGACACCACCACATCAGTACATTTCTGGACCTGTGGATATTCTGCCAGGAAGAAGGACTGCTGTCCTCCTGAAAGGACTGACATTCTTCTTGACTGCTACTCTGCTGGCCTCCTGCTTTGCTTTACTGACCAGCTGCCAGTGGCTCTCTTGCCAGGGTGAGAAGGGCGGGGCCTGCATCTCTTGAAGCCAGAACTCAGAGTGACTCCAAGGGCTATTTGGCTGGATTCCTAATCTGAAGCTTAGGGATATAACAGGCTTCCAACAACCTTATATATGCACCTGGATAATGCCTTCTATAAGTCAACCCTGCTAAGTGGTGCCATCCCAGGCCCAGACCCTTTGGAGTGAGTATTAGGTGCTTATCAGCAGAACCAAGGCATCTTCTCTGCTGAGCAATGCATCCTTGAGAAGAACTGGGGCATCTCCTCGGTCGAGTGGCATATCCTCAAGCAGAACTGATGCATCACCGAGGCTGCATGGATCGGGCACGGTGCAGAAAGCCTACATTGCCCCCGCAGTCCTCTGAGTTTTGGCATCACCGAAAGCATGATGCATCTCCAGCCCAGATCCTCACATCTTGCAACCACAACAGCCTCGATAATGACAGACTTTATATCGCTGCTTTGCAGCTCTGTGAAACCAACACTTCATCAGCTGTGCACCATATCCCCAACACCAGGATGCTAAACCCATCATTGGGATCCTCAATTATGACGCAACATGACCTCTCACCTCAGCCTCATTACATCTCAGAGCCAATGCATTCGTTAGGCCGTGCGTTGCTTCTTCGACCCGGATCCATGCATCTCTCTGCAACCAGGATTTAAGGTACTTTGTTCAGTGGGTCCAACTGGGTCCCTGCAGCTGGCCCATGCTCCATTGTGGTTGGCCTGAACTTGTGACTTTGTCTCAGTCTGGCACAACCAGACATCACTTGTAGGCACTTTGTTTTAGATATATCCACATAAACCCCTAAAATTCAATGTCTCTAGTTTTACTGATTGGATTTTTGTCATTTAGGTCTTGTTTTACTTATTAAACTTATCTTTATTTTTCTAACCTGGTGGGGGATTCATTTGGTATTTGTGTTTTACTGTTTTACTGTTTGAAGTGTTGCACAAATACTTTCCATATTGCCTTCAAGTTAAGCCTGACTGTTTTGTGCCAACTACCAGAGGGCGAGTACAGGTTAATTTGGGGTTTGCGTGTGCCTTCCCCTGACTAGGACTGTGGTTGCTGCCTCACTAGGGCTCACCCCAGTCAACCAGTAATCCAATTTCTAACACTATGAATTAATGAATGAATGAATGAATGAAAAGACATTTATCGAGCGCATGGCTACCCGGAAGTGTTCCAGCGCTGTGGACCAACATGGACGGAGACAGACTAGGGAAACAACAGGGTCTTAAGTTGTCTTCTGAAGGTCTGGTGATTGGGCATCAGGCGTAGATGAAGTGGCAAGGAATTCCAGAGTTTGGAGGCATTGTAGGAGAACATTCGTCCGCCACTTCTGTCTCTTCTTATTCTAGGTACCTCGGCCTATCCAAACCTCTTTCTTTATTTATGTCAATCTAAAGTTCTCTGCCCTTAACCCCATAAAACATGTTCCTACCCTTCCCACTTACTGATCTTTACTTAGTCTGCTGAAGACAGATCCTCATTGAAAGGCCAACAATGATGGAGAGGTAGAATGTAAGGGCCCGATTCACAAAATTAACTTAAGACAAAATCCTAAACTTACTACTTTTGGTATTCACAGAAGGCATTTAGTAGTCGTAAAGTTAGGATTTTGCCTTAAGTTTGACTTAAGACAAACTTAAGACAAACTTAAGACAGAATTAAGACAGACTTAAAACAGACTTAAGACAAACTTAAGACAAACTTAAGACAGACTTAAGACAGACTTAAGTAAGGATTTTGTCTTAAGTCTGTCTTAAGTCTGTCTAAAGTCTGTCTTAAGTTTGTCTTAAGTCTGTCTTAAGTTTGTCTTAAATTTGTCTTAAGTCAAACTTAAGGCAAAATCCTAACTTTACTAATACTAAATGCCTTCTGTGAATACCAAAAGTAGTAAGTTTAGGATTTTGTCTTAAGTTAGTTCTGTGAATCGGCTCCTAAGTACCTGCATGAAGAAGGAAGAATTAGAGTAATGAATGTCACCGACAAGTAATCCTTACATTACCTTCTTTCTTGTCCCATTCCTTAGTTAAGAGAGTATAAGCCCAAATTGTATGCTTTAATCAAGATCTGAAAAATAAAAGAAACATATCCACTGAAAAACTGAACTGCTGCTACAAAATTCAAATTTTGTTAGAAACACTCCTGATGAAAGAAAGCATGAGTTATCCAATGTAGTAAAACACAAAACATCTTCAAGTAACAACTGCTTTTGAGTAGATATTTGATCCAACTGATAACTTGTTCTCAGTCTGTAATGAGAAAGGAATGTGGAAGGGGAAGCCCAGGTACCCATGTTGCAGATGTCCAACAACAAAGACACCAGCCCTTTATAGCCCATGAAGCTTCCATTCCTCTGGCTGAACATGCTTAAACTACACCTTTCCTGATTTCTGTCAGGCTAAAGAAGACACCAACTTAAGCACACAACTCAAAGTAGCCCTAGACAGTTAATAAATAAGATGCTTAAATGTCGAATTCAGTGTATCTGTGTAAATAAAACTAAAAGATGTAACCTTGAATCTGCATCCCTGCCCAGTTACAGGTACAAGACTGGCAGCGCAACATTCTGTTCTCACTGAATTTGGGGAATAAAACCTGCATTTATTTTCAATAAATGTGCCTGATTTAGAGTTTGGACTCCAGGCCAGAGTACTTCCATTATGTAGGAACTGATCCATCCCTCAGGCTGATGGAATACCATCTGCTGCATTTAAAGCTCGTGCATTAGAACCACCATCCCTCATGGATAAAGTAGGGTCTGTTAGATAATTCTCAGTATTCATCATCAACAGACACAAATCCATCCATGTTGGTATGGTATATATCCGTCCACCATATTTAGAGTTGTGTGCTGTCAAAGTGGGATGGGGTACATTAAGATGGAGTACAGCAATGTCAGATGTTATTTCAGATGCCGGGTGCTTCTGTCATATTGACAGAGATGTCCATCAACACACACACAGAAAGCACTTCTATATGAACAAATTAATCACACCTTCACCACACATTGCAAAAGCTACCACTCTAACCACACAAGATACTTACCATTCACAGCAGCATCAGCAGACCCACTTCAGAACTTTTTAATTGTGTTGATGACTAAAATGTCTGGTAGAAGAGGCGCTAGATTTTAAGAAAATGATTTAACAGTAATGGTGGATGGGATAGTGAGGGTTGAGCCATAGTTGTTTAGAATCCTAGTCTAGACAATAACCACGAGTCAGAGAACGTAAATGACTGACAGAAACGTGGCTAGGGTGAATGCTGTCTCCAACACCTGGTGCTCACAGGTGAATATACACAAGCGATGGGATAATCTGTGGGGCAGAGTATGTTTCTCTTGCTTCTAGGGCACACTTAAATGCCCTGCCATGGTGGTGGTTTCCCCAGATCCCTAAAACCCATGCAACCTGGGAGGATAAGGTGTCCATATCACACTTTGAAGGCACTGCAGGAATTATAGGCAGAGTGATGAGTGGTATGTCCCAATAATACGTCTCTAAGCCTAACCAATTCACCATCTCTCCACTTTGGCACCCCTTTTCTCTAACTCAACTCTCTTCATCAATGGTAGCCTGTTCTCACAACTTCCAAACGTGATGTTTGTCACTACCAAATATTTTATATTCCTCACATGAAAGTGAATTTTTTAATATCGGCAGATGATAGATGACAACAAGTAATGAAGTCACTGACCTGTTTGGTGTAGTCAAAGATTTTAATTGTTTAAATGTGAGCTCAGCCCCTAGTAGCTGTGGCAGAGAGCAGACAGGCTTAACTTAAAGACAATGTGTAAAGCATTTAGAAGTAACAAAACAGTTAAAACGTCAAAGAAATAGCATTTTATACCCAAGTTCCAAAATAGGCCGAATATATATTAATAAGCAAAATAACACTGTAAGGAAAAAAATGAAATAAGTGGAATAGGAGGTATGAATGTTTTCATTTCTAGGTAAATATGTTGAGACAAATATACTGCTAAAAAGCCTAAAACACCAATGATAGTCTATTGAGTCCAAGACATAGGCATGAATTGAAGCTAGATACACCAAGTGGATTGGTTCTGGTGAAAGTATGTCAGTCAAAAATTTGCAAAAAATATCTAAGTCCCAACACAAAAATGAACTTAGAAGAAGTTCCAGTATTTTTCCTAAAGACAACTGACAATCACTTAATGAAAGTTTGGACTTCAAAATAAGTGTGCAAAAAATACACAGAAGGGTCCAGTGCTTCAGTGGGCCTGCACACAAGGGTGCCGATCTCGATCCGGTAAAAACCGGGTACAAACCGTCGGACGGAGCATATTCTCCGTCCGACGCGTACCCGGTCGTACCAAACTACAAACATGGAATTACGATTCGCACGGAAACACCTTTCCCGTACGAATCGTACAAAACCCCGACCGAACAAAATAAACGTACAAATGCGATCCGGGAAAGCGCCGACGTGACGTCGGGACGCACGCAGCCTGCCATTCACGAACCAGGAATTACGATTCGCACCGACGTCATCCCGCACGGTGAATATTTTCCGGCTGCCAAAAACTGCCGGGAAATCAGGACGACGCGAACAAGGAGGACCCGTACGCGACGGACAGACAGGACGACGCGAACAAGGAGGACCTGTACGCGATGGACAGACATGGACCCGAACCTACGTGTCATCCCGGCCCTCATAGCAGTCGACCTCCTCTACAGGTTACGACGCAGACGCCGCAGAAGGTCAGAACAACACCCATGGGCAAAGGGGGGGGGGGGTGGGGCAGGACACATAACCCCCACCCAAGTCACACAGCACACATGCCCTGGACATACCTGACCCTCAGGCCCTGGTCACTACGAGGGGGTGGGGGCGTGTCCAGCAAAGCCAGCGACCGCCACAACGGAAGTTCTTCACGACGCGAACCGGCAACACAACCATACAGGTACGTCCCGTACCCACGCCTTAAGAGCGTGGGTACGAGTCGTACCACGCCCACACCTACGTCACCCCAACAATTGCGGGACGGCACGTACCCACGTGGCAAAGGCCTGGGGACGGCCCGCACAAGCATTCCACAGCGTGGGTACGGCAATGTACGGACCGTACCCCCACCCGCGTATGCATGGAGCGTACCCCCCACCTCAACAGTGTAAGTACGACACGTACCCCCACCCGCGTACGTACGGAGCGTACCCCCACCCCAACAGTGTAAGTACGACACGTACCCCCACCCGCGTACGTACGGAGCGTACCCCCCACCCCAACAGTGTAAGTACGACACGTACCCCCACCCGTGTACGTACGGAGCATACCCCCCACCCCAACAGTGTAAGTACGACCTGTACCCTCACCCGCGTACGCATGGAGCGTACCCCCCACCCCAACAGTGTAAGTACGACCCATGCCCTCACCCGCGTATGCATGGAGCGAACCCACACCCATGTATGTTCGAAGCGTACATATTGTGAATTAGGAGGGGTGTGTGCAGAGTCTCCCCAGCAGTGCCCAGACATATGAGGGGTGGGTGCCTATCACTCCCAGCAGTGCCCAGAGACAGGAGGGGTGTGTGCAGAGTCCCCCCAGCAGTGCCCAGAGACAGGAGGGGTGGGTGCCTATCACTCCCAGCAGTGCCCAGAGACAGGAGGGGTGTGTGCAGAGTCCCCCTAGCAGTGCCCAGAGACAGGAGGGGTGGGTGCAGAGTCCCCCCAGCAGTGCCCAGACACAGGAGAGGTGGGTGCAGAGTCCCCCCAGCAGTGCCCAGACACAGGAGGGGTGGGTGCAGAGTCCTCCCAGCAGTGCCCAGAGACAGGAGGGGTGTGTGCAGAGTCCCCCCAGCAGTGCCCAGAGACAGGAGGGGTGGGTGCCTATCACTCCCAGCAGTGCCCAGAGACAGGAGGGGTGTGTGCAGAGTCCCCCCAGCAGTGCCCAGAGACAGGAGGGGTGGGTGCCTATCACTCCCAGCAGTGCCCAGAGACAGGAGCGGTGTGTGCAGAGTCCCCCCAGCAGTGCCCAGAGACAGGAGGGGTAGGTGCAGAGTCCCCCCAGCAGTGCCCAGACACAGGAGGGGTGGGTGCAGAGTCCCCCCAGCAGAGCCCAGACACAGGAGGGGTGGGTGCAGAGTCCTCCCAGCAGTGCCCAGAGACAGGAGGGGGTGTGCAGAGTCCCCCCAGCAGTGCCCAGAGACAGGAGGGGTGGGTGCCTATCACTCCCAGCAGTGCCCAGAGACAGGAGGGGTGTGTACAGAGTCCCCCCAGCAGTGCCCAGAGACAGGAGGGGTGGGTGCCTATCACTCCCAGCAGTGCCCAGAGACAGGAGGGTTGTGTGCAGAGTCCCCCCAGCAGTGCCCAGAGACAGGAGGGGTGGGTGCCTATCACTCCCAGCAGTGCCCAGAGACAGGAGGGGTGTGTGCAGAGTCCCCCTAGCAGTGCCCAGTGACAGGAGGGGTGTGTGCAGAGTCCCCCCAGCAGTGCCCAGAGACAGGAGGGGTGGGTGCCTATCACTCCCAGCAGTGCCCAGAGACAGGAGGGGTGTGTGCAGAGTCCCCCAGCAGTGCCCAGAGACAGGAGGGGTGGGTGCCTATCACTCCTAGCAGTGCCCAGAGACAGGAGGGGTGTGTGCAGAGTCCCCCCAGCAGTGCCCAGAGACAGGAGGGGTGGGTGCCTATCACTCCCAGCAGTGCCCAGAGACAGGAGGGGTGTGTGCAGAGTCCCCCCAGCAGTGCCCAGTGACAGGAGGGGTGTGTGCAGAGTCCCCCCAGCAGTGCCCAGAGACAGGAAGGGTGGGTGCCTATCACTCCCAGCAGTGCCCAGAGACAGGAGGGGTGTGTGCAGAGTCCCCCCAGCAGTGCCCAGAGACAGGAGGGGTGGGTGCAGAGTCCCCCCATCAGTGCCCAGAGACAGGAGGGGTGGGTGCCTATCACTCCCAGCACTGCCCAGAGACAGGAGGGGTGTGTGCAGAGTCCCCCCAGCAGTGCCCAGAGACAGGAGGGGTGGGTGCCTATCACTCCCAGCAGTGCCCAGAGACAGGAGGGGTGTGTGCAGAGTCCCCCCAGCAGTGCCCAGTGACAGGAGGGTTGTGTGCAGAGTCCCCCCAGCAGTGCCCAGAGACAGGAGGGGTGGGTGCCTATCACTCCCAGCAGTGCCCAGAGACAGGAGGGGTGTGTGCAGAGTCCCCCCAGCAGTGCCCAGAGACAGGAGGGGTGGGTGCAATGTCCCCCCAGCAGTGCCCAGACACAGGAGGGGTGGGTGCAGAGTCCCCCCAGCAGTGCCCAGACACAGGAGGGGTGGGTGCAGAGTCCTCCCAGCAGTGCCCAGAGACAGGAGGGGTGTGTGCAGAGTCCCCCCAGCAGTGCCCAGAGACAGGAGGGGTGGGTGCCTATCACTCCCAGCAGTGCCCGGAGACAGGAGGGGTGTGTGCAGAGTTCCCCCAGCAGTGCCCAGAGACAGGAGGGGTGGGTGCCTATCACTCCCAGCAGTGCCCAGAGACAGGAGGGGTGTGTGCAGAGTCCCCCCAGCAGTGCCCAGTGACAGGAGGGGTGTGTGCAGAGTCCCCCCAGCAGTGCCCAGACACAGGAGGGGTGGGTGCAGAGTCCCCCCAGCAGTGCCCAGACACAGGAGGGGTGGGTGCAGAGTCCCCCCAGCAGTGCCCAGACACAGGAGGGGTGGGTGCAGAGTCCTCCCAGCAGTGCCCAGAGACAGGAGGGGTGTGTGCAGAGTCCCCCCAGCAGTGCCCAGAGACAGGAGGGGTGGGTGCCTATCACTCCCAGCAGTGCCCAGAGACAGGAGGGGTGTGTGCAGAGTCCCCCCAGCAGTGCCCAGAGACAGGAGGGGTGGGTGCCTATCACTCCCAGCAGTGCCCAGAGACAGGAGGGGTGTGTGCAGAGTCCCCCCAGCAGTGCCCAGAGACAGGAGGGGTGGGTGCAGAGTCCCCCCAGCAGTGCCCAGACACAGGAGGGGTGGGTGCAGAGTCCCCCCAGCAGTGCCCAGACACAGGATGGGTGGGTGCAGAGTCCTCCCAGCAGTGCCCAGAGACAGGAGGGGTGTGTGCAGAGTCCCCCCAGTAGTGCCCAGAGACAGGAGGGGTGGGTGCCTATCACTCCTAGCAGTGCCCAGAGACAGGAGGGGTGTGTGCAGAGTCCCCCCAGTAGTGCCCAGAGACAGGAGGGGTGTGTGCAGAGTCCCCCCAGCAGTGCCCAGAGACAGGAGGGGAGGGTGCCTATCACTCCCAGCAGTGCCCAGAGACAGGAGGGGTGTGTGCAGAGTCCCCCCAGCAGTGCCCAGAGACAGGAGGGGTGGGTGCCTATCTCTCCCAGCAGTGCCTAGAGACAGGAGGGGTGTGTGCAGAGTCCCCCCAGCAGTGCCCAGAGACAGGAGGGGTGGGTGCCTATCACTCCCAGCAGTGCCCAGAGACAGGAGGGGTGTGTGCAGAGTCCCGCCAGCAGTGCCCAGTGACAGGAGGGGTGTGTGCAGAGTCCCCCCAGCAGTGCCCAGAGACAGGAGGGGTGGGTGCCTATCACTCCCAGCAGTGCCCAGAGACAGGAGGGGTGTGTGCAGAGTCCCCCCAGCAGTGCCCAGAGACAGGAGGGGTGGGTGCAGAGTCCCCCCAGCAGTGCCCAGAGACAGGAGGGGTGGGTGTCTATCACTCCCAGCAGTGCCCAGAGACAGGAGGGGTGTGTGCAGAGTCCCCCCAGCAGTGCCCAGAGACAGGAGGGGTGGGTGCCTATCACTCTCAGCAGTGCCCAGAGACAGGAGGGGTGTGTGCAGAGTCCCCCCAGCAGTGCCCAGTGACAGGAGGGGTGTGTGCAGAGTCCCCCCAGCAGTGCCCAGAGACAGGAGGGGTGGGTGCCTATCACTCCCAGCAGTGCCCAGAGACAGGAGGGGTGTGTGCAGAGTCCCCCCAGCAGTGCCCAGAGACAGGAGGGGTGGGTGCAGAGTCCCCCCAGCAGTGCCCAGAGACAGGAGGGGTGGGTGCAGAGTCCCCCCAGCATTGCCCAGACACAGGAGGGGTGGGTGCCTATCACTCCCAGCAGTGCCCAGAGACAGGAGGGGTGGGTGCAGAGTCCTCCCATCAGTGCCCAGAGACAGGAGGGGTGTGTGCAGAGTCTCCCCAGCAGTGCCCAGAGACAGGAGGGGTGGGTGCCTATCACTCCCAGCAGTGCCCAGAGACAGGAGGGGTGGGTGCAGAGTCCTCCCAGCAGTGCCCAGAGACAGGAGGGGTGTGTGCAGAGTCCCCACAGCAGTGCCCAGAGACAGGAGGGGTGGGTGCCTATCACTCCCAGCAGTGCCCAGAGACAGGAGTGGTGGGTGCCTAACACTCCCAGCAGTGCCCATGGAACGCAAAGGGTGGAGTAGCCACAGATACCATGCCCACAAATGTCAGTCAGGTGCACAAAGACCCTGCAGTACATGTACCACATGTGTGCGAGGCTGGGAGTATACGCATGCATAGCGCAGAAAAGAAAACATGTCCACATGAAGTCATGTCAATAGTCCACACACACAAGTACTATGACTACCAAGGATGCCACGAATGATGCAGGTGGAGACATCGCTCAGCATGCATGTGCAAAGTTGAAGGAGTCCGTCACACACCCAGCTGATGTAGACACAGCTCAGCACCACATATTGGGAACACCCTGCAGGGAAGATGTCAGGGTACACAGAGGAAGGAATACACCTTGGAACTATTTCACCATGCAGCAACTGCGTACATGGACAGAGAAACCTAGCTAACACCGTGTGATGGCACACAGATACCAGGGTCCCCCCTATGACCAGCACACTACTACATTTCCCACACACCCAACACATGATTACCACCCAAACTCAGGTCGCAGCCCCACCAACAGCAACATCAGAAAAGCAGTAGTGTTCAAAGGAAACAAAAATGGCTTTAATCAGCATGATCTTAAATAGTGTGTTAGTAGAAAGTTCAATATTTACAAAGCCCATAGGGCAGTCCATGAGTCACAGCTGGATGGGGGACACAGTGGGATGCGTGTCCCCTAGCTTGCCTGCACAGTTACATTCCGTCGTCTTCCACAGGGGTGAGGGCATCATGTGGGGGGGAAGGAACAGGCACCGCAGGGACAGGAGGGCGAAGGGTAGGCGACGTGGGTGCAGGGATGGAGGACTCCACCACAGGGGGTGGGGCAGGGCCAAAGGTTGATTCTAGGAGCGCGCTGCACACCTCAGCAAGGTCCTCCAGGGACTCCCCTGCACCCGAAGGAACCACAGGCCCCATGGAGAGGGGGGGTCAGAGGGATGGGTCGCAGCGCCACTGGGGGAGGGTGTGGACAGGGGGGGACTCAAGCACCCTGACCGTGGACTTCCTTGACCGCTTGCGGGGTGGTGTCACTGTGGGGCTCAGGGACAGAGCAGCCATGAAGGAGTCTTTGGGGGAGATGTGGCCAGGAGAGCTGAGGGGAGGGGATTTGGAGGGAGTGGATTGGGTGGAATGCGGACTCCCACTCTGACTGCGTGTCACACGTTTGCCCCCCGACCCAGTGGGTGTGCCTACTACACCCTGTGTGTGCGTGTCAGGAGGTGTGCGGCGGACCTTCCCTGCTGGTGTGGTGCCTGTGTCTGTTGTGGTGGGTGCAAGCTGACGTCTGGGTGTATGTGGGACAGGCATGGGAGTGGGAAGTGTGGAAGGGGCAGGGGTAGGGGGTGGGACTTAGCGCTGCAGGAGACCCACTGCTGCAGTCAGTGTCGAGTCTATGGAACTCAGCAAGTTGCGTTGGTCAGCCTGCGATGAATGAATGCCCTCCAAGTATGCCTCCATGTTGTTGAGGACCTGGCTGTGGGCATGGAGGACATTAAGGATCGCAGTCTGACCAACCTGCAACTGCCGCTGGATGTCCACAGACTCGGCATTGGCGGCAGCAGTGGAGACAGGGGCAGGGGGTGCGGTGCCTGGCAGGAAGGAGACATGTGGTGACCGGGCACGCTGGGAAGGGACACAAGCACGTGGGAGGCGGCTGATGCCAATGGAGGGGGCGGTGCGAGATGTAGGGCTGCTGTCAGATGGTGGTGCAGCCACCGCCCACTCGGAGAGATCATCCTCGGACCCGTCAGCCTCATACTCTGTTGTGCCAGTCGACAGGTCCCCGGCTTCACTCTACTCCGCCTCAGTCCCACTCAATGTGCCAGCCACGATGTCACCGCTGGCACTGGTGCTCGGTCCCTCTGCGCCGTCTGTGTCCATGTCTCCCTCCGTGTCCACCGACGATGCTGTGGGCAGGGTGAAGAGACAGAAATTAATCATACACCTGTATACATATGTCACATGAGTCCAATCTACTTAGGTTACAGTGCATAGCCTGAAACAAAAGAAGAGTTACAATTACAAAACAAGGTACATATGTAGGCCCTGCAAGACACAGTTGTTTGACGCACCATGCCACGGAAAAACTATGGAGAGCATGACACAATAGCAAATGAGATGACATGGAATTTTGACTGAGGAGCAAGGCCCTGGGGACAATCCAGCACTGCATCTGCACCACACAGCGTGGCAGGAAATAGGGATGAGCAGGGACCATATCCAGGAACTAGAGGCACATGCAGCATAGGTAAAACTGATAACATGCCCACCCTGACTGGCACACTGCACCTTGAGTGTATGTCCAGACAAACATCACACACTGGCCAGTCCTAGCAAGGAGATTTCAGGTCTTGACATGTAGGCCATGCCCGCACCACCCACCCCCTACATGAGACAATTCTTTGGAGACACAGGAAGCACGTACATCTCTTAGTCTGGGTGAAATACACATGGGATGCAAAAATTATATATTGCACACAAAATACCCAAGGTGCGCCTGTCCAAATAATCATGTACAAATGGGCATCATCAGATGATTGTAACAAGACACACAGGCAATGGCCACCGTGAGTATGTACTTGGAAAATCAGGTCAGGCTGGACAGTGGACACTTGTACTACATTTCACGTCAATATACATGGTGCCAGGGGACAATGGCACAGAGCACAACCTATGCTGTAGACACAGAGATTGTCGACATTTTCGGATTACACACATGATACCTAGGAAAAGATGCCCCTGGGGACAGTAGTGGCCACACAACTCCATGCTCCTGAATGGGAATGACTGCAACACACGCTAACATCCCTGCACTATGCGTACCGCACACTCATGCACATCATGTCACAGGCCACCACATAGGACATGCGTGCTGGAAGGCCTCGCACTTGAGAGATTAACTCCCATGTCTGGACTCAGCATTAGTGCCAACTGACATGGAACCCACAAGTCCAGAACTGGACAGGGCACAGGCAAGGTCCCAAAACCTGTTACACACCACCCCCACACATGATGCTGCAGGCATAGTACACTTGGAGAAGGTGCCAGGCTACATAACCTTGTGACGGAGTGACTACACACAGACCAGGGAACACATTGCAAGGAGGGGAAGGGAGGCAGGAGAGCACTGCAATACTGTGGGTAACAGGATCTGCACAGCACCATAAAACCCTGGCAGTGTATCCATGGAACAGTGCACGTACAAATGCTGGTGAAACACAACAAACACACATGTACCTACCCCCTTCATGCTGCTGCATCTCCTGTAGGCGCCTGTCCAAGTCTGGAAAGACCACCGCCAGCACACACTTGTGGATGTGGGAGAGACGGCGGCGCCCGCGGTTCTTATGGCTCTCAGGTGAGTCCCCCAGCAGGACCCGTGCGATCCTCCGCGTCCAGCACCGGATATCCTGCCAGCGTTTCCTCACCTGGGACAGGCGCCGCCTCCGACCATCCGCACTCCTCACGGCGCTGACGGCGTCCAGCCATATCTGCTCCTTGGCAGAGGCGTCTACCTGTGAGGATGAACAAGTGACACTACATCAATACACCTGGCACATGTCACAGAGACACAGATTAGAAAACATTTGCTGTTTACAACAAGGCATAGTATGCATCCAACGCATTGGACCTTTGTCATAGGGACATGATCCTCTGGGGAAGGCCAAAAGCAGTACGTGCCATTGAAAGGACACAGGTGGAATGAGGGCAACTACACAATCAATGATCCAGGCTCACACTGTGCATCACACCCACCCCTCCTGTCTCTGAGCACTGCTGGGAGTGATAGGCACCCACCCCTCATATGTCTGGGCACTGCTGGGGGGACTCTGCACACACCCCTGCTGTCTCTGGGCACTGCTGGGGGGACTCTGCACACACCCCTCCTGTCTCTGGGCACTGCTGGGGGGACTCTGCACACACCCCTCCTGTCTCTGGGCACTGCTGGGAGTGATAGGCACCCACCCCTCCTGTCTCTGGGCACTGCTGGGGGGACTCTGCACACACCCCTCCTGTCTCTGGGCACTGCTGGAGGGACTCTGCACACACCCCTCCTGTCTCTGGGCACTGCTGGGAGTGATAGGCACCCACCCCTCCTGTCTCTGGGCACTGCTGGGAGGACTCTGCACCCACCCCTCCTGTCTCTGGGCACTGCTGGGGGGACTCTGCACACACCCCTCCTGTCTCTGGGCACTGCTGGGAGACATCAGGCATTCCCCCCCTGGGACCCCCCCTACAGTACATAGCATGTGTGTCACACCTGGACACAATGGCAGAAGTCACAGTACCCAAAAAAGGGACACAGTCTGTGCCAGTGGACACTGCACTCACCTGATAACCTGGTCGCCCATACAGCATGGGGTACTGTGGGAGGATCACATCCACCAAAGCCATGTTCTCCTCCAGGGTGAATGGCTGTGACCTCTCCACAGCCCGTGACATGGTTCCAGGGAATCAGTAGCAGCAGCTGGGTCATGGAATACAGAGATGTGCAGGCAAGTGCTCCCTCATGGGACCTGGCTGCCTTATATCTGCCTTGCTGGCCCATTTCATGCACAGGAGTGCAGAGTGATTGGTCACTCACATTTGCATCCTATGTTTCCTCCAATCCCTTCAAACCTAGCAGTCAGTGGGTTCTTATTCTGTTTTTTTCTTCAGCATGATGTCAACCCCACAAACACATTGCAACAAAGTAGATTCATTCCAACTGACTTCTGCTGTGCACCTTCCAGAACAAACTTGGTCTCCATGACAACCAGCATGCATGTAGGCCTTAATACTTGTCCCTCATGTGTCCCCTATGTAATTTTGAGCTTCACACACAGGTACGGTGCGTTCCGGGGCCCTAGGGCACCCCAAATGCATAGCAACGGCCCGTACACGCGTGCGTACGTTCACTATCACTATGGGTGTCCTCGCGTATGCGTACTCGTAGTGGTACGGCCCGTACACATGCCTGTACGCTCCCTATCACTATGGGTGTCCTCGCGTATGCGTACTCGTAGTGGTACGGCCCGTACACACGCCTGTACGCTCCCTATCACTATGGGTGTCCTCGCGTATGCGTACTCGTAGTGGTACGGCCCGTACACTCGCCTGTTCGCTCCCTATCACTATGGGTGTCCTCGCGTATGCGTACACGTAGTGATAGTGAGCGTACAGGCGTGAACGTAGGCACGCGTGTATGGGCCGTACCACTATGGGTGTTCTTGCGTATGCGTACTCGTAGTGGTACGGACCGTACACATGCCTGTACGCTCACCATCACGATGGGTACACATACAGCAGCACTCCCATAGTGATACGGGAAGGTACACAGGCCCTCTTAGCAGAAGTACGGTGTTTTTCACACATCACAGTGGTGACAGGCAGCACACAGGAAGGAATAGGGCTGACATACTTGTCCATGGATGGACATCAAGGCATTGTCTGGGCAGTACTACATGTGTGGGGCACAGGTGTGAAAGGCTGTGATGTGGCACAATACTCCTGAGTGGAGAAGGCACCAGATGTATGATGAGATGTGTGACGGTGCAATGTGTGCCAGGCATGCCCTTGACTCCTTTGACATGTGTGCATGTCGTACTGCACACTTGGCATGAGCGTCACTGGCATGGCACGGACACCAACACACGGAAGTGTCCCCTGAGGCCCAGTACAGGGGTTACCACACCTGTCATGTCACTACCCACGGTGCACGATGTGACTATGTCATGTATGTGTGGGGGGTTCACATTAGGTAGATGTTTGAGCTCCCTCAAAAGCTGCAGCCGTTGCAGCAACCAACATGTGTCTGTGTGTAGATGGCCATGGCACACTGTTCCGCACACCATGCCACATGTGGTATCGGATGTGAGGTGCGTATGTATGCATGGGACACGGAGTAGCGTAACAAGGACATGTCTGCATCCTCTCTATGAATGTGTGGTGAGTCATGACATGTGCACCTTCATGGCACGGTGTGTGGGCTGTCCTAGTGTAATGTCATGTGACCTGTGGCTCTAGTGTTCCGCTACCAGTCTCTGCAATCGACATCCTACTTCTGCTGATGTGTGGGTGTATGTCACTCCTGTCTTGCGTCTGGCTATTCACTTGCACTGGGACACAGCTAATCCCATGCCATGGCATGTGGAGGTTCTCAATCTCCGTGTGTAGCTGGGTCTTGGTAGGAGTGTCACCTGGCAGCCATATGTGTCCAGGGCATGTGGCACATACCTGACTCCGTATGTCACATATGTGTATAGACAGATTAACATGTGCTCAGGACAAATTATTTGTTGTTGTGGTGCACTCACTCTTCCTTGTCACTTCCAAATTACTGCAGAGCGCCGCCTCTTCCCCGACCAATTCCGGACTTGGCTGCCATGCGGGAGAATGATTGTATCCGGTGCTACCGCTTCCCCCAACGGTTGATTCTGGATTTGACGGCGAGACTGGCACCACACCTGCAACCGCTGCACAGGTATCCTACGGCACTGACACCCAAGCTGAAGGTAATGGCAGCCCTACATTTTCTAGCCACGGGTACCTTTCAAAATACCATAGCTCATGTTGGTGGCATGTCCCAGAGCATGTTCTGCCGTGTGCTGCATGATTTCTTAGAGGCCATGTTGATTCACCTGGATGACTTCATACATTTTCCTACCCCTGAAATGTTGACTGGGGTCAAGCGTGGATTCTATGCCCTGGGAGGGATGCCCCATGTCATTGGGTCCATAGATGGGACACATGTTGCTTTGGTACCACCACACGCACAGGAGGTAGCGTACCGGAATCGCAAGCACTACCACTCCATCAATGCCCTTGTGGTGTGTCTGTCCAACATGGTGATTTCACATGTCTGTGCTCGTTTTCCAGGATCAGCACACGATGCCTACATCATGAGGTGTAGCAGGATGCCTGAAATGATGACGCAGCTGCGCAACGAACGAGCATGTGTTGTTGGTGGGTACAGTCTGTCTGTCCTGTATTTTGCGTAGACTTCCAGCACGACCGCTTCTCCTGTTCTAACGATGTCCATGTGCTTCCCATGTAGGGGACGCTGGCTATCCCAACATGCCATAGCTGATCACACCTCTCCGCAACCCCATCACGCCGGCCCAGCTCCGCTACAACACCGCCCATGGCCGGACAAGGCAAGTGATAGAGAGGACGTTTGGCCTGCTGAAGAGCCGATTCAGGTGCCTACACAAGACCGGCGGCGCACTCCCATATGCCCTGGCGAAGGTCTGCAAAATCTTCATGGTCTGCTGCATGCTGCACAACATGGCAGTTGAGAAAGCTGTGCCACTCATCCTGGATCAAGATGACGAGGACCATCCACCCGTGGAGGACGAAGGGCTTGGCAATGGGGCTAGTGATGTGGAGGATGTGGAGCCGCAAGAGGACATCCGGATTCGGCTCATACGCGACTTCTTTACTTAGTGGTGAGTACCAGTGTCTGAGTGTGCACGCATTGGTCCCCGTGTGGCATGTGTTGTGATGTGTGTCTCCACCTGCATGTATGGCACGTGAGTCAGAGGTGTGTGTGGGTGTGTCACTGGAGTGATGGTGCCAGTGATGGTTGTATTTCCCCAGTCATAATTGTGACCTAGCATGTTGTCATCCATACATTTGTCGAGTAAATGCACATGCAAGTGGCTGTGCTTTTTGTGGCTGACTTCTTGTGTGTCTCTCTTCCCCAGGTACTTGCGCATGCCGTCTGCTGCTTGCATTGTTGTGGCACTGCTATTCCTCATGGACACGTCATCGTGTGCTGACTCAGCGTTACAGGCACGGACACGTTTGGAAGTCTCCTTAGGGTAAGGGATGCATCAGGGGTGTATTGGGTGTGGCAGTTGTTCACGATGTATGCACACTGCCCCTGTCGATGTTTGGTTCCTCTGCAGCCATGTTGCATCACCATGGTACACATGACATGCAGCTGGGTACACCTGAATAGATGGTCAGACTTGTTGACAGTCATCAGTGATGGGATAGTGGATTGTGATGATGGCGTCAATGTGTGTAACACTGCCCTCGGACACATACAGTTTGCATTGGCTTGACATGCTGTGGGACTTCCACATCAGCGGATCAATGGTGTATGGCAGGCTCTCCGTGAGCAGCTGTGGGTGTTTAGCTGTTAGCCGACACTTGTGTGCCAGTTCCATGGCTATCACGCATTTGTGCTGCAGAAGGGGGGTGCCAGTGTTGGACCCACATGTTACTCCACATAAAGTGTTCATGTGTACTTCAAGTTGCCTCTGCAATCCCGAAAACATGACTAATAAAGGTGTCCCTATGCCTCCAAGGTGCCTCTTCTCAGTCAATGCTGGTGTGTTGCCACGGTGCATCCAGCATGTCTGGCATGGTTTTCACTGATAGTGGCTATGTGTCTATGTGTCAAGTAGCAAGATGCAAGCTGTGTGTGTGGGATGAGACTGTGTATTGTGCATGATGTCCATGACTGTGTGGGTATTATTGTGACATGTGCCATCCCCATGCATCCAACGTTGGCCAGGCCCCCATTATCTGCATCCACCGGACTCAAGCTTGCAGGACATGGTTCTGCCACCTGTCTACACATACCTGGGTGCCCCCCAGGACACTGGACATGATCCCTGACCTCTGCGCATGACTGTTGCTGTACTCAATATGTCTGTCAGCACGGTTGTGCGGCCACCCCCTCAGCTGGTTGGGCCCATTACGGGTGTGTATGGTGCTCCATGTCTGTCTTGCCTAATACACTGTGACCCGTGTGTCCTGTGCCAGACTCAGGCCCCAGGGTGTGGATGGTTGGAGTCAAAAGAGAACTCAGGCATGTTTAGACTTTACAAGACACATGTAAGGAAATAATGCAACCAGCATCTTCTCTTCATGGTGTGACTTTTTATTTTAGTGGGGGGGGGGGTATGACATGAGGGGCTTTCCGGGTGTTTGGAATCCAAAGTTCAGTAGGGGAGTTGGTGTCCTTGCCATTTGAAATCCTCAGAGTCCATGCCACAGTCTTTGTCAACATTGGTCAGACAGTGACCAGCAAGGCCATGTGGCAGAGAATGTCTTTTGATGCTGTGCTGCTGTTGCTCCAGTGGGCCAGGTGTCCTGGGAGATGGTGCTGTAGCGCCGACCCTCACGGTCTTTTCCGTGGACGACCCGCCCTCCTGCGGGGACCCTCAGAAGCAGGCCGTGACGATGACTGGGATGCTCCATCGGATGTTTCCTCCTCCTCCTCCTGATCCCTCCCTGTGGGTGGTGATGTTCTATGCCTTCTGGCACAGGGAGGGTTGCCCATGTTGTCGGCCATCCGACGGAGTGTATCGTGAATTCCCGTGTATGCCGTCACGAGCTCAGCCTGTCCGTCCTCCATCCTCCGTTGGTGTTGCAGTAGACAGGCATGTAGCTCCGCATGTTACTGGGCCTGCTGGGTCTTGATCCCCTCGAGGACGGACACAACCTGGGCCAGGCCCGTGGTGTCCTGCCGGTATGTGTCCAGGATGTTTAGGACATGGGAATATACCGGATCCCCAGCCAACTGGTCAGGCTGGCACCTCCGCCGTCCTCCACTCCCACCACCCCTGCCCACTTGCACCTGGCCTGCCCTTGTGGGCACATCGGGTCTCCGGGACCCCTGAGGGGTGGCATTGGCGTTGTCGCCTGCCTCCTCCTGGGTGCCCGGGACACCGTGTCCCTCTTGGCCAGCCTGGCTGCTTTGTGGTGGTGGGGCAGGGATCCTGGGTGTCTCCTGGGATGTGGCAGGAGCGGGGGTGGTGGTTGGCCCCGTTGTACCTGACGCAGGTGCTGCAGGTCGTTGGACACCAGAGGGGCCAGGTTGGTCGGGGTCATCCACAGAGTGGTGAGAGTCGTCGCTGCCGGTGGGATCGGCCTCCCGCAAAGCCGGGTCCTGTGAGTCTTCCCCCCCAGTGTTGGGGGGTGAACCACGAGGTTGACCTGTGTGTGAGAGAGACAATGTTAATTTTGGTCCATGCAACATTCATGTTTCATCAGTTTCAAAGTTGGAACACTTCCTCTGGGAATTTGGATCTGTCTTGCATTCCACTCACAGTGCACTTGTGCATGGGTGTGTCCCTTGGGCACAGCTTTGGCGCCTTTAACTATGTGTGGCACAGTCTTACTTGCTGCGTCAAGTGTGACTGCAGTCAGCAGTGGAGTGGGCAGGTGTGGCGAGCCGTGCATTGGCGCCTTCCGTGTTGCACTGTACGTGGGCACATGAAGTAGTTACACACACTTATATGATGCAGGTAGCTGTCGTTGTGCTCGTGCACAGGTTGTGACATGGCCCTGTGTTTTCCCATGGAGGAGAGGGGGGGTGCTGGCACTGGCCACCCTTGTCTACATGCACGCAGTCCACCTGCTGACGAGCAGACATTCACACACACCACATGGCTGATTTGCTCTCCCTGTGTCTCTCTCCCTCTCTGTCCCCCTCTCCCTCCCTCTGTGTGTCAGCCTCCTCCCTCTGTCCGTCTCCCTGTGTCTCCCGCCCTCTCTGTCCCCCTCTCCCTCCCTCTCTGTACCCCTCTCCCTCCCTCTGTGTGTCACCCTCTGTCACCTCAGCCCAGCTTCCTGGGCACACACTGTTAGCAGATCTTTGAATGGCCCTTGGCTTGTTGATGTGAGTTTGTTTCTGATCTCCAGGCACCCATTGGGTGTAGTGTGTGTCTCTGCGGTGCTGCTGTGGTGGTGTGTGCTGCCACTCTTTCACAATGTTGGCTGTTCATTAGCTGCTGTCATGTGCAAAACAGTGCCTTCACCCCCATGTGTTAATGCAAGGCGTCCGCCATTTGCTGGCGAGTCTTTCCTATGTGGGGACACACTGTTTGTCTGGCTGTGACCTCGGCCATATGGGCAGAGGGCATTGTTGTCTGCTTCTGAGTTGCACTATGTGATTTTTTGGGCCCACCCTCCCGCCATCCGGGTTACCGTGTCATGTGTTGGTGTCTTCTGTGGCCTGTGACTTGACATTGTCCAGCTGGGTGCATGGGGCATGGTGGCGCCAGTGGCATGTGCGTGTTCATGGAGTGTGGTGGAGTCATGCGATAGCTTGGGGTGGTTGCGTGCCTGTTTGTGAGTTTGGTTGTGGATGACGTTCCCCCCATGTGAGGTGCGTTGTTTGTGTACTCACCCGGGTCTCGGAGTCCTTCTAATCCTGCGGCTGCCTCCACCGGCAGTATGGCCATCACCCTCTCCTCCCAGGGATGGTAGTGTACGGGTCTGCGGGACGGCCCTCCTCCAGTGACGTTGGCCTGGTTGTGTTCATCCGTCATCTTGGCTCGGACCCTCCTCCGCAGATCGTACCACCTGGCTTGGCATTCCTGCTTGTTCCTTCTGGTGTCCGCAACAGCATTCACAGCATCGACGATGGTCTGCCACATGGCTGTTTTTTCTGATATGCTGGTCTGTCTGACCAATGTTCCAAAGAGCTGTGGCTCGACTCTGAGGATTTCATCGACAAGGACCTCCAACTCTCGGTTACTGAACTTTGGATTCTTGTTAGTGGGCATGGTGAGGGGTGTGGGTGTGGATGGTGGGGGGGGGGGTGGGTGTGGATGGTTGTGGGTGTGTGGGTGTGGTTTTGCAGGTGTGTGTGTGAATGTGATGATGGGGTGCTTGTGAAGGTGGTTGTGTGAAGGTGTGCAAGTGTAAGGTGTGGTGAAGCTTCTAGTTTGGTGCTGTAGGTTGTCTGTGGGGCTGGCAGCAGTGAGTCTGTTGCAAAGGCTCATGGTTTGTGTGTGTGGTCCCAATTTATTGGTCCATTGGTGGGTGTGGCTGTGTTTGAAGTTTGGGTGGGTGTGTTATAAGGAGTGGTGGTGTTTTGGGCCTCTGTTTGTTTTTGGCAGTTGCAGGTCAGTGAATGTGTTGTTTTGGTAGTTGTTGGACATGTTTTGTGGCTTTGTGCCATTCGAATGGTATATTCTTGTGTCGTTTTGGTTTGTCCTGGTTGTGTACGTGCGTTTTTTGGCGTGTATACGGTGTGTACATGGCCCATTTTGTTGTACAGTGCTGTCCTTGTGTGTGGCTTGGTACGAGTCGTACATTCGGTTGTGATGTTGGGGTCTGGGGTGTGCTCCGTCCTTAGGATGTTGTGGTGGGGGTACGCTCCATGCATACGCGGGTGGGGGTACGACTGTGACGTACACAGGTGTAGGTACACGGGGGTACGACATGTACAGGGGTGTACATACACGGGTGGGGCTTCGACATGTACACGGGTGGACATACACGAGGGGGTACGACACGTACTGGGGTGTACATACACGGTGGTACGACACGTACAGGGGTGGGGGTAGGACTCGAACGTACAGGGGTGTACATACACGGTGGTACGACACGTACACGGGTGGGGGTACTACTCGAACATACAGGGGTGTACATACACGGTGGTACGACACGTACAGGGGTGGGGGTATGACGCGAACGTACAGGGGTGTACATACACGGTGGTACGACACGTACAGGGGTGGGGGTAGGACTCGAACGTACTGGGGTGTACATACACGGTGGTACAACACGTACCCGGGTGGGGGTACTACTCGAACGTACAGGGGTGTACATACACGGTGGTACGACACGTACAGGGGTGGGGGTAGGACTCAAACGTACTGGGGTGTACATACACGGGTGGGGCTTCGACACGTACACGGGTGTACATACACGAGGGGGTACGACACGTACTGGGGTGTACATACACGGTGGTACGACACGTACAGGGGTGGGGGTAGGACTCGAACGTACTGGGGTGTACATACACGGTGGTACGACACGTACACGGGTGGGGGTACGACTCGAACGTACAGGGGTGTACATACACGGTGGTACGACATGTACAGGGGTGGGGGTAGGACTCGAACGTACTGGGGTGTACATACACAGGTGGGGCTTCGACACGTACACGGGTGTACATACACGAGGGGGTACGACACGTACCGGGGTGTACATACACAGTAGTACGACACGTACAGGGGTGGGGGTACGACTCGAACGTACAGGGGTGTACATACACGGTGGTACGACACGTACACGGGTGGGGGTACTACTCGAACGTACAGGGGTGTACATACACGGTGGTACGACACGTACAGGGGTGGGGGTACGACTCAAACGTACAGGGGTGTACATACACGGTGGTACGACACGGGTGGGGGTACTACTCGAACGTACAGGGGTGTACATACACAGGTGGGGCTTCGACACGTACACGGGTGTACATACACGAGGGGGTACGACACATACTGGGGTGTACATACACGGTAGTACGACACGTACGGGGGTGGGGGTACGACTCGAATGTACAGGGGTGTACATACACGGTGGTACGACACGTACACGGGTGGGGGTACTACTCGAACGTACATCGGTGTACATACACGGTGGTACGACACGTACAGGGGTGGGGGTAGGACTCGAACGTACAGGGGTGTACATACACGGTGGTACGACACGTACACGGGTGGGGGTACTACTCGAACGTACAGGGGTGTACATACACGGTGGTACGACACGTACAGGGGTGGGGGTACGACGCGAACGTACAGGGGTGTACATACACGGTGGTACGACACGTACAGGGGTGGGGGTAGGACTCGAACGTACTGGGGTGTACATACACGGTGGTACCACACGTACACGGGTGGGGGTACTACTCGAACGTACAGGGGTGTACATACACGGTGGTACGACACGTACAGGGGTGGGGGTAGGACTCGAACGTACTGGGGTGTACATACACGGGTGGGGCTTCGACACGTACACGGGTGTACATACACGAGGGGGTACGACACGTACTGGGGTGTACATACACGGTGGTACAACACGTACAGGGGTGGGGGTAGGACTCGAACGTACTGGGGTGTACATACACGGTGGTACGACACGTACACGGGTGGGGGTACTACTCAAACGTACAGGGGTGTACATACACGGTGGTACGACACGTACAGGGGTGGGGGTACGACTCGAACGTACAGGGGTGTACATACACGGTGGTACGACACGTACAGGGGTGGGGGTGGGACTCGAACGTACTGGGGTGTACATACAGGGGTGGGGGTTCGACACGTACATGGGTGTACATACGGGGGGGTGTACATACACGGGGAGTACGACTCGGACGTATGGGTGCTGGGGGGAGTGTTGGGCGCGTATGCAGGCACATGTCTCCATGGTTGCTATGGGAGTTCGGTGCGGACGGTGTTTTTACCATACGGTTGTAAGATCGGACGCACGGGTTGGATCGTGATTCCTCGGTCGGATTTCACTTTTCACATTTGTACGGTAAATCGTCCGAGGACGTGTCGGACACATTTTCCGACCCGAGGACGTGTGGGGAATAATTCCCAAGGCGGTTCGTATGGACTTTTTACCGTGCGAATCGTGATTGCCAGTTTGTACGGCACTTGTACGATTCGTACGGTAAAAAGACCGGATACAAGTCGTACGGGCCATTTTTTTACCGGATCGTGATCGGCACCAAAATGTATCTGACCGGCAATTCCATGACGTATGATTGTTTTCCACATTTATCCCATTCAAAGCTCCCTGTAATTCTGATAATATGACAAGGTTCATTTCTACTTTGAGAGTTTTCAACGAAAACCACAAAAGTTTAAGAGCTTCAGCTGGACCAATCTACTTGGTGTAGGGCTGCATTGTGGTCAGATTCAAATTGTGCATAGCTCATTGTCTAATTGGAGCTTTGATATTTATGATGTCAAATGTATTTAAAGCTTTAAAAATTCACATTCATGGTTCCATTTATTCTTTTTTTAGTTGTGTTCATTAAAATCTATGTTTATAAAGTATTTTTCTAGATTTTAGTTTCAGTTTATTATTCTCATGGCACTCCATGTATGCTTTACTAAATACTTTACAAGTTACCTTAAAATAAACCTGTCTGCTTAATACATAGCTACAAAGGGTAGAGCTCCCATCAATTTAGTAAGTTTGAGGGTTCACCATGACAAGAGTAGCTATATAAAAATCAAAATTCTTGCATCATTCTTTTTAATGTGTCTAATAAACATTTTCAGAAACATCAGCAGTACTATTTACGTGTAGAATTTCCTCTATAAAATCAATTTCCAGGCTAGGGTGGGAGATGAGCATTATTATTGAATTATATATTTTTAGGGATTCTACTTCACAAACATTTTTAAAGATATGCTACAAAAGAGACAGAGACAGACGACTCAGCAAAACTAGCTTCCTAAAGTTCACACACATTCTTATAGCCACAAACCTTGAGACCACATGTCAAATAATAACACACACATTTCAATTCTGAATGTTAGTATGCTGGATGGCATTGTGAGTGTGAACAAAAGGAATAATCCTCCTGCATTATTAAAAATTCATTTTATACTATGTCACATGTAAAAATGTCAACTGGATATATTTTATGCTTGTGAGGGAGTAACCCTACAAGTAACTGGAAATCAGTCTATATGATTTCAAGTTAAAAAAAATGTATAATAATGATATTTGAAAAATTATATAAGAAAAAATACTCATTATGACAATTGTGGATATGTGTCCCAGCGGCTGCCCCATGTCCTGCTGCTGAGGTCCGCCACACTATCTCTCCCAACCCTGCAGCTGCCGTGTGATGTCTGATGGCACACGTAATGCTTTCTAGGTTGATGCTGGTGCTGATGGCGAGCCGGAGCTCGCATCTTCAATCCTGAGGTTTTACGGACATTGGATTTTATAGTATCCAAAACACAATAGAGAACATTTATCAACACTGGGCTACAGACCTCGGACCAGCACACTCTTTTACCTGAATGTCACAACTCTGCAATTTTGAGGACTAATACTGTCTACTACCATCTGCTGGGCCTCTGAAAAGGCTGGAGGTAGGTGGGTCTGCTCTTTGAGGAGTCGCAGGAGGGTCTCACCTGCTACATGCATACGCTAAGCCTACTTCCAACAGTCCACTGTCATGTGTCAAGATCATCCTAAGCCCACCACTCCAGTAGCCGCGAAGCAGCGAAAAAAGCCTCACAAAGTCAGGTAGTCCTACGGCATGAGAAACAGTTGGAGAATCTTGCAGACTCTGCTGTCTTCTCATTTAAACCTGAGAAGATGGCTGAAGGAGAGGGGACAGCTGGAGTTGCTTTACCACAGATGTTAAATAACGAGGAAGAGGAGGCAGAAGAAATCCATAACTCGTATCAACTTCTAGGGGCTCTGAGAGCTCAGCTGCTTTACCACCTCAGCTACTACTGATATCACCATGGGAATGATGAACTCCCTAAAGGAGAAGAGATGGATCCTTCGGCAAAACCTAAAACCTTCCTGTTATTTCAAATAAATTCCCGTAAAAATGCTCAGACTGATGTCAATGCAAAACAAGTGGCAGGGGAAACAACAGGGTTCTTCACAAGGGCGCATTTGCCTCCAAGTCCTATGATATCTGGGGATTTGTTTTTTGTGAGTGGTGATAGCAAGAAGCAGGTCCTGAAGTGAAGCAGAGGGGCCAAGTTCCACTGTTAGGTCAAATCTGCAGACTACAGATGTATCGGCAAATAGTAACATACCATCACAGGTCCTATGTCATCAGGAGGAGCCTGACAAGGAGACAAAGGGCCAGTAGCAAGAATCCTCTATCAAAACTTTAAGCACTACCCAGGAGACACTACCGGAGCCCATAAAATCACTACTAGACAACATTCTAGCTGAGATACGAGGATCAAAGGCTGTCCAAGATTGAAGATAATTTGATGACACTACCTATCTGATTACAAGAGCTGAACAAAAAGTATCAGATATTGAAGGCAAGTTCAAAATCATATTTCCCTGAGCTAAACAAGATCTCCGAACCAGAGATAAATCATGAGAATATGGAAAATCATTCAAGACACCTGAATTTAAGATTCAAGGGAATTTCAGAAGGAAGTGAGTCATGGGGGAAGCTCAGTTTGTCCCAACTCATGAATGTGCTAATCAAGAAATACGTTCTACCTTCAGCTCTAGGTGATTTAACGATAATGCAGGCGCATAGATTACCCTTTCAGTGAACTCCAGATGGCAAATATCTGCTAACTATTTTGGTTAACTTCTCTGACTTTCCAATTAAACAGCAAATACTCTCTAAAGCTATTCAGCAGAAATCTTTTACTGTTTTTGAAAATGTAACTGTGAAGGTTTTTTTCAGATTTATCGGTGGCCCCAGCACGACGCCAGAAGGCCTTTCAAGAGTTGGCACATGAGTTCAGGTTTTTGGGCACCCAGGATTCAGTAGAGCAAACTATAAAACTAAAAGTTTTATGGAAAGGCCAATTCAAGTTGTTAATTTCTCTGACAGTAGCGCACGCCTTCCTAAAATTCATCAAAAGATGAAGAAATGGCTAACATGAAAGATATGATTAGTGGGGTTAGTGTCGGAAGGAGCTGGGTTAGGTGGGCATTGGATGCGATTCCATGGCATCCTTAGAGGTGGGTTTTCCATAAGGTGGGATGGAAGTGGGGTTCCCACAGCATGGGAAGTGAGGGAGGAGAGGGGTCGGGTAGGCAAGGGGCTGCTGAGAAAAACTAGTAGCTGAAAACTGGAAAAAATTGGTTGCTTTTTTTGCTGTTTAGTTCTTTTGAGGATCAGGACCAAAGCTTATTGAAATAATGTATGGTCTCAAGATAATCACGTGCAACATCAATGGATTGCTGAATCATGGAAAAGCAGGTTGCATGTTAAATCGAATGGAATCCTTTTCTCCTCAGATTTTATTTATTCAGGAAACTCATTTTGAGTCGAGCACTCCCAAAGTGTCTTTACCAAAAAAATATACTGAAGCTTATTTTGCATCAGTGAATACGGCTGTTCATGGGGTGGGTATAATACTCTCTAATATGCAGAATTGTGAAGTACGCCAAATTGGCCGGGATTGCCAAAGTTGATGGATTGGGTTAAAGATCAAGCTGGAAGGGACAGTGTTGAATCTCTTAAATTATCATGGTCCCATATTCAATGATATTGAGGCCTTACAGCAAATATTATGATATGTTAATTTAATCTGAAGGGTCTATAATATTGGGAGGAGACTTCAACTACATTTGAGATATTAGGTTGGATAAACAAAGAAACAACTAAAAGCCCAACACAACTAAATTGATAAATAGGATGCAAAGGGAAATGGCCTTTAGATCCATGGTGTCAAGGCCATCCAGGACACTCACAATGTACATGCTATTCCTCTAAGTTTAAGTTGGATTATTCTAGTGGATATACATGGCTGACAAGAGAGAAGTCAGAGATATTCACAAATTCATTCTCTGATCACTCAGCAGTCTCCATGATCGTCAAACTAGAAGGTCTCGGGGTAATAAACAGTCTACGCTGGCACTTTGATAAATCTTTACTCGAAGATCCGGGCAGGATCAAAGAAATGCAGCTTTTTAGCCAATTGTTTTTCAAAATTAATGAGAATTCAGCATTGGTATTCTCTGTTTGTGAGGCTTTCAATGCAGCTTTTAGAGGCCAGGTTATTGGTTATAAGACTTTGGTTATTAAACAACGAACGCAAAAAATTCAAGCATTCCAGGCAGATGTAGAAAAGGCATAAGTTGAATATGGCCACTTCAGAGCACCAGATAGATGCTTGCCAGCAGGATCTGGCCATAGCCAAAGAACTGGAAGATTTTATAAATTGAGGAAATTATGGGCAGCAAGGCCTACAAACGAGAAGTTTACAAGGAAAGCCAACATATAGGGAGATATTTGGTTTGGACCACTTAAAATAGTAGAAATGGGATTGTTCAGATTAGGGATCCAAAAATGGGTACAGTGGAAGACACTATGGACAAGATCGCTAAGGTATTTCTTAATCATTTAAAATATATCTATGGACATGCACAGGGTTCAGTTTTGAAATGCTCTCACGATATTTTGAACCTCTGCATATACCTTGTATTTTGAATAACCAGAGTGATTCCCTTATTAAATGTATTACACAAGAGGAAGTTAGCAATACATGAAAAGTATGGCCAATGCAAAAATTGTGGGAAACGATGAATTAAATGTTGAGGTCTATAAAACCTTTCAGACTGAGGCTCTACCTTTTTTGACAAAATGTTTCAATCAAATAAAAGATTGGGAGGCTATATCTAAAAACTTCAAGGAAGCTATAGTGGTAAATTTTTTAAAGAACAATAAGGATCTGAGGCACCCTAATGCATAACATCCCATCGGTCTGCTAAATGTAGATTATAAAATATTTATGAAAATTTGGGCAACAAGACCGGACCCGTGCGCACAGCAAGTGGTCCATTTTGACCAAATAGGTTTTCTACCTCATGGATTAATGGCTGCGAATACAATTTTTTTAACACCATCAATAGATTACCTGTCCGTCAGCATGGTCAATGCGACTATTTTAATGCTTGATGCGGAAAAGGCGTTTGACATTGTTGGCTGGCAGGCTTTGTTTTTTACATTACAAAAATTTGAGTTTCCCTCGCAACTGGTCAAAATGCTACGAGAGCTCTACACAGGATCAGAGGCTAAAATCGTGATAAATAAAGAAGAGGCAGGAATCGTAAGGATCAGAAGTCGGACTAGGCAGGGGTGTCAGTTGTCCCCTCTCCATTTCTCATTATTTATAGAACCCCTGGCAACAATTTGGAGGTTATATCACCCTTAAATGGGATGCCCAAGATCAAATTGTTTGCGGATGATATTACCTAGATTTACAAGCAGATTTGATAAACATCCAAAAAGAGTTTGACGCAATACAAACTTTTTACACGGTAAGGGGGCTATGGATTAAATCAAGCCAAGAATGAGAATCTGATGTTTAATGTAAATATAGAGGGGCAGATTTATGAGGCCCTTGCGCCTCATTTACGCCGCCGTTGCGTCACTTTTGTGACGCAGCGGCGGCGCAAATCCTGCGCCATGGTGCGGGGTATTCATAACGTGACGCATCTGGGAGATGCGTCACGTTGTGAAGCTCTGCGCCACATATAGGCGTTCCGGCGCGTGGGGGGGCGTTCCGGCGCAGGAACGCCTCCTAAAAGTGGCTGAGTGAAATCTACAAGATTTCACTCAGTCACTGTTGAGCCCATGCTGCGTCAAAACCCTGCGCCTGCTTGAAGCAGGCGTAAGGATTGACGCAGCATTGTGCAGATAGGGCACCCCAGAGCCTTGCTGGCACTGCGTCGCGCTTGCGACGCAACTCCAGCAATGCGCCACTTTTGCGGCACAGATGCGTGACGCATCTGTGCCATTTTTGCCCCATGGTGCGCCGCATTATAAATGCGGCGCATCCATGATGGCGGAGCTGGGGCGCAAAATAACTGGCGCATCCCTGCTGATATGCAGGGATGCGTCAGTTATTATAAATCTGCCCCAGAGTGTCTCCATTTGTCCCTGCAAAGGATATCACCCAAACCCATTAGATATTTGGGAATATTCGTAACAAATAAATATGATCAATTGTTTGCGCTTAATTTTGGTAATACACTCAAAAAAGCAAAAAGACTTTTGGACAACTGGTATTTGCTTCCTCAGTCACTAATTGGTCTAGTTTCAATGATTAAAATTTCCATTCTACCATTATTTTTATTTTTGTTTATTATTCTCACCCTCAAAATACCCAAATCTCATTTTAAGGAACTAGAGGCAATGATCCAAAAATGTATCTGGGTGAATAAACAGCCAAGAACTAAACTTTCAATACTACAATTTGATATCTCTCAGTGGGGTTTAGCCCTTCCGAATTTCGAACTATACTAACAGGCAGCATTGCTTAATGTAGAAGTCAAGCTTACAATGTCACCCTCTAAACTTGAAAATGTTATTTTTAATATATTGCTATCTGAAAGTGCAATAAAATTACCTGCCTTTCTCCGCTCTCCTAATTTGCTGAAAAAACAAGGTATAAGATAATAACACAAAAATTGATTTACTGTATCCGATTCAATCTTCTTTTAAACTATGCAAAATTGCAGCATGTCATGCATTCACTGAAATATCCGATTGTGAATGCTGGGGCAACAGTTTTCGCAAGGGATCTTAGGTTTATGGAAGGAGACAGGGTTCATACTGATGGAGCATAGATGTTATCTTTCCTCTATCTCTATAAATTCACCCTAGAAAAATGATTTATGAAATTAATTTACGAAAATGACGAATGTGTGTTAGGTTACCAAGTTTAAGAAAAACGCACAAATTAAGTTTGATTTAGAACTTCAGCGTAAAAGCATGCAGAATGTTAGACGTACAAAAGACAGACAGCCCTGCACACTTATAAAAGTCAAGCATGTATAATACACAGCAAGTAATTTTTGACACAACTTTTTTCCCGAAGAAAAATCGATGTCATCTTGTGCTTTTTGATTTCATCCTTTATTCATTTTTCTTAATCTTTTAAAAGCGTTTTTGCAACCGCCAACGCGTTTCGTCCACAATCGGACTTCTTCAGGGCTACAAAAGTACATAAAAAACACTATTTACAACAATGAATGCAAAGTTATACAATTCAAAAATCAAAATCTCAAATCTGCAATCATTGACACGATTTTAGATACTATTAAATATAGGAAAAAACAATATAGTCAATTTCATGAGTTAGAGAATGGAGGAGCGATCCTATACAGAGTTTCATATTGCACTGTTAATATCAAACCTTTGATTCATTGTACATTATTCCTTCACATGGACAGCCTTATTGATACTTTAAATTTTTTCACAGCTAAATAGCACATACCTCACAATATATGTTTTAATGCGCTTTTCTTATGCCGATGTATTAGGGCCAGTTGATCTGCAATAATCAAAATACACTTGTGTCTAAAACCAAAATATAGTATGACATACATTTGATCCATGCGACTGTTTATATGACATCTAACACACAGAACATATAGATTATTTTAAATGTCACAATACATTCCATGTTTTTGATCATTGATATTCACGTGGCCATTGCCAGTGTTATATCTTTAACGGTAAAAATCTATAGTGATCCAACCATGTATAACAACCTTGCTCTAATGGTGTAATAAATATAATTGTTCACAAATAAATAAACATTTTCCAAAGATAAAATATTTCTCATCCTCAACAAAGCTTATGTATAATTCCTATATCAGAAGAAGAGAAGAAACTGTGTTTTTATTAAAAGGACTTACTTAGAAGAACATTCTGTGTGGTAAGGTTGTATCCACTCAGAGGTTTGCAGTGATAGCCATATGTCCTAAGAAGGTACACACAATTGCACAAATATAAAAGGAAAGCCAGAGTTATAACCACAAATGACTTTCTTATATGTATACATAAACAATCCTTTAGTGAATAATTGGTTTCAGTACCCATATATTGAAAAGCACCACAGTGTCAAACAAAACCCAATATCGGACCAGTCATTTAATATTGCTTAAAGGTATGGACAAGTCCTTATGAACAACCGATCTAAAGTATATGAAAAGCACCATATCGAATGAGTATTTGTATGCACTAAAGTAATAAAATCTATATTTAAGGACAAAAAGTGTTAAGTCCACTGGCATTTTTCATTCTGGCCTGACTACTGTGGTATACTACGTATCTCTACTGCGGTCTCATTTAAGTAATAATCTTAATATGTTACTTATATCACGAGCGAAGTCAAGAATACGACTTCAGCTATTCAATCTACACTTGTACCAGCAAGTGATATTATCTGACCTTCGTTGCGTATTATTGACCTCAATCGTAATCCCATTTTGGCAGCCATCTTAGCATAATGTTTAAGATCATGAGATGTATAAAATACATCTTGTGTTAAAACAAAAATAATTTATATCAATAAACTATAAAAAGAAAACGGCTTCTCCACTTAGTCCCTATTGCATCATGTATAAAACATGTTAGCACGGGTAAAAAAAAACACAAATAAATGAATATATATTTAGAAGTATACAAGGGCCAACATATCTAATACTATATCAATGAAACAAAATTCTAATATCCTCACACAAGTCCTACACAAAAAGAAATCCCGAGAGTAATATAACAAGCCCCAAATACTCAAAGTAAATACACGTATCCGTCTCCACACAATCGTCTCGGCTCAAAAGTGTTCGCGTTCTGACCGTGAAGACGGTCCACTTATATATGTCCCAATAATTAGTGAATTATTCAATTAGTAAAATTTAAAAGGCTTCTTAAGACGTACTGCGAATGGTAGTGGTCGATGACGAATATGGGCGCCATCTTAAAATTACCTAACCATTGCTGATAGTATGGATTTTATTTAAACAAAGGAACGTATTTAGCCCACCGCGGACAATTGTGTCTTCCCAAATTATCAATATAGTATTTCTAAAAAAGGTAAATTTAATACTAACTTAAAACTTATAATTAGTACGAAAAAAGTTTCATTGTATATCGACTACACTTTTCGGGGAAAAAACTCTTAATTCACATGTATATTACAAACAACATATTTATATGTTTTTAAATGTAACCAAAGCTATGGAAGATCCGAGTGTTTTGATTAAAACAAAAATCCCGGAGTGCAGTTTCAAGTAGGCCTGGGCCAAAATTCCGTTCCGTTCGCGGAAATTGCGATATTTTGGCATTTTCGCGTTCCGCGGAAAGCGCGAAAATGTCAAAATTTCCGCATTCCGCAGCTTAGCGATAATTTGTTTCTTGCTCGTGCTGTAAAAAAATACATTCTCGCGTTCGCGCGATTGCCTTACCTGAATCCCCGCGTTCGCCGACAAGTTTTCCCGACCCGGTCACGTTCTCCACGAGATGTTGGATTGTTGGTAGCTATTTTGCGCTGTCTCGCGACAGTTCGCGGCCGCATTCACGTCATTTGTCGCGCGATCACGTCATTTGTCGCGCGATCACGTCTTTCTTCTCGCGATCATGCACCACGCGAGTATGAGAAGATTGAGATCTCGAACACGTCATTCTACATCGCGAGCCAGAGGATGAGGACGCGGGCACGTCTAATCGAACGCGAACAGGAGAAAGAGACTCCGAACACGTCATATCCAACGTGACAGGGACAAAGAGAACGCGATCATGTCGTTTTCGACACGCCGGCGGAAGTAATGTGAAGCTTGAGAACTCAACCTGTAAAATTTTCAATTTGGAGAGAAATATCAGCTCTGCTTCTGCAAATGCTGATTTGGGATGACAAAAACTCCTTACATTGACATTTGGCTTTCCTTTTTTGTGCAAGGAGTCAATTTTTTAAAAGGTGGAGAGAGGAAGGAAGTGACACAGAATCTCCAACTTCCTGTTCCTGTCCAGCAGGCTCCTCCCAGTGCTTTGTCCATCTCCTGCTCATTCTGCCTTTGGATTTGTAGCTGGAAAGATTACTCTTTTTGTCTGCTGCATCATTGCAATTGGATTTTGGGCATTGCAGTTGTTGTAACTACAATTTATTTTTGATAATTAATTATCATCATTCCTTTTTTAATTTTTTTAATTTTGTGGGTAGTAGTAGTAGGCCCGAGCTAGCCATGGGCATGGCCTCATGGGTGTGTGTGTGCATGATGAAGCAACTGTTCCTTTTGTTGTTTTTTGAATGTATTTCATTTTCAAGCACATTTAGGGCATGGATGGCATTGGATTGAGTTGGGGAAGTGTGCTTTTTGGGGGTGGCCTTTGTGATGTTGTTGGGCCTGGCCATGTGGCTGGTGGCCATTTTGAAGCCTAGGCCTGCAAGCTTGCCTGGTCTTGTCTGCCAACAGGCCTGCTTTCATCCAGTAGGATCAGAGCAGGTAGCCACAGCTTTATTAATCAAGTGTTTTCTGTGTGGTCTGTTGAATGTAGAAATCATTTAGGGCATGGATGGCATTGGATTGAGTTGGGGAAGTGTGTTTTTTTGGGGTGGGCTTTCTGATGTTGTTGGGCCTGGCCATGTGGCTGGTGGCCATTGTGAAGCCTAGGCCTGCAAGCTTGTCTGGCCTTGTCTGCCAACAGGCCTGCTTTCATCCAGTAGGATCAGAGCAGGTAGCCACAGCTTTATTAATCAAGTGTTTTGTTTTCTGTGTGGTCTGTTGAATTTAGACATCATTTACGGCATGGATGGCATTGGATTGAGTTGGGGAAGTGTGTTTTTTGGGGTGGCCTTTCTGATGTTGGTTGTCTTAAAGACATGCTTTTGTTGTATGTGTCTGGTGTGTTGGTGTGCAATGCATGCACCCTGCAGACCTTTTTGGGGCCTGTGAATGTTCGTATTTCCATTTTGTTGCATTAAAAAGGCAGAGCAGTGTGCTTTAGCATGCATCCTTTACCTGGCTTTTATAGGCCTTTTGTCAGCTCCTGGTGTTTCACAGGCCCCCGGCTTGTTTGTGATTTGTGAGTGTCCATGTGGGTGGTGGCCTTTTTGGGTGTTTTTTTGACTGTGAGTTATTAGTGTCCTGCTTTTGCCATAGGCCTGCATTGTTTTCCTATTGGCTATTTGGCTTACTACTTCCATCCATCCACCCCCTTTGCCAGCAGCTGCTCCATGGATGCTGAGATGCTCAAATAATTTAATGGTCCACCCCACTTTCATTACATTTTTATTTTGGTGGTTATTATTAACTTTCCTATCCTTCCTGAGAGTGTAGTGTGTGGCTGTACACAGTAGTATAACATAGCTCTAGTGAAAAAAAAAGTCATAAATGGCTAGACTATCTTTTGTTTGCACTAGTACAGTACTAAGTAACTGAACCACAACAACAAATGTAACATTTCACTGATGTTCTTCTCCTGTGTTATTTGCTTTTAGGTGCACAAAAGACAGAGTAGGAGGTGTCATCAGCATCACCCGGCTACCCGTTGTACTGCCAGCCAGACAGAAGTCCTGCTGCGCATCACGTCCACGTGTGACCAGAACTTGTTGTGCATCTGCATCCTGCCTGACATCTGAAGAAGATGGCCCCAAAGAAAGGTACCAGGTCCAGTACCAAGAAAGTTGCTGGTGGGAAGAAGGAACAGAAAAAGGAAGTGCCATTAACCACGACTGGTGGTGTGCCGGCCAATGTTTTTTTTGGCACCAAAGCGTTGTCCGGGAACCAAGCTGGGAGCAGCACAGCGGTCCAACCCCACCAACCTAGGCCCAAGGGCTTTAGTGTCGCAGAGGTAGCCAGTCTACTAACGAGCAGCGATGATGAAGAAATGTTATTACCGCAAAGTAGTACACAATCAAGTTCAACGCAGGCGGAAACTCAGCAGATCAGTGTGCCGCCACCGCAACAAGAAAAGCAGCAGCCGCCACAACAAGAACAGCAGCACCCGCCACAACAAGAACAGCAGCACCCGCCGCAACAAGAACAGCGTGGTACAAAAGGGGGTGGTGATGGACGGAGCATCAGAACCAATCAAACACTCACACCCAGTCAACAGATCTGGGTTGTATCCATCACCGTTCTTTAGCCCACTCTGCCACCCCAGTTCAGACATGGCCATATGCAAATCAGTCTGACCCTGTGCCTCATGGGAACAGTCCAGCCCGAACTGCCAAGCCATGCTTTCCCTGGACCGGATACAAGCTTCCTAGGACCGGTTTCTGGCATTTCAGCCGTCTTCAGCCAGGCTTGCTTGAATCCAGTGGCAAAGTGAGCAAGGGACTCACGTCTGAGCATACCCTGCCAACTTATGGCGAACAAAGCGGTACCAAAGGGGGTGGTGATGGACGGAGCATCAGAACCAATCAAACACTCACACCCAGTCAACAGATCTGGGTTGTATCCATCACCGTTCTTTAGCCCACTCTGCCACCCCAGTTCAGACATGGCCATATGCAAATCAGTCTGACCCTGTGCCTCATGGGAACAGTCCAGCCCGAACTGCCAAGCCATGCCTTCCCTGGACCGGAAACAAGCTTCCTAGGACTGGTTTCTGGCATTTCAGCCGTCTTCAGCCAGGCTTGCTTGAATCCAGTGGCAAAGTGAGCAAGGGACTCACGTCTGAGCATACCCTGCCAACTTATGGCGAACAAAGCGGTACAAAATGGGGTTGTGATGGACGGAGCATCAGAACCAATCAAACACTCACACCCAGTCAACAGATCTGGGTTGCATCCATCACCGTTCTTTAGCCCACTCTGCCACCCCAGTTCAGACATGGCCATATGCAAATCAGTCTGACCCTCTGCCTCATGGGAACAGTCCAGCCCGAACTGCCAAGCCATGCCTTCCCTGGACCGGAAACAAGCTTCCTAGGACCGGTTTCTGGCATTTCAGCTGTCTTCAGCCAGGCTTGCTTGAACCCAGTGGCAAAGTGAGCAAGGGACTCACGTCTGAGCATACCCTGCCAACTTATGGCGAACAAAGCGGTACAAAAGGGGGTGGTGATGGACGGAGCATCAGAACCAATCAAACACTCACACCCAGTCAACAGATCTGGGATGTATCCATCACAGTTCTTTAGCCCACTCTGCCACCCCAGTTCAGACATGGCCATATGCAAATCAGTCTGACCCTGTGCCTCATGGGAACAGTCCAGCCCTAACTGCCAAGCCATGCCTTCCCTGGACCGCAAACAAGCTTCCTAGGACCGGTTTCTGGCATTTCAGCCGACTTCAGCCAGGCTTGCATGAATCCAGTGGCAAAGTGAGCAAGGGACTCACGTCTGAGCATACCCTGCCAACTTATGGCAAACAAAGCGGTACAAAAGGGGGTGGTGATGGACGGAGCATCAGAACCAATCAAACACTCACACCCAGTCAACAGATCTGGGTTGTATGCATCACCGTTCTTTAGCCCACTCTGCCACCCCAGTTCAGACATGGCCATATGCAAATCAGTCTGACCCTGTGCCTCATGGGAACAGTCCAGCCCGAACTGCCAAGCCATGCCTTCCCTGGACCGGAAACAAGCTTCCTAGGACTGGTTTCTGGCATTTCAGCCGTCTTCAGCCAGGCTTGCTTGAATCCAGTGGCAAAGTGAGCAAGGGACTCACGTCTGAGCATACCCTGCCAACTTATGGCGAACAAAGCGGTACAAAAGGGAGTGGTGATGGACGGAGCATCAGAACCAATCAAACACTCACACCCAGTCAACAGATCTGGGTTGTATCCATCACCGTTCTTTAGCCCACTCTGCCACCCCAGTTCAGACATGGCCATATGCAAATCAGTCTGACCCTGTGCCTCATGGGAACAGTCCAGCCCGAACTGCCAAGCCATGCCTTCCCTGGACCGCAAACAAGCTTCCTAGGACTGGTTTCTGGCATTTCAGCCGTCTTCAGCCAGGCTTGCTTGAATCCAGTGGCAAAGTGAGCAAGGGACTCACGTCTGAGCATACCCTGCCAACTTATGGCGAACAAAGCGGTACCAAAGGGGGTGGTGATGGACGGAGCATCAGAACCAATCAAACACTCACACCCAGTCAACAGATCTGGGTTGTATCCATCACCGTTCTTTAGCCCACTCTGCCACCCCAGTTCAGACATGGCCATATGCAAATCAGTCTGACCCTGTGCCTCATGGGAACAGTCCAGCCCGAACTGCCAAGCCATGCCTTCCCTTGACCGGAAACAAGCTTCCTAGGACCGGTTTCTGGCATTTCAGCCGTCTTCAGCCAGGCTTGCTTGAATCCAGTGGCAAAGTGAGCAAGGGACTCACGTCTGAGCATACCCTGCCAACTTATGGCAAACAAAGCGGTACAAAAGGGGGTGGTGATGGACTGAGCATCAGAACCAATCAAACACTCACACCCAGTCAACAGATCTGGGTTGTATCCATCACCGTTCTTTAGCCCACTCTGCCACCCCAGTTCAGACATGGCCATATGCAAATCAGTCTGACCCTGTGCCTCATGGGAACAGTCCAGCCCGAACTGCCAAGCCATGCCTTCCCTGGACCGGAAACAAGCTTCCTAGGACCGGTTTCTGGCATTTCAGCTGTCTTCAGCCAGGCTTGCTTGAATCCAGTGGCAAAGTGAGCAAGGGACTCACGTCTGAGCATACCCTGCCAACTTATGGCGAACAAAGCGGTACAAAAGGGGGTGGTGATGGACGGAGCATCAGAACCAATCAAACACTCACACCCAGTCAACAGATCTGGGTTGTATCCATCACCGTTCTTTAGCCCACTCTGCCACCCCAGTTCAGACATGGCCATATGCAAATCAGTCTGACCCTGTGCCTCATGGGAACAGTCCAGCCCGAACTGCCAAGCCATGCCTTCCCTGGACCGCAAACAAGCTTCCTAGGACCGGTTTCTGGCATTTCAGCCGACTTCAGCCAGGCTTGCATGAATCCAGTGGCAAAGTGAGCAAGGGACTCACGTCTGAGCATACCCTGCCAACTTATGGCAAACAAAGCGGTACAAAAGGGGGTGGTGATGGACGGAGCATCAGAACCAATCAAACACTCACACCCAGTCAACAGATCTGGGTTGTATGCATCACCGTTCTTTAGCCCACTCTGCCACCCCAGTTCAGACATGGCCATATGCAAATCAGTCTGACCCTGTGCCTCATGGGAACAGTCCAGCCCGAACTGCCAAGCCATGCCTTCCCTGGACCGCAAACAAGCTTCCTAGGACTGGTTTCTGGCATTTCAGCCGTCTTCAGCCAGGCTTGCTTGAATCCAGTGGCAAAGTGAGCAAGGGACTCACGTCTGAGCATACCCTGCCAACTTATGGCGAACAAAGCGGTACAAAAGGGGGTGGTGATGGACGGAGCATCAGAACCAATCAAACACTCACACCCAGTCAACAGATCTGGGTTGTATCCATCACCGTTCTTTAGCCCACTCTGCCACCCCAGTTCAGACATGGCCATATGCAAATCAGTCTGACCCTGTGCCTCATGGGAACAGTCCAGCCCGAACTGCCAAGCCATGCCTTCCCTTGACCGGAAACAAGCTTCCTAGGACCGGTTTCTGGCATTTAAGCCGTCTTCAGCCAGGCTTGCTTGAATCCAGTGGCAAAGTGAGCAAGGGACTCACGTCTGAGCATACCCTGCCAACTTATGGCAAACAAAGCGGTACAAAAGGGGGTGGTGATGGACTGAGCATCAGAACCAATCAAACACTCACACCCAGTCAACAGATCTGGGTTGTATCCATCACCGTTCTTTAGCCCACTCTGCCACCCCAGTTCAGACATGGCCATATGCAAATCAGTCTGACCCTGTGCCTCATGGGAACAGTCCAGCCCGAACTGCCAAGCCATGCCTTCCCTGGACCGCAAACAAGCTTCCTAGTACCGGTTTCTGGCATTTCAGCCGTCTTCAGCCAGGCTTGCTTGAATCCAGTGGCAAAGTGAGCAAGGGACTCACGTCTGAGCATACCCTGCCAACTTATGGCAAACAAAGCGGTACAAAAGGGGGTGGTGATGGACGGAGCATCAGAACCAATCAAACACTCACACCCAGTCAACAGATCTGGGTTGTATCCATCACCGTTCTTTAGCCCACTCTGCCACCCCAGTTCAGACATGGCCATATGCAAATCAGTCTGACCCTGTGCCTCATGGGAACAGTCCAGCCCGAACTGCCAAGCCATGCCTTCCCTGGACCGGAAACAAGCTTCCTAGGACCGGTTTCTGGCATTTCAGCCGTCTTCAGCCAGGCTTGCTTGAATCCAGTGGCAAAGTGAGCAAGGGACTCACGTCTGAGCATACCCTGCCAACTTATGGCGAACAAAGCGGTACAAAAGTGGGTGGTGATGGACGGAGCATCAGAACCAATCAAACACTCACACCCAGTCAACAGATCTGGGTTGTATCCATCACCGTTCTTTAGCCCACTCTGCCACCCCAGTTCAGACATGGCCATAAGCAAATCAGTCTGACCCTGTGCCTCATGGGGACAGTCCAGCCCGAACTGCCAAGCCATGCCTTCCCTGGACCGCAAACAAGCTTCCTAGTACCGGTTTCTGGCATTTCAGCCGTCTTCAGCCAGGCTTGCTTGAATCCAGTGGCAAAGTGAGCAAGGGACTCACGTCTGAGCATACCCTGCCAACTTATGGCGAACAAAGCGGTACAAAAGGGGGTGGTGATGGACGGAGCATCAGAACCAATCAAACACTCACACCCAGTCAACAGATCTGGGTTGTATCCAACACCGTTCTTTAGCCCACTCTGCCACCCCAGTTCAGACATGGCCATATGCAAATCAGTCTGACCCTGTGCCTCATGGGAACAGTCCAGCCCGAACTGCCAAGCCATGCCTTCCCTGGACCGGAAACAAGCTTCCTAGGACCGGTTTCTGGCATTTCAGCCGTCTTCAGCCAGGCTTGCTTAAATCCAGTGGCAAAGTGAGCAAGGGACTCACGTCTGAGCATACCCTGCCAACTTATGGCGAACAAAGCGGTACAAAAGGGGGTGGTGATGGACGGAGCATCAGAACCAATCAAACACTCACACCCAGTCAACAGATCTGGGTTGTATCCATCACCGTTCTTTAGCCCACTCTGCCACCCCAGTTCAGACATGGCCATATGCAAATCAGTCTGACCCTGTGCCTCATGGGGACAGTCCAGCCCGAACTGCCAAGCCATGCCTTCCCTGGACCGCAAACAAGCTTCCTAGTACCGGTTTCTGGCATTTCAGCCGTCTTCAGCCAGGCTTGCTTGAATCCAGTGGCAAAGTGAGCAAGGGACTCACGTCTGAGCATACCCTGCCAACTTATGGCGAACAAAGAGGTACAAAAGGGGGTGGTGATGGACGGAGCATCAGAACCAATCAAACACTCACACCCAGTCAACAGATCTGGGTTGTATCCATCACCGTTCTTTAGCCCACTCTGCTACCCCAGTTCAGACATGGCCATATGCAAATCAGTCTGACCCTGTGCCTCATGGGAACAGTCCAGCCCGAACTGCCAAGCCATGCCTTCCCTGGACCGGAAACAAGCTTCCTAGGACCGGTTTCTGGCATTTCAGCCGTCTTCAGCCAGGCTTGCTTGAATCCAGTGGCAAAGTGAGCAAGGGACTCACGTCTGAGCATACCCTGCCAACTTATGGCGAACAAAGCGGTACAAAAGGGGGTGGTGATGGACGGAGCATCAGAACCAATCAAACACTCACACCCAGTCAACAGATCTGGGTTGTATCCATCACCGTTCTTTAGCCCACTCTGCCACCCCAGTTCAGACATGGCCATATGCAAATCAGTCTGACCCTGTGCCTCATGGGGACAGTCCAGCCCGAACTGCCAAGCCATGCCTTCCCTGGACCGGAAACAAGCTTCCTAGGACCGGTTTCTGGCATTTCAGCCGTCTTCAGCCAGGCTTGCTTGAATCCAGTGGCAAAGTGAGCAAGGGACTCACGTCTGAGCATACCTGGCGTCTGGCCATGTCTGAACTGGGGTGGCAGAGTGGGCTAAAGAACGGAGATGGATCAAACCCAGATCTGGTGACTGGGTGTGAGTGTTTGATTGGTTCTGATGCTCCGTCCATCACCACCCCCTTTTGTACCGCTTTGTTCGCCATAAGTTGGCAGGGTATGCTCAGGCGTGAGTCCCTTGCTCACTTTGCCACTGGATTCAAGCAAGCCTGGCTGAAGACGGCTGAAATGCCAGAAACCGGTCCTAGGAAGCTTGTTTCCGGTCCAGGGAAGGCATGGCTTGGCAGTTCGGGCTGGACTGTTCCCATGAGGCACAGGGCAGACTGATTTGCATATGGCCATGTCTGAACTGGGGTGGCAGAGTGGGCTAAAGAACGGTGATGGATCAAACCCAGATCTGTTGACTGGGTGTGAGTGTTTGATTGGTTCTGATGCTCCGTCCATCACCACCCCCTTTTGTACCGCTTTGTTCGCCATAAGTTGGCAGGGTATGCTCAGACGTGAGTCCCTTACTCACTTTGCCACTGGATTCAAGCAAGCCTGGCTGAAGAAGGCTGAAATGCCAGAAACCGGTCCTAGGAAGCTTGTTTCTGGTCCAGGGAAGGCATGGCTTGGCAGTTCGGGCTGGACTGTTCCCATGAGGCACAGGGTCAGACTGATTTGCATATGGCCATGTCTGAACTGGGGTGGCAGAGTGGGCTAAAGAACGGTGATGGATCAAACCCAGATCTGTTGACTGGGTGTGAGTGTTTGATTGGTTCTGATGCTCCGTCCATCACCACCCCCTTTTGTACTGCTTTGTTTGCCATAAGTTGGCAGGGTATGCTCAGACGTGAGTCCCTTGCTCACTTTGCCACTGGATTCAAGCAAGCCTGGCTGAAGACGGCTGAAATGCCAGAAACCGGTCCTAGGAAGCTTGTTTCCGGTCCAGGGAAGGCATGGCTTGGCAGTTCGGGCTGGACTGTCCCCATGAGGCACAGGGTCAGACTGATTTGCATATGGCCATGTCTGAACTGGGGTGGCAGAGTGGGCTAAAGAACGGTGATGGATACAACCCAGATCTGTTGACTGGGTGTGAGTGTTTGATTGGTTCTGATGCTCCGTCCATCACCACCCCCTTTTGTACCGCTTTGTTCGCCATAAGTTGGCAGGGTATGCTCAGACGTGAGTCCCTTGCTCACTTTGCCACTGGATTCAAGCAAGCCTGGCTGAAGACGGCTGAAATGCCAGAAACCGGTCCTAGGAAGCTTGTTTCCGGTCCAGGGAAGGCATGGCTTGGCAGTTCGGGCTGGACTGTTCCCATGAGGCACAGGTTCAGACTGATTTGCATATGGCCATGTCTGAACTGGGGTGGCAGAGTGGGCTAAAGAACGGTGATGGATCAAACCCAGATCTGTTGACTGGGTGTGAGTGTTTGATTGGTTCTGATGCTCCGTCCATCACCACCCCCTTTTGTACCGCTTTGTTCGCCATAAGTTGGCAGGGTATGCTCAGACGTGAGTCCCTTGCTCACTTTGCCACTGGATTCAAGCAAGCCTGGCTGAAGACGGCTGAAATGCCAGAAACCGGTCCTAGGAAGCTTGTTTCCGGTCCAGGGAAGGCATGGCTTGGCAGTTCGGGCTGGACTGTTCCCATGAGGCACAGGGTCAGACTGATTTGCATATGGCCATGTCTGAACTGGGGTGGCAGAGTGGGCTAAAGAACGGTGATGGATCAAACCCAGATCTGTTGACTGGGTGTGAGTGTTTGATTGGTTCTGATGCTCCGTCCATCACCACCCCTTTTGTACCGCTTTGTTCGCCATAAGTTGGCAGGGTATGCTCAGACGTGAGTCCCTTACTCACTTTGCCACTGGATTCAAGCAAGCCTGGCTGAAGAAGGCTGAAATGCCAGAAACCGGTCCTAGGAAGCTTGTTTCTGGTCCAGGAAAGGCATGGCTTGGCAGTTCGGGCTGGACTGTTCCCATGAGGCACAGGGTCAGACTGATTTGCATATGGCCATGTCTGAACTGGGGTGGCAGAGTGGGCTAAAGAACGGTGATGGATCAAACCCAGATCTGTTGACTGGGTGTGAGTGTTTGATTGGTTCTGATGCTCCGTCCATCACCACCCCCTTTTGTACCGCTTTGTTTGCCATAAGTTGGCAGGGTATGCTCAGACGTGAGTCCCTTGCTCACTTTGCCACTGGATTCATGCAAGCCTGGCTGAAGTCGGCTGAAATGCCAGAAACCGGTCCTAGGAAGCTTGTTTCCGGTCAAGGGAAGGCATGGCTTGGCAGTTCGGGCTGGACTGTTCCCATGAGGCACAGGTTCAGACTGATTTGCATATGGCCATGTCTGAACTGGGGTGGCAGAGTGGGCTAAAGAACGGTGATGGATCAAACCCAGATCTGTTGACTGTGTCTGAGTGTTTGATTGGTTCTGATGCTCCGTCCGTCACCACCCCCTTTTGTACCGCTTTGTTCGCCATAAGTTGGCAGGGTATGCTCAGACGTGAGTCCCTTGCTCACTTTGCCACTGGATTCAAGCAAGCCTGGCTGAAGACGGCTGAAATGCCAGAAACCGGTCCTAGGAAGTTTGTTTCCGGTCCAGGGAAGGCATGGCTTGGCAGTTCGGGCTGGACTGTTCCCATGAGGCACAGGGTCAGACTGATTTGCATATGGCCATGTCTGAACTGGGGTGGCAGAGTGGGCTAAAGAACGGTGATGGATCAAACCCAGATCTGTTGACTGGGTGTGAGTGTTTGATTGGTTCTGATGCTCCGTCCATCACCACCCCCTTTTGTACCGCAACAAGAACAGCAGCACCCGCCGCAACAAGAACAGCAGCACCCGCCGCAACAAGAACAGCAGCAGCTGCCGCAACAGCCCACCATTGTAGTTGTTGCTCCTGACGTAGGGGCATTTCAGGAAATCGAGATTCCTGCAGACAAAGTGGAGCAAAGTCAAACCAAAGTTTCAGAAGATCTATTGTCTTCCAGACCACCAGCAAGGAAAAGGAGGCTTAGTCCATCATCTTCTTCTTCAAGCCCCGCTTCTGATGATCCTGATGACACTTGGGTCCCACCAGCTCGGTCTGAGAGTGATATACGCCACAAGACAATGCTTCTGAAAAGGAAGGTCCCAGAAAAACTTGGAGTTATGGAGGTAGATGTAGAAGAGGGGGGTGATGATGTTGATGAAGACGAGCCAGTCATCCCGCACATTACTACCGCCCCAAAGGGATTGGAGACCAACATTCTCACCCTATCCAGAAAGGCTGCTACTGAGCGGGATGTAGCACGGATCTCACCAACACAGGTTACACCACCACTACCTCCAGCTGCCATATTTTCCAAGGCCCGGCAGGGACCTACATCCAGCTCAACCATCTCAGTAGGTAGTGGTAGTAAAAGTCACAGTGTAGGTGCACAGGGGCACACATTTTCAAACACCCCCTCTAGTTCATCTGGTGTTGAAAGTGGCACATCCAGCAGTGCCAGAAAGTTCTCCTCCCCAGTTTGGGACTTCTTTTCTGCTAGCTCCAAGGAGGAAAACGCTGCTATATGCTCAATTTGTCGGCAAGGTGTTCGGCGTGGTAAGCTTGGTACAAACTATGGTACCGGAGGACAAGCAAGTCATCTAAAAATACACCACACTATCGTGTGGGAGGATCACCTACTTAAGTTAAAAGAAAGTAGAAAAACTCAACCCATTGAAGTTGGTCGGGATGAATCAGAGAGCGATATTATTGTGGTGGCAGGTGAAGAAGAGGGAGGCATTTCTAGCCCTGTCCCCAGTAGTGCAGTAACGCCCACATCCTCCTCAGTAACATCAGAGTGGCACCGCAGTAAGAGCCATACTCAGAGTCTGGGTGAGACACCAAGGCGACCGGCGAGTACCTCAATGAGACAATCTGTGTCGTTGAGCCGTAGTGGGTTAATGAAAACAGCACCACTAAGGAAAGTAAGCCAGCCTACCATTGAGAGCATGTTTAGGTTGGAGGGGCAGTTCCAACGCAACCACCCAACGGCACGATTGTACAATGCGAAGCTGGCTAAAATGTTAGCGCTGGACCTTCTTCCTTTTTCATTTGTGGAAGGGGTGGGTTTCCTTGAATTTGTGTCTGCCATCTGCCCGAAATGGAAAGTTCCCAGCCGGTCCTATTTCGCAAGAATTGCTGTTCCGGCACTACATCATGATGTGCTGGAATTGGTTGGACACGCTTTGCAGAAGAGTGCTGTGCACAATATCCACCTGACAACAGACATGTGGAGCAGTTGTCAAGCCACAGATTACATGTGCATCACTGCACACTGGATCTTTTTTGTGGGGGTTAGAGATAAACTATCTGCACGAGGTGTTGTTGACACAGCTGCGATTTTTGAAGGTACTCGGAAACATGCAACTGTAGCCATGTTCGCCATGGAGAAATCTCATACGGCTCAAAACATTTTACACGAGTTTTGCACCAAGGTTTTGGAATGGCTGCGGCCCAGAGGGCTTCGTATTGGTTTTGTTGCCACAGACAATGGCAGTAATGTACTTAAGGCCATGGAACTTGGTTCCTATTTCAGGGTTCCGTGTTTGGTGCACTGCACAAACATTATAGTTCAAGAGTTTCTGAAAAAAGAACCCATAGTCAGCAATTTACTGGCCATCTGCCGAAGAATATGCACTCATTTCAGCCATTCTTTTAAAGCTCGGAAGCAGCTGAGGATCATCCAACGTGAACTTAGGATGCCAGTCAAGGCACTCATCCAGGAGGTGGCAACACGTTGGAACTCAACGTATTACATGCTTGATCGTCTGTCCGAACAGCACATGTCACTCCATGAATATGTCTGGAAAAGAAGAGGGGATGCTAGTGGTACTGTTAAAGGCATGATCCTTGACATGGAGCAATGGAGCCTAATTAAATGCCTGACTGAGATGCTTTCTCCTTTTGAGGTCTTCACACGTGAAGTCAGCAAGGAGGACTGTACAATGGGCCAAGCTATCCCATTATTGCAAATGCTAGAGTATGAGCTGAATAATGTGTCTGAATCATACAAAGGTGTAGAGGACAGAAGGCAAGCCCATGACTTGGTGGAGAGCTTATCCCGGCGCTTAACTGAAAATGTAAGGTTACAAAATAAAATTTTGTCACAAGAACATTACATTTGTGCCTCAATTCTGGATCCACGTGCAAAATTGGGACTACTGAAGACATTCCTTGCTTTTTCCGACAATGATGTTGCCCGCTACAAAAGTTGTATAGCTGAAGCAGCCAGTAAGTTGGAAAACGAATGGCTGCTAATTAAAAGCCCGCAAGATCAACCCACAAGAACTACTGATACTGAAGCAGGCCATGCAGAATCAAGTGCAACTTCGTCGGCTGAGGGCAGTGCGGTTGGCTCACAATCACAACACTCACCATCACTATCAACTACAGAAACAATAATTGGATCATTAGGCCGAGTACAATCATTATCATTACAGGATTGGTATGTAAAGATGGGCTATTGTAAGCACAGTGCTGATGCACAGAAAAAACAGCACAAAAGCTTACCAGCAGCAACCCTGAACATTGAGCGGATGGTCCAGGCCTATCTGGACGACCCAACAGAGGTGTACGTTGATCAAAACCCATTGCAGTATTGGTATAGGAAAAGGTCTGAATGGGCACAGCGCAGCAGGCTGGCGATAAGCTATCTGGCTTGCCCTGTCGCAAGTGTCTCTTCCGAACGTGTTTTCAGTGCTGCTGGTTCCATTGTAACATTGAGAATTACCAGTCTATCTCCAAAAAACGTGGAGAGGTTAACAATGATCAAAATGAATCAGCACTTCATACCACCAAATTACACAATACATGAATCAACGGGAGGAAGATGAGGACAGCGGCTCAGGTGACGGAAGTATTGTGTCAGATGATTACCTACTACTGGCTGAACCCCCAGAGTTTGAGGACGAGCTATACTTCCCTGACAATTAGGCTCGCACTTACTGTCTTCCTCCCTTTTTTCCCCCTTTGTTTGTGTCTGTTGTTCCGGTTATAAACTTGTGAATCACAACCAATCCATTACCACCGTCTTCTACTCTTCTAATTTAATATACAAGTTTCAGGTGTCTGCTATTTGACAGTACAGTCCTCCGAATCCAGCTCCTCCGCTCCATCATACTGAATCTCCTGCGCAAATCTATTTCCCTCATGAATGATGATTGGATGATGGTAATAACAAATTCAAACTTTCCTAGTCCTTCCAAAAGAAGTGGACCATGAATCAGCTGACTACTATAGCTATCCTCCTTTCAGAGCCGAGAGAGACTGGCCATTAACTGAAAATAAGATGGAACAGGTAATGATTGATGCCATGCATTGGACGCAGAGTCGCAGACTGAATGATTTTGTTGTGTTTGTTGTGCATGAATTTATGTAATTGTGCACTGCCACTAATCAACTTTCTACAGAACACACTAATTTCCCCCTTCTTGCAAATAAGAAATTGGTACTTCTCCTGCAGCTTGGTGACCCATTGCTTTTAATTCAATACAGGAAGGGGACTCACTCAATCTGCGCAATGAGTATGATTGACACAACAGCACCGTCCATCATGATGATGGCGAAATAGACGGCCCATTAACTTAAGATGAGAAGGAACAGGTAATGATTGATGCCATGCATTGGACGCAGAGTCGCAGACTGAATGATTTAGATTTTGTTGTGTTTGTTGTGCATGAATTTATGTAATTGTGCACTGCCACTAATCAACTTTCTACAGAACACACTAATTTCCCCCTTCTTGCAAATAAGAAATTGGTACTTCTCCTGCAGCTTGGTGACTCATTGCTTTTAATTCAATACAGGAAGGGGACTCACTCAATCTGCGCAATGAGTATGATTGACACAACAGCACCGTCCATCATGATGATGGTGAAATAGACGGCCCGTTAACTTAAGATGAGAAGGAACAGGTAATGATGACAATTAATGGCATGCATTGGACACCTGACTCTAAGCTATTGGTCTGTGTTTGCGTTGTTTGTTTGTTGTGCACAAAGTGATGTCAAAGTGTACTAGTAATCTATCTTTCTGTACACAATAAAGAATGACTCAAGTCAGTAATATTTATATTTCTACTCTTGTTGTGTCATAAAAATTTTACTTATACTGCAGGCCGATCTTCACAGTCAGTCAGTAAAAGGATCAGCGATGATGATGATTAAGTCAGGACTCAGGAGGACGTTTCATGAGTGGCATAAACGGAAAAGCCAAAAGGTAAACACGTCAACAACAACAACCACAGCAGACCCAAATGTCTGTGTAGAAGTTTAATAGAGTGTAGCGGTGGGATGACTGCAGTGCATTGATTTTACTAACTTAAACTGTAAAATGCTATGTTTGGAATGGATAATGTGCTTTGCATTTGTCCAACTCTTTGAGAGAAAAAAAAGAATTTTAAGTGTTAACGTAGGATGTGCTAAATGCTAAGCACTGTGGGCCTGCTCTCTCCTGTTACTGTTGAAGGTCAATGCTGGAAACAGACTAGAGTAGAGATGATGCATAGATGCCACCTCGGAAAGTGTTCTTGTTGCACTACACCATCACTTGTGCATTTGTTTTAACTTTCTTTCTCAATATCCCCTTTGGTTTTCAATCTACAATTACAGGCCAGGCCTTGCCCGAAAGTTTGTAAAACATTACAATGCATATTAATTACCTTACCAATCAATCACCTTTTTTTTTCCAGCCGGGCAGTGGCGAGTGGCGAGGCGACACACCCAAGATTGATGGAAGAGAGGAGCAAGAGGAATGCCGAGATGCAAAAATCCAGTCCACATTTGTGACCAGGATAAGACAGTAACAGTATCCACTTTTATCTTCTTTTAAATAATTTGATTAATATCTTGTATACAATCTTTACAACAATGTGTTCTTGGAGTTGTTATTATCAATCATCATTAGGTTTGCTCTGTGTAATTACGATTCTTCCCTACCAATATTTAAAATTTCTATTTGCTATCTGTTAAAGTATTAAGGCCGGCACAACAGAACAAGAACAAGAAGTGTATGTAATACGGGTCTCTCATCATCATGCATGCATTGCCTTTTTCTCCCTTAACATATGGATATGGTAGTCTTCAATGATTGTCATTTGTTTGTCTATGTATGCATACTGTTTTTCTATGTCAAACCTTTCCCAAAAACCCCCTTCCCATCCATTCTACAAACCCTAACCCTCTTCCCCCGGGGTGTGTGACTTATGGTCGAGGTGTAACTAAATTAAATGTACACCAATACTTAATCACACACTTGCTGGGGTGGATGTGGTGAAAGCAACACTACTTCAATTTCAAGGCAGAGCGATGATCTTCTTCTGCTTGGCCACCCATGAGTAGGATATTTCAGAGGATATTTTTTTTAACAAAGGAACATATACCTCAGCATGAATTGCCGCCTTTGATTGGATTTGTTTCTTGTCATTCCTCATATACAGCACTAACTGTTAGGCTGTAGGCCTAGTCAAGTGACTCGACACAACTATAGTTTGTAACTCTGTCTAGTAGGCTATCCTCCTAACCACCATTCTGTTTTTTTGTCAAATATTTGAGCATATTATTGTTGCTCGGTAAGTTCTGTACTGTACTTCATTCAACTACTCCTAACAGTCTCTCAAAGGCGATTGACTGTCTCCTTCTCTTTTTTTGCAAATGCTGCCGTCCTGCCAGTGTCTACTACTACTACTATGCTGCTACCACCACCACCACCACCCCAATCATGGCATGTATGAAAAAGGAAACCATCTTCACCATGCAGCCAGTGCTGTGCCACAGTTGGACATAAACATCAAGCACCGGTAAGAGAGAAGTTTGGGGGAGGCAGAATTAATAATGGACATGTTGTCAATGATTTCATTTTCACACACCACTCCAAAGAATACATAGACTACAGGACAGACTGAAAGTACTAGAAGGACCAGTCAATGAGTGAGGTGTGTCGCATCTATCTGTTTGTGTCTTATACAGTCAGACAATTATTGAAATCAAACACAGGCTATGGGCGGCCATGCACCAGCAAGGAAACAGTGTGATGTAAAACAGTTACCCCACCTACAAAACATTAACAACATTGCATGTAACATAGAAAAATATATTTAATTTACCCTAACAAAAATACACTAAACCCACAAAAGCTGACCCACCCCCCTCCCTAACCCCAACCAATGTCCATAGAAGTCCGTAACACCCTAACAAGTTCCCACCCACTCACCCAAACAAGAATTAAAAAAGGGGCAGAACAGGATGACAGGGACTAAGTGGTGGGGCGGGACTGAAGGAGGACACGCAACTGGCGCATCTCGTCCTCTAAACGGGCGACGCAGCGTCTAAGGCCACGGCAGTTGCAGCCACAGTGGGGGGGGGGCACCGGAGATGGCACGGTGGCGGCGGGCAGCCGCCAGACAGTGGCGCCGTACTGCTGGAGGGCGGTGGCTGGGGCCCGGGGCACTGGAGGAGGCTTGAACAATTGCTGCCGCAGTCTCCTCCTCCTCCTCGGCTAGGACCACCAGCAGCCGGTATTCCCGCTGGATTGCCTCCAGCTTCCAGCGCCGTGCCTTGGCGGCCAACTCCTTCCGGTCGAGTTTCGGAGTAGCTGTGTATCAAAAAGAAAAAAAAAAGACAATTGTAAAATATACTCTTAGAAAAACAGTAGGACAAGGTAATTATTTATACACATAGTGGCATGGTAGAGTAGCACTATAAAATAAAGCACAGTAGTACATAACATTTTAAATGTCGCCCGTCCTTCTTCCTTCCACCCGTCTTTCAATTTTTAGTTGAACAGTGCACCAGGTGCTCTTCTCCATAAAACTTTCAAAGCGGAGTTGAAATCAGATAGATGAGGCCATTGGTTACTCAATACTCCGGCTCCTAGTCCTATGCCAATTAAAGGGAATTCTAGTCTTCTACTTCACTCTTCAAACGTCCCCAACAACTCATACTTACTTACGACATCGGATAGCGGGCGGACTTTGTCCGCCCGCCATCCTCATGCTAAAAAGGGTGGGGGTCCCGTGGGGACAATTAATTAGGATGATGCGCCCGGCACAGTGGCGGGCGCATCCTGTTTTTTTTTTTTTTACATTCTGGTTGGCTTAGCTGAAAGCAATGCTAAAATGTTGTGCTGCTTTTCCAAGCACAACATGACGGGCCCTGCACGGAGCCTGTCCGTTTTGCTTTGAAAGGCGGGGGGGTACCATAGCATAGGTAGGTACCCTCCATGGGGGCCCCCAAGCATACTCTGCAATGTCTGCATGCCTTTCCGTGGTGGATGGCAATGCCGCCACGCAAAGGCATTCCAAAATGCAGATTATATGGCTGGCGGTGTGTTCAGAGAGACACCACCGCCATATTGAACCCTTTTCCGCCTGGTCGACATGTGGGGGGTCTGAATATTTTCTACAGGGATGGCGGGAGGTTTGCCCCTGCGGTGTCGGCAGTGAATTCCAGCCGGCCCGGCGGGGGCAATATGCCCACCATCCTAATGGGGCCCTAAGTTACAACTGTACACTACACATATACATACAGTACACCCTTGCAGTGAGTGTACTGTCAAGTTCAACAATAGTTAAGGATTATGAATCTAACTTACCACCGCCTGCCACTGGTGCTGCCTCTCCCCCTACCGCTCCGTTGCTATCTGCAGCAACTGCCGCATCCTCGCCCTCCGCGTCGCCTTCGCTGGCCCCGGCAATGGTGGTCGGTAGTGCGCCTAGAAAACATTACACATTTATTAGGCGTCATATACACCTCCCCCCTATTGATCAGTAGCAAGGTTGAAAAATGAGTTAATACTAACATACATCACTAGTACAAATCAGGTAGTAGTAGAGTAGACACTAATAGTTATATATGATCATTGTAGCCTTTGCTTAATTAGCCCTAGCCATGCTACCATTTTACCTTTGTGTCTTTTATTTTTGCACATGTGACGTTACCTTGCAGCTTCTTGTATAAGACACCTTTGAGCCCACATGACCTGCCTCACACTGCTACTGTCTAGTCTACGCGCTACGTACAAGCGGTCAACAAACATTAACAAGCCACTTTTTTAGGAAGTACTGGTGTACTACTGTTACTGTTAGTCCATATTGCTTATCCATAAATGCTACACTTTTTGGCACGGCTGAGAAATGCTTGCAGGTTGCAATATACTAACGCACACCATTTCATTTTTCGCATTACAGATGCGAGATTCCCTTCTACGAACCAGAGCTTCTGAATGATGCAACAACTACCAGTATTAGGTTCTTCTAAGGTGAGGGGTCCCTTCACTCACATCTTCATTTATGAATTTATATAAACTAAATTGCTATGGGATGGTGGTGCTGCCTTCCACCACTGTTCAGTTATCATGATTTAATTCCCAACTGTATAAGTGTAACAATGTATATTGTTTTAATGTTATTGATTTTCCGGTTGGTGCTGCATTTATAAGAAAACAGTGTACAGACCTTCTCAAATTGAAATAAACATTTTGAACTTACATAGACTTGGTGGTATTTGGTGTGGACTAACTTACACAAGTGAGCAAATTAAAGTAAGGGTGTGCATGTGAATTGCTTCCACGACTGAGAGGTTGGGTGTGTTATGTTCTGGGTTGTCTACTTGTTGGGTATCTTGGGGGGAGGGTTCTGAGACCTAATAGTTATGACAAGACAGTACTATAGTCAAGCAGTGGAATTGTGGTGGGTGCGGAATTTCTGATTGAGGTGTGCAAGGAAGGTCCAACCTACCATCACCAACATCCTATTTTCTGGTGCAAATGTCTGTGTATGTGCAAGATCCCTACAACAGTAGTATGTCCTATAGGGTATTATATCAAAATAGGAATAATTCTGGTAGGGCTGTTGCTGTGAATTTTCAAAGCCTCAAGATCTATAAGAGTAAAAGTAGTACAAGACAACGACCCAACGGATTGGACTCAATGGCTCGAGCTACTGGTGAATATGAGTTTTATGTTACAACCTTTCACAAAGAGTGGCACTGGCCAACTGTGCAAGACTAGCTACTACAGTACAGATAGACTGATAGTATGTAGTAGTACTCAGAGTCATCATAGCGGAGGCAGGGATAAGATTTTTGAAACCGTACAGATCGAAGGATAATTGGAGGTAAAAAAATAGCATTTGGAAACAAACAATAGTTCGGGAAAAATATGGGGCAGTACAATTTATGGAATAAGAAATATTATTAAAAACAAGAAGACTACTGGGGCCAGCAGAGGAGCCCTCAGTGGTGTCCTCCTGGTGGTGTTCTTCTGTGTGTCCCGCCGACTGCCCAGTCCCTGTCGGTCTGCCCCTGGGTGCTGATGAACAGGAAAGATATAAGAAAGAGACAAACATTGATGGATGGTGTAAAACAAATACAATATTTTTCAACAACGCTCAAAAAACACTTATGTAAACAACAATTGCAATAACTAAATTGACCGATCTCATCTGGTCAACAAGTAATATCGGGGGATTCGCAGTTTGACTACTTAAGTTACTATTTATCAACAGTAATCCAGTCTTCCATTCTGATTCCAGAATACCAAGTTACAACTAAGCCTAAGTACAACGTACCACCCAACCTAGCCCACCTATTCAAGGCATGCCAATTGTACATTAAGTATGCATTTCCACTGTATTCCTCAACAATGCATATGGTCAAATCATGCAGGACACATGAACATGACTACATGTTTTGTATACACCAAATTTGGGTTTGATTGATTGATGCTGATCTGCTAGTGCTAAGTAACTGCTAAGCCTACCACCACTCATTGAACAAACTAGAAAAGGTTCTAATAAAGATAGCCGTACTACCAGCACGTCACGTAACTGAGTGAGGGGGCATCACGCATACCACTAACAAATTAGAAGCTCATACAAAGTACCTAAACCGAAGTATCAATCCGCCCCTATCTATTAGTGACAGGACAAAGTAAGGAGTGGACTAGAGTCACTGTAGCATTACGTAACTTAATTTCTCTAAAATAAACTCGTAAAGAATCACGCTAAGCAAGCGCAAACGCAAAGCTGCAAACAAGTAAGATTAGCGCAGAAGAGCACCTGTGTCAAAAAATCACAGACTTTTAAACGTAATTCACCTGGAATGTAAGCAGCAACTTTCTAGCTGGTTGGAAGAAAAAATAGATATTCGCAATATATAACACAGAGCAGAAGAACAGACACAAAGTAGTAATAATTAAATAGGTACTCACCAAGCCCTGGGACCTCCACTCCCAGCAGGTCCAGCAGGTCTTGCTCACGGTCCAAGATGTCGGACCACCGGTGCGTCAGCTGCGCCTGGGTGCGCCGAACACCAGAGAAGCGTGACACTGCCCGGCGCACCTTTCCCCACTGCTGCCGACGCTCCCGGAGGCCGTACCCGGACCCAGGCCTGCCACCTGCTGCCAGGGTTGAGGGGAGGTGGCGCTGCACAAAGAAAATTAGTGCAGCCAACTCCACCTCCCCAAATAAGGCCCGTGCCTGCACCCCTTGTGGGCGCCGCCTTCCGCAAGGAAGGCGGTCGCGGCTCTGGCTGCGCCGGCGAACAGCCCTGCCCTTGGACATGGTTCTGGGGACGGGGCGGGAAAGAAAACGTAAAATAAATAAAGGAGTAAAGGAAATAAATTGCAGGCAATAGAAAGAGAAAAAGTAGCTAAAAAACAAAAAAAAAGTAGACAAAAACCAAAAATATAGAGGCAGGAAAATAGTTTGAGAAATAATAAGTAATGAAGATCCAAAAAAAGTGGCTATAAACAAAGGATTGAAAAGATTTTGGGAGAATTCAAAATCAGGCCCCAGAACCATGCAATAGAGTGAAAAACAAGATGGCCGCGCCCATTGCGACCATGTGCGCAAGTTCGCGCGATATTTTCTCCCGAGCAAGCAAAAAGCAACGCGATCAAGTAAAAGCGGTCGCGAACAGGAAATATCGACCGCGAACGGGCGCGAACATGCATTGCGCGACCCAGAACAGGAAGTAAGCATTGCGAGAGGGCGGGACAAGTGAAAACAAGATGGCTGCGCCCGTGAGCAACCGCATGGGTAAGTTGGTGACCCGCGATCACGCAAAAATTACCGCGAACAAGCGGGAAATAAACTTCCACGTTTTCGCGATATTTTTGGAGTGTTTGCGGAGATTTTCAGCATATTCGCGATAGTTTGCGACAGTTAATTTCGCAAATTCCGCCCACCCCTAGTTTCAAGTCACATGATCCCCGACACTCCCAACGTACTCTGATGGGCGCCATTTTAGAATGGTCTATCGTGTGCCAGAAGGACATATCAATTATACTTTTCAGGAACAACGCTTGATACACATTTTTAAGGCGAACATCCGAGTTGTATATATTTTTAATTTTAACCAAGACTACTATATAAAAGAACAAAAGCCATCTTTGAAAAATCAAGAATATCGGAGTGCCGTTTCAAACAAATAATCCCCGATACTCCCACCTTTTTCTAATGAACATCATTTTAGAGCGATATGTATCTTGTGTCACAAGGACACATCGCCTATAGATACTACACGATATTTGTAAAATTGTTATATTCAAGACAATTTACATGATAAATGATGCTCCCAACACTCTATAATGGGTGCCATTCTGAAATGGTATATCTTATATCAGAGGAACATGTTACCCATAAGAACACTCCACGGTATATATGCTGGCCCCGTTAATGCTAGTCGTTAAAAGCTAAGGAAAATATATATCAATCCCATCTATTATTTCAGCATATTCTTTTTGTAAAGATTAGGTATAACACAAGGTCCTATCTCATAATTTCGCTAACATTATATTTTGTAAGTTATAATAGCACCCAATGTGTGAAGTCCTTGTTACACAACATTGAGCCAATCAAGTAATCCTCAAGAACAGATTTAAATAGCCTAACCCAAAGTAAACATACCAAATTTCGCCAACTAAAAGAAAAAGGTTTTCTAATATAATAGATAAAGAGCCAATCAAGATACTACTATAATTAGTAAGTACGATGTACTATTTCTAGGGTAACAGACATCCGCCTTTAGACCAAACGGGAATACTCTATATCATAAAAAGAATATTTTATTGGGCTTTTAAGTCTATTCTGAAATTAAGCATACAAAATCATACTGTGAAGTTTATAGGAAATAATGAGATTCACTGTTAGCATTCAGTCCTGAAGTTACACATCGTAACCTACAAATCCAACGAGCTTCCATCTGTCTAAGTTGTAACGTCCTATTGCCACCTCTAGCATTGATGCCTATGCAGTCTATTGCATGAAATGTAATATCCCTTTTGCTGGGATGGGTATCAATAATATGTTGTGCTATCGGAATCCGGATGTCACCATTCTTAATACCTCTTATATGTTCTTGAATCCGGATTTTAAGACATCTAATGCTACTTCCCACATAGATTTTACCACATGCACAATTGATTACATACACAGCATGTGTCGTGTTGCAGTTGATAAACGTCATTATTTGATGTTCTCTGGGCCCATTATATTTAAAGGATTTCTTTTTGTTTAATCCATATTTACAGACTGAGCATCCCCCACAGGTATAAAAGCCTTGTGGTTTCTCTGGTAGCCACGTAGCTAAAGATGGTTTTAATACCTTTACATGGCTTGGGCATAAAATATTCTTTATTGTAGAACCCTTTCGATAGACAACTTTGGGTTTCTTTGAGACAAAATCAGATAGAAGAAAGTCTGATTTGAGTAGATGCCAATTTTTTCGAAGTATGTTAAAGATGGGATTACTATACATCCCATATTCAGTTATAAATGCACATTGCCCTTGGTTAATATTATCAGTGTTGCGCCTCTTATACATTAGGGTATCCTTCCTTTTGCATTTTCTGATTTTATTTTCTGCTTTCTTAAGGCAATTATCATCATAGCCTCTAACTTCAAAATCCCGTTTGACCCTACATATGTTGTTTTCAAAGTTGCTGTCCTCACTGCAATTTTGCAGAGTCCGCACCATCTCACCACATGGTATGGCGTCAATCATAGTTTTAGGATGGCAGCTAGTGGCATGTAACACACTATTACATGCAGTTGGCTTTTTGTATAGATCACTCTGGATTATTTGATCCTTCACGTAGAGCCTGAGATCTAAAAAAGTGATCTCATATTTGGAGCTACTTATAGTAAGATTGATATTACAAGTATTAGCATTAAGATAGAGAAAGTGGTTGTTAGTAATAACTTTGCATTCATTGTTGTAAATAGTGTTTTTTTATGTACTTTTGTAGCCCTGAAGAAGTCCGATATGCTTTGATCCCTGACCTTGTATGATATAAGAATGTTAGACGTAGGTTTCTGATGCCACAAATGCTAATAAGCTTATGTAAAGTTTAACAAATATATTGATATGTAAACGATAACATAGACATTTCTACATAGGAATAAAACTGTATATGCATTAGAAAAATGGTTAATAACACAAGAATGTGTAATGTGAGCACTGACATTGATGAGAAAAATAAATGCTATACAAATTTGTGCTATGTTTATTTTAAATTTGCTTTTCGAATGCCGAATGATGTATTAACCTTACCGTGCAAAGAGACTTGCTAATTATATGCAAAATAATGCCCGCGCATGCGCATTTCTCGCAAGAAATGCACATGCGTGGGCGTCCGCGCATGCGCATTTGTGAAAAGAAGTTGTCAACGAGGAAGAGGGAGCCCCCGAGACGCCGCGCTGCAGGTAAGTCATTATATTTAATTTTTTTATCATACTTTACATTATTTTATAAGGAGGGCGGGCAGGAGGCGGGCGGCGTGTAGTGGGGCTACGTGGAGCGCGTGAGTGTGCGTAGATTTGGGCATAATACGTGCTGCTCCACGTGGCCCCACTACGCCCACTACGCCCAGGCCTGATATGGACCCTTTCGTAAAGTTTCTACTTGTGCTTCAACACTCAACAATTCTTTTTTACGTTTGTAGCTTACTTGACTAGACCTGCACCAAAATTGTTACTTCCTAGAGCACATGCTTGGGAGAGGACTGACAAAGGATGAGAACATGAACTCACCTATTTCCTACATGTCACAACCAATCATATGACAAATTACAGTGGTCCTAAGGAAAACGCAAAGTAATGGATTACTTAATTCTTCCGGATTTGTATACTTTTTCCTAGTACATCATCTCATCCTACTGAAACTGATCAATGGGACAGAGTGGTCCGACAAATTTGGTGATGTCAAAGAGTGTAAACCAGAAATTGATGGAGTATATTTGCCCAAACTCTGAAGAGGGGCGGTTCCTATGATGCCCATATCTCCTCTAACCATCTTGCAGTACAGAGACCGATGATTTGGATTTCCAGAAACAATGAGAACTGTGATGAAAAACTATGTTTGCTGGTATGCTTGCATAGTGGAATCTTTCCATCTGGAAGTTTTCCCAACAAACAGCTGTGGCATTGAGGCTGCAGTACGGACAGAGGCAGACAATCCTGTCCATGAACTGGAGCTGGTCATTTGGTGATTTACTTAACTTTCATCAATAGGGTTTGCAGGAGAGAAAATGGATTGCCTATAAACTCACTTCATTAGGATAAAATCTTCCTCAGCTGAGGAAAATAGCTCCCTTCAGATTGAAATTCACAAGTAATTCATGTTTATTAAATCTGTTTGAATTCTTACATTTAGCTTTGTATGCCAATCATTTGAAATTTGATAAAATACAATTTGAGTTAAAATACTCTGCTGATTCTGTTTCATTATTTGTTGTGTCTAATTAATCTGCTTTAAAATTAGCTGACCTAGAGTAAGAATTACCTGGGAAATTCCATCAGTAATAAATTATCTGATTCCAGGTCCTCATATGATAATTCTTCATCACCTAAATATTCTAGTCCCTTTCAGCACAAAACAAGATCCATCGAAGGGCCTACGAGATTTAGGAGCCGATTACTATGCGGCCCAGAAAGGCTCTGCCATTCCAGGCCGCATATTGGTTTACTTTACGAATGCCACATTACAATGCTGGCGGTTGAGGAGAGTTCTGTGGTGTGGCTGTAGTTGAAGTTCCTGCTGGTAGAGAAGATAGGCTTGAGCGTGTACCAGGCTATGTGGGTTGGTGCAGTGACTAGCTGCTTGAGTCAGATGTTGGTGAGGTTCCCCAGGAGGGGGGTGGTGTTCTAGTCTCTGGGGTTGTCCAGGTGGAACTTGAGGTCTCCAAGTAGGATGTAGTCGGTGGATGGTAGAGCCTGGGGTGCGATGAGGTCTACAATGGCATTGGTGAATGGGGGTTCATGGCCCGGGGGGCCTGTAGACAAGGGTGCGACGAAGGGTGATGTTGGGGTTGGCCCTGATCTGGAAGTGGATGTGTTCCATGGTCTCTGTTGAGTCTTTAGAGTGTGTGGTCAGTCGGAGTGTGCATTTGTAGACAATGGCAATGCCTCCTCCTGAACAGTCAGGGTGGTCTTTGCGGGTGAATTTGTAGCGGTCGGGGATGGCGATGTCTTGTCCGTAGTAGAGGTTGGTCCAATGTTACATGAAGAAGGCAATTTCTGAAGATGTGGCATCGAGGAGGTCCCAGATTTCTGTAGTGTATTTGTTGATGGACCGCACATTGAGGATGTTGCAGTTGAACTGGTCGGGTGCGCTGGTTTTCAGTTGGGAAGCAAAAGGCGCTGGTGTGCTGATGTGGCAGGAGTTGCATTTGTAGTTTCAGCAGGTGCAGGGTGCAAGGGTATTCTTCGGTGGTAGGCGGTGAGGTGTACAGGGTTGAGGGTGAGGAGGGTGCTGGTGTTGTAGAGGTGGAGTGTCCAAGAGGCAGGGTCCCTGGTGCTGAGCGCAGTACAGGGTGGACGGACTCAGACAGGCTTGCCTTTGGCTTACCTTCAGTGCACTAGTAGCATGCCCGCTGCACATGGCCTCACAGCATCTGCCATTAGGTAGAGATGCAGAGGAGCTAAACAGTTGGGACGCGTGAAACGCGGGAAAGGACACTGGATGGTGTGGGGATGGGGGATCACAGCCGCAACGAGGGAGAGGATAGGGAAAAAGGAACTGCAAAAAAGCACATGGAAAACAAAGCCAAACAAAACAAGGATGAAAAAGGCAAAGGTATAAAAGCAATGGAGAAGAGCAGAAAGATGAACAGGAACAGCTGAAGACAGGGACAGGAGGGCAGTCAAGCTACAGAGCAGTGACGCTCCTCCACTGGACCACCTGAGATGAGGTGCAGGGAGGAGCCTGCAGGTGGATTAGGGACTCAAACACCTGACCTCTGGGTCATAAGAACCAGCAGCAGCAGGTGGGGACAGCAGCAGCAGCAACCAGATGGCGCAGTGCTGTGGGAAGAGGAAGTCCACTGAAGTCCCTGTACACCCAAAAGCAAACTAACAGGGGGCAAGGAAAGGCAGCACCACCCGGTCGTCTCTTCGATCTAACAGTGGTGACCAGATTCTGTATTCCCCTGTTCCCCAGTCCTCCAGCGAGTAACGGCGAATCAAGCTGCATACCAAAGGGCCTTGGCCTGGGCCAGAACTGCCGCCCGTGCCCCTGGCACCCACAGCCACCAATAGCCACCAATAGCCGAGCTCAGCTAATGGAGACAGTTAGTGGAGCCCACCCGGCCTTGTGCGGTGCCCTCGGTGATGTAGGTCAATCGCAGTGCAGGGATTGCTCAGGGCACCGTGTGGGTCACAAACAGGCGCTAGGCCCCATGTCGCCCCCGGGCCTCCTCCGCTTGTTGCACAAATACAGAATTATGCGCAGGAAATGGGACCTTGGTGTATAGGGACTGAGTTTCCCTACCACATTAGTACCCACAAACCCAGGACCGACTGGCTGTGTTGTCTCACTTGCTCGCCTACTCACTCACTCACAGAGAAGCAAATGATTAGACACACCAGAACACAACACTCCCAGTTCTCTCAGGAATCGTGGTAATAAGACACACCCTTTCACTCACTCTCTTGTACTCGTCCACAATAAGATATGACGAAGACACAAAACAGCTTAAAATGCCCTAACATGCAGTATGCATGCCACAACAAACAGGAATATGCATAGAATAAATATTGTCAGCATAGCAGTCGATCCATAAATCATGAAGGGAGATGTAATCATAGAAAGGCAATGGAGAAAGGACTATAGTGCCTTGCTAACAAGAAGTATTATTAAGTAGTAGATGATCTCTGGGCTTTGTCAGCAGACCCCATACCTTAGCCTATAGATGATAGATCTATATCATGGGTATTCTTCTCCCTAGAAAGGTCCTTCTCCAAGTGTGTGTCACCTATTCATGCACCCCACTAAACACCCAAGTACACTGTCCAAAAAACAGCTGCATCAGTAAGTTTTGTCTAAGGGCTGGCCAGAACAAAATAACAGGGGGCATTGTTGTTCGACCTTGCACATAATGTTCAGTCAAAAATCCCAGGAACATGCAGAGAATGAACACAGCGATGAGTTCTCATGTGAAAGCAGTCTTTAAAATGATTGCAAAAAATAAAAACGTATAGTAACGTGTGCAAAACAGCAGGCAAGCAGCAACGTGCTCATGCTAAGTAAAAATGACAATGTCCCTAAGGGCCACGAGACAACCTCCCCTTGACCTGGGCATTAGCCTTATGCAAAAACATAAATCATAGGTAAGCAGAGGCAAAATGTCTTTGTCAAAGGCTAAATCATGTAATTTAGAAGCCCAAAATGTTTTTGTATACTGCCAGGGTATAATGTTCCAAATGTTGCCAATAGGGCACTTAAAAATTGTTAACCACTCATAGTTAGTCTTCAAAGTCAAATATCTTGCGGGAAAAGCGGAATGCCATGAACTCCAGAATGTTGTCTGTTCCTTCCATCATAAAAAGGTATGCAATCCAGTTTAGTAGGTCGAACTAGCACACATTCTCCTCATATCTAGAAGCTGTTAGGAGCATCTCAGGGAAACCTGCATTAACCTCGATGAAACTGCGGTCCATGAGGCGCTGCACAAGAGCACAGGTACTCAAGCCTGCCGTTGGTCCGAGTAGAGGATCGCAAACCAAACGCCTGCCGCTGGCACACACCCTGTCATGGGCCTTCAACGGACCCATTAGCAGATCGTAATCCAGGGCAGCGTGTGTGGTATAAGACAGGCAGACATCCATGGCCCATTGATACGGGGACCGGAGGCAATGAAACACAGGTTGCACGCAGGTGAAGTAGGCATAACGGAAGGTCAGCCAGTAGTTGATGGCAAAAGACTCAGCTGGCATAGAACCAAAGAGCTGCCACATTTGATCACGGTATAGCTGCAACTGTACCAGGTCTGGCAGCTCCACAGGTCGAGCATCCATTGAGAAGCAATAACAGGATAACCAGCATGCCGCAAACCAACAGGATCACCAGGGTAAACCCTCCGAAGGCGCTGGAAAAAATAGAATGAACAAAGGCTTGAATTACTCCAAAAATAGTCTGAAAGGAAGAAACAAGGCCGGATCCCACAAGTTTAAAAAAGTGAGCAAGGCCTTCACTCTCAGACGCATTAAATATTTGGTGTATTAATTCTCCAAAATAGAGTGGGAGATTTGTGTTTAGTAGCGAGTGTATCTCGCTTGCGGTTCTTGCCACCTGCAATTCGAAGGTCTATCAAGCCGATGTGAGAGCCACTTCTTGTTGAAACAATAGCACTTTGAGTCTCCTTAGTTTACTGAAATCTGTTTTCAAAGTTGGAATGGAAGGCCAAAGCGAACTATCTGAAATCCCATGCGGGGGTGGAACTAGGACATTGCTACAACATGTAACACGTTGTGAAACCGTTACTATATATGGGATGCCAGCACTCAAGCCGCAGCAGTCATGGTTATTCAAAATAAGATAACTTCAATTAGAAAGCAAAGATAATATGGGAATAATAGCCGGGACAGGGGTACCTTTAAAAAAAACAAGCCAGATTAGGGTCTGAAACGTTTGAGGCTTCGTGAAGCTTAACTTGTTTAGCAGACTAGGGAATGTCCTACTGTGGAATCACAGTCCTCCCCTGTAAGGAAAACTTCCTTTTCTGCGCATTGACATCTGTAAGCGAAAGGTAATGACCATAATTTGTGAATAAAAATATTGCTAAGGGACTAAATATCTTCGGACAGGATGATGTTTCATGCAAGATGTGAACTGAAAAAGGGAGATAGGCAGTGAAGTAATCCCATGTAATAACCACACAGCTGAATCAGTCTCGGCTACTGAAAACGGTAACTGTTCTAATTTTTCAATATGTAACAATGTATATGTGCATCTTTCAAGGACATTAATTTCTGTTTATCAGTCAAATTAAAGAGAAAAAACTGTGCAGAAGCATTCAAATAATCCCATTGTACTTTTCCATTTTTGAATGTTTGCAACGTCCAAGCAAACTGCATTACAGAACGTAACTGATTTTGACCATGGTACAAAACAGACACTTCATGTTGAACAATGTCAATGACAGAAGATACAATATTATCCTAAGTATTGTTCTATGGCCCTTGGGGACATTGTTGACATTGCTAATATAGCATGAGCTTCGCTGCCATGATGCTGCTTTTGCTCACGTTACATGACTTTTTTTTTGCAAGACTCTGTTTATGCCTTTCACATGACAACCATGAACCTGAACACGTTGTACAAGGTCGATAAACAATTCCCCTTGTTATTCTGTTCTGGTCAGTCCCTAGCACCTAGACATAACATGCTAAACCCATCTGCAATGCTGGAGACTCGTGCTTTGATATAACGGGGATGCATGTTGTTTTAACATACACTTGGATAAAGCTGTTCCATGGAGAAGAGCTACGCTGTTCCTATGATGTAAACCTTACATCCAGGCTTTAAGGTATGGGGTCTGCTGTCAAAGCCCAGAGATTTTCCTTTATATAAATAAACTTCTTCCAGCCAAGGGGAGGGTGGTTAGGCATTAAAGTCTTTATTCCACTGTCTTTATAAAATGACTTCCCCCTTTGTATTCTATGGAATTGTAACAATGCTAATCATTCTGAGTTTATGCATCTTGCTGCTGGTAGTGGCTTGTATACTGTATTGTAGAGCATGATAGTTAAAATAAACATTTTGAACTATTACAGTGACTCTGCTTATTCTCATTCTGGACAAGTACGAGTGAGTGAGTGAAAGAGTATGTCTTGCTACCGCGATTCCTGAGAGTCGGGAGTGTTGTGTTCTGGGTTGTCTAACCATTTGTAGCTTCGTGATTTTTGGAGGAGAACAAATGAGACACTATAGCTAGTCGATTTTGGGTGCTAACACGATATGTTGGTACACCGCTATACACCGAGGTCCTGTTTTCCTGTGCATAGTTCTGTGTAGGTGCAGAATCCCTGCAACAGTATATATATGGGAAGATAGTGTATTAATGCTATTATTTACTACTGCAAGGACTTTTTCTAAATTAGACAGGTCTTTTTGGCAAAAACACGCTGCAGCTTCCATCTGCGACAGTTTCCAAGGGGACTTTAGACCTAAAATAAAATCAGCCAAACCAATGTCACCTGACAAGTGAGAGAGGTGTTGTTTCACAGACGATAGTGTGGAATTTTCCAACCATTGCTGACATAATTTACCCACGGAATATGTGATAACAGAATGCGAATGTGGGAAACGTGGATCAGGTCTACTTTGTGTGAAACCTTTTGTAGTATTCAGAAAACGTAATTGACATGCATTTGAAGTTTTCAGCCAAACTAACCATCTCAAGGGGTCAAAATTGGAAGAGTTAAGTGTGCCATTTTGAAATAAGCCAGCTAGATCTTCAATTATGTGGTTAGTATGTTTTTGCCATGTATCATATGCAGCCAATAATGGGATGATAGGAATATTTATACTTTCTGCCATGGCTAAACCAAAACAAGTAGTATGTTTCACCTTGTCATTTAAAAATAAGATTTGAGACAGTATCAGACATGCACGATGCAAAGCTTCAGTGCCCTGCACTTGCCAATCTTTACTACCCCAAATGGATTTTAAATTACTCTTGCACTTCCAATGTTCATAACCATTCACGGACAAATCGTTCCTGAATGACATGGAGTAAACTAGTTCAGTCTGTGTTAACATAAATTTAGTTTGAGGCGGCATTCTCAAATTATAAAAATAGGACTGTGGGTCAGACAGTTTGTAACCAGAAAAATACAGACATTTACTTTGTTGGGTCTTTGAACTTCCCTGCAATGGTGTTGGGCAATGCTCCCATTGGATATAAATAAAAAAGGGTATCTGTGTTTTTGTATTGTGTAAGAAATGATGGCCATAATGTTGATAACAAAATACATCTGCGTAATTAGCCACATTTAAATAACACTCTTCAGTTTCAAATGCAGTTTAATATTTTAAATCAGAGAACAATGAATGAACGGCCTGAACATCCCAGTCATCTGAATGTATGTCGGACAAAACCACGTCTCCTAAGGAAACGCAGAAAACTTATGGAATGTTCAAAATTTCTGTTGGGCCATGGGTATTGTATGCAACTTCATCCCAGAAGATGCCATCAACAACAGGGAATGCTGCTATATTGACAAGGACTTGCTCTCTTTTCATTATATGGGACGACATGTGAGGAGCCAGACCTCCACCAACAAAGTTCACAGCAGAGCGTTCAGGTAAATAGTGGCTATTAATGAATAGACAAAACACAGTCACAAATCCGATCCACATGAAGAGGAATATCACTGTAAGCACTATCCAGATATATGTCTATGGTGGGACCAAGTAAGTCTTTTTAAACCAGGAGATGAAAATACTGGTACGGGTAGGGGTGTCCTGCACAGAAGATAACGAGGAAGATGTGCCAAAGAAAAAGCTATTGCGATCCATATAATAACCACTGGACTCCAGCTGAAGCAACGGGATGTGCTGCATCAGATGTTTCAAGCATGGTACTCACAGGAATGTCAATTATGACTTCAACTGAAGGAGAAGCATACCCAATATCCGCAGATGTGGATGTAGAAGGAAAACAGGCAATAACTCCCCTGTGATTAATGGGGAGTAGCCAAAGAAACAGAAGCCATCGGATTCAAAGAAATATCTTGACATGGAATGCTTTGAGGTATACTATTCAGTATGGGCCATATGGTGTAACTTGACATGTTCGATTGAAATGCAACGATTCCCCTTACGACCAGGTAAAGGAGGCAGGATCAGAGTGCGGGTGCCTTTCAAACTATGGACTCTGACTGGTGCACAGTAGGATGGGCCAAATTCTTTTTTGTTCTCCACCTTTTCTCGGGCCAGATATCCAACTTTAGGAAGCCAGCCAGAAGCAGGAGTCAGCACCGCTTGATCTGTTGAAGAGGGCAACGGGGCTCTTGCTTGTGAATCACGAGCTTTATGTAGATCCTGTAACATAGCACAATGATTATCTATGTCAAAAGTTGCAGCAGCCACCACAACATCTAGACCATCAAGGTCTGGCACAAACATGTTAATGCCAAAAAGCATTTTGTATGGGGTTCTTTCAACCAGAGATCTTCTAGGGAGATCATTTAGTGCACAGTGGACTCCGTACAAATGGGTCATCCAACCCCTGCCAGTACCTAAGACTCTAGCTGTCAAAAATTGTTTTAAATCACAGTTCATCCGCTCCACAACTGAACTGCGCTTGGGCGGGTATGGAGACGAATATTGCACCTGAACCCCCAGAGACTTCATTGCATTCCGGTAAGCCTTAGAGGCAAAAGCAGAACCGTGGTCAGAATAGAAGGTGCTAAAAGCAAATGTCTAGACAAAGACACGCAAATCTTTCATGACAGTTTGAGCGTCAGCATTACGTTGCGGCCAAACTCAAATTAATCTAGTGCGCTAATCCACTGCAACCAAAATGTGTTTGAAAGCAGTATCTGATCTCAAAGGACCGCAGTGGTCAAGATAAATGCAGACAAATGGCTAATTAGAGATGTAAAGCTGAGTGTGAGGTGGACGTGCAACAGTAAAAGGCTTAATTTGTTGACAAATGTCAGAAGAAAGTACATATTTACATGTCTGATGATATAAACCACACAACCAGAAATGTTGCTGTATAAGAGACACTGTTGCTGACACTCCGGCATGTGCAGAAGCCACGCTTTCATGAGCAGCAATAATCAAAGAAAGTCTGTGGTGCTCGTTGAGAATCAGCCGATCCCTAACGGACGGAATAGTAGCACATGGAATCTGATCAAATGACTAGTGATATTTATAACATGAAGGAAAACCTTTGGGAAATTCTGTTTCCTTCTTTGTCGCAGCAATAGTTGCTAAAATGTCATCATCAATTTTAGTCATGGACCTTGTGACTACTGCTACAGAACAAGTGGCTACTGCAGATTTGGCTGTCTCATCAGCCAGTGAATTACCAACAGCATGTGCTCTCACATGTTTATGGCCCAGAGTATGAAGAACATGTGTGAGTGGCAAGTGCTCCTTAAGAGCTGCCACACGGACACTCAAAGTCTTATGCTTAATTAAGCTACCTTTAGATTCACAGAAATCATTTTGTTTCCAAAAAACAGGGTGTCATTGAAGGATTGTACATAGTAAAATGAATCGCACACTTTAAGTGTGGGAACGTCAGGATCAGCAAATTCAAGAGCCAAAGCACGCATCTCTGCCAATTGAGCCCTGCAGTCACCAAGAGACTGTGTGTGCACCAAGGAGGATTTAAAATCCCCATCAACAATTTTCCCTGCCAGAATTGTGCACACCGCCGAATAAGCATGCTTAGAACGAACGGCTGCTCAGATCCATCAGTGTAAACAATGCATTTGTACTGATCAAGAGGAATCAATGACAGAGGAGGTGGGTGAACATGTTTATATTCTAAAAACTCCTGTGTCTGCAAAGAAGGATCAAAAATAAAGTTGACATCAGCCGACATCAAAGAACTAGCCCATTGTATATAGCGTGGATGCAAGGCTTTAGAATTCGGGACACTAGCCTTCGTAACTGCTTCCATGATCATGAATATGCATTTACCCTGCATTTACCCTGAGCAAGAGAGCGTTCCTTCAGAATAACCATCTGGACAGCCGTCAAACTTTTTTCTGTAGAAGAGAAACACTACTCAGCCAAAGTGTACAAATGCGAATTATATGCAATGGGGACCGTGTCCCCCTCATTGAATGTCAAGTAAGTGAAACATAACGCGCCTGGTACAATCCTTATGACCAAATTTGTAATTTGTCACGTGTTAACAAGTATTTGGTCACAAGCAGATCAGACTGCAAAGACCGAAGAATCGGGGTATGTGCCGGAAGCCAACAGAAAGCAGAGAAAGAAGGTTGTATCAAAGAGTAAAGTTGTTTGATATGATGGGCTTAATCTATGTCCTCCCAAAATTAAAAAAAACCCATCAAAGATTGTCACTTTTTAAGAGTAGAAGGAGGTTGCAACTGAGCACATTTCTCCAGAAACCCCCTACCTTTATTGGTGAGCTCGTAACCAAGAAAAGGAACTGCCAAACAGGAAACATGCGACTTGGCAAAGTTGAACTTCTATCCCAAGTAAGCAAAAGACATTATAATGTGGTCTACATGCTCAAGATGCGATATCAATTCATCATCCATCAAATAAATGTCATCAACGTAAGAGGAAGCATCAGGGCCAATTTCATGTAAAACAGACACTATGCGTGCCACAAAAGGACCAGGACTATTTTTATATCCCATAGGCAAGCGCGTATATCTTTTTTGATTGCCGAGGGCGCTGAAGGCTGTCAAGTCACGGCTATCAAGAGCCAAATTGTGACTACAAAAATCATTGGAGATATCAAGAGTCATTTTATATTTTTTACGGACAATGGTATTGACTAACGCAGAGCTGTGGGTGTTCTGTACCGCAAAGGTACGAACATGACTGTTCAATTGACAGTAATCCAAAACAACACGATAGGAGCCATCCAGTTTCAATATTGGAAAAAGAGGATTATTCATTGATGAAACACAGGGTTCAATTACACCCGGATATTCTGATTGGGTCAAGATTTCACTTACGGACGATTTTGAGCCCCTTTTGATTGGATATTGTGGTTAGGGTTGTGGCATGGATTGCAAAGGTATTTCATATGCCGGCGAATCCTTATCCCAACCCACCTGATTACGATCAACAGCCAGGGCAAGCACTTGTTCCCACTCCAAAGCGTAAGCTTGCTTAGCCTCCTCCGTGACATAATGTGAAAAACTCAGGAGAATAACATCCTCCCCCTGAGAAGAAGCCAGAACAAATGGGGGAGGCCAAGCAGCCACCACCAACAAAATATCATAGGAAGAAGTAAGGTTGTCCCAAAAGAACGCCTTGATTGTGCGTTTAATATCACCTTCAATTTGGAGGCCTAGTTCATAAAGCCTATCAGGGGGTGCAACTCGTGTGTCAGCCGTTTCCACTGTAATGAACGTGTCTGTGTTGCTTTCACCTCCAAACACTGGTGAAGTGCGTTCCGCACTCAGGTAACTTCCTCTGCGCTATGAGGAGTGTTACCGCCCATCTCCAATCGAGGAGCAGGGTTCTCACCGTTGGAGGCATACTTTGCAGTCAAAGTGGCAACTTTTTTCTTCTGAAATGGGGCACGATATTGAGATGGTTCCTTGGGTTTGGCTTTTACATCAAACTGGCACTGCATGTCACGTCTTGGTTGCACAGACTCGCCTTCTCTGCCATCCTGAGTTCCTTCCCCACCGAACTGTTGATTCAATGATTCCTGAAAGGAACAAGGAGAACGAGGACCAGGAATCTGACACCTCTCTGGTGTTTTAATTTTAGAGCAGACACACAAATCATATCTACTGTCAGAAGCGTCCGGTGTTGGTGAACCAGCACAATAACTAGGCTTCTGCTGTTGCTGATTTCTATTCCATGTCTTTTTAGGAAAGGCTGGATGACCTTCCTTATCCGGTATAAGGTTTTACTCCCAAACTATTGTGACCCAAAGATGTATATATATCCACAATAATGATCGGTAACGGCTGCTGCCGATCAACATCTGCCACCGCCAAAAGGCGCTGATGCACTTGCAAGCTAACTGCTTCACGCTTGATATTGTCCAAAATCATATTGGAGACTATAGGGAACATGCCCACGAACCTCATCCCCAATTCCAGGGCTGGACTAGCCCCATGTTCATCTTGAACTTTCTTTTAATGCTCAGGAGAACACTCATGGAGGGGGTGCCAAAGCACAATGTATGTATTACACCACATCAAACACCATCCCCAGGAGGTGCAATCAGCCAAAGTGGAAACAATGCCACTCTGTAAACTCATCGTACAGATCCTGTGTTTCTCATCAAGAGTAGTATGTGGTAAAACAGTCTCGAGTTGCTCAAATTGTTCTGCCAACCAATACGGCAGATCATTTCTATTCTGAGGACGTCTGCCCATCACTCAATTAATCATAATGGGTATAATGACAAGACCACCACCATGTCCAGGTGGCTTTGGAGCGGCCAGAGCCACTTGTATTTTACGTGACATAAATTGTATGACACTTCTGTGTATATGAATCAATGACTTATGCAATTGACATAGCTCTGTGAGTGTAACATTAAGATAATTTGGATGTGGTGTAAAACCAGCCAAAACGGGCATGTGCCCCATCGACAGATAAGGGGCATAAATTGAGAACCACGGCTGGTGTATTCATGAAAGACATTACCATTCCCATCCACTGCTGGAAATGTAACCCATGAATAGAAAACCTCGAAGCGGTATGCTGCATCCACCTTGACAACAAAGATAATATCAACCTCTGCATTAGGAACACCACGTTGAGTCAAATACGCCGTGACCGCCATAATAACAGCGATAAAGGATAAATCAGTAGAACGTAGTGCAAAACCGGGTCAGAAAGAGAAACAAATCCTTTTAAATTTCAAGCTTGAAAAACCTATAAAAGACAAATATAGGAGGCAAAGCCCTTACACCATGGATGTCTCCAAAAACTAGTGTGACGGGATTGTGGACAAGCAGAAGCGTTACGCAGGGGGCTTGTGAATAAGTACCAGACCAAATGTTGGTGGCACCATGTTGCAGGGATTCTGCAGAAATACAGAACTATATGCAGTAGATGGGACTTTGGTGTATAGGGACTGAGTCTTCCTACCACTTTAGTACCCACAAACCTAGGACCGACTAGCTATAGTGTCTCACTTGCTCTCCTATTCACTCACAGAGAAGCAAATGATTAGACACCCCAGAACACAACACTCACAGTTCTCTCAGAAATCATGGTAACAAGACACACCATTTCGCTCACTCCCTTGTACTCATCCACAATAAGATCTGACGGAGACACAAAACAGTTTAAAATATTTATTTTAACGAACGTGCCCTAACACGCAGTATGCATGCCACAGTAAGCAGAAATATGCAAAGTACAAATATTTTCAGCATAGCACTCAGTCCATAAATCATGAAGGGAGATGTCATCACAGAAAGACAATTGAGAAAGGACTTTAGTGCCTAACTACCCTCCACTTACTGAGAAGAATTATATAATAGAAAATCTCTTGGCTTTGTCAGCAGACCCCATACCTTAGCCTATAGATGGTAGATCCACATCATAGGTGCTGTTCTCCCTGGAAAGGTCCTTCTCCAAGTGTGTGTCACCTATTTGTGCATCCCACTAAAAGCCCAAGTACGCTGTCCAAACAACAGCTGTATCAGTATGTTTTGTCTAAGGGCCAAGGACTGGCCAGAACAAAATAACAAGGTGCATTGTTGTTCGACCTTGCACATGATGTTCAGTCAAAATCCCAGGAACATGCAGAGACTGAACACAGGTATGAGTTCTCATGTGAAAGCAGTCTTTGCAATTATTGCAAATAATGTAAACGTGTCGTAACCTGTGCAAAGTAGCAGGCAAGCAGCAACGTGCTCAAGCTAAGCTAGTGAAAAATGACAATGTCCCTATAGACCACGTGAGATGCTATGTATCCCACCTTCTCCTCACCTGGACATTGACACCGGGGCTCATTGCGCTGCACTCAATCCAAACCCGTGACACAACCAGCAGGAGCCTCAGCCACGTGGGATTTTACAAACCTGGATACAGCAGTTGCCCCCAAGTCCGCTGGGGAACCTCCCGATGCAGGTGATGTAACAAGGCCCCATTAGGCGTGAAGTTGCAGCGCTCCCACCACACAAGTTTTGTGCAGCTCAGAGGCCTCACCCTCCATAGCTTCTGGCCTGCGCAACATCCTCCAGCCTGTGATGCAGAGAGGCGCTGCCCACCATTGGCAATCTCTCCCGTGCACCCTGGTGTAGTGGTGGCACCTGGTATGCGATGCAGACCTCCCTATGTTGGTGCGCAGGAGTGCCTCAACTGTTCACAGCTCCAAGGTGCACCAGGCGGTCTTCTCACACAGATCAGCAACATGTCTCCATGCGACCTGCCAAACTTCACCACCAAGTAAGGGCAATCGCCAACGCCCCAATGACTACCGCCATGGACAAGCTACTCTACAGCACCTCTGCTTCCCACTCCGGGTCACAGTCGCAGGCCCAGCAAAGACTCTGGGTCTTGGGGAGTGTACCTGCTTTCAAGGTTTTGGCTGCCATGATGTTGCAAGGAGGGTGCTATGAAAAGTGATGCATCACTGTTTTTTCCCAGCGATGTGCCTCGTTTCATTACTGTAGCCCTGAATCTGCATTTTCTCTATCCCTGGTATTCTGGCTGGTCATCCTGGCTATTGGAGGGTTTGGGGGGGTTGTTGATCTGTGCTGCACTTGGTCCTGACTTCTCCATTCTGCATTCCATTGGTTTTATTGCCAATTTTCAGTTGGGTTGACCAATGCTAATTTTTTTGCTGCTAACGTCAACATTTTTATCGCCTTGACGCTAGTGTTAGCGGCAGTTTTCACCGCGGCTAGCTGTTACTATTGCCATGTAGTGACGTATTGTAAATACTTTGCTAACAGGGCGATCGTTTTTGGTGCTAGTCCGCGTTAAGAAAACTGTCGCTAACGCTAGCGCTAGTAATCGGCAGTTCCTGTGCATATACCCCAGTGTTCGGTTGGCATCCTAATCAGTAGGTCAGGACCGCCGACATTGTAATAGCCCTTTAGTACGGTAGCTGAGATTATTTTGAGGTTATAAGTAACAAGATCAATTCAAATAATTTACATGGCCCAACACATTACTCTACAACTGTGCAATTGAGTGATTTTTATAATCAATTAAATCTGATTACCTGGTATATATTGGTTCAGCAGGTGAGCAGCCAGAATGCAGCCCAATTATGTGATGGTAAATACTTCGGGACTACTGGTAGTGTTGCAAATTTATGAGGACAAATTATTTGGAGTGGGTAATTGGTTCTCTCTGCTACGTCGGATTGGGGAGCAGAAAGAGATTGATCGATTTTTGTCAAAATTAGAAAAAGAAACAGGATGTAGTCTTAATATTAAAGATTGGCAGATATTGAGTGAAGTGGGGTGTAGAGCGTTAATTATAAAAGGAGGGCTTCTTTCTCCAGGTGGTTTACTTTCTATACACCGAAAAGGCTACATAAAATGTTTCCACTCCTTTTAGAGCAATGTTTCAGATGCCAAGTTCAAGAGACAGGGACTTGGAATCATGTTTTCTTTCATTGTTGCCATGTACATCCATTTTGGGCAGAAGAGTTTAAAGCTAATAATCTATCACTATCTGCACAAATTATGACGTCTTTTAGATTGGTCCTATTCGGGTCCTCATACGAGGTTTACCTTCTGAAAAAATATCAGTAATATTATTTTTCTATTACTAGCTATTATTACAACATTGGTATGGGAAGATGGCCAGGACTTAAACATGGGAAGAGTCATATGCAAAACAGGTAGGGTTCGTCCAAGGATTTAAAGTGATATGTTCAGGTTTTTTTTTTTATCTTGGCAGCGAATGGTTGATAAATGTTCTCTTCCAATCTTCCTGTCTCTTAGAAGTGCTAAAAAGAAAGATGAGATGGATGGTCACATATAGGAGACGCGTAAAATAATGCATTGTTCTTCCCTGGTGGCCACGATGCACCTTCAAAGAAAACTCACCTATTTATTTTTTGCACAGTGCACTTTCGATGAGGGGGTGATTATGATTTACGGAGCTGCTATTTATGAATTTTAGCCTTTTTTCCCGTAATTAAGTAATAGTTTCCTACTTGTGTGGGAATATTAGCACTGAAATGTTTGCACAAAATATATTTTGACTGTTATTGAGGAAGCTTCTGATAAAAGAAACGCTGATTGTTTCTGCTCCTTCATTATATGAATTTGTAATTTCGTTTTCATCCACTCATAAAAATTGCAACAAAAAAAAAGAAGAATTGTGGATATGTGTTCTGTTGGAGATGGACTAATATGTCTGCCAACGCAAAATCAGTATCATTAGATAATATATATATTTTTTTATAGATCAATGCTCAAGAACACAATCAACAACTTCTGATCTCGTGGCCACTCATCCTCAGCAAACACCATCTGAAGCCTTTAGTGGGAGCATCTCTCCTGCCAATGAAGAAAATGTGGTAGAGCAGCTGGACCTATTGGGTTTATGTGGCCAGTGCCCTACATCTACCCTCCTCTTACAAGACTCTAGACATAAAACAGGAGGAAAATTCCGGCCACATTAGAGACATCTGTGCCACACAAGACTCCTGTAACACTACACCATCAACTGTGGGACCCCTGTCTTTGGTCATGTGACAACCATTTCAACTGCTGTGCTGCCACAACAGACATTACGTGTGATGCTGCAGTCCACAAGAGACATTTAACTTCCATGCCCTGGCTGTATTTTAAAAGGCATATACAATGGTGCTTTATCAGCAACTTCAATGTGTTAATCAGGAATAAGGCAATATAAACATATTTAAATGGGAGCACATCAGCTGTGCTCCAGTTTAGCAGGTGTAAAATGTACAGATTTGAAAAAAATATATCAAAACGTATGGGACTTCTTTATATAGCTTTAGGTGGGTTACTCTATCACATATGTCAAATATATCCTCTCAACAATGAAATACGTGTGATAGAAATCAAGGCTTATAATAAGAGTGGAGGAATATCCTTGGTATTTGTGAATCAGCAAGCAGTATTCCAAAGCTATATTCAGCCCGTTAATAATGTTTATTTGTGTGGTCTTTAAATGGATTAAAAAATGAGGGTTGTATCTCATTCATATATGCCTATTTTTTTCATTTTCAGGTGCCAGTGGTTCAGAACGGGCAAGACACAGCTACCTATGAGTGGAGGACCTTTTGAAGAATGCGTGACTATAAAGACACCACCCCCTCTGGAACCAGGATCCCGGAATCCCCTAAAATGTAGGGAACTAAGGGGCATATTATCAAGCCAGGCGATACAATTATCGCCGCTTTAGCGGTAGAAAACTGCTGCTAAAATGGCGAGAATGGGCTTGCTTGATAATATGATAATATGATAATGATGGCTTGATAATATGCTCTATGGAATTCCAATGTAAGCCCATGTTACACGTCCTTCACATCTAACATGGGCTACAATTGGAATTCCATAGAGCATATTATCAAGCCCATTATCGCCATTTTAGCGGCAGTTTTCTGGCGCTAAAGCGGCGATAGTTTTATCGCCTGGCTTGATAATATGCCCCCAAGTTTCCACTTATCCAGTTCTAGGTAGGGTTCACCTGGGTTAAAAAGGTAGCTTCAATGTGTGTTGGTGACTAATAGAGTCACTTCTTTTAACTATAAGCCCTGAAGAATACCCCAGACTCTTTAGGCTAACAGACATGGGCAGAAACATGTTGGCAGATAATAGATAAGTTTGAGTCATTACTTTCGACAAACCCATCCACGTTTTTTTTTTTATCATACCTAGTGTCCTACTGATTAAAGTCAATAACCTAGGAACATTAAGGTATTCTTAGCTCAATCTGGATCCCCCTTTTTTGCTTTGTCTAGTAGCATTTATCTAAGAACTCCCTCCTTCCAGTACAGTCTCTGAGGAGATTGGGTTTGCTCTACCATTATTGCCCTACCACGGTGGGAAGAGGATACCAATGATGAGGCTTGACACTATTATATGTGTGAGGTTTCCTTTTCTATAAAACATGACTTTTCCTAAATAGGAGACAACATTTCAGTCACTTCTATAATTTGATTTGATGTACTGGCCAAAGTATTGGTTTACAGTACATTACTTTTTTTGCTCTGCTTGCCACCTCACTATTGCTTGTAATGAGCATAATTGTCATTGTCCTTGGATCCCTGTAACTAATGAGTGCATATGAGTGTTATAAACTACCTTTGGAGCTAGAGATTGGGACATTGGCCAGGATTTTGGGGAGCAACAGGAGAAGTGCTGGCAGTTAGAGGGTGGAGCCTTAGACACCGACAGACCCAAAAGCACTGAGAGTGAAGGGGCTGGTCAGGAGGCTGCAACAGACTCTGTAGTGACCATGTTGGGCCAGCCACTCTTGGTGGTGGAGAAAACATCCCAGTATGTTCTGTCTCTACCACAACCACATCTACCATCAGCACTCTCAGTACTGATGCCTTAGGAACTAGACATCACCCAGTTTGAAACTGGGCTGAGGTTTCCTTTGCCCCATGGACCTATTCTCTTGTCCCAATCAACCTGGCAGTTTGGGCTGAACTGTTTCAATGGGGAGCAGGGTCAAGACTGATTTGCATACCCTGAGTCGAAACTAAAATGGCATGGTAAGCAAAATAATGTTGGCATTAGGTCCCAATCTCTGTACTAGAGGTGAATGTTTGACATTGTTCAGCATTCCATTGATCAATTATTCTTTTGGCATTTGTCACCCCAAGAGGTACGGGTATGCCCAGACGAGGGTCCTAAGCTCAACATGCCACTTTAGTTAGGCTAGTCTGGCTGATGAGGGTTGATACAATGAAACCGGTTCCAAGATGCTTGTTTCTAGTCAAGGGAAGACCTGGCTTGGCAGTTCGGGCTGTTCTGTTCCCACGGGGAGCAGGGTCAAGACTGAGTTGCATATGGCTGGATCCAAACTGGAATGGCATGGTGAGCTAAAAAACGATAGATTTAAGTAAGTAAGTAAGAATTTTCTAGAGCGTGCGAATACCGAAGTGTCTTGGTGCAACGTAACCTCAGAAAATCTAGAAAGTGGAACACAGAGCTTATTTTGAAGAGAAGACAAAAAGCCACATCTTTAGCAATTTCCTAAAGAGGGTAATGCTCGTTTAGGATCTTAAGGACACAAGATCTGGGACATAGCAATCTATAAAATTGGCAAATTCATATTGATGTTTCACCAGGGACCTCGTGTTAAATAATCTGCAGGTGAGGTAACCACCTGCTTGGTTATTATTCAGGGAAGTGTTTGGGCAATATTGTTGCTATACAATCTGTTAATTGTGGAAAAACATATTTGCAGCATTCACAGCTGAAGGAGCTCACTTTCAAACAACAATTAGGAATTTCACAATTAGGGAGCTTACCGATGGTGCCCATAGACAGCACTTTGTTCCTTGAATAGGTTTGGATAATCAAATGGCCAGGGGTCCTGGTGCATGGCCCAGTCTGGCCTTGGATGGGTGTAGCCGGCTTTTTCTTCAGCACTCCCACTGTGTTGAGTCCTCTAAATGGCCCATCATAAGGGGGCGTGGCCATGGCTGTCGCCGACTTATGAGGCTCCAGTCAGTAAAGTATAAAAAAGGTGGGAAAAATGCAAGTTCAAAATGGGGTTCAGCAGCCCCAATCCCAGACATACCGGCAAATAGTTATCAAGCAAAAATAAATGGGAGAAAATAGAAACACATAAACCATGTAAAACTGAGCTCTGAACCCAAAGCACGGTGCAGATTAAGAGGGAGCCAGGCACCCCTCCAAAGATGGCAGCAAAGTGCCAATACAAGGAAATCAAATGCTGTGTTCTAAAATTACAGCTAAGCTGCCGCTGTGTGGGTGCCCTCCCTGGTTTTCTTTATGGCCCATTATAATGGGGAGTAGCAGTGGGCGTAGCCTACTTATGCGGCTAAGATTAGAGTCGGCAAAGGAAAAAAGGACGGGGAAATGAGAGTCAAACTGGGGCCGAGCAATACCAATACTACCGAGGTGTCACTCCTGCAGGTAAGAACACTGGCAAATAATGATCAAACTAAAATAAACAGGAGAACATAGAAACACTTAAAAGAAGTAAAACTGGGCTCTGAACCCAGAGCACAGTGCAGATTAAAAGGGAGCCATGCACTTCCCAAAATGGCAGCAATGTGCAGATACAAGGAAATCAAATGTGGCCTTTCTGAAACTCCAGCTTAGAAGCCACTGTGCAGACGCAATACCCAGTCCTCTATATGGCTCATCATAAGGGGGCATAGCCTCGGTCGACTTACAAGGCTGAGATATGAATCAGTGAAGGAAAAATGCGCAGGGAAAATGAAAGTTCAAACTGGGAACCAGCAACCCCAAACCTAGCTGACAGGCTACCCTGCAGTTAAGACAACTGGCAAATAATTAACAAAAAAAAAAAAAAAAGACAAATTCAAAACACATAAAATGAGAGAAACTGGGCTCTCAAATCAGAACACGGCGCATTTTAAAAGAGATCCAGGCACCTCCCAAAGATGGCAGCAACGGGCCTATACAAGGAAATCATATGTGGCCATCCTGAAACTCCAGCTTAGAGGCCTGATCTCCGTACTGGGGGTGAATGTTTGACATTGTTTAGCATTCCGTCCATCAATTGCTCTTTTTGCATTTGTCACCCGCAGTGGGATGGGTATGCCCAGACATTCTCTCCATGCCGCTGGAGTCAAGTTAGCCTAGCTGATGAGGGGTGATACCTGGGAACCGGTCCCATGATGCTTGCTTCCTGTCCAGTAGGGACCTGGCCTGGCAGTTTGGGGTGGACTGTTCCCATAGGGGCAGTGTCAAGACTGATTTGCATATGGCTGTATGCATATGGCATGCGGAACAAAAAAACTATGGATTTAGGCTCAGATCTCTGTATTGGTGTGAATGTATGACATTGTTCATCATTCTCTCCGTCAATTGTTCTTTTTGCATTTGTCCTCTAAGTGGGGGTATGCCTTGATGTGAGTCCCGTGCTCTCCGTGCCACTGGAGTCGAGCTAGCCTGACTGATAAGAGGTGAAACCCAGAAACCGGTTCTAGGATGCTTGTTTCTGGTCCAGGGAGTACCTGGCATGGAAGCCAAGGCTGCACAGTACCCATGGGGAGCTGTGTCAAGAGCTGATTTGCAAATGGTTGGTCCATACTGGAATAAATGGTGAGCAAAAAATAATGTGGATTTAGTCCCATATCTCTGTACTGAGGCTGAATTTTTGACATTGTTTAGCATTTAAACCATCAATTGCTCTTTTGCACCCATCAACCCAGCACTTGTCTCATGGAAAGCCCTCAAAGTGCTAAAAGACCTTTCTGTAGAACAGACAGCATTGTTAATGCCATCCAGGGTGTCAGTCAACAACTGACACAAGTAATCACCGTCCTCAAAGGCACCTGTGTCGTGAAAAGTTAAATGTCACCTGTGGACTGCAGCACTTATTGTGGCTTCCACTTGGGTGACCAGGAACGCATGGCTGCAGAAGGGCAAAAGCCTGCACCTTTCAACTTCCAAACCTATAGACTCAGATGATGGTAGGTGGTTAAACAATGGAGAAGTTGACGTAGAGGGAAAGGTACTAGAGAAATCATCCACACTTTTGCTACTGGCATAGGACGCAGTAGGCTGAAGGATAGACTAAGAAACACAACTGCCTGTCCCTCAAAATGTTTGCAAAGACTAGGAGAATCAGGGGAAAGGCATATGTCACAGTCTTCGACAAGGTACATAGCAGAGCATCAGTGCATAATTCTACAGCATCTAGGAAAAACTGAAGCAGCAGAAGTGAGTTCTCACCATTTGCAGAAAGGTCCATGTTTCTGACTCTGAATCAATGTCAACCGTGTTAAATAATATGTAGGATGAGAACAAACTCTTGAGAGCATGAAAACACTAGGGTCACATGATCCACTCGGACATTGTCTATTACCTGACTAAAACTGCTCTGATTGATAAGATATTCTTCTCTGCCCAAGAAAAAAATTGGATACTCAGAAGATTCAAAGCATTATACTCATTATAAAATGGAACGGAAACTCCTGCGGAAGACCTGTGATCAATATCATGCCCTGTCAGGATAAAGATACGCATTATAAAAGCATATAGTCTCAGGTAAGTACCAAAATGTTACCTTCTCACAAACTCTTTAATAAAGTAAATGTAAAGGTTAGCCAGAACACCTATGGGTGATTGCACCGCTGTCTTCCCCAATGCAATGAAGGTCAATAATTCCTCCTGGTTCTTATATGAGCTGAAATCATGCAGGTCTCAGCTCGACTCCTTCTTTAGGGCAGTGGGTCCTTTACTCACAGAAGGAAGGAAGAAAACAAGGCAGGCTGCTGCACCATTCTCCCCCTCCAGTTGGGTGTTCTCTGCTCTATTTTGCCTACCCCCGGCAATGGTGATCTTAATGAGCCGTTGGCCATAGCACTGCATGAAAATATACTAAATGAGGGTGCGTCCTAGTAGCGCCTCTAAGAAGAAACAATTTCAAGGAGCCCGAGCAAAACGGCATCAGAAAGAAACAGTGAGAGGCAGCTTTACAAGCCCCTTATGCATTTTTCCCCGCCGTTGAGTCACTTTTTGTGACGCAGCAGTAGCGTAAAAATGCGGTCTATTTACAACGTGATGCATCTAGGGAGATGCGTCACGTTGTAAAGCCCTGTGTCACATTATACCTGCGTCAGGTATAATGTGTGTACCGTGGGCGTTCCAACGCAAAAATGCCTCATAGAAGTGATGCAGTGAAATCTACAAGATTTCACTGTGCCACTTCTAGGATGCCACTGCGTCAAATTCTTACGCCTGCTTGAAGCAGGCATAAGGAGTGATGCAGTACAATGAGGATAGGCCTGTCCCTGCATTGCTGGAGTAGCATCGTAATTCGGACACGACTCCAGCAATGCATGACTTTTGCTTCAACAGATGCGTCAGATTTTCTAACGCATCTGTCAATCCTTGCGCCATGATGCGCTGTGTTGTAAATACGGCGCTTTCATAGTGGCGCAAGGGTTTCTCAGGGTGGCGCAACCTTTACAGATGCGTCACTTTCTTGTAAATCTACCCCCAAGGCTCATGGATCATAGCAGGTGTTGTGGGGTTAAGGGTGGAGTACCACAGATTGGCATAAACCAGGAAAGGCGCTTGGATAGGGAGTGCCATGAGCTTAAGGAAGTACCTTCATTTAAACATGGAATGAGATGAAGAGGAAATGTCTCCTTCCATGATTTATTTACACATTTATGGGGCAGATTTACAATAAAGTGACGCATCTGTAGAGATGTGTCACTTTCCCTGCGCCACCCGATAAACCCTTGCGCCACCATGGATGCGCCATATTTACAATATGCCGCAAGCACGACGCAACTCCATCAATGCATTTTGAGACCTATTCCCACTAAACTGCGTCACTCCTTACGCCTGCAGGCGTAAGGTTTTGATGCAGTGGCGTCCTAGAATTGATGCAGTGAAATCTTGTAGATTTCACTGCATCACTTTTACGAGGTTTTCCTGCCTGTAAACGCCCACCCTGCATAAATTATACCTGACGCAAGTATAATGTGACGCAGGACTTTACAACGTAACGCATCTCCCTAGAAGCTTCACGATGTAAATTGGCCGCATTTTTATGCCACCACTGCGTCACAAAAGTGACACTAGAGCAGCTCAAATCTGCCCTTTATGTTTTAGTCTGTTTACGATAATTTACTCATTGCCCGACTGTTTGGTATTTTTCTTTAAAAAAGGCTGTTGTTTACAACTATATTAGCGCTACTTAAATGACAAACAAACATGCATATTTATGACATGCATTGCCTTAGAAAGTTACAGACTGTTGATAGGGTCATGAAATATTTGCAGGAGCATTATGTCGTTGCAGCTGCAAATCATGCTTATGCGCGTGAGGAAATTCTGCGCTCGTCCCTTAGGGGCAGATTTACAAGCCCCATGCGCCTCTTTTATGCTGCCGTTGCGTCACTTTTGTGACGCAGCGGCGGCGCAAAGCCAGCGCCATGATGCGGGGTACTTACAACGTGATGCATCTGGGAGATGCATCACGTTGTAAAGCCCTGCACCACATGTAGGCGTTCCGGCGCAGGGGGAGGGCATTCCGGCGCAGGAACGCCTCCTAAAAGTGGCTGAGTGAAATCTACAAGATTTCACTCAGCCACTTTTAAGGCCATGCTGCGTCAAAACCCTGCTCCTGCTTGAAGCAGGCGTAAGGATTGACGCAGCATTTTAAAGATAGGGCACCCCGAGCCTTGCTCGAGCTGCGTTGCGCTTGCGATGCAACTCCAGCAATGCGCCGCCTTTACGGCTGCAGATGCGTCACGCATCTGTGCATTTTTGCCCCATGGTGCGCCGCATTGTAAATGCGGCGCATCCATGGTGGCGGAGTCGTGACGCACAACAACTGGAGCATCCCTGCTGATATGTAGGGATGCGGCAGTTATTGTAAATCTGCCCCTTAGTGTTTCTAACAGGAATAGATGGAGTGGGTCTTTGCACCTTATGGCGAGCTCGGATCTGGCACTGCCAATGGAAAAGGGTGGCTACTGGGGGTTAACAGTACCTCATTACCCACTCATATATTTCCAGCCTCGGGATGGTCCTGTGTTTAAAAAACACGGAAAATAATATTGCGTTTTTACAAAGGAACCGTGAAACGCAATATCCATAGCTTTCATTTATAGCCCCGCTCAAACTTCAATATAGATCGTTACTGCCAGAAGCTTACAGAAAGTTATTAAAATGGCGCCCAAGAAGTGTTCTCCAGACTAAGGAAAGGCAAGTTTCTATAAAAAAAAATAAAAAAAAAGATATCGTGATTTAGAGGTACATTTGAAGTATATGAAATAAATGAGATTTCGTTTACTTACTAAACCAGGGACATCTTGTTAATGGAGAAAGCGCTGACACATAATAGACACCTTTGTCAAGCTCCAGCGATGGGAAGAGCGGATGAAAAGAGCTCCTGTTAGCCTAAGGTAGCTTATTTTTTTGTCCACTCTGGAAAGGGCAGACCGATATAACTAAATAAGGAAATGAGCCGAGCTATTATATCTTGCCAGAGGAGTTTACAGCCCATAACATCCCTCACAATTCTGGCCTTTTCTCAACTTCCTAACAAAAGGCAGGATACAATGAAGAATGCCGCCACAATCCGAGCTTTTGCAGAGGTCATTAGCCCCAAGCAAGTGCAACTTCACATTTGCTTTCCATATATCAGAGCATGATAATTATAGCAGGACTGCCTACCATGAAAACTAGACACTGGTGTGGGAGTCATACAACACTTTTTAGAATCATGCTTTAGGCCCTTTCTGACATTATGCTGTTGAGAAAAGGGCTTGTAAAAAAGAAATCAGTAAACATAAATATTCAGTATTTTTAAGAAGCGTAATACTCCTCGAATAGAAAAAGTTATAAAGTAGCTCAACGGTGCTGTGGTTAGCATGCATCTCAACATTTTATCAACCACGTTGAAACACGTGTGTGTGTGTGTGTTTTTGTGTGTTGCTATCAATCTCAAAGTGATGTCTAGCATGGCTATTGTGTGTGATGCTGTGTATGGGGGAGGTAGGGAAACTTGCCTAAGATCGATGAAATAATATGGTACTGAATCTCAAGAAATGCCATAAATTTACTCTTGTTTAACTACGCTTGTGGTAGGAGTAAATGTATGTCATTTTATGAATTCCCTCCTGTAAAGATAACAGACCGGTTTTGGACAAATAATTTTCAAAATATTTTATGAATAAAGGTTTATTGATGTGCCTAAGCATTTTTTTACACTTACATGCATAAAGTGCAGGTTTATGAAGGCATAAATGTATTCGTCGATTGTGATTGCACTGGCTGATTTTTTTCATTTACTTTTTCACTATTGGCTAAATATCTATTCAAGTGAAGTGGAGAAACCCATTCCTCTACCTGCCCCTCAATTTTGGAGAAGCTTCCTTCCCATTCCTATCCTTACTACGTATCTATGCCTGCCCATCCTACGAGTAAACCTTCATTCATCTCGAGGGTGGAACTGTGCCTACTTTGTGAGTGTTCACCTACCTAAGTAGGCTTCTGAAACTTTGAACATGCACAACTCACCCCGTAAATAAATGTCCTTGATTATATTGAATTCTGGAAAACTTGAATTTCCTATCACAAAATAAAGAATTCGTAGCATATTTACAAGGAGTTTGCACTGCCACTACAACACTTTTTTTGACGCAGCTTAAAGTGCAGACTCATATCTACGAGGCCACACAAGGCCACTTTAGGTGGCTTTTCATGGGCCCATCGATATGGAGTAAGGCAAAGCAGCGACTAGTGCTGCTTTGCCTCACTCCATATCTACGAGACCACGTAAAGTGGCTTTGTGTGGCCGTGTACATATGGGTATGCACTATGCGCCACTTCTGCATCAAAAACCTGGCAACGCAGTGGCGCAGACTCCTTGTAAGTATGCCTCCAGGTTTGTCTGCTCAGTGGAGTGGTGAAATACTTCTACCTCACAGATGTGTATTTGAGCCCATGGGAGGAAGTTCGAAACCTTGGTGGCTTGATGAGCCTTTTATCCCCCTTAAATAGATAACAAGTACCATTGTTTTGGGTAACAATAAACATCTATTATCCAGCGTTGAAACTCTCCTTGGTGAACACATACACCTTATGCAATATAACACATGCTACTTTATGAATGACCATTCACGTTATCTCATTAAGATGAAATTCTTTTAATACGTTGCATTTATCAGCTATTTGCTTATTAGATTTGTTATAAAATAATTGGAGATGAATTGGAAACTTCAAATAATTATCTCTTGCATTGCGAAGCAGATGTGACCATCTTCCTTCTCAATAGTTGTGAGTGGCTCACTAAATCATGTAGCATGATCCATCAAATTATCTGTCAATTTTGGCTTGCAGGTCCATAAACCTACAAGTATCAGCTCATATAAAATCACTATTAACTTTCAAAATAATCTATGATCAAGTCCTTCTTCTTATGTTAGGAGTTGGATCCAGTCACACATTTGGATATGTTTAATGGTTTATTGGAATACTTTTCCATGCAAGTGAACCCCACCCATTTGAGGAATAAAAGAAGAATATTGTTAAATAGATGGTCCTTTAGATCTTTTCTACTAATTAAATCACCCAATCACCTTCTGAAAGTCAGTGCAGTCTTAGACATATGGCAGAGTATAAAAAAGGAATGACAAATCTTCACTATGCTTCCTAAAAAAAGAAGGTCATCCACCTCAGCTCCCTCCTGTAAAGTTTCAGGCTGATCCGTCCAGCGGGGGCCGAGAAACAAGTGGGTCCCAAAATGTAAAATCACCATGCATTTTCCATAGACTTCTTTAGACCCAACTATAGCAAATACTGCTGAGCGGAATTGTACCAAATTCCGCAGGAAACTTGATCTTGGTCTTCAGATTGTGCTGTTTGTGATTTGGTGTAAATCTTTTCAGTAGCTTTTGAGATCTTAGGGGTAAAAATGAATTGTATATTTTTCAGTTGGGCTCGTGAGAGTCCGTCAGGCGGCCCGCAAAAGTGCAAAATCAAAAATAGAGCCTTGTGATTGGTAGCAAGGCCAGTTTTTCCCAAGAGCCTTCACGCTCACTCATGAGAGAAAGCCCTCTGATTGACTGGCGGTTGGAATGTTGGAAATAAAATGGCAGCCATTACTCTTTACTGTGAAAAATTGGAGGTGTCGTGAAAATGAAATAAAAAGTCGATATAAGGGGCCAGCAAAATGCCTTGCTGTCTCTCTAAGGTTAGAAAGGAGGGGCCCAATTCACAAAGGTAAACTCAGTTAAACTAAAGACCAAAACTTAAGTTTAAAAGAGACAAAAGTCTTACTGTGCTACTTGTAAATGCCTTTTGTGAATACTGAAAGTCATAAAGTTAGACTGTCATCTCAGTTTACCGTTGCGAATCAGGCCAGAAGTGTCTACGGGATAACTACTGAGAATAAAATAAATGTGTATATATATATATATATATATATATATATATATATATATATATATATATATATATATATTACCTACTGGCGGTCGCCAGTAGGTAGTTATAGTTAGGACCACGTTTCCATAGGAAATCCGCAACATTCTATTTGGAATAACTTTGGCGCCGGTCGACGAATCCTCGCGAATTTTTCAAAATAGGTGGGGCGCTACGCTCCGCTCCTACCCTGAAAGTCTCGGGGGATTCGTCAAGCGGGGGCTGAGATAAAAGGGGGGTCCCAAAACGCATTTTTCCCATGCATTTTTCCATAGGACCTTTAGACACAGCTACAGCCCGAACGGCTGAACAGAATTACTTGAAATTTGGCAGAGAGGTAGTCCTCAGGTCAAGGAAGTGCCTTTTGTAGGTTTGGTGTAAATCTGTTCAGTAGATTCTGAGAAAATAGCCTTTAAATCAATATATATATCTGAGCCAGCTTACGGTGCGCTTACGGTGCGCTTACCGTACGCGTACGGTGGCGTGCGCGAGCGCGATTCTGATTGGCTGTTAGATCTTAGTAAACATTCGAATCGGTCGAAACCAGGAAGCGGCGGCCGCCATTTCGTGTGTTTCACTCAGAAAAAAAAGGGTGATATCTTGAAAAGGGGGCAAGGGAGAGAGTTACAGACCCCCTAACATTTGTAAAGGGGTCAAAGAAGGACAGAAAAGTACAAAGAAAACATTTATTGATTTTAAAAAAAATCGCGGGGTACGCGTACGGTAAGCTCAACGTATGCGTACGGTAGAAAAAAAAATTAAAAAAAGAAATTAAATTCAGATTTAAGAGTTTAGATATTAGGGGGCTCTAAAAAGAGCCGTTGTGTTTATGAAGTGATTTGATTTTTTAGTGGTACCTACAAGTAAGTACCGATGCAGAGTCTAAGGTTCAAGAGGAAGACTCTGTTCCCTTCATCATTGAAGTGCACACCATCTCCTCTATAAATGTCTTGCATGTCGTAACGCAATTTGTTGTGGTAAATGGAACCCATACCATAGTCACGGAGGAAAGCAGAAACAGATTTGTTGACGTGCTTTCTTGCTTTCTCAATCTGCGGACAGAAATGATTGGACCAGTTCCATTTTTGCCTTTGGCATATGTTAGAAAAGACAAAGGCAGTTTTAGGGAAAAGTGAAAACAGTTGTGCAAAGGTGTCCTTCATAAGCATTTCCAGACCTACCCCAGTCAAAGTGCCTAGGTCATTGCCACCACAGTGCACTATTATGAGGTCAGGGTGTTGGATTTGCATGAAGGATTTCACCAATGGCATCAATTGGTGCCACTTTAACCCTCTCTGACCAATCCATTTAATGTCTACATTTGGCAAAGCAAGGTCTCTCACCATATCTGTTTTCTCTGCATACTTTTCACTCCAGAAGACATAGCTGTGCCCTACAATCCACACTGTGAACATCTTCAAAGGAGAACTGGATGCACTCAGGAGGTGAAATTCAGTAGAATGGTAAAAAGAAATGAAAGACAGTTTGGAAATGGAGGCATACATATTTTTTTTATAAAAAAAAGAACTGATTGGCTGTTTCATACCATTCTAGAATACAAACTAGGCTGTATGTGTAAATTAATAGAAGCATGTTTTGTATTGGTACAGAAAAATGTGTTACCAAAGAACAGTACTATGGATTTGCTGTTAGGTTTGAAAAGTCAAGCACTCTTGCTCTGTGGAATTGAAACATTGTTTGGTGAACTTCTGACCTAACTCCACACAGCAGTGTTCCATGAGCTGTTGCTATGGTAGCAGGCAGAAGTCAAGTTGGGGGAAGGGTACTAGGCAGAAGTCAAGTTGGGGGAAGGGTACTTTTGGAAAAGGGTTGGTTTTCAACCAATAGAAATGTGTGATTACATTTGAAAAAAAGGGGGAAGCACTGAGATTTGAAATTAACATGTATATGTGTGGAAAAAGAGAGGGAAAGTTTGCCATTATCTGGTTCTGCTGAGAGGAGAGAGGTGTAAAGAACAGAGATCCTGGCTCTGATAATCTGCTGTTTGAGTGCCACATTTCTTTCACAACTAACTAATTTTAAAGGTGAGTTTAGAGTTTGAGAGGGGATGTATATGGTAAATTAAGAAATGAATAATAGAAATGGAATTCCTTTTGTTGAAGTTGTGTTTATCATTTTCTGTTTTGGGAGAAATTTAAATGTGAGGAACATGTAAAATAATATGGACTATGTTTTCACGATAAATTAAGGTGTACTGGTAAAAATAAGGAATACTTTAAGGGTTTGAGGTTGCACTCAGTAATGCAAATACATACAGCATCAGTAAGGCTGGTTGCCCTTGCTGGAGTGCAGGCAGTCACCCAGGTTACAAATGGTGCTGGTTTGAAAAAGCAGTTTGGACATGTGCTGTTTTCAGAATCTGAAAAGTGGATTCAAGATGTGTCAGTCTGTAAAAGTGTTTATCACTTGCCAAAAAAAAGAAAAGTAAGTGTGCTTTCAAATTGGCAAAGAAATTTCGTTTTGTGACTAATGTGAAAACATGACTCTGTGTGCAAAGAGGAATTACAGGCAGAGATTTATTGCGTATTGCTCTGGTGATTTCACAGTTGCATTAGATGGAAAGGGTGAGACATTTTTTTTGTGTAGAAGCAGACTCTTAGCACACACCCAGCTGCTTATCCTCTGGAATCATGCACAGTATTCACAACCGAGTGGGGTTTGAGGTTTCAGTCAGTAATGCAAATACATACAGCATCAGTAAGGCTGGTTGCCCTTGCTGGAGTGTAGTGAGTCACCCAGGTTACACATGGTGCTGGTCTGAAAAAGCAGTTTGGACATGTGCTTTTTTAAGAATCTAAAAAGTGGATTCAAAATGTGTCAGTCTGTAAAAGTGTTTATCACTTGCCAAAAAAAAGAGTAGTAAGTGTGCTTTCAAATTGGCAAAGAAATTTCGTTTTGTGACTAATATGAAAACATGACTCTGTGTGCAAAGAGGAATTACAGGCAGAGATTTATTGCGTATTGCTCTGGTGATTTCACAGTTGCATTAGATGGAAAGGGGGAGCCATTTTTTTGTGCAGAAGCAGACTCTTAGCACACACCCAGCTGCTTATCCTGTGGAATCATGCACAGTATTCACAACCGAGTGGGGTTTGAGGTTTCAGTCAGTAATGCAAATACATTCAGCATCACTAAGGCTGGTTGCCCTTGCTGGAGTGTAGTCAGTCACCCAGGTTACACATGGTGCTGGTCTGAAAAAGCAGTTTGGACATGTGCTTTTTTAAGAATCTGAAAAGTGGATTCAAAATGTGTCAGTCTGTAAAAGTGTTTATCACTTGCCAAAAAAAAGAAAAGTAAGTGTGCTTTCATATTGGCAAAGAAATTTCGTTTTGTGACTAATGTGAAAACATGACTCTGTGTGCAAATAGGAATTACAGGCAGAGATTTATTGCGTATTGCTCTGGAGATTTCACAGTAAATCACATTTTAAAAAGTGGAGTACATTTACAAAATGTGTCTGCTAAGGATTTTATGGAGAAAGTGCAGCACCGAGATGATCATTTGGAAACACAACTGATCAATCTGATGGCTTGTCAGCGTGGGACAAATGAATATTGGTACCGACGCCATGGTGAATTAAAATGCATGTTACGGAATTTAGGAACACCAACATGGTTCCTTACCCTAAGCTGTGCTGAGTACGCTTGGAATGATTTACTGGATTTTCTACGAGAGGCAAATTCAAACATTAAAAACATCGAATACAAAACAGCAGGAGAACTGTGCTCATTGGATCCGGTTAATGTTTGCAGATATTTCAATCATAGATTTGAGGCTATGATGTCCTTCATCTGCAATAAAAAAATCCACCTCTAGGAGAAGTAGTGGATTTCTTTTGGAGAAAAGAGTACCAGGCAAGAGGTGCTCCTCATATTCACATGCTGTTGTGGATCAAGGATGCCCCAAAGTTTGGAACAGATGCTGATGAAGCAGTGTTATCTTACATTGAAGAATATGCAACATGTGCTATACCAAAAAGCACAGAAGAGAAAAAGTTAAAGGAGCAAGTTTTACGTTTCCAAAGTCATCGGTGTGGAAAATACTGTCGACGGAAATACAAGAGCAAAGATATATACTACACTAAATGTCGATTTGGATTTCCTAGACCTGTTCTTTCAAATGGAAGAGTAAACAGTTTTATGTAATCTGTGAGACATACTATCACAAGAAAATCACCTAAGAATACCTACAACCTTAAAAGTAGAGAAGAATCAAAAAATATAAATGACTACAACCCAGTCATTTTATCCATGTGGAATGCTAACATGGATATACAGTACGTAGCTGACAATTCCATTGCTGTTGCTCGATATGTAACGTCTTACATTACTAAATCAGAAAAAACTGAATTGAAAGAAATGTGGGAAGAGATTTCTCACGAGAAGACTGTCAGTAAGAAGCTGTACAGTTTCAGTTTAAAGATGTTATCGCATCGAGAAATTGGATCCTACGAATGTTCAGATAGGTTATCTTCTGCAAGTCTCTACTCGAAATCAAGAAGAATAATTTGGGCAAGTTTAGGCCTTGCAGCAATGAGAAATCGAGTTCTGAAATCTGTTGGAGAAATTGAATATTTGGCCGAGAATGACCCAGAAAGTACAGATATTTTGAAATCAAACATGTTGGACACATATTATCCCAAGAGAAGTCATCATCTGGAGAACATGTGTCTCTATGAAGTGCTGCAGAACTACATTTATTCACGGAAAGCCGCAGAAGACATCAACAATGGAAAATATAAAGTCATTGGTGAGGAAGGATGTTTGGTGAAGCAAACAAAAGGCAGTTTGATAAATCACAGGAAGCTGAGTTGCGACACTACTGACAAAAAGGAATTTTACTACTTGGCTCTTTTACAGCTGTTTAAACCATGGCGTACAGAGGATGAACTACTGGGAGAATTTCAAAGCTATGAAGATTCTTTTAATGCTTGCAAAGACAGCATACAATGCAGTACATTCTCAACTTATCTGCAAATGTTAAATGAAGAAATTGAACAGGAAACTACAATTGCAGCAGAAGTAGCTAGAGACAGTTCTCAGGACAGCCAAAGTTCAGGAACACTCAGTCAAGATCCCCTAGGACAACCAATCGTTGAAAATGAAGCATCAATAGCCATGAATGAAGTGGAAACGGCTATGAATCAAGCTCAAGAAGAATTTATAGACTTACAAAATTTGGAAAGACAACTGAATGAAGAGCAGCAACAAATTTATGAAGAGATCAGAAGCAAAATTGATCACGGATTTCAACATGAAAAAAAAGAGTGCTCATGCACATCATTTCATCCAATCAGGATGTATGTAAGTGGACAAGCTGGAACTGGAAAAAGTTTCTTAATAAAAGTCATCAGAAGCTACCTACAGCAAAAAACGGATTCTACTTTGGCTTGTGTGGTTACTGCTCCAACTGGGTTAGCAGCCTATAACATAAAAGGAATCACCTTACATCGTTTGCTAATGTTACCAGTGGAGCATGAGAACAAAATACAATACAACAAGCTAACTGGAGAAGCATGCTTGGAAGTTTCAAGAGTATTGAAGAAGATGCAAGTTCTCATTATTGATGAGGTGAGCATGGTATCAAACTTAATGCTTGCCTTTGTGCATTTAAGAATGCAGCAAATTCTAAGGACAGACTATGACGTGTTATTTGGTGGAAAACATGTCATAGTTTTTGGGGATCTTCTACAGCTTACTCCAGTTAAAGGACAACCAGTGTTTAATACTGTGACACATGAAGACACAAAGAAGTCATTGGGAAGCATTGGAAATGCAAATATTTGGTCCTTCTTTGAGTACAAGGAACTTACTACTAATATGAGGCAAGCAAACGATGAAGAATATGGAAGTATTCTGAAAGATATCAGGATTGGACTACTCACTGAAGCAGGCACAAAAGCATTACAGAGTCGGTTGCTACATAATTTATTTCCAAAGGAAGAAATAGTTGCAGAGAAGATATACAAGAACATTGCAGAAAAGAAAAGTGTCATCTGCTTAATGCCAACTCTACGTGAATGCTCAATATTCAATGAGGAGCTTTTGAAATTGGAAAAGGAAGATATCAGGAAATTGGAAGCAGTGGACAAAATTGAGGATGGAAGAATTACTATCACATTAACAGGCACACTGAAAAATAAATTGGATTCACTAGAGAAGAACATTTCCAAAACAGCTGGATTAGAAAAAAATCTATATGTTTGCATGAACTGTAGAGTATTTTTAAGGAGAAATTTGGATGTTGAAAAAGGTTTAGTTAATGGAGCTATGGGAAGAGTTGTGGGTTTTATTAATTATCAGAAAAAAGATGGAATTGAATGTTTAAAAATAAAATTTGATCAGATAGAAGAAGTTAAAGACATTTGTCGTTGTTCAGTTCGTTTCATGCTTGTGAAAGACTTATATGTACGTAGGAAGCAGTTTCCGTTTTCTCTAGCATATGCTGTAACTATTCACAAGTCTCAAGGATTGACTGTAGATTGTGCATTTGTGAACATTGGTTCAACTGTGTTCAAAGAAGGTATGGCATATGTTGCTTTGTCACGAGTGAAAACATTATCAGGTTTATTCATGATAGACTTTGATGACTAAAAAGTTAGTGCTGATACAAATTGTGTAAAGGAGTATAATAGATTAAGAAGAAGCTATGCTCCTCATGTAGGTCAGTATCCTGTGTTGGAGAAACGTGTAGTTTCTCGTAAAAGGAGAAATGAGAATATCTGTAATGAAGATGTAGAGAGGAGGAAAAAAAAGAGGAGTGATGTAATTGCAAGCAAAAAGAAAAAGGAAAATGAAGAACAGGTTGTAGGATGTCATTTTGAAAATAGCTCTGGTGTCAACTGCTACGCTAATGTAGTGCTGAATGTTGCATTTTATCTGGAAAGTGTGCAAGAGCAGATAATAGTAAATCAGGGAAAAAGATTCTGTTCTGAGTTGAGTCTCCTTTTTCAAAAGCTGAGTAATGATAAAACTCAAATAGAAAGTGCTACTGAAATTAGAAAACTTTTAGATGTATGTTCAGGACGAACACAGTTTTCTCAAAATGTACAGCAAGACGCACAGGAATTCTTGATGTTTTTTCTTCAGGTACTGGAAGAAGAAGGGGTTCCCATTGAAAATGTATTTGGTCTCTCTTATAAATGGGAACATAGTTGTGAAAACTGTTACAATATATGTGGCTCTAATGTTGATTCTGAAAGGTTTATTTATTTAACATTGCCAGAAAGTAAAACAGTCACTTTTGCTAAATTAGTTAAAGATGCTAATCATAGCATGGAATGCAGTGAGTGTCAATCTGATATGTTTTCAACATTAATTTTAAAGGAATACGGACAATATGTAATTTTAATGATGCAACGCTGTAAAGCTGATGGTTCAAAATTAGATACTTTAATATAGAAGTTTACAGGACAGCAATTATCAATTTCAGGAAAAACTTTTGTAACAGTTGCAATAATTTTCCATGAAGGACCTACTGTAACTTCTGGACATTACACAGTTTATCTTAAATGTGAAAAAGGCTGGACACTGTGTAATGATTCCCAATTGATTTTTAAGCAACGTTTGCCTTTTGATTTAGCAAATTCCTATCTAATCTTCCTGAAACCTAAATTTTAGAGAGATTTGGCAACATCCGTACAAAACGATTTTACCATTTTATTGGATTACCATTGGAATTTTCAAAAAAAATGATTTTACAAATTATCATTTGGCCTAATGGAAAGGTAACCAATTGTAATGTAGACTTTTTCAATTTTTAATGAAACTTTGGAAAACCAAAAATTTAGACAAAATCGGTAACATCTGCACAATTTAAATTTTGGAATGTTATTGGATTGCCATTGGAAATTTATTCAAAAAGATTTTTAAAATTACTATTTGGCCATGCGGAAAGGTAAACAATTCTATTGTGGACTTATTTAATTATTAATTAATCTTTTGGAAACCAAAATGTTACAGACAATCGGTGAGATCTGTACAATTTAAACTTTAGATTTTTATTGGATTACCATTGGAAATTTAATCAAAAAAGAATTTTAAAATTACTATTTGGCCTAAAGGAAATGGAACCAGATGTATCGTGGAGTTATTTGAGATATATTTTTGGGATTATACTTCTGAAACAAAAATGTCAGACGGTATTTTAAAGAAATAAGTATTGATATTAGATGATATTTTTTAAGAATATTATGCATTTCTATAAAGTTATGTTTATGCAAAAAGAGATTGTGGGCTTTTTTAAAACAATCTTTGAGATTGTTAATTTTTTTTTTGCCCGCTGTTAAATGATGAAGCAATTGCTTTCACAATTTATAGTGAAATGCAATATATTCTGAAAACAGCAAAAAAAAGGCAAAACATTTTTTTGAAAAATATGTAAATATGTGTACTGTATTATAAAATGTTTTATTAAATATTAATACTTTTTTCTTTTTTTTCAGATTGAGATAGAAAATTTTCGAAAACTAGAACCATTTTTAAAGCAATTAAAATTACATTTAAATTAATAAATATTTTTTTGAGTGGGTATGGTAAGTCAAAAATTTCATGGTCCCTTTTTTCCACTTCTCCACAATCACATTTTCAGTTTTTCATTGTAGTCTCTCAAGGACCTTGTAATGTGATAATTGATTTTTAGTGTTTTTAAAAAAAAAAAAAAAAAATTACGCGTACCGTACGCGTACGGTAAAAAAAAAATCAAAAAAAAGTTTTAAAAACATATATAAAAAATAGTTGAAAGGTAAGGTTGGCTCTTACAAGAGCCGTTGTGTTCATGCAGGGACAGAGGAAAGAAAGAATGGGAATATTAGTCGGTACGACAAATGTGCTGATCTATTTTATTGTTCACTAGGGAAACACTGGTCTCCCTATGACAAATTAGATCATGACAAGTGGCGCACCGTATTTCAACCCTCACAAACCGATGGTTTGTTTCCAGAGGAGTAGAAAAAGGAGATGCTCCCCCCACAGATGAAGGGCTCACCTGACCTGCCGAAGATGGACTCGGCCCTGCAGATGATGGACCAGGCTGAGCTGCTGTGGATGTGCTTGGTTGACTTACTGAAGGGTTACCTTCAGTATGTCGAGCATGTGTCCTTCCGTGTACATCTTTAAGGTGTCTCAACATGGTGTGATTCCCGAAGGAATACTTCTTGTTGGGATTCCCTCTTGAAAGTACACGGCCACACAGCTTACAAGTCACTAAGGGTGCATTTACCTTTTTCTTGTCCTCTGGAAAAGTAAAATACTCCCATATGAAAGAGGTCTTTTGTTTCCTCCTTCTCTGCCTCAAGGTAGTGCTGCTAGCCTCACTCTCAGAAGAGCTCTGCTGTTCTGCCATCATATCACAAAGACAACCCAGCTCCTTCTCCTAAGGGATCACAAGCAGAAATGAGGGGAATGGGTGTGGTGTAGGAGAGTTCTAGAACTGAAAGTAGTTTCAACCAATCAAAAGTTGTGTTTCATGATCACATGACCCACCGTGCGCGTACGTTACGCTAACGGTGCGCTTACGGCAAAAGTACGCATGCGCGTAAAAAAGACACGCGCTCGCGCGCATGCGCATAACAGTCACTCCCCAACACTTCCGTGTAACGTGCGCGTGTAGCGTACATGCCTACGCGCCCCACGCGCAGTACGCGCGGCTACGCAAATTGCGTAACTATACGCAAACAGAGTAGATAAATTACGGACATTGCGTAAACCGTACGCTTACCGTACGCTTACCGTACGCGCACTAAAAGAAAAAAAATATATATATATTTTCAAAGTTATACTAATATATCTTACCTGTTTGGTAAAAAAAAAAAGAGAAAACTTGTTATATTGCAGATTTTTTAGAAAAAAAACAGTGTTTTAAGAGAATAAAAAGTTTTAAAAAAACTTGTTTTTAAAAAAAAAAAAAAACACATTTAATATAAGAATTTATAATAAAAAAATCATAAAAAATCAATAAAAAAAATATGGGAATCACATATGTTATAGCTAAGAATTAGCATTTAAAAAACCATACAAATTCACTGAAAAAACCATGGGTTTCACACACGTTATAGTTAGGAATTAGCATTTAAAAAACCTTGCAAATTCAGTGAAAAAACCATAGGTTTCACACACGTTATAGTTAGGAATTAGCATTTAAAAAACCTTGCAAATTCAGTGAAAAAACCATAGGTTTCACACACGTTATAGTTAGCTGGACATTTCACTCGTAAAAAAACAATGAAATTTCCCCGTTATAGTTAGCTAACTATAACTCGCGCGCCCGCAATGCACTGCTGATGACGTCACATATTACATCACTCATGACATGGTCAGTGACATCACTCATGACATCACTGATGACATCTCAAATGACATCACTGATGACATCACTGATGACATCATCCATGTGATAGAGTGGCAGACCTCCTCTCACCCTAATATAACCTTTGATACACACATTCAAAAATAGAGACTGAAATTTTCAAAAAAAATGGACATACCAATACCAATTACAACAACCTCTTCAATAATTCTAAGATCCACATAAACATCCACTTATTCACCAACAGTCCTGTACAGTCACTCATTCGTGTACTCACACATCATATGTACTCATACACCTATACATCCTGTAACACAATGCCTCTCATCCATAGAGTTACTCACACACATAGTTACTCATGCTAATAAAGAATCAAACATACATTTATTTGCATATACAGTTATACACACACCACCACACTTACTTCTACGGAAACTTACACATACTTAGTCTTTTAAACAATCACTTATAGAAACACATACTTATTCATACAGGAACTCTTTCAATCTCTCACTCTCACATACACTCACTTATATACACCAATAGTCACATATACTAGTTTAAAACATATGTAGTTACTCATAAAGACACTATTGAGACAGCCATTCACTCACTAACACACCCATACACACACTCTTCCACCCAACAGTCCTGCACATATGCTGTCTTCAACACATACAAACAGTGAGTCACTCATTCATGCACTTATGCACTACGTAATACCCCCCACTGAACCATACAGACACTCAGACACTCATACTGATACTCAAAAAACCAACTAATAACCTATATAGACACTCATGTTGCTGCTCACCAACCCATGCAGCCACTTATACACAAAGTGAGAGACTGATACAGGTATTTACACATTTAAACATTACTCACTTAGCCATGTATTCAATAAGATACACTTAATCAGTCAGTAATACAATCAATTTTTCAAAAACAAATCATCCATTTAGACACTTATATACTCATTTATTCTTCCATCGACCTTGAGATATATAAAACATATTTAATTTTCAGAAAAACACACATTCACTGGATGATGTCATCAGTGATGTCATCAGTGATGTCATTTGAGATGTCATCAGTGATGTCATGAGTGATGTCACTGACCATGTCATGAGTGATGTAATATGTGACGTCATCAGCAGTGCATTGCGGGCGCGCGAGTTATAGTTAGCTTAACTAACTATAGCGGGGAAATTTCATTGTTTTTTTACGAGTGAAATGTCCAGCTAACTATAACGTGTGTGAAACCTATGGTTTTTTCACTGAATATATATATAAATATATATATTTATGTGTCCTTATTTACAATTTAGTGGATTGACTTCAGGCAGGTAAAGGCATTTTCCGTTGCGAATCAGGCCAGAAGTGTCTAACGGGATAACTACTGAGAAGAAAAAAAATGTGTATATATATATATATATATATATATATAAAATTCACTGAAAAAACCATAGGTTTCACACATGTTATAGTTAGCGGAAATTTTACTGATAAAAAACCAGTGAAATTGCCCCGTTATAGTTAGTGCTGGCAACTATAACTCACGCGACCGCAATCCTCTGCTGATGCTAATACTGTATTTAGACACTTATTTGCCCATGTCTTCTTCCATACATTTTCAGCTATACATATATTACAAATATTTTTTTTTCATAAAGACACATATGTCATCAGCAGAAGATTGCGGTCGCGTGAGTTATAGTTGCCAGCACTAACTATAACGGGGCAATTTCACTGGTTTTTTATCAGTAAAATTTCCGCTAACTATAACATGTGTGAAACCTATGGTTTTTTCAGTGAATTTGCAAGGTTTTTTAAATGCTAATTCCTAACTATAACGTGTGTGAAACCTATGGTTTTTTCAGTGAATTTGTACGGTTTTTTAAATGCTAAGTTACTTTACGCCATTCGAGGCGTGCGCGCCCACTTAACGCAGTTCGTTCCGTGCACGGTTTTTATCAACTTTAATAAGCCCTGTACATTTGGTGGCCTTCGGCCACCAAAAGCACAGGGGGTGGGGTCAATGTGGATAGTGTTTTTTTTATTTCGATTTTATAATTTCATGTTGCCAAAATTTAGTTTTTTTTACCTATTAATAAGCCCTGTACATTTGGTGGCCTGCGGCCACCAAAAGCACAGGGGGTGGGGTAAGTGTGGATAGTGTTTTTTTTTTTTTTTTTTTTTACCGTACGCTTACGGTAAGCGTACGGTAAGCGTACTCGGCGAAATTGCCGAAAAAAAAATAAAACCGTTTTTGCTCTTGGGGGATGTTTGGGGACTCCCTCAACATGACTATGTGGGAGGGAGTTGTCAAAACAGCCCCGTAACATGTTTTTGGCCATCATGTTTGATAAACAACACTCAGTGCGAGAGACAAAATGGCGGACGCCGCTTCCTGGTTTCGGCCGATTCGAATGTTTACTAAGATCTAAGAGCCAATCAGAATCGCGCTCGCGCACGCCACCGTACGCTTACGGTAAGCGTACGGTAAGCGTACCGTAAGCGGGCTCAGATATATATAACTATAACTACCTACTGGCGACCGCCAGTAGGTAATATATATATATATATATATATGTATATATTACCTACTGGCGGTCGCCAGTAGGTAGTTATAGTTAGGACCCCTTTTCCATAGGAAATCCGCAACATTCTATTTTGAATAACTTTGGCGCCGGTCGATGAATCCTCGCGAATTTCTCAAAATAGGTGGGGCGCTCCGCTCCGCTCCTACCCTGAAAGTCTCGGGGGGATTCGTCAAGCGGGGGCTGAGATAAAAGGGGGGTCCCAAAACGCGTTTTTCCCATGCATTTTTCCATAGGACCTTTAGACAGAGCTACAGCCCGAACGGCTGAACAGAATTACTAGAAATTTGGCAGAGAGGTAGTCCCTAGGTCAAGGAAGTGCCTTTTGTAGGTTTGGTGTAAATCTGTTCAGTAGATTCTGAGAAAATAGCCTTTAAATCAATATATATATCTGAGCCCGCTTACGGTACGCTTACCGTACGCTTACCGTACGCGTACGGTGGCGTGCGCGAGCGCGATTCTGATTGGCTCTTAGATCTTAGTAAACATTCGAATCGGTCGAAACCAGGAAGCGGCGTCCGCCATTTTGTCTCTCGCACTGAGTGTTATTTATCAAACATGATGCCCAAAAACATGTTACGGGGCTGTTTTGACAACTCCCTCCCACACAGTCATGTTGAGGGAGTCCCCAAACATCCCCCAAGAGCAAAAACGGTTATATTTTTTTTTCGGCAATTTCGCCGAGTACGCTTACCGTACGCTTACCGTAAGCGTACGGTAATGAAATAGAAATAAAAAAAACACTATCCACATTTACCCCACCCCCTGTGCTTTTGGTGGCCGCAGGGCACCAAATGTACAGGGCTTATCGCTTCCGAAAACACTATCAACACTTACCCCACCCCCTGTGCTTTTGGTGGCCGAAGGCCACCAAATGTACAGGGCTTATTACTGTATAAAAAAAACATGAAATTATAAAATCGAAATAAAAAAAACACTATCCACATTGACCCCTCCCCCTGTGCTTTTGGTGGCCGAAGGCCACCAAATGTACAGGGCTTATTAAAGTTGATAAAAACCGTGCACGGAACGAACTGCGTTAAGTGGGCGCGCACGCCTCGAACGGCGTAAAGTAACTTAGCATTTAAAAAAACGTACAAATTCACTGAAAAAACCATAGGTTTCACACACGTTATAGTTAGGAATTAGCATTTAAAAAACCTTGCAAATTCACTGAAAAAACCATAGGTTTCACACATGTTATAGTTAGCGGAAATTTTACTGATAAAAAACCAATGAAATTGCCCCGTTATAGTTAGTGCTGGCAACTATAACTCACGCGACCCCAATCTTCTGCTGATGACATATGTGTCTTTATAAAAAAAAATATTTGTAATATATGTATAGCTAAAAATGTATGGAAGAAGACATGGGCAAATAAGTGTCTAAATACAGTATTAGCATCAGCAGAGGATTGCGGTCGCGTGAGTTATAGTTGCCAGCACTAACTATAACGGGGCAATTTCATTGGTTTTTTATCAGTAAAATTTCCGCTAACTATAACATGTGTGAAACCTATGGTTTTTTCAGTGAATATATATATATATATATATTACCTACTGGCGATCGCCAGTAGGTAGTTATAGTTAGGACCCTGTTTCCATAGGAAATCCGCAACATTCTATTTGGAATACCTTTGGCGCCGGTCAATGAATCCTCGCAAAATTTTCAAAATAGGTGGGGCGCTACGCTCCGCTCCTACCCTGAAAGTCTCGGGGGGATTCGTCAAGCGGGGGCTGAGAAAAAAGGGGGGTCCCAAAACGCGTTTTTCCCATGCATTTTTCCATAGGACCTTTAGACACAGCTACAGCCCGAACGGCTGAACAGAGTTACTTGAAATTTGGCAGAGAGGTAGTCCTCAGGTCAAGGAAGTGCCTTTTGTAGGTCTGGTGTAAATCTGTTCAGTAGTTCCTGAGAAAATAGCATTTAAATCAATATATATATCTGTGGCAGCTTACGGTGCGCTTACCGTGCGCTTACGGTAAGCTTACCGTACGTGTACGGTGACGTGCGCGAGCGCGATTCTGATTGGCTGTTAGATCTTAGTAAACATTCGAATCGGTCGAAACCAGGAAGCGGCGGCCGCCATTTTGTGTGTTTCACTCAGAAAAAAAAGGGTGATAACTTGAAAAGGGGGCAAGGAAGAGAGTTACAGACCCCCTAACATTTGAAAGGGGGTCAAAGAAGGACAGAAAAGTACATAAAAAACATTTATTAATTTTAAAAAAAAATCGCGGGGTACGCGTACGGTAAGCTTACGGTAAGCTTACCGTACGCGTACGGTAGGAAAAAAAAAATAAAAAAAGAAATAAAATTCAGATTTAAGTGTTTAGATATTAGGGGGCTCTAAAAAGAGCCGTTGTGTTTATGAAGTGATTTGATTTTTTAGTGGTACCTACAAGTAAGTACCGACGCAGAGTCTAAGGTTCAAGAGGAAGACTCTGTTCCCTTCATCAGTGAAGTGTACACCATCTCCTCTATAAATGTCTTGCATGTCGTAACGCAAGTTGTTGTGGTAAATGGAACCCATACCATAGTCTCGGAGGAAAGCAGAAACAGATTTGTTGACGTGCTTTCTTGCTTTGTCAATCTGCGGACAAAATTGATTGGACCAGTTCCATTTTTGCCTTTGGCATATGTTAGAATACACAAAGGCAGTTTTAGGGAAAAGTGAAAACAGTTGTGCAAAGGTGTCCTTCATAAGCATTTCCAGACCTACCCCAGTCAAAGTGCCTAGGTCATTGCCACCACAGTGCACTATTATGAGGTCAGGGTGTTGGATTTGCATGAAGGATTTCACCAATGGCATCAATTGGTGCCACTTTAACCCTCTCTGACCAATCCATTTAATGTCTACATTTGGCAAAGCAAGGTCTCTCGCCATACCTGTTTTCTCTGCATACTTTTCACTCCAGAAGACATAGCTGTGCCCTACAATCCACACTGTGAACATCTTCCAAGGAGATCTGGATGCACTCAGGAGGTGTAATTCAGTAGAATGGTAAAAAGAAATGAAAGACAGATTGGAAATGGAGGCATACATATTTTTTTAAAATAAAAAGAACTGATTGGCTGTTTCATACCATTCTACACTAAAAACTAGGCTGTATGTGTCAATTTATAGAAGCATGTTTTGTATTGGTACAGAAAAATGTGTTACCAAAGAACAGTACTATGGATTTGCTGTTAGGTTTGAAAAGTCAAGCACTCCTGCTCTTTGGAAATGAAACATTGTGTGGTGAACTTCTGACCTAACTCTACACAGCAGTGTTTCAAGAGCAGTTGCTATGGTAGCAGGCAGAAGTCAAGTTGGGGGAAGGGTACTAGGCTGAAGTCAAGTTGGGGGAAGGGTACTTTTGGAAAAGGGTTGGTTTTCAACCAATAGAAATGTGTGATTACATTTGAAAAAAAGGGGGAAGCACTGAGATTTGAAACTAACATGTATATGTGTGGAAAAAGAGAGGGAAACATTGCCATTATCTGGTTCTGCTGAGAGGAGAGAGGTGTACAGAACAGAGATCCTGGCTCTAATAATCTGCTGTTTGAGTGCCACATTTCTTTCACAACTAACTAATTTTAAAGGTGAGTTAAGAGTTTGAGAGGGGATGTATATGGTAAATTAAGAAATGAATAATAGAATTGGAATTCCTTTTGTTGAAGTTGTGTTTATCATTTTGTGTTTTGGGAGAAATTTAAATGTGAGGAACATGTAAAATAATATGGACTATGTTTTCACCATAAATTAAGGTGTACTGGTATAAATGAGGAATACTTTTAGGGTTTGAGGTTCCAGTCAGTAATGCAAATACATTCAGCATCACTAAGGCTGGTTGCCCTTGCTGGAGTGTAGTCAGTCACCCAGGTTACACATGTTTCTGGTCTGAAAAAGCTGTTTGGACATGTGCTTTTTTAAGAATCTGAAAAGTGGATTCAAAATGTGTCAGACTGTAAAAGTACTTATCACTTGCAAAAAAAAGAGTAGTAAGTGTGCTTTCAAATTGGCAAAGAAATTTCGTTTTCTGACTAATATGAAACCATGACTCTGTGTGCAAAGAGGAATTATAGACAGAGATTTATTGCGTATTGCTCTGGTGATTTTACATTTGCATTAGATGGAAAGGGGGAGTTATTTTTCTGCAGAAGCAGACTCTTAGCACACACCCAGCTGCTTATCCTGTGGAATCATGCACAGTATTCACAACCGAGTGGGGTTTGAGGTTGCAGTCAGTAATGCAAATACATTCAGCATCACTAAGGCTGGTTGCCCTTGCTGGAGTGTAGTCAGTCACCCAGGTTACACATGTTTCTGGTCTGAAAAAGCTGTTTGGACATGTGCTTTTTTAAAATCTGAAAAGTGGATTCAAAATGTGTCAGACTGTAAAAGTACTTATCACTTGCAAAAAAAAAGAGTAGTAAGTGTGCTTTCAAATTGGCAAAGAAATTTCGTTTTCTGACTAATATGAAACCATGACTCTGTGTGCAAAGAGGAATTATAGACAGAGATGTATTGCGTATTGCTGTGGTAATTTTACATTTGCATTAGATGGAAAGGGGGAGCTATTTTTTTCTGCAGAAGCAGACTCTTAGTACACAGCCAGCTGCTTATCCTGTGGAATCATGCACAGTATTCACAACCGAGTGGGGTTTGAGGTTGCAGTCAGTAATGCAAATACATTCAGCATCACTAAGGCTGGTTGCCCTTGCTGGAGTGTAGTCAGTCACCCAGGTTACAGATGTTGCTGGTCTCAAAAAGCAGTTTGGACATGTGCTTTTTTCAGAAACTGAAAGTGGATTCAAAATGTGTCAGACTGTAAAAGTACTTATCACTTGCAAAAAAAAAGAGTAGTAAGTGTGCTTTCAAATTTCGTTTTCTGACTAATATGAAAACATGACTCTGTGTGCAAAGAGGAATTACAGACAGAGATTTATTGCGTATTGCTCTGGTAATTTTACATTTGCATTAGATGGAAAGGGGGAGCTATTTTTTTCTGCAGAAGCAGACTCTTAGCACACAGCCAGCTGCTTATCCTGTGGAATCATGCACAGTATTCACAACCAAGTGGGGTTTGAGGTTGCAGTCAGTAATGCAAATACATTCAGCATCACTAAGGCTGGTTGCCCTTGCTGGAGTGTAGTCAGTCACCCAGGTTACACATGTTTCTGGTCTGAAAAAGCTGTTTGGACATGTGCTTTTTTAAGAATCTGAAAAGTGGATTCAAAATGTGTCAGACTGTAAAAGTACTTATCACTTGCAAAAAAAAAGAGTAGTAAGTGTGCTTTCAAAGTGGCAAAGAAATTTCGTTTTCTGACTAATATGAAACCATGACTCTGTGTGCAAAGAGGAATTATAGACAGAGATGTATTGCGTATTGCTGTGGTAATTTTACATTTGCATTAGATGGAAAGGGGGAGCTATTTTTTTCTGCAGAAGCAGACTCTTAGTACACAGCCAGCTGCTTATCCTGTGGAATCATGCACAGTATTCACAACCGAGTGGGGTTTGAGGTTGCAGTCAGTAATGCAAATACATTCAGCATCACTAAGGCTGGTTGCCCTTGCTGGAGTGTAGTCAGTCACCCAGGTTACAGATGTTGCTGGTCTCAAAAAGCAGTTTGGACATGTGCTTTTTTCAGAAACTGAAAGTGGATTCAAAATGTGTCAGACTGTAAAAGTACTTATCACTTGCAAAAAAAAACTGTAGGAAGTGTGCTTTCCAATTGGCAAAGAAATTTCGTTATCTGACTAATATGAAAACATGACTCTGTGTGCAAAGAGGAATTTAGACAGAGATTTATTGTGTATTACTTTGGTAATTTTACAGTTGCATTAGTAGGAAAGGGGGAGCTATTTTTTTATGCAGAAGCAGACTCTTAGCACACATCCAGCTGCTTATCCTGTGGAATCATGCACAGTATTCACAACCGAGTGGGGTTTGAGGTTGCAGTCAGTAATGCAAATACATTCAGCATCACTAAGGCTGGTTGCCCTTGCTGGAGTGTAGTCAGTCACCCAGGTTACACATTTTGCTGGTCACAAAAAGCTGTTTGGACATGTGCTTTTTTAAGAATCTGAAAAGTGGATTCAAAATGTGTCAGACTGTAAAAGTACTTATCACTTGCAAAAAAAAAGAGTTGTAAGTGTGCTTTCCAATTGGCAAAGAAATTTCGTTTTCTGACTAATATGAAACCATGACTCTGTGTGCAAAGAGGAATTATAGACAGAGATTTATTGTGTATTACTTTGGTAATTTTACAGTTGCATTAGTAGGAAAGGGGGAGCTATTTTTTCTGCAGAAGCAGACTCTTCGCACACACCCAGCTGCTTATCCTGTGGAATCATGCACAGTATTCACAACTGAGTGGGGTTTGAGGTTGCAGTCAGTAATGCAAATACATTCAGCATCACTAAGGCTGGTTGCCCTTGCTGGAGTGTAGTCAGTCACCCAGGTTACATATGTTGCTGGTCTCAAAAAGCAGTTTGGACATGTGCTTTTTTCAGAATCTGAAAAGTGGATTCAAAATGTGTCAGACTGTAAAAGTACTTATCACTTGCAAAAAAAGAGTAGTAAGTGTGCTTTCCAATTGGCAAAGAAATTTCGTTTTCTGACTAATATGAAACCATGACTCTGTGTGCAAAGAGGAATTATAGACAGAGATTTATTGCGTATTGCTGTGGTAATTTTACATTTGCATTAGATGGAAAGGGGGAGCTATTTTTCTGCAGAAGCAGACTCTTAGCACACAGCCAGCTGCTTATCCTGTGGAATCATGCACAGTATTCACAACCGAGTGGGGTTTGAGGTTGCAGTCAGTAATGCAAATACATTCAGCATTACTAAGGCTGGTTGCCCTTGCTGGAGTGTAGTCAGTCACCCAGGTTACACATGTTGCTGGTCTCAAAAAGCTGTTTGGAGATGTGCTTTTTTAAGAATCTGAAAAGTGGATTCAAAATGTGTCAGACTGTAAAAGTACTTATCACTTGCAAAAAAAAGAGTAGTAAGTGTGCTTTCCAATTGGCAAAGAAATTTCGTTTTCTGACTAATATGAAACCATGACTCTGTGTGCAAAGAGGAATTATAGACAGAGATTTATTGCGTATTGCTGTGGTAATTTTACATTTGCATTAGATGGAAAGGGGGAGCTATTTTTCTGCAGAAGCAGACTCTTAGCACACACCCAGCTGCTTATCCTGTGGAATCATGCACAGTATTCACAACCGAGTGGGGTTTGAGGTTGCAGTCAGTAATGCAAATACATTCAGCTTCACTAAGGCTGGTTGCCCTTGCTGGAGTGTAGTCAGTCACCCAGGTTACACATGTTTCTGGTCTGAAAAAGCTGTTTGGACATGTGCTTTTTTAAGAATCTGAAAAGTGGATTCAAAATGTGTCAGACTGTAAAAGTACTTATCACTTGCAAAAAAAAGAGTAGTAAGTGTGCTTTCAAATTGGCAAAGAAATTTCGTTTTCTGACTAATATGAAACCATGACTCTGTGTGCAAAGAGGAATTATAGACAGAGATTTATTGCGTATTGCTGTGGTAATTTTACATTTGCATTAGATGGAAAGGGGGAGCTATTTTTTTCTGCAGAAGCAGACTCTTAGCACACAGCCAGCTGCTTATCCTGTGGAATTATGCACAGTATTCACAACCGAGTGGGGTTTGAGGTTGCAGTCAGTAATGCAAATACATTCAGCATCACTAAGGCTGGTTGCCCTTGCTGGAGTGTAGTCAGTCACCCAGGTTACAGATGTTGCTGGTCTCAAAAAGCAGTTTGGACATGTGCTTTTTTCAGAAACTGAAAAGTGGATTCAAAATGTGTCAGACTGTAAAAGTACTTATCACTTGCAAAAAAAAACTGTAGGAAGTGTGCTTTCCAATTGGCAAAGAAATTTCGTTATCTGACTAATATGAAAACATGACTCTGTGTGCAAAGAGGAATTACAGGCAGAGATTTATTGCGTATTGCTCTGGTGATTTCACAGTTGCATTAGATGGAAAGGGGGAGCCATTTTTTTGTGCAGAAGCAGACTCTTAGCACACACCCAGCTGCTTATCCTGTGGAATCATGCACAGTATTCACAACCGAGTGGGGTTTGAGGTTTCAGTCAGTAATGCAAATACATTCAGCATCACTAAGGCTGGTTGCCCTTGCTGGAGTGTAGTCAGTCACACAGGTTACACATTTTGCTGGTCACAAAAAGCTGTTTGGACATGTGCTTTTTTAAGAATCTGAAAAGTGGATTCAAAATGTGTCAGACTGTAAAAGTACTTATCACTTGCAAAAAAAAAGAGTTGTAAGTGTGCTTTCCAATTGGCAAAGAAATTTCGTTTTCTGACTAATATGAAACCATGACTCTGTGTGCAAAGAGGAATTATAGACAGAGATTTATTGTGTATTACTTTGGTAATTTTACAGTTGCATTAGTAGGAAAGGGGGAGCTATTTTTTCTGCAGAAGCAGACTCTTCGCACACACCCAGCTGCTTATCCTGTGGAATCATGCACAGTATTCACAACTGAGTGGGGTTTGAGGTTGCAGTCAGTAATGCAAATACATTCAGCATCACTAAGGCTGGTTGCCCTTGCTGGAGTGTAGTCAGTCACCCAGGTTACAGATGTTGCTGGTCTCAAAAAGCAGTTTGGACATGTGCTTTTTTCAGAATCTGAAAAGTGGATTCAAAATGTGTCAGACTGTAAAAGTACTTATCACTTGCAAAAAAAGAGTAGTAAGTGTGCTTTCCAATTGGCAAAGAAATTTCGTTTTCTGACTAATATGAAACCATGACTCTGTGTGCAAAGAGGAATTATAGACAGAGATTTATTGCGTATTGCTGTGGTAATTTTACATTTGCATTAGATGGAAAGGGGGAGCTATTTTTCTGCAGAAGCAGACTCTTAGCACACAGCCAGCTGCTTATCCTGTGGAATCATGCACAGTATTCACAACCGAGTGGGGTTTGAGGTTGCAGTCAGTAATGCAAATACATTCAGCATTACTAAGGCTGGTTGCCCTTGCTGGAGTGTAGTCAGTCACCCAGGTTACACATGTTGCTGGTCTCAAAAAGCTGTTTGGAGATGTGCTTTTTTAAGAATCTGAAAAGTGGATTCAAAATGTGTCAGACTGTAAAAGTACTTATCACTTGCAAAAAAAAGAGTAGTAAGTGTGCTTTCCAATTGGCAAAGAAATTTCGTTTTCTGACTAATATGAAACCATGACTCTGTGTGCAAAGAGGAATTATAGACAGAGATTTATTGCGTATTGCTGTGGTAATTTTACATTTGCATTAGATGGAAAGGGAGAGCTATTTTTCTGCAGAAGCAGACTCTTAGCACACACCCAGCTGCTTATCCTGTGGAATCATGCACAGTATTCACAACCGAGTGGGGTTTGAGGTTGCAGTCAGTAATGCAAATACATTCAGCTTCACTAAGGCTGGTTGCCCTTGCTGGAGTGTAGTCAGTCACCCAGGTTACACATGTTTCTGGTCTGAAAAAGCTGTTTGGACATGTGCTTTTTTAAGAATCTGAAAAGTGGATTCAAAATGTGTCAGACTGTAAAAGTACTTATCACTTGCAAAAAAAAGAGTAGTAAGTGTGCTTTCAAATTGGCAAAGAAATTTCGTTTTCTGACTAATATGAAACCATGACTCTGTGTGCAAAGAGGAATTATAGACAGAGATTTATTGCGTATTGCTGTGGTAATTTTACATTTGCATTAGATGGAAAGGGGGAGCTATTTTTCTGCAGAAGCAGACTCTTAGCACACACCCAGCTGCTTATCCTGTGGAATCATGCACAGTATTCACAACCGAGTGGGGTTTGAGGTTGCAGTCAGTAATGCAAATACATTCAGCTTCACTAAGGCTGGTTGCCCTTGCTGGAGTGTAGTCAGTCACCCAGGTTACACATGTTTCTGGTCTGAAAAAGCTGTTTGGACATGTGCTTTTTTAAGAATCTGAAAAGTGGATTCAAAATGTGTCAGACTGTAAAAGTACTTATCACTTGCAAAAAAAAGAGTAGTAAGTGTGCTTTCAAATTGGCAAAGAAATTTCGTTTTCTGACTAATATGAAACCATGACTCTGTGTGCAAAGAGGAATTATAGACAGAGATTTATTGCGTATTGCTGTGGTAATTTTACATTTGCATTAGATGGAAAGGGGGAGCTATTTTTTTCTGCAGAAGCAGACTCTTAGCACACAGCCAGCTGCTTATCCTGTGGAATTATGCACAGTATTCACAACCGAGTGGGGTTTGAGGTTGCAGTCAGTAATGCAAATACATTCAGCATCACTAAGGCTGGTTGCCCTTGCTGGAGTGTAGTCAGTCACCCAGGTTACAGATGTTGCTGGTCTCAAAAAGCAGTTTGGACATGTGCTTTTTTCAGAAACTGAAAAGTGGATTCAAAATGTGTCAGACTGTAAAAGTACTTATCACTTGCAAAAAAAAACTGTAGGAAGTGTGCTTTCCAATTGGCAAAGAAATTTCGTTATCTGACTAATATGAAAACATGACTCTGTGTGCAAAGAGGAATTATAGATAGAGATTTATTGTGTATTACTTTGGTAATTTTACAGTTGCATTAGTAGGAAAGGGGGAGCTATTTTTTTAAGCAGAAGCAGACTCTTAGCACACATCCAGCTACTTATCCTGTGGAATCATGCACAGTATTCACAACCGAGTGGGGTTTGAGGTTGCAGTCAGTAATGCAAATACATTCAGCATCACTAAGGCTGGTTGCCCTTGCTGGAGTGTAGTCAGTCACCCAGGTTACACATTTTGCTGGTCACAAAAAGCTGTTTGGACATGTGCTTTTTTAAGAATCTGAAAAGTGGATTCAAAATGTGTCAGACTGTAAAAGTACTTATCACTTGCCAAAAAAGCAGTAGGAAGTGTGCTTTCCAATTGGCAAAAAATTTCGTTTTCTGACTAATTTCAAACCATGACTCTGTGTGCACACAGGAATTGTTTTTAGATATTTAATTTGTGAAGGTGTTATTGTGATTTTCACTTGTAGGAAAGGAGTACTTAGTATTTTAAGATTTGAAAAGATCATAAAAAATGTAGTAATATATTTAAATAAAATAAAGGATTTTTTTTTTAGTTTTTTTCAGGTATTGCTGAAGAGCAGTGAACAAAATTTAAGATGCCTACAAAATCCAGACTAAGGAAAAACCACAAAAAAAAACTATATTTGAAGACAACTGGAGGACCTAAGTTAGTTGGAGATGCTCATGTTGGGAAAAAGAGAAAGTCTTCTGGTAAGCAGACAAAAGATTTTTTAAAGAACATCTTCAAAAAAAGGAAAAATGTACAAAATGTCTGTACTGGAAAGAATGTTTTAAATAAAAAACAACAGGAAAAAATTGAGCATTTAGTTAATGCAAATATACCTTCAGAAACAATAAAGATTAACTTAAACAGAAAAACAGCGTTTAAAGAGATACGTAGAAAAATGTTTCAGAGAAGAGTTATGTCCAATTTGATAAAGGATGTGAAGAAATATAAGCAAAAGGCTAAATTTTATAAGAGAAAAAAAAAATTGAAGCCATTGCAGCAAAGGCATTAGAATTAAAAAGGAAACTATTCATTTTAATTTTGAATAGGATGCGTACATTAGATAAAATGGTTAATGTACTGAAATCACAAAGCAAAAGGAAAAGAGTAGTGAAAAGAACAACATTTTGTAAAGTGTTTTTAGGAGAATGGATGCATAGTTCAAGTAGTGAACCTTTTTTTAATGAAGAGAGTTATTTTCAAAGTAATAGTTTGCTGCATGCAGTTGACACCAGAGGTCGTGCTTATGAAGTGAAAAATGGTTGTATAATGGAGAAGGAGAAAATGGTTCCAAGAGATGAGGTACAAGTGATGGCGGATGAGGCTATGGGGAGACGTCCTAAAGCCCCAGTGTACACTTGGAATTGTAGTAGTATTTGCACTGTGCGTCAGGAATCTATTGATAAATTTCGTGAAGATCAGCGTATTTGTAAATACTGTTACAACAAGTTAGAGGAAAATAGAATGCCGACCAGAGCTGTACATAATAATTTAGAATTGGATGTTATTCCTGCCGAACTTTCTGAATTAAATACATATGAGTCTATACTTATTCAATGTGTTCATCCGTTCCAGACCATAGTACGTATGGAGCACAAAACTGGTAAATTACCTCCTTCAGATTTAGTGAGAGGTTTAAAAGGAAGAGTGGTGTATTTGCCCTTGGATTTGAAAAAAAATATGGAAACTATTGATGCAGATACTTTGGAAACTGAACCATTAGTTATTCTGGTTAAACCTACAAAGAATAAGAAGATTTGGCAGGAGCTGGTAGATGTACGGAAAGTACAAAGAGCAAATTTGTATTTGAAAAGGAATAACAAATGGTATGAATCAATTTATATAGAAGAAGAAGAAGAAGATTTACAAGAAGACACAGAAACACCAACTGGACAAATTGAAAAAGTGGACAAGTCAAAGGAAGAAGAAATTTATGAACATTTTAGCATACATCCTCTTCATTCAAAAGAAGTTATGGGAGACAATATTGATCTGTTTCAGATGAAGAAAGCAAAAGGAACTCCCGTGAGTGTATGGGAGGAGAGCTTGGAAGCTCGATGTTTTCCCCAGCTGTTGCCTACAGGAAAAGGAGGACGATATGATGAACGTCCAGAACAGATTCCAGCTTCTGAGTATCGAACTACAAGACTATATGCAGAAGATCCCAGATTTCGACAAAGTATTCCTTATTTGTTCCATCTTTTATTTGAAAGCGACTTGTCTGCATTATCATATGCAGTAAATCACATTTTAAAAAGTGGAGTACATTTACAAAATGTGTCTGCCAAGGATTTTATGGAGAAAGTGCAGCACCGAGATGATCATTTGGAAACACAACTGATCAATCTGATGGCTTGTCAGCGTGGGACAAATGAATATTGGTACCGACGCCATGGTGAATTAAAATGCATGTTACGGAATTTAGGAACTACAACATGGTTCCTTACTCTAAGCTGTGCTGAGTACGCTTGGGATGATTTACTGGATTTTCTACAAGAGGCAAATTCAAACATTAAAAACATTGAATACAAGACAGCAGGAGAACTGTGCTCATTGGATCCGGTTAATGTTTGCAGATATTTCAATCATAGATTTGAGGCTATGATGTCCTTCATCTGCAATAAAAAAAATCCACCTCTTGGAGAAGTAGAGGATTTCTTTTGGAGAAAAGAGTACCAGGCAAGAGGTGCTCCTCATATTCATATGCTGTTGTGGATCAAGGATGCCCCAAAGTTTGGAACAGATACTGATGAAGCAGTGTTATCTTTCATTGAAGAATATGCAACATGTGCTATACCAAAAAGCACAGAAGAGAAAAAGTTAAAGGAGCAAGTTTTACGTTTCCAAAGTCATCGGTGTGGAAAATACTGTCGACGGAAATACAAGAGCAAAGATAAATACTACACTAAATGTCGATTTGGATTTCCTAGACCTGTTCTTTCAAATGGAAGAGTAAACAGTTTTATGTCATCTGTGAGACATACTATTACAAGAAAATCACCTAAGAATACCTACAACATTAAAAGAAAAGAAGAATCAAAAAATATAAATGACTACAACCCAGTCATTTTATCCATGTGGAATGCTAACATGGATATACAGTATGTAGCTGACAATTCCATTGCTGTTGCTCGATATGTAACGTCTTACATTACTAAATCTGAAAAAACTGAATTGAAAGAAATGTGGGAAGAGATTTCTCACGAGAAGACTGTCAGTAAGAAGCTGTACAGTTTCAGTTTAAAGATGTTATCGCATCGAGAAATTGGATCCTACGAATGTTCAGATAGGTTATCTTCTGCAAGTCTCTACTCGAAATCAAGAAGAATAATTTGGGCAAGTTTAGGCCTTGCAGCAATGAGAAATCGGGCACTGAAATCTGTTGGAGAAATTGAATATTTGGCCGAGAATGACCCAGAAAGTACAGATATTTTGAAATCAAACATGTTGGACACATATTATCCCAAGAGAAGTCATCATCTGGAGAACATGTGTCTCTATGAAGTGCTGCAGAACTACATTTATTCACGGAAAGCCGCAGAAGACATCAACAATAGAAAATATAAAGTCATTGGTGAGGAAGGATGTTTGGTGAAGCAAACAAAAGGAAGTTTGATAAATCACAGGAAGCTGAGTTGCGACACTACTGACAAAAAGGAATTTTACTACTTGGCTCTTTTACAGCTGTTTAAACCATGGCGTACAGAGGATGAACTACTGGGAGAATTTCAAAGCTATGAAGATTCATTTAATGCTTGCAAAGACAGCATACAATGCAGTACATTCACAACTTATGTGCAAATGTTAAATGAAGAAATTGAACAGGAAACTACAATTGCAGCTGAAGTAGCTAGAGACAGTTCTCAAGACAGCCAAAGTTCAGGAACACTCAGTCAAGATCCCCTAGGACAACCAATCGTTGAAAATGAAGCTGCAATAGCCATGAATGAAGTGGAAACGGCTATGAATCAAGCTCAAGAAGAATTTATAGACTTACCAAATTTGGAAAGACAACTGAATGAAGAGCAGCAACAAATTTATGAAGAGATCAGAAACAAAATTGATCACGGATTACTACATGAAAAAAAAGAGTGCTCATGCACATCATTTCATCCAATCAGGATGTATGTAAGCGGACAAGCTGGAACTGGAAAAAGTTTCTTAATAAAAGTCATCAGAAGCTACCTACAGCAAAAAACGGATTCTACTTTGTCTTGTGTGGTTACTGCTCCAACTGGGTTAGCAGCATATAACATAAAAGGAATCACCTTACATCGTTTTCTAATGCTACCAGTGGAGCATGAGAACAAAATACAATACCACAAGCTAACTGGAGAAGCATGCTTGGAAGTTTCAAGAGTATTGAAGAAGATGCAAGTTCTCATTATTGATGAGGTGAGCATGGTATCAAACTTAATGCTTGCCTTTGTGCATTTAAGAATGCAGCAAATTCTACGGACAGACTATGACGTGTTATTTGGTTGAAAACATGTCATAGTTTTTGGGGATCTTCTACAGCTTACTCCAGTTAAAGGACAACCAGTGTTTAATACTGTGACACATGAAGACACAAAGAAGTCATTGGGAAGCATTGGTAATGCAAATATTTGGTCCTTCTTTGAGTACAAGGAACTTACTACTAATATGAGGCAAGCAAACGATGAAGAATATGGAAGTATTCTGAAAGATATCAGGATTGGACTACTGACTGAAGCTGGCACAAAAGCAATACAGAGTCGGTTGCTACATAATTTATTTCCAAAGGAAGAAATAGTTGCAGAGAAGATATACAAGAACATTGCAGAAAAGAAAAGTGTCATCTGCTTAATGCCAACTCTACGTGAATGCTCAATATTCAATGAGGAGCTTTTGAAATTGGAAAAGGAAGATATCAGGAAATTGGAAGCAGTGGACAAAATTCAGGATGGAAGAATTACTATCACATTAACAGGCAAACTGAAAAATAAATTGGATTCACTAGAGAAGAACATTTCCAAAACTGCTGGATTAGAAAAAAATCTATATGTTTGCATGAACTGTAGACTATTTTTAAGGAGAAATTTGGATGTTGAAAAAGGTTTAGTTAATGGAGCTATGGGAAGAGTTGTGGGTTTTATTAATTATCAGAAAAAAGATGGAATAGAATGTTTAAAAATAAAATTTGATCAGATAGAAGAAGTTATAGACATTTGTCGTTGTACAGTTCGTTTCATGCTTGTGAAAGACTTAAATGTACAAAGGAAACAGTTTCCGTTTTCTCTAGCATATGCTGTAACTATTCATAAGTCTCAAGGATTGACTGTAGATTGTGCATTTGTAAACATTGGTTCAACTGTGTTCAAAGAAGGTATGGCTTACGTAGCTTTGTCACGAGTGAAAACATTATCTGGTTTATTCATGATAGACTTTGATGATTCAAAAGTTAGTGCTGATACAAACTGTGTAAAGGAGTATAATAGATTAAGAAGAACCTATGCTCCTCATTTAGGTCAGTATCCTGTGTTAGAGAAACGTGTAGTTTCTCGTAAAAGGAGAATTGAGAATATCTGTAATGAGGATGTAGAGAGGAGGAAAAAAAAGAGGAGTGATGTAATTGCAAGCAAAAAGAAAAAGGAAAATGAAGAAGAGGTTGTAGGATGTCATTTTGAAAATAGCTCTGGTGTCAACTGCTACGCTAATGTAGTGCTGAATGTTGCATTTTATCTGAAAAGTTTGCAAGAGCAGATAAAAGTAAATCAGAGAAAAAGATTCTGTTCTGAGTTGAGTCTCCTTTTTCAAAAGCTGAGTAATGATAAAACTCAAATAGAAAGTGCTACTGAAATTAGAAAACTTTTAGATGTATGTTCAGGACGAACACAGTTTTCTCAAAATGTACAGCAAGACGCACAGGAATTCTTGATGTATTTTCTTCAGGTACTGGAAGAAGAAGGGGTTCCCATTGAAAATATGTTTGGTGTCTCTTATAAATGGGAACATAGTTGTGAAAACTGTTACAATACATGTGGCTGTAATGTTGATTCTGAAAGGTTTATTTATTTAACATTGCCAGACAGTAAAACAGTCACTTTTGCTAAATTAGTTAAAGATGCTAATCATAGCATGGAATGCGGTGAGTGTAAATCTGACATGTTTTCAACGTTAATTTTAAAGGAATACGGACAGTATGTAATTTTAATGATGCAACGATGTAAAGCTGATGGTTCAAAATTGGATACTTTAATAAAGAAGTTTATAGGACAGCAATTATCAATTTCAGGAAAAACTTTTGTAACAGTTGCAATAATTTTCCATGAAGGACCTACTGTTACTTCTGGACATTACACAGTTTATCTTAAATGTGAAAAAGGCTGGATACTGTGTAATGATTCCCAATTGATTTTCAAGCAACGTTTGCCTTTTGATTTAGCAAATTCCTATCTAATCTTCCTGAAACCAAAATTTTTGAGAGACTTGGCAAGATCTGTACAAAACAATTTTACCATTTTATTGGATTAGCATTGGAATTTAAAAAAAAAAAGATTTTTCAAATTACCATTTGGCCTAATGGAAAGGTAACCAATTGTAATGTGGACTTATTTAATTTTTAATGAATCTTTCGGAAACCAAAAATTTAGAGAAAATCGGTAACATCTGCACAATTTAAATTTTGGAATTGTATTGGATTACCATTGGAAATTTATTCAAAAAATATTTTTTAAATTACTATTTGGCCATAAGGAGAGGTAACCAATTGTATTGTGGACTTATTTAATTATTAATTAATCTTTCGGAAACCAAAATGTTAGAGAGAATCGGTAAGATCCGTACAATTTAAATTTTGGAATTTTATTAGATTACCATTGGAAATTTAATCAAAAAAGAATTTTAAAATTACTATTTGGCCTAAAGGAAATGGAACCAGATGTATTGTGGAGTTATTTGAGATATATTATTTTTGTGATTATGCTTCTGAAACAAAATTGTCAGATGGTATTTTAAAGAAATATTTATTGTTATTACATGATATTTTTATAGAATATTATGCATTTCTATAATGTTATGTTTAAGTAAAAAGAGATTCTGGGCTTTTTTAAAACAATCTTTGAGATTGTTATTTTTTTTTGCCCGCTGTTAAGTGATGAATGCAGTTGCTTTCACAATTTATAGAGAAATGCAATATATTCTGAAAACAGCAAAAAAAAGGCAAACATTTTTGGGGGGAAAATATGTAAATACGTGTACTGTGTTATATAATGATTTATTAAATATTAATACTTTTTTCTTTTTTTTCAGATTGTGAAAGAAAATTTTCGAAAAAAATCAACCATTTTTTCTAGTAATTTCAATTACATTTTAATTAAAAATTAAATTGTTGGGTGGGTCAGGTAAGTCAGAAATTAGATGGTCCCTTTCTTCCACTTTATCTCAAACAGATTTTTAGTATTTAGTTATTAGTTCCTCAAGGATCTTGAGATGTGGTAATTGATTTTTAGTGTTTTAAAAAAAAAAAAAAAAAAAAATTACGCATACGGTAAAAAAAAAAAAAAAAGTTTTGAAGAAAAAATAAAAAAAAGTTGAGAGGTAAGATTGGCTCTTAAAAGAGCCGTTGTGTTCATGCAGGGACAGAGGAAAGGAAGAATGGGAACATTAGCTGGTAGGACAAATGTGCTGGTCTATTTTGTTGTTAATGAGGGGAAGACTGGTCTCCCTATGAACAATTAGACCATGGCAAAATGAACACCGCATAGTAACCCTCGCAAACCGATGGTTCGTTTCCACAGGATCAGAAAAAGGTGAATCTGCTCCCACAGATGAAGGGCTCTGCTGAGCTTCCGAAGAAGGACTCGGCTGAGCTGCTGTGGATGTGCTTGCTCGACTTACTGAAGGGTTGCCTCTAGTATGTCGTGCATGTGTCCTAGGATGTACATCCTCAAGGTGTCTCAACATAGTGTGATTCCCGAAGGAATACTTCTTGTTGGTATTTCCTCTCGAAAGTACACGCTGGCACAGCTTGCAAGTCACCAAAGCAGCATTGACTTTTTTCTCACCCTCAGGAAAACTAAAATACTCCCATATAAAAGAGCTCTTCTGTTTCCTCTTTCTCTGCCTGATGGTGGTGCTGCTAGCCTCACTCTCAGCAGAAGAGTGCTGGTCTGCCATCGTATCACAAAGACAAGTCAGCTCCTTCACCTAAGGGATCACAAGCAGAAATGAGGGGAATGGGTGTGGACATGTTCTTTTTTCAGAAAATGAAAGTGGATTCAAAATGTGTCAGACTGTAAAAGTACTTATCACTTGCAAAAAAAAACTGTAGGAAGTGTGCTTTCCAATTGGCAAAGAAATTTCGTTATCTGACTAATATGAAAACATGACTCTGTGTGCAAAGAGGAATTTAGACAGAGATTTATTGTGTATTACTTTGGTAATTTTACAGTTGCATTAGTAGGAAAGGGGGAGCTATTTTTTTATGCAGAAGCAGACTCTTAGCACACATCCAGCTGCTTATCCTGTGGAATCATGCACAGTATTCACAACCGAGTGGGGTTTGAGGTTGCAGTCAGTAATGCAAATACATTCAGCATCACTAAGGCTGGTTGCCCTTGCTGGAGTGTAGTCAGTCACCCAGGTTACACATTTTGCTGGTCACAAAAAGCTGTTTGGACATGTGCTTTTTTAAGAATCTGAAAAGTGGATTCAAAATGTGTCAGACTGTAAAAGTACTTATCACTTGCAAAAAAAAAGAGTTGTAAGTGTGCTTTCCAATTGGCAAAGAAATTTCGTTTTCTGACTAATATGAAACCATGACTCTGTGTGCAAAGAGGAATTATAGACAGAGATTTATTGTGTATTACTTTGGTAATTTTACAGTTGCATTAGTAGGAAAGGGGGAGCTATTTTTTCTGCAGAAGCAGACTCTTCGCACACACCCAGCTGCTTATCCTGTGGAATCATGCACAGTATTCACAACTGAGTGGGGTTTGAGGTTGCAGTCAGTAATGCAAATACATTCAGCATCACTAAGGCTGGTTGCCCTTGCTGGAGTGTAGTCAGTCACCCAGGTTACAGATGTTGCTGGTCTCAAAAAGCAGTTTGGACATGTGCTTTTTTCAGAATCTGAAAAGTGGATTAAAAATGTGTCAGACTGTAAAAGTACTTATCACTTGCAAAAAAAGAGTAGTAAGTTTGCTTTCCAATTGGCAAAGAAATTTCGTTTTCTGACTAATATGAAACCATGACTCTGTGTGCAAAGAGGAATTATAGACAGAGATTTATTGCGTATTGCTGTGGTAATTTTACATTTGCATTAGATGGAAAGGGGGAGCTATTTTTCTGCAGAAGCAGACTCTTAGCACACAGCCAGCTGCTTATCCTGTGGAATCATGCACAGTATTCACAACCGAGTGGGGTTTGAGGTTGCAGTCAGTAATGCAAATACATTCAGCATTACTAAGGCTGGTTGCCCTTGCTGGAGTGTAGTCAGTCACCCAGGTTACACATGTTGCTGGTCTCAAAAAGCTGTTTGGAGATGTGCTTTTTTAAGAATCTGAAAAGTGGATTAAAAATGTGTCAGACTGTAAAAGTACTTATCACTTGCAAAAAAAAGAGTAGTAAGTGTGCTTTCCAATTGGCAAAGAAATTTCGTTTTCTGACTAATATGAAACCATGACTCTGTGTGCAAAGAGGAATTATAGACAGAGATTTATTGCGTATTGCTGTGGTAATTTTACATTTGCATTAGATGGAAAGGGGGAGCTATTTTTCTGCAGAAGCAGACTCTTAGCACACACCCAGCTGCTTATCCTGTGGAATCATGCACAGTATTCACAACCGAGTGGGGTTTGAGGTTGCAGTCAGTAATGCAAATACATTCAGCTTCACTAAGGCTGGTTGCCCTTGCTGGAGTGTAGTCAGTCACCCAGGTTACACATGTTTCTGGTCTGAAAAAGCTGTTTGGACATGTGCTTTTTTAAGAATCTGAAAAGTGGATTCAAAATGTGTCAGACTGTAAAAGTACTTATCACTTGCAAAAAAAAAGAGTAGTAAGTGTGCTTTCAAATTGGCAAAGAAATTTCGTTTTCTGACTAATATGAAACCATGACTCTGTGTGCAAAGAGGAATTATAGACAGAGATTTATTGCGTATTGCTGTGGTAATTTTACATTTGCATTAGATGGAAAGGGGGAGCTATTTTTTTCTGCAGAAGCAGACTCTTAGCACACAGCCAGCTGCTTATCCTGTGGAATTATGCACAGTATTCACAACCGAGTGGGGTTTGAGGTTGCAGTCAGTAATGCAAATACATTCAGCATCACTAAGGCTGGTTGCCCTTGCTGGAGTGTAGTCAGTCACCCAGGTTACAGATGTTGCTGGTCTCAAAAAGCAGTTTGGACATGTGCTTTTTTCAGAAACTGAAAAGTGGATTCAAAATGTGTCAGACTGTAAAAGTACTTATCACTTGCAAAAAAAAACTGTAGGAAGTGTGCTTTCCAATTGGCAAAGAAATTTCGTTATCTGACTAATATGAAAACATGACTCTGTGTGCAAAGAGGAATTATAGATAGAGATTTATTGTGTATTACTTTGGTAATTTTACAGTTGCATTAGTAGGAAAGGGGGAGCTATTTTTTTATGCAGAAGCAGACTCTTAGCACACATCCAGCTACTTATCCTGTGGAATCATGCACAGTATTCACAACCGAGTGGGGTTTGAGGTTGTAGTCATTAATGCAAATACATTCAGCATCACTAAGGCTGGTTGCCCTTGCTGGAGTGTAGTCAGTCACCCAGGTTACACATTTTGCTGGTCACAAAAAGCTGTTTGGACATGTGCTTTTTTAAGAATCTGAAAAGTGGATTCAAAATGTGTCAGACTGTAAAAGTACTTATCACTTGCCAAAAAAGCAGTAGGAAGTGTGCTTTCCAATTGGCAAAAAATTTCGTTTTCTGCCTAATTTCAAACCATGACTCTGTGTGCACACAGGAATTGTTTTTAGATATTAATTTGTGAAGGTGTTATTGTGATTTTCACTTGTAGGAAAGGGGTACTTAGTATTTTAAGATTTGAAAAGATCATAAAAAATGTAGTAATATATTTAAATAAAATAAAGGATTTTTTTTTTAGTTTTTTTCAGGTATTGCTGAACAAAATTTAAGATGCCTACAAAATCCAGACTAAGGAAAAACCACAAAAAAAAACTATATTTGAAGACAACTGGAGGACCTAAGTTAGTTGGAGATGCTCATGTTGGGAAAAAGAGAAAGTCTTCTGGTAAGCAGACAAAAGATTTTTTAAAGAACATCTTCAAAAAAAGGAAAAATGTACAAAATGTCTGTACTGGAAAGAATGTTTTAAATAAAAAACAACAGGAAAAAATTGAGCATTTAGTTAATGCAAATATACCTTCAGAAACAATAAAGATTAACTTAAACAGAAAAACAGCGTTTAAAGAGATACGTAGAAAAATGTTTCAGAGAAGAGTTATGTCGAATTTGATAAAGGATGTGAAGAAATATAAGCAAAAGGCTAAATTTTATAAGAGAAAAAAAAATTGAAGCCATTGCAGCAAAGGCATTAGAATTAAAAAGGAAACTATTCATTTTAATTTTGAATAGGATGCGTACATTAGATAAAATGGTTAATGTACTGAAATCACAAAGCAAAAGGAAAAGAGTAGTGAAAAGAACAACATTTTGTAAAGTGTTTTTAGGAGAATGGATGCATAGTTCAAGTAGTGAACCTTTTTTTAATGAAGAGAGTTATTTTCAAAGTAATAGTTTGCTGCATGCAGTTGACACCAGAGGTCGTGCTTATGAAGTGAAAAATGGTTGTATGATGGAGAAGGAGAAAATGGTTCCAAGAGATGAGGTACAAGTGATGGCGGATGAGGCTATGGGGAGACGTCCTAAAGCCCCAGTGTACACTTGGAATTGTAGTAGTATTTGCACTGTGCGTCAGGAATCTATTGATAAATTTTGTGAGTTTCTAAGAGAATATAGTAAAAAAAAGTGTAAAACAGAAGATTAAGGTGCTTCAAAGTCTAGATCCATGCAGAGTGAGAGAGAATACTGGTTTGCAGGGTCATTCTCTGGCTTGTCTATCTAGAAAAGTGTGTAAAAGTGTTTTTCATCATTTTAGGATGCTGGCTGTTCATCATACTGAAATGAGAAAGTTTGTGAGACGGTTGTATTTTGCTAAAAGTCCAGCAATAAAGTTAGATGAATTGAATAGGGCTCTGTTCCGTGGATCGGTATCAGATGTAGAGAAGGTTACTAATGAAATTCAGTTTTGTTACTTTGGTCCTGAACAAGACAGTGCAGAAAAGGACACAGTAAATGAGGAAGAAGTGGAAGAGAATGTAGAACCCTCTGTAAGTAAGACATTTAATGATCACATAAGAAAATTTGCAATAATCTCTAATGAAAGACCAAATATTACTTGTATTTGTTGCCGCAGAACTCATTATAGAAAACAAACCAGGAATGTTGATCTCTACAGAAAAAGTGAAAAGGAAGATAATTATAAGTGGAAGGATTTTGCCACATATATATTTCTTGAAAATTTTTTTGAATTGGGTGAAGATCAGCGTATTTGTAAATACTGTTACAACAAGTTAGAGGAAAATAGAATGCCGACCAGAGCTGTACATAATAATTTAGAATTGGATGTTATTCCTGCCGAACTTTCTGAATTAAATACATATGAGTCTATACTTATTCAATGTGTTCATCCGTTCCAGACTATAGTACGTATGGAGCCCAAAACTGGTAAATTACCTCCTTCAGATTTAGTGAGAGGTTTAAAAGGAAGAGTGGTGTATTTGCCCTTGGATTTGAAAAAAAAATATGGAAACTATTGATGCAGATACTTTGGAAACTGAACCATTAGTTATTCTGGTTAAACCTACAAAGAATAAGAAGATTTGGCAGGAGCTGGTAGATGTACGGAAAGTACAAAGAGCAAATTTGTATTTGAAAAGGAATAACAAATGGTATGAATCAATTTATATAGAAGAAGAAGAAGAAGATTTACAAGAAGACACAGAAACACCAACTGGACAAATTGAAAAAGTGGACAAGTCAAAGGAAGAAGAAATTTATGAACATTTTAGCATACATCCTCTTCATTCAAAAGAAGTTATGGGAGACAATATTGATCTGTTTCAGATGAAGAAAGCAAAAGGAACTCCCGTGAGTGTATGGGAGGAGAGCTTGGAAGCTCGATGTTTTCCCCAGCTGTTTCCTACAGGAAAAGGAGGACGATATGATGAACGTCCAGAACAGATTCCAGCTTCTGAGTATCGAACTACAAGACTATATGCAGAAGATCCAAGATTTCGACAAAGTATTCCTTATTTGTTCCATCTTTTATTTGAAAGCGACTTGTCTGCATTATCATATGCAGTAAATCACATTTTAAAAAGTGGAGTACATTTACAAAATGTGTCTGCTAAGGATTTTATGGAGAAAGTGCAGCACCGAGATGATCATTTGGAAACACAACTGATCAATCTGATGGCTTGTCAGCGTGGGACAAATGAATATTGGTACCGACGCCATGGTGAATTAAAATGCATGTTACGGAATTTAGGAACTACAACATGGTTCCTTACTCTAAGCTGTGCTGAGTACGCTTGGGATGATTTACTGGATTTTCTACGAGAGGCAAATTCAAACATTAAAAACATTGAATACAAGACAGCAGGAGAACTGTGCTCATTGGATCCGGTTAATGTTTGCAGATATTTCAATCATAGATTTGAGGCTATGATGTCCTTCATCTGCAATAAAAAAAATCCACCTCTTGGAGAAGTAGAGGATTTCTTTTGGAGAAAAGAGTACCAGGCAAGAGGTGCTCCTCATATTCATATGCTGTTGTGGATCAAGGATGCCCCAAAGTTTGGAACAGATACTGATGAAGCAGTGTTATCTTTCATTGAAGAATATGCAACATGTGCTATACCAAAAAGCACAGAAGAGAAAAAGTTAAAGGAGCAAGTTTTACGTTTCCAAAGTCATCGGTGTGGAAAATACTGTCGACGGAAATACAAGAGCAAAGATAAATACTACACTAAATGTCGATTTGGATTTCCTAGACCTGTTCTTTCAAATGGAAGAGTAAACAGTTTTATGTCATCTGTGAGACATACTATTACAAGAAAATCACCTAAGAATACCTACAACATTAAAAGAAAAGAAGAATCAAAAAATATAAATGACTACAACCCAGTCATTTTATCCATGTGGAATGCTAACATAGATATACAGTATGTAGCTGACAATTCCATTGCTGTTGCTCGATATGTAACGTCTTACATTACTAAATCTGAAAAAACTGAATTGAAAGAAATGTGGGAAGAGATTTCTCACGAAAAGACTGTCAGTAAGAAGCTGTACAGTTTCAGTTTAAAGATGTTATCGCATCGAGAAATTGGATCCTACGAATGTTCAGATAGGTTATCTTCTGCAAGTCTCTACTCGAAATCAAGAAGAATAATTTGGGCAAGTTTAGGCCTTGCAGCAATGAGAAATCGGGTACTGAAATCTGTTGGAGAAATTGAATATTTGGCCGAGAATGACCCAGAAAGTACAGATATTTTGAAATCAAACATGTTGGACACATATTATCCCAAGAGAAGTCTGGAGAACATGTGTCTCTATGAAGTGCTGCAGAACTACATTTATTCACGGAAAGCCGCAGAAGACATCAACAATGGAAAATATAAAGTCATTGGTGAGGAAGGATGTTTGGTGAAGCAAACAAAAGGAAGTTTGATAAATCACAGGAAGCTGAGTTGCGACACTACTGACAAAAAGGAATTTTACTACTTGGCTCTTTTACAGCTGTTTAAACCATGGCGTACAGAGGATGAACTACTGGGAGAATTTCAAAGCTATGAAGATTCATTTAATGCTTGCAAAGACAGCATACAATGCAGTACATTCACAACTTATGTGCAAATGTTAAATGAAGAAATTGAACAGGAAACTACAATTGCAGCTGAAGTAGCTAGAGACAGTTCTCAAGACAGCCAAAGTTCAGGAACACTCAGTCAAGATCCCCTAGGACAACCAATCGTTGAAAATGAAGCTGCAATAGCCATTAATGAAGTGGAAACGGCTATGAATCAAGCTCAAGAAGAATTTATAGACTTACCAAATTTGGAAAGACAACTGAATGAAGAGCAGCAACAAATTTATGAAGAGATCAGAAACAAAATTGATCACGGATTACTACATGAAAAAAAGAGTGCTCATGCACATCATTTCATCCAATCAGGATGTATGTAAGCGGACAAGCTGGAACTGGAAAAAGTTTCTTAATAAAAGTCATCAGAAGCTACCTACAGCAAAAAACGGATTCTACTTTGTCTTGTGTGGTTACTGCTCCAACTGGGTTAGCAGCATATAACATAAAAGGAATCACCTTACATCGTTTTCTAATGCTACCAGTGGAGCATGAGAACAAAATACAATACCACAAGCTAACTGGAGAAGCATGCTTGGAAGTTTCAAGAGTATTGAAGAAGATGCAAGTTCTCATTATTGATGAGGTGAGCATGGTATCAAACTTAATGCTTGCCTTTGTGCATTTAAGAATGCAGCAAATTCTACGGACAGACTATGACGTGTTATTTGGTTGAAAACATGTCATAGTTTTTGGGGATCTTCTACAGCTTACTCCAGTTAAAGGACAACCAGTGTTTAATACTGTGACACATGAAGACACAAAGAAGTCATTGGGAAGCATTGGTAATGCAAATATTTGGTCCTTCTTTGAGTACAAGGAACTTACTACTAATATGAGGCAAGCAAACGATGAAGAATATGGAAGTATTCTGAAAGATATCAGGATTGGACTACTGACTGAAGCTGGCACAAAAGCAATACAGAGTCGGTTGCTACATAATTTATTTCCAAAGGAAGAAATAGTTGCAGAGAAGATATACAAGAACATTGCAGAAAAGAAAAGTGTCATCTGCTTAATGCCAACTCTACGTGAATGCTCAATATTCAATGAGGAGCTTTTGAAATTGGAAAAGGAAGATATCAGGAAATTGGAAGCAGTGGACAAAATTCAGGATGGAAGAATTACTATCACATTAACAGGCAAACTGAAAAATAAATTGGATTCACTAGAGAAGAACATTTCCAAAACTACTGGATTAGAAAAAAATCTATATGTTTGCATGAACTGTAGACTATTTTTAAGGAGAAATTTGGATGTTGAAAAAGGTTTAGTTAATGGAGCTATGGGAAGAGTTGTGGGTTTTATTAATTATCAGAAAAAAGATGGAATAGAATGTTTAAAAATAAAATTTGATCAGATAGAAGAAGTTATAGACATTTGTTGTTGTACAGTTCGTTTCATGCTTGTGAAAGACTTATATGTACAAAGGAAACAGTTTCCGTTTTCTCTAGCATATGCTGTAACTATTCATAAGTCTCAAGGATTGACTGTAGATTGTGCATTTGTAAACATTGGTTCAACTGTGTTCAAAGAAGGTATGGCTTACGTAGCTTTGTCACGAGTGAAAACATTATCTGGTTTATTCATGATAGACTTTGATGATTCAAAAGTTAGTGCTGATACAAACTGTGTAAAGGAGTATAATAGATTAAGAAGAACCTATGCTCCTCATTTAGGTCAGTATCCTGTGTTAGAGAAACGTGTAGTTTCTCGTAAAAGGAGAATTGAGAATATCTGTAATGAGGATGTAGAGAGGAGGAAAAAAAAGAGGAGTGATGTAATTGCAAGCAAAAAGAAAAAGGAAAATGAAGAAGAGGTTGTAGGATGTCATTTTGAAAATAGCTCTGGTGTCAACTGCTACGCTAATGTAGTGCTGAATGTTGCATTTTATCTGGAAAGTTTGCAAGAGCAGATAAAAGTAAATCAGAGAAAAAGATTCTGCTCTGAGTTGAGTCTCCTTTTTCAAAAGCTGAGTAATGATAAAACTCAAATAGAAAGTGCTACTGAAATTAGAAAACTTTTAGATGTATGTTCAGGACGAACACAGTTTTCTCAAAATGTACAGCAAGACGCACAGGAATTCTTGATGTATTTTCTTCAGGTACTGGAAGAAGAAGGGGTTCCCATTGAAAATATGTTTGGTGTCTCTTATAAATGGGAACATAGTTGTGAAAACTGTTACAATACATGTGGCTGTAATGTTGATTCTGAAAGGTTTATTTATTTAACATTGCCAGACAGTAAAACAGTCACTTTTGCTAAATTAGTTAAAGATGCTAATCATAGCATGGAATGCGGTGAGTGTAAATCTGACATGTTTTCAACGTTAATTTTAAAGGAATACGGACAGTATGTAATTTTAATGATGCAACGATGTAAAGCTGATGGTTCAAAATTGGATACTTTAATAAAGAAGTTTATAGGACAGCAATTATCAATTTCAGGAAAAACTTTTGTAACAGTTGCAATAATTTTCCATGAAGGACCTACTGTTACTTCTGGACAGTACACAGTTTATCTTAAATGTGAAAAAGGCTGGACACTGTGTAATGATTCCCAATTGATTTTCAAGCAACGTTTGGCTTTTGATTTAGCAAATTCCTATCTAATCTTCCTGAAACCAAAATTTTTGAGAGACTTGGCAAGATCTGTACAAAACAATTTTACCATTTTATTGGATTAGCATTGGAATTTTCAAAAAAAAAGATTTTTCAAATTACCATTTGGCCTAATGGAAAGGTAACCAATTGTAATGTGGACTTATTTAATTTTTAATGAATCTTTCGGAAACCAAAAATTTAGAGAAAATCGGTAACATCTGCACAATTTAAATTTTGGAATTGTATTGGATTACCATTGGAAATTTATTCAAAAAATATTTTTTAAATTACTATTTGGCCATAAGGAGAGGTAACCAATTGTATTGTGGACTTATTTAATTATTAATTAATCTTTCGGAAACCAAAATGTTAGAGAGAATCGGTAAGATCCGTACAATTTAAATTTTGGAATTTTATTAGATTACCATTGGAAATTTAATCAAAAAAGAATTTTAAAATTACTATTTGGCCTAAAGGAAATGGAACCAGATGTATTGTGGAGTTATTTGAGATATATTATTTTTGTGATTATGCTTCTGAAACAAAATTGTCAGATGGTATTTTAAAGAAATATTTATTGTTATTACATGATATTTTTATAGAATATTATGCATTTCTATAATGTTATGTTTAAGTAAAAAGAGATTCTGGGCTTTTTTAAAACAATCTTTGAGATTGTATTTTTTTTTTGCCCGCTGTTAAGTGATGAATGCAGTTGCTTTCACAATTTATAGAGAAATGCAATATATTCTGAAAACAGCAAAAAAAAGGCAAACATTTTTTGGGGGAAAATATGTAAATACGTGTACTGTGTTATATAATGATTTATTAAATATTAATACTTTTTTCTTTTTTTTCAGATTGTGAAAGAAAATTTTCGAAAAAAATCAACCATTTTTTCTAGTAATTTCAATTACATTTTAATTAAAAATTAAATTGTTGGGTGGGTCAGGTAAGTCAGAAATTAGATGGTCCCTTTCTTCCACTTTATCTCAAACAGATTTTTAGTATTTAGTTATTAATTCCTCAAGGATCTTGAGATGTGGTAATTGATTTTTAGTGTTTTAAAAAAAAAAAAAAAAAAAATTACGCATACGGTAAAAAAAAAAAAAAAAAGTTTTGAAGAAAAAATAAAAAAAAGTTGAGAGGTAAGATTGGCTCTTAAAAGAGCCGTTGTGTTCATGCAGGGACAGAGGAAAGGAAGAATGGGAACATTAGCTGGTAGGACAAATGTGCTGGTCTATTTTGTTGTTAATGAGGGGAAGACTGGTCTCCCTATGAACAATTAGACCATGGCAAAATGAACACCGCATAGTAACCCTCGCAAAAAGATGGTTCGTTTCCACAGGATCAGAAAAAGGTGAATCTGCTCCCACAGATGAAGGGCTCTGCTGAGCTTCCGAAGAAGGACTCGGCTGAGCTGCTGTGGATGTGCTTGCTCGACTTACTGAAGGGTTGCCTCTAGTATGTCGTGCATGTGTCCTAGGATGTACATCCTCAAGGTGTCTCAACATAGTGTGATTCCCGAAGGAATACTTCTTGTTGGTATTTCCTCTCGAAAGTACATGCTGGCACAGCTTGCAAGTCACCAAAGCAGCATTGACTTTTTTCTCACCCTCAGGAAAACTAAAATACTCCCATATAAAAGAGCTCTTCTGTTTCCTCTTTCTCTGCCTGATGGTGGTGCTGCTAGCCTCACTCTCAGCAGAAGAGTGCTGGTCTGCCATCGTATCACAAAGACAAGTCAGCTCCTTCACCTAAGGGATCACAAGCAGAAATGAGGGGAATGGGTGTGGTGTAGGAGAGTTCTAGAACTGAAACTACTTTGAACCAATCAAAAGTTTTGTTTCATGATCACATGACCCACCGTGCGCGTACGTTACGCTTACGTTACGCTTACGGAGCGCTTACGGAGCGCTTACGGTAAAAGTACGCATGCGCGTAAAAAAGACACGCGCTCGCGCGCATGCGCATAACAGTCACTCCCCAACACTTCCGCGTAACGTGCGCGTGTAGCGTACACGCTTACGCGCCCCATACGCAGTACGCACGGCTACGCAAATTGCGTAACTATACGCAAAAAGAGTAGATAAATTACGAACATTACATAAACCGTACGCTTACCGTACGCTTACCGTACGCGCACTTAAAAAAAAAAAAAAATGAGAAAAAAAGGTTTTCTATGTTATACTAATATATCTTACCTGTTTGGTAAAAAAAAAAAAAGAGAAAAATTAATATATTGCAGAATTTAAAAAAAAAAAACATAGTGTTTTAAGAGAATATAAAGTTTAAAAAAAAAAAACTTGCTTTTTTTTAAAAATAAAACACATTTAATATAAGAATTTATAATAAAAAAATCATACAAAATCAAAAAAAAAAACATGGGAATCACATATGTTATAGGTAAGAATTAGCATTTAAAAAACCATACAAATTCACTGAAAAAACCATGGGTTTCACACACGTTATAGTTAGAAATTAGCATTTAAAAAACCTTGCAAATTCACTGAAAAAAACATAGGTTTCACACGTTACAGTTAGGAATTAGCATTTAAAAAACCTTGCAAATTCACTGAAAAAACCATAGGTTTCACACACGTTATAGTTAGGATTTAGCATTTAAAAAACCTTGCAAATTCAGTGAAAAAACCATAGGTTTCACACACGTTATAGTTAGCGGACATTTCACTCATAAAAAACCATTGAAATTCCCCCGTTATAGTTAGTTAAGCTAACTATAACTCGCGCACCCGCAATCCACTGCTGATGACGTAACATAGTACATCACTCATGACATGGTCAGTGACATAACTCATGACATCACTGATGACATCTCAAATGACATCACTGATGACATCATCCTTGTGACAGAGTGGTAGACCTCCTCTCACCCTAATATAACCTTTGATACACACATTCAAAAATAGAGACTACAATTTTCAAAACAATGGACATACCAATACCAGTTACAACAACCTATTCAGTAACTCTAAGATCCACATACACATCCACTCATTCACCAACAGTCCTGTACAGTCACTCATACATGTACTCACTCATCATATGTACTCATACACCTATACATCCTGTTACACATTGCCACTCATCCATAGAGTTACTCACACACATAGTCACTCATGCTAATAAACAATCAAACACCCATTTACTTGCATATTCAGTTATACACACACTCTACACATACTTACTCTTTTAAATAATCACTAATAAAAACACATACTTATTCATACAGGAACTATTTCAATCTCTCACTCTCACATATACTCACTTATATACAACAATAGTCAAATATACTTCTTTAAAACATATTATGTAAATCATAAATACACTATTGAGACAGTCATTCACTCACTAACACACCCATACACACACTCATCAAACCATACAGTCATGCACACATGCTGTCTTCAACACATACAAACAGTGAGTCACTCATTCATGCACCTATGCACTATGTAATACCCCACACCGAACCATGCAGACACTCAGACTGATACTCAAAAAACCAACTAATAACCTATATAGACACCCATGTAGCTACTCACCAACCCATGCAGCCACTTATACACAAAGTGAGAGACTGATACAGATATTTACATATTTAAACATTACTCATTAAGCCATGTATTCACTAAGATACACTTAATCAGTCAGTTACACAATCAATTTTTTCAAAAACAAATCATCCTTTTAGACACTTATATACCCATTTATTCTTCCATCGACCTTGAGATATACATATATAAAACATATTTAATTTTCAGAAAAACACACATTCACTGGATGATGTCATCAGTGATGTCATTTGAGATGTCATCAGTGATGTCATGAGTGATGTCACTGACCATGTCATGAGTGATGTAATATGTTACGTCATCAGCAGTGGATTGCGGGTGCGCGAGTTATAGTTAGCTTAACTAACTATAACGGGGGAATTTCAATGGTTTTTTATGAGTGAAATGTCCGCTAACTATAACGTGTGTGAAACCTATGGTTTTTTCACTGAATTCATATATATATATATATATATATATATATATATATATATATATATATATATATATATATATATATATATATATATATATATATATATATATATATATATGTGTCCTTATTTACAATTTAGTGGATTGACTTCAGGCAGGTAAAGGCATTTTCCTAGTTCCTGTAGAGGGAGGCAAAAGCTTCATCTGTTACTTTACCACTGTAGCCGACCGCAGGATTCCTGGGGAAAGGAATTGAGGGGGAGGCATGAAAACCTCCCCAGATTCAGTCTCCTTCCCCTAATCTCACTTATTTCATAATCATTGAACTATTTTTGGGATATTCTACAATCAAATTTATTGGCCCACTCATCCCAGGCCCCCCAAAATCTGATTCTTTTTTTCGAGGGACCAGCAAGATCCAAATAATAAGTTCTTTTAACTGAGACGACCCATTCCAAATATACTGAGGGCTGAGATGATACCCATTTTAAGCACATTTCTCTTGTTGCCAAAGGATTAACATCAATGAAAGTGAAGCTTGGAGTTTAGAAAGCTTATAGCTGGAGCTCTCCTCTGGGAGAACTCCAAAAATTAACAAACCCAGGCTTACCTTAATATCTTGCCACAGGACCTCTGAGATAGCCTTACCAATGTTGTGCCAGAAGCCGTGGATATGAGTACACTACCAGAACATATGCAGATCATCGGCGTTCCCTGAGGCACACTTCAAGCAGACCTTCACACCTTCACCTCCCAGCCTTACAAGCCTCTTCAGCGTCCAGTATGCTCTGTGGAGTGTAAACAGATCATTTCTCCTGAGAGGGGCAGCTTTAACCACACTCCATAAAGTGCACATCGATACTTGCCATAAGGATGGTATGTCGGTCAAAGGCAGGTCTCTTCTCCATCGGTGTTAATGGTGGCTCTCGTTTAGTTAGTAACCAGTACCATTTAGAAACTTCTTTGCGTTGATGGAGCGGACCTAGTAAAATGTTCTCATGCTCTTCGTTTGCATCTCCATTCTTACCCAGATTAACAGTCCAGCTAGATAATTGATCAAATTTACATCTGGACAGTCTTTGATTTGTGATATTACTAAGTAGGTCCCATGAGAAGAGTTTATTGTTTTGTAGTACCTGACCGCATGTCTCAATGCCTTCTTCCAAAGTGGGGCCGATAGACTATTTTTATGGCACATGGATGTACCTGGAGAGTTCCATATAGGGTCACCGGCACTATAGTACGGAGTCTTAAGGATCTTCTTAACCTAATACCAAAGTTTGCACGCGGATCTTAAAACCTTTAATTTATTTTGTTTTAAGTATTTGGGATGCCCAAACTTGAAGAGAAAGCCATCACTGCCCTGGGGGAAATTTTTCGATATCGCCTGAAGCAGTGGTAGGAAGCAGGAGGTGCTAAACAGCAGAAACCTTACATTCTTCAGTTGGAAAGCGCAGCAATAAAAAAGAAAGTCAAAGCTGGCTATGCCCCCATCTAACTTTGCACATCGTAGCTTCCTCCATGCTATCCTCACCCCCTTGTTAGACCAAAAAAACTAGTTAGGTCCACTTGTAGGGGTTTTAATGTTGTATGATCGAAAAAGAGGGGGATCGAATCAAAAATAAATGTACATTTTGGAAAGATTGACATTTTAATCAGATTGGACCGGCCTAGGATGGAGAGAGGGAGACTACCCCATGATCTTAGTAATGTTCCAGACTCTTTACTTTCTAAATCAAGATTTATCTTGGCTAATTTAGTGATATAATGTGTAATTTGTACACCTGAATATCTGATTTGTTGTTTAACCAATAAGTTATTTGATTGCTTATTCCAGGACATAATTTCTGTTTTTTGAGGGTAGATTAAATAACCGGAGACTCTCCCAAAACCCATCAGAGTTTGCTCCATCCTGGGCATGATAATGGGGCTGTCCCTCGTGAAAATCATCAGGTCGTCTGGGTATAGGGCAACTTTATTTCACCCACCCCTCCAATTCAAATGGGACAAAGATGTCACTGTCCCTGATGCTGCATGTTGAAGGCTCTATATATTAGTCAAAAAGCAAAGGGGAGAGTGGGCACCCCTGTCTCGTTCCCCGCTCCAACTTGATTGGGCTAGATAGGTTTCCATTTACTATAATCCTCACTGTTGGGGTTTTATAGATATTATTAATAGCCCTGACAAAATTATCCTCTAACCCAAAGACGTGAGTCATATAACTTAAAAAGGGCCATCTCACCCTGTCGATTCCTTGGCGGCATCAAATACAAAGATGGTTAGAGGTAATTTGTTAGTTGAGGCAATGTCAATAGCACCAATCAGCTCATGGGTTAAATCATGAAGTTGACGACCCATAATAAACCCCTTCTGATCAGGAAGGACCAAGGTGCCCATCACAGGATTCAGCCTCCATGCTAAAATTTGTGCATAGATTTTATAATTGCAATTCAGCAGGGAGCTGGGCCTAAAAGACTCACACCTCTTTGGATCTTTGTTCAGCTTCAAAATCAGGGAATCAGCTGCCTCACCTCAGGATTTAGAAATTGGAATGTTATCTGAAAAAATGCTATCAAATAATTCCACTAAGACAGGGGCAATTTCCTCGATAAGAGCAGTATAAAATGTATTGGGTATACCGTCTATCCTGGCCGTGCTACCTCTTTTTAGATGTTTCATTGTAGTCTTAAGTTCTTCCAGGGAGATATTACAGTTCAAATCACTAGCTTGGTCTTCAGCAAGTGAAGGTAGGGTTATACCATCAACATAAATTTTAATTTGAGTATCGGAAACTATTTGGTCCTCTGTATATAAGTCTTGAAAGAAAGCCTCTAATGCCTGTTCTATTTTAATGTTATCCGAGGAAATCTCACCTGATTCTAATGTTGGCAACCTCCTTGATTGTGCTCTTTGTTTGGTTTATACAAGATTTCCAAGCAAGGAGCTTCCCACATCCTTCTCCGTACTCTTAATGAGCTAATTTGCTGGCCTCCAATTTCTTTCTGGTAATGCAATCTAAGTGATCCACTAATGCCTGCCTTTTAGCTATGACCTTGCTGTTTTCTTCCTCTGTTCGTGATTGCCTTGTTGGATAGCATTTTCACTCAAAACTCTAGAGATGTCATCTTCCATTTCTTTTATTATTGCTCTGCTTTCCTTAACCTTCCTAGCCGCAAGACTTCTAGGCATCCCATATTACCTGTAGAGGGGCAGAAGCGTGAATAATTTCAATGAAAGATAAAATTGTGTAAATATTGATGCATCAGAAAGTAGAGTTCTGTCAAAGATCCATCTTCTAGCTGACACAGCCCTCACTATTTGCAAATCTAATACGACTGCAGAGTGATCTGAGAGATGTTCCTGGATATACACCACTGATTTAATGTTGTTTGTCAGCCTGGCATCTACAAAAAAAAAAAAATCTAGAGAAATGTCCTTGTTTTCTATTATGAAATGTGAAACTTGAAGGACCACTTAATCTTCTATGTTTTACTCTCCAGACATCTATAAGGCCTACGTCTTTCATCAAGACTTTGATGAAAGAACCCATCTTTGTGGGCACTGCTCCTCCCCCTTTATATCTGTCAAGAGAGGGATTTAGAACAAAATTACAGTCACCTCCCATGATATTAGGTAATTTGTATTGTATCAAATGATTGTAGATAACATTTAACGGGCCTTCCTCATCTACATGTGGCCCATAGTACCCCACCAAAACTAACCACTCATTCTGTAATTTAACATCCGTAATGATCCACCGGCCCTCAGCATCTGCCTTAAAAGCCACTAGGGTCGCCTTAGCCGAATTTTTAAAAATAAAAGTCACTTCTTTCGTACAGCATGTTTGAGGTGTATGAATAGAGCTTTGAATCCATCTCTCCTTAGATCGGACGACCTCCCATTCATCAAAAGTTAGATGTGTTTCCTGTAAGATGATAATATCATAATTCGATTGGCTCAGATATTGAAAAATTGTCCTTTGTCTACTCACTTCTCTGAGCCCGTTAACATTTCATGTTAAGATTTTCATCGGGGTCAAAATAGGCATGTACATTTTATTGGACAAGATGTTTTAAACATTGAGTGAATGTCTTGATCCGGGACTGCTCTACTTTTATTACAATACCCTTTAAGATGCCCAAATGAGGATTATTTTTTCTTTTTTCCCTAGTATGCTCCTCACCCAGTGAAATACAGAATTAAATTGCTTCTCATGTGACCCTCCCACCCACCCGAGGGAACCCTCCCACCCACCCAAGGGAACCCTCCCAAAAAATAACCTGGGTATGATGACAAAAATCACCCAATAGAGATCACTTCCTCCTCCGGAAAGGCATAAAGAAAATAAAAAGAAAACAGTGAAGAACTATCCCTAAGCCTTTATTTGGTCAACAAAGTTCCCTATCTCCTTGGGGTCTTTAAAGTTGAACATTTTGTTCTTCCACATAACCTTAAATAGGGCAAGAAATCTCAGTTGAAATGTTGAACCTTGGGATCTTAGAATTGGGATAAATTTCCCCAGTTCCCATTGTGTGTCCATTGTAATTCTCGAAATGTCTGACCTGATCCGAAATGACCACTCCCCTTTAGTGAAGCGGCTGGTTTTAAAGCCTCAGACAATACTCGCTTTTTTAATGAATATGTTTTTAAATTGACCAAAATTCTCCTGGGAGTTTTCCTATTCGGGTTTTTCGAGAAGGTATCTCTTTGGATTCTCTGGATGTCAGCCTCTAAGTCTTGTGAGTCAATAGTAGGAATACACTCTTTTAATAAGTTTATTAAAAAAACTCTTGCTATTATCTCGCTCTAGACCTTCTGGGACATTAAGGACCTAAATGTTGCTTCGTCTAGAGTTGTCTTTTAGAGACTCAATTTTGTCCAGCATGGCTTTCTCACCAGTTTTTAATGATTGAATCTCATTACGGTTATCCTCTACTTTTATTATTCAGGGCATCAACAGAGGCTTCTATCACATATATTCTCTCCGTGATTGCCAAGATTATAACTTCTAGAGCCTCGCAAGTGTCTTGTATTTTTGCCAGATTTTTTTCCAGCATGGTATACTTGTTCCTAATCTCTGAGGATAATGCCTCTAACATATTCAGCAATTCCGACTGGTTAGGACTGTTTAAGTTTGAAGCACCCCCAGGTACCAACAGAGTGGGAGCTTGGCTCGTCTCGTTGGGGGGGGGGCTAATAGAGTCACTATCTCTCTCCCTTCAAACCTGAAACCTATTTAAAGTAGGAATGTGCAGGTGAGCCACCCCACCAGCTACCGTGCTATTACTTTTAGGGTCCATGTCTACCTCAGAGATCTTGGCCGGAGCCCCCGTAACTGAATGTGACTCTACGGTCTCTAACAGGGTTAAACCATACTGTTGAATTTTAGCATGCACCCTAAAATAAGTTCTAAGGGACGGGGTTATCCGAACTTGGGATACTTCCTTCCGTTGTAATGCAGAAGGGATTGGAGAGGGCTTTTGGGAATTAAGAGATGGCTTCCCCCCTGCCTTCCTGCCAGGCTATTTAGACACAGTTTTAACAAGTAAAGAATCAACCCTGCCCGGAGTGCCCCGGAAAGAGATTCTCTCGGCAGCATGCCTATCAAGGTGAATGGCGTCCGCAGCTTGCAGCAGTCACCACCCGATGGAGCGCAGAGCCTATCAGTGCCCGCAAGCCAGCTTTGGGACAGCTGAAGTGAGTTGATGACCCTGAAAAAAGCGCAAGCCTCCCCGTCCACAGAGACCACAGCACTGCTGCACTGCACCCTGCCCCCAGAGCAAGCCGGCAGGAGTGAAGTTAAGACTGGCTCTGGCGAACGCGAGGAGCTGATGAAAAGCAAACAACCCACCGATGAGGAGCCAGAGGTCGCAGGAGAAACAGTAAGAGCCCGCTGTGTCAGGTGATTCAACCCAGCATTTCCCTTTGTTCAAGGTTCAGGAACTCAGAGACACTAAAGTTGCGTCCGGAGGAGCAAAGATCGAGCTCGCGGTCAGACTAGCCCACCGCCATGTTCCCCATTTTGAAGTGTAGAAAATGAAAAAAAATAATAATAAAATAATGCATATCATTTTTAACAAATTTTTACGATCTCGCTGTACCGGGGGATCGGAATAGTAAAAAGGAGTAGATGAGTTTTCCATACATTCCGTTAGTAGGAATGCCTATTGTGGAGGGTATGTTTGAGAGAAAGTGTGTAAGAGATAAGTACTGTGATGAGTATATGGTAAATTTCAATGGGGTTTAACCCTGCAAGAGTCTTGCAAGATCATATGGGGAGAAGTAGAAAAAAGGGCCTAAGTAAACCAGTAATCAACATTGTTATTTCATGGTTAAAGAAATGCTGTGATGTGATTGGCTGCAGACCCAGAGATAGCACAGGTTGTCCTTGGTGCTTTGGAGGAGAAGGAAGTCTCTTAGAGTTGTGCTCAGCAGAAGTTAATTTATATGGAGTTGAAAGAGGCTGGTGTGGTCATTTGCATTTAAGAAAGATGTCCGAGTTCAGGTATTTAGAACTATATTTCATAAACTTTGTTGTGACGTATCAGTAAGTGTACCAAGGTTGGTACATTTATTCTACATGATGTTTACAGAGTGAAAAGTGGTTTGGGGAGGTGTAGATGTGTTAATATAGGTTTTGAGAGGTCCAGATTAGAATGTAGAGAGATTTGAGCAAGGTTTGCAGATTGTGTAAAAACACTTAATGTACAAACTGTGTGTACTTGTAAATAAAGAAAGCACTGGTTCTCGAATTATAAAACAAAGAATGTAATAATACATGCTGTTGTTATGAACCTCATTGTACATATAATTTAGCCCTATGAAATGTTTGAATGATCATATTGCTGTTTATAGAGTGAAAAGTTGTGATGTCTCAAGAGGAATGTGTTACTTTAAAAACTTTTATAAATTGATTTTTAATGGCATGTTATAATTTATTTGGGATAAAAAAGGGCACTGGGTGGGAGTGTTGAATTTTGCAAGAAAAAGAAATAACCAGTAACTGGTGCATTAGATGTAAAAATGTGATATGGGCGAAACATATAGAAAGGGTTAGAAAATACACTGATGTATCACTGTTATCAATTATTGACCACTATGTAACTTTTATCTTTATGGTTCTTTTGTCTTTTTTTAAGGAGAAAAATGGAAACCTGTCTCTGAGGAAATAATTATCGGCTTATCTAAACAGCAAAGAAGAACCTTGTTAAGAGAAGCAGGATATTTGTGCTGTTCAGCAATTATGACCTCTTCAGACACAGTATATTAATGTTTGAAGGATGTCGAGTTGATTGAACAGTTGAGTAGTTCAGCAGCATGAGCAAACTGGGTACAAGTTGGGCTTTGTGAACTGCATATATAGATGTTCTGCTTAACTGAGACTTTATTGCCACCTAGCCTGCTATGGCATAGCACAAATTGAAAGACTCTTTGGGAGGCTAAGGTGGGTAAAAGTCTGTAAAAGAAGTGCTACCAAGATCAAAATCCAGGGCACAAATAAAGCGAAATGGGGTGGTTAGGAGCTGTTTATGAGCATCAGAATCTTTTTTATGTATTTTAAACTTGTTTGTTTTCTTTGTGTAATAGTTATTTACATAGTTTGTTAATGTAGTTGTTGTAGTTTTGTAGTTTTAACAAATTGTTTTTTTGTAATAACAAAGTTTAAAGTTACTTTGGATTAGTTTCTTTTATACTTTTTATAATTTCATACTTAATATATTGTTGCAGTATTCAATAAAACTGGCGGCAGTTCCATGGTCAGGGACTGTGAATATTGCACTACATGTATACGGTACTATGCACATCTACAGACAGTTGGCAATGGAAAAGACAATTTTTTAGATATTCAGGTATGGTTACTTGTGATGCAACAGTGAAGTGTTGCATGCTATAGTTTAGGGAAGTGTGATAAAAGAGAGAGGTCTTGGCACAGATGGAAGAGCATGTGTCTACTCTAATACACACTGCTATTAGCTGCTGTGCACACCCTATTATATATGGGTATTGCTATTGGGAGGCATTGGAAACAGAGGTACATATGTCTCCACAATGAAATACGGACATGAGTTGTCCAAGACACAGTTCTGACAGAGAGTATATTCCATTTTATACTCTACTATGGACATTCATAAATATGAAGAGAGGAATGTGCAGAGAGAACAGTTTCTATCCACAGTCTGCTTTGTACATATGTGTCTCTGGGGAGATGTTTCACCTGAGAGGGCCGTGTGTTTTCATATCATAGTCTCTATAGTTGTTATGCAAGACAGGCTTTTGAGCAGTAAGGAAATGTCAACCCTATACTTTACTTGTACAAAACAGTTGTACCTCTGCACTCTTACATTTTGCAATTTCATTCATGTATAGTAAAACATATCTCTTAATCCCAAATCAATATAGCAACTCACAGGAAAAATCATTTCCAAAAAAAGGTCAATTATGCAGAAAAAACTCCTATTTATTTCTTATTGTCAATGTTTCATTTTAGAAGTAATATTCACATATGCAGTGTACAAATAGACCAATCACAAAGATTATATCATATCCCGCGATACTGTTTACAGTTCAACATATAGAGGTCCCATTCTTGAACCTTCTTAGTTAGAATACGAAGATGGCACCCGACACGTGTATCGTTACAGACGTAACTTCTTCAGGGCTGCAAATGATGTTAATATCTACATAAATATCTTAAAACAGTATCAATCATATTACAAGTAACGCAAAACATTGGTCAACTGTGTCTCTCAGATTATCTCATATCAGAAGTAATGAATAAAAAAGTGCTATCAGAGAAGAAAAAACAACCGTGTTTTACAATAAAGCCAAAGAAAAATCACTAGTAACTTTAAAAAGTAACCTTCTTCCCATATTGGTGAGGTATTCAGGTCAGAAAGTCTTAAATATATATAGAATGAAAAGCAGAATGGAATGAGCGATTAAAAGTATACAAAATAAAAATTGTAAAACCCAGAAGCTATTAGAATGAACACACTGATGCAGAGTGTATTAAAGACCATCTAAAATACAATGGAAATACGTGTCTAGAGAGCAGCACCATCTGCGCCAAATCTGGCGAAACACTTGTAAATATTTTAGCAAAGCAAGCAACATGAGACTGCATTTATTATAATGCCAGGGAAGAAACCTTGCTGGGAGGTGAAGCGGTGTGCTCCCACCCCTGTTCCTGTTTAAAAGCACTCCAGTGAGTTATTGAGCTGACAAGCTCGTGGAAGAAGCACCCGCATGCCAGTGAGAGGTACCTGACCTTCTGTGAGGTTTGGCAGCCGACTCAGCAAACCCCAAATTTGAAGCCTATAATCTCTACTGATGATGGTTAAAGAACCAGAAACACGTGTCTAGAGATCAGCACCATCTGCGCCAACTCTGGCGAAACACTTGTAAATACTTTAGCAAAGCAAGCAACATGAGACTGTATTTACCATAATGCCAGGGGCAAACCTTGCTGGGAGGTGAAGAGGTGTGCTCCTACCCCTGTTCCTGTTTAAAAGCACTCCTGTGAGTCATTGAGCTGATGAGCTCCTGGAAGAAGCAACCGCGTGCCAGTGAGAGGTACCTGACCTTATGTGAGGTTTGGCAGCCGACTCAGCAAACCCCAAATTTGAAGCCTGTAATCTCTACTGGTGACAGTTAAAGAACCAGAAACACGTGTCTAGAGATCAGCACCATCTGTGCCAACTCTGGCGAAACACTTGTAAAAATTTTAGCAAAGCAAGCAACATGAGACTGCATTTACCATAATGCCAGGGGCGAACCTTGCTGGGAGGTGAAGCGGTGTGCTCCCACCCCTGTTCCTGTTTAAAAGCACTCCCATGAGTCATTGAGCTGACGAGCTCGTGGACGAAGCACCCGCGTGCCAGTGAGAGGTACCTGACCTGATGTGATGTTTGGCAGCCTACTCAGCAAACCCCAAATTTGAAGCCTGTAATCTCTACTGATGACGGTTAAAGAACCAGAAACACGTGTCTAGAGATCAGCACCATCTGCGCAAAACTCTGGCGAAACACTCGTAAATATTTTAGCACAGCAAGCAACATGAGACTGCATTTACCATAATGCCAGGGACGAACCTTGCTGGGAGGTGAAGCGGTGTGCTCCCACCCCTGTTCCTGTTTAAAATAACTCCCATGAGTCATTAAGCTGACGAGCTCATGGAAGAAGCACCAGCGTGCCAGTGAGAGGTACCTGAGCTGATGTGATGTTTGGAAGCCCACTCAGTGAACCCCAAATTTGAAGCCTGTAATCTCTACTGATGACGGTTAAAGAACCAGAAACACGTGTCTAGAGATCAGCACCATCAGCACAAACTCTGACGAAACACTCGTAAATATTTTAGCAAAGAAAGGAACCTTGCTGAGAGGTGAAGCGGTGTGCCCCCACCCCTGTTCCTTTTTTTTAAAGTTACTAGTGACTTTTCTTTGGCTTTCCTGTAAAACACGGTTGTTTTTTCTTCTCTGATAGTACTTTTTTATTCATTACTAAGGATATAAGGTAATCTGAGAGACACAGTTGACCAATTTTTTACGTTACTTGTAATATGATTGATACTGTTTTAAGATATTTATGTACATATTAACATCATTTGCACCCTTGAAGAAGTTACGTCTGTAACGAAACACGTGTCGGCTGCCATCTTCGTATACTAAGAAGGTTCAAGAATGGGACCTCTACATGTTGAACTGTAAACAGTATCGCGGGATATGATATAATATTTGTGATTGGTCTATTTGTACACTGCGTATGTGAATATTACTTCTAAAATGAAACATTGATAATCAGAAATAAATAGGAGTTTTTTCTGCATAATTGACCTTTTTTTGGAAATGATTTTTCCTGTGAGTTGCTATATTGATTTGGGATTAAGAGATATGTTTTACTATATATGAATGGAAATGCAAAATTTAAGAGTGCCGAGGTATAGCTGTTGTGTCTGGTTTAACAGGGGAATTCTCACAAACTTCCTTGTGGTGACATCCGTGGTAGTGGGGTGTTATTATCCTGTTGAGATAATTATTGACGAGTGCCTATAGAAAAGTATGGACTTAATTATTTGTGTCTCTGGAATTGATGTGCTACCTTATATGCCACCACTACCTCCTGTATATATTGTAAAGTGTATGTGGTTAGGTTACACTGACCTTTTCATTTGGGAATAGCATATTGGAAAATTACGTCCTTTGATGATGAAAGGGATAAATTCCTTTTAGAGCTGCTCACGGGCACTACAGAAAAAATAACAAAACAACAATTGAACAATGAACAGGAAGGTCTCAAACAGAAATTCATTGAGTTAGAACGCTTAAGGAAACAAGAACTGTCCAGATGGTGGGACGCCACCATTATTAAAGAGATATTTAGATATAAGCCAGGTACCTCGTGGGTTAAGGGTCATAATGTTTCCCTCATTTGAGGACTTGGACCCTGACCTATTGAAGGAATGGGAGGAACTTATCTTGACTTCCTCATGCAAAATGATGGACATTCTTATCCGTCATGCAGAACGGAAACGCAATAGTTTGTTGGCAGACATAGAGAAACTGGAAATTAAAATAAAGAACTTGAATTTGCCATAAGCAACTGATAAGAACTTCAAGATATTGAAAGATGTCCTTGATAGGCATCAGTTATACATCAAAGAGAAGAAAATGAGAAAACTGAAGCGAGATGACAATGACTACAGAAACGGAAGGATTTTTACTTTCGCCAAAAGATTTGATGAGGCTAAATCTCGACCACCTCTACCCCATGGAGCCAACATTGCTTCCGCTGTTGTAGCCTCTACCAGTGAGTCGGATATTTCTAGTGTTCATAGCGAAGCAAGCACAGTGGGGACATCAGACACAGCGAATCTCTGCCCTACACATGATCCTTCTTCATCCTTTTTTTTTTAGAGGAACTGAAACCTTTTCGCAAGGGTTCCAGGAACAATTTCAACAGGGCAAATCCAAGAAAACAAGATGGGGTGGGCGCTACCACAAGTGTAAGGGAGGGCGCGACAAACACCAGATAGCTATCCTGCAGTGTGAAGAATTGAGTGCAGCCTTGAACACTAAACTATGCGAGAGGGTTTCCATGTGTATGATTCCTGTAAAAGATGTCAATCTGTCTAATCTTACACTTTCGCAATGTGACACTAACGTCCTTACAAAGGGCCTTAATTTTTGTCCCACAGACAAGCCAGACTTTGTTAATCTGCATACAGATTTGTTCAGATTTACTCGCCATATTACGCTAAAAATGTTTTTGGAAAAAAATCCGATGCCTGTTCACCATGCAGGTATTCCTGTACCACCATGTAATAAAAACATAAGTGATATACAAAACATACATCTATTGTTGTCACTTGAGGAGGGATCAGGCACTGTTCTGGATACGTTGCCAGGTCTAGAGATTGTGGCCAATGTTAACACTGCTAGTGGCCTAAAGAATAGATCCCAGTTTGTCCCTATTTTACCCTTTGACAATCTAATGGATGCTTTTCATAAAGCTGACACCAAAGATCTCCATTCACTTGATGACAGGCAAAGTGTTACAATGAAGAAACTTGCATTCAATTTCACTAAAAGAGAACATCTTGCCCTAAAAACACTGGCTGACAATCCAAATATTGTCGGTTGTATTGTTGTTTCAGGGGCATACTATAGCCTGTTACCTCTACACATTAAGATAGAAGTAAGTCTCCACGACATCCTTTATCAATTTGATTATCGTGAATTCTGGCCGTAATTACATATGTCCAACATACGTTTTTGAAGTTTTCGATACTTGTTTTTATCAAGATTATGGGGGTACTTTAACTCGTATTCGTATTTAATCTCATTTTACCTCACGTTTACCATGAGATATGTGAAAACATATTGACACTAGTTTCTCAAAAGAATTGTTTCGGGATGTTTACTATTGTTTGTTCGTGCCTAGGTTTATTACACCCATTTCCTAAGGCAATTTTCTGTCCCTGAGCAATGTCCCTCGCCGGCTGACTTGAAAAGGGGATGTGCACTATATGAGGTACCACCAAAATTAAGAACTTTCATTAGTTACTTGCTTGATGGTGAGGATATATTTTCATCACTTCATCATTTTAGTATAATAAACTCTCTTAATTACTTCTGTTTTATATTTTCTCTTTTTTAGAACATTACTGGAGGCTGGTGAGATCGTTTTTCGGGTCCACTTTGATTGGATGTGGATGCTCAAAATATGAATAAATAGATATTGTCAATTATTATCAGGTGCATATAATTCATTGAAATGGGGTTCACTTTTTACGTTTTGGAATCATCAGCTTGGGTGTTTTTTTATGATTATAATTTCAACCTTTTTTTCTAGGATCGCTCTTTGGGACCACCTTTTAACATATCGCTTTGGGTGGACAACTGACAAAGAGTCCTCAAATTATATGAATACAAGGTAGTTATTTTCATTGTATTCTAGATGGTCTTGAATACACTCTGCATCAGTGTGTTCATTCTATTAGCTTCTGGGTTTTACAATTTCAATTTTTTATACTTTCAATCGCTCATTCTGTTCTGCTTTCGTTCTATATATATTTAAGACTTTCTTACCGGAATACCTCACTAATATGGGAAGAAGGTTCATTTTTAAAGTTACTAGTGACTTTTCTTTGGCTTTCCTGTAAAACACGGTTGTATTTTCTTCTCTGATAGTACTTTTTTTTTCATTACTTGGGATATAAGGTACTCTGAGAGACACAGTTGACCAATTTTTTGCATTACATGTAATATGATTGATAATGTTTTAAGATATTTATGCACATATTAACATCATTTGCAGCCTTGAAGGAGTTACGTCTGTAACGAAACACGTGTTCGGCTGCCATCTTCGTTTACTAACTAAGAAGGTTCAAGAATGGGACCTCAATATGTTGAACTGTAAACAGTATCGCGGGATATGATATAATCTTTGTGAATGCTCTATTTGTACACTGCATATGTGAATATTACTTCTAAAATGAAACATCGGCAATAAGAAATAAATAGGAGTTTTTTCTGCATAAGTGACCTTTTTTTGGAATTGATTTTTCCTCTGAGTTGCTATATTGATTTGGGATTAAGAGATATGTTTTACAATACATGATTGGAAATGCAAAATTTAAGAGTGCCTAGGTACAACTGTTGTGTTTAACAGGGGAATTCTCCCCAACTTCCTTGTGGTCACATCCGTGGTAGTGGGGTGTTATTTTCCTGTTACCTTGAGAGGCACCATTATTGACAAGTGTCTATAGAACAGTATGGAATTAATTATTTTTGTCTTCTGGAATTGATGTGCTACCTTATATGCCACCACTAACTCCTGTATATATTGCACACTTTACTTGTACATGTATCATACTGGGAAGAGCTGTGGCCAGAAAGGTTATCCACTTTTCACACCCTAATTTGCAAAAGCATTATCTAAGAGACAGGACACAGGAGAGAGGTCAGTCCCTCTCTAGACTATAATACACAGAGTTAGCATACAACAGACACAGGTTAGAAAACAGGGTAGTTTCTCCCCACAGTCTGCCAAACATACCTGTCAGCATGAGAAGAGGTATGAGTAGAGAGCTACATTTTTCTTAAACACTACTACAGACACCTCTTACCCTGGTAAGATGTGTTCGGTGAAAATTGACTCGCTTCCCAGACAGCACAGCATATCGCTGTTGTTCTAAGGAGACGTGTGAGCACAGAGGCCATTGGTTTGCTAGACCATACTGTACACCCACATTGTGCAGGAGACAGATGCTAGTTCAGAAGACTTTGTTTCCCTACATACTATTGTATATATATGTTATGCTGGGGAGATCTGTTAGTGGACAGGCAAATCCATTCTCACACCCTAATATATATGGTTATTTTCCTGAGGAGAGATGTCAGTGGGAATATGGTTAGTACAGAATAGTGAGGTCTTATAGGTGAGGTGAGTACCATACCCACCCTACTGTGCATACATCTGAGCCTGGGGAAAGGTGTGAATGAAGTGTATCTTAACATCCTACTCTCTACTCTACACACTAGTTATCTTCAAGCAAGTTCTCAGTGGAGCGGCCAGTCTCCCCATAGTATAGTAGTGGGGATTGTAAGAGATACGTATTATAATGAAGTAAAATGTAAAATTCTTCCTCTAAATTAATTTTATGATCTGATGAGAGTCTTGCAGGATCATGTATAAAAATAGTAGGGAAAATTTGGTGTATATAAATTATACTTACTACAACAGGATATGTCCTGTGAACTTGAAAATTCCAATTTGAAACTACGCTCTTGCAAGTGGCTTGCGAGGATAAAGCAGCAAACACTGCCCCCTTGCACTGTGCTCCTGGCTCTCGAGAGAGGCCTGCAAGAGTGAACAATGCTATGTATCAGCACCGTGGCTCTCGCAAGTGTCTCACGAGAGTCATCAAGAAGAAAAGAAAGGGTAACAATATAAACAACATATATATTGAAAGTATAGGGTAACCCTGAAAATTAACATTAACTGTATTTTTCTAAAAAGGGTACAACAAAAATAAGAAATTAAGAATAAAGCGCAGCATCTCCTTCAAAACAAAAAGATGAAGAAATGGGGAAAAAGTGTTTAAAAGAACCCATCTACTTAGATGGACAAGCCTCTCTGCAGCACTGCTTGTGTCAGAAGAAAAATATAATCTGCTTGCATAAGCAGCAAAAAAGGGCTTTGTTGAGATAAGCAGGTTTGTTAGGTGCTCGAGCGGTGAGTATCTGGGCAGGCACAGTGTCACCAGGTTGAAAAGATGTGGAAGCTCTTGATGAGTTATCAAGCTCTGCTGCATGGGCTAACTCAGCAGGAGCAAGGCATTGAGGGTGCAATACTCTCAAATGTCACCATATCCCACTGGTACTCATGCTATATTGCTTGTTCCGGCTGCCACTACTGAACTCCTTTTTGCTTATTTTACATATGAAAAATTTTTAAGATACTTTTTTTCACACCTGGTCTCCTTTAAAAAAATTGCCATGCCAAGAACTCCTTGTGTGGCTCAGGTTACCAAGTTGCAGGAACAGCAGTAGCGTTCTCATCTGAATCTGAGGATGAAATTCTGCTGAAAGAAAATCAACACTGTCAGGGAGCTAGCCGAAAAGGTCTAACCACAGCAAAACCAAATAGCCAAATGAAGCAAGAAGGAATTAATCCCTCTTTTCTAGATACCCATATGAACCAATCACAATCCTTTCCTAGGGTGTGGTTCCTCTCCAGGACCTCTCGTAAGATACCTGTGGGTGTCTTGCAAGATCAAAAAATATTATTGCTTTATATATTTAATGAAACAATTCATAATCAATATGTCTTAGCTAATCTACATCTCTATTGTCTTGATTTGTTCTTCACTTAATCCCAAAAGTACAATCTCGTGAGAGGGTCGCAAGAGGGTCAGAAGAGCTCACCAAGAAGTTCATACCCCTCTGAGTCCATGCAGGGATTGTGTGTTTGACTCCTGCAAGTGCCTCACTCCTGAGAGTCACCACCTTTTTAATATTTTTTTTACTATTACAGCCATGTTTTAATGACTCTCTTATTACAGATTAAAACTAAATAATAACTGGGGGGTGGAGCCTAGCTGAGCAGCAAGATGGCTTATCATTAGGGAGGCTCTGCCGGCGAAATCCAAATCCTTCTACTAATCAGGTGCGACTGGCACACGTAACAGTGGTAGGGTGTTGGGGCGGGCAGGTGGGGGGGAAGTGTACAGACGATGGGATAGAGAAAGTAAAAAATAAATAAAAAAAAAAAAACATGGACCGTGCGCTTACTCTATCGTCACTTGGAACATTTGCGGACTCAATGAGTACAGGAAAGCCCGACTAGTCCATGCGTATGTTACCACACACTAAATAGGCATAGGATTCTTAAAGGAGCTACATCTTACATACCCATTTGTCTCAGGGCTGTACACCAAATGGAGTGGTGAAAATTATACCTCACTGTATTCCAACTATGCCAGGGGAGTTTCAATTCTTCTGTGCAAGGGCCTGCACTGGCAACAGTCTTGCACCCTTACTGACAAGGAGGGATGCTACGTTATCCTTGCTGGCACGCTGCATAGGTCAGTGGTCCTAGAAGCTGTTTATTGCCCGATGACTGATGACCCTGTCTTTTTCTCTGAACTTTGGCTGCAGATATATGATCTAGGACCAGGGGCTATATAGGAGGCGGGGATTTCAACGTGATCCTGGACTATCAGATGGATTGCTCTAGGGTTTCTAGGTGCCTGGATCTTAATGTGGCATGCACAGTAAATACAATAATCCAAGATAATTGCCTACAGGATATTTGTTGACACACTCACGCAGAAAGTCTGGAGTGCATCTATTTCATGACACAACATTTATTTATTTATTTAGTGTTTTATATAGAGTGAACGTGACCTGTTAGGGTGTCAGAACGCTTAACAGAGATATAGCGGTCCCGATGGCGACAATAGCAAGCATCATAAACTTACGAATGAAGAACAATATAGAACAAAAAAACAGTGGACAGTAAAAGTTCTCTGTACTTATAATTTAATCTGAGACTGACCGAATACGTCAAATTACAAATGTACTTTTTACCATCAAAGGACTTAGAATTCAAAGTTTAGCTGAGCGTTCTCGTCAGAGGCTTAATGAGATAGGGGACCCTGGAAAAGATTGTGTTAATCCTAATGTGCTTTATTCAGGAAGTCATTAAGGGGCCCTCTGATTATAAATCTGTAGGGAATGGATGATGAATCAATAGACAGACAATTAAATTAGGTGATTCTTTGTAGAGAGTGATGGTAGGAATTTATCCATTGGGAAGATTTTAGCTTCCTTCTTGAATTTTGAATGGAACAGTATTCTTCTAATATTTGGCGGTAGTGATTCCAGATTCTGGGTGCGGTGCCTGAGAAAGCTATGTTGTATGTTTTCTTCTTCTGGAGGAATGGAGGTTTGAGCACAAGATCTTTTGTGCCCCGGGAGTAACTGCCTGCGCTAGATATCACCACTTTCTGAGCTAGATATGCCGGTATGTTTGAGTGTAGCGCCTTATGTGTGATACAGGTTAGTTTGAGTTGTACTTGATGATCAAAGCCTGAACTGCCATATTGAGGTCTGACGTTTCTGGGAATGGTTTCAGTTTTGTAAGACAACTCAGGTTAATGTGGGTTTGCTTGTCAGGTTCTTGTCTAGTGTGATTCCTAGTGATTTGGCTGAGACCACTAAGATCAGGTGCAGGTAAGCACGGTGATCAGTTTGGTCCATTCCTTTATTTCCGGAGAGATTTTTTGGGGAGGGATTCATAAGAGTTATTTTTATGCGCATTTAGTTTACACTGATTACATGTTAGCCAATGAATGGTAATCTTTAGTGCTTCATTCATTGACTTGATCTCCTCCAGTGACAGGACTTTAATGTAAATCAGTGTATTATCAGCATACATATGAAACAAGAGAAAGATTTGAGCCTTGGGCACACCAATCGTAATAGGGGACGGTGATAATAGCTTTTGATTTACTAACTATCTTTGTGTTCTGTCCGCCAAGAAAGATTCAAACCATTCGAGGATGGTTCCCGTAACTTTTGGTCTAGAATCGACTATTGGCAAATTTCTCAGGATATCCAAACATGGGTAATGAAAGTGACACATATGCGCTGCACCCTCTCCTACTATGCAGCTGTGCTATTGGAATCGTTGATTACATAGGCAGCCCCCGAGCCTTCTCCTGAAACTGACCCCCGGAGGCACTGCGGTACACTTCCTTGAGGAAGTATGAAGCACGATTACAGAGTACTGCGCACACAGTGTGGGGTATGTGGAATCACCATCTACATTCTGGGAAGCCATCAAGGTGGTAATACGTGCGACATGTATTGCTAAACAATTGGGAGCACTGATGGCCATACGTGGGAGACTGACATAGTTAAAACATGATTTACATGCACTGGAGATAGACTCCTTTCTCTCTGATTGTGTGGCCACACTAGCAGCCATTAGTTGTCAGAGGTAGCTGACCGGGAGACTAGTTATATGCATCACAATGTATAAGCCTGTCGCTACTAAGAAGGAGACTGCCCGGCAAGGATACCTGCGGGGTTGTTCGACACACCACGAGCAGCCACATATGCGACAGGATTGCTTGGCGATGACTCAAATATCCAGACCACCCCCGCAGGGCTCCTGACTACAATGACCTAATGCTATTCCAAACTATTCACTGACGCTCCTATACTCAGCAATGCTGAATTAAAAACACACCTAGACACCGTTGAATTGGTATGGTTAGATAAAGGCTATTGAGCTTACCTTGATTCGCCCTTCACCAAAGAGGAAATAATGCTGGTCATCTGGAGACTACCAGGAGATAAGGCACCAGGCTTAGAAGGCCTAACCACCACCTTCTCTAAGGAATTTGCAACAACTCTGGCACCCCACTTAATGCTCTTGTATGAGAAACCCCTTGATAATGGCTTTTTGACTCCCTTACTCAGAGAAGATGTTATTGTGATTCTTCTTAAATCAGATAAACCAACCTCCTCGTGTGATTCTGATGGACCACTTTTCCTGATTAATGTAGACAATGAGATATTTGCAAAAAACACTTGCAAACTGTCTTCTACCACTGTTACCTAAACTTGTAAGACCAGATCAGTCCGGGTTTATTCTGTGCCGCTCAACATCCTACAATCTTAACATCATCTGCGTGGTCATGCACCATTGTGACCCCAAATCTCTGCGGTTGCTGCCTTACTTGACACCACAAAGGTGAATGACTCTCTGAAGTGGGAATAACTCTTCCCACTCCTCACTAGACCCCATTTTAGCCCCATTTTAGCCACACTTCATTTGGCAGATACAACTCCTTTACACACTACCAACTGCTTGAGTGTGAATAAATGTGATGTTAACTGATCTATTCTAGATCAGTTGCGGCATGAGAGAAGGATGCCCTTCATCGCCACTACTATTTGCAATAGCGAATTGAGCCCCCAACATTGAGACTCAGGCAACATCACAAAAACCCAGGCATCGGCTTCACAACACGGGGTCTAGTGGTCTCATTATATGCAGACGATATCACATTTAATATCAGTACTCCCCAGGAAAACCTAGGCCCTATAACGCATGAGGTGGTACAATTCGGCTGGTACTCAGGCATACAGATAAGTTCGTCCAAATCCATCCTGTTCCCCCTCACCAACAGCACATAGTCCTTCCCTACAGCATACCCTCTGAAGTTGTAGAAGACCCTGTTCAGTATCTGGGCATATGACTCAGTCGCAATCCAGATGAATTCTGGAAAGCCAACAATGGGCATGCTATAACATGGCTAGAAGGCAGGATGCAGATGTGGTCAAGCTGAAGATACTCTCACCCAATTACAGACTGAGTGTGATACACTTCAAGTTTCTGCACCACCTTTACTGTAGCCCATACAACTTTTTAGAATGTGCCTTATAGCAGAACCCAGCTGCCTCAGATGCGCTTCACCTCAGCCCTCATTCATTCACCTAGCATGGCAATGCCCGAGGGTTGCAGCCTTCTGGGGGGGTGTATTTTCTGCCATCCAGAAGGTCATAGGACAAACTAATCCATTCTCCCCTCTAGTGGGTCTATTGGGATAGGATGAGGATGAGGCAGCTTGGAATCGCGGCCTCACTGCTATGTTACTTCTCCTGGCCAAATGCAGGATAGCTATGCATTAGGGAAGGAAACCTGCCTCAACCGTAAAGGCTTGACAGGAGCAGCTTTCCCACTTCTGGGAACTGATGCCCCCGCGCTCCTACCTAAATTATATTTTGGAACCCTTTGTGGCATTCCCACCAACATCTGTAGTGACTAGCCCTATGGTTGTGCCTATCCCTAGTGACATTTGAATGTTTATCCTGTTTTACAATATATGGTTTCCATAGTCACACTTCAAATATTGTCATGGTAGAATTTGCGTACTTGGTTGCCTCTATGTCAATATGGCATGATGCACACTGCGGCAATCTTGTTACCAGTGGTTTTGTGCTGCACCTGTCCTTTTTTGTCTTCACAAATGGGAATGGCACACACCCACTATTCTATGATACTTAACTACTCTGACACTTTTCCCCTCTTACCCTTCTCCCCCTCCTTCCTTTTCCTTCCTCCCTATTTGACCCCCACTCCTTCCATGTATGGTTACGATCACTGTAATGTTTTCTTCTTGCTGCAAATGACAATAACATTTATTTTTATATATTGAATGCTAGCTGAACATATGAAACATAACTCTAAACAGTAGATTAAAACCAAATCTAGAACTCCAGTGAGTAATCACACACTTAAAAAATGCAATATAGTTGTATTACTCTGTTTTATACCCAAACATAATTTTTTAGTAACATTTTGAAAAGTGTGCATTCCCTTTCAGAATAATGTCCACACACAGGATATATTGTACAGTTATTCTATCATACATACAGTTAAAAAAGTGTTTTACTTTTAAAAAAACCCTAGAAAAAAATAAAAGTTAAAGTAACGTTTTAGTTAGCTGTGATGAAAAAATCAATTTTTGCTGAAAAAAACACCTAGGACATGCATTGAAAAATCCAAAGGTGAAAGTAAAGTTATATTTATGTGAGTTTGTCAGTGTCAACATTAATGTTTTGAACTAACAAATACACAGAAATTAACAAGTTATAGTTAGAAGCACTAACTATATCTTGCACCCTCACCATGCCCTGCTTATGGCCTCACATATGACATCATTCATGACATGTTCTATGACATCATTTATGACATCACTGATGGCTCCCCGGGGCGTTTTAAGGTTCAGGTAGGAGGACTGCGTGCCCCCCCCCCATTTTGTGGCACACAGTCACCCTCCTTCTATAAAGTAATTTCGGTCCCAGTGGTGGGCTGACCGGGGCCTCTAGAGGTTCAGAAAGAAAGCTGTATGGCCCCACCACATATAAACTGTGGAGATAAAAAAACTTCTGCTTCGTATTCCGGGCACTGCAATGGAATCGTGGATCAGACCTTTTTAAAATAGGGTTGTGTTTCATATATTTCACTGTTTATGGGTGGATATGGAGGCAAGGGCTTTACTATGAAGTCATACACGCTAACATATATCAGGTCATTTTCAGGTTGCATATACTTTTTAATATAGTTTCCAGGATTTGTGGTGGAACTGTGACAGCACTGCAAATGCTAACTCACATTCAAAGATCACTTGTGAGTAGCTGCAATCTGTGTCCACCAGTTCTGGGAGGAAGTTCCCATCCTTCTTCATTTAGGTGTGGTACTCAGGTGGAGGCACCTCTAGTTGGTGAGCCATCTGGAGTTTTGGATATTTTTGATTTTTTTCTCTGGCTTTGTGGTAAAAAATGGATCCATAAGAATTAAGAGATGAAGATAGGAGCAAGAGGAACAAGAAGAGCTACCAAAGAAAAAAGAGTCTTTGGTATGGAGGTTTTTTGTCATGTCCTCAGGGGAGGCAAAAGTGATGGCAAAATATATGCATTGCACTATCTGCAGCAAGAAGCTGCAAGTAATGTTCCAAAAATGCAGGATGCCATGAAATGCTGCAGAAAGTGTAATAACATTATTATAATAATGGAGCAGTCACTGCCTGCACTTGAAAGACAGTTAATGAACGCAAATGCTAATGTTCTTCTTATTTTTGTTTTGGACTATGAAAAACAAGTTATAAATCCTTTTTATACAATTTTCTACACTAGTTCTATAGAAACAACAAAACAAAATGTACACAACAGTGATACTAAAGTTTTTTTCAGAACCACATTTATTGGTCAAAAGAACGAACAATTATATGTATGTTGTCACTTTGTATCTCTATGTCAGAAGTTATCTTTTGTATTTGGATGTGCATGTGTGATTGACTGCCTAGAAGAGTGTGTTTCTTTGTAAGTGTCAATATGTATGTTTCAACTCAATTCAAAAAGAAACTTTATTCGATCTAGTTTGGAAAGCATAGATCATCAAATTATACATATTAAAATAATACAATATCACAACTTTCCCGACAATGGTGGTGTAAGGTTAGATTGTGCAAAAATGCACAATTCAATGTCTATAGTTTGTGCAATGAACACAGTAAGGGATCAAATAAAGTGCTGCATATTCCCAGTTACCAGATTAGTTCATAAATAATAATTAAAACTGTTGATTTAAATTAAAAAGACACTCTTTGGGAATTATAAAACCTTTTTAAAAATATTAAATGTATTATATAAGTCCTCTGTTGCCTTGGGCCTGTTTTGGTTAGTTTTCAAAATGTTTCCGGGAGATTAAATGAATATGAAGCTAAAGGTTAGCATGACTTTCAAATTCTAATGAATGTCTCCTTCACATACAGGCCCAAAGGAATGAAGCTACGCAGAAACATGCAAAAGGGTCATGGAGCCTCTATATAAAGAACAGGGCGACACAACATTGCTTGAAATTATACCGCCTTAAAAGAGGTATAATATATTTGACTCTCTACTCAACAAATGAATATGAGGAGAAGGTCAGACTGGCCGTATAGATTATCGCATGGGCAAGTAGTCAGGTCACTAGGATCATACTTTTTCAGAGGGAAGCTCAACATCAGAGGAATTAGGTTTAGGCGGAACCTTAAAAGGATGAACCGATGGTGCAGGTTCCTTATCACATCCAAATATGAGTATTCGCCCTCTGTTAAAGGTGGAATCAAGTAATAAAGTTTTACAGTTGTTTTTACCTTCTGGGATTTCTTCCTTTCATAGGCTAGCTTCGCTACGAATAATGCCTTTAGCTTCTTTTTTGGGAACATCGAGCATGAGGTGCGATTTACATACAATTTGGGGACTCCTAGCGAGTACCGAGTCAGGTTAACGTGCTCTAGCCAGGGACTTTTATGTGCCTTGTCCAATAAAAGACAGTTTTGTATGATAGCCTAATTAAGGTCCACTTTCAGAACCACATTTATCGGTTAAAAGAAAGAAACATTATATGTATGTTGTCACTTTATATCTCTATGTCAGTATTTATCTTTTGTATTTTGATGTACATGTGTGATTGACTGTCTAGGAGAGTGTGTTTCTTTGTAAGTGTCAATATGTGAGTGTTTGTATGTTTGTTTTTAGATGAGTGCGCATGTGACTGCAAAGGGGTCCCTGTTAATGTGTCAGTATGAGCCTGTCTTGCTGTGTGAGTGTGAGACATCATCTGCTAGTATTTCAGTGTGTTTTTCTGTGGATGTTAAATTTATGCCTACATGTGAAAGAGTATGTGTCTGACTGCGTTACAATATGTATGTTTTGGTTTGCATGTACGCCTGCATAGGTTTGTATGAGGATATGTCAGTGGTTGTCTGAGTGAATGTGTGAGAGGCTGACACTGAGTTTAAGTTTGACCCCTTTGTTTTGTGCTGAAGCGATGTGTCATTGTATTAGCCACGCCCCCCCATCCATACCTGCCTTTATCAAGAAAACGGGAGGACATCCACACAGCAGACACATGCGGTGGGTGCACCACAGGCACACCCAAAGCACACCAATGGCAAGCTAATCTCTGCTCATTCAGGGCCAGACTTTGCCGAGTTCCAGTCCACCTGTCTTTTTGGATCATAAAGGGGTCTACCAAATTCATATTCCCATGCACAACTTTGAGAATTGAAGGATAAAGGTAAGCTTCAGGCGTGTTCCTCTTTAAATATCTGTAGTGCATGTAAAGAAGAAGGGCTGTCCTGTAAAGTATTTGGTTTCATGGCAAAGGTTCCTCCCTCCGGGTTTGGGTCAGCTGGGTAGATTGTCATTGATCAGCAAGACAAGGACAAAAACAACAGTTGATGGACAGAATGCAGAACAATGTCATACATTCACCCCAGTACAGAGATCTGGGCCTAAATCCATTGTTTTTTTGCTCACCATGCCATTCCAGTTTGAACAAAGCCATATGCAGATCAGTCTTGACCCTGTGCTGCATGGGAACAGGCCAGCCCGAACTGCCAAGCCAGGTCCTCCCTGGACTGCAAACAAGCATCCTAGGACCGGTTTCGGGGTTTCACCCCTCTTCAGCCAGGATAGCTTGATTCCAGTGGCATGGAGAGCACGGGACCCACGTCTCGGCATACCCGTCCCACTCGGGGTGACAAATGCAAAAACAACAGTTGATGGACAGAATGCAGAACAATGTCATACATTCACCCCAGTACAGAGATCTGGGCCTAAATCTATAGTTTTTTTGCTCACCATGCCATTCCAGTTTGAACCCAGCCATATGCAAATCAGTCTTGACCCTGTGCCTTATGGGAACAGTCCAGCCCGAACTGCCAAGCCAGGTCCTCCCTGGACTGGAAACCAGCATCCTAGGACCGGTTTCGGGGTTTCACCCCTCTTCAGCCAGGATACATTGATTCCAGTGGCATGGAGAGCACAGGACCCTCGTCTGGGCATACCCGTCCCGCTCGGGATGACAAATGCAAAAACAACAGTTTATGAACAGAATGCAGAACAATGTCATACATTCATCCCAGTACAGAAATCTGGGTCTAAATCCATCGTTTTTTTGCTTACCATGCATTCCAGTTTGAACCCAGCCACATGTAAATCAGTCTTGACCCTGTGCCTCATGGGAACAGTTCAGCCCGAACTGCCAAGCCAGGTCCTACCTGGACTGGAAATAAGCATCCTAGGACCGGGTTTGGGGTTTCACCCCTCTTCAGCCAGGATAGCTTGATTCCAGTGGCATGGAGAGCACGGGACCCACGTCTGGGTATACCCGTCCCACTCGGGGTGACAAATGCAAAAACAACAGTTGATGAACAGAATGCAGAACAATGTCATACATTCACCCCAGTACAGAGATCTGGGCCTAAATCCATCGTTTTTTTGCTCACCATGCCATTCCAGTTTGAACCCAGCCATATGTAAATCAGTCTTTACCGTGTGCCTCATGGGAACAGTCCAGCCCGAACTGCCAAGCCAGGTCCTCCCTGGACTGGAAACAAGCTTCCTAGGACCGGTTTCGGGGTTTCACCCCTCTTCAGCCGGGATAGCTTGATTCCAGTGGCATGGAGAGCACGGGACCCACGTCTGGGCATACCCGTCCCACTCGGGGTTACAAACACAAAAACAACAGGAGATGTACAGAATGCAGAACAATGTCATGCATTCACTGCAGTACAGAGATCTGGGCCTAAATCCATTGTTTTCTTGCTCACCATGCCATTCCAGTTTGAACCCAGCCATATGCAAATCAGTCTCGACCCTGTGCCTCATGGGAACAGTCCAGCCCGAACTGCCAAGCCAGGTCCTCCCTGGATTGGAAACAAGCATCCTAGGACCGGTTTCGGGGCTTCAGCCCTCTTCAGCCAGGATAGCTTGATTCCAGTGGCATGGAGAGCATGGGACCCACGT